>NW_027590125.1:0-1200000 GCF_964213995.1 Mustelus asterias
TACTGTGTTCAACTCTGACTAGTCCATGCCTTTCTCTGTGACAGTTAATCCTATCTCTCAGTCGTTCAATTGTATTGCTTGATATTATCAGGATCCATAGCCTTTGTGGCCTATGAAACAAGACGGTCAATCCAGCATCAATTTTGACACAAGAAATGTCATCAACACAGACTGCCATGTCGACCATAAAATGCTTTGTGCTTATAAAGTCAAGGTCGCGAGTTTAATGAGCATTCTGAACTGACTATCCTAGTTTCTCGTCCTTCTCAAAGTGTCAGCTCTGTTGTATACCACACTGCGATTGTAATGCAGCTAGAATAGCACGTAAACTGTCTTGAAACTGTGTATTTTTGGTTCCGTCTGCTTCTCTGCTCCTGGAGATTGTCTCCCCACTGGTGAAAACAAAAGAAGTCCGTGAAAGACCCTGTGTGAGTTTTGCTTTAAAATGCTCCACAACAAAACTCAAGTTCCTTTCTCTGCTACGAGAGAATGTAGGTTATTTGAAAGAGAGTGATTTTTCTATGTGCTCCAATCCATCTGCATTTTATTTGCATACATAGAGAGAATAAGGGCCTGATTTTACCATTTGGAGTCTAAGGGCCGGATCTGGGCATAATACAGATGTGAGCCCGGAATCCTCTTTCCAGCGCGCCCATACGCGTTTTGCCGGCGACAGTCCAATCCGTGTAGTGGGCGGGGCTTAGCGCTGCTGGACCGATCGGAGCTCTGAACTGTGCATGCGGAGTTTGAAAGAAAATCTTAAGCAGCGCAGATCTGAGGAGTAGAAATGATGCCTTGACTTAAAATCATACCTGAGAGTTAATTTCTGACTCGGAATGACAATTATCTGTTAGTTAAAAAATATAACCTGTTCCTGTGCAAGACACTCAGAAGCAATAAACACAGCTGCATGTTTTAACTACATTTTCAATTTGCATCATTCTTGCTTATCAGAAGTAACTTTGAATATTTCCATGATGCCACAAACCTGCGTTGTTAATCACAGATAATGAGTTGGTGCCGAAAGATTTCCATGGACTCGTCTGTCAGTCAGTGCTCCCATCGATCCATCCTGTACCAATATCTCTGTCCAGCTGCCTGGAAATCGTCGAGTCTCATCTGGAACAACTGAATTTGGTCAATAAATTATCTTTTTTGCCTTTGATGCTGAAATAAAAATCTCATCATTCACCGGACTCTGAAATGTCTTGCTGCACTTTACACTGGAGGCTGTCAGCTCTCTTCCCACTGGTCCGATGTTGGCCACTTCAGTCATTACTGCAGTTGAGGAAAAGTCGATGGTGACTGTATGTTTCATCTAAAAGAATGCTGGCTTTTCACGTTGTGATATATGTGCGTTCAGTCTTTTGAGTTTGATGCACCATCAATCAAGCAAAGACGAGTTTGGATGCAAGAACAAATAGGCTTTTATGAACACGAACTTGGAGCCATCCCTTTCGGAGATCTGGTCCGCACTAAAGGCTAGGGGGAGGAGCCATCGCCTTTCTACCCGGACTAGGAGGAGGAGTCTTGGGCGGAGCCGGCAGGTATGAGCCACATTTACAGATAATAACACATACTAACTAACAGTGGTTAATCACAACAGCCAACAGCTAACAGTGGTTCACAACATTCACCCCCTGATTAAAAAGAGTCCATCGGGGGCGAGGCAGAATGAACAAGATTTACAGGTTCAGTCTATCTGGAGGCTTGCTCTGCCGCTGCGACCGCCGTAGTGCCGGTTCCGATGTAGGTTCAGGTGGCCGTGTTGTTGTTCCAAGCGCAAGGACGTTGTTGTCATCAGTAGTCTCTTCCAATTGTCGAGTGCGTGGTGGCGACTTCTGGGGCTCAAGCGGGCTGTATACGGGGGTGAGAGGAGTGAATCGTGGTTCTGATGTGGTATGGACAAAGTTGGGGATTGGAGGTGAGGGGTTACGGGCCATAGTGGTCCCTGAGTCACCTGCGGGTGCTAAGTCTTGGATAGATACCGTGTCCTCCCGCCAATAGGACTACGCCACATAGGTGTACTGGGGGTTGGCATGGAGGAGTTGAACCCTTTCGACCAGGGGGTCAGAATTACGGGTCCTGAATTGCTTCCGAAGCAGGACAGGGTCGGGGTATGCCAGCCACGACGGTAGTGATGTCCCCGAGGAAGACTTCTTCGGGAACACGAACATCCGTTCGTGGGGGGTGGCATTGGTTGCCGTGTACAGGAGGGACCTAATTGAGGGTAGTGCCTCTGGTAGGACCTCTTGCCAGCGGGTGGCTGGAAGGCCTTTAGACCGTAGCGATGTTAAAACGGCCTTCCAGACAGTTGCGTTCTCTCTCTCAACCCGTCCATTTCCCCGGGGGTTATAGCTAGTAGTCCTAATCGAGGCTATACCTTTTGAGAGCAGGTACCGTCGCAGTTCATCAGTCATGAAGGAGGATCCCTGCTCACTATAGATATAGCTAGGGAAGCCGAACAGGATGAAGAGGCTGCGCAGGGCCCTGATGGCCGTGGGGGAGAACATATCTGGGCAGGGAAGAGCTTTGGGTGTCGGAAGTAGGCACGGCTCCCAGTCTGAGGCCAGTCAGTTTGTATGGATTACACCCGAGCAACTGACCCAGTCCTGAATGGGTGGACGCTCGACCGGCTTAGTTGTCACCGTTAGGTTTCCACCGGCAGCAACCCCCTCAGGAGACACCTCTGGGGACACGAGTCCACTTCTCTCCCCCTTCACCCCGTTCGAGATCAAAGACACGGATGAGTGTTCTTCTAAGTCAATTTATTCTTTCTTGCAAGAAAGGGTGCAGTCCCGTAGGAACACACACACTTACAATACATGATCATACTTTATATGCATCCGCGAGTTCATCATACGCCCCTCCTTTTCGTTATTCATTGGTTCCCGCGCTTCCTTATCGTGAACGGTCCCGCCCTCCAGCTTCTATTTTTCTTTTTTTAGTGGCAGTAACCGTTTCTTTCGTAATTCTTCTTGTAACTACTGGTACTCTGACCGCAAGCAACTGATTACATACTGGTGGCCAAGCACCTGCTCCTGCAAAGCGTCTATGCAGCATATTTCACTTCCCATTTTCCCTGCTCTGAGCCTGTCGGCTCATTACTTTCAAAAATTACATCATCCTCCCCTTACATGGGGAAACGTGAATACTCGTCAAAAACATTGAGGAAATATATGTTGCGATCAGATGAGGGGAGGGGGCCTTTAAAGTCAACGCTTAGGCGTTCAAAGAGGCGGGTGGCCTTTATGAGGTGTGCCCTGTCTGGTCGGTAGAAGTGTGGCTTGCATTCTGCGCAGACCTGGCAATTTTCAGTTACAGACGTGACATCCTCAACGGAGTAGGGAAGGTTACGGGCTATAATGAAGTGAAAATACCTGGTGACCACGGGTGGCAGAGGTCGTTGTGGAGAGCCTAAAACCGGTCCACCTGCGCACTGGCACATGTTCCACGGGAAAGGGCGTCAGGAGACTCATTGAGCTTCCCAAGCCAATAAAATATATCGTAATTGTAGGTGGAGTGTTTGATTCTCCACCGCAATATCGAATCGTTCTTGACCTTGCCCCGCTGCGTATTTTTGAACATGAAGGCAACGGATCGTTGGTCCATGAGAAGGGTGAACCGTTTACAAGTTAAATTGTGGCTCCAGTGCTGTACAGCTTCCACTATGGCTTGGGCCTCCTTTTTGACAGAGGAGTGTCGAATTTCGGGGCCTTGGAGGGTTCCTGAAAAGAAGGCCACGGGTCTGCCCGCCTGGTTAATGGTGGCGGCTCGGGCGAAGTCAGATGCATCGCTCTCCATTTGGAACCGGATGGATTCTTCTATAGCGTGCATTGTGGCCTTCGCGATGTCAGCTTTGGTGCAGTCGAAGGCCAGACGGGCCTCTGCCATCAGGGGAAAAGATGTAGATTTTATGAGCGGACGGGCTTCACCACATAGTTGGGGACCCACTGTGCATAGTACGAGATGAAACCCAGGTATCGTCTCAGTGCTTTGAGGCTAGTGGGGAGGGGAAGTTCCAAGAGGGGACGCATACGGTCGGGATCGGGGCCAATGGCTCCGTTCTCCACTATGTAACCGAGGATGGCGAGGCGGTGTGTACGGAATATGCACTTCTCCTTAGTTTAGGTCAGGTTAAGGAGGCTAGCCGTGTGCAGGAATCAGTGGAGGTTGGCATCGTGGTCCTGCTGATCATGGCCGCAGATGGTGACGTTATGCAGGTACGGGATGGTGGCCCGCAGCCCGTTCTGGTCTTCCATTCGGTCCATTTCATGCTGGAAAACCAACACCCCGTTGGTGACGCCAAAAGGGACCCTAAGGAAGTGGTAAAGGCGACCATCCGCCTCGAAAGCCGTATATTGGCGGTATTCCGGGCGGATAGGGAGTTGGTGGTATGCCGAATTCAAGTCAATGTTGGAGAACACCCGATATTGTGCAATCTGATTGCACGGAAGAGGGTACGCGTCCAGCTGCGTGTATCGATTAATGGTCTGACTGTAGTCAATGACCATTCTGTGATTCTCCCCAGTCTTAACAGTGGTTCAACCAGAGAGTTATGTCTCCATTCCAGACATTAGACCAGCATCCATCTGAGCCACCCTATTCGAGACATTAGATAAACATCCCTTCTAAAAGTTTTGTGGAGAAGCAAGGTCACATGACCCAGGAAACCTACCTTTTGGCCAGTTTAGTAATACAGAACCCCCTGTGAGGCAGGCCCCCCTCGGCAGACCCCCACCCCACCCTCCCCGACAACCTGAGATCCATCTGAGCCCCCTCCTCTCCCCCCCCCCACAACCAGAGAATCATCTGAGCCCACCCCCCTCCTCCGGCGGACGCCAGCAGAACGGTGTGAAGCCCAGTCACTTTAACCGTGGCTCCAAGTCTGTGGCAAGGAAGGTGCTGAAGGCTCTCGAAGGACTGAGGATGGTCGAGAAGGATGGTGGAGGGAGACCAGCGATCGAGGCAGGTTGGGGCTGTGGTCTGCCGAGGGAGGCCTGCCTCCCAAGGGGGTCTGATCCCGGCGGGGGGGGGGGGTCAGCAGAGGGGTGGGGTGCTCTGCCGGGGGGTCTGCCTCCCGACGATTGGGATCTGCCTCCAGGGGAGGGGGGGTTAAGTCTACCGGTGTGGTTAGATGGGGGTTGCCAGGGTGAGGGAGGTGGAGGGATTGCCACTGCTGTGGGGCGTGGGCTGGATATCGCAGCGCTCTGAGAAGGATGGTCGCATAGGATGGTGGCCGCAGTCTGACTTCACAGGGGTAGAGAGAGCTTCGGAGGTTCCCCTGCGGAATAGAAATTCGGTTCGGATTTTTATTTTGCAGGTCGCTTACAGCACGGATCCGGAGCGGACCAGAAGAAGGTAAAGTGGGATTTGCTGGTAGAGTTGGGCGCGTGGTTCATTAAATCGATTTAAATGCATGCTAATACATTTGAATCATCGGGTCGCCCGATTCGGGCGTAGACCGGATCCGAGCCAGAATCGGGTGTTGGGAAAGTCGCGATTTGCTCGGATTCGGGAGCAGATCTCGTTACAGGCCCGACGCCCGAATTTGCCGCGCTTTCGCGCCCGAATACGGGCACAAATTGTTCGTAAAGTCGCGCCCGAAGTGTTTATATCAATGCTTTAATCCTAACCATAAGCTCAGGGTGCCCTGACAGACGTTACCATTGGATCCGACAGCTAAATTGCCTACAGACATCTGGCATCTCTCAGCTTTGCTTCTACACTTCGATGCTCACTCGGTATCTGTAACAATCCATTTCAATTTCTACCAATCTCATTTGTTAATCTGACTTTCCTCATGCCTCTCCCTCTCCCTTTCTCTCTTTCTCTCTTTCTCTCTCTGGAATGTTGTCTATCATTAGGAGTCAAGTCACATCACGCAAATGCCGAACACAATTGATCTGTCTGTCAGGGGTAAATAGCAAACATTGCAAAACTATCATTTGCGGAGCAAAACATCAGAGTGGTAATTGTCTGATCATTAAATTTAGAAAACTAGGCTCAGAAACAAGTATACTTCTCTTCGCTCTCTCGAGTATGATTTGACTCTTCAATAGGCCATTGGTGGTTCTTCACGTGAGCATTCGTCTTAATCCTATGTTTCTGTCAATTTCCAAAGTCCTGAAACCTTGCTTTCTCTGCATCCATTTCTACCTCTCCCTATGCCTGTCTCTTGATAGATAGCTCTCCTTCACCCTCTTCCTGATTCTCTCTCTCTCTCTCTGACTCCCTCTGTCTCTCTTTCTTTCTGTATATTTTGCTCCTCCATCTCTGTTACTCTCGCTTTTTTGCTGTCTCTTCCCGCTCCCCCACCCCTCCCTCCGCACCCCCGACAAGATGTCCGGCCCTCTATCCCTGTGCCTCTCAATTTACCCTTTTCATTACTGTGTCCCTGTCTCAGCACATCTCTGCGCCCCTCTCCTACATCTCGCAGTTTCTGTCTTCCACTTATCCTTCTTCATTGCTGCCTGCTTCGGCCTCGTTCTCTCTGTGCCCCTCTCTCTGCGTCTGTCTCTCTCTCTGTCTATCTCTCTCTGTCACAACCTCTCTCTTTCCATCTCACAAAGCTAACATGCAGGTACAGGAGGCAAAAGCAATTGGAACGTTGATTTTAATTCCAAGCGAACTGGAGTACATGAATAAAACATTGCGATAGTTGCCCAGCGTTTTGGTGAAAATACATCGTAAATAAAATATATAGCGTTGGTCTCCATTTCTGGTTCGTAACATATCTTCATTTACATTGGAAGCAGTACAGCGGAGGTTCACTTATTTCGTTTCTGGGATAAGAGGTTGCCTCAAGATTAGAAGCTGAGTAAATTGGGTCCATAATCTCTGGAGTTTAAAAGAATGAGAGGTAGCCTGATTGAAATATTAATGATAATGAAAAGGATTGACAGGATAGATGCGGAATGATTGTTTCCCATGCCTGATCATTCTATGGAATGGGGATACAGTCTCAGGATAAAGGACTGAGGTCAGTACAAACGTCTTCATTCAAATGCTTAGTAATCTTAGGAATCCTCTGCCTCCGACAGTTTTAGCTCCTCTGGCCTTGATTATATTTACGACCCACATGGAACAATGTTCAGTCTCACAGGGAATGCAGATAGGTGAGAAACGAGGAGGGAAGTGGAGTTAGGGGATACGAATAGCCATGATGTATCAAATGTTGGAGCGGCTCAGACGACAGTATATTCTATTCATGTTCTTAACTCTAATGTTGTTATAATCCCGAGGCATGCGCCTTTCCATATCTATCCTTCCCTCTCCATTTCACACAAATCTATCAAGTTAGAAATTACCAAGAAGCAAAAAGACCATTTTGTGGCTGCATGTAGAACATAGATAACACGACACTTAGGAGTGATATCCAGGAAATATTTTTCAAAATAATAAAAATTGACCTGAAATAGACGATCTTTAGTGAAAATGATCAGTAGATCTGCTGATGCCATTGCCACCACGTTTCAAATGGTACAAGAAAGTCCGCATTTCCCCGCGATAGGATCAAAATCACCAATACATTGACTGTAAGAGAGTGAAAAGTGATCATGATGGTCCAAATATTCTCGGTCTCTGACCCAGGATTTCAGAGCCAAAAACAGATGAGTTGAGAGGGCGTGAGAGATTTAATGTTTCTTTTGATAAGAACCACGAGCCCAACGCGACTCTAATGTGACTATATTGTGGGGAAAGATTCAAAAGGTGGCCAATTGTGCCTTAACTAAAAGAATTGAAAAATCTTGCATGGCAAATATCTCTTTCCAAAAGACGTAACACGTCTATTTGAAAAGTAAAATATAAAACGAAACTAACGAATGTAATGTCTGGCTGTCCGGAGAACCCCACAGAAAAAGTTGTGCAGCTTTGGGTGAACAACAACAGAACCAAGTGATCTAAGGCATACAGCCAAAATACAGATCGTTTACAGTTGTCCCTTACCAATAATTCCGTCTGTCATTAGATTAAAATCAATTTCATTTTGTGTCCAAACACCAATACAAATCTCTGTCAAGTAGCTCAGACAATCGCATTTGTACTTAATCGCATGGTGTTTTCTTATTGGTCCAAACAGTCCGGGCGTTAACCCACTTCCTTGCTCTATTTATTTCCTTCTTCCCTAGTTTCTTGGCAGACCACCGGCTCACTGCCAAGCTGAATAGCCATGTAGTCTTGCGTCCAGTGTCATATCTAGACTGTCTGGACAGTGAATGCGCTGATTCATTATTGGTGAAAAATTATGTTACCTTATGTGAGCCATCCCTATAAGAGTACTGCTGACCAGCAGGTTCCCGGTCATTGGGTCATAAAAATTTTACTTTGACCATCATGACTTACGGATACTTCTGCTCTTAGCCAAAGCTAACAATACATTTAAAACACATTTAAAACATCAGCATATATGCTTTAAAATCATAACTACTTGTTGTGATAATTTTACTGCATTCACATCTGTGTAAACTCTTTTTGTTATCTCGTTTTTAAGAACCATTTAACTGCTTACTAATCCTATCGTCTGAAAGACTGCATTCTGCCTGTAAATCTTATTAGCTGGTTAGGAATCTTCCTCTGCAGCCAACCACAGAGTTTAATGCAATAAGAACAGAAGATTGGACAGACACTTGCTTACTCGCTTAACTCTAATTAAGGGAGGTGGGTGAAGTTTCAAATTAGACTGCACAACACATGCAGAGATGCACTGCATTAGTGAGTGTAACAATCATGTCTTACAGTCACCCCCTAAATTTACAACTCCGCCCGGAAATAGACATTTCCTTCATGGGATAGGTCCCTTCTCCATCAATATTCAGCCGCATGGATTAGCATTCCCATGTTTCAGAGATCCCTTCCCAAGATAAAAATGTATCTGCATGGATTAGGTTAGCCAGAGAGCGGGCATCCATAGGTTCAAATCTTTCTCAGGACATGGTGATTTTTTTACATTTTCTAAAGTCTTCTGATAATGCAGCAGACAACAGATTTAAGGCTAATCTCATAGCAAGTCGAGCTTTGGGGACAAGTTGCAGAATGGACTGCAAATTGGCTGCAAAAGCATTTTGCAGGGAGTTGGGATTAACGATATTTATTCAGATTGGCGGCAGATGGGAAGTGATTATCCACAACGAACTGCACAGGAATCATTGACACTCACCAAACACATGCATTATATGGGATTGGAAAGAAAAAGCAGAATTTCAAATTTTGAAGGGAAATCCAAATTAACAGCACAGTGAATATCGCGGAAGAATACACCGAAAAAGTTAAATCCATTATTAGTCATAACTAATGATAATTGCAGAATTGACATTTCAATTACAAAATAATGGCAACGTTGCTCAAACTCATGTGTTGTACTTTTATTGGAAAAAACAGTCCTTGGAAATCATAAGCGGCTGAATAGGTTTGACATATTTACCTTTCAAGGCCGCAGATTCGCACTTCATTTCGAATAGAAACACGTTAAGAAAGCCATCCATACACAACTAAAGAAACATACATCTCCCGTTAACCTCTGGAGGAATGGAACTGAAGAAATACTGAGATTAAAAACATAGAAACTTAGTTGTACAACACTGAAATTGCTCTATCTCGTGTCTTCTGTATCTTTCAAAAACAAATGCAACTTCATTGGGTAGTGTGTCATTATTTTAACCAGAATGGTATCAGAATTGTGAGAAGTTAACCATGTGTGTCATTACCACAGTCTATTAAGATGAGCACCTCGGTTTGTTCTCTGCATCATGAAAGTGAGATTTGTATGTCACTGAATTAGAGGTGCTCCTCCTCGTGATGAAATAATTCACTGAGCGAAAGGCACATCTTGGTTCTGGTGATATGTGCAGGCGTTCGGACAAATTGGTGGGAACTGATCTTTCAAGTTTATATTCAATTACAGAATTGGACGATTAATTGAATTCAAACACATATTTATCCTGAATGAGAGAAACGTGTAACTTCATGTTGATTGTATCTAATTGCATCTGAGTCTTGATGCTCATTAATGCTGAAGACCGTAAGAATAGTAATGTCATCTCATGTATGTCATTAGATGGATATCTGACAGTATATGTTCTCATACGCTGGAACACTTGGCCATTTCTTGTCTTCTTCTTCACCTTGCTTGATACTGTCTTCGCCGCTGTTTTGGTTGCCAGAGAACAACAACATTTGAACATTTACACAGTCACAAGGCTCAGCAGAATGAAATGGAAAGAGGTAATATACCTTGCACTATACTGATCCCTCTTTACCCTCTCCAACCATTTGCCCAGTTACAGAAAAATATGTTGGTTGTTTGAGTTTCTCAACCTCCTTCCGAATGTGTGTAACGAACGTATGAAGGCTGCACTATTGCATGTGGGCTGTGAAGAATTATTTTTCCCATGAAAGCCGACTTGTATTAATTAATTTCCATGTCGTTGTGTTACTATGGCAGCTTGCATTCCGTCATTTTCCTAACAGGAAATGTGAAAACTTTTAGTGAGCTCCGGCAACCCTAATGCTGGGGCTTTGATCATGTCCAATTTTAAATCTGTAAAAGCTTGGTTCTCCCTCTTTCCCCATTCAACTCACTTTGCTGTCGCTGCCTCCTTTGACGGAATCTTGTAATGGTTTTACAAGCACCGTATAATCTTCTTATAATGCAATGCATTTCCTCTTTCACCTCCTCCTCTGTCTCACCTGAAGATTCCATATCCCGAATGTTGAGTTGTCAATCGTGCCCTTCCTTCAGTCATGTCTCTGAGATGGCTAATATATCACACACCCACATTCAATCTCTGACCTCAACCCATCGTTTTACTGGCAATACTTCTGGCGTTAAATTAACAGCCATCCAGCCTGGCCATACTCTTTTAAAACTTAATACAGCTGCATGCCCTCTGACTTGTTAGTTCTTCAATATGATTATCTTCCCTCATTCTGCTTCTAGGCTTTTGCTTCTCTCACTGCCAAATTAGCTTAAACTCCTCCCAACAGCACTAGCACGATGTCGCACAGGATGTGATTCCCTTTCTCGTTAAGATGCAGACTGTCCCGATTGCACAGATGCCACATTCCCCAAAAATATTCCCATTGATCCAGTAATTTAAAGCGCTCCATCTTGCAACAGATTTTAAGTCACACATTGACCTGGAATACACTTATATTCCTCTGCTCGCTAGCACGTGGCACTGGGAGTAATCCCGAGATTATAACCCGAGATATCTTACTTTTCATTCTACTGTCTAACTCCCTGAATTCTTGATGCAGGACCTTATCCCTCTTTCTTCCTATCTCATTGCTACCAACATGTAGCATGACCTATGTCTTAACAGCCTCCCCTTCAGAATGTCGTGCAGCCATTAAGTGAAGTCCCGAACCCTAGCACATCAGAGACAACATAAGAACAAAAGAACATAAGAAATAGGAGCAGGAGGAGGCCATCTAGCCCCTCGAGCCTGCCCCGCCATTCAATAAGATCATGGCTGATCTGACGTGGATCAGTACCACTTACCCGCCTGATCCCCATAACCCTTAATTCCCTTACCGATCAGGAATCCATCCATCCGCGCTTTAAACATATTCCGCGAGGTAGCCTCCACCACCTCAGTGGGCAGAGAATTCCAGAGATTCATCACCCTCTGGGAGAAGAAGTTCCTCCTCAACTCTGTCTTAAACCGACCCCCCTTTATTTTGAGGCTGTGTCCTCTAGTTTTAACTTCCTTACTAAGTGGAAAGAATCTCTCCGCCTCCACCCTATCCAGCCCCCGCATTATCTTATAAGTCTCCATAAGATCCCCCCTCATCCTTCTAAACTCCAACGAGTACAAACCCAATCTCCTCAGCCTCTCCTCATAAGCCAAACCCCTCATCTCCGGTATCAACCTGGTGAACCTTCTCTGCACTCCCTCCAATGCCAATATATCCTTCCTCATATAAGGGGACCAATACTGCACACAGTATTCCAGCTGCGGCCTCACCAATGCCCTGTACAGGTGCATCAAGACATCCCTGCTTTTATATTCTATGCCCTTCGCAATATAGGCCAACATCCCATTTGCCTTCTTGATCACCTGTTGTACCTGCAGACTGGGCTTTTGCGTCTCATGCACAAGGACCCCCAGGTCCCTTTGCACGGTAGCATGTTTTAATTTGTTTCCATTGAGATTGTAATCCCATTTGTTATTATTTCCTCGAAAGTGTATAACCTCGCATTTCTCAACGTTATTCTCCATTTGCCATATCCTCGCCCACTCACTCAGCCTGTCCAAATCTCTCTGCAGATCTTCTCCGTCCTCCACACGATTCGCTTTTCCACTTATCTTTGTGTCGTCTGCAAACTTCGTTACCCTACACTCCGTCCCCTCCTCCAGATCATCTTTATAAATGGTAAACAGTTGCGGCCCGAGTACCGATCCCTGCGGCACGCCACTAGTTACCTTCCTCCAACCGGAAAAACACCCATTTATTCCGACTCTTTGCTTCCTGTCGGATAGCCAGTCCCCAATCCACTTTAACACACTACCCCCAACTCCGTGTGCCCTAATCTTCTTCAGCAGCCTTTTATGGGGCACCTTATCAAACGCCTTTTGGAAATCCAAAAACACCGCATCCACCGGTTCTCCTCCATCAACCGCCCTACTCACATCTTCATAAAAATCCAACGACTTTCCCCTCATGAATCCATGCTGCGTCTGATTGATCGAACCATTTCTATCTAGATGCCCTGCTATCTCTTCTTTAATAATGGATTCCAGCATTTTCCCTACTACAGACGTTAAGCTGACCGGCCTATTGTTACCCGCCTTTTGTCTCCTTCCTTTTTTAAACAGCGGCGTAACATTAGCCGTTTTCCAATCAACCGGCACTACCCCAGAATGCAACGAGTTTTGATAAATAATCACTAACGCATCCACTATTACCTCTGACATTTCTTTCAATACCCTGGGATGCATTCCATCGGGACCCGGGGACTTGTCCACCTTCCGTTCCATTCGTCTACCCAGCACTGCCTCTCTGGTAACATTAATTGTATTAAGTATTTCTCCTGCTGCCAACCCTCTATCGTTAATATTTGGCACACTATTTGTGTCCTCCACCGTGAAGACCGACACAAAAAACTTATTTAAAGACTCAGCCATATCCTCATTTCCCACTATTAAATCCCCCCTCTCGTCCTCCAAAGGTCCAACATTCACTCTAGCCACTCTATTCCTTTTTATATATTTATAAAAACTTTTACTATCATTTTTTATATTAATTGCTAGCCTAGCTTCATAGTCTATCCTTCCTTTCTATATCGCTTTCTTAGTCTCTCTTTGTTGTTTCTTAAATTTTTCCCAATCACTTGTTTCTCCACAATTTTTGGCCACTCTGTACGCAGCTGTTTTTATTTTAATACTCTCCTTTATTTCCGTCGTTATCCACGGCTGGTTCTCCCTTTTCTTACAATCCTTGTTTTTTGCTGGAATATATTTTTGCTGAGAACTGAAAAGGATCTCCTTAAAAATCCTCCACTGTTCCTCAGCTATCCTAACTGCCAGCCTGCTCTCCCAGTCTACCTTAGCCAATTCATCCCTCATCCTATCATATTTCCCTCTGTTCAAACAGAGGACACTGGTTTGGGACCAAACTTTCTCATACCAACATACCACCCTGAAGTCATGTTGATGGCAACAATAGCAAACCAGCCTCCCATCCATTGATTCTGTCTACACTTTCCGCTGCCTCGGAAAATCAGCCACCATAATGAAGGACCCCACAAAACCTGGATATACTCTCCTCCACCTTCTCCCGTCGGGAAAAAAGAGCTTTCCCCGCTACGATCAGATTTTTGAAACTCGAAATAAGTTACTCGTTATCTACACTCTAGCTGTGACTGTAACACTGCACTCTGCACTCCCTCCTTTCCATTTCTATGGACGTCATGCTTTATCTGTATAGTGCACAAGAAACAATACTTTTCACTGGTTAACAATGCATGTGACAATAATAAATCAAATCAAATCAAATCAAGGTGACTGTGCTGACTTCTGCCAGAATGATTCCTGCCTTCACTGTTGTGATTCATGTTAGCATCAGGGACAGAATGGCACTGAGTCAAGAGAAAGTGCAGTCATTCTGATGGGCGGAAATAGATGAGCAGAGATTTTCAAATGGAAAAATATGCAGTGGGAAATATGCTGTAAAACCTTCGGATGACCGATAGTAAATGTACAGGTGGATAGTGATACAAACCCCAAGGGGCAACGTAGCTTTAACTGTTTTTCCATACTTGTGGATATTCAATCGATTCTTAATATACTTTCATGTCCATAACATTGATTTTGCATCTTTACAGTTATTCTATCCTTCTGGACTGAAACATATTGGAACCCGCAATGAACAGTTCCCCCATTGGCTTCTATACCCTAATCTCTCCAGTTGTTTTCCTCTCTAAAAGTGTGTTCAGGAAACACCTCACATTTACAGGAGACATGGCAGATAAAGTAAATAATTTACATCTGTTTTTGCCAACAAAAACATGCTGCCCAGACCATGGAGAAAGGTAATGAAATTCAGTCACTTTCAGGGTTTGTTAGTAAACATCCTTCTTAATATTATTGAAGTATTGAATAGGCTGTTGGCCCATAAACTTTCAAAATATACAACCAAGGATACCAAGGGATGAGGGAGCAGAAATTGCATCAGCACAGGCCATAATGAGTTAGTCTTTATGAACTCAAGGGTGGTGCCATAGGGCAGGCAATTTGGTTAAAATCAACGCTTGTTCAAACGACTGGCAAGGGTAAGCCCAGCAGGTCGGTCATTTTGACCCACTTATGGGTGAAAGTCCAGGAGAACCATAATTCCAGACAGACTTAATACTCCATGCGCCATGTCCTGATCTCGGAACTGAGATTTGAAGCTTCATGTTTTGACCAAATATGGAAAGTTGTTTTAAATGAACTAAACATGATGGTACCGAATTTTGTAGGTTGTATGTAGATTGTAAGTTGTTCGAGTCATGTGATCAGTTTCCGGTTACACCATTGGTGGGATGTCAGAAAACCTTCTGGAAAAGTGGAAAGAATTTGAATATAAAATGCACGTGCTGTCTTCTGTCTGTAGGGATAACTCTGGAGATCCAGTATCGCAGAAGTGTGTCCTGAACAACATTAGAAAAGATTACGATGATAGATTGTACATCACGAACGGACCTGGACAGCTGTTCCTAAAACCTGGTAGTATCTGTTTTCAGTCCAATTGTCTGAGTCCATGTTCAGTTCAGAAATAACATCCAGGAAACGAGTTAAAGTCTTGCAGCTCTTTGAGGTTGAGTTGGTACCTGAAATGTAAAATAAAAGGAGATTATTTAAAAAATTAAAAGTCAACTCCTGCCTTTGTTACATTAATCGAAAATATCTAGAGGGCGTGTCAAATTGGCAGCTGAAGAGCAATTTCGGCTTTTTGGCTTTTGATTAGAAATAGGTGCTGCTCCTCAGAAATCGGACCTTTAATTTCCAACCTGATTACAAGTGACCCGGATATTGAATTAATTGGGACGACACAACGGCCCGTTTTTCAGTGAGGTTAGTCAGGGAGAAGAGTAACATCTATATTTGACAAGGAGGCTTTATTAACGACTAACTCTTCCAGTCGGACTGGTTGTTTGTCGTGCATCCGATACAAATTGATTAGAGGGACTGACTGAGAAATTAACGTACCCCTTCAGTTACTTCTCGTGTTCCATTGACTAAGTCTACAGAATGCGAGCATCCAAAGAGTGGGAAGAGGTTCTTGTAAAATGTATTTATTAGTGTCGCAAATAGGCTTATATTAACATGCAATGAATTTGCTGTGAAAATTTCCTAGTCGCCAAACTCTGCGTCTCTTCGGGTACAGTAAAGGAGAATTTAACAGGCCAATGAACCTAACCAGCACATCTTTGGAATGTGAGAGGCAACCGGAGGAGACCAACACAGAAACGGGGGGAAGGTGCACACTCCGTATAGACAGTGACCCAAGCAAGACATCAAACATGGGTCCCTGATGTGAGCGATTGGGTGACCGTGACCTGTGAAGGAAATGAAAGTTCATGACACACGCTTCAGAAGGGTGAAGGAAAGTTTGTGAGGATTTTGATGGAACGGAAGATACACATTCTGAGCCGTGGATATTAAGACGAATGGTGCAAACAGAGGGAAAGAAAATTAACGAGGCAGGAAAAAACAAAACTAGTGAAAGTGGGAAGATGTTTCCTGTGAGAGGTGAAAATGCTGGCCCTGTGTGGAGAAATGAACGAGGTAGAGATAGAAAGGTGGGGGAATTACTATTCATTTTCTGCCTCCATAAACATCGCCTCTGGGTAGAGGGAGAGGCCAACCACAAGGGGACCCCAGACTGACAGGGCAGTGTTAGGTTTTATGGTCGATTCAGTATTTTGCTGCTAATGGACTAGCCAATACCGACAGCGACAGGGATACAAGCTTCCCTGAGACCAGGGCAGGCACCAGGGCAGGGATATCAATTATTTTCCTCAGAGGCACCTCTTTGGGAAGTGAAATTATCTGTGTCCATTTCCCTGCCGCTAGCAGATTCAAATCTGAGGACATTATCATGCCTAACGTCTCCATCGTGTGGGATGTAAAATTGAATAGTATACGGAGACATTTAATTGAAGGCGAGGTATGAGGCCGCTCTGCTGTATTCCTATGGGATGCATGTGCTTCCCTCACTAACCTTAAGACATCCAACGAACCTGGTTTAAATTGACGATGGAAGGAACAATGATTCTGAATGGCTTTACTAGGCATCTGCAGGAAGGATATGAAACTGAACCAATGACGTTCAGCTTGGGGCATGTAGTTTGTTATGAACCATCTACATCATTGCGTCTTTCCAAAACAGCAGAGCACAATATGGGTTTTGATTTTATGACCCAATATAATTTGTCTTTTGATCCGGCGAATCGCTTTATTTGGCAAATGTCGAATGTGAGTGAGAGAACGACAGAAATTGCTGTTGGGACATGTGCAGGGAAGGATTGTGCTGCTGAGGAAGTTTGGCTGAAGTCTGCTGAAATATCTCAGGAGTTAAGAGTACATGAGATGATTGCTCGGCATTAGGCTGCATTGGCGAGGCATAAGCATTATTGTGGGCGAATAAATGGGGGTGTGATTATTGAGGTTTCAGATCTAAAATCGAAAAAGGAGTACGTGATTCCTAAGCATGCAGAAGAGGAAGTAGGGAAAGTAATTTCAAGTATTTGCAGCAGGGAGATTTGCAACCTATTCCTTCTACAAACAATTCATCCATTTGGCAGGTTAGGAAACCAGGTGGCTCTTGGAGGCTGAAAAGTGCTTGGAGGGAATTAAATAAAGTCAGTCCGTTCACAGCGCCAACGATAGCTCCCAGCCCTCAAATTATGATGAAACACACTGCACAGGTGAGTTTCATTACAGTTATGGACACTGTAGTGGGTTTTCGTCTATTCCTTTAAATCGGCAATGTCAATATAAGATTGTGTTTACATTTCCAAACCAAAAGTACAAATGGACATGTTTGCCCTCAGTGTTTCATAATTCTTGATCAATTTTCCATTGGAGGTTCGCAACAGGTATGGAGAGCTTTTCACGACTTAATGGTTTGATTCAATAGATAGATGATCTTCTGCTGCAAACGAGCACGAGAGATGAAAATCTTCAATTGCGAGGTTAATTGTTAACCATCTTCTCTTCGTTAGGGCATAAGATAAAGTGAAACGGACAAAGATGCCCACGGGAGAGTGGATAATTTAAATTACAATGGCAACAAACGATCCCAATGGACCATCTGTTCCAAAACAACAGGTGAGAAGTATCTCAATTCAAAAATTCGAATTTTCTGAACTCCAGTGCAAATTTTGCACGATCAGGAAATACTCTCACGCAGATGAGCCACGAAGCAGGCTCTGAATATTTTTGCTGATGGATCTTCTATGGTGGAGGATGCTAACAGAATGACAGGATGTGCATATTTGTAGAGGATCGTCAAGGAATACCTCTTGTTGAATTGGCTTTAACATTACTCAGCGAGACGAATGCTCATGCAGCCGAATTGGCAGTTGTGGATTATGCTGTTCGTTACCATGATAACTTTGCACCTCCTGCAGATAAACACTCGGAGCACATGGTTGTTTCCAATACATTAACTAGCTACTATGCTAGCTACTATGGGAAGCAAGAGGTTTTGTTTCAGCCGATCGAAAATGTTTTCCGTCAGCACCCGTTACTAAAACACACTTTCAAATTGCCCAAGGACGGGAATTTGGCATCATTTTCTGTTTTGGGAAATGTACCACTGAGTCAGGCTTGAAGGTTTCAAGAATACAGTTTTATGTTAACGAAACTTCGTGGAGAAAAGGCACTAACAACCAGCAAGCCTTCTCTCAATGAGACAATAGGAGCAGTCAATCTTTATACCCTTTACAAAACAGATGGACCGGACATCTAGCCATTGTCACATCGTTGTAATCGAGTTGGTGATCGATCGTTAACACATCGTTACAGACAAATACAGAGAGATAGAGACATGAACATGTTAACATCGCATTGTTCTATGAATGGATACATTTCCTAAGTCAGTGGCTATCAATGGTTTTAGTTTCCATCTATTCATATTGTAATTTACAGTAATTGGTTTTCCTGCAGTTATGTATTCCCGATCTCACCTGCTGCTAATCTCATTATCTACCCCTATTGTTCTTTTCCTTAAGCCCTCGCTGGCTTCCTGTCGGATTTGATGCCTGCATGTTTAATTTTGAATAGCTGTCTGTCCTTTATGTTTTAATCTCAGGTGGCTATCTGTACTGAAAGTGATTGCCTGTTTAATGTCTCTTTCCCAGGTGACTCTTTGTGTGCCATGCAACCAATTTATGTGTACCCATCTGTATATGTTTCCCACTTCGATTAGGTTAACCTCACCTGTTGGGAATTTCCGAGCAGGTGAATTGGCAAAACGCGGTGCTCAAGAGGCAGAATTGTGGCATGCTCCAGTAAGTGAACGGATAGATGCTGCCACCGTTCGTCACGTTAATACGAAAGATCTTAATCAGGCTCAGTATAGTGATGTTGATTTAAAGCAAATACAGGAGGAACATGTACTGATTCTTATGCAAATTGAAAGTTACGTTCCAGTTGCAGGATAGGCTTGTTCATAAGAGTGGGGTGTATGTGGTGTCAACTCAAGATCATAATCAAATTACTTACTGAAACCATGATATGCAGAGTCATCAGGGAACTGAAATAACGGCTGGATGAATGAAAGGATTACGTTGATAGCCCAATTTGGATAAGGATCTTTGATTTGCCTTGATTTGTTTTATTATTGTCACATGTATTAGTATGCAGTGAAGAGTATTTTTTCCTGAGTGCTGAACGGAAAAAGCAAACCGTACATTGAGAAGGAAAAGGTGGGGGTGCAGAATGTAATATAGTATATTATATATTACATAATGTGTTACATAATGTCATAGATAGGTTGTGGTGAAAGAATAATTTAACATAGGTCTGTTCAAAAGTCTGATGGCAGCAGGTACCAAGCTGTTTTGAGTCGTTTGGTATTTGATATCAGACTTTTGTACTTTTTTCCCGACAGACGAAAGAGGAAGAGAACATGTCATGTGTGGATTTGTTTATTATGCTGGCTGCGTTTCCGAGGCACGGCGAACTGTAGACCATGCCAATTGTAGGTAGGTTGCTTTGCATGTTGGACTCAACTTTGCTTACGACTCTTTGTCGTTTCTTGCGGACTTGGACGGAGCGGAGCTATACAAAGCTGGGATACAACCAGAAATAATGCTTTCCGGTGCATTGGTCAAGGATGGTGAGAGTCGTAGCAGGCATTTCAAATTTCCTTATCCTCCTGACAAAGTAGATGCGTTGGTGCGATTTCTTAGCCGTAGCGGTGGCGTGGAGGGACCAGGACAGGCTGTTGGTAATCTGGACACAGAGAAACATGAAGCTCTTGACCATTTCCACTTCATACCTGTTGATGCAGACAGGGAAATGTCCACCATTTCGCTTCCTGAAGTCAATGATTATTCCCTTAGTTTTGCTGACATTGAGGGAGAGGTTATTGCGATCGCACTAATTCACCAGATTCTCTATCTCTTTCCTGTATTCTGTTGCATGGTTGTTTGAGATCTGACCCACAACGGTGATGTCACCAGCATACTTGAAAATTGAGTTGGAGGGGAATTTGGCAACGCAATCATAGATGTATAAGGAGTAGACTAAGGGGCCGTGGACAGAGCCTTGTGGGGCACCAGTGTTAAGGATGATCGTGGAGGTGGTATTGTTGTCTATCCTTACTGATTACAGTCAGTGGGTTAGTAAGTCCAGGATCCAGTCGCAAAGGGAGGAGCTGAGCCCTAGGCCACGGCATTTGGAGGCGGGTTTGTTGGAGTACTGGTATTTAAAGTTGACCTGTAGTCAATACTTAGGAGTCTGGCATAAGTGCCTCTGCTGTCGAGGCGTTTTGGGAAAAGTACCACATGGTCAGGCTTGAAGGTTTCAAGAACACAGTTTTATTTTAACGAAGCTTCGTGGAGAAAAGGCACTAACAGGCAGCAAAACCTTCTCCCAATGAAACAATAGGAGCAGTCCATCTTTATACCCTTTACATAATTGAAGGATGGGCATCTAGTCATTATCACACCGTTGTAATCAAGTAGGTGATCGTTCGTTAACACATCGTTATAGACAAATACAGAGAGATACAGATATGAACATGTTCACATCGCATTGTCTTAGGAATAGATACATTTCCTACGTCAGTGGCTATCAATGGTTTTTAGTTTCGGCCTATTCATATAGTAATTTACAGTAATTGATTTTCCTGCAGTTATCTATTCCCCATTCCACCTGTAGTTAATCTCATTATTTTCCCCGAGTGTCCTTATCTTTAAGCCCTTGCTGGCTTCCTGTAGGATTCGATTCCTGCATGTTTAACTTCGGATAGCTGTCTGCCCTTTATGTTTTAATCTCAGGTGGCTGCCTGTACTGAAAGTCAGTGCCCATTGAATGTCTCTTTCCCAGCTGACAGTTTGTGTGCCAGGCAACCGTCTTATGTGTACCCATCTGTATATTTGGCCTCCTTCAATCCCCACTTTTGGTCGGATTATGAGTTTCACTAATCCTTAGACCAACAATACAATCTTTACATGTATAATTCTTTGTTCTTCTTCTTTCCTTCTTCGTTTCTTCTGAAGTCTTGGGGAATCTTCATCGGGGTTTCTTCTTCGATGTATAGACTGGCCCCTGGCAGAATTCTAGTCACCATCACCTTGCAACAGACTTTTAGGCATCCAACAATGAGACAACAGACAATTACAATTGAAATGAGCATGACAAATCCTTGTAATAAGTAAGATTCCCAGTACTCTCCCCACGCCCCCCCCCCCACACCCAATAGCCATTCCAGCCAATTACTTCCTTTCTTGGGTCCCTGTCTGAAGCTATCAAGTTGTTCTCTGATGCTATTGATGACTTGTGTAATGTTATAGGACTCGTCTGTGACATGGGTATGCATTTATTGCCTACAATTGTACACACACCCCCTTGTTGTGCTAACTGATAGTCCACTGCGTATCGTGTCTGTTGTGCATATAATCTCAGTTCAGCCACTTCTTGGTTAACAGCCTCCAGTGCTTTTCAAGTGCTGTTTCCCAGGACTGTTAGTCCACAAACAATATGATTCCTGTTCTTTGCACGAATCACTCCTGCTGCCCCCGCCTCCCCTCAGAGATAAGGTTCCAAGGAACCCATATCCCAGTGAGGGTCCCATTGTGCCCGGGGCTTCCCAGTCAGCGCAGAATTCTTTGCTGATAGACCGAGTTACTATTCTCCTCCGAATATGCCCCTTCTGAGGGCATGGAACAGTCAATGGTCCGATTGTTCCTACTGCACAACGGTTTGGGATGTTTGGTGTTTCTGCCATGTAAGTACCATTGAAGAGGGACGCATATCCCTTCTTAGCCCGGTAACATTTATTGTCTTGATTATGAGTGTGTTCATATTGCCAATTGTTCGGTTTACTTGACTCCCCGTTTGATCCCACCACCTCGTAAGTATCAAATGGGTATGTCCATTTGTCTGAGCTTCCGTGAGTTCCATTGCATTGTCCACAAATAGGCTGTCTTCCCGCGGTGATATTCAGACATTTCTGTTCATCACAAGTGCAAGTAAACTGTCCCTTATTTACCCGACAATGTTGACGGACGCACTGCGTCTGTACGCAGGAATCATTCTTAGGTAACAAGGCAGAAGCACATCCCCATCCCTGCCCAGTAAAACAAAGCGGATAGCTTGCAGTATCTGAACAAGCTTTTCCTCCCAGCTGTTTGAACCCCCTGCACACAGGATCTGTGGGGTTCATAAGTCCCACACATCTCCCCTGTATACCTCTTTTATATTTGCCAATTTGTCCCTGACCGGGTGTTTCTGATCTATCTACAGTATATGAGTCATGAGGGCTCCACCCAGGGGTGGCGACAAACTGCGCTTCTACCGATTCTGCGAACGGGTAATATACAGTTCGATTCCCGTGTAAATGTATGTGAGCTTTATAAAACTAGTTATCCTCCAATCCAGTTAAATTTACAGCCGCGACAAGGCAAAGTAGTACAGTTACATATGCGATTACATACTTATTCGCAACGATCGAATATCAAACCTAACACTATAATTCATAAAATTTTTACAAGTTATATTATCTATCAAACCGCGTGCGCCAGTCGTTCTTGCTTGCAGTCTTTGCCTGTGTTGAGGAAAGCATTTTAGTTAGTTCATCAATTTAATTCCTTATTTGTCCCCTTGTATCTTTTTAGCTGTGCCCAATGCTTCCAGACCCCTTTGCCTCTTATGTCTATCCAGGCACACGTGTCCCCACTAATTATAACTTCATACGGCCCATTCCATTGTGGTGCAAACCCTGGTTTGTCAGGTAATGTTTATACTACGGCGCGACTTCCCGCTGTTGGGACGTCAGGGAGCATTTCAAGATCTCTCTCTGCGTCTTTTATTTCCTGACTGTCCTTTACGAATTTGCGCATCGCTTTTACTTGGGTGCTTAGTTCCAGAACATATCTCCTGATTTTATCTTTTAGTGGACCGATAACGGTCTCACCTGTTATGATGCTTTCGGGTAATTGCATCACCCGTCCTGTCATTAGCTCATAAGGGGTTAATCCAGTTGTCCGGTTTGTGGTAGCTCTTAATCTCATTCGTATCGTGGGCAATACCTCTGTCCACATTTTCCCAGATGTTTATATGGCTTTAGGTAATGCATTTTTTAGTGTTCTATTCATACGTTCCACGATTCCAGAACTCTGTGGGTGGTAAGGGATGTGAAAGTTCTGTTTTATTCCCATTAATTGGCATAACGTTTTTACCACCTTTCTGGTGAAGTGCGTCCCAGGGTCCAAATCGATTTGTAGGGGTACACCGCATCTAGGGATTACCTCTTCTGCCAATATTCTAGCCACCGTGGTAGCAGTACAATTTGTCGTAGGGAACGCTTCTACCCACCTGGTGAGCTGGTCTATAACAACGAGACAATACGTTTTCCCATGGGATTGTGGTAGTGGCCCTGTGAAATCTATTTGCAGATGTTCCCAGGGTTCTTTGGTCTCCGCTGGTGTCCCATTTTAATTTTAATGGGTCTACCAGGGTTGTGTTGAGCGCACGTCACGCATCGGTGACAGTGTCGGGCTATATATCTTCCCATTCCTTCCCACCACCATTCCTTTCCTATACTAGTTATCATGGCCTCTCTACCCACATGTGAGAGTCCATGGTGTAGTTCCAATAGGGTGTTTTGTATGCACTCTGGTGCTATTACCTTATCTTCCCGTCTCCAAATGTTATCATTTCCTTTGGCTGTTCCCTGTGCTTCCCATTTCTCATTTTCCTCCCTTGGGATATCCTCATGTAAGTCCTGAATATCTATTTCGTCTCCGGTCTGTTCTGTTGCTGCTATTGGCAGCTCGCCAATTGTCTCCTGTCCTAAGGCAAACCGTGCCGCCCTGTCAGTGGTTTGGTTCCCTTTGAAATGTAACCAGTCCGGGTTATCTCTTCCTGGCTCTTTCTGGTGCGCTTTAATTTTGATTACTGCGGTTTCTCGAGGTTTCTCGCCAGTTCTCAATAATGCCTCAATTCTTTGCTGGTGCTTAATCGGGTTCCGTCCTGTGGTTATGAAACATCTTCTTCCCCATGCTAACATGTATTCATGTATGATTCCGCATGCATAGCGACAGTCTGTATAGATGTTTACCTTTTTACCTTCAGATAACTCTAGTGCCTGTCTGAGTGCCACTTGTGCGGATAGACCTCCGTCAATCGTTCCTGACATTACTGTCTCTAATTTGTCATTCACTACTGCCCAGCCTGTTCGGGGTGATCCTTCCACATATTTGCGTGACCCATCCACAAATAGGGTCTCCTCAGCTGTTATTAAGGGTATATCCTTTATCTTACCCTCTTCTTCATCCCTAACTATATCTTCACAATTGTGTGGCTCTCATCCTGCTCGGTCCCCATTCTACGGGATCTAAAGCTGGTTTTCCCCCTTTTACCAGTACTTGTATGGGTTCTGCTAATTTTGTGAACCCTGGGATGAAACTCAGGCTGCGGATGAATAGTCCTAGCACCTTTCTGACCACTCTTACGGTGACGGGTGGCGACATTTGTTGTATTGCCTTCTTTCGGTCCGTTGGCGTTTCTTTCAGTGCTTTGGATATAAATAGTCATAGGTATGGGACCTGCGTTTTCCCGATTCGTGCCTTTTTGGGGCTCTCCTTTAACCCTGCGGGTTTTAATTCATTCAGAACTAAATATAAGGCTTCTTGATGTCCTGACTTGGACTCTGAAGCTATCAGGATATCGTCTACATATGGCAGGATCGTACTACCCTCTGGCAGTTCTACCATGTTCAGGGTGTCACTCATTGCTCGATGGAATACAGCGGGGCTGTTGTGGAATCCCTGTGGTAAACGAGTCCAAGTGTACTGGCTGTCTCCTACTGTAAAGGCGAATTTGTCTTGGGATTTAGGAACCAATGGTAAGGACCAGAATACTGTGAATATTTTATGCTCCTGTGACAGTCCATTCAGGATTGTCGAAGGGCTTGCTACAATGGGGTGCAATTTGGACGTGACTTTATTGAGTTCGGTGTAATCTATCGTGAGCCTATAGCTTACCTCAGGCTTGCTCAGAGGCCATCTTGGGGAGTTAGTGGTGCTTGTGGTTTCTCTCAGAATCCCCCTTTCCACTAACCCTTTAAATATCTCCACGACAGCTTTCTCTGCCTCTGGTTTGATTGGGTATTGTCGTTGTCGCTTATGCTCCGGTCCCGGTAAATTTATTAGCTACATTTTAGTCAAACCCGTATCTACCTTCGTTTTCGCCCCTACACCGGGGACGGAGGAACAAATGGCTCCGAACCCTCATGTTTCTAATTCCCAATTTCTGGTGATGAGTGTGGCCACCCTATTCGTTTCGAGGTGACGTGTAAGTTTCCCTATTCTCGTTTTCCGAACGTCCTGTCTTGGCCAGATTAATTCTCCCTTTCCACAGTCTATCAGAATCTCATATTCTTCCATCAGATCATTTCCCATTATTGTACCCTCGTTATGTTTGCACACATAAAACTCATTGGTATATCCAGATTATTTATCTCTACTAACGTGGTCTCGCGCAGGGAGCCGTGTGCTTTGTTCCCTCCTATCCCGGTCAGGTAAACCATTTTATTTGTAATGGGGTAAGGGTAGGTCGGTGACAGATATGCATGCTCCTGTGTCCACGAGCATCTCACATTGCCTGCCGCCTACACGTGCTGACACGTAAATCCTTCTCTCCTTCTTCCCCTTGTGAATGGGGGCTGCAGACCGTCAATCTATCTGACCCCGGAGATCCAGTAGTTCTTCCGGTTCTGCTGTGGTCATGAATCGGGTCGGGGGTTTCCCATGCTCATTCCAACACAATGCTTCTGTGTGTCCATTTTTATTACAGTGGCTGCAATGTTTCCCGCTGTTCCCAAATCTGTTTCCTTTCCGTGGAGTCCCACAGTCCCTCACAAAGTGTCCTTGCCGGCCAGAATTGTGGCAAGTCAGTTTAGACTTTGTTCCATTCCCATTACAATAGGCTGCTACTCTTTCTAGCCTTGTTCTTCCGTGGGATTTCCCTGCTCCCGGTACTCCAATAGCTCACTCTACCAATTCATCATAATCTTGGGATAAAATCACTTCCATTTTTTTAGGATAACCTGGCGAGCGCTGGAGAATCCAACCTTAAAAGCCTGGATGGACACTCGATCCTTTCGACCTGGGTTCCCTTATTCTGAGCACTCTTGATATACCTGGAACAACCGTTCCCCGTATTCAGAAGCTGCTTCCCCCTTTAACTGGTTTGGTGTGGTAATTCTGCTCCAGTTAGTGGGTGCATTCCATAATACCCTCTGAATCTCTGTTTTAAACTGGGTGATGGGTGCCTGTTGGGCATCTATCTCGGATGTTAGGGTGAGTGCATGTGTCCACCGTCCCCCATTATAATCCTGTGCTGGAGGAGCGGCGGGTCCACCTGCTACCGGCCTCCACTTATCCGCTGGACAGGCTACCCTGACCAGCTGGTGACTCCAACCAGCGGAGAGTTATCACCCTGATACCCATGGATTCCAATTGTACTGAGGCTCCTTGACGCCACATTCGGTCGAAAGTGTGAAGGTCCTGATGTCAAGGTCTGTCACTCTCACTTCACCTCTGGAATTCATCTCATTCAGCCACGTTTGGACCCAGGCTGGAATGAGGTCAGGAGCTGAGCGAATCTTGCGCAACTCAAACTCGGCGTCACTGAACAGTTTGCTGCTAAGCAGGTGCTGATTGATAGCGCTGTTGATAACCCCTTCGATCACTTTACTGATGATCGACAGGAGACTGATCAGGCAGTAATTGGCCAGGTTGAACTCGTGCTGCCTTTTGTTTGCAAGGCGTACGTCGGGAAATTTACCACATTGGTGGGTAGATGCCAGGGTTGTAACTGAACTTGAAGAGCTTGGCTGTGAATCCGGAAAGTTCTGGGGTACAAGTCGTCAGTAAAATTTCTGCAGTGTCATCAGGGCCCATTGCCTTTGCGGTATCCAGTCCGTCCAAACTTTTCTTGATATCACGAGAACATGAGGAAGAACAACTCGATGTTCCATGATTTCCTCCGTGAAATGCTGCACGGTGTGAAGATGGATAGCTATGGGTGAATAAAGATGTGACAGTTATCTTTGGGTGTCGTAAATTTTAAAATTGGAGTTTGCTATGCAATGGTTTAATCAAACTCATTGTGCTATGTTTCAATTGATAAGGGTTTTTGTTATGTCAGGGTATTTAATATATTTTAGTGATCACTGTGTTAGATGTGCAATATTATGTGGATCCGATATCCCTCGAGATGAAATTGGTAGAATTCAGATTCCAAAGCAAATTCCTGATAAGTGTGAACGGGGTATTTGCAACTGCTTCATTATTCAGATTAGGATTATTTCAAATATCGAAGAGTTTGGAGAGTTAAACCTATACCAGCAGTGCCTTCAATGAAAGATGACACTTTAAAGACACATTTAAATTTAATTCCACTACTCCACCTTCTCCAATGGAATGCTTATGTACTGTGCATAACCTTCGACGTATAATGATTTAATCATCAGGAATTTGAACAAGGTATGCAATGACAATGATTACTATGAATTGGTACCAGTAATATTGCACTTCAGGCAAATACGTTCACCCGAATGGTGCCCCATTCAATTTCGGAAATTATATTTGACTGAACACAACGGTTGTTAAATCATGAAGCACCAGATCAGGAGCTGATGTGGGCTTGTTATTTAAAAGATCGCAAGAGGAAGAAGTTAATTAATGATATAGCAATCATCTATAGTGCAAGAGTGCCCACGGTTCACACTCTTGATTTGGCAAATCTAGACATTAAACTTGAAGCATTAACCCGGCAGGTTAAACAAGTAATGGCTGAAGTGAATACTAATTATCAGGATGCAGCGTCAGGATCTTGGTTTCTACAGAATGCTGATGAATGTATGTTAACAGCGTTAGATGGACATGCAAAACTAATTAATGAAATGATTAAAGACAAGGCGACACAACAGAATTGAACTTTATGCCGTGTTTATGAGAACTGGATGTTAGAGAAAGTTAGAGAGAATGTGGAACAGGCAAATCAGGAAATTTCCCTTCGTGCATTAGTAATGTACTGTTAGATTATTTAAGCCGTGGACGAGGACATGTTAAAGTGTCTCGATGTCAGTTTCGACAATTGGCCAAGCTTTGATTTTAGGTTAATTGTGGTGGAACATTACATAACGATTTAGGATAAACATTAGGGGTTGCAATGATTCCAATGGATGCAATAGCATGGAAGTTATCGAAGATTCAGAACATTAATATCTTTATGGAGGGTATATGTATGAGTTGTAATCATATTCTACCATATGTTGTGGAAAGAAGGGCGGGGGGGGGGGAACTGCTCATTGACAAGGGGAACTCCTCATTGACAGAGGCGTCCTAATTGACAGTGGGCACTCCTGATTTATCTCTCGCACCGGGCGTTGGGAGCGCAGTTTCTGGATGAAAAGATTAGTGGATTTCTGGTTCAGATGGATATTCCTCAGAGCCACAGTGCTGGCGCTGTAGCGATGCGGTTTTTATCTCTACTTGTGGCTGGAGGGCTCTTCTGATTAACGGGGGCAACTCCTAATTGACAGGGGGAGCTCCTAACTGACATGGGGCACTCCTTTATGAAAGGGGGCACTCCTATTTGACAGGGGAGACTCGTAATTGACAGGTCCTGGATGAGGTGTGCCCCCTGTCAGTGATGAGTGCCCCCTGACAATGGGTAGGGCCCCATGCCAATGAGGAGTGACCCCTGCCAATTACGAGTGCCCCCTGTCAATGAGTAGTGCCCCATGCCAATGAGGAGGGCCCACTGTCAATGAGGAGTGACCCCTGCCAATTACGAGTGTCCCCTGTCAATTAGGAGAGCACCCTATCAAGTTGGAGTATCCCCTTTCAATTAGGAGCTCTCCCTGTCGGTTCGGAATGTCCCCTGCCAATTAGGAGTGAAGGAGGCACTCCCCTTTGACGTGGGGCACTCCTCATTGACGATGGGGCACTCGTCATTCATGGGCGGGGGGGGGGGGGGGAGCGGGGGGACTCTGCTCATTGACAAGGGGAACTTCTCATTGACAGGGGCGTCCTAATTGACAGGGGCCACTCCTAATTGACAGGCGACACACCTCATTGGCAGGGGACATTCCTCATTTACAGGGGGCACTCCTCATTGATAGGTGCCACTGCTAATTGACAGGGGGAGCTCCTAATTGACACGGGGAAGACATAATTGACAGTGGGCACTCCTCATTGACAGGCGACACACTTCATTGACAGGGGACACTCCTCATTGACAGGCGGCATTCCTCATTGGCAGGGGGACTCCTCATTGACAGGGGGCATTCCTCCTTGACAGGGGCCATTCCTGATTGACAGGGGGCACTCCTCATTGACAGGGGGCACTCCTAATTGACAGTGGTAACTCCTCATTGACGGGGGTAGTCCTCATTGACAGGGGGCACTCCCCTTTGACGGTGGGACACTCCTCATTGACTAGAGGTCACTCCTCGTTGACGTTGGGGCACTCGTCATTGACGGTGTGGGGGGGGGGCGGGGACTGCTCATTGAGAGGGGTCACTCCTCATTGACGGCGGACACTCCAATTGTCGGGGGGGGGGCACTTCTCATTGTCAGGGGGTACTCCAATCGACATGGAGCACTTCAATTGACAGGGGGCACTCCTCATTGGCATGGGACACTCCTCATTGACAGGGGGTACTCCTATTTGATCGTGGACACTCCTCATTGACAGGGGGCACTCCCCATTGACTAGGTGTCACTCCTCATTGTTGGTGGGGCACTCGTCATTGACGGGGGTGGGCACTCCTCATTGATACGGGGAACTCCTCATTGACAGGGGCGTCCATATCGACAGGGGGCACTCCTAATTGACAGGGGGCACTCCTAATTTACAGGGGCAACTCCTAATTGACTGGGGGAGCTCCGAACTGACAAGGGGCACTCCTGTATGAAAGGGGGAACTCCTAATTGACAAGGGACGCTCGAAATTGACAGAGGGCAATCCTTATTGACAGTGGACACTCCTCATTGACAGTGGAGACTCCTCATTGACAGGGGACACTCCTCATTGACAGGGGGTACGCCTCATTGACGGGGGGTTGCACTCCGCATTGAGGGGGGAACTCCTCATTGACAATGGGAAGTCCTCATTGACAGGGGCCTCCTAATTCACAGGGGGTACTCCTAATCGACAGGGGGCCCTCCTCATTGACAGGGTGCACTCCTGATTGACAGGGGGCGCTGCTCATTGACAGGGGCACTCCGCATTGATGGTAGGGCTCTCCTCATGGATGGTGCGGCACTGCTCCTTTACGGTGGGGTACTCCTCATTGACGTGTGGTGGGTGGGGAATCCTCATTGACGTGGGAGGAATCCTAATTCACGGGGGGGGCACTCTTCATTAACAGGAGGCACTCCTAATTGACACGGGACACTACTCATTGACGGGGGGCACTACTAATTGTAAGGGGTCCTTTTTGACATGGGGCACTCCTAATTGGAATGGGGCATTTCTCATTGATAGGGGGCAATCCCCTGCCGCAACTAGGAGCTCCGCCTGTCAATTAGGAGTGGCCCCGGTCAATTAGGAGTCACCCCTTTCAATTATTAGTGCCCCCTTTCAATGAGTAGTGTCTCGTGTCAATTAGGAGTGACCGCTGTTAATTACGAGTGCCCCCTGTCAATCAGGAGTGCCCCCTTCAATCAGGAATGCCGCCTGTCAATGAGGAGTGCCCCATGTCAATCAGGAGTGCCCCATGTCAATGAGGAGTGCCCCCTGTCAATTAGTAGTACCACCTGTCAATGAGTGGTGCCCCCTGTCAATAAGGAGTGTTCCCTGTCAATAAGGAGTGCCACTGTCAATGAGGAGTGCCCCCTGTTAATGAGGAATGCCCCGTATTATTAAGGAGTGTCCCATTTCAAATTGGAGTTCCCCATGCGAATAAGGAATGCCCCCAATCAATGAGGAGTGCCCCCTGTATTTGAGTAGTGTCCCCCGACAATTGGGACTGCCCCCTGTCAATGAGGAGTGCCCCACCGTCAGTGTGGAGTGCCCCCTCTCAACGAAGCGTGCCCGCTGTCACCTAGGAGTGACCCGCTCAATTAGGAATGCCCCCTGCCAATAAGGAGTGCCCCCTGTCAATAAGGAGTGCCCCCTGGCAATAACGAGAGCCCCCTGTCAATGAGGAGTGCCCCATTTCAATGCCGAGTTCCCCCTGTCAATGAGGAGTGGCCCCTGTCAATGCGTAGTGTTCCCCGAAAATTAAAAATTCCCCCCTGTCAATTAGGAGTGCCCCCTGTCAATTAGGAGGCTCCTGTCAATTAGGAGTTCCCCTTGTCAATGAGGAGTTCCCCTTGTCAATGAGGAGTTCCCCTTGTCAATGAGGAGTGCCCCACCGTCAATGACGATTACCCAACCGTCATTGAGGAGTTCCCCCTGTCAATGAGGAATGCCCCTGTCAATGAGGTGTGCCCCCTGTCAATGAGTAGTGCCCCATGTCAATGAGGAGTGCCCCCTGTCGATCAGAAGTGCCCACTGACAATTAGGCGTCCCCCTTGTCAATTTGGATTGACCTCTTTCAATTCGGAGTGCCCCTTGTCAACTAGGAGCTCCCCCTGTCAATTAGGAGTGGCCCCGGTTAATTAGGAGTCACCCCTTTTTATTAGTAGCGCCCCCTTTCAATGAGTAGTGTCCCGTGTCAATTAGGAGTGCCCGCTGTCAATTACGAGAGCCCCCTGTCAATCAGGAGTACCCCCTGTCAATTAGGAGTGCCCCCTGTCAATGAGTGGCGCCCCCTGTCAATAAGGAGTGCCACTGTCAATGAGGAGTGCCCCCTGTTAATGAGGAATGCCCCGTATCAATTAGGAGCGCCCCATGTCAATTAGGAGTCCCCCATGCTAATGAGGAGTGCCCCCTGTCAATGAGGCGTGCCCCCTGTCATTGAGTAGTGTTCCCCGACCATTGGGACTGTCCCCTGTCAATGAGGAGTGCCCCACCGTCAATGAGGAGTGCCCCCACTCAATGAGGCGTGCCCGCTGTCACCTAGGAGTGACCCCCGTCAATTAGGAGTGCCCCCTGTCAATTAGGAGTGGCCCCGGTCAATTCGGATTCACCCCTTACAATTCGTAGTGCCTCCTTTCAATGAGTAGTGTCCCGTGTCAATTAGGAGTGCCCTCTGTCAATCAGGAGTGCGCCCTTCAAGCTGGAATGCTCCCTGTCCATAAGGAATGCCCCATGTCAATTAGGAGTGCCCCAAGTCAACTAAGAGTCCCCCATGTCAATGAGGAGGATCTCCTAATTGACAAGGGGCACTCCTATTGAAAGGGGTTACTCCTCCTTGACAGGGGCACTCCTAATTGGCAGGATGCAGTCCTAATTGACAGGGGGCACTCCTACTTGACAGAGGGCACTCCTCATTGACAGGGGGCTCTCCTCATTGACAGAGGGCACTCCTCATTGACAGGGGGCACTCCTCATTGACAGGGGACACTCCTCATTGACAGGGGGCACTCCTCATTGACAGGGGGCACTCCTCATTGACAGGGGCACTCCTCATTGACAGGGGGCACTCCTCATTGACAGGGGCACTCCTCATTGGCATGGTACACTCCTTAGTGACAGGGGGCATTCCTCAGTGACAGGGGGCACTCCTAATTGACAGGGGGCACTCTTCAGTGACAGGGGGCACTCCTAATTAACACGGGACACTACTCATTGACGGGGGGCACTACTAATTGAAAGGAGCCACTCCGAATTGAGCAGGGCCACTCCTCATTTGCCAAACATTCTCCCTAAAGGCAATGCTCCTTTAAGCTGCATGGTGCATGCTTAACTTTTTTTTTAAATTTCAGTTTTTAATTAGTATCTCCCGGTCAGTTTGGAGTGTTCCGTGTCAAGTAGTAATTCGCCCCATCAATTAGGGGTGACCCCAGATAATTAGGAGTGAACCCTGCCAATTCAGAGTGCCCCCTGTCAATAAGGAGGGCCGGCTGTCAATGAGGAGTGTGCCCTTTCAATGCGGAGTGTCCCCTATCAATGAGTAGTGCCCCCTGTCAATGACGAGTGCCCAATGTCCATGAGGAGTGCCCCCTGTCAATCAAGAGTCTCCCCTTATCAATTTGGAGTGCCCACTTCCAATTAGGAGTCTCCTGTGTCAATCTGGAGCTCCCCCTGTCAATTAGGAGTGGCCCCGGTCAATTAGGAGTGACCCTTTTGAATTAGGGGTGCCCCCCCGTCAATAAGGAGTGTCACACGTCAATCAGGAGTGCCCCCTCTCAATGGGGAATGCCCCCTGTCAATGAGAAATGACCCTTGTTAATTCGGAGTGCCCCATTTCAATTCGGAGTGCCACTAACAATCCGGTTGACCCCTGCCAATTCGGAGTGCCTCCTGTCATTGAGGAGTGCGCCCTGTCAATGAGGAGTGCCCCCTGTCAATTATGAGTACCCCCTGTCAATTAGGAGAGCCCCCTGTCAAATTGGAGTACCCCCTTTCAATTAGGAGCTACCCCTGTCGGTTAGGAATGTTCCCTGCCAATTAGGAGTGACTGCTGCCAATTAGGAGTGACCGCTGCCAATTAGGAGTGTCCCACTGTCAATGAGGGGTGCCCCCTGTCAATCAGCAGTGCCCCCTGTCAATTAGGAGTGCCCCATTTCGATTAGGAGTCCCCGCTGTCAATTAGGACTCTCCCCTGTCTGTTAGGAGTGCCCCCTTTCAATTTGGAGTGTCCCTTGTCAATTAGGAGCTCCCCCTGTCAATTCAGCTGGGCCCCGGTCAATTAGGAGTGACCCCTTTCAATTAGGAGTGCCCCCTGTCAGGGAGGAGGGCCCGCTGTCAATTAGGAGTGCCCCCTGTCAATAAGGGGGGCCTTCTGTCAATGAGGAGTGCCACTGTGAATGAGGAGTGCCCCCTGTCATTGTGGAATGCCCCATATCAATTAGGAGTGCCCCATGTTAGTTATGAGTTCCCCATGCTAATGAGGAGTGCCCCCCGTCAATGAGGAGTGCCCCCTGTCATTGAGTAGTGTCCCCCGACAATTAAGAGTACCCCCTATCAATGAGGAGTGCCCCCTGTCAATTTGGAGGCCCCTGTCAATGAGGAGTTCCCCTTGCCAATGAGGAGTTCCGCTTGTCAATGAGGAGCCCCCCACCCCCGTCAAAGAGGAGTGCCCCATCTCAATGAGGCGTGCCCCCGTCACCTAGGAGTGACCCCAGTCAATTAGGAGTGCCCCGTGTCAATGAGGAGTCCTATGTCAATGAGGAGTCCTCTGTCAATGAGGAGTTGCCCTTGACAATTAGGAGTGCCTCCTTTCAATTCGGAATGCCCGTTGTCAATTAGGTGCTCGCCCTCTCAATTTGGAGCGGCCCATGTCAATTAGGAGAGCCCACTGCCAATAAGGAATGCCCCCTGTCAATTCAGCTTGGCCCCGGTCAATTAGGAGTCAATAAGGAGTGCCCCCTGTCAATTAGGACTGCCCCATTTAAATTAGGAGTGCCCCATGTCAATGCGGAGTGCACCCTGTCAATGAGGAGTGACCCCGTCAATTAGGAGGCCCCTGTCAATAAGGAGTTCCCCTTGTCAATGAGGAGTTCCCCTTGTCAATGAGGAGTGCCTGCCGTCAATCAGGAGTGCACCACCGTCAATGAGGACTGCCCACCGTCAATGAGGAAGGCCCACCGTCAATGAGGAGTTCCCCCTGTCAATGAGGAGTGCCCCCTGTCAATGAGTAGTGCCCCATGTCACTGAGGAGTGCCCACTGTCCATGAGAAGTGCACCCTGTCGATCAGGAGTGCCCCCTGTCAATTCGGAGTCATCCTTGTCAATTTGGAGTGCCCCCTTTGAATTAGGAGTCCCCCTTGTCAATTGGGAGCTCCCCCCTTTAAACTTGGATGGGCCCTGTCAATTAGGATTGCCCCTGTCAATTAGTAGTGCCCCCCATCAATGAATAGTGTCCTGTGCCAATTAGGAGTACCCCCTTTTCAATTAGAAGTGCCCCTTGTCAATGTGATGCTCCCACTGGCAATTAGGAGAGGCCCCTGACAATTGGAGTGCCCCCTGTAAATTGGAGTGCCCCTGTCAATTGGAGTGCCCCTGTCAATAAGGAGTGCGCCCTGTCAATAAGGAATGCCCACTGTCAATAAGGAATGCCCACTGTCAATAAGGAGTGCCCCAGGACAATTAGGAATCCCCCATGTCAATTAGGTGTGCCCCATGCAATGAGGATTGCCCCCTGTAAAATAGGAGTGCCCACTGTCCACGGGGAGTGCCTGTTGTCGAATAGGGGTGCCCCCTGTCAATTAGGAGTCACCCCTGTCAATTTGGAGTGCCGCCTTTCAATTTGGAGTGCCCCCTTTCAATCAGGAGTGCCACTTGTGAATTAGGAGTTCGCCCTGTCAATTAGGAGTGGCCCCAGTCCATTCGGAGTGACCCCGTTCAATTAGTGGTGCCCCCCGTCAATGAGTAGTGTCCCGTGTCAATTAGTAGTGCCCCCTGTTAATGAAGAGTGCCCCCTGTCAATCCGGATTGCCCCCTGTCAATCAGGAATGCCCCCTGTCAATGAGGACTGCACCCACACCGTCAATGAGGAGTGCCCCACCGTCAATGAGGAGTGACCCACAGTCAATGAGGAGTGCCCCCTCGCAATGAGGAGTGCCCCATGCCAATGAGGAGTGCCTCTGTCAATGAGGAGTGCCCCTGTCAATGAGGAGTGCCCCACCGTGAATGAGGAGTGACCCAACGTTCAATGACGAGTGCCCCTGTCAATGAGGAGTGCCCCATGCCAATGAGGAGTGCCCCTGTCAATGAGGAGTGCCCCCTGCGAATGAGGAGGGCGCGCTGTCATTTAGGAGTGCCCCCTGTCAATTAGGGGTGCCCCCTGTCAAGTAGGGGTAACCCCTTTCAATTCGGAGTGCCCCTGGTCAATTAGGAGATCCCCCTGTCAGTTGGGAGAGCTCCGTGTCAATTAGGAGTGACCCCTGCCAATTAGGAGTGAGGCCTGCCAATTAGGAGTGCCCCTGTCAATCAGGAGAGACACCGGTCAATTAGGATTGACCCCTTTCAATTAGTGCCCCCCATCAATGAGTAGCGTACCGTGTCAATTAGGAGTCCCTCCTGTCAATTAGGAGTGCCCCGCTCTAAATCCGTGCCTCCTGTGAATGAAGAATGCCCCTGTCAATGAGGAATGTCCCATGTCAATTAGGAGTGCCCCATGTGAATTAGGAATGCCCCAAGTCAATGAGGCGTGCCCGCTGCCAATGAGGATTTCCCCCTGTCAATGAGGAGTGCCCACTTTCCATTAAGAGCGCTCCCTGTCGATAAGGACTGCCCCCTGGATATTAAGAGTTTTCCCTGTCAATTTGGTGTTCCCCCTTCCAATTACGAGCTCCCCCTGTCAATTTGGAGTGGCCCCGGTCAATTAGGAGTGACCCCTTCCAATTAGGAGTGAACCTCTTAATGAGGAATGCCCCCGTCAATTAATAGTGCCCCCTGTCAAGTACGCGTGCCCCCTGTCAATAAGGAGTGCCCACTGTCAATAAGGAGTGGCACTGTCAATGAGGAGTGCCCCCTGTCAATGACGAATGCCGCATATCAATGAGGAGTGCCCCATGTCAATTAGGAGAGCCCCATGCTAATAAGGAGTGCCCCCTATCAATGAGGAGTGTCCCCTGTCATTGAGTAGTGCCCCCGACAATTAGGAGTGCCCCCAGTCAAATAGGAGTGCCCCCTGTCAATTTGGAGGCCGCTGTCAATGAGGAGGTCCCCTTGTTTATAGGGAGGGCCCCCCAACCCACCGTCAATGAGGACAGCCTCCACCCCGTCAATGAAGAGTGCCCCACCGTCAATGAGCAGTGACGCACCGTCAATGAGGAGTGCCCCCTCGCAATGAGGAGTGACCCCTGTCAATTAGGTATGCCCCCTGTCACTTAAGAGTGCTACCCCTGACAAGGAGGAGTGTCCACTGTCAATTAGGAGTGTTCCCTGTCAATTAGGAGTGCCCCCTGTCAATTAGGAGGTCCCTGTCAATGTGGAGGGCCCCATGTTAATGCGGAGTGCCCCCTACCAATGAGTAGTGCCCTCTGTTAATGAGGAGTGCGCACTGTCCATGAGGAGTGCCCCTGTCGATTAGGAGTGCCCCCTGTCAATTAGGAGCCTCGACTGTGAATCTGGACTGCCCCCTTTCAATTAGGAGTGCCCCTTGTCAACTAGGAGCTCTCCCTGTAAATTAGGAGAGCCCCCTACCAATTAGAAGTGACCCCGCATCAATGAGTGGAGTCCCGGGTCAATTAGGAGTCCCTCCTGTCAAATAGGAATTCCCCTGTCAATCTGGAGTGCCCCATGTCAATGAGGAATACCCCATTCCAATGAGGAATGCCCCATTCCAATGAGGATTGCCCCCTGTCAATGAGGAGTGCACCTGTTAATGAGGAATGCCCCTTGTCAATTAGGAGTTCCCCCTGTCAATCAGGCGTGCCCCTGTCAATGATGAATGCCCATGTCATTTAGGGGTGTCCCATGTCAATTAGGAGTGCCCCATGTCAATTAGGATTGCCCCCCGTCAATGAGGAGTGCCCTATGCCAATGTGGAGTGCCCCCTGTCAATGAGGAGTGCCACACCGTCAATGAGGAGTGCCACACGATCCATGACGAGAGCCCCACCATCAATGCGGAGTGCCCCTGTCAATGAGGAGTGGCCCCTGTCAATGAGGAGTGGCCCCTGTCAATGAGGAGTGGCCCCCGTCATCTGGGAGTGATCCCTGTAAATCAGGAGTGCCCCCCTATCAATGAGGTGTGTACAATGTCAATTAGGAGAGCCCTTGTCAGTTAGCAGTGCCTCCTGTCAATTAGGAGAACCTACTTTCAATTAGGATTGCCCCTTGTCAATTCGGAGCTCCCCCTGTCAGTCAGGTGTGCCCCGTGTCAATTAGGAGTGACCCCTGTCAATTAGCAGTGCCTCCTGTCAATTAGGAGAACCTCCTTTCAATTAGGAGTGCCCCTTGTCAATTCGGAGCTCCCCCTGTCAGTCAGGAGTGTTCCCTGTCAATTAGGAGTGCCCCCTGTCAGTTAGGAGTGCCCCCTGTCACCTTGAAGTGACCCCTGTCAATGAGGAGTGCACCCTGCCAATGAGGAGTGCCCCCTGTCAATGAGGAGTGCCCCCTGTCAATGAGGAGTGCACCCTGCCAATGAGGAGTGCCCCCTGTCAATGAGGAGTGCCCCCTGTCAATGAGGAGTGCCCCATGTCAATGAGCAATGGCCCCTTTCAATGAGGAGTGCCTCCCTGTGAATGGGGACTACCATTGTCAATTAGGAGTCTCCCTGTCAATTACGAGTGTCCCCCGTCAATTCGGAGTGCCCCTTGTCAGTTAGGAGCTTCCCCTGTCTGTTAGAGTGCCCCCTGTCATTTTGGATTGCCCCCTGCAAAATTAGGAGTGACCCCGACAATTAGGAGAACCCCCGATGAACTTGGAGATCCGCCTGTCAAGTTGGAGTATCCCCTGTCAATTAGTCGTGCCCCCAGTCAATTAGGACTGCCCCCTGCAAATTACGAGTGCCCCATGTTAACGATGAGTGTCCCCTGCCAATGATGAGTGCCCCCTGTCAATTATGAGTCCCTCATATCAATTGGAGTCCCCCTGTCAATTAGCAGGCTCCTGTCAATGAGTGTCCCCTGTCAATGAGGAGTGCCCCCTGTCAATGAGCACTGTCCCCTGTCAATGAGGTGTGCTGCCTGTCAATGAGGAGTGCCCCCTGTCAATTAGGTCTGCCCCCTGTCAATTAGGATAGCGCCTTGTCAATTTGGAGCTCCCCCTGTCAATGAGAAGCTGCAAAAATCAATGAGGAGCGGCACCTATCAATGAAGACTTCACGCTGTCAATGTGGAGTGCCCCACCGTCAATGAGGAGTGACCACCCCGTGAATGAGTAGTGCCCGCCCCGCAAATGTGGTTTCCCCCCACGTCAATGAGGAGTGCCCCCTGTCAATTAGGTCTGCCCCCTGTCAATTAGGATAGCGCCTTGTCAATTTGGAGCTTCCACTGTCAATTAGGACTGGCACCTATCAATTAGGAGTGCCCCCTGTCAATGAGGAGTGCCCCCTGTCAATGAGGAGTGCCCCCTGTCAATGAGGAGTGCCCCCTGTCAATGAGGAGTGCTCCCTGTCAATGAGGAGTGCCCCCTGCCAATGAGGAGTGCCCCCTGTCAATGAGGAGTGCACCCTGCCAATGAGGAGTGCCCCCTGTCAATGAGGAGTGCCCCTTGTCAATGAGGTGTGCCGCCTGTCAATGAGGAGTGCCCCATGTCAATGAGCAGTGGCCCCTTTCAATGAGGAGAGTCCCCTGTCAATGAGGAGAGCCCTCCTGTCAATGAGGACAGCCCATTGTCAATTAGGAGTGTCGCCTGTCAATTTGGAGTGTCCCCTGTCAATTCGGAGTGCCCCTTGTCAGTTAGGAGCTCCCCCTGTCTGTTAGTGTGCCCCATGTCAAACAGGAGTGCTCCCTGTCATTTTGGATTGCCCCCTGCCAATTAGGAGTGACCCCTGACAATTAGGAAACCCCCGATGAACTTCGAGATCCGCCTGTAAATTTGGAGTGTCCCCTGTCAAATTGGAGTATCCCCTGTCAATTAGTCGTGCCCCCAGTCAATTAGGACTGCCCCCTGCCTATTACCAGTGCCCCATGCTCATGATGAGTGCTCCCTGCCAATGATGAGTTCCCCCTGTCAATTATGAGTCCCTCATATCAATTGGAGTCCCCCTGTCAATTTGCAGGCTCCTGTCAATGAGGAGTGTCCCCTGTCAATGAGGAGTGCCCCCTGTCAATGAGCACTGTCCCCTGTCAATGAGGTGTGCTGCCTGTCTTTGAGGAGTGCCCCCTGTCAATTAGGTCTGTCCCCTGTCAATTAGGATAGCACCTTGTCAATTTGGAGCTCCCCCTGTCAATGTGAAGCGGCAACTATCAATGAGCAGCGGCACCTATCAATGAGGAGTGATCCCTGGCAACTTGGAGAGCCCCCTGTCAATGAAGACTTCAACCTGCCAATGAGGAGTGCCCCCTGTCAATGAGGTTTGCTCCCTGTCAATGAGGAGTGCTCACTGTCAATGAGGAGTGCTCCCTGTCAATGAGGAGTGCCCCCTGTCAATGAGGAGTGCCCCACTGTCAATGAGGAGTGACCCCCCACCCCCGTGAATGAGTAGTGCCCGCCCTGTCAATAAGTTTTCCCTCCACGTCAATGAGCAGTACCCCCACGTCAAATAGGCGTGCCCCACCGTCAATGAGGAGTGCCGCACCATCCACGAGGAGAGCCCGACCATCAATGCGGAGTGCCCCTGTGAAAGAAGAGTGGCCCCTGTCAATGAGCAGTGGCCACCGTCACCTTGGAGTGACCCCTGTCAATTCGGAGTGCCACCCTGTCATTAGGAGTGTCCCCCTTTCAATTAGGAGTGGCCCTTATCAATTACAAGCTCCCCGTGTCAGTTCGGAGTCCCCTTGTCAATTCGGAGTGCCCCACGTCAATTAGGAATGCCCCCTGTCAATTAGGATTGCCCCCTGTTAATTAGGAGTGCCACCAGTCAATTGGGAGGCCCCTGTCAATGAGGAATTCCCGTTGGCAATGAGGAGTGCCCCACCGTCAATGAGGAGTACCCCACCGTCAATGAGGAGTGCCCCCTCTCAATGAGGAGTGTCCGCTGCCAATTAGGAGTGCCTCCAGTCAATTCGGAACCCCCATGTTAATTGGAGTGCCCCGTGTCGATTGGAGTGCCCCCTGTCAATTGGAGAGCCCTCTCGTCAATTGGAGTGCCCCCCGTCAATGAGGACTGCCCCCCATCAATGAGGATTGACCCTGTCAATGAGGAGTGCCCACTGTGAAGTACGAGGCTCCCCTGTCAATTAGGAGTGCCCCCTTTCATATAGGAGTGTCGCTTGTCAGTTAGGAGCTCCCCCTGTCAATTAGGAGTTGCCCCTGTAAATTAGGAGTGCCCCCTGTCAATTAGGAGTGCCCCTGTCAATAAGGACGCCCGTGTCAATGAGGAGTGATCCCTAGTCAATGACGAGTGCCCCACAAACAATGAGGAGTGAACACGAGTCACTGAGAAGTGCCCCACCTTCAAAGGGGTGAGCCCCCTGTCAATGAGGAGTGCCCCCTGTCAATAAGGAGTGCCCACTGTGAATGATGAGTGCCGACTGTCAATGAGGAATGTCCCGTCAGTGAGATGTGTCGCCTATCAATTAGGACAGTGCGTTGTCAATTATGAGCTCCGCCTGTCACTTAGGAGTGGCACATATCAATTAGGAGTGCCCCTGTCAATGAGAAGTGCCCCCTGTCGATTAGGAGTACCCCCTGTCAAGTAGGAGTGCCCCCTGTCAATTAAGAGTACCCTCTTGCAATTAGGAGTGCGGCTTGTTAGTTAGGAGCTCCCACTGTCAGTTAGGAGTGCCCACTATCAATTAGGAGTGCTCCCTGTCATTTTGGAGGGCCCCCTGCCAATTCGCAGTGCCGCTGCCAATTAGGAGTGCCCCCTGTCCATTTGGAGCTCCCCCTGTCAATTTGGTGTGCCCCCTGTCAAATTGGAGTACCCTCTGTCAATTAGCAATGCCCCCTGGCAACTGGTAATGCCCCTGCCAATTAGTAGTGGGCCCTGTCAATTGGGAGTCCCCCCCGTCAATTGGAGTACACCCTATCAATTGGAGTGCCCCCTGTCGATTGCAGTGCCCCCTGTCAATTGGAGTGCCCCCTGTCAATTGGAGTGCCCCCTATCAATTAGAGTGCCCCCTGGCTATTGGAGTGCCCTCTGTCAATGAGGTGTGCCCCGTGTCAATGAAGTGTGCCGCCTGTCAACAAGGAATGCCCCCTATTAATTAGGTCTGCTCTCTGTCAATTAGGATTGCGCCATGTTAATTAGGAGTGGCCCCTATCAATTAGGAGTTACCCCTGTCAATTAGGCGAGCCCCCTGTCAATGAGGACTTCACCCTGTCAATGAGGATTGCCCCACCGTCAATGAGGAGTGTCCCATGTAGATTAGGAGGGCCCCCTGTAAATAAGGAGTCCCTGCCGTCAATTGGAGTACACCCTATCAATTGGAGTGCCCCCTGTCGATTGCAGTGCCCGCTGTCAATTGGAGTGCCCCCTGTCAATTGGAGTGCCCCCTGTCAATTGGAGTGCCCCCTATCAATTGGAGTGCCCCCTGGCTATTGGAGTGCCCCCTGTCAATGAGGTGTGCCCCGTGTCAATGAAGTGTGCCGCCTGTCAACAAGGAATGCCCCCTATTAATTAGGTCTGCTCTCTGTCAATTAGGATTGCGCCTTGTTAATTAGGAGTGGCCCCTATCAATTAGGAGTTACCCCTGTCAATTAGGCGAGCCCCCTGTCAATGAGGACTTCACCCTGTCAATGAGGATTGCCCCACCGTCAATGAGGAGTGTCCCATGTAGATTAGGAGGACCCCCTGTCAATAAGGAGTCCCCGCCGTCAATTGGAGTACACCCTATCAATTGGAGTGCCCCCTGTCGATTGCAGTGCCCCCTGTCAATTGGAGTGCCCCCTGTCAATTGGAGTGCCCCCTGTCAATTGGAGTGCCCCCTGGCTATTGGAGTGCCCCCTGTCAATGAGGTGTGCCCCGTTTCAATGAAGTGTGCCGCCTGCCAACAAGGAATGCCCCCTGTTAATTAGGTCTGCTCTCTGTCAATTAGGATTGCGCCTTGTCAATTAGGAGTGGCCCCTATCAATTAGGAGTGACCCCTGTCAATTAGGAGAGCCCCCTGTCAATGAGGACTTCACCCTGTCAATCAGGATTGCCCCACAGTAATTGAGGAGTGCCACCCTGTGAATGAGAAGTGCCTCCCCCCGCCACGCACCCCCCCCCGCCACGTCTATGACGATTCCCCACACATCAATGAGGACTGCCCCCCGTCAATGAGGTGGGCCCCACCATCAATGCGGAGTGCCCCTGTCAATGAGGAGTGGCCCCCGTCACCTAGGAGTGACCCCTGTCAATTTGGAATCCCCAATGTCAATTGGAGTGCACCATGTCGATTGGAGTGCCCCCTGTCATTTGGAGAGCCCTCCCCCCCCCCGTCAATTAGAGTGCCACACCGTCAGTGAGGAGTGCCCCCTGTCAATGAGGAGTCCCCCCTGTCACTGGGGAGTGCCCCCTGTCAATGAGGAGTGGCCCCTGTCAATGAGCAGTGGCCACCGTCACCTAGGAGTGACCCCTATCAATTAGGAGTGCCAGCCTCTCATTAGGAGTGTCCCCCTTTCAATAAGGAGTGGCCCTTATCAAGTACAAGCTCCCCGTGTCAGTTTGGAGTCCCCTTGTCAATTCGGAGTGCCCCATGTCAATTAGGAGTGCCCCCTGACAATTAGCAGTGTCCCACGTCAATTAGGAATGCCCCCTGTCAATTACGATTGCCCCCTGTCAATTAGGAGTGCCACCAGTCAATTGGGAGGCCCCTGTCAATGAGGAATTCCCGTTGGCAATGAGGAGTGCCCCACCGTCAATGAGGAGTGCCCCATGTAGATTAGGAGGGCCCCCTGTCAATTAGGAGTGCACCCTGTCAATGAGGAGTGTCCGCAGCCAATTTGGAGTGCCTCCTGTCAATTAGGAACCCCCATGTCAATTGGAGCGCACACAGTCAATTGGAGTGCCCCGTGTCGATTGGAGTGCCCCCTGTCAATTGGAGAGCCCTCTCGTCAATTGGAGTGCCCCCCGTCAATGAAGACTGCCCCCCATCAATGAGGATTAGCCCTGTCAATTAGGAGTGCCCCCTTTCATTCAGGAGTGTCCCTTGTCAGTTAGGAGCTCCCCCTGTCAATTCGGAGTGCCCCCTGTCAATTAGAAGTGCCCCTGTCAATATGGACGCCCGTGTCAATGAGGAGTGATCCCTAGTCAATGACGAGTGCCCCACCAACAATGAGGAGTGAACACTAGTCACTGAGAAGTGCGCCACCTTCAAAGGGGAGTGCCCCCTGCCAATGAGGAGTGCGCCACTGACAATGAGGCGTTTCCACTGTCAATTAGGAGTACCCCCTGTCAATGAGGAGTGTCCCCTGTCAATGAGGAGTGCCCCCTGTCAATGAGGAGTGCCCCCTGCCAATGAGGAGTGCCGCCTGTCAATGAGGAATGTCCCCTGTCAGTGAGGTGTGTCGCCTATCAATTAGGAATGCCCCCTGTCAAATAGGTCTGCCCCCTGTCAATTAGGACAGCGCATTGTCAATTAGGAGCTCCGCCTGTCAATTAGGAATGGCACATATCAATTAGGAGTGCCCCCTGTCAATGAGGAGTGCCCCCTTTCATTTATGAGTACCCCCTATCAAGGAGGAATGCCCCCTGTCAATGAATTTTGTCGCCTGTCAATTAGGACGCCCGTGTCAATTAGGAGTTCTCCTTGTCAATGAGGAGTGACCTCCCCCCCTCGCGTCAATGACGAGTGCTCAACCGTCAACGAGGAGTGACCCCTAGTCAATGAGGAGTGCCCCACCGTCAAAGGGGAGTGCCCCCTATCAATGAAGAGTGCCCCCTGACAATGAGGAGTGACAACTGTCAATTAGGAGTGCGCCCTGGGAATGAGGAGTGTCCCCTGTCAAGTATGAATGCCCCCTGTCAATGAGGAGTGCCGCCTATCAATTAGGAGTGCCCCCTGTCAATTCGGTCTGCCCCCTGTCAATTCGGATAGCGCCTTGTCAATTTGGAGCTCCCCCTGTCAATTAGGACTTGCACCTATCAATTACGAGTTCCCCCTGTCAATGAGGAGTGCCCCTGTCAATGAGGAGAGCCCCCTGTCAATGAGGAGTGCCCCCTGTCAAGGAGGAATGCCCTTTATCAATGAGGAGTAGTCCCAGTCAATGAGGAGTGCCCCCTGTCAATGAGGAGTGTTCACTGCAAATGGGGTGTGTCGCCTGTCAATTAGGAGTGCCCCCTGTCAATTAGGAGAGCCCCCTGTAAATGAAGGCTTCACCCTGTCAATGAGAAGTGACCCACCGTCAATGAGGAGTGCCCCTCCCCGCCCTCCCCCCCCACCCCGTGAATGAGTAGCGCCCGCCCCGTCAATGAGGATTCCCCCCACGTCAATGTGGAGTGTCCCCCCGTCAATGAGGAGTGCCCCAACGTCAATGAGGAGTGCTGCAAAATCCATGAGGAGAGACCAACCATCATTGCGGAGTGCACCTGTCAATGAGGAGTCGCCCCCGTCACCTAGGAGTGATCACTGTCAATTAGGAGTGCCCCTGTCAATTCGGAGTACGCCATGTCAGTTAGGAGCTCCCCTTGTTAGAGAGCTCCCTGTCAAATAGGAGTGCCCCCTGTCATTTTCGATTGCACCCTGCCAATTAGAAGTTACCCCTGACAATTAGGAGTGCCTCCGGTCAACTTGGATTTCCGCCTGTCAATTTGGAGTGCCCCCTGTCAATTTGGACTACCCCCTGCCAATCAGGAGTGCCCCATGTCAATATTGAGTCCCCCCCTGCCAATGATGAGTGCCCCCTGTCCATTAGGAATCCCTCATATCAATTGGAGTCCCCCTGTCAATTAGGAGGCCGCTGTCAATGAGGAGTGTCCCCTGTCAATGAGGAGTGCCCGCTGTCAATGAGGTGTGGCCCGGTCAATTCGGAGTGCCCCCTGTCTATTAGGAGTGTCCCATGTCAATTAGGAGTGCACCTGAAAATTTGCACTCCCACTGTCAATTGGGAGTGCCCCATTTCAATTAGGAGTGCCCCCTGTCAATGAGGAGTCCCCCTGTCAATTGGGAGGCCCCTGTCAATGAAGAATTCCCCTTGTCAATGAGGAGTGCTTCCCGTCAATGTGGAGTTCCCACTGTCAATGATGAGTGGTCCTGTCAATAAGGAGTACCTCCTGTCAATTAGGAGTGCCCCATGTCAATTAGGGGTACCCCATGTCAATTAGGCGGGCCTCATGACAATGAGGAGTGCACCCAGTCAATGAGGAGTGCGCCCAGTCAATGAGGAGTGCGCCCAGTCAATTAGGAGTGCCCCCAGTCAATGTGGAGTGCCCCAAATCAATGAGGAGTGCCCCCTTGCAATTAGGAGCGCCCCCTGTCAATTAAGATTGCCCCCAGTCAATGAGCAGTTCCCCCAGTCAATATGTAGTTTCCCCTGTCAATGAGGCGTGCCCCCCCCCCGCTCAAAGAGGAGTGCCCCACTGTAAATGAGGAGTGCACCCCCATCAATGAGGATTCCCCCCACGTCAAAGAGGAGTGCCCAACCGTCAATGTGGAGAGCGCCCCCGTCAATTACGAGTGCCCCCCCCCGTCAATGAGGGGTGCCCCGACGTCAATGAGGAGTCTCTCCCTGTCATTTCTGAGTGCTCCATGTCAATGAGGATTGACCCCTGTCAATATGGAGCGCCCCTTGTCAATGAGGTATGCCCCCTGTCAATGAGGAGTGCCCCCTGTCAATGAGGAGAGCCCTCATTCAATTAGGAGTACCCCCTTTCAATTAGGAGTGCCCCCTGTCAGTTTGGAGTGCCCCCTGTCAGGTAGGAGCGCCCCCTGTCAATTAAGAGTGCCCCTTGTCAATTAGGAGCGCCCCCTGTCAATTAGGAGCGCCCGCTGTCAATTAGGAGAGATCCCTGCCAAATAGGAGCGACCCCTGTCAACGAGGGGCGCCCGCTGTCAATTAGATCTGCACGTGTCAAATAGGATTGCCCCCTGTCAATGAGTAGTGTCCCTTGTCAGTTAGGATTTCCCCATGTCATTTGGTGTTCCTCTGTCAATTGGTGTACTCCCTGTCAATTGGAGTGCCCCCTGCCAAGAAGGAGTGCCCACTGTCAAAAAGGAGTACCTCCTGTCACTTTGGAATGCCCCATGTCAATTAGGAGCAGCCCATGTCAATGAGGAGTGCACCCTGTCAATGAGGAGTGACCCCTGTCAATGAGGAGCTCCCCTTATCAATTAGGAGCGCCCCGTGTCAATGAATAGTTCCCCCAGTCAATATTTAGTGTCCCCAGTCAATGAGGAGTGCTACCCCCCCCCCCCCCCCCGCGCTCAAAGAGGAGTGCCCCACTGTCAATGAGGAGTGCATCCCCGTCAATGAGGATTCCCCCCACGTCAAAGCGGAGTGCCACCCATCAATGGGGAGAGCGCCCCAGCCAATGATAAGTGCCCGCCTTCAATGAGGGGTGCCCCACCGTCAATGAAGAGTCTCCCCCTGTCAGTTATGAGTGCCCCCATGTCAATGAAGAGTTCCAGCTGTCAATGAGGTGTGCCCCCTATCAATGTGGAGCGCCCGTTGTCAATGAGGAGTGCCCTCAGTCAATTAGGAGTACCCCCTTTCATTTCGGAGTGCTCCCTGTCAGTTAGGAGCGCCCCTTGTCAATTAGGATCGCCCCTTGTCAATTAGGAGCGCCCCTAGTCAATTAGCAGCGCCCCCTGCCAATTAGGAGCGACCCCTGCGAAACAGGAGCGACCACTGTCAATGAGGAGCGCCCGCTGTCAATTCCGAGTGCCCCTGTCAATTAGGAGTGCCCCCTGTCAATTAGGAGTGCTACTGTGTCAAATGGAGTGCCCCCTTTCAATGAGGAGTTCCCCTGTAAATGAGGAGTGCCCCCTGTCAATGAGGAGTGCCCCCGTCAGTTAGGAGTGAAACCGTGTCAATTGGAGTGCCCCCTTTCAATGAGGAGTTCCCCATGTCAATTGGAGTCCCCCTGTCAATTGGTGTACTACCTGTCAATTGGAGTACCCCGTGTCAATTGGAGCACCTCCTCTTAATTGGAGCGCCCCCTGTCAATTTAAGTGCCCCGTCAATTTGGAGTCCCCCCTGTAAATAAGGAGTGCCCCCTGTCAATAGGGAGTGCCCCCTGTCAATGAGGAGTGCCCCCTGTCAATGAGGAGTGCCCCCTGTCAATTTAATTGCCCCATCAATTTGGAGTGCCCACTGTAAATAAGGAGTGCCCCCTGTCAATAGGGAGTGCCCCCTGTCAATGAGGAGTGCTCCCTGACAATGAAGAGTGCCCCCTGTCAATTAGGAGTGCCCACTGTCAATGAGGAGTGCCCCATGTCAATTAGGACTGCCCCTGTCAATTACGAGTGCTCCTGTCAATTTGGAGCGCCACCGTGTCAAATGGAGTGCCCCTGGTCAATGAGGAGTGCCCCCTGTCAATTTGAGTGCGCTCTGTCAATGAGGATTTCCCCCTTTCAATTATGAGTGCCCCGTGTGTTAGGAGTTACCCCTGTCAGTTTGGAGCGCCTCCTGTCAATTAGGAATGCCCGCAGTAGTGTTGCACTGGCCCTGACACTTAGGAGTAACCCCTGACAATTAGGACTGACGCCTGTCAATTTGGAGTTCCCCCTATCAATTTGGATAGACCCATGTCAATTTGGATTGCCCCCTGACAATGAGGAGTGCCCCCTGTCAATGAGGAGTACCCCTGTCAATGAGGAGTACACCCTGTCAATGAGGAGTGCCCCCTTTCAGTGAGGAGTGGCCCCTGTCAATTCGGAGTGCCCCCTGTCATTTAGCAGTGCCCCCTGTCAATTAGGAGTACCCCCTGTCAGTTAGGAGTACCCCCTTCCAATTAAGCGTGCCCCTTGTCAGTTAGGAGCTCCCTCTGTCAGTTAGGAGTGCCCCCTGTCAATTAGGTGTGCCCGCTGTCATTTTAGAGTGTCCCCTGACACCAAGGAGTGAGCACTGACAATTAGGAGTTACCACTGTCAATTTGGAGTACCCCCTGTCAATTAGTCGTGCACAGTGTCAATTCGGACTGCCCCCTGCCAGTTACGAGTGCCCCTTGTCAATTAGGAGTGCCCGCTGCCAATGAGGAGTGCCCCCTGTGAGTTACGAGTTCCCCATGTCAATTGGAGATCCCCTGTCAATTGGAGTACTCCCTGTCAATTGGAGTACTCCGCGTCAATTGGAGTACCCCCTGTCAATTGGGGCACCCCCTGTCAATTTGAGTTCCCCCTGTCAATTAGAAGTGCCACTGTCAATATGAGTGCCCGCTGGCAAGAGGGAGTGCCCCCTCTCAATCAGGAGTGCCCACTGTCAATAAGGAGTACCTCCTGTCAATTAGGGGTGCCCCATGTCAATTAGGAGTACCCCATGTCAATTAGGAGGGCCCCATGCAATCAGGAGTGCACCCAGTCAATGAGGAGTGCCCCCAGTCAATGAGGAGTGCCCCAAGTCAACGACGAGTGCCCCCTTGCAATTAGGAGCGCCCCTGTCAATTAGGATTGCCCCCAGTCAATGAGGAGTTCCCCCAGTCAATATGTAGTGTCCCCTGTCAATGTGGAGTGCCCCCCCGGCTCAAAGAGGATTGCCCCACTGTAAATGAGGGTAGCACCCCCATGAATGAGGATTCCCCCCACGTCAAAGAGGAGAGCGCCCCAGTCAATTACGAGCCCCCCCCCCCCGTCAATGAGGGGTGCCCCGACGTCAATGAGGAGTCTCCCCCTGTCGTTTCTGCGTGCCCCATGTCAATGAGGATTGACCCCTATCAATGTGGAGCGCCCCTTGTCAATAAGGAATGCCCCCCTGTCAATGAGGAGAGCCCTCAGTCAATTAGGAGTACCCCCTTTCAATTAGGAGTGCCCCCTGTCAGTTAGGAGCGCCCCCTGTCAGGTAGGAGCGTCCCCTGTCAATTAAGAGCGCCCCTTGTCAATTAGGAGCGCCCGCTGTCAATTAGGAGAGATCCCAGCCAAATAGGACCGAACCCTGTCAATGAGGGGCGCCCGCTGTCAATTAGACCTGCTCGTGTCAAATAGGATTGCCCCCTGTCAATGAGATGTGCCCCTTGTCAGTTAGGATTTCCCCATGTCAATTGGAGTCCCTCTGTCAATTCGAGTACTCACTGTCAATTGGAGTGCCCCCTGTCAATAAGGAGTGCCCACTGTCAAAAAAGAGGAGCTCCTGTCAATTTGGAATGCCCCATGTCAATTTGGAGCACCCCATGTAAATGAGGAGTGCCCCAAGTCAATGCGGAGTGACCCGTGTCAATGAGGAGCTCCCCTTCTCAATTAGGAGCGCCCCGTGTCAATGAATAGTTCCCCCAGTCAATATTTAGTGTCCCCAGTCAATGAGGAGTGCTACCCCCCCGCTCAAAGAGGAGTGCCCCACTGTCAATGAAGAGTGCATCCCCATCAATGAGGATTCCCCCCACGTCAAAGCGGAGTGCCACCCGCCAATGGGGAGAGCGCCCCAGCCAATGATGAGTGCCCGGCCGTCAATGAGTGGTGCCCCACCGTCAATGAGGAGTCTCCCACTGTCAGTTATGTGTGACCCCATGTCAATGAAGAGTTCCCCCTGTCAATGAGGTTTGCCCCCTATCAACGTGGAGCGCCCCTTGGCATTGTGGAGTGCCCTCAGTCAATTAGGAGTACCCCCTTTCAATTCGGAGTGCCTTCTGTATGGTAGGAGCGTCGACTGTCAGTTTGGAGCTCCCCTTGTCAATTAGGAGCGACCCTTGTCAATGAGGAGCGCCCCCTGCCAATTAGGAGCGATCCCTGCCAAATAGGAACGACCACTGTCAATGAGGAGCCGTCTCGGTGTCAATAATGAGTGCTCCCTGTCAATATGGAGTGCCCCCTGACAAGTAGGAATGCCCCCTGTCAATGAGGAGTGTCCACTGTCAATGCGGAGTAACCACTGTAAATGAGTAGTGCCCCCGTCAATGAGGAGTACCCCTGTCAATGAGGAGTGCCCCCTGTCAATTAGGAGAGCCCCCTGTCAATTAGGAGAGCCCCCTGTCAATAAAGAGTGCCCCCTGTCAATTAGGGTTACCCCCTTTCATTTAGGAGTGCCCCCTTTCAGTTAAGAGCTCTCTCTGTCAGTTCGGAGTGCCCACTGTGAATTACTAGTGCCCCCTGTCAATTCGGAGTGCCCCCTACCATTTACGAGTGACCCCTGCCAATTTGGAGTGCCCCACCGTCAATGAGGAGTGCCCCACGGTTAATGAGGCATGCCACCCCTTCAATGAGGATCCCCCCACGTCAAAGAAGAGTACCCCCCTCCCTCCGGTCAATGAGCAGTGTCCCACCGTCAATGAGGAGTGTCCCACCTTCAATGAGGAGTGCCCCACAGTAAAAGAGGAGTAACCATGGTCAATGAGGAGTGCCCGCTATCAATTAAGAGTGCCCCACCGTCAGTTCGGAGCGCCCGCTGTCAATTAGGATTGCCTCCTGTCAAATGGAGAGCCCCCTGTCAATGAGGAGTGCCCCCGTGTCAATGAGAAGTGCCCCCTGTCAATTAGGAGTGCCCTTGTCAATTCGGAGTGCCCCCTGTCAATGTGGAGTGACACCTGCCAATTAGGAGTTCCCCCTGTCAATGAGGAGTGCCCCTGTCAATGAGGAGTGCCCCCTGTCAATGAGGAGTGCCCCCGTCAATGTGGAGTGCCCCCTGTCAATTAGGAGCTCCCCCTGTCTTTCATGATTTCCCCCGTGTCAATGAGGAGTGCACCCTGTCAATTAGGAGTGCCCCCTGTCAATGTGGAGTGACACCTGCCAATTAGGAGTCCCCCCTGTCAATTGGGAGTGCCCCCTGTCAATGAGGAGAGCCCCCTGTCAATGAGGAGTGCCCCCTGTCAGTTAGAACATAAGAACATAAGAAATAGGAGCAGGAGTAGGCCATCTAGCCCCTCGAGCCTGCCCCGCCATTCAACAAGATCATGGCTGATCTGACGTGGATCAGTACCACTTACCCGCCTGATCCCCATAACCCTTAATTCCCTTACCGATCAGGAATCCATCCATCCGCGCTTTAAACATATTCAGCGAGGTAGCCTCCACCATCTCAGTGGGCAGAGAATTCCAGAGATTCACCAAACTCTGGGAGAAGAAGTTCCTCCTCAACTCTGTCTTAAACCGACCCCCCTTTATTTTGAGGCTGTGTCCTCTAGTTTTAACTTCCTTACTAAGTGGAAAGAATCTCTCCGCCTCCACCCTATCCAGCCCCCGCATTATCTTATATGTCTCCATAAGATCCCCCCCTCATCCTTCTAAACTCCAACGAGTACAAACCCAATCTCCTCAGCCTCTCCTCATAATCCAAACCCCTCATCTCCGGTATCAACCTGGTGAACCTTCTCTGCACTCCCTCCAATGCCAATATATCCTTCCTCATAGAAGGGGACCAATACTGCACAAAGTATTCCAGCTGCGGCCTCACCAATGCCCTGTACAGGTACATCAAGACATCCCTGCTTTTATATTCTATCCCCCTCGCAATATAGGCCAACATCCCATTTGCCTTCTTGATCACCTTTTGTACCTGCAGACTGGGCTTTTGCGTCTCATGCACAAGGACCCCCAGGTCCCTTTGCACGGTAGCATGTTTTAATTTGTTTCCATTGAGATAGTAATCCCATTTGTTATTATTTCCTCCAAAGTGTATAACCTCGCATTTCTCAACGTTATACTCCATTTGCCATATCCTCGCCCACTCACTCAGCCTGTCCAAATCTCTCTGCAGATCTTCTCCGTCCTCCACACGATTCACTTTTCCACTTATCTTTGTGTCGTCTGCAAACCTCGTTACCCTACACTCCGTCCTCTCCTCCAGATCATCTATATAAATGGTAAATAGTTGCGGCCCGAGTACCGATCCCTGCGGCACGCCACTAGTTACCTTCCTCCAACCGGAAAAACACCCATTTATTCCGACTCTTTGCTTCCTGTCGGATAGCCAGTCCCCAATCCACTTTAACACACTACCCCCAACTCCGTGTGCCCTAATCTTCTTCAGCAGCCTTTTATGGGGCACCTTATCAAACGCCTTTTGGAAATCCAAAAACACCGCATCCACCGGTTCTCCTCCATCAACCGCCCTAGTCACATCTTCATAAAAATCCAACATGTTCGTCAAGCACGACTTTCCCCTCATGAATCCATGCTGCGTCTGATTGATTGAACCATTTCTATCCAGATGCCCTGCTATCTCCTCTTTAATAATGGATTCCAGCATTTTCCCTACTACAGACGTTAAGCTGACCGGCCTATCGTTCCCCGCCTTTTGTCTCCTTCCTTTTTTAAACAGCGGCGTAACATTAGCCGTTTTCCAATCAACCGGCACTACCCCAGAATGCAACGAGTTTTGATAAATAATCACTAACGCATCCACTATTACCTCTGACATTTCTTTCAATACCCTGGGATGCATTCCATCCGGACCCGGGGACTTGTCCACCTTCAGTCCCATTAGTCTACCCAGCACTGCCTCTCTGGTAACATTAATTGTATTAAGTATTTCTCCTGCTGCCAACCCTCTATCGTTAATATTTGGCAAACTATTTGTGTCCTCCACCGTGAAGACCGACACAAAAAACTTATTTAAAGACTCAGCCATATCCTCATTTCCCACTATTAACTCCCCCCTCTCTTCCTCCAAGGGTCCAACATTTACTCTAGCCACTCTATTCCTTTTTACATATTTATAAAAACTTTTACTATCATTTTTTATATTAATTGCTAGCCTAGCTTCATAGTATATCCTTCCTTTCTTTATCGCTTTCTTAGTCTCTCTTTGTTGTTTCGTAAATTTTTCCCAATCACTTGTTTCTCCACAATTTTTGGCCACTCTGTGCGCAGCTGTTTTTATTTTAATACTCTCCTTTATTTCCTTCGTTATCCACGGCTGGTTCTCCCTTTTCTTACAATCCTTGTTTTTTGCTGGAATATATTTTTGCTGAGAACTGAAAAGGATCTCCTTAAAAACCCTCCACTGTTCCCCAGCTATCCTACCTGCCAGCCTGCTCTCCCAGTCTACCTTCGCCAATTCATCCCTCATCCTAACATATTTCCCTCTGTTCAAACAGAGGACACTGGCTTGAGACCAAACTTTCTCCTCTTCCATCTGAATCAGAAATTCGACCATATTGTGGTCACTAGACCCAAGAGGGTCCTTCACAATAAGATACTTAATTCTACCTACCTCGTTACACAATACCAGATCCAAAATAGCTCGTTCCCTCGTCGGTTCCGTAACATGCTGTTCAAGGAAACTACCCCGACAGCATTCTAAGAACACTTCCTCCATTCCACCCTTACCGACTTGAGTCTGCCAGTCAATGTGCATGTTGAAGCCCCCATGATTATTGCCGTTCCGTTTTTACACGCATCCCTTATCTGCTTGTTTATAGCCCTCCCTACCTCAACATTATTATTTGGGGTCCTATATACCACACCTACTAGTGTCTTTCTCCCTCTACTATTCCTCATCTCTACCCATAATGATTCCACGTTTTGTTCCTCAGAGCCTATGTCATCCCTCAGTACGACCCTGATATTATCTCTTATTAAAAGCGAGACCCCACCACCTTTTCCTTCCTGTCTATTCTTCCTGAACGCCTGATACCCCTGGATATTCATCTCCCAGTCCTGGTCACCTTTCAGCCACGTTTCTGTAATGGCCACTAGATCGTACCCACTTGTGCTGATTTGCACCATCAACTCATTTACCTTGTTCCGAATGCTTCGTGCATTCAGGCAAAGTGTCCTTATTCCAGCTTTTATCTGGAACCGCTTTGATGAGTCGCGAACACCCTCTCCCTCTACTCCCTTATCTAAATTACCACCTTCATTCACTTGCACCCTCTCCTCTGCCATTAATTTTGTAATTCCCCTTACCCCTGCATCCTCCCCCCCCCCCCATCAATTAGTTCCTTGATCCTAGTCAACTCTTCTAGCTCCCCTCCCCCCAACCTATCTAGTTTAAATTCTCCCCAGTAGCCTTAGCCAACCTAGCGGCCAGGAGATTGGTCCCCCTGTGATTCAAGTTCCACCCGTTTTTTGTATACAGATCACCCCTGCCCCTAAAGAGGTCCCAATGGTCCTGGAACCTGAATCCCTGCCCCCTGCACCAGTCCCTCAGCCACACATTCATCTTCCACCTCACTCCATTCCTGCCCTCACCTTCCCGTGGCACAGGCAGTAATCCTGAGATTACTACCTTTGCTGTCCTCTCTCTCAGCTGTCTCCCTAATTCCCTGTACTCCCTTTTCATGACCCCTTCTCCCTTCCTACCCACATCAGCGGTACCAATATGTACCGCTACCTCAGGCTCCTCTCCCTCCCACCTCAGGATTTCCGGGACGCGATTAGCGACATCCTGGATCCCGGCCCCAGGGAGACAGACCACCATGCGAGAATCCCGCCTACCTCTGCAGAAATGCCTGTCTGTCCCCTTCACCATCGAGTCCCCGATTAATACCGCCTTCCTCCTCTTTTCCTTAGCCCTCTTGGTTACAGGGCTGGACTCCACTGCGGAGACACGGCCACTGCTGCTTCCCCCAGGCGGGCTTTCCCCCCAGCAGTACTCAAGCAGGAGTACTTGTTGTGCAGGGGCAAAACCACTGGGGTGCTCTCAACCACCCTAGCCTTACCCTTCCTGGCCGTCACCCACTTGGCCTCCTCCCGTGGCCCTGGTGTGACCACCTGATGATAGCTCTTGTCTATCACCTCCTCATTCTCCCTCATCAGCCTAAGATCCTCGAGCTGCAGTTCCAGCTCCCTAACACGGTCCCTCAGGAACCGCAGCTCGACACACCCCTCACAGATGTGGATATCCGGGAGGCCAGATGCCTCTAGGACCTCCCACATCCTACACTGGGAACAACACACTGGTTTCACACTCATACTGGACACTTTATGTCAAGTAAGACAGTGAAACGTTAACAAGAATGTAAGGAAACAAAAAAACTCACCCCTGCTCGTCCAAGCCCTGTGAGCCAAAGCCCTGACAGCTCACTCAACTTCCCACTCACTCTGCTGCCCGCTGTATACTTTGGTGCGCTTTTAAAGCCACCAAAAACTTCCCCAGGCCCCTGGTCCTACTTCCGGTTTTGAAAAAAACCTCCGATTTTCAACCCAAAATTAACTGAAACATAAATAATTAATTAAAGTCAGAAAACCAACTCTCTTACCCTCAGCCTGCTCCTGGGAACAATGAAGCTGAACCTCCAAGGTAAGCCCTTTTTAAAGCCTCCAAAAACTTCCCCAGGCCCTTTCCTGGCCCTACTTCCGGTTTTGAAAAAAACCTCCGATTTTAAACCCAAAATTAACTGAAAAAATAAACAATTAATTAAAGTCAGAAAACCAACTCTCTTATCTACAGCCTGCTCCTGGGAACAATGAAGCTGAACCTCCAAGGTAAGCCCTTTTTAAAGCCTCCAAAAACTTCCCCAGGCCCCTGCTGGCCCTACTTCCGGTTTTGAAAAAAACTTCCGATTTTAAACCCAAACTTAACTGAAAAAATAAACAATTAATTAAAGTCAGAAAACCAACTCTCTTACCCACAGCCTGCTCCTGGGAACAATGAAGCTGAACCTCCAAATTAAGCCCTTTTTAAAGCCTCCAAAAACTTCCCCAGGCCCCTGGCCCTACTTCCGGTTTTGAAAAGAACCTCCGATTTTCAACCCAAAATTAACTGAAACATAAATAATTATTTAAAGTCAGAAAACCAACTCTCTTACCCTCAGCCTGCTCCTGGGAACAATGAAGCTGAACCTCCAAGGTAAGCCCTTTTTCAAGCCTCCAAAAACTTCCCCAGGCCCTTTCCTGGCCCTACTTCCGGTTTTGAAAAAAACCTCCGATTTTAAACCCAAAATTAACTGAAAAAATAAACAATTAATTAAAGTCAGAAAACCAACTCTCTTACCCACAGCCTGCTCCTGGGAACAATGAAGCTGAACCTCCAAGGTAAGCCCTTTTTAAAGCCTCCAAAAACTTCCCCAGGCCCCTGCTGGCCCTACTTCCGGTTTTGAAAAAAACTTCCGATTTTAAACCCAAAATTAACTGAAAAAATAAACAATTAATTAAAGTCAGAAAACCAACTCTCTTACCCACAGCCTGCTCCTGGGAACAATGAAGCTGAACCTCCAAATTAAGCCCTTTTTAAAGCCTCCAAAAACTTCCCCAGGCCACTGCTGGCCCTACTTCCGGTTTTGAAAAAAACCTCCGATTTTAAACCCAAAATTAACTGTAAAAATAAATAATTAATTCAAGTCAGAAAACCAAATATCTTACCCTCAGCCTGCTCCTGGGAACAGGAGTGCCTACTGTCAATTAGGATTGCCCCCTGTCAATTTGGAGTGCCCCCTGTCAATTAGGAGCTCCCCTTGTCTTTCAGGAATTCCCCCGTGTCAATGAGAAGTGCCCCCTGTCAATTCGGAGTGCCCCCTGTCAATGTGGAGTGACACCTGCCAATTAGGAGTTCCCCCTGACAATGCGGAGTGCCCCCTGTCACTGAGAAGTACCCCCGGTCAATGAGGAGTGCCCCCATGTCACCAAGGAGTGACCCCTGTCAGTTTGGAGTGCCCACTGTCAATTAGGCGTGCCCGCCCTGACAATGAGGAGTATCCCCTGTCAATCAGGAGTGTCCCCTGTCAATGAGGAGTACCCCCTTTCAATGTGGAGTGCCCCTTGTCAGTTTGGAGCCCCGCTGTCAGTTAGGAGTGCTCGCTGTCATTTAGGAGCGCCCACAGACAATTAGGAGTGACCCCTGCCAATTAGGAGTGCCCCCTGACAATTTGGAGTGCCCCCTGACAAGTTGGAGAACCCCTGTCAATTTGTAGTCCCCCTGTCAATTAGGAGTGCCTCCGTCAATTATATGTTCCACTTGTCAATTACGCGTGCCCCTTTCAATCAGTAGTTCCCCCTGTCAATGAGGAGGTCCCCCTGTCAATGATGAGTGCCCCCCCCCCTTCAATGTGGAGTGCCCCCTGTCAATGAGGAGAGGTCTCTGTCAGCAAGGAGTGACCCCTGTCAATTATGAGTGCCCCCTGTCAATTAAGAGTGCCCCCTGTCAATGAGGATTGTCCGCTGTCAATGTCGAGTATCCCCTGTCACTGAGTAGTGCCCCTGTCAATGAGGAGTGCCCCCTGTCAATGAGGAGTGCCCCACCGTCAATGCGGAGTGCCCCCCGGTGAATGAGGCGTGCCCCCTCCCCCCGTCAATGAGGATCCCCCCACGTCAAAGAAGAGTGCCATCCCGTAAATGAGGAGTGTCCCACCGTCAATGAGGAGTGCCCCACAGTCAATGAGGAGTACCCACGGTCAATGAGAAGTGCCCAATATCAATTAAGAGTGCCCCACCGTCAATTAGGAGAGCTCCCGGTCAATGAGGAGTGCCCCCTGTCAAATGGAGAGGCCCCTGTCAATGAAGAGTGGCCCCGTGTCAATTCGGAGGGCCCCCTGTCAATTAGGAGTGCCCCCTGTCAATTCGGTGTGCCCCCTGTCAATTAGAGAGCCCCCTGTCAATTAGGAAATCCCCGTGTCCGTTAGGAGTGCCCCCTGTCAATTCGGAGTGCCCACTACCATTTACGAGTGACCCCTGCCAATTAGGAGTTCCCCCTGTCAATGAGGAGTGCCCGTACCAATGAGGCGTGCCCCCTCGCAAAGAGGATTACCCCCTGTCAATGAGGAGTGCCCACATGTCACAAAGGAGTAACCACTGTCAATTTGGAGTGCCCGCCCTGTCAATGAGGCGTGTCCCCTGTAAATGAGGAGTGCTCCCTGTCAATGAGGAGTGCCCCCTGCCAATGAGAAGTGCCCCCTCGCAAAGAAGATTACCCCCGGTCAATGAGGAGTGCCCCCATGTCACAAAGGAGTGACCCCTTTCAATTTCGAGTGCCCGCCCTGTCAATGAGGAGTGTTCGCTGTCAATGAGAAAACCCCCTTTCAATTAGGAGTGCCCGTTGTCAGTAAGGTGCTCCCCCTGTCAGTTAGGAGTGCCCCATGTCATTTAGGAGCGCACCCTGCAAATTTGGAGTGACCCCTGCTCATTAGGAGTGCCCGAGTCAATTTGGTGTACCCCCTGACAATTTGGAGTACCCCTGTCAATTTGTAGTGCCCCCTGTCAATTAGGAGTGCCCCCTCCGTCACTAAGGATTGCCCCCTGTCACCAAGGAGTGCACACTGTCAATCAGGAGTGCCCCCTACCAATTAGGAGTGACCTCTGCCAAATAAGAGTTCGCCCTGTCAATGAGGAGTGCGCCCTGTCAATGAGGAATGTCCCCTGTCAATGAGGAGTGCCCCCATGTCACCAAGGAGTTACCCCTGCCAATTAGCTGTTCCCCCTTCAATGAGGAGTGCCGCCTGTCAATGAGGAGTGCCCGCTGTCAACGAGGAGCGCCCCCTCGCAATGAGGAGTACCCCCGGTCAATGTGGAAAGCCCCCATGTCACCAAGGAGTGACCCCTGTCAATTTGGCGTCCCCCCTGTCAATTAGGAGTGCCCGCCCTGTCAATGAAGAGTGTCCCCTGTCAATGATGAGGGCCCCCCCCACGTCAATGGGGAGTGCCCCTTGTCCATGAGGAGCGCCCCCTGTCACCAAGCAGCGCCCCCTGTCAATTAGGAGTGCCCGCTACCAATTAGGAACGACCCCTGCCAATTAGGAGTTCCCCCTGTCAAAGAGGAGTGCCCCCTGTCAATGAGGAGTGCCCCCTGCCAATGAAGAGTGCCCTCTGTCAATTCGGAGTGCCCCCTGTCAATGTGGAGTGACAACTGCCAATTAGGAGTTCCCCCTGTCAATGAGGAGTGCCCCTGTCACTGAGGAGTACCCCCGGACAATGAGGAGTGCCCCCATGTCACCAGGGAGTGAGCCCTGTCAGTTTGGAGTGCCAACTGTCAATTAGGCGTGCCCGCCCTGACAATGAGGAGTATCCCCTGTCAATCAGGACTGTCCCCTGTCAATGTGGTGTACCCCCTTTCAATTTGGAGTGTCCCTTGTCAGTTTGGAGCCCCGCTGTCATTTAGGAGTGCTCGCTGTCAATTAGGAGCGCCCACAACAATTTGGAGTGACACCTGCCAATTAGGAGTGCCCCCTGACAATTTGGAGTGCCCCCTGACAAGTTGGAGTACCCCAGTCAATTTGTAGTCCCCCTGTCAATTAGGAGTGCCTCGGTCAATTAGATGTTCCACTTGTCAATTACGCGTGCCCCTTTCAATCAGTAGCGCCCCCTGTCAATGAGGAGGTCCCCCTGTCAATGATGAGTGCCCCCCCTCGTCAATGTGGAGTGCCCCCTGTCAATGAGGAGAGGCCTCTGTCACCAAGGAGTGACCCCTGTCAATAATGAGTGCCCCCTCTCAATTAAGAGTGCCCCCTGTCAATGAGGATTGTCCACTGTCAATGTCGAGTATCCCCTCTCACTGAGTAGTGCCCCTGTCAATGAGGAGTGCCCCCTGTCAATGAGGAGTGCCCCACCGTCAATGCGGAGTGCCCCCCGGTGAATGAGGCGTGCCCCCCCATCAATGAGGATTCCCCCACGTCAATGAAGAGTGCCACCCCTGTCAATGTGGAGTGACACCTGCCAATTAGGAGTTCCCCCTATCAATGAGGAGTGCCCCCTGTCACTGAGGAGTACCCCCGGTCAATGAGGAGTGCCCCCATGTCACCAAGGAGTTTCCCCTGTCAGTTTGGAGTGCCCACTGTCAATTAGGCGTGCCCGCACTGACAATGAGGATATCCCCTGTCAATCAGGAGTGTCCCCTGTCAATGAGGAGTACCCCCTTTCAATTTGGAGTGCCCCTTGGCAGTTTGGAGCTCCCGCTGCCAGTTAGGAGTGCCCGCTGTAATTTAGGAGCGCCCACAGACAATTAGGAGTGCCCCCTCCCAATTTGGAGTGCCTTTGTCAATTAGATGTTCCACTTGTCAATTACGCGTGCCCCTTTCAATAAGTAGTGCCCTCTGTCAATGAGGAGGTCCCCTGTCAATGAGGAGTGCCCACCCCCTTCGTCAATGAGAAGTGCCCCCTGTCAATGAGGAGAGGCCTCTGTTACCAAGGACTGACCCCTGTCAATTATGAGTGCCCGCCTGTCAATTAAGAATGCCCCCTGTCAATGAGGAGTGTCCACTGTCAATGTGGAGTATCCCCTGTCACTGAGTAGTGCCCCTGTCAATGAGGAGTGCCCCCTGTCAATGAGGAGTGCCCCACCGTCAATGCGGAGTGCCCCCCGGTGAATGAGGCGTGCACCCCCGTCAATGAGGATGCCCCCACGTCAATGAAGAGTGCCACCCCGTCAATGAGGCGTGTCCCACCGTCAATGAGGAGTATCCACGGTCAATGAGAAGTGCCCAATATCAGTTAACAGTGCCCCACCTTCAATTAGGAGAGGGCCCGGTCAATGAGGCGTGCCCCCTGTCAAATGGACAGGCCCCTGTCAATGCAGAGTGCCCCCGTGTCAATTCGGAGGGCCCCCTGTCAATTAGCAGTGCCCCCTGTCAATTAGAATTGCCCCCTGTCAATTCGGAGTGCCCCCTGTCAATTCGAGAGCCCCCTGCCAATTATGAGTTCCCCCTGTCAATGCGGAGTGCCCCCTGTCAATGAGGAGTGCCCGTGCCAATGAGGCGTGCCCTCTCGCAAAGAGGATTACCCCCAGTCAATGAGGAGTGCCCACATGTCACAAAGGAGTGACCCCTATCAATTTGGAGTGCCCGCCCTGTCAATGAGGCGTCTCCCCTGTCAATGAGGAGTGCTCCCTGTCAATGAGGTGTGCCTCCTGCCAATGAGAAGTGCCCCCTCGCAAAGGCGATTACCCCCGGTCAATGAGGAGTGCCCCCATGTCACAAAGGAGTGACCCCTGTCAATTTGGAGTGCCCACCCTGTCAATGAGGAGTGTTCCCTGTAAATGAGGAAACCCCCTTTCAATTAGGAGTGCCCGTTGTCAGTTAGGTGCTCCCCCTGTCAGTTAGAAGTGCCCCATGTCATTGAGGAGCGCAACCTGCAATTTGGAGTGACCCCTGCTAATTACGAGTGCCCCTGCCAATTTGGTGTCCCCCCTAACAATTTGAGTACCCCTGTCAATTTGTAGTGGCCCCGGTCAATTAGGAGTGCTCGCTGCCAATTAGGAGTGCCCCTTGCCAATTAGGAGTGCCCCGGCCAATTAGGAGTGCCCCCTGCCAATTCGGAGTGTCCCCTGTCAATGATGAGTGCCCCCCCCTTCAATGAGGAGTGCCCCCTGTCAATAAGGAGCGCCCCCTGTCACTAAATAGCGCCCCCTGTCACTTAGGAGTGCCCCCTACAAATTAGTAACGACCCCTGCCAATTAGGAGATCCCTCTGTCAATGAGGAGTGCTCCCTGTCAATGAGGAGTGTCCTCTGCCAATGAAGAGTGCCCTCTGTCAATTAGGAGTGCCCCCTCGCAGTAAGGAGTACCCCCGGTCAATGAGGAGTGCCGCCATGTCACCAAGGTGTGACCACTGTCAATTTGGAGTGCCCCCCCTGTCAATTAGGAGTCCCCGCCCTGTCAATGAGGAGTGTCCCCTGTCAATGAGGGGTGCCCCCTTGTCAATGAGGAGTGCGCCCCTGTCAATTAGGAATGCCCGCCCTGTCAATGAGGTGTGTCCCCTTTCAATTAGGAGAACGCCCTTGCAATTAGGAGTGCCCCTTGTCAGTTAGGAGCTCCCCTGTCAGTTTGGAGTGCCCCCTGTCATTTAGGTGCGCCCCCTGCAAATTAGGAATGACCCCTGCTAATTAGGAGTGCCCCTGTCAACTTGGAGTGCCCTCTGACAATGTGGAGTACCCCGGTCAATTTGTAGTGCCCCCTGTCAAAAGGAGTGCCCCCTGACAATTAGGAGTGCCCCTGTCAATTAGGAGACCACCTGTCAATTGGATTCCCCCTCTGCCAATTGTAGTGCACCCTATCAATTGGAGTGCCCCCTGTCAATTGGAGTGAAACCTGTCGATAAGGACTGCCCCCTGTCAATGAGAAGGGCACCCTGTCAATAAGGAGTGCCCACTTTCAATGAGGAGTGCCCCACGTCAATTAGGAGTGCCCCATTTCAATTAGGAGTGTCCCTGTCAATTCGGAGTGCCCCACGTCAATTATGAGTGCCCATGTCAATTAGGAGTGTCCCCTGTCAATTAGGAGACTCCCCTGTCAATTAGGAGAGCGCCTGTCAATGCAAAGTGTCCCCCAACAATTAGGCGTGCCCATGTCAATTAGGAGTGCCCCCTGTCAATTAGAACATAGAACATTACAGAGCAGTACAGGCCCTTCGGCCCTCGATGTTCCGCCGACCACTGGTACCAATCTAAAGCCCCTCTAATCTACACTATTCCAATATCATCCAAATGTTTATCCAATAACCACTTGAACGCTCTCAACGTTGACGAGTCCACCACTGCTGCAGGCACTGTTCCACGCCCTTACTACTCTCTGAGTAAAGAACCTACCTCTGACATCTGTCCTATATCTCTCACCCCTCAATTTAAAGCTCTGTCCCCTCGTGCTCGCTAACACCATCCGAGGAAAAAGGCTCTCAATATCCACCCTCTCTAATCCTCTGATCATCTTGTATGCCTCTATTAAGTCACCTCTAAACCTTCTTCTCTCTAACGAAAACAACCTCAAGCCCCCCAGCCTTTCCTCATACGATTTTCCCACCATAAAAGGCAACATCCTTGTAAATCTCCTCTGCACCCTTTCCAACACTTCCACATCTTTCCTATAATACGGCGACCAGAACTGAACGCATTACTCCAAATGCCGCCACACCACAGTTTTTTACAGTTGCAGCATGACCTCCTGTCTCCGAAACTCAATCCCTCTACCAATAAAAGCTACCACAACGTACACCTTCTTAACAACCCTATCAACCTAGGTGCCAACTTTCAGGGATCTATGCACATGGACACCCATATCCCTCTGTTCATCCACACGACCAAGTATCTTACCATTCGGCCAGTACTCTGTATTCATGTTACTCCTTCCAAAGTGAATCACCTCACACTTTTCCGCATTGAACTCCATTTGCCACCACTCAGCCCAGCTCTGCAGCTTATCTATGTCCCTCTGTAACCTGCCACTTCCCTCCGCACTGTCTGCAACTCCACCGACTTTAGTGTCATTCGCAAATTTACGACTCCATCCTTCCACGCCCTCATCCAAGTCATTAATAAAAATGACAAACAGCAGTGGCCTCAAAACAGATCCCTGCGGTACACCACTAGTAACTGAACTCCAGGATGAATATTTCCCATCAACCACCACCCTTTGTTTTCTTACAGCTAGCCAATTCCTGATCCAAACCACTGAATCACCCTCAATCCCATGTGTCCGTATTTTCTGCAAAAGCTTACCGTGGGGAACCTTATCAAATGCTTTGCTGAAATCCATATACACCACATCAACCGCTTTACCCTCATCCACCTCTTTGGTCACCTTCTCAAAGAACTCAATAAGGTTTGTGAGGCACGACCTACCCTTCACAAAACCGTGCTAACTATCCCTAATTATTCCTTTCTAGGTGATTATAAATCCTATCTCTTATTACCCTTTCCAATACTTTGCCCACAACAGAAGTAAGGCTCACCGGTCTATAATTACCAGGGTTGTCCCTACTCCCCTTCTTGAATAAGGGGACAACATTTGCTATCCTCCAGTCTTCTGGCACTGTTCCTGTAGACAATGACGACACAAAGATCAAAGCTAAAGGCTCTGCAATCTCCTCTCTAACCTCCCAGAGAATCCTAGAATAAATGCCCCCGGCCCAGGGGACTTATCTATTTTTACCCTTTCCAGAATTGCTAACACCTCCTCCACATGAACATCAATCCCATCCAGTCCAACAGCCTGCATCTCAGTCCTCCCCTCAACAACACTGTCCCTCTCCAGTGTGAATACCGACGAAAAATATTCATTTAGTGCCTCTCCGATCTCTTCAGACTCCACGAACAACTTCCCACTCCTGTGCTTGACTGGCCCTAATCTTACCCTCGTCATTCTTTAACTCCTGACATACCGGTAGAAAACTTTAGGGTTTTCCTTGATCCTACCCGCCAAAGACTTCTCATGTCCCCACCTCGCTCTTCTTAACTCTTTCCTGAGGTCCTTCCTGGCTAATTGTAACTCTCAAGCGCCCTAACTGAGCCTTCAAGTCTCATCTTAACATAAGTCTCCTTCTTCCTCTTCACAAGATATTCAACCTCCTCAGTAAACCACGGTTCCCTCACACGTCTGCTTCCTCCCTGCCTGACAGGTCGATATTTATCAAGGACGTGTAGTAGCTGTTCCTTGAACAAGTTCCACATTACAATTGTGCCGATCCCCTGCAGTTTCCTTCCCGAACATATGCCAGCTAAATCTCGCCTAATCGCATCATACTTTCCTTTCCCCCAGCTATAACTCTTGCCCATTGGGATATACCTATCCTTTTCCATCGCTAAAATAAACGGAATCGAATTGTCTATCCACATTTAAATTTGTCCAACCAAAATATATCACCTCGCATTTGTCAGGGTTAAACTCCATTTGCCATTTTTCAGTCCAAACAGGATACCTCCAAATCTACCACCTGGCCTGGTTCATTACCCAGTACCAAATCCAATGTGGCCTCGACTCTTGTTGGTCTATCTACATAATGCGTCAGGAAGCTTTCCTGCACACACTCGACAAAAAGCGACCCCTCTAAAGTACTCGAACTATAGCTTTTCCAGTCAATATTTGTAAAGTTAAAGTCCCCCAATACAACTACCCTGTTACTTTCGCTCCTATCCAGAATCATCTTTGCAATCTTTTCCTCTACATCTCTGGACGTTTTCGGAGGTCTATAAAAAACTCCCAACAGGGTGACCTCTCCTTTCCTGTTTCTAACCTCAGCCCAAACTACCTCAGTAGACAAGTCCTCATCAAATGCCCTTTCTGCCACCGTAATACTGTCCTTGACTAACAATGCCACACCTCCCCCTCTTTTACCACCTTCCCTGCACTTACTGCAACATCTAACCCCGGAACCTGCAACAACCATTCCTGTCCCTGCTCTATCCATGTCTCCCAGGTGGCCACAACATCGCAGTCCCATGTACCAACCCATGCTGCAAGCTCACCCACCTTATTCCAGATGCACCTAGCGTTGAAGTATACACACTTCAAACCGCCTTCCTGCCTGCCAGTACACTCCTGCGACTCTGAAACCTCATCCATGACCTCACTACTCTCAACCTCCTGTACACCGGACCTACAATCCAGGTACCTACCCCCCTGCTGAATTAGTTTATACCCTCCAGAAGATCATTAGCAAATCCCCCCCCCCCCCAAGATATTGATACCCCTCTGGTTCAAGTGCAGAGCATCCTGTTTGTAGAGGTCCCACCTACCCCAGAAAGAGCCCAAATTGTCCAGGTATCTGAATCCGTCCCTCCTGCACCATCCCTGTAACCACGTGTTCAACTGGTCTCTCTCCCTATTCCTCTCCTCACTATCACGTGGCGCAGGTAACAAACCAGATATAACAACTTTGTTTGTTCTCGCCCTAAGCTTCCACCCTAACTCCTTGAATTTCTGCCTTACATCCCCATCCCTTTTCATACCTATGTGTTGAGTGCCTATGTGAAGCACAACTTGGGGCTGGTCCCCCTCCCCCTTAAGGATATCGAAAACACGATCCGAGACATCGCGCACTCTGGTTCCTGGGTAGGCAACACACCAACGGCGAGTCTCTCTCGTTCCCGCAGAATCTCCTGTCCGTCCCTTTAACGATGGAGTCTCCAATGACTAATCCTCTACTCCTCTCCCCCTTCCCTTCTGAGCCACAAGGACAGAATCTGAGCCAATGACCTGTACACCATGGCTTACCCCTGCTAAGTCGTCCCCCCTCAACAGCATCCAAAAGTGTACTATCCGAAATTTCTACGACATTTTTTGTTTCTCCCCCCACTTGGATGGCTCCCTGTACCTTGGTGATGTGGTCAGTTTGCTCATCCTGCCTTTCCCTCCCCTTCTGAGCTGCCGGGCCGGATTCTGCACCGGAGGCACGGCCACTGATGCTTCCCCCAGCCTTCTCCCCTCAACAGTACTTAAACAGGAGTACTTATTTTTAAGGGGCACAGCCACTGGGCTACTCTCTAGTAACTGACCTTTCCCCTTCCCCTTCCTAATCGTGACCCACTTGTCTGTCTCTCGTGGCCCCGGTGTGACCACCTGCCTGTAACTCCTATCTATCACCTCCTCACTCTCCCCAACCAGACGAAGGTCATTGAGCTGCAGTTCCAGTTCCCCAACGCGGACCCTGAAGAGCTGCAGCTCGACGCACCTGGCGCAGATATGGACGTCCGGGAGGCTAGCTGACTCCAGGACCTCCCACGTCAGACATTGAGAACAACAAACTGGCCTCACAATCATAATTCCCCCTTTCTTCCAATGACACAGAAAAAAAAAACCTGTCAAAACCTACCCCACCTCTGCCTGTTTACGCCGAAGCCCGATGAGCCAAAGCCCGTCAGTTCTCACTCAACTTCCCACTCACTCCACGGCCCGCTCCCGACGCTGCCCGCTCAAAAGTGCGGCCTGCTTTTAAACACTCCAAAAATCTTCCCAGCCCACCTGGGCCTACTTCCTGTTTTGCAAAAAAAACCCTCCGATTTTTAACACAAATTTAACTGAAAAATAAATAAATTAGTAGGCACCCTGTCAATGAGGAGTTCCCATTGTTAATTAGGAGCGCCCCCTATCAGGTAAGAGTGCCCCACTGTCAAGTAGATGAGCTCATTGTCAATTAGGAGTGTCCCCTGTCAATTAGGAGTGCGCCCTGTCAATTAGGAGTGCCCCCTGTCAATTCGGAGTGCCCCATGTCAATAAGGAGGTCCCTGTCAATGAGGAGTTCCCCTTATCAATTCGGAGTGCCCCCTGTCAACGAGGAGTGACCCCTGTCAATGAGGAGTGCCCCCTGCCAATTAGGAGTGCCCCCTGCCAATTAGGAGTGGTGTATGTCAAATAGGAGTCCCCCCTGTCAATTGGATTCCCCCTCTGCCAATTGGTGTGCACCCTGTCAATTGGACTGCTACCTGTCAATTCGAGTGAAACCTGTTACTTAGAGTGCCCCCAGTCAATTAGGAGTGCCCCCTGTCAATAAGGAGTGCACCGTTTCAATAAGGAGGGCCCCCTCTCAATAAGGAGTGCCCACTGTCAATTAGGAGGGCCCCATGTCCATTAGGAGTGCCCAATGTCAATTCAAAGGGCCCCATGTCAATTAAGAGCGCCCCATGTCAAATAGGAGTGCTCCCTGTCAATTAGAAGACTCCCCTGTCAATTAGGAGTGCCCTGTGAATGAAAAGTGTCCCCCAACAATTAGGAGTGGCCATGACAATTCGGAATGCTCCCTGTCAATTAGGAGGCACCCTGTCAATGTGTAATTCCCCTTGTTAATTAAGAGTGCCCCCTATCAATTAGGAGAGGCCCCTGTCAATTCGGAGTGCCCCCTGTCAATTCGGAGTGCCCCCTGTCAATAAGGAGGCCCCTGTCAATGAGGAGTTCCCCTTGTCAATTAGGAGTGCCCCCTATCAAGTAGGAGTACCCCTGTCAATTTGGAGTGCCCTGACAATTTGCAGTACCCCTGTCAATTTGTAGTGCCCCCTGTCAATTAGGAGTGCCTCTGCCAATTAGGAGTGCACCTGCCATGTAGGAGTGCCCCCTTTCAATTGCATTCCGCCCCTGCCAATTGTAGTGCACCCTGTGAATTGGAGTGCCCCCTGTCAATTGGAGTGAAACCTGTTTATTAGAGTGTCCCCTGTCAATTACGAGTGCCCCCTGTCAATAAGGAGTGCCCTCTGTCAATAAGGAGGGCCCCTGTCAGGAAGGAGTGCCAACTGTGAAGTGGCGTTCCCTTGCCAACTAGGAATGCCCCATTGCAATTAGGAGTGGCCTCTGTCAATTTGAGTGCCCCCTGTCAATTGGAGTGAAACCTGTTAATTAGAGTGCCCCCGATCAATTATGAGTGCCCCCTGTCAATTAGGAGTGCCCCCTGTCAATGAGGAGTGGCCACTGTCAATGCGGTGTATCCTCTGCCAATAAGTAGTGCCCCTGCCAATGAGGAGAGGACCCTGTCAATTAGGGGTGCCTGCCATGTCAATGAGGAGTGTCCCCTGTCAATGCGGAGTACGCCCTTTCAATTCGGAATGCCCCATGTCAATTATGAGTGCCCCATGTGAATGAGGAGTGCCCCCTGTCAATGAGGAGACTCCCCTGAAAATTAGGAATGCCCCTGTCAATGAATAGTGTGCCCCAACAATTCGGAGTGGCCATGTTAATTAGGAGTGCCCCCTTTCAATTAGGAGGCACCCTGTCAATGAGGAGTTCCCCTTGTTAATTAGGACTGCCCCCTATCAATTAAGATTACCCCCTGCCAACTAGGAGTGACCGCTGTCAATTAGGAATCCCGCCTGTCAATTGGATTCCCCCCCTGCCAATTGGAGTGCACCCTGTCCATTGGAGTGCCGCCTGTTAATTGGAGTGAAACCTGTTAATTAGAGTGCCCCCTGTCAATTAGGAGTGCCCCCTGTCAGTAAGGATCGCCCCCCCCCCCCGTCTATAAGGAAGGCCCCCTGTCAAATAGGAGCGCCAACTTTCAATGAGAAGTGCCCCACGTCAATTAATAGTGCCCCGTGTCAATTAGCAGTGCCGCATGTCAATTATGAGTGCCCCATGTCAATTAGGAGTGCGCTCTGACAATTGGGAAACTCCCGTGTCAATTAGGAGTGCCCCGTCAATGAATAGTGTCCGATGTCAATTAGGAGTGCCCCTGTCAATTAGGAGTCCCCCCTGCCAATGAGGAGTGCCCACTGTCAATTAGGAGGCACCCTGTCAATGAGGATTTCCCCGTGTTAATTACGAGTTCCCCCTATCAATTAAGAGTGCCCCACCGTCAATTAGGTGAGCCGCTTGTCAATTAGGAGAGCCCCCTGTCAACTAGGAGTGCCCGCTGTCAACTAGGAGTGCCCGCTCTTAATTCGGAGTGCCCCCTGTCAATAAGCAGGCCACTGTCAATGAGGAGTCCCCCTTGTCAATTTTGAGTGCCCCCTGTCAATTAGGAGTGCCCCCTGTCAATGGGGAGCGCCCCCTGTCACCAAGGAATGACCCCCGTCAATCAGGAATGCCCCCTATCAATTAGAAGACTCCCCTGTCAATTAGGAGTGCCCTGTGCATGAATAGTGTCCCCCAACAATTAGGAGTGGCCATGACAATTAGGAATGCTCCCTGTCAATTAGGAGGCACCCTGTCAATGTGGAATTCCCCTTGTTAATTAAGAGTGCCCCCTGTCAATTAGGAGTGCCCCCTGTCAATTCGGAGTGCCCCCTGTCAATTCGGAGTGCCCCCTGTCAATAAGGAGGCCCCTGTCAATGAGGAGTTCCCCTTGTCAATTAGGAGTGCCCCCTATCAACTAGGAGTGCCCATTGTCAATTACGAGCGCCCCCTGTCAACTAGGAGTGCCCCCTGTCAAGGAGGAGTACCCCCTGTCAATTAAGAGTGCCCCCTGTCAATGAGGAGTGCCCCTGTCAATTAGGTGTGCCCCCTGTCAATTCGGGGTACCCCTGCCAATTAGTGCTCCCTGTCAATGAAGAGTTCCCCCTGTCAGTGATGAGTGCCCCCTCCCCCCCGTCAATGAGGAGTGCCCCCTGTGAATAAGGAGGGCCCCCTGTCACCATGGAGTGACCCCTGTCGATTATGAGTTCCCCCTGTCAATTAGCAGAGCCCCCTATCAATGAGGAGTGCCCTCTGCCAGTTAGGAGATCCCCCTGTCAATTAGGAGTGCCCCCTGTCAATGAGGAGTGCCCTGTGTCAATTCGCAGTGCCCCCTGTCAATTCGGAGTGCGCCTGTTAATTATGTGTTTCACATGTCAATTACGGGTGCCCCTGTCAATTAATAGTTCCCCCTGTCAATGAGGAGTTCCCACTGTCAATGATGAGTGCCCCTAACAATTTTGAGTGCCCCCTTTCAATTAGGAGTGACCCCCGGTCAATTCGGATTGTCCCCTGTCAATTTGGAGTGCACAACCGTCAATTAGGAGATCCCGCTGTCAAGGAGGAGTGCCCCTGTCAAATGGAGAGCCCACTGTCAATGAGGAGTGCCCCCTGTCAACTAAGGGCTCCCCCTGTCAGTTAGGAGTGCCCCCTACCAATTAGGAGTGACCCCTGCCAATTAGGAGTCCCCCTGTCAATGAGGAGTGCCCCCTGTCAATGAGGAGTGCCCCCTGTCAATGAGGAGTGCCCCCTCGCAATGGGGAGTACCTCCAATCAATGAGGAGTGCTCCCATGTCACCAAGGAGTGACACCTGTCAATTTGGTGTGCCCCCTGTCATTTAGGAGTGCCCGCCCTGTCAATGAGGAGTGTCTCCTCTCAATGAGGAGTACCCCCTTTCAATTATTGGTGCCCCTTCTCAGTTAGGAGCTCCCGCTGTCAGTAAGGAGTGCCCCTTCTCATTTACGACCGCCCCCTGCCTTTTAGGATTGACCCCTGCTAATTAGGAGTGCCCCCAGTGAATTTGCAGTGCCCCCTGATAATTTGGAGTACCCCTGGCAGTTAGCAGTGCCCCCTGTCAATTAGGAGTGCACCCTGCCAATCAGAAGAGACCCTGCCAATTAGGAGGGCCCCCTGCCAGTTAGGAGTGCCCCCTGTTAATTAGGAGTGCCCCCTGTCAATACGGATTGCACCCTGCCAATTTAGAGTGCCCCCTGTCAATTAGGAATGCCCCCTTGTCAATTAGGAGTCCCCCCTCTTAATTCGGAGCTCCCCCTGTCAATAAGGAGGCCCGTGTCAATGAGGAGTTCCCCTTGTCAATTCGGAGTGCCCCCTGTCAATGAGGACGCCCCTGTCAATGGGGAGTTTAACTTGTCAATTAGGAGTGCCCCCTGTCAACTAGGAGTGCCCCCCGTCAGTTAGGAGTGGCCCCTGTCAATTAGGAGTAACCCCTCTCAATTAAGAGTGCCCCCTGTCAATGAGGAGTGCCCCTGCCAATTGTATCTTCCCCTTGTCAATTTGGAGAGCCCCTGTCAATTAGTAGCACCCCCAGTCAATCAGGACTTCTCCCTGTCAATGATGGGTGCCCCACCACCCCCCCCCGTCAATGAGGAGTGCCACCTGTCAATGAGGAGTGCCACCTGTCAATGAGTGCTTCCTGTAAATTAGGAATGTCCGCCGTTTAAAAAGGATTGCCCCCTGTCAATGAGGAGTGCCCACTTGTCAATGAGGAGTACCCCCTTTCAATTAGGAGTGCCCCTTGTCAGTTACGAGCTCCCCCTGTCAATGAGGAGTGCCCCATGTCACCTAGGAGTGACCCCCATCACTTTGGAGTGCCCCCTGTCAATTAGGAGTGCCCGCCCTGTCAATGAGGTGTGCCCCCTGTCAATGAGGAGTGCCCACTTGTCAATGAGGCGTGTGCCCCTGTCAATTGGGAATGCCCGCAATGTCAATGAAGAGTGTCCCCTGTCAATGTGGAGTGCCCCCTTTCAATTAGGCGTGCCCGTTGTCAGTTAGGAGCTCCCCCTGTCAGATGGAGTGCCCACTGCCATTTAGGTGCGCCCCCTGCCGATTAGGAGTGACCCCTGATAATTATGAGTACCCCTGTCAATTTGGAGTGCCCTGACAATTTGCAGTACCCCTGTCAATTTGTAGTGCCCCCTGTCAATTAGGAGTGCCCCTGCCAATTAGGAGTGCAACTGCCATGTAGGAGTCCCCCCTTTCAATTGCATTCCGCCCCTGCCAATTGTAGTGCACCCTGTGAATTGGAGTGCCCCCTGTCAATTGGAGTGAAACCTGTTAATTGGAGTGTCCCCTGTCAATTAGGAGTGCCCCCTGTCAATAAGGAGTGCCCTCTGTCAATAAGGAGGGCCCCCTGTCAGGAAGGAGTGCCAACTGTCAATTAGGAGTTCCCTTGCCAACTAGGAATGCCCCATTGCAATTAGGAGTGGCCTCTGTCAATTGGAGTGCCCCCTGTCAATTGGAGTGAAACCTGTTAATTAGAGTGCCCCCTATCAATTAAGAGTGCCCCACCGTCAATTAGGTTAGCCCGTTGTCAATTAGGAGTGCCCCCTGTCAATTAGGAGTGCCCGCTGTCAAATAGGAATGCCCTCTCTCTATTCGGAGTGCCCCCTGTCAAGAGGCAGGCCCCTGTCAATGAGGAGTTCCCCTTGTCAATTAGGAGTGCTCCCTGTCATTTAGAAATGCCCCCTGTCAATGGGGAGCGCCCCCTGTCACCAAGGAATGAGCCCCGTCAATCAGGAATGCCCCCTGTCAATTAGGAGTGCCCCTGTCAATAAGGAGTGTCCACTGTCAATGCGGTGTATCCTCTGCCAATAAGTAGTGCCCCTGCCAATGAGGAGAGGACCCTGTCAATTAGGAGTGCCTGCCATGTCAATGAGGAGTGTCGCCTGTCAATGCGGAGTACGCCCTTTCAATTGGGAATGCCCCATGTCAATTATGAGTGCCCTATTTGAATTAGGAGTGCCCCCTGTCAATGAGGAGACTCCCCTGAAAATTAGGAATGCCCCTGTCAATGAATAGTGTGCCCCAACAATTCGGAGTGGCCATGTTAATTAGGAGTGCCCCCTGTCAATTAAGAGGGACCCTGTAAATGAGGAGTTCCCCTTGTTAATTAGGAGTGTCCCCTATCAATTAACAGTACCCCCTGCCAACTAGGAGTGACCGCTGTCAATTAGGAATCCCGCCTGTCAATTGGATTCCCCCCCTGCCAATTGGAGTGCACCCTGTCCATTGGAGTGCCGCCTGTTAATTGGAGTGAAACCTGTTAATTAGAGTGCCCCCTGTCAGTAAGGATCGCCCCCCGTCTATAAGGAAGGCCCCCTGTCAAATAGGAGAGCCAACTTTCAATGAGAAGTGCCCCACGTCAATTAGTAGTGCCCCGTGTCAATTAGGAGTGCCGCATGTCAATTATGAGTGCCCCATGTCAATTAGGAGTGCCCCCTGACAATTGGGAAACTCCCCTGTAAATTAGGAGTGCCCCGTCAATGAATAGTGTCCCATGTCAATTAGGAGTGCCCCTGTCAATTAGGAGTGCCCCCTGTCAATGAGGAGTGCCCACTATCAATTTGGAGTGCCCCCTGTCAATCAGGAAGCACCCTGTCAATGAGGAGTTCCCCGTGTTAATTAGGAGTTCCCCCTATCAATTAAGAGTGCCCCACCGCTAATTAGGTGAGCCCATTGTCAATTCGGAGTGCCCGCTCTCAATTCGGAGTGCCCCCGTCAATAAGGAGTGCTGTTAATCAGGAGTTCCCCTTGACAATTCCGAGTTCCCCTTGTCAATTCGGAGTGCCCCCTGTCAATGAGGTGGCCCCTGTCAATGAGGAGTTCCCCTTGTCAATTAGGAGTGCCCCCGTCAACTAGGAGTGACCCGTGTCAGTTAGGAGTGCCCCCTGACAATTAGGAGTGCCCCCTGTCATTGAGGAGCGCCCCCTGTCACCAAGGAGTGACGACCCCCCCCGGCAATTAGGAGTGCCCCCTGTCAATGCGGAGTAACCTCTGACAATGAGTAGTGCCCCCTGCCAATGAGGAGAGGCGCGTGTCAATTAGGAGTGCCTGCCCTGCCAATGTGGAGAGTCCCCTGTTAATGTGGAGTACCCCCTTTTTATTCGGGGTGCCCCTTGTCAGTTAGGAGCTGCCCCTGTCAGTTAAGAGTGCCCCCTGTCATTTACGAGCGCCCCCTGCCAATTAGCAGTGACACCTTCCAATTGGGAGCACCGCCTGTCAATTTGGAGGGCCCTGACAATTTGGAGAACCCCTGTCAACTTGTAGTTCCCCCTGCCAATTAGGAGTGCCCCCTGCCAATTAGGAGTTCCCTTGCCAACTAGGAGTGCCCCATTGCAATTAGGAGTGGCCTCTGTCAATTGGAGTGCCCCCAGTCAATTGGAGTGAAACCTGTTAATGAGAGTGCCCCCTTTCAAATAGGAGTCCCCTCTGTCAATAAGGTGTGTCCCCTGTCAACAAGGAGCCCCCCCCGTCAATAATGAGTGCCAACAGTCAATGAGGAGTGCCCTATGTAAATTAGAAGTGCCCCTGTCAGTGAGTAGTGCCCCCAACAATTTGGAGTGCCCTGTCAATTAGGAGTGCCCCTGTCAACGAGGAGGCCCCTGTCAATGAGGAGTTCCCCTTGTCAATTCGGAGTACCCCTTGTCAGATTGGAGCTGCCCCTTGTCAACTGGGAGTGGCCCCTTTCAATTAGGCGTCCCGCCTGTCAATTGGATTCCCCCCGTGCCAATTCGAGTGCCCCCTGTCAATTGGAATGACCCCTGTCAATTAGAGTGAAACCTGTTCATTAGCGGGTCCCACTGTCATTGAGGAGTGCCCCCTGTCAATAAGGAGGGCCCCCTGTCAATAAGGAGTGCCAACTGTCAATGAGGAGTGCCCAACGTCAATTAGTTGTGCCCCATGTCAATTAGGAGTGCCCCATGTCAATTATGAGTGCCCCATATCAATTAGGAGTGGCCCCTGTCAATTAGGAGACTCCCCTATCAATGAGGAGTGCCCCCTGTCAATTAGGAGTGCCCCCTGTCAATTAGGAGGCGCCCTGTCAATGAGGAGTTCCCCGTGTTAATTAGGAGTGCCACCTATCAATTTAGAGTGCCCCACCGTCAAATAGGTGAGCCCCTTGTCAATAAGGAGTGCCAACTGTCAATTAGGAGTGCCCAACGTCAATTAGTTGTGCCCCATGTCAAATAGGAGTGCCCCATGTCAATTATGAGTGCCCCATATCAATTAGGAGTGCCCCCTGTCAATTAGGAGGCACCCTGTCAATGAGGAGTTCCCCGTGTTAATTAGGAGTGCCACCTATCAATTAAGAGTGCCCCACCATCAATTAGGTGAGCCCCTTGTCAATTAGGAGTGCCCCCTGTCAATTAGGAGTGCCCACTGTCAATTAGGATTGCCCGCTCTCAATTCGGTGTGCCCCCTGTCAATAAGCAGGCCCCTGACAATGAGGAGCTCCCCTTATCAATTCGGAGTGCCCCTTGGCAGTTTGGAGCTGCCCCTTGTCAACTAGGACTGGCCCCTGTCAATTAGGAGTGCCGCCTGTCAATTGGATTCACCCCCTGCCAATTGGAGTGCCCCTGTCAATTGGAGTGAAAACTGTTAATTAAAGTGTCACACTGTCAATAAGGAGGGCCCCCTGTCAATAAGGAGTGCCAACTGTCAATGAGGAGTGCCCAACGTCAATTAGTCGTGCCCCATGTCAATTAGGAGTGTCCCCTGTCAATTAGGAGTGCCCGCTGTCAACTAGGAGTGCCCGCTCTTAATTCGGAGTGCCCCTTATCAATAAGCAGGCCCCTGTCAATGAGGAGTTCCCCTTGTCAATTTTGAGTGCCCCCTGTCAATTAGGAGTGCCCCATGTCAATGGGGAGCGCCCCCTGTCACCAAGGCATGACCCCCGTCAATCAGGAATGCCCCCTATCAATTAGGAGGGCCCCCTGTCAATGAGGAGTGTCCACTGTCAATGCGGTGTAAGCTCTGCCAAAACATAGTGCCCCCTGTCAATGAGGAGAGGGCCCTGTCAATTAGGGGTGCCTGCCATGTCAATGAGGAGGGTCCCCTGTCAATGAGGAGTACCCCCTTTCAATTCGGAGTGCCCCATGTCAATTATGAGTGCCCCATGTGAATTAGGAGTGCTCCCTGTCAATGAGGAGACTCCCCTGTCAATTAGGAGCGCCCCGTCAATGAATAGTGTCCCATATCAGTTAGGAGTGCTCTCTGTCAATTACGAGTGCACCCTGTCATTGAGGAGCGCCCCCTGTCACCAAGGATTTACCTCCGTCAATTAGGAGTGCCCCCTGTCAATTAGGAGTGTCCCGTCAATGAGGAGTGTCCACTGTCAATGCGGAGTAACCTCTGTCAATGAGTAGTGCCCCCTGCCAATGAGGAGAGGCGCGTGTCAATTAGGAGTGCCTGCCCTGCCAATGAGGAGAGCCCCCGTAAATGAGGAGTACACCCTTTCAATTCGTGGTTCCCCTTGTCAGTTTGGAGCTGCCCCTGTCAGTTAGGAGTGCCCCCTGTCATTTACGAGCGCCCCCTGCCAATTAGGAGTGACCCCTTCCAATTGGGAGCGCCGCCTGTCAAAATGGAGGGCCCTGACAATTTGGAGAACCCCAGTCAACTTGTAGTTCCCCCTGTCAATTAGGAGTGCCCCCTGCCAATTAGAAGTTCCCTTGCCAACGAGGAGTGCCCCATTGCAATTAGGAGTGGCCTCTGTCAATTGGAGTGCCCCCTGTCAATTGGAGTGAAACCTGTTAATTAGAGTGCCCCCTTTCAATTAGGAGTCCCCTCTGTCAATAAGGTGTGTCCCCTGTCAATAAGGAGGGCCCCCCCGTCAATAATGAGTGCCAACAGTCAATGAGGAGTGCCCTATGTAAATTAGAAGTGCCCCTGTCAGTGAGTAGTGCCCCCAACAATTTGGAGTGCCCTGTCAATTAGGAGTGCCGCTGCCAACGAGGAGGCCCCTGTCAATGAGGATTTCCCCTTGTCAATTCGGAGTGCCCCTTGTCAGTTTGGAGCTGCCCCTTGTCAACTAGGAGTGGCCCCTGTCAATTAGGAATCCCGCCTGTCAATTGGATTCCCCCCCTGCCAATTCGAGTGCCCACTGTCAATTGGGATGCCCCCTGTCAATAAGGAGTGCCAACTGTCAATGAGGAGTGCCCAACGTCAATTACTTGTGCCCCATATCAATTAGGAGTCGCCCCTGTCAATTAGGAGACGCCCCTATCAAAGAGGAGTGCCCCCTGTCAATTAGGAGTGCCCCCTGTCAATTAGGAGGCAACCTGTCAATGAGGAGTTCCCCGTGTTAATAAGGAGTGCCACCTATCAATAAAGAGTGCCCCACCGTCAATTAGGTGAGCCCCTTGTCAATTAGGAGTGCCCACTGTGAATTAGGAGTGCCCGCTCTCAATTCGGAGTGCCCCCTGTCAATAAGCAGGCCCCTGTCAATGAGGAGTTCCCCTTATCAATTCGGAGTGCCCCTTGTCAGTTTGGAGCTGCCCCTTGTCAACTAGGACTGGCCCCTGTCAATTAGGAGTCCCGTCTGTCAATTGAATTCACCCCCTGCCAATTGGAGTGCCCCCTGACAAATGGAGTGTCCCCTGTCAATTGGAGTGAAACCTGTTAATTGGACTGTCCCACTGTCAATGAGGAGTGCCCCCTGTCAATAAGGAGGACCCCTTGTCAATAAGGAGTGACAACTGTCAATGAGGAGTGCCCAACGTCAATTAGTCGTGCCCCATGGCAATTAGGAGTGCCCCTTGTCATTGTTGAGTACCCCATGTCAATTTGGAGTGCCCCCTGTCAATGAGGAATGCCCCCTGTCAATAAGGAGGGCCCCCTGTCAATAAGGAGTGCCAACTGTCAATGAGGAGGGCCCAACGTCAATCAGTCGTGCCCCATGTCAATTAGGAGTACCCCTTGTCAATTATGAGTGCCTCATGTGAATTAGGAGTGCCCCTTGGCAATGAAGAGACTCCCCTGTAAATTAGGAATGCCCCTGTCAATGAATAGTGTGCCCCAACAATTAGGAGGGGCAATGTTAATTAGTAGTGCCCCGTGTCAATTAGGAGTGCCGCATGTCAATTATGAGTGCCCCATGTCAATTAGGAGTGCCCCCTGACAATTGGGAAACTCCCCTGTCAATTAGGAGTGCCCCGTCAATGAATAGTGTCCCATGTCAATTTGGAGTGCCCCTGACAATTAGGAGTGCCCCCTGTCAATGAGGAGTGTCCACTGTCAATGCGGTGTAACCTCTGCCAATAAGTACTGCCCCCTGCCGATGAGGAGAGGCCCCAGTCAATTAGGGGTGCCTGCCATGTCAATGAGGAGTGTCCCCTGTCAATGAGGAGTACCCCCTTTCAATTCGGAGTGCCCCATGTCAATTATGAGTGCCCCATGTGAATTGGGAGTGCCCCCTGTCAATGAGGAGACTCCCCTGTAAATTAGGAATGCCCCTTTCAATGAATAGTGTCCCCCAACAATTTGGAGTGGACATGTTAATTAGGAATGCCGCTTGTCAATTAGGAGGCACTCTGTCAATGAGGAGTTCCCCTTGTTAATTAGGAGTGTCCCCTATCAATTAAGAGTGCCCCCTGCCAACTCGGAGTGGCCGCTTGTAAATTAGGAATCCCGCCTGTCAATTGGATTCCCCCCCCTGCCAATTGGAGTCCACCCTGTCCATTAGAGTGCCACCTGTCAATTGGAGTGAAACCTGTTAATTACAATGCCCCCTGTCAATTAGGAGTGCCCCCTGTCAATAAGGATCGCCCCCTGCCAATAAGGAGGGCCCCCTGTCAAATAGGAGCGCGAACTGTCAATGCGAAGTGCCCGACGTCAATTAGTAGTGCCCATGTCAATTAGGAGTGCCCCATGTCAACTATGAGTGCCCCATGTCAATTTGGAGTGCCCCCTGTCAATCAGGAAGCACCCTGTCAATGAGGAGTTCCCCGTGTTAATTAGGAGTTCCCCCTATCAATTAAGAGTGCCCCACCGTCATTTAGGTGAGCCCCTTGTCAATTAGGAGTGCCCCTTGTAAATTAGGAGTGCCCGCTCTCAATTCGGAGTGCCCCCTGTCAATAAGGAGACCCCTGTCAATCAGGAGTTCCCCTTGATAATTCCGAGTTCCCCTTGTCAATTCGGAGTGCCCCCTGTCATTGAGGAGCGCCCCCTGTCACCAAGGAGTGACTCCCATCAATTAGGAGTGCCCCCTGTCAATTAGGAGTGCCCTGTCAATGAGGAGTGTCCACTGTCAATGCGGAGTAACCTCTGTCAATGAGTAGTGCCCCCTGCCAATGAGGAGAGGCGCGTGTCAATTAGGAGTGCCTGCCCTGCCAATGAGGAGAGTCCCCTGTTAATGAGGAGTACCCCTTTCAATTCGGGGTGCCCCTTGTCAGTTTGGAGCTGCCCCTGTCAGTTAGGAGTGCCCCCTGTCATTTAGGAGCGCCCCCTGCCAATTAGGAGTGACCCCTTCCAATTGGGAGCGCCGCCTGTGAATTTGGAGGGCCCTGACAATTTGTAGGACCCCTGTCAACTTGTAGTTCCCCCTGTCAATTAGGAGTGCCCCCTGCCAATTAGAAGTTCCCTTGCTAACTAGGAGTGCCCCATTGCAATTAGTAGTGGCCTCTGTCAATTGGAGTGTCCCCTGTCAATTGGAGTGAAACCTTTTAAATAGAGCGCCCCCTGTCAATTAGGAGTCTCCGTTGTCAATAAGGTGTGTCCCCTGTCAATAAGGAGCCCCCCCCCCCCGTCAATAATGAGTGCCCACAGTCAATGAGCAGTGCCCCATGTAAATTAGAAGTGCCCCTGTCAGGGAGTAGTGCCCCCAACAATTTGGAGTGCCCTGTCAATTAGGAGTGCCCCTGTCAACGAGGAGGCCCCTGTCAATGAGGAGATCCCCTTGTCAATTAGGAGTGCCAGCTGTCATCGAGGAGTGCCGCCTGTTAATTAGGAATGCCCCTGTCAAATAGATGTGCCCCTTGTCAACGAGGAGTGCCTCTTGTCAATTAGTACTGCCCCCTGTCAATGAGCAGTTCTCCCTGTCAATGAGGAGCGCCCCCTCTCACCAGGGAATGACCCCGTCAATTAGGAGCGCCTCCTGTCAAATTGGAGTGCCCCCTGTCAATGAGGAGAGTCCACTGTCAATGCGGTGTAACCTCTGCCAATAAGTAGTGCCCCCTGCCAATGAGGAGAGGCCCCTGTCAATTAGGGGTGCGTGCCATGTCAATGAGGAGTGTCCCCTGTCAATGGGGAGTACCCCCTTTCAATGCGGAACGTCCCATGTCAATTCTGAGTGCCCCATGTCAATTAGGAGTGCCCCCTTTCAATGAGCAGACTCCCCTGTCAATTAGGAATGCCCCTGTCAATGAATAGTGTCCCCCAACAATTCGGAGTGGCCATGTTAATTAGGAGTGACCCCTGTCAATTAGGAGGCACCCTGTCAATGAGGAGTTCCCCTTGTTAATTAGGACTGCCCCCTATCGATTAAGAGTACCCCCTGCCAACTAGGAATGGCCGCTGTCCATTAGGAATCCCGCCTGTCAATTGGATTCCCCCCCCCCGCCCATTGGAGTCCAACCTGTCCATTGGAGTGCCACCTGTCAATTGGAGTGAAACCTGTTAATTAGAGTGCCCCCTGTAAATTAGGAGTGCCCCCTGTCAATAAGGAGGGCCGCATGTCAAATAGGAGCGCCAACTTTCAATGAGAAGTGCCCCATGTCAATTATACGTGCCCATGTCAATTAGGAGTGCCCCCTGACAATTGGGAAACTCCCCTGTCAATTAGAAGTGCTCCGTCAATGAACAGTGTCCCATGTCAATTAGGAGTGCCCCTGTCATTTACGAGCGCCCCCTGCCAATTAGGAGTGACCCCTTCCAATTGGGAGCGCCGCCTGTCAATTTGGAGTGCCCTGACAATTTGGAGAACCCCTGCCAACCTGTAGTTCCCCCTATCAATTAGGAGTGTCCCCTGCCAATTAGGAGTTCCCTTGCCAACTAGGAGTGCCCCATTGCAATTAGGATTGGCCTCTGTCAATTGGAGTGCCCCCTGTCAATTGGAGTGAAAGCTGTTAATTAGAGTGCACCCTGTCAATTAGGAGTCCCCTCTGTCACGAAGGTGTGTCCCCTGAGAATAAGGAGACCCCCCCGTCAATAATGAGTGCCCACAGTCAATGAGGAGTACCCCATGTAAATTAGAAGTGCCCCTGTCAGTGATTAGTGCCCCCAACAATTTGGAGTGCCCTGTCAATTAGGACTGCCCCTGTCACCGAGGAGGCCCCTGTCACTGAGGAGTTCCCTTTGTCAATTAGGAGTGCCCGCTGTCAACTAGGAGTGCCCCCTGTTAATTAGGAGTGCCCCTGTCAAGTAGATGTTCCCCTTGTCAACGAGGAGTGCCCCTTGTCAATTAGTTCTGCCCCCTGTCAATGAGCAGTTCTCCCTGTAAATGAGGGGCGCCCCCTGTCACCAAGGAATAACCCCCGTCAATTAGGATTGCGCCCTGTCAATTAGGAGTGCCCCCTGTCAATGAGGAGTGTCCACTGTCAATGCGGTGTAACCTCTGCCAATAAGTAGTGCCCCCTGCCAATGAGGAGAGACCCCTGTCAATTAGGGGTGCCTGCCATGTCAATGAGGAGTGTCCCCTGTCAATGAGGAGTACCCCCCTTCAATTCGGAATGACCCATGTCAATTATGAGTGCCCCATGTCAATTCGGAGTGCCCCCTGTCAATAAGGAGACTCCCCTGTAAATTAGGAATGCTCCTGTCAATGTATAGCGTCCCGCAACAATTAGGAGTGGCCATGTTAATTCGGAGTGACCTCTGTCAATTAGGAGGCACCCTGTCAATGAGTAGTTCCCCTTGTTAATTAGGAGTGCCCCCTATCAATTAAGAGTGCCCCCTGCCAACTAGGAGTGGCCGCTGTCAATTAGGAATCCCGCCTGTCAATTGGATTCCCTCCCTGCCAGTTGGAGTCCACCCTGTCCATTGGAGTGCCACCTATCAATTGGAGTGAAAGCTGTTCATTAGAGTGCCCCCTGTCAATTAGGAGTGCCCCTGTCAATAAGGATCGCCCCCTGTCAATAAGGAGGGCCCCCTGTCAAATAGGAGCGCCAACCTTCAATGAGAAGTCTCCCACGTCAATTAGTAGTGCCCCGTGTCAATTCGGAGTGCCGCATGTCAATTATGAGAGCCCATGTTAGTTAGGAGTGCCCCCTGACAATTGGGAAACTCCCCTGTCAATTAGGAGTGCCCCGTCAATGAATAGTGTCCCATGTCAATTAGGAGTGCCCTGTCAATTAGGAGTGCCCCCTGTCAATGAGGAGTGCCCACTATCAATTTGGAGTGCCCCCTGTCAATCAGGAAGCACCCTGTCAATGAGGAGTTCCCCGTGTTAATTAGGAGTTCCCCCTATCAATTAAGAGTGCCCCACCGCCAATTAGGTGAGCCCCATGTCAATTACGAGTGCCCCTTGTCAATTAGGAGTGCCCGCTCTCAATTCGGAGTGCCCCCGTCAATAAGGAGGCCCCTGTCAATCAGGAGTTCCCCTTGACAATTCCGAGTTCCCCTTGTCAATTCGGAGTGCCCCCTGTCAATGAGGTGGCCCCTGTCAATGAGGAGTTCCCCTTGTCAATTAGGAGCGCCCCCGTCAACTAGGAGTGACCCGTGTAAATAAGGAGTGCCCCTGACAATTAGGAGTGCCCCTGTCATTGAGGAGCGCCCCCTGTCACCAAGGAGTGACCCCTCCGTCAATTAGGAGTGCTCCCTGTCAATTAGGTGTGCCCCGTCAATGAGGAGTGTCCACTGTCAATGCGGAGTAACCTCTGTCAATGAGTAGTGCCCCTTGCCAATGAGGAGAGGCGCGTGTCAATTAGGAGTGCCTGCCCTGCCAATGAGGAGAGTCCCCTGTTAATGAGGAGTACCCCCTTTTAATTTAGGGTGCCCCTTGTCATTTAGGAGCTGCCCCTGTCAGTTAAGAGTGCCCCCTGTCATTTACGAGCGCCCCCTGCCAATTAGGAGTGACCCCTTCCAATTGGGGGCACCGCCTGTCAAAACGGAGGGCCCTGACAATTTGGAGAACCCCTGTCAACTTGTAGTTCCCCTGCCAATTAGGAGTGCCCCCTGCCAATTAGGAGTTCCCTTGCCAACTAGGAGTGCCCCATTGCAATTAGGACTGGCCTCTGTCAATTGGAGTGCCCCCTTTCAATTGGAGTGAAACCTGTTAATGAGAGTGCCCCCTTTCAATTTGGAGTCCCCTCTGTCACGAAGGTGTGTCCCCTGTCAATAAGGAGCCCCTCCCGTCAATAATGAGTGCCAACAGTCAATGAGGAGTGCCCCATGTAAATTAGAAGTGCCCCTGTCAGTGAGTAGTGCCCCCAACAATTTGGAGTGCCCTGTCAATTAGGAGTGCCCCTGTCAACGAGGAGGCCCCTGTCAATGAGGAGTTCCCCTTGTCAATTCGGAGTACCCCTTGTCAGTTTGGAGTGGCCCCTTTCAATTAGGAGTCCCGCCTGTCAATTGGATTCCCCCCCTGCCAATTCGAGTGCCCCCTGTCAATTGGAATGCCCCCTGTCAAATAGAGTGAAGCCTGTTAATTAGCGGGTCCCACTGTCATTGAGGAATGTCCCCTGTCAATAAGGAGGGCCCCCTGTCAATAAGGAGTGCCAAATGTCAATTAGGAGTGCCCAACGTCAATTAGTTGTGCCCCATGTCAATTATGAGTGCCCCATGTCAATTAGGAGTGGCCCCTGTCAATTGGGAGACTCCCCTATCAATGAGGAGTGCCCGCTGTCATTTAGGAGTGCCCCCTGTCAATGAGGAGGCACCCTGTCAATGAGGAGTTCCCCGTGTTAATTAGGAGTGCCACCTATCAATTAAGAGTGCCCCACCGTCAATTAGGTGAGCCCCTTGTCAATTAGGAGTGCCCTCTGTCAATTAGGAGTGCCCACTGTCAATTAGGAGTGCCCGCTCTCAATTCGGTGTGCCCCCTGTCAATAAGCAGGCCCCTGACAATGAGGAGTTCCCCTTATCAATTCGGAGTGCCCCTTGGCAGTTTGGAGCTGCCCATTGTCAACTAGGACTAGCCCCTGTCAATTCGGAGTCCCGCCTGTCAATTGGATTCACCCCCTGCCAATTGGAGTGCCCCCTGACAATTGGAGTGCCCCCTGTCAATTGGAGTGAAACCTGTTAATTAAAGTGTCACACTGTCAATAAGGAGTGCCAACTGTCAATGAGGAGTGCCCAACTTCAATTAGTCGTGCCCCATGTCAATTAGGAGTGCCCCCTGTCAATTAGGAGTGCCCGCTGTCAACTAGGAGTGCCCGCTCTTAATTCGGAGTGCCCCTTATCAATAAGCAGGCCCCTGTCAATGAGGAGTTCCCCTTGTCAATTTTGAGGGCCCCCTGTCAATTAGGAGTGCCCCATGTCAATGGGGAGCGCCCCCTGTCACCAAGGCATGACCCCCGTCAATCAGGAATGCCCCCTATCAATTAGGAGGGCCCCCTGTCAATGAGGAGTGTCCACTGTCAATGCGGTGTAACCTCTGCCAATACATAGTGCCCCCTGTCAATGAGGAGAGGGCCCTGTCAATTAGGGGTGCCTGTCATGTCAATGAGGAGTGTCCCCTGTCAATGAGGAGTACCCCCTTTCAATTCGGAGTGCCCCATGTCAATTATGAGTGCCCCATGTGAATTAGGAGTGCCCCCTGTCAATGAGGAGACTCCCCTGTCAATGAGGAGCGCCCCGTCAATGAATAGTGTCCCATGTCAGTTAGGAGTGCCCCCTGTCAATTACGAGTGCACCCTGTCATTGAGGAACGCCCCCTGTCACCAAGGATTGACCCCCGTCAATTAGGAGTGCCCCCTGTCAATTAGGAGTGTCCCGTCAATGAGGAGTGTCCACTGTCAATGCGGAGTAACCTCTGTCAATGAGTAGTGCCCCCTGCCATTGAGGAGAGGCGCGTTTCAATTAGGAGTGCCTGCCCTGCCAATGAGGAGAGTCCCCTGTAAATGAGGAGTACCCCCTTTTAATTCGGAGTGCCCATTGTCAGTTAGGAGTTGCCCCTGTCAGTTAGGAGTACCCCCTGTCATTTACGAGCGCCCCCTGCCAATTAGGAGTGACCCCTTCCAATTGGGAGCGCCGCCTGTCAAAATGGAGGGCCCTGACAATTTGGAGAACCCCAGTCAACTTGTAGTTCCCCCTGTCAATTAGGAGTGCCCCCTGCCAATTAGAAGTTCCCTTGCCAACTAGGAGTGCCCCATTGCAATTAGGAGTGGCCTCTGTCAATTGGAGTGCCCCCTGTCAATTGGAGTGAAACCTGTTAATTAGAGTGCCCCCTTTCAATTAGGAGTCCCCTCTGTCAATAAGGTGTGTCCCCTGTCAATAAGGAGCGCCCCCCCCGTCAATAATGAGTGCCAACAGTCAATGAGGAGTGCCCCATGTAAATTAGAAGTGCCCCTGTCAGTGAGTAGTGCCCCCAACAATTTGGAGTGCCCTGTCAATTAGGAGTGCCCCTGTCAACGAGGAGGCCCCTGTCAATGAGGAGTCCCCCTTGTCAATTCGGAGTGCCCCTTGTCAGTTTGGAGCTGCCCCTTGTCAACTAGGAGTGGCCCCTGTCAATTAGGAATCCCGCCTGTCAATTGGATTCCCCCCCTGCCAATTCGAGTGCCCACTGTCAATTGGGATGCCCCCTGTCAATTGGAGTGAAACCTGTTAATTAGAGTGTCCCACTGTCATTGAGGAATGCCCTCTGTCAATAAGGAGGGCCCCCTGTCAATAAGGAGTGCCAACTGTCAATGAGGAGTGCCCAACGTCAGTTAGTTGTGCCCCATGTCAATTATGAGTGCCCCATATCAATTAGGAGTCGCCCCTGTCAATTAGGAGACTCCCCTATCAAAGAGGAGTGCCCCCTGTCAATTAGGAGTGCCCCCTGTCAATTAGGCGGCAACATGTCAATGAGGAGTTCCCCGTGTTAATAAGGAGTGCCACCTATCAATAAAGAGTGCCCCACCGTCAATTAGGTGAGCCCCTTGTCAATTAGGAGTGCCCACTGTGAATTAGGAGTGCCCGCTCTCAATTCGGAGTGCCCCCTGTCAATAAGCAGGCCCCTGTCAATGAGGAGTTCCCCTTATCAATTCGGAGTGCCCCTTGTCAGTTTGGAGTTGCCCCTTGTCAACCAGGACTGGCCCCTGTCAATTAGGAGTCCCGCCTGTCAATTGGATTCACCACCTGCCAATTGGAGTGCCCCCTGACAAATGGAGTATCCCCTGTCAATTGGAGTGAAACCTGTTAATTAGAGTGTCCCACTGTCAATGAGGAGTGCCCCCTGTCATTAAGGAGGACCCCCTGTCAATAAGGAGTGCCACTGTCAATGAGGAGTGCCCCCTGTCAATGATGAGTGCCCACTGTGAATTTGGAGTGCCCCCTGTCAATCAGGAAGCACCCTGTCAATGAGGAGTTCCCCGTGTTAATTAGGAGTTCCCCCTATCAATTAAGAGTGCCCCACCGTCATTTAGGTGAGCCCCTTGTCAATTAGGAGTGCCCCTTGTCAATTAGGAGTGCCCGCTCTCAATTCGGAGTGCCCCCTGTCAATAAGGAGACCCCTGTCAATCAGGAGTCCCCCTTGATAATTCCGAGTTCCCCTTGTCAATTCGTAGTGCCCCCTGTCAATGAGGAGGCCCCAGTCAATGAGGTGTTCCCCTTGTCAATTAGGAGTGCCCCCTGTCATTGAGGAGCGCCCCCTGTCACCAAGGAGTGACTCCCGTCAATTAGGTGTGCCCCCTGTCAATTAGGAGTGCCCCGTCAATGAGGAGTGTCCACTGTCAATGCGGAGTAACCTCTGTCAATGAGTAGTGCCCCCTGCCAATGAGGAGAGGCGCGTGTCCATTAGGAGTGCCTGCCCTGCCAATGAGGAGAGTCCCCTGTTAATGAGGAGTACCCCCTTTCAATTCGGGGTGCCCCTTGTCAGTTTGGAGCTTCCCCTGTCAGTTAGGAGTGCCCCCTGTCATTTAGGAGCGCCCCCTGCCAATTAGGCGTGACCCCTTCCAATTGGGAGCGCCGCCTGTCAATTTGGAGGGCCCTGACAATTTGTAGGACCCCTGTCAACTTGTATATCCCCTTGTCAATTAGGAGTGCCCCCTGCCAATTAGAAGTTCCCTTGCCAACTAGGAGTGCCCCATTGCAATTAGTAGTGGCCTCTGTCAATTGGAGTGTCCCCTGTCAATTGGAGTGAAACCTGTTAATTAGAGCGCCCCCTGTCAATTAGGAGTCTCCGTTGTCAATAAGGCGTGTCCCCTGTCAATAAGGAGGCCCCCCCCCGTCAATAATGAGTGCCCACAATCAATGAGCAGTGCCCCATGTAAATTAGAAGTGCCCCTGTCAGTGAGTAGTGCCTCCAACAATTTGGAGTGCCCTGTCAATTAGGAGTGCCCCTGTCAACGAGGAGGCCCCTGTCAATGAGGAGATCCCCTTGTCAATTAGGAGTGCCAGCCGTCATCGAGGAGTGCCGCCTGTTAATTAGGAATGCCCCTGTCAAATAGATGTGCCCCTTGTCAACGAGGAGTGCCTCTTGTCAATTAGTACTGCCCCCTGTCAATGAGCAGTTCTCCCTGTCAATGAGGAGCGCCCCCTCTCACCAGGGAATGACCCCCGTCAATTAGGAGCGCCTCCTGTCAAATTGGAGTGCCCCCTGTCAATGAGGAGTGTCCACTGTCAATGCGCTGTAACCTCTGCCAATAAGTAGTGCCCCCTGCCAATGAGGAGAGGCCCCTGTCAATTAGGGGTGCGTGCCATGTCAATGAGGAGTGTCCCCTGTCAATGGGGAGTACCCCCTTTCAATGCGGAACGTCCCATGTCAATTCTGAGTGCCCCATGTCAATTAGGAGTGCCCCCTTTCAATGAGGAGACTCCCCTGCCAATTAGGAATGCCCCTGTCAATGAATAGTGTCCCCCAACAATTCGGAGTGGCCATGTTAATTAGCAGTGACCCCTGTCGATTAGGAGGCACCCTGTCAATGAGGAGTTCCCCTTGTTAATTAGGACTGCCCCCTATCACTTAAGAGTACCCCCTGCCAACTAGGAATGGCCGCTGTCAATTAGGAATCCCGCCTGTCAATTGGATTCCACCCCCCCTGCCAATTGGAGTCCAACCTGTCCATTGGAGTGCCACCTGTCAATTGGAGTGAAACCTGTTAATTAGAGTGCCCCCTGTAAATTAGGAGTGCCCCCTGTAAATAAGGATCGCCCCCTGTCAATAAGGAGGGCCGCATGTCAAATAGGAGCGCTAACTTTCAATGAGAAGTGCCCCATGTCAATTAGGAGTGCCGCATGTCAATTATACGTGCCCATGTCAATTTCGAGTGCCCCCTGACAATTGGGAAACTCCCCTGTCAATTAGGAGTGCTCCGTCAATGAACAGTGTCCCATGTCAATTAGGAGTGCCCCTGTCATTTACGAGCGCCCCCTGCCAATTAGGAGTGACCCCTTCCAATTGGGAGCGCCGCCTGTCAATTTGGAGTGCCCTGACAATTTGGAGAACCCCTGTCAACTTGTAGTTCCCCGTGTCAATTAGGAGTGTCCCCTGCCAATTAGGAGTTCCCTTGCCAACTAGGAGTGCCCCATTGCAATTAGGGTTGGCCTCTGTCAATTGGAGTGCCCCCTTTCAATTGGAGTGAAACCTGTTACTTAGAGAGCCCCCTGTCAATTAGGAGTCCCCTCTGTCAAGAAGGTGTGTCCCCTGAGAATAAGCAGACCCCCCCGTCAATAATGAGTGCCCACAGTCAATGAGGAGTACCCCATGTAAATTAGAAGTGCCCCTGTCAGTGAGTAGTGCCCCCAACAATTTGGAGTGCCCTGTCAATTAGGAGTGCCCCTGTCACCGAGGAGGCCCCTGTCACTGAGGAGTTCCCTTTGTCAATTAGGAGTGCCCGCTGTCAACTAGGAGTGCCCCCTGTTAATTAGGAGTGCCCCTGTCAAGTAGATGTTCCCCTTGTCAACGCGGAGTGCCCCTTGTCAATTAGTTCTGCCCCCTGTCAATGAGCAGTTCTCCCTGTCAATGAGGAGCGCCCCCTGTCACCAAGGAATGACCCCCGTCAATTAGGATTGCGCCCTGTCAATTTGGAGTGCCCCCTGTCAATGAGGAGTGTCCACTGTCAATGCGGTGTAACCTCTGCAAATAAGTAGTGCCCCCTGCCAATGAGGAGAGACCCCTGTCAATTAGGGGTGCCTGCCATGTCAATGAGGAGTGTCCCCTGTCAATGAAGAGTACCCTCCTTCAATTCGGAATGCCCCATGTCAATTATGAGTGCCCCATGTCAATTAGGAGTGCCCCCTGTCAATGAGGAGACTCCCCTGTAAATTAGGAATGCCCCTGTCAATGTATAGCGTCCCGCAACAATTAGGAGTGGCCATGTTAATTAGGAGTGACCCCTGTCAATTAGGAGGCACCCTGTGAATGAGGAGTTCCCCTTGTTAATTAGGAGTGCCCCCTATCAATTAAGAGTGCCCCCTGCCAACTAGGAGTGGCCGCTGTCAATTTGGAATCCCGCCTGTCAATTGGATTCCCTCCCTGCCAGTTGGAGTCCACCCTGTCCATTGGAGTGCCACCTGTCAAATGGTGTAAAACCTGTTCATTAGAGTGCCCCCTGTCAATTAGGAGTGCCCCCTGTCAATAAGGATCGCCCCCTGTCAATAAGGAGGGCCCCCTGTCAAATAGGAGCGCCAACTTTCAATGAGAAGTCTCCCACGTCAATTAGTAGTGTCCCATGTCAATTAGGAGTGCCGCATGTCAATTAGGAGTGCCGCATGTCAATTATGAGTGCCCATGTTAGTTAGGAGTGCCCCCTGACAATTGGGAAATTCCCCTGTCAATTAGGAGTGTCCCGTCAATGAATAGTGTCCCATGTCAATTAAGAGTGCCCCTGTCAATTAGGAGTGCCCCCGTCAATGAGGAGTGCCCACTGTCAATTAGGAAGGCCCCCTGTCAATTAGGAGGCACCGTGTCAATGAGGAGTTCCCCGTGTTAAATAGGAGTTACCCATATCAATTAAGAGTGCCCCACCGTCAATTAGGTGAGCCCCTTGTCAATTAGGAGTGCCCCCTTTCAATTAGGAGTGCCCGTTCTCAATTCGGAGTGCCCCCTGTCAATAAGGAGGCCCCTGTCAATCAGTAGTTCCCATTGACAATTCCGTGTACCCCTTATCAGTTCGGAGTGCCCCTGTCAATGAGGAGGCCCCTGTCAATGAGAAGTTCCCCTTGTCAATTAGGAGTGCCCCCTGTCAACTAGGAGGGCCCCCTGTCAATGAGGAGCGCCCCCTGACACCAAGGAGTGACCTTCGTAAATTAGGAGTGCCCACTGTCAATTATGATTGCCCCCTGTCAAGTATCCACTGTCAATGCGGAGTAACCTCTGTCAATGAGTAGTGTCCCCTGCCAATGAGGAGAGGCGCGTGTCAATTAGGAGTGCCTGCAGTGTTAATGAGGAGTGTCCCCTGTTAATGAGGAGTACCCCCTTTCAATTCCGGGTGCCCTTGTCAGTTAGGAGCTGCCCCTGTCAGTTAGGAGTGCCACCTGTCTATTAGGAGCGCCCCCTGCCAATTAGGAGTGACACCTGCCAATTGGGAGCGCCCACTGTCAATTTGGAGTTCCCCCAGACAATTTGGAGAAACCCTGTCAACTTGTAGTTCCCCCTGTCAATTAGGAGTGCCCCCTACCAATTAGGAGTGCCCCTGCCAATTCGGAGTGCGCCATGCCAATTAGGTGTGGCCCCTGTCAATTGGAGTGCACCCTGTCAATTGGAGTGAAACCTGTTAATTAGAGTGCCCCCTATCAGTTAGGAGTCCCCTCTGTCAATAAGGTGTGTCCCCTGTCAATGTGGAGTGCCCCCTTTCACTTAAGAGTGCCTTTTGTCAGTTAGGAGCTCCCCCTGTCAGTTAGGAGTGCCCCCTGCCATTATGGAGCGCCCTCTGCCAAATAGGAGTGACCACTGCTAATTAGGAGTGCCACTCTCAATTTGGAGTGCCCATGACAATTTCGAGTACCCCTGTCAATTTGTAGTGCCCCCTCTCAATTAGGAGTGCCCCCTGCCAATTAAGAGTGCCCCTGACAATTAGGAATGCCCCTGCCATTTAGGATTGTCCCCTGCCAATTAGCAGTGGCCCCTGTCAATTAGGAGTCCCCCCTTTCAATTGCATTTCGCCCCTACCAATTGTAGTGCACCCTGTGAATTGGAATGCCCCCTGTCACTTGGAGTGAAACCTGTTAATTAGAGTGCCCCCTCTCAATTGGGAGTGCCCCCTGTCAATAAGTAGTGCCCTCTGTCAATAAGGAGGGCCCCCTGTCAATTAGGAGTGCGCACTGTCAATGAGGAGTGCCCCACGTCAATTCGGAGTGCCCCCATGTCAAATAGGTGTGCCCCCTGTCAATTAGTAGTGCCCTTGTCAATTGGGAGTGTCCCATATCAATTAGGAATGCCCCTGTCAACGAACAGTGTCCCCCAACAATTAGGAGAGGCCATGTTAATTAGGAGTGCCCCCTGTAAATTAGGAGGCACCCTGTCAATGAGCAGTTCCCGTTGTTAGTTAGGAGTGCCCACTATCAATTAAGAGTGCCCGAACGTCAACTAGGTGAGCCCCTTGTCAATTAGGAGTGTCCCCTGTCAAATCGGAGTGCCCCCTGTCAATTTGGAGTGCCCCCTGTCAATTCAGAGTGCCCTCTGTCAATAAGGAGGCCGCTGTCAATGAGGAGTTCCCCTTGTCAATTAGGAGTGGCCCCAGTGAACTAGGGGTGCTTCCTGCCAACTAGGAGTGGCCCCTGTCAATTCGGAATCCCGCCTGTGAATTGGATTCCCCCTCTGCCAATTGGAGTGCACCCTGTCAATTGGAGTGCCCCCTGTCAATTGGAGTGAAACCTGTTAATTAGAATACCCCTGTCAATTAGGAGTGCCCCATGTCATTAAGGATCGCCCCTGTCAATAAGGAGTGCCAACTGTCAATGAGGATTGCCCCACGTCAATTAGTAGTGCCCCATGTCAAATAGGGGTGCCCCCTCTCAATAAGGAGGGCCCCCTGTCAATAAGAAGTGCCAACTGTCAATGAGGAGTGCCCCACTTAAATTAGTAGTGCCCCATGTCAATTAGGAGTGCCCATCTCAATTATGAGTGCCCCCTGTCAATTAGGAGACGCCCCTGTCAATAAGGAGTGCCCCGTCAATCAATAGTGGCACATGTCAATTAGGAGTGCCCGCTCTCAATTCGGAGTGCCCCCTGTCAATGAGCAGGCCCCTGTCAATCAGGAGTTCCCCTTGTCAATTCGGAGTTCCCCCTGTCAACTAGGAGTGCCCCGTGACAGTTAGGAGTGTCCCCTGTCAATTAGGAGTCCCGCCTGTCAATTGGATACCCCCCTGCCAATTGGAGTGCACCCTGTCAATTGGAGTGCCACTGTCAATTGGAGTGAAACCTGTTAATTAGAGTGCCCCTGTCAATGAGGAGTGCCCCTGTCAATAAAGATTGCCCCCTGTCAATAAGGAGGGCCCCCTGTCAAAAAGGAGTGCCAACTGTCAATGAGGAGTGCCGAACGTCAATTAGTCGTGCCCCATGTCAATTAGTCGTGCCCCATGTCAATTATGAGTGCCTCATGTCAATTAGGTGTGCCCCCTGTCAAGTAGGAGACTCCCCTGTCAATGAGGAGTGTCCCCTGTCAATTAGGCGTGCCCCCTGTCAATGAGGAGGCACCCTGTCAATGAGGAGTCCGCCGTGTTATTTAGGTGTGCCCCCTATCAATTAGGAGTGCCCCTTGTCAATTAGGATTGCCCCCTGTCAATTCGGAGTGCCCCCTGTCAATAAGGAGGCCCCTGTCAACGAGTAGTTCCCCTTGCCCATTCGGAGTTCCCCCTGTCAATGAGGATGCCCCTGTCAATGAGGCGTTCCCCTTGGCAATTACGAGTGCTCACTGTCAATTAGGAGACTCTCCTGTCATTTAAAAATGCCCCTGTCAATGAATAGTGTCCCCCAACAATTAGGAGTGGCCATGTTAATTAAGAGTGTCCCCTCTCAATTTGGAGGCATCCTGTCAATGAGGAGTTCCCCTTGTTAATTAGGAGTGCCCCCTATCAATTAAGTGTGCCCACTGTCAATAAGGAGGCCGCTGTCAATGAGGAGTTCCCCTTGTCAATTAGGAGTGTCCCCTGTCAAATGGGAGTGCCCCCTGCCAACTAGGAGTGGCCCCTGTCAATTCGGAATCCCACCTGTTAATTGGATTCCCCCTCTGCCAATTGGAGTGCACCCTGTCAATTGGAGTGCCCCTGTCAATTAAGAGTGCCCCCTGTCAATAAGGATCGCCCCCTGTCAATAAGGTGGGCCCCCTGTCAATAAGGAGTGCCAACTGTCAATGAGGAGTGCCCCACGTCAATTAGAAGTGCCCCTGTCAGTGAGTAGTGCCCCCAACAATTTGGAGTGCTCTGTCAATTAGGAGTGCCCGCTGTCAACTAGGAGTGCCCCCTGTTAATTAGGAGTGTCTCTGTCAAGTAAATGTTCCCCTTGTCAACGAGGAGTGCCCCTGTCAATTAGTACTGCCCCTGTCAATGAGCAGTTCTCCCTGTCAATGAGGAGTGCCCCACGTCACCAAGGAGTGACCCCCGTCAATTTAGAGTGCCCCCTATCAATTGGGAGTGCCCGTTATGTCAATGAGGGGTGTCCCCTGTCAATGTGGAGTGCCCCCTTTCACGTAGGAGTGCCCTTTGTCAGTTAGGAACTCCCCCTGTCAGTTAGGAGTGCCCCCTGCCCTTAAGGAGCGCCCCCTACCAATTAGGAGTGACCCCTGCTAATTAGGAATGCCCCTCTCAAATTGGAGTGCCCCTGACAATTTGGAGTACCCCTGTCAATTTGTAGTGCCCCCTCTCAATTAGGAGTGCCCCTGCCAATTAGGAGTGCCCCTGCCATTTAGGAGTGTCCCCTGCCAATTAGCAGTGGCCCCTGTCAATTAGGAGTCCCCCCTTTCAATTGCACTCCGCCCCTGCCAATTGTAGTGCACCCTGTGAATTGGATTGCCCCCTGTCACTTGGAGTGAAACCTGTTAATTCGAGTGCCCCCTCTCAATTGCGAGTGCCCCCTGTCAATAAGTAGTGCCCTCTGTCAGTAAGGAGGGCCCCCTGTCAATTAGGAGTGCCCTTTATCAGTTAGGAGCTCCCCCTGTCAGTTAGGAGTGCCGCCTGCCATTTTGGAGCGCCCCCTGCAAATTAGGAGTGACCCCTGCTAATTAGGTCTACCCCTGTCAATTTGGAATGCCCCTGACAATTTGAAGTACCCCTGTCAATGTGTAGTGCCCCCTGTCAATTAGGAGTGCCCCTGCCAAATAGGAGTGCCCCTGCCATTTAGGAGTGTCCCCTGCCAATTAGGAGTGGCCCCTAACAATTAGGAGTCCCCTCTTTCAATTGCATTCCGCCCCTGCTTATTGTAGTGCACCATGTCAATTGCAGTGCCAGGTATGGTTCAATTTCTTATCAGGCAGATAGATCCCCTTTTTTGATTTTTCACAACGAAGGAGTGTGGGGAATTTGATCTGTCATAGCTGGGTTGGTAATGTTTCTCAAAGTTCGATCAAGTGCACCCTCCACCCCCGAGCTCTAAAATAACATGTTGCTGATATTAAACATACCCTGCATGGTGGTACCCGATGGGTTTTGGATGTCAGTTTCCTTGTCCCTTTTTGGGTTCCATTCTGATATAAAATCCATTCTATCATTTCCGGAGTTGATAAAGGGATAGGGAAAAAAAGGATTTCCTCCCTTCCCTCCGTGCGTGGGAGTGTGTGAACAGACCCAGCACTTGCTCAGCTTTGATTGTGATGCAAACAGATAAGACATATACACAAAGGTGTTCATACAATAGACAGAGTCATCGTTGCAGAGATATTCACTGTGCTTTATGCCTGAATCCTCATAATTCCATCTATACTCTCCCTCTGTGGCTGACAGAGCTAGGGTCGTGAGAAACAGCATAAGAAGCATCCCATCACTTAATAATAATACGCGTGACCGCTTTTCCACAGTTCAAAAACTATAGCCCATACGCATCTTCCCGCGAACACATTCAGCTTGCTTGCAGGTCAGTCGTTGTCTGTTTCTATCTGCAATTGAAGTGTATCATATATTTTTCCAATTAGTTCCAGCATATTCTTTCAAATGAGTCTAATGTTTCCATATACCTTTCCCCCTTATGTCGATACAGGCACTGGTGTCTCCACTAATTATAACATCATATGGTTCTTTCCATTTCAGTGCAAACCCCGGCTTGTCAGATAGTGTTTTCACGAGGACGTCCAGCTGCTGGGACGTCGGGGAGCATTTCAAGCTCTCTCTCCGCGTCTCTTATTTCCTGATTGTCTTTCACCAATTTTTCCATCCCTTTTAGTTGGGTGCTTTGTTCCAAAACATATCTCCTGATTTTATCTTTTGGTAGACCTACATCGGTCCCACCTGTTATGATGCTTTCTGGTAATTGCATCGCCCGTCCTGTCATTAGTTCATAAGGGGTTAATCCGGTTGTCCGGTTTGTGGTAGCCCTTAATCTCATTAGTATAGTGGGCAACACCTCTGTCCACATTTTTCCCGATGTCTGTACGGCTTTTGCAAGTGTATTATACATTTAATTACATATCCCCCTTTGATAGAAAGCTTTGTGTGATTCAAATAACATTTTGCACTGGCCTTTTGGCTGCAGCTGGGCATCCATTCATTTCTATGTAACCCTATCAAAAGACATCGCTTTCTCCATTAAATTCACATGCCATACAGCTCCGATCTTTATATGATGTACTCTTACATTATATCTCATGTGAACATTTGTTTGCATGCAAGCACCGCATTACAGTACTTCACAAAATGCCACTACCCCACCTACAAAGAAGTGCATTCAAATGCCAAGCACCAACATTTAGATTGGAATACATAGCCTTTTCTCCTAAAGAATTTTGTTTGTATCAATACACAATATATATTATATAAATAATGGATGTGCTTATACTGTAAAATAATCGAGAGGCAGTTGTATCATGCCACTTTACACTGATATCATATCATACCGTAACTGTGATATCCAAACCCTTTTAATTTAAGCCGTTTCTATTTTTAAACTGAGCTCCAGATTAAAAAGCCCCCGCACTCTAGGAAAATTACAGGCGCCAAATCAAAATCAAAGTAGCTAAAATACATACCAGTTAATTGATTAGAAACGTTTTGGTTTGATTCTTTACTAGCTAGGTTTTAAGCTTTACTGTGTTTTTCAATTTGGCAAACCTTGAACAATAGATGGCACATGAAATTCCAACGGCAGTACATAATCTTAACCAGTTCCAGAATACCAAACTATCAGATGTACGTAAATCACTATATTCTGTCGACTTTAATACAGCATTCTGACTGGGCAATTTGCATTGTTGTTGGTCTCCAGAAGTTAGTGCTGTCGTCAGGGTTTCCTTTGGATGGACTCGTCAGAAATATCATCAATAGTAGACGATGTAATTTGTTGCATTTTAACGAAACAACATAATACAAGCGTGGAATTTCATATTCGTCCAAATGTTATTTAGAACTAACTGGCAACACAAGTTCCAACAATTCATGGTATTACAAAGTTTAGCAATGTTTGGCAACAAATGCAGGTTAAAAATACTTAACGATAACATCCTTATCTGCATTGACAACTGAGGTTTGATTAATCTCCTGCTGGAACTTGGAGGAATCAAAACGACGATTAATTTCATTAATTTCACATACTTTAAACAGACCCAGACAATATATTCACCTCATTATTTTGTTCCTGCTTATTTTCTTATTTTTTAAGAAGACAATCACTCATTTTCTTCTCCTAACTTCTCAACTTACTCTCTTATAATTTTGACTTCAAGACAAAGCAAAGAGCATATGGTCCATCCAAGGTTTAAATCCTTTCTTAACATTAAAAGATTAAAGAAAGTAAAACATTCAAAAATAATACGGAACGTTAATTAAGATGGTCACTTTATTGTAATGTCTTCCAAACTGTAATTAAACTCAAAACAGAAGTAAATTCAAGAAATTTTATCACTTTCATCTCTAACAGTTTTAACACTTCCCCATCCACCCCGAGGCTAAACCAAGATGTAAAGCAGTGCATCCACTGCCTGTAACAGACACTCCATGCTTCAACAGCTCCTGCTCTCGATTGCACTGTCGTAAAATTTCAACTGGGGGAAAGTAATTTATTCAACTCGCACAGAGAGAAGCAATTCACTTTGATCTGCCATACACTATTCCACCACATGAGGCTCTCGATTGCACAATTACATTCTCTCTCTCTCTCTCTCCCTCTCTGTCATACAGAGTCAGCGTGCCTGCTTGTTTCTTTTAACCCTTTACTCTCCGCTTTGGTCTATCACGCTTTAGGCCAACCGATTTAACCTGATTTGAGTCCCTTCTGTCTTTGCAGCAGCACTGGGTCCATTCCACCAATCCTCCCCCTCCTGTTCATCCATATCGGTATCTTGTAACCACATTGGAAACCCAGATACCTACGGTTTTTTTATCTTTCATTTGTTCGGCTTGCCGTTCTCATACTTTTTCTCAGTCTTGTCTTTCCTTGGCAGTCTCTCTTGTTCTTCTCTGTCTCTTTTGTCCTTCTCATACTTCTCACATTCCCACTTCAACATTTCCCAAGTTTTAGGGTTTCCCTCATTACCACGTACATGATCCCTCTTCTACGTGCATTATTCCCCTCTGAACTGATTTGTTGTGGTAATTCTGCTCCAGTTAGTGGGAGCATTCCCAAATACCGTCTGAATCTCTGCTTTAAACTGGGTAAGGGGTGCCTGTTGGGCATCTATCTCCGATGTTAGGGCGACTACATGTGTCCACCGTCCCCCACTATAATCCTTGCGCTGGAGGAGCGGCGGGTCCACCTGCTACCTGCCTCCACTTATTAGCTGGACAGGCTGCCCTGACCAGCTTGTGTACGTCTCTCAGGTGTAATTGGTGTCCTACCCAGGTTGTATCTAATTCTTCCCAGAATTTAGATTTTGCGCTTCTTGGTTGTAATTTACCCAGGGAAGCCACTATTTGCTGTCTCTCACCTGGGGTGAAGGTTTTATAATTTGCCTTTCGCTGCGCATCTGTTCCCCCTCGGGATATTGGCGCTAGGTTGTGTTCTAGCACTTCCCACTCCTCCGGAGGAGCGGTTGGTCCCTGTTCTGTGGACGTTTGAGGAGATAAAGGAACAGTTTCCCCTCTCCATTGCGTTTCATCGAACACATGATTTTGTTTCTCCAGTTCCCTGACTCTGGATTCTAACTCTCTAATCTTTTCTTCATTTTCACTCCACCTTTTAGTAGAGGCGACTACTTGCTCAATTATTCCAGCTAACTGATGTATTAACAATACTCCTATCTTCTTTGTTTAACACGCACAGATATACATTGAAGCTTCCAATATTTTAATTTTTACTTTGTCATCAGCACATTTCTTACCCAAGACTGAGACCTGTTCAGTTAATCCGGCCAATTGTTGAACTAAGAGGACTCCATTATTCTTAGTTTTGTCTTTCTCTTCCTTTTCCAACCATTTTCGTTGTTTGTCTGGCGGGTGGTCTAAATCCCACCCCCCTTTGCTCATCTGTTTAATGAGTTTGTCCCTCTTAGTCAGATATTCGTTTATCAGGGATTCCGCGGGTCCCCACTGTCCTTGTCTCGCCATAACACCGATAAGTTTATACTCACCACCTGGAGTCTTCTATTCTTCCTTCTTGCTCTCCCCCTCCTAGGTGCTCTTTTCCAAGTCCAGTGATACCTGTCAGGGGTGATCAGATCCCTCCATACCACCGCTTATGCTATATTTGTTAAGCTGGCTTTTACATGAAGGTTATTCCTTCCACTCCGGCGACCACCCAGACAGTCTCTTTCTCACTCACGCCTGAACATCACACCTCAGGATGTGCTCAGTTCAGACGTCTTTCACTCTCTCATCACAGATGATCACCTACTGTAATTTCACCCACCCTATTAAGTTCGGCAATCTATTCTCGTGTCCCAGTCGTGGCCATTTGACCGGACCCGTAAACAGATCCTGGGTTTCGGCACCAAATTGTTGTAGGTAAATATAATACCTCTGAGACCAGTCGTGAGTCAAGGTACAGTGGTTTATTTTCACAAGCTTGTGGGAGAAGTCCGATCCCTAATGCGGTCTCCAGACGTCTCGCCGAATGCATGTTAAGGACAAATATTTATACATACATTTTCGCCCCTGGTTACGTCCGAATTTTCTCACGATTATTCCTGCCTCAGCGCCTCCACGTAGTTCGCATAATCGTGGCCATCCCAAGCCTGTGGCTATCTGTTCTGTCGCCTCTATGTCCAGCATGCAAGATTATAATGTTGCATAAACCACTTAACTGAAATACAGTGGCCTATAAAACAATTTAAATCGGCAAGGATAAATAGTACATAATGAATATATATGAACCTATCATTATACGATCACAGAAGACATGCATGTAAGCTCCACCATGTTAAACAGCAAAGTACATGATATAAAAGAGCACAAAATGGATTCTAGCCCAGCTTCTACTAGCTGGGTTAGCCACATTCCTGAACACAATTAGCTGAGAAAGATTATGAGCTCGGCAGACACGAAAACGAGCTCTACAATGCTTCTCAGAAATCGCTAAGTGATACAAAGTTCAGGTTTCAATGCAATACACAAATCTTAAGTGTTACAAAGTTCATTAACCTATTCCCGTCTTCAGTCATCCTCCACCCTGACGATTAACAATATCCCCATCCCTTTATTACTATTCGGTAAAAAAGCTCAGAAGTCCCTTCCCACTTGTTGGTTCTTCCGACTATACATCGACTGCAGCAGTTTATGATGGAACTTCAGTTATTCAGCAACCTCTCATGGGAAATTAGGGATGGGCAATACTTTGTCACCGAGATAGTCACATCGAATGACAAATACATTAAGAAAATCTGAGAGGTTGATTGTGGCATCACTTAGTCCTGGCTATAGTGCCATGCTTCCATTGTTTGGCACGGACGTTGTCCCATGTTTTCGCTTCACCAGCTTGGCATCTAATGTTTAGGTATTCCCGATAATGATCCTGACTTGCTATCCTGTAGTATTAATTGAAACAGATTTGATTACCTAGCTGGATTGTAATGGGAGAATCGGGGATAGGCCAGGCTGTAAGGTAGCACAGAGTGGTTGGAAACAATTATGCTACTTTTGCTTGTCCACAATGACTCATGGACGTCACATTTTTAGTTCGGAGAAATGTTTGAAACATATGTCATCTGACATGGTGGCACAACACAATGGAGACTATTCTCACTGTTAAGATGAAACTTCGTCCACAAATGGATTGCATGGTAACCACGCATAGCATTTCTGTAGCAAGTATGAAGAGAGGCATTTGCAAAAGGTAGATTGATGAGGACAAGTTGGACTTGTCTTGTTCACTTGTTCAGCGCAGAATTCATCTTGTGCCCTTATGGCCATCAGTGGATGTATGTCAGCGGACCTTCAATTTTACAAATGAGGAACCAGAGTAGGATTCAGAACCCCGCGAGCCTGTCTCGCTATTCAGCAAGATCACAGCTCATCGGATTATAACCAACACTCCACATTTCCACTCACCCCCGAACCCATTCCCTTCCCCGCTCTAATCAAGTTTCCATCTCGCTCTGCCTTAAGTCCATTCTAAGTGTATTCTAAAATCTTGCTTTCTGAATGTCATGAAAATCAGAGAAAATTTCTATGTCCTAATCGCTGTCCCCCATTGACAAATTCTCCCACAAGATGAAACATTCTCACCCCACCGATCCTGTCAAGATATATGGACATCCTCAAGCTTTAAATTTTGTTACTTTTTACTCTACTGAGTCAATTGACTACAGACCAAAACACTTAATCTTTTCCAAACAAACATGCCACGCTATATTGATGATCGTCTAGTGAAACATCTCTGAATTGCTTCTAATACATTCGTACTTTTCCTTTAATGATGAGACCAATGCTGTACAGAATACATCAGCTTTGGTCTCACCAATGCCCTGTGCAACTTCAACTTCCGTGCTCCAGCCAAATAGTGTTCAACTGATACAACAGGTGTGCCTCGGAAGGGAATGGAGGATGTCTATGTTGTAATCAGCTTTATTCTTTGCCCATGTTTTATCCGATGCCTTGAAATATCATGGGGTCCAGAGTCAATGTTAAGGGACTCAAGGCAATTCCCTTCTGACTATGTGCTACGGTGTCTCCACTTCTGGTCATAACCACGGGTGATGACTAAGGTGTTTGAGATACTTTTGCTATAGATCGATTCCCTGAGTATAAGTGTCTCAGTGTCTGTTGCTTCACTCCACTTGTTGGCTAACTCTCCAAATGCACGCACGAGTCCCCAGATGTTCGAAAGGAGTATGTTTTCAGGTTGAAAGGTCGAGGCTTTGTCTGGTCTGTTCTGTTGCCGATGTCGATGCAAAGTGGTTTATACTCTATCCTTCATTTTAGATTTCAAGCGGCTGGTAAGGCCATTTCAGAGTCAATCACATTGCTGTAGATCTGGAGTAATGCATCATTCAGACTACAAAATATCAGCAGTTTTGCTTACCAAAGGTGTACTGTTGGAACTGATTATCCTTATGAAAATTGACAATTGCTTCAGGGGCAATATTTGTCATGTTGCATGATTGAACTTATGTTCAAGAAACTGCAGTGGCAGGATATAAACTCAGAACATGAGCCTAGGTTTCTGGATTATAATGAATTGACCTCACTACCATCACCTCTCCATGGAATTGACCTCCAAGTGTTTGAAAGAACGATATCATAGCTGAGAAAATTCAACTTTTCAAGAGTTAAAAAGAGAAGATCAAATGCCTGATTTTCCCCTTCAGTCCTTCAAAAGTTCATAAATTCAGACACTGTTTCCTGGTGCTGAATATTGTCAATTTTAAAGAGTTATTAATATGTGTGTCTTTCTTCCTCCACTCCTTTCTAAGCAGATCTGTATTATGTTCGCTCATGATCCAATTCTGTTCCTTCCTGGTCTCGTGGTGAAGATTCGACTGCATATCTGACACATACATCATTGAATCTCTCCTACTCTCCTCCCTTTTGTTCTTCCGTCCACACTCAGCTTGACATGTGAGTAACAATGCAGGCAGCTCCTTCAGAAACACAATCGATATATTATCACTCAGCCAGTTCATCAGTTGCAGAGGCACAGACGGCGGAAGTATTCAGTCCCATGCTGTTCCAACATTCCAGGCAGATATTTTTAAATCTAACATTAAAATGGAGCAAGACAGAAGAAAGTCATTCCCATTTCACTCTTACTCGGTCCCGCTGACATGTTTATACTGAAATCCCAGCCCCAAATCATATCTACTATCAGGTTGAAAGGGGTAGTGTCATAGTTCAATGGGAATCAACTTCAACGAATTGAATAGCAGACAGGTTGATAAAAGAAATCCAAGTCTTGTCAAAATACCTGATATAAAGTCTCAAAGTAATTCACAAATCAATTCACAGTTATCGATGTTTACTCGTGGAAAGGCAGAGTTCTGCGGATGCTAGAAATCTGCATTAAAAACAAAACATTCTGGAAATACTCCGAAGGTCTGTCAACAGTTCTGAAAAGACTCCGAACGCAAACTTTGTTTTTCGGTCCACAGGTTCTGTCAGATCTTCTGAGTTTTTCTAAGATTTCCTCCTTTAAATGAAACTGACCAAATGTAATCAAGATTTTTTCAAATTCATTGAAGGGAGAATTCAGCACCCATCTTTGCTGTGTGATCGCACATAAACAGCAAAGTCTGAATTCACGGATTTGCAAATTCGAAGCTGCAAGTGAGCAGCGAACTGCAAGGTATTGTTTTCCCCAGAGCTGTCTGAATGTTCCCACTTTGACAAAGCTCTTCAGAAACAGAGAGCACTTCCAATTAGAAATTTATAAAGTGTCAATCGCTTATCACTGCAAGTTTTTTTTCTCGTTTTCATCCTTTCTCTCTTTTTCTATTCCCTTCAGTTAATCAGGCTGACCCAGTCAACTATAACTTATCCTGTTAAATTTCAACGTTAGGTGAAAAACTGACAAACTTTTAAAAATAGGGTTGAATCTTAACACGACCTTGCTGCCGATCGATCGGACAAAGACAGGAAACTTTTCAAAATCAGTTGAAAACGTAGAAACAATTCTCAAACATGCTCGGGGTTGCCTCAGTTTAGAAAAGGCGATTTATTTTTACTTTTCCTCCACTTTCTCTCAAGTAGTCTACCTTCATCTCTTGTTTTCCCTGACTTTTCCTGGGGTAAACACACAATATGCACATAAACACATAATCCTTAATACGTATATCGAGTTCTTGGAAAGTGCCTTATTCCGTTCTCTGAGCGGTCATTAATAGCGGGCATGGATATAATGTAATGTGTTGGAGTTTTAGAAGGAATCTTAGGAAAAACGTTTTTGGAATCGGGAACTCAGTAGATGATAGGGCAGTAGAGGCGGGTACCCTCAAAGCATTTAAAACATTAAGATGAACACTTGAAACGCCATAATATGCAGGTTATTGTTTAAAAGCATGAATGTGGGGTTAGAATAGATAGGTGGTAAAGCAAGTTACAAGAGGGATATGAACAGTTTGCAAATAAACATTGATAAATTAAGCGAGTGGGCAAAACATTAGCAAATCGAGAGCAATGTGGCTATGAAAGACATGGTGAACTTAAAAACATATTTATGTGCTGTAAAAATCGCTGGCCCAATGACTATGACTCTGATCTGATTTGAATTGATTTGATTTCAGTTATGAATGCCACATGTATCAGTATACAGTGAACCGTTTCTTATCTTGCATGTTAAATAGACAAAGCATATCGATCACAGAGAAGAAAAGGACAGGCTTCAGAATGCGGTGTTACAGTGATAACTAGGGTGTAGAGAAAGATCAACTTAATATGAGGTGGGTCCATTCAAAATTCTGGACAGCAGGGACGATGCTGTGCTTGAATCGGTTGTTAAGTGACTGCAGACTTTTGTATCATTTTTCCAGGTGCAAGAAGGTGGGAGAGATTATGTTCGGGATGCGTGGGGATCCTAATTCTGCTGGCTGCTTTTCCAAAGCAGCGGGAATTGTAGATAACAGTACAGTTAGGAAATACTGATTAAACATTATAAATGCGGGGTCTGCACTTTGGATTATTTTGCAGAAACAAAGGAAATTGGAAAGAGCAAATACGGCTGTTTCCTCTGGGACGTGCAAACGGAGCCAAGCTTCTGGAATCACACGCAGACAGATTCTCAAGGAGGTAAGGAAGAGAGCAACAGCAATAAAGCTAGGGCATTCTATAGTTAGGGGTACAGACAGGCGCTATTATGGCTGTCAACGTCTCTCCACGATGCCGCGTTGCCTCCATTCCCTAATGGTCTGGAATGTTCATGAACAGCTGCAGGGCATCGTGAAGGAGCAGATTCGAAAGGAAGAGTTCATTGTGCATTTTGGTACCAAAGACATGGCTAGAAAGAGAGATGAGGGTTTGCAATAATAATACAGAATGTTAGGAAGTAGACTAAAATAAAGAAGTCTTCTCGTGTTACAACCTTTGGATTTCTACCACTGCTACGTGGCAAAGAGCACAGAACAAAAAACAAAGATCAAAGAACAGTGCCGCACAGGAACAGGCACTTCGGCTTTCCAAGCCCGCGCCAATCACGTTTACCGATGGAAACCAACTTATCATATCCCTCTATTCCACGATTGTTAAAATGCCTATCAGGATAAGTCTTAAGTGTGACTAAAATAACCTGACTTGACAGTGCATTTCACCCCCTCCACCTGCCCGCCTCCCCACCGCCACCCACCCCGCCCCAACCCACATACACACCTTATGTGCAAAAAGCATCCTGCACACATCTCCACTGAACATACCCCCACCCCCCGCCCCCCCTTCCTCCACGCTCCCATCTTCTGTCAGATCGCCCCTCAGCCTCCCTCTTTCCACTGTGAACACTCCCAGTTTCTTCAATCTCTGCTCAAAGCTAATAACCTCCATTCCAGGCAACTTTCTGTTAATCCTTTTCAGCGCTCTCTCCAAAGCCTCCACGTCCTTCTGGTACTGTAATGACCCGAATTGGACACAGCGTTACAAATGAGTCCAAATCAACGTTTCATACAACTATAACATATTTTGCCAACTTTTATACCCGATGCCCCGTCCGATGAATGCAAGCATACAATATGTTTTCTTCACCACCTTTTCCACGTGTGCTGCCACTTCAAAGGACCTGTGGGCCTGTGCTCCCAGATATCACTGTGTGTCTATGCTCCTGATTGTACTACCATTTATTTCATAGCTCCCGGCTGAATTGGATCTATCCAAGTGCATCATCTCGCATTTGTCTGGACTAAATTCCATCTGCCATTTCACCACCCAATTTTCCAGTATAAGTATATCCTGATGTACTTTCTGACAATCTTCTTCACGATCCGAAACTCCGCCAATCGTGGTATCATCCGTAAGCTTGTTAATCAGACCAGCTACGTTTTCTTCCAAGTCCTTTATATATATATTACAAACAGGAGAGGTCCCAGCAGTGATCCCTCGACAACACGGCAATGCGGATGCTCTGTCAAGGCTGCCTTTGCCTGGAGAAAAAGATGTTCTCTGCTGAAATGTGAAGATAATGTATTTCACACATGAAGATAAAGTTCAGGTAACCGCGAACCAGGTACGGAAAGCGACCTGGAATGATCCGGTTATGAGGCAGGGAGTGGAATTTGTCCTGAGAGGGAGAACGAGTGGAAAGCACCCGGAGTTAGGGCGGTAAATGTGCGGAAGCTGGGAGTTGTCAGTGTTGCTGGATGTTTGTTCTGGGCTATGAGAGCCCCATTCCCCCCATCATTAAGAGGAAAAGTGCTGGAACGGGAGCACTAAGAGCGCCCGGGGTGCTGCCAACGGAAGAAATAACAAGAAGCTGTATGTGGTGCTTCCCAAATGGAAGAGAAAGCGGGATGGTGCGAATGCTGCGCTTGGGGACGGAAGGCGCCGCACTGTATAGAAGGCGGCACGGTAGCACAGTGTTTGGCACTGCTGCTTCACAGCTCCAGGGACCTGGGTTCGATTGCTGGCTTGGGTCACTGTCTGACTGGAGTTTGCACATTCTCCTCGTGTCTGCATGGGTTTCCTCCGGGTGCTCCGGTTTCCTCCCACAGTCCAAAGATGTGCGGGTGAGGTTGATTGGTCATGCCAAATTGCCCCTTAATGGCCTGAGATGAGTAGATTAGAGGAAATAGCGGGTAAAATATGTAGGGATATCGGGGTAGGGCCTGGGTGGGATTGTGGTCAGTGCAGACTCGATGGGCCAAATGGCCTCTTTCTGCACTGCAGGGTTTCTCCGATTTCCTTGCCGTCTCTTGCTGGCTGGGATTGTCCCCAATGGCAGCGAATCCACAGCAAGTTGCTGTTTCATCAAAATCTTGATGAGGAGATGCCGGCGTTGGATGGGGTGGGCACAGTAAGATGTCTCACAACACCAGGTTGAAGTCCAACAGGTTTATTTGGTCGCACAAGCTTTCCGAGTGTCACTCCTTCTTCAGGTAAGTGAGGAGTTGTGTTCATTAAAAGGGCATATACAGGCACAGCCTCAATTTTCAAGATAATGGTTGGAATGCGAGTCTTTACAGGTAATCAAGTCTTAAAGGTCCAGACAATGTGAGTGGAGAGAGGGTGAAGCATAGGTTAAAGAGGTTTGATATTGTCTCCAGCCAGGACAGTTGCTCATCCCAATTTGCCCGCGTGCACGCACACCAGCTGCCAATCATTCTGCTGGAGCGGGTTCGTATTGGCTGTCTTCATCTGATGGACAGCGCACTGAACCATTGAGGAATGAGCACACAATGAGGTCCCGCCCACTGAGTGACATGGCGGGACGCGGCCGTTAAACGGTTTCTGCGCGCGGCTGGAGGGTGCGGACTGACGTCACTTGATCAGGATCGACCCAAGAGGCGAGCAGGAAACTGTCGGCCGCCGCCCCGAGGATGCCTGTGCGGACTTCACTCCGGGAGGATGCGCGCAGGCGCACTGCAGTTTGTCAGGGAATATCTGGGGCTTTCCGGGGCCGGGTTTATGAATAACGGTGAGGAATTAACGGTCGAGAAAAAGTTTCAACTTCAACATTCAGCTTTAGGATTAAAATGTCGATTTACTGTGTAAATGTAACGTGTCTTTGTATCATATTAACAGACCGGGGACGTTAAGTTCCATTGTGGGCGGCGCGGTAGCTCACTGGTTGGCGCTGCGGTCTCACAGTCCCAGGGAGCCGGGTTCAATTCGCGGCCTTGGCTCACTGTCTGTCTGGAGTCTGCACATTCTCCCCGTATCTGCGGGCCTTTCCTCCCACTCTCCAAAGATCTTTAGCATAGGAGCATTGGCCACGCTAAGTTGCTGCTCATTGTCAGGGGGATTTGCAGGGTAAACACGGGGATAGGGTCTGGGTGGGATTGTGGTCGGTGCAGACTAGATGGACCAAATGGCCTCCCTCTGCACTGCAGGAATTGAATGATTCTATATTTCATAGAAAGATCAGCCATTACAATCCAGGCCTTGTATTTGTCAACACTGTGCTACACCATCTAAGTTACAACAATCAAGCGTTTGTATGAGTAAACACAGCACCAGATCTCTCTTCATTATTTCAGTCTGGGCGCTGTATGAGCATCTGACAAGGTGATGCATAACAGGATGGTGCATCACGGTAAAGCTCAGGGAATTGGAGGAAGTGTGTTAGCGTGGATTGAAAACTGTCAGGCAGAAAACAGAGTTGGAATAAATGGCTCCTTTTCAGACTGGAAAGGTATAACTAGCGCAGCACCGAAGGGATCAGTTCTTGGCTGACAATTGCTTTGTGACCTGGCAGAAGGAACAGAATGTAAGGTTTCCAAATTTGCCGATGATACCAAGTTCGTTGGAAGGGCATGTTGTGATGAGGATATTGTGATGCTGCAAAGGGATATCGATTGACTGGGTGACTGTGGGAAAACTTGGCAAGAGGAACTTAATATGGGCAGTGTGAGGTCATGCACTTCAAGGAGTTGGAATCAAAAGGCAGATTGTTCTCTAAAAGGAGAGAGACTGCAGGTGAGTTAAGTACAGAGGGATCCAGGTGTTTCATTGCAGGAATCACTAAACGTAAGCTGGCATGTCCAACAAGGGGCAACACGGATTTGAGTTGATTTACTATTGTCACATGTATTAACATACAGTGAAAACTATTGTTTCCTGTGGGCTATACAGACAAAGCACACAGACAAATTGACGTACATACAGCGTTACTTCGCCGAAATCACGTGCTTAGCAACAGAAAATACAAAGACCACATGAGAAAAACCATAAATATGTGAAAACCCACACCCAGTTGCCATCGAAAGTACACGTCCACCATTGTTCGAGTGTGAGATAGACGCTACTTTGCACATAAAGCGAATGTTATCTCCCTCAATCAAGGACACGTTAGCAGAGTTCAGTCTGGACTGGTCTGTTCGAGCAGGAGTTTATCGACAAGGTCAGGATCAGTTCACAATAGGGAATATGTGCTGATTGTTCAAAAATTGTTCAAAATAGCAAAGTGTAGTTAAGTTCTTAAAATGGCCAAGATCAGAGGAAATTAATGGGATGCTAACCCCTTAACATCTCACCTCTACTCCCATCCTATTCATATATTTGTCAAGATGCCCCTTAAAAGTCATTACCGTATCCGCTTCCACTACCTTCCACCGGCAACGAGTTCCAGGCACACACCACCATCTGTGTAAAAAATCTGCCCCCGTACAAATCCTTTAAACGTTGTACCTTAATGCTGTGCCCCCGAGTAATTGATTCTTCCAACCTGGGAAAAAGCTTCTGACGATTCACTCTGTCCATGCCTCTCATAATCGTGCACACTTCTATCAGGTCGCCCTGCAACCTCCGTCGTTCCAGTGAGAACAAACCAAATTTCTCCAATCTCTCCTCATGGCTAATGCCCTCCTACCAGGCGACGTTCTGGTAAATCTTTTCTGTACCTGTACCCTCTCCAACGCCTCCACATCGTTCTGGTCGTGTGACAACCAGAATTGAACACTATATTGCAAGTGCAGCCTAACTAAGTTTCTATAAAACTGTAACATGGTTTGCCAATTTTTGAACTCAATGGCCTGGCCGATGAAGGCAAGCATGCCGTATGCTTTCTCCACCTGCCATTTTCAGTGACCTGTGTACCTGTACACCCAGATCCCTTTGTCTATCAATGCTCCTCAGGTTTCTGCCATTTACTGTATATTCCCAAATTGTATTAGTCCTTCCAAAATGCATTACTTCACATTTGTCCGGATTAAACTCCATCTGCAATCTCTCTGCCCAAGTCTCCAATCGATCTATATCCTGCTGTATCCTCTGATGGTCCTCGTCATTATCTGCAAATCCACCAAATTTAATGTCGTCTGCAAGCTTAATAATCAAACCGTTACATTTTCCTCCAAATCATTTATATATATTACAAACAGGAAAGGTCCCATCACTGATCCCTGAGGAACACCACTTGTCACAGCCCTCCATTCAGAAACGTACCCTTCCACTGCTACCTTCTGTTTCTTTGACCGAGGCAGTTTTATATCCACCATTCCAGCTCATCTCTGATCCAATGCGATTTCACCTTCTGCACCATTCTTCCATGAGGGACCTTGACAAAGGATCATTAGGATCATTGGAAGAAAGTATCCGATTTGCGCTGGGTACGATTGTGCAAAGCACGACTGTGATTTACTTCAAAGTAAAAGTGGATGGAAATTTTGGGTTTGAGGGTATAAAGCGACAGAAAGATGGAGCCAGTGAGGTCAAAATGTGTGTAACCTGGGCAGGAGGGTGACAGTAAGATCAGACGGCATATAACCCAGAGAGGATGGAGTCAGTGAGATCAGGCAGCGTGTACTCTGGGGAGCATCGAGTCAAATCGGATAGAGTGTAACCCGAGCGGATGGAGTCAGTGAGATCAGACTGTATGCGACAAAGGGAGAAGGCATTATGATCTGGTTCATAAGTTAGGACCTGTTCTCAGCTGTGTTGTCGAGCAGACTGTTATCAAGGAATTAAAATGACATTTTTGCATTTATCATGAGCCATGCTAATGACTCCCGTTTGATGCTGCAGTGAAATGGATCTGTAATGAGTTAGCGTCATTCAGTGCAGCAGTCATGAGACTGCTCTTATTTCCATTGTGTCCTCCAGCCTGGCAATATTAAAGGTCAGAATCAATCCCTGCTTCAGCTCAAGATCACGGGTCCTCCACTGGAGGGTAAGACTGCATTGTAGGATATGGAACCTGAAAGAGATAATTCTGCAACAGATTAATTTGCTGATTTGATAATTAGAATCTATCCGACACACAGAGATCTTTGCACCTGGAAACGTGCAGTGTTTGTAATAATCAATAAGCTCTTCCCCCGATGACACAGTGGATAGATTTGATCGGGAATTGAGCCTGGACTGTTAGTTTACCAGACAAGGGAGTCTTCAGGGAACTGAAACAAGTTATTAATAATTGGAAGTAAAACTATTTTTGGTTCCAGAAAAGATGGAGCATTTTGTGAGGTAAATATTCCTGGTGGCTGGGTCGAAAGAGGGAAGTGAGTGACCATCTGGAGTGACATCAGAGTCACAGGTGAGGGAGCTCCTGAGTACTGGAATTGTCCTATAGATTGCTGAAATTGGGAACTGCCTATATTGAACTCTAACAACTCAGCATCTTGTCTGGAACTGAGCATAATTTAAATTATAATTATTAATAACTGGTTATTGAGGATTGACAGGGAATGTCAGCGGTCTCTCCCTGTGATGCTGCTGAAAGAAAGCCAAGCCCAAAGGAGAAAGAACATTTGCAAATCAGAATACACAGGTCGAGTAAAAATGAAATGCTGGAGATCTGGAATAAAAACAGAAAATGCTGGAAAAACTCAGTAGCTGTGGCAGCGTCGTGGAGAGAGAGGCAGAGATAACTTTGGGGTTCGAACCAAGAGTCATCGTGAACTGAACATGTTTACTCTGTTTTCTTTCATTCAGATACTACCAGAACTGTTTGGATTTTCCAGCACCTTCTCTTTATATTTCGAGAACTGAACAGAATTAGCAGTGACTCCGCATCGCAAATGAATTTACTCAAATATCACATGTAAAATGTATGGCTATTGTGAGGAGTTTCTCGGTGAAATTTTACGTGGAAAATTGTATTTATTACAGAGTGTCAGAATATGGTCTAACACCACCATGGCTGCAGGATCAGATCCAACATCTTCAACAAGAGTGAAAATGGATGCGGGGAGGTTCAGAAAATAATTAAAATCGTAACTTCTTCCAGGACAAAGTTCCAGATTTTAAGCAAGAATCAACGGCTCAAATACAATGTTAAAAGAAAACAGGGGCTGAGCAGGAAGAGGAATTGAGTGACCATCCAGAGCAGTGGTTCCCAAAGGTTGCAGCGCGCCACACTGGTGCGGCGAGAGAGGATGGCAAGTGTGGCGGAAAGATTCAAGGACAGTCAAAGAAACATTTAAACATGGATAGATATTTTGCCAAAGGGAGAGCAAGAGCATCAAGTGATGCTGAGGACGATCCCAGTCCACGTTGTGATCCAGAATCGCAGTTCGAACAGAGTGCTGAAGAAGAGTCGTTTAATCTACACCAGTAGCAGGCCCAAGCAAACCTCCAAAAAATAAAGTTTATCGACAATACATGGATAGGTATCTGAGTCTCGGTTTCACATGGACTGGAGATGAAAACGTACCTCGGCCTCTGTGTTTGATCTGTGGTGAGAAGCTTTCTAATTCCAAAATGGTCCCAAGCAAGATGAAAAGACATATGTTGTCATAACATGGAAATCTGGCAAACAAGGATAGAACAAAGGACGAAGAACAAAGAACAGTACAGTACAGGAAACAGGCCCTTCGGCCCTCCAAGCCTATGCCGCTCCTTGGTCCAACTAGCCCAATCGTTTGTATCCCTCCATTCCCAGGCTGCTCATGTGACGATCCAGGTAAGTCTTAAACGATGTCAGCGTGTCTGCCTCCACCACCCTACTTGGCAGCGCATTCCAGGCCCCCACCACCCTCTGTGTAAAAAACATCCCTCTGATATCTGAGTTATACTTCGCCCCTCTCACCTTGAGCCCGTGAACCCTCGTGATCGTCACTTCTGATCACGGAAAAATCTTCCCACTGTTCACCCTATCTATACCCTTCATAATCTTGTACAACTCGATTAGATCTCCCCTCATTCTCCGTCTTTCCAGGGAGAACAACTCCAGTTCACCCAATCTCTCCTCATAGCTAAGACACTGCATACCAGGCAACATCCTGGTAAATCTTTTCAGCACTCTCTCTAACGCCTCCACCTTCTTCTGGTAGTGCGGCGACCAGAACTGGACGCAGTACTCCAAATGTGGCCGAACCAACGTTCTATACAGCTGCATCATCAGACTCCAGCGTTTATACTCTATACCCCGTCCTATAAAGGCAAGCATACCATATGCCTTCTTCACCACCTTCTCCACCTGTGTTGCCACCTTCATGGATTTGTGGACTTGCACACCAAGGTGCCTCTGTCTTTCTATACTCTTGATGGCTCTGTCATTTATTGTATAGCTCCTCCCTACATTATTTCTTCCAAAATGCATCACTTCGCATTCATCAGATTAAATTCCATCTGCCACCTCTCCGCCCAATTTTCCAGCCTATCTATGTCCTTCTGTATTGCCCGACAATGTTCATCGCGATCCGCAAGTCCAGCCATCTTCGTGTCAACCACAAACTTGCTGATTACACCAGTTACACCTCTTCCAAATCATTTATATATATATATATATATATATATATCGCAAACAGCAGATGTCACAGTACAGATCCCTGCTGAACACCACTGGTCACAGACATCCAGCCGGAAAAAGACCCTTCGACCACTACCCTCTGTCTCCTATGGCCCAAGCCAGTTCTCCACCCATCTAGCCACTTCTCCTTGTATCCCATGAGCCTTAATCTTCCTAACCAACCTACCATGTGGGACTTTGTCAAATGCCTTACTGAAATCCATATAGACGACATCCACGGCACTTCCTTCATCAACCATTTTTGTCACTTCCGCAAAAATCTCCACCAAATCTGTACGGCACGACCTCCCTCTTACAAAACCATGCTGTCTGTCACTAATGAGATTGTTCCACTCTCAATGCAAATACATCCTGCCTCTCAGAATCCTCTCCAACAACTTCCCTACTACGGACGTCAAGCTCACCGGCCTATAATTTCCCGGTTTATCCCTGCTACCCTTCTTAAACAACGGGACAACGTTCGCTATCCTCCAATCCTCAGGGACCTCACCTGTGTCCAAAGAAGCTACAAAGATTTCCGTCAGAGGCCCAGCAATTTAATCTCTCATCTCCCTGAGCAGTCTAGGATAGATGCCATCAGGCCCTGGGGCTTTGTCAGTTTTAATGTTCCCTAAAAAACCCATCACTTCCTCCCTTGTAATGGAGATTTTCTCTAACGGGTCAACACCTCCCTCCGAGACACTCCCAGTTAACACGCCCCTCTCCTTCGTGAATACCGATGCAAAGTATTCATTCAGGAACTCCCCTATTCCCTTGGGTTCTAAGCATAATTCCCCTTCTTTGTCCCTGAGAGGTCCGATTTTCTTCCTGACAACTCTTTTGTTCCTAATGTATGAATATAATGCCTGAGGATTCTCCTTAATCCTGTCTGCTAAGAACATCTCGTGATCTCTTTTTGCCCTTTTAACTCCCTGTTTGAGTTCTTTCCTACTGTCTCTGTATTCCTCCAGAGCTCCAGCTGTTTTCTCTTGCCTGGACTTAACGTTCGCCTCCCTTTTCATTTTAATCAGATCCTCAATTTCCCTGGTTATCCACGACTCCCGAATCCTACCTTTCCTATCCTTCCTTTTTCCATTCACATGCCTATCCTGCAGCCTTATCAATTGTTCCTTAAAAGAATCCCACATGCCAGACGCGGACTTACCCTCGAACATCCTCTCCCAATCAACGTCCACCAATTCCTGCCTAATCCGGCAATAGTTAGCCTTCCCCCAATTTCGCACACTGCCCGTAGGACAGCAATCATCCTTGTCCATTGCTGTCCTCAAGTTAACAGAGATGTGTTCAATATTTTGAAAGACTTTTGGAACAGGAGAAATGCCGAGGATCATATTTCGAAAAACGAATGACAGTCTCAGATAAGATGCACATTGCATCTTACCAAGTGGCTGCATCGATTGCTCAACAGACAAAACCACGGACAATAGCTGAACAATTGTTTCAGCCTGCCTGCAGCTTGATTGTGAAAACTTTGTTTGGTCTTGATGCTGAGCCAGAAGATATGGAAATTCATTTGTCTGATAATACATTTCACAGAAGAATATTTGATATGTCAGCTAATATTGAGAAGCGTATTTCCGAAATTATGAAGACTTCTAAACTTGCCATTCAAGTTGATGAATCGACCGATATTAATGGAAAAGCACAGTTGCTTGCCGATATCAGATTCATTCACAATGACGAAATATTCACACAGTTTCTATTTTGCAAGGAACTTGAAAAACATACCAGAGGAAAAGATATTTTCCAAACCTTGTCTGAGTATTTGAAAAAAGTTGAGATTTCATGGAATTCTTTTATTGAAATTTGTCCGGATCGGTAATGTGATGAAAGGCATGTATAGTAGGTAATGGGCAGCACGGGAGCTCAATGGTTCGTACTGCTGCTTCAAAACTCCAGGGACGTGGGTTCGATTCCTGGCTTGGATGACTGTCTGTGTGGAGCTTGCACATTCTCCTCGTGTCTGCGTGGGTTTCCTCCGGGTGCTCTGGTTTCCTCCCACAGTCCAACGATGTGCGGGTTGGTTGATTTTCCATGCTTAAATTGCCCCTTAATGTCCTGAGATGCGTAGGTTAGAGGGATTAGCGGGTAAATATGTAGGGATATGGGGGTAGGGCCTGGGTCGGATTGTGGTCTATGCAGACCCAATGGGCCAAATGGCCTCTTTCTGCACTGTAGGTTTTCTATCATTCTCTGAGAGGCTTGGTGGCACTCATCAAAAAGAAAAATCCAAATGTAATATCAACTCACTGTTTTTTACACAGAGAGGCATTAATCACCAAGACCCTTGCAGCTGATTTGAAGTTGGTTCTCGATCAGACTGTGCGCATTGTGAACTTCAACAAAGCAAAACCACTAAAGGCACGGTTATTTGCTCAACTCTGGAAGGACATGGAATCAAAATGTCAATGCCTAATTCTGCACTCAGAGGTTCGCGGGATGTCCGGCAGGAAAAGTTTTAAATCGGATGTTGGAACTGAAGAACGAATTAAGGGAACTTTTGGAACAAGAAGGGATCCCATTGTACCACCAACTGGATGACAATGACTGGTGTGCAAAGCTGGTATATTTTGCCGATGTATTTTCCCGGTTGAATGTGCTCAATGCCAGTATGCAAGGCCGCGATTTCAATATCCTCACAACGACAGACATACTAACTGCATTAAAAAAAAATGCATCAGCTCTGGCTCAGAAGAGCGATGCAACATAACCTCGAAATGTTCCCACAGGTAAAAAGTTTATACTTGTACGGGCTCATACAGGAACATCTTGCAACACTGGTAGAAAAGATTGATCAATACTTCCCATCGTTGTCTGCAGCAAAATTCGACTGGGTTAGAGACCCCTTTGCGAATTCCAGCTGTTCAGTTCTGACATTGGATGAGGAGGAGGAAATGGCCTGCATTTCGAGTGATCGCCCCTTGAAAATGAAACACGGGAGTATGCCACTGGATGCTTTTTGGATACACAACCAGAAACAGTATCCACGCATCTCTTCAAGAGCATTAGCTATTCTTCTACAGTTCTCCACGGCATATTGTTGTGAAAAAGGATTTTCAGCTCTGACAAATATCAAAGACCAGAAAATAGAAAGGCTTCATTGTGTTGATGAGGAAATGAGAGTTTGTTTGTCTTAAATTAGGCGTCATATTAATGAGATTACCCGTCAAAAACAAGCTCACACCACTCATTGAGTTTGTATACTTATTTAAGGTTACATTTCTAAGAGGCCCGTCTATAAATATATTTTGGGAATGAATCATGTTTTTATGTGGCTGCATTGTTTTACACTTTCTGGGTGTCGCATGATCATATTATAAAGTTGTTGTGTTCTATGTTATGAATCAAGCTCTGTTATGAGTTGGTTTTTTTTGTTGTTGAATGTATTTCTTATTGATAAAAAAATTTGGTGTGGCGCAAGCAAATTTTTGTTCCGAAAGTGTGGCTCAGTGATAAAAGTCTGGAAACCACTGGTATATAGGTTCATCCTCGTCACTGATGTCGGGAGCTCATGAGTTCTGGTACTGTTCAATAGGTCGCTGGAATTGGGGGCTCTAAGGTGATTCTGGACAGTGACGAAATCGGAAAATCCCACTCAAGGTCAACGGAACTTTCCATGATCTGCCCCTTACCCGCTTTGATTTTCCTGCCGTGGTAAAATACACCCCAGCAAATTGCAGCACGGTTTGAACAACAGTGAGTTAAGATCCCAGCTGATACCATTGGACAACTCAAAACTCAGGATCGAACCTGGCTTAATTCATCCTTTCTTTTATTATTTATGTAGTATTTGGATGTTTACTTTGGATGGACCAGTGACTCCATCCTCCCCGGGTTACACACTGTCTGATCTCACTGACTCATTCAAACAACAAAGAAAATTACAGCACAGGAACAGGCCACTCGGTCCTCTTAGCCTGCTCTGACCATGTTGCCCGACTTAACTAAAATCCCCAAACCTTCGGGGGACCATATCCCTCTATTCCGATCCTATTTATGTACTTGTCCAAATGCCACCCCCGGCAGTGAGTTCCAGACATCCGCCACCCTCTGTGTATAAAAACTTGCCTCGTACATCTCCTTTAAACCTTGCCCCTTGCACCTTAAACCTATGTCCCCTAGTAATTGACTCTTCCAACCTGGGAAAATGCTTCTGACTATCCACTCTGTCTATGACTCTCATAATTTTGGACACTTCTATCAGGTCTCCCCTCAACCCTTTAAATGCCCTTAATGTTGGCGAGTCCACTACTGTCACAGGAAGGGCAGTCCACGCCCGTGCTACTCTCTGAGTAAAGAGCCTACCTCTGACATCAGTCCTATGTCTATCGTCCCTCAATTAAAAGCTATGTCCCCTTGTGCTACCGTCACCACTCGAGGAAAAAGGCTCTCACAGTCCACCCTATCTAATCCTCTGATCATCATATATGCCTCTATTAAGTCACATCTTAACCAAAACCAGGGAGCCTTACTTCTGTTGTGGGCAATGTTTTGGAATGGATTATAAGACATAGGATTCATAATCATCTAGAAAGGAATAATTTGATTAGGGATAGTCAACACGGTTTTCTGAAGGGGAGTACGTACCTCACAAACCTTATTGAAAGTTCCGAGTTCTTTGAGAAGGTGACCAAAGAGGTGATGAGGGTAAAGCAGTTGATGTGGTGTATATGGATTTCAGTAAAGCGATTGATAAGGTTCCCCACGGTAAGCTATTGCAGAAAATACGGAGGCATGGGATTGGGGGTGATTTAGCGATTTGGATCAGGAATTGGGGAGCTGTAAGAAGACAGAGGGCGGTGGTTGATGGGAAATGTTCATCCTGGAGTTCAGCGACAAGTGGTGTACCGCAAGGATCTGTTTTGGGGCCACTGCTGTTTGTCACTTTTATAAATTACCTGGTTGAGGGCGTAGCAGGATGGGTTCGTACATTTGCGGATGACACTAAAGTCGGTGGAGTTGTGGACAGTGCGGAAGGTTGTTGCAAGTTACAGAGGGACATAGATAAGCTGCAAAGCTGGGCTGAATTGCATAAACATATGGATGATATTGGAAATAGTGTAGGTTCGATTGGCTTTAGATTGGTTTCACAGGTCGGCACAACATTGAGGGCCGAAGGGCCTGTACTGCGCTGTAATGATCAATGTTCTATAGAACATAGAACATAGAACAGTACAGCACAGAACAGGCCCTGCGGCCCACGATGTTGTGCCGAGCTTTATCTGAAAGCAAGATCAAGCTATCCCACTCCCTATCATCCTGGTGTGCTCAATGTACCTATCCAATAACCGCTTAAATGTTCCAAAAGTGTCTGACTCCACTGTCACTGAAGGCAGTCCATTCCACACCCCAACCACTCTCTGCCTAAAAAACCCACCTCTGATATCCGTCCGGTATCTCCCACCACGAACTCTATAGTTACGCCCCCTTGTAATAGCTCCATCCACCCGAGGAAATGGTCTTTCAAACTTCACTCTATCTGTCCCCTTCATCATTTTATAAACCTCTATTAAGTCTCCCCTCAGCCTCCTCCGCTCCAGAGAGAACAGCCCTAGCTCCCTCAACCTTCCCTCATAAGACCTCCCCTCCAAACCAGGCAGCATCTTGGTAAATCTCCTCTGCACTCTTTCCAGCGCTTCCACATCCTTCTTATCGTGAGGTGACCAGAACTGCACACCATATTCCAAATGTGGTCTCACCAAGGTCCTGTACAGTTGCCGCAGAACCCCACGGCTCTTAAACCCCAACCCCATGTTAATAAAAGCCTTCTTCACAGCTCTATCCACTTGAGTGGCAACCTTTAGAGATATGTGGATATGGACCCCAAGACCTCTCTGTTCCTCCACAGTCTTCAGAACCCTTCCTTTGACCCTGTATCCACATTTAAATTAGTCCTACCAAAATGAATCACCTCACATTTATCAGGGGTAAACTCCATTTGCCATTTTTCTGCCCAGCTTTGCTTCCTATCTATGTCTCTTTGCAGCCTAAAACAGCCCTCCACCTCATCGACTACTCCACCAATCTTGGTGTCACCAGCCAATTTACTGATCGACCCTCCAGCCCCCTCCTCTAAGTCATTAATAAAAATCACAAAGAGCAGAGGACCAAGCACTGATTCCTGTGGCACTCCGCGAGTAACCTGCCTCCAATCCGAAAATTTTCCATCCACCGCCACCCTCTGTCTTCGATCAGACAGTCAGTTACCTATCCAATCGGCCAACTTTCCCTCTATCCCACACCTCCTCACTTTCATCATAAGCCAACCATGGGGGTCCTTATCAAAGGCCTTACTAAAATCCATGTATATGACATCAACTGCCCTACCTTCACCAACACACTTACTTACCTCCTCAAAAAATTCAATCAAATTTGTGAGGCACGACTTGCCCTTCACGAATCCATGCTGACTATCCCGGAATAATCCGCATCTTTCTAAATGGTCGTAAATCCCATCCCTTAGGACCTTTTCCATCAATTTACCAATCACCGAAGTAAGACTAACCGGTCTATAATTACCAGGATCATTTCTATTCCCTTTCTTAAACAGAGGAACAATATTCGCCGTTCTCCAGTCCTCTGGCATCATCCCCGTGGACACGAGGACCCAAAGATCAAAGCCAAAGGCTCTGCAATCTCATCCCTTGCGTCCCAAAGAATCCTAGGATATATTTCATCAGGCCCAGGGGACTTATCGACCTTCAGTTTCTTCAAAACTGCCAGGACATCCTCCCTCCGAACATCTATTTCCTGCAGCCTCATGGCGTGTATCACCTTCTCTTCCTCAAAAACTTGGCCCCTCTCCTTGGTGAACACTGAAGAAACGTATTCATTCATCTCCTCGCCTATCTCTACTGACTCCATACACAAGTTCCCACTAGTGTCCTTGACCGGCCCTAACCTCACCCTGGTCATTGTTTTATTCCTCACATAAGAGTAAAAAGCCTTGGGGTTTTCCTTGTTCCGACCCGCCAAGGACTACTCATGTCCCCTCCTAGCTCTCCTCAGCCCCTTTTTCAGCTCATTCCTTGCAAACTTGCAACCCTCAATCGAGCCACCTGAACCTTGTTTCCTCATCCCTACATAAGCTTCCCTCTTACTTTTCACAAGACATTCCACCTCTTTCGTGAAACATGGTTCCCTCGCTCTGCCATTTCCTCCCTGCCTGACAGGGACATACCTATCAATCAAGGACACCCAGTATTTGTTCCTTGAAAAAGTTCCACTTTTCATTAGTTCCTTTCCCTGACAGTTTCTGTTCGCAACTTATGCCCCCTAATTCTTGCCTCATCGCATCATAATTACCTCTCTCCCAATTGTAAACCTTGCCCTGCCGTACGGCCCTATCCCTCTCCATGGCAATAACAACAGACACCGAATTGTGGTCACTATCTCCAAAGTGCTCTCCCACAACCAAATCGAACACTTGGCCTGGTTCATTTCCCAGTACAAATTCCAATGTGACCTCACCTCTTGTCGGCCTATCCACATATTGTGTCAGGAAAGCCTCCTGCACACAAAGCACAAAAACTGCCCCATCCGAACTATTTGACATACAAAGGTTCCAATCAATATTTGGAAAGTTAAAGTCCCCCATTAAAACTACCCTGCGACCCCCACACATATCCATAATCTGCTTAGCAATTTCTTCCTCCACATCTCTATTACTATTTGGGGGCCTTTAGTAAACTCCTAAGAACGTGACCGCTCCTTTCCTATTTCTAACCTCAGCCCATATTACCTCAGTGTGCAGATGCCCCCTGAAGTGCCTTTCCACAGGCGTTAAACTATCCTTGATTAACAATGCCACTCCTCCACCTCTTTTATCAGTTTCCCTAAATTATTGTAGAACCTATACCCCGGAACGTCCAACAACCATTCCTGCCCTTGTTCTACCCACGTCTACGTAATGGCCACAACATCGTAGTCCCAAGTACCAATCCACGTCCCAAGTTCATCTACCTTTTTCCGGATGCTCCTTGCATTGAAGTAGACACACTTCATCCCACCTTCCTGTCTACCGGTACCCACCCTTGACCCTGATACCTTCCCCAATACCTCACCACCTCTATGTAACCTCCGTCGCTCCAGTGAGAACAAACCAAGTTTCTCCAACCTCTCCTCATAGCAAATGCCCTCCATACCAGGCAACATAGTGGTAAATCTCTTCTGTCCACTCTCCAGAGCCTCCGCATCCTTCTGGTCGTGTGGCAACTAGAATTGAACACCATATTCCCAGCGGCCTAACTAAGGTTCTATAAAGCTGCAACATGACTTGCCAATTTTTAAACTCAATGCCCCAGCCGATGAACGCAAGCATGCCTTTGTCTTCCTGACTACCTTCTCCACCTGCATTGCCACTTTCAGTGACCTGTGTACCTTTGCACCGAAATCCCTCTGCCTATTAATACTCTTGAGGGTTCTGTCATTTGCTGTATATTTCCTATTTGTATTTGACCTTCCAAATGCATTACTTCACGTATGTCTGGATTAACTCTATCTGCCATCTCTCCGCCCAAGCCTCCAACCGATCTATATCCTGCTGTATCCTCTGATAGTCCTCATCACTTTCCGCAAATCCACCAACCTTTGTGTCTTCGGCAAACTTACTAATCAATCGAGTTACGTTTTCTCCAAGTCATTTGTATATATATAAATATATATATTATGAATAGCAAAGGTCCCAATACTGATCCCTGAGGAACGCCACTTGTCACAGGCCTCCATTCAGAAACACACCCTTCCACTGCTACCTTCTGTCTTCTTTGACGAGCCCGTTCTGCATCCATCTTGCCTGTTCAACCCTGATCCCATGCAAATTCACCTTCTGCACCGGTCTTCCATGAGGGACTGGTCAAAGTCCTTACTGAAGTGCACGTAAACAACATCCACTGCCCTACCCTCATCAATTGTCTCCGTCAGTTCCTCGAAAAACTCGGAGTTAGTGAGACATGACCTCCGCTTCACAAAACCATGTTACCTCTCGCTAATGAGTCCATCCTGCCTGGGTTGCACACTGTCTGATCTCACTGACTCCATCCTCCCCGGGTTACACACTGTCTGATCTCACTGACTCCATCCTCCCCGTATTACACACTGTCTGATCTCACTGACTCCATCCTCCCCGGGTTACAGACTGTCTGATCTCACAGACTACATCCTCCATGGGTTACACACTGTTTGATCTCACTGACTACATCCTCCCCGGGTTACTCACTGTATGATCTCACTGATGATGTTGCAACAAAATAATAAAATGTTTATTCAACAAGCAAAGAGAAACTATAATAAACTGCTGCACTCCAACTATACCTTTCCAGGTAAACAAAAATGTGCACGCTAACATATTCTCAAATCCATTTGACACTTTAATGCTCTCGATAAGTAAACAGTACATGTAAATCAGGAGGCAAACTGTGGACAGATGCACGACTCTCTGTAGCCAAGTGACAGATGTCTCCCATGCACCCTCTGTGGATTTTATTTTATCAATCCTTCATTCTCAATGCTGATGACACTGAGCCAACTTTCTTTTATTCATTCGTGAGACATGGGCGTCGCTGGCTGGCCAGCATTTATTGTTCATTCCTCGTTGCCCTTACTGAGTGAGTTGCTCAGACATTTCAGAGGGCAATTGAGAGTCAACCATATTGCTGTGGCTCGAGAATCACATGTAGGCTAGACCACATCTGGACGGCACACTTCCTTCCCTGAAGGACATTAGTGAAGCAGATGGGTTTTCCTGACAATCAACAATGTTTCCATGGTCATCTGCAGATTCTAAATTCCAGATTTTTTTTTTTTTCAATTCAAATTTCGCCAGCTGCCATGGCGGGATTCGAACCCGGTGTCCGGAACATCAGGTGAGTTTCTGGATTAATAGTCCAGCAATAATAAAACTAGACTATCGCCTCAGTTGGACTCTGTTTTCCATATGAGTGATTCTAATCTTTGCTGTTGAAGAGTACGCTTTGGAATCTTCTCCAATTGATGCTTCTATTGAATGTCTTCTCCAAGGATACACTGCCAGGATCTCTTTTGTGTCCATCTGCCCTGGATCACCACATCGATTCAAGCTTCACTTGCCACAGACTCTCTTTGGCACGTAGCCATGCCATCAGAACACAATTGCTTCATAGGCCTCAATAAGTTGTCACCAACGTCTGATCACATCCGAGGCCTGGCTTCTTGTAAAATGAATTTAAAATCGGTTTCTTGCAGTTGTCTCTGCCTCTTGGGTCTTTCACTGCTCCTTTCTTTGACAACACTGAAAATGACCTAGTTCAGATTCGCACTGGAATCTGAACAAGGTCATGTTCAGTGTTGTTCTGGTAAGTTCAGTGGCACAGTAGTTAGCACTGCTGCGTCAGGGAACCAGGAATCGATTCCAGCCTTGGGTGTCTGTGTGGAGTCTGCACAATCTTCCCTACCTGCATGCGTTTCCTTTGGATGCTCCGGTTCCTCCCACATTCTGCAGATGTGCATGTTGGCACTGGCCATGCTAAATATCCCACTAATGATAAGCAGGGGTGTGGGAGGAGTCGAATGCTCTGTTGGACGGGGAGGGGTGGTGGGGGTGGGGGAGGGAGGGGAGGCGTGCTGGGGGGCGGGGATGGTGCTGCAGCACACTCAACGGACTGAATGACCACCTGCACTGTAGGAATTCGATTATTCTTTCTTCCTTTGAGAGTGCAATCTTCCTGGAACTTTATTTTGTTCTATTGCCTGGTTTCCAACCATTTTTTTCTTCATCTTGGGACCAGCCACCCTGCAGTCCCTACTCATGTTTTCCTTGTCCGAGCAGTTTACTTGAAAGCTGCTGACCCGTGAAAAATAAATATTAATGTCAAATCTATGCCCATGTGTAGGCAGCACATTCATACTCAGACCTCTCTCCATCGCCAGCCACATTTTGTTCATTTTATTTCAGTCCGAACAGTTCATCCCGCCCAAGACCCAGGTTATAGCCAAAACATAAAGGCTGCCAAGCCAATCAGCTTGCCCAGTAAATGTAAAGGCAGTTGAAAAATTTCATTTAATTGGCCCTTTAATGGGCTAAATTGACAGCTTGATTTGTGGTGAGAGTCAGAGGTGTGCCTGCCACTGAAATTTTGCATGAGCAAGCAATAATGTTGAAACGCGTGCCCAATGTCTTCTCCCATGATTTCACACAGGTCTGAGTCAGGCACGTCCCCACCTGCTCAACGTAAAATTCTGGCCAATGTTCATGGGTTATTGAAGTGAGGTCAGGGAGAAGGGAGGGGATGGCCGCCATGGTCTGAATCTACCATCAACTGATTTACCCATTAGGTGAATAGAACACTGTGAAGGGTATCAGCTGATGTGACTGGACAATGAGAAATATGCAGATTTGAGAGGATAAGCAGCATTAACCATCCAATTGGAATATAAACGAATGAGTACTAATTTACCACATGATTGTGGCCCTGTAGCACAAAGGAAATGATGATATATATCACTATTTGGAAGCTCTGTCACTTAATTGGAGATGATGGTGTCCCCACATTTCCCCACTTGTCCTGGATAGTCGGATCTGTTAGCTCGGGGGCGGCTAGTTTTCAAATGGATTGGAGTAAAAAAGCTCTCTTGACCTTTTCGGGAAAGCAAGAAATTTCAGGAACAATGAAATTAAACAACGATAGAAACCATTGAATCCCCAGAGTGCAGAAGCAGGCCATTCATCCCATCGAGTCTGTGCCGACTCTCAGAAAGAGCATCTTTCCCACGCTTACTCCACAACCCTGTGCTCATAACCTTGCACGTTTACCATGGCTAATCCAACTTACTCACATATTTGGACACCATGGGGTAAATTATCATGTCCAATCCATCTAACCTGCACGCAGTACTCCAAATGTGTCCTAACCAGCGTTCTATACAGCTGCATCATCAGATTCCAGCTTTTATTCTCTATACTCCGTTCGATAAAGGCAAGCATACCATATACCTTCTTCACCACCCTCTCCACCTGTGTTGCCACCTTCAAGGATTTGTGGACTTGCACACCTAGGTCCCTCGGTATTTCTATTCTCCTGACGACGCTGCCATTTATTGTATAACTCCTCCCTACATTATTTCTTCCAAAATGCAACGCTTCGCATTTATCCGGATTAAACTCCATCTGCCACCTCTCCACCCAATTATCCAGCCTATCTATATCCTGCTGTATTGCCCGACAATGCTCTTCGCTATCTGCAAGTCCAGCCATCTTCGTGTCATCCGCAAAGTTGCTGATTACAACAGTTACACCTTCTTCCAAATCATTTATATATATCACAAATATATATTTGTGATATATATAAAGGCCCCAGTACAGAGCCCTGCGGAACACCACTGGTCACAGACCTCCAGCCGCAAAAAGACGCTTCGACCACTACGCTCTGTCTCCTATGGCCAAGCCAGTTCTCCACCCATCTAGCCACTAGTCCTTGTATCCGAATAGCCTTAACCTTCTTAACCACCCTGCCATTTGGGACTTTGTCAAATGCCTTACTGAAATCTATATAGACGACATCGACGGCCCTTCCTTCATCAACCGTTTTTGTCACTTCCTCCACTAACTCCACCAAATTTGTAAGGCACGACCACCCTCTTACAAAACCATGCTGTCTGTCACTAATGAGATTGTTTCGTTCTAAATGCACATACAATCATCTCCAACAACTTCCCTACCACGGACGTCAAGCTCACCGGCCTATACTTTCCTGGGTTATCCCTGCTACCCTTCTTAAACAACGGGACCACATTCGCTATCCTCCAATCCTCAGGGACCTCACCCGTGTCCAAAGAAGCGACAAAGATTTCCGTCAGAGGTCCAGCAATTTCATCTCTCGTCTCCCTGAGCAGTCGAGGATAGATGGCATCAGGCCCTGGGGCTTTGTCAGTTTTAATGTTCACTAAAAAACCTAACACTTCCTCTCTTGTAATGGAGATTTTCTCTAACGGGTCAACACCTCCTTCCGAGACACTCCCGGTTAACACGCCCCTCTCCTACGTGAATACCGATGCAAAGTATTCATTTAGGGTCTCCCCTATTCCCTTGGGTTCTAAGCATAATTCCCCTCCTTTATTCCTGAGAGGTCCGATTTTCTCCCTGACAACTCTTTTGTTCCTAACGTATGAATAGAATGACTTAGGATTCTCCTTAATCCTGCCTGCCAAGAACATTTCGTGACCGCTCTTTGCCCTTCTAACTCCCCGTTTGTGATCTTTCCTACTCTCTCTGTATTCCTCCAGAGCTCCATCTGTTTTCTGTTGCCTGGACTTAACGTTCGCCTCCCTTTTCATTTTAATCAGATCCTCAATTTTCCTGGTTATCCACGGCTCTCGAATTCTACCTTTCCTATCTTTCCTTTTTACAGGCACATGCCTATCCTGCAGCCTTATCAATAGTTCCTTCAAAGACTCCCACATGCCAGACGCGGACTTACCCTCGAACATCCTCTCCCAATCAACATCCACCAAGTCCTGCCTAATCCGGCTATAATTAGCCTTCCTCCAATTTAGCACCCTGCCCGTAGGACAGCACTCATCCTTGTCCATTACTATCCTAAAGTTAACAGAGTTGTGGTCACCATTTGCCACATGTTGCCCTACCGAAACTCTGACGACCTGACCGGGCTCATTTCCCAGAACTTGGTCCAGTATAGCCCACTCTTTTGTAAGGCTATCTACAAACAGTGCCAAAGAACCTTCCAGTACGCATTTTACAGATCCCTCCCCGTCCGGAACCCCTGCTCTCAGCACTTTCCAGTCTGTGGCAGGGAAATGGAAGTCCCCAACTACAACAACCCTATTTATCTGCACCTATCCAGAATCTCCTGACATATCCTTTCCTCCACTTCCCGTGGGCTGTTGCGTGGTCTGTAGTACACCCCCAGCAGAGTGACTGCACCCTTCCTGTTTCTGAGTTCCACCCACAGCGACTCAGTACATGACCCCTCTACGTTGTCTACCCTCTGCACCGCGGTAACATGCTCCTTAACTAATTTCGCTACTCCCCCACATTTTCTACCCCTCCTCTGTCTCGCCTAAAAAAATTATAGCCCGGAATATTCAGATGCCAGTCCTGTCCTTCTTTTAACCAAATTTCCGTCACCTCTACCACATCCAAATTCCGCATAAGCATTAATGCCCTAACTTCGACTGTTTTACCCGTTACGCTCCTCGCATTGAAGCAGATGCACTCCAGACCTCCAGGCCTACTCAGGTCATCCTCCTCCAGAGTGCTTCTCTTTTTAGCTAGCCTTGCCCTGCCCCCCAGCTCAACCCCGGCCTCCGTATTTACTGACCTACTGTTTTGTTCACCACCCTCCTGCCACACTAGGTTAAATCCTGCCGAAACACTCTTGCAAAACTCCCAGCCAGGATATTTGCTCCCTCATTGAAAGGGGGCACTCCTCATTCACATGGGACACTCCTCAATGACAGGGGGCACTCATCATTGACAGGGGGCAATCCTCAGTGACAAGGGGCACTCCTCATTGACGTGGGAGGAATCATCATAGACGGTGGGGCGGGGGGGAGGACACCACTCATTCACAGGGTGGCACTCCTCATTGACGGTGGGGCAATCCTCATTGACAGGATGAAGTCCTCATTGACAGGGGGCTCTCCTAATTGACAGCGGGCACTCCTAATTGATAGGGGCCACTCCTAATTGACAAGGCGCAATCCTAATTGACAGAGGGCAGTCCTAATTGACAGGGGACACTACTAATTGAAAGGTGGCACACTTCATTGATAGGGGTCACACCTCATTCACAGGGGGCACTCGTCATTGACAGGGGGCCCTCCTCATTGACAGGGAGCACTCCTAATTGACATGGGGCATTCCTCATTGACAGCGGCCACTCCAATAGACAGGGGGTATAACAATTGACAGGGGGCACTCCAATTGACAGGGGGTACTCCAATTGACATGGGGTCTCCGAATTAACAGGGGCCACTCCTGATTGGCAATGGGCACTACTAATTCGCAGGGGGTACTACTAATTGCCAGGGGGCACTGCTAATTGACAGGGGTACTCCAATTTGATAGGGAACTCCAAATTGACAGGGGGAACTCCAAATTGACAGGGGGCACTCCTAACTGACAGTGGGAGCTCCTAACTAACAAGCGACACTCCGAATTGCAAGGGAGTACTCATAATTGACAGGGGGCACTACGAACTGACAGGGAGTACTCCTAATCGATAGGGGGGACTCCTCATTGACAGGGGGCACTCCTCATTGACAGGGGGCACTCCTCATTGACAGGGTGCACTCCGCATTGACAGGGGGCACCCCTCATTGAAAGGGGGCACTCCTCATTGACAGGGGGCACTCCTCGTTGACAGGGGACTCTCCTAATTGAAAGGGGGTACTCTTTATTGACATGGGGCAGTCCTAATTGACAGGGGGCACTCCTAATTGACAGGGGGCACTCCTCACTGACAAGGTGCACTCCTTATTGACAGGGGGCACTCCTTTTTGACAGGGGGCACACCTAACTGACAGGGGGAGCTCCTAATTAATAAGGTGAACTCCTAATTGAAAGGGGGCACTCCTCATTGACAGTGGACTCTCCTCCTTGAAAGGGGGGGCACTCCTCATTGACTGGGGGGCACTCCTAATTGACAGGGTTCACTCCTAGGTTACAGGAGGGCACACTTCACTGACAGTGGGCACTCCCCATTCACGGTGGGGGACTCCTCATTGACAGGGGGCACTCCCCATTGACGGTGGGGGACTCCTCATTGACGGTGGGGAACTCCTCATTGACGGGGGCCACTCCTCATTGACTAGGGGAACGCCTTATTGACAGAGGCCTCCTAATTGACAGGGGGCACTCATCATTCGCAGGGGGAACTCCAAATTGACTGGGGGCACGACTAATTGACAGGGGGACTCCAAATTGACAAGCGGAACTCCAGGTTGACCGGGGGCACTCCAAATTGTCAGGGGGCACTCCTCATTGACAGGGGGCGCTCACCATTGACGGTGGGGGACTCCTCATTGACGGGGGGCACTCCTCATTGAAGGTGGGGAACTCCTCATTGACGGGGGCCACTCCTCATTGACAAGGGGAACGGCTCCTTGACAGAGGCCTCCTAATTGACAGGGGCACTCATCATTCGCAGGGGGCAGTCCAAATTGACTGGGGGCAGGACTAATTGACAGGGGGCACTCCAAATTGACAGGCGGAACTCCAGGTTGACCAGGGGCACTCCTAATTGTCTGAGGGCACTCCTCATTGACAGGGGGCGCTCACCATTGACGGTGGGGCACTCCTCATTGACGAGGGGTCTCTCCTAATTGACGGGGGCCAATCCTTATTGACAGGCGGCACTCCGCATTGACAGCGGGCACTCATCATTGACGGGGGCACTGCTCATTGACGGGGGCACACTTCATTGACAGGGGGCAATCCTCATATACAGTGGACACTCCTCTTTGACAGAGGTGGTACAGCTTATTGACAGGGGGCACTCCAATTGACATGGGGGACTCCAATGGACATGGGGGACTCCTAATTGGCATGGGATACACGTCATTGGCAGGGGGCACTCTTAATAGGCAGGGGCACTCGGATTTGGCAGGGGGCAGTCCTAATTGACAGGGGGCACGCCTATTTGACAGGGGGCACTCCTAATTGACAGGGTGCACTCCTCATTGAAAGGGGGAACGCCTTATTTACAGCGGGCACTCCAAATTGACAGGGGTTACTCCTAATTGACGGGGGCCACTCCTAATTGACAGGGGGCACTCCGAATTGACAGGAGTCACTCCCAATTGACAGGGGGCACTCCTCTTTTACAGGGGCTCTCCTAATTGACATGCGACAGCCCTCATTGACACGGGGCACTCCTAATTGAAAGGGGGGCACTCCTAACTGACAGGGATCACTCCTCTTTGACGGGGGCCACTCCTCATTGTCAGGGGCACTCCGCATTGATGGTGGCGCACTACTCATTGACTAGGGGTCACTCCTCATTGACGGTGGGTCACTCGTCATTGACGCGGTGGAGGGGGGGACTCCACATTGACAAGGGGAACTCCGCATTGACAGGGGCGTCCTAATTGACAGGGGGCACTCCTTATTGACAGGGGGCACTCCAATTGACAGGGGGCACTCCAATTGACAGGGGACACTCCCATTGACAAGGGGAACTCCAATTGAGAGGGGACTCTCCAATTGACAGGGGGCACTCCAATTGACAGGGGGGACTGCAATTGACATGGGGGACTCCAAAGTGACAGAGGGCACTCCTCATTGGCAGAGAGCTTTCCTAATAGTCAGGGAGCACTCGTAATTGCCAGGGGACAGTCCTAATTGACAGGGGGCACGACTGGTTGACAGGGTGTACTCCTCATTGACAGGGGAACTCCAAATTGACAGTGGGCACTCCAATTTGACAGGGGGCACTCCTACCTGACAGGGGGAAATCCTTATTAACAAGGGCTCTCCTAATTGAAAGTGGGTACTCCTAATTGACAGGGGGCGCTCCTAATTGACATGGGACACTCCTCATTGACAGGGGGCACTCCTTATTGAGATGGGGCTCTACTCATTGAAAGTGGGCACTCCTCATTGACATGGGGCACTCCTCATTGACATAGGGTACTCCTCATTGACAGGAGGCATTCCTCATTGACAGTGGGCACCCCTCATTGAATTGGCACTGCTCATTGACAGAGGGCACTCTTCATTGACAGGGGGCACTCCTCATAGACAGTGGATCCTCCTCTTTGACAGTGGGGGTACAGTTAATTGACAGGGGGCACTCCAATTGACAGGGAGCACTGCAATTGACAGGCGGACTCCAATTGGCACGGGGGACTCCTAATTGGCAGGGGGCACACGTCATTGGCAGGGGAAACTCCTAATAGGCAGGGGGCACTCGGAATTGGCAGGGGCAGTCCTAATTGACAGGAGGCAAAGCTAATTGACAGGGGATACTCCAAATTTTCAGGGGCACTCCTAATTGTCAGGGGTCACGTCTAATTGGCAGGGGGCAACCCAAAGTGACAGGGGGCACTCCTACTTGACAGGGAGGACTCGGAACTGTCAGGGGGAGCTCCAGATTGACAAGGGGCACTCCTAATTGAAAGGGGGTACTCCAAATTTACAGGGGGCACTCCTATTTGACAAGGGGCACTCCTAATTGACAGGGTGCACTCCTCATTGACAGGGGGCACCCCTCATTGAAAGGGGGCACTCCTCATTGACAGGGGGCACTCCACACTGACAAGGTGCACTCCTTATTGACAGGGGGCACTCCTTTTTGACAGGGGGCACTCCTAACTGACAGGGGGAGCTCCTAATTAATAAGGCGAACTCCTAATTGAAAGGGGACGCTCCTCATTGACAGTGCACTCTCCTCCTGGAAAGGGGGGGCACTCCTCATTGACTGGGGGGCACTCCTAATTGACAGGGTTCACTCCTAGGTTACAGGAGGGCACTCCTCATTGACAGGGGGCACTCCCCATTGAAGGTGGGGGACTCCTCATTGACGGGGGGCACTCCTCATTGACGGGGGCCACTACCCATTGACAAGGGGAACCCTTCATTGACAGAGGCCTCCTAATTGACAGGGGGCACTCATCATTCGCAGGGGGCAGTCCAAATTGACTGGGGGCACGAATAATTGACAGGGGGCACTCCAAATTGACAGGCGGAACTCCAGGTTGATCGGGGGCACTCCTAATTGCCGGGGGGCACTCCTCACTGACAGGGGGCACTCACCAATGACGGTGGGGCACTCTTCACTGACTAGGAGTCACTCCTAAGAAGGGGAACCACTCCTAATTGACAGGCGGCACTCCGCATTGACAGCGGGCACTCCTCATTGACGGGGGCACTGCTCATTGACAGGGGGCATTCTTCATTGACAGGGGGCACTCCTCATAGACAGTGGACACTCCTCTTTGACAGTGCGGGCGCAGCTAATTGACAGGGGGCACTCCAATTGACAGGGCGCACTGCAATTGACAGGGGGACTCCAATTGACATGGAGGACTCCTTATTGGCAGGGGGCACACGTCATTGGCCGGGGGCACTCCAAATAGGCTGGGGCACTCGGAATTGGCAGGGGGCAGTCCTAATTGACAGGGGGCACTCCTATTTGACAGCGGGTACTCGTAATTGACAGGGTGCACTCCTCATTGAAAGGGGGAACTCCTTATTGACAGCGGGCACTCCAAATTGACAGGGGTCACTCCTAATTGACGGGGGCCACTCCGAATTGACAGGGGGCACTGCGAATTGACAGGAGTCACTCCTAGTTGACAGGGGGCACTCCTCTTTTACAGGGGCTCTCCTAATTGACATTTGACACCCTGACAGGGTGCACTCCTTATTGACAGGGGGCTCTACTCATTGAAAGGGGGCACTCCTCATTGACATGGGGCGTACGGTGTGTTAGCTTTGATTGGTGGAGGGATTGAGTTTCGGAGCCAGAAGGTCATGTTGCAACTGTACAAAACTCTGGTGCGGCCGTGCTTGGAGTATTGCGCACAGTTCTGGTCGCCGTATTATAGGAAAGATGTGGACGCGTAGGAAAGGGTGCAGAGGAGATTTACCAGGATGTTGCCTGGTATGGTGGGAAAATCGTATGAGGAAAGGCTGAGGGACTTGAGGTTGTTTTCGTTAGAGAGAAGAAGGTTAATAGGTGACTTAATAGAGGCATACAAGATGATCAGAGGATTAGACAGGGGGCACACCTCATAGACATGGGGCACTACCCGTTGACAGGGGGCACTCCAATAGACAGCGGGCACTCCAATAGACGGGGGGCACTCCATTTGACAGGGGGCACTCCAATCGACAGGGGGCACTCCAATTGACAGGGTGTACTCGAATTGACATGGGGGACTCCTAATTGACAGAGGCAACTCCTAATTGGCAGCGGGCACTACTAATTGGCAGGGGGCACTACTAATTGCCAGGGGGCACTGCTCATTGACAGGGGGTACTCCAATTTAACAGGGGGGCACACCAAATTGACAGGGGATCTCCAAATTGTCAGGGGGCACTCCTAAATGGCAGCGTCACTCCAAATTGTCACGGGGCACTCCAAAATGACAGGGAGCACTCCTAATTGACAGGGGGCACTCCTAATTGACAGTGGGAGCTCCTAATTCACAAGCGGCACTCCTAATTGCAAGCGGGTACTCTTAATTGACAGGGGGCACTCCTAATTGACAGGGGATAGTCCGAATCGACAGGAGGCACTCCTCATTGACAGGGTACACTCCTCACTGACAGGGGGCACTCCGCATTGATGGTGGGGCTCTCCTCATGGATGGTGCGGCACTCCTCATTGACGTTGGGGCACTCCTCATTGACGGGGGCGGGAGGGGGGCAATCCTCATTGACGTGGGGGGGGGGAATCCTCATTGACGGGGCGGGCACTACTGATTCACAGACGAGGGGGGGGGGGACACCGCTCATTGACGGTGGGGCACTCGTCAATGACAGGGTGAAGTCTTCATTGACCGGGGACGCTCCAAATTGACAGGCGGCACTTCGAATTGACAGGGGGCTCTCCTAATTGACAGGGGGCACTCCTCATTGACAGGGGGCTCTCCTTTTAACACGGGGCACTTCGAAATGACAGGGGGCTCCCCTAATTGACGGTGGGGCACTATTAATTGATAGGGGGCACTTCTCATTGACCAGGGGTACTCCTCATTGACTGTGGGACACTCCTAATTGACAGTGGACACTCCTCATTGACAGGGGGCACTCCTAATTGACAGGGGAGCACTCCTAATTTTCAGGGGACACTCCTTGTTGACAGGGGGCACTCCTCGTTGATAGGGGCCTCCCAATTGACAGGGTGCACTCCTAATTGACAGGGGGCTCTCCTCATTGACATGGGGCACTCCTAATTGACAGGGCCACTCCTCATTGACAGGGGGCACTCCGCATTGACAGAGGCGCTCCTCATTGACAGGGGGCACTCCTAATTGGCAGGGAGCACTCCTAATTGATAGGGGGCACAACTCGTTGACAGGGGGCAATCCTCTTTGACAGTGGACACCCCTCATTGACGGAGGGCATTCCTAATTGACAGGGTGGCACTCCTAATTGACAGGGGTCATTCCTAGGTGACGGGGGCCACTCCTTATTGACAGGGGGCCCTCTTCATTGACGGTTGGGCACTCCTCATTGATGGTGGGTCACTCCTCATTGACAAGGGACTCTCCTCATTAACAAGGGGAACTCCTCATTGACAGGAGGCACACCAAAATGACCGGGGCCACTCCTCGTTGGCAGGGGGCGATCTTCATTGACAGGGAGCACTCCTCATTGACGGTGGGGCACTCCTCATTGACCGGGGTGCTGTCCTGATTGACAAGGGGAACTCCTCATTGACAGGGACCTCCTAATTGACAGCGGGCACTCCTAATTGTCAACGGGCATTCCTCTTTGACAGGGGGCACTCCTCTTTGACTTTGGACACCCCTCATTGACGGTGGCGCACTCCGAATTGACAGGATGGCACTCCTAATTGACAGGAATCATTCCTTGGTGACGTGGGCCACTCCTCATTGACAGGGGGCACTCCTCATTGACGGTTCGGCACTCCTCATTGACGCTGGGGCACTCCTCATTGACGGGAGGGGCTCTTCACATTGACAAGGGGAATTCCTCATTGACAGGGGCCTCCTAATTGACAGGGGGCACTCCTAATTGACAGGGGGCACTCCTCCTTGACAGGGAGCACTCCTAATTGACAGGGGGCATTCCTAATTGACAGGGGGCCCTCCTCTTTGACAGGGGGCATTCCTCTTTGACAGGGGGCACTCCGCTTTGACCGTGGACACCCCTCATTGACGGGGGCACGCCTAATTGACAGGGTGGCACTCTTAATTGACAGGGGTCATTCCTAGGTGACGGGGGCCACTCCTCATTGACAGGGGGCACTCCGCATTGATGGTGGGGCCCTCCTCATGGATGGTGGGGCACTCCTCATTGACGGTGGGGCATTCCTCATTGACGCGATGAGAATCTTCATAGATGGAGGGGGGGTGGGGGAGGCGCACTACTCATTCACAGGGTGGCACTCCTCATTGACGGTGGGGCAATCGTCATTAACAGGGTGAAGTCCTCATTGACAGGGGATTCTCTTTATTAGTAGGGGTCACTCCTAACTGATAGTGGCCAATCCTAATTGACAAGGCGTAATCATAATTGAAAGAGGGCAGACCTAATTGACAGGGGGCACTCCGAACTGGCAGGCGGCACATTTCATTCACAGGGGCACACCTCATAGACAGGGGGCACTACCCGTTGACAGGGGGCACTCCAATAGACAGGGGGCACTCCAATAGACGGGGGCACTCCATTTGACAGGGGGCACTCCAAATAACAGGGGGCACTCCAATTTACAGGGGGCACTCCAATCGACAGAGGGCACTCCAATTGACAGGGTGTACTCCAATTGACATGGGGGACTCCTAATTGACAGGGGCCACTCCTAATTGGCAGCGTGCACGACTAACTGGCAGGGGGCACTACTAATTGCCAGGGGGCACTGCTCATTTACAGGGGGTAGTCCAATTTGACAGGGGGTACACCAAATTGACAGGGGATCTCCAAATTGACAGGGGGCACTCCTAATTGACAGCGTCACTGCAAACTGTGACTGGGCACTCCAAAAAGACAGGGAGCACTCCTAATTGACAGGGGGCACTCCTAACTGACAGTGGGAGCTCCTAGCTGACAAGCGGCACTCCTAATTTCAAGGGGGTACTCTTAATTGACAGGGGGCACTCCTCTTTGACAGGGAGCATTCCTCTTTGACAGGGGGCACTCCGCTTTGACCGTGGACACCCCTCATTGACGGGGGCACGCCTAATTGACAGGGTGGCACTCTTAATTGACAGGGGTCATTCCTAGGTGACGGGGGGCACTCCTCATTGACAGGGGGCACTCCGCATTGATGGTGGGGCCCTCCTCATGGATGGTGGGGCACTCCTCATTGACGGTGGGGCATTCCTCATTTACGCGATGAGAATCTTCATAGACGGAGGGGGGGGGGGGGGGGAGGCGCACTACTCATTCTCAGGGTGGCAATCCTCATTGACGGTGGGGCAATCCTCATTTACAGGGTGAAGTCCTCATTGACAGGGGATTCTCCTTATTAATAGGGGTCACTCCTAACTGATAGTGGCCACTCCTAATTGACAAGGCGTAATCATAATTGACAGAGGGCAGACCTAATTGACAGGGGGCACTCCGAACTGGCAGGCGGCACACTTCATTCACAGGGGCACACCTCATAGACAGGGGGCACTACCCGTTGACAGGGGGCACTCCAATAGACAGGGGGCACTCCAATAGACGGGGGCACTCCATTTGACAGGGGGCACTCCAAATAACAGGGGGCACTCCAATTGAAAGGGGGCACTCCAATCGACAGAGGGCACTCCAATTGACAGGGTGTACTCCAATTGACATTGGGGACTCCTAATTGACAGGGGCCACTCCTAATTGGCAGCGTGCACGACTAATTGGCAGGGGGCACTACTAATTGCCAGGGGGCACTGCTCATTGACAGGGGGTAGTCCAATTTGACAGGGGGTACACCAAATTGACAGGGGATCTCCAAATTGTTAGGGGGCACTCCTAATTGGCAGCGTCGCTCCAAATTGTCACGGGACACTCCAAAATGACAGGGAGCACTCCTAATTGACAGGAGGCACTCCTAATTGACAGGGGGCACTCCTCTTTGACAGGGGGCACTCCTAATTGACAGGGGGCACTCCTAATTGACAGGGGGCCCTCCTCTTTGACAGGGGGCATTCCTCTTTGACAGGGGGCACACCGCTTTGACCGTGGACACCCCTCATTGACAGGGGGCACTCCGCATTGATGGTGGGGCCCTCCTCATGGATGGTGGGGCACTCCTCATTGACAGTGGGGCATTCCTCATTCACAGGGTGAAGTCCTCATTGACAGGGGATTCTCCTTATTAATAGGGGTCACTCCTAACTGATAGTGGCCACTCCTAATTGACAAGGCGTAATCATAATTGACAGAGGGCAGACCTAATTGACAGGGGACTCTCCGAACTGGCAGGCGGCACACTTCATTCACAGGGGCACACCTCATAGACAGGGGGCACTACCCGTTGACAGGGGGCACTCCAATAGACAGGGGGCACTCCAATAGACGGGGGCACTCCATTTGACAGGGGGCACTCCAAATAACAGGGGGCACTCCAATCGACAGGGGGCACTCCAATCGACAGAGGGCACTCCAATTGACAGGGTGTACTCCAATTGACATGGGGGACTCCAAATTGACAGGGGCCACTCCTAATTGGCAGCGTGCACGACTAATTGGCAGGGGGCACTACTAATTGCCAGGGGGCACTGCTCATTGACAGGGGGCAGTCCAATTTGACAGGGGGTACACCAAATTGACAGGTGATCTCCAAATTGTTCGGGGGCACTCCTAATTGGCAGCGTCAGTCCAAATTGTCACGGGGCACTCCAAAATGGCAGGGAGCACTCCTAATTAACAGGGGGCACTCCTAATTGACAGTGGGAGCTCCTAACTGACAAGCGGCACTCCTAATTGCAAGCGGGTACTCTTAATTGACAGGGGGCACTCCTAATTGACAGGGGGTACTCCTAATCGACAGGAGGCACTCCTCATTGACAGGGTACACTCCTCACTGACAGGGAGCACTCCTCATTGACAGGGAACGCCGCATTGATGGTGGGGCTCTCCTCATGGATGATGCAGCACTCCTCATTGACGGTGGTCCACTCCTCATTGACAGGGGGCTCTCCTAATTGACAGGGGTCACTCCTAATTCATAGGTGCCACTCCTACTTGACAGGGGGAGATCCTAATTGACAAGGCGGTATCCTAATTGACAGGGGGCAGAACTAGTTGACAGGGGACAGAACTAGTTGACAGTAGGCACTCCTCATTGACAGGGGGAACTGCTCATTGACAGTGGGCACTCCACTTGACGGGGGGTCACTCCAATTGACAGGTGCACTACAATCGACACGGGGCACTGCAATTGACAGGGTGCACTCCAATTGACATGGGGGACTCCTATTTGACAGGGGGCACTCCGAATTGGCAGCGTGCACGACTAATTAGCAGGGGGCACTACTAATTGCCACGGGGCACTGCTCACTGACAGGGGGTTGTCCAATTTGACAGGGGCACACCAAATTGACAGGGGATCTCCAAATTGACAGGGGGCACTCCTAATTGACAGCGTCACTGCAAACTGTCACGGGGCACTCCAAAATGACAGGGAGCACTCCTAAGTGACAGGGGGCACTCCTAACTGACAGTGGGAGCTCCTAGCAGACAAGCGGCACTCCTAATTTCAAGGGGGTACTCTTTATTGACACGGGGCACTCCTCATTGACAGGGGGTACTCCTCATTGACAGGGGGCACTCCTCATTGACAGGGGCACTCCGCATTAATGGTGGGGCTCACCTCATGGATTGTGCAGCACTCGTCATTGACGGTGGGGCAGTCATCATTCACGGGGGGGGGCACTCCTCATTGACGTGGGGTGAATCCTCATTGATGGCGCGGGCACTACTCATTCACGGGTGTGGGGGGGGCACTCCTCATTGACGGTGGTGCACTCCTCATTTACAGGGTGACGTCCTCATTGACAGGGGTCACTCTAATTGACAGGGGTCACTCCTAATTGATCGGTGCCAATCCTACTTGACAGGGGGAGATCCTAATTGACAAGGCGCTATCCTCATTGACAGGGGGCAGAACGAGTTGACGGGGGCAGAACGAGTTGACAGTGGGCACTCCTCATTGACAGGGGGCACTCCTCATTGACAGTGGGCACCCCACTTGACGGGGGGGGGGAGAACTCCAAATGACAGGGTGCACTCCAATTGACATGGGGCACTCCGAATTTGACAGGGGGCAGTCCTAATTGCCAGCGGGCACTCCCCATTGACGGGGTGCACACCTAATTGACAGGGGTCATTCCTCGGTGATGGGGACCGCTCCACATTGACAGGGGCCACTCCTCATTGACAGGGGCCACTCCTCATTGACAGGGGGCATTCCTCATTGACAGTTGGGCACTCCTCATTGACGGTGGGGTACTCCTCATTGACGGGGGGGGGGGCTCTCCTCATTGACAAGGGGAACTCCTCATTGACAGGGGCCTCCTAATTGACAGGGGGCACTCCTAATTGACGGGGAGCACTCCAATAGACAGGGGGCTCTCCAATTGACAGGGGTCACCCCTCATTGACACGCGGCACTCCTAATTGATAGGTGCCACTCCTACTTGACAGGGGGAGATCCTAATTGACAGAGGGCAGAACTAGTTGACAGTGGGCACTCCTCATTGACAGGGGGCACTCCTCATTGACAGGGGGTACTCCACTTGACGGGGGGCGGGGGGGGGGGTGGGCACTCCAATTGACGGTGCACTCCAATCGACACGGGGCACTCCAATTTACAGGGGGCACTCCAATTGACAGGGGGCACTCCTCATTGACACGGGGCACTCCCCATTGACAGAGGGCACACCTCATTTACAGGGGGCATTCCTAATTGACAATTTGCTCTCCTCAATGAAAGGGGGCACTTCTAATTGACTGGGGGCACTCCTAATTGACAGGGTTCACTCCTAGGTGACAGGAGGGCACTGCTCATTGACAGGGGGCACTCTCCATTGACAGTGGGGGACTCCTCATTGACGGCGGGGGGGGGGCACTTCTCAATGATGTGGGGAACTCCTCATTGACGGGGGCGCGCTCCTCATTGACAACGGGAACCCTTCATTGACGCGGCCTCCTAATTAACAGGGGGACTAAAATTGATATGAGGCACTCCTAATTGCCAGCAGGCAATCCTCATTGACGGGGTACACACCTAATGGACAGGGAGGCACTCCTCATTGACGGGGTACACACCTAATTGACAGGGAGCACTCTGAATTTACTGGGGGAACTCCTAATTAATATGGGGCACTCCTCATTGACAGGGGGCACTCCTCATTGACGGTGGGGTACTCCTCATTGACGGTGGGGCATTCCTCATTGACGGTGGGCCTCTCCTCATTGACGGGGTTGCACTCCTCATTGACAAGGGAAATTCCACATTGACAGGGGTCTCCCAATTGACAGGTGGCACTCCTAATTGACATGGGGGAATTGTCACAGTCGGGGGTGGAGGGCACTCCTCATTGACGCGGCGGCACTCCTCATTGACGAGGGGGGAATTGGCAATGTCGGGGGTGGGGGCACTCCTCATTCACGGTGGGGCAATCCACAATGACAGGGTGAAGTCCTCATTGACAGGGGGCTCTCATAATTGACAGTGGTCACTCCTAATTGATAGGGGCCACTCCTAACTGACAGGGCACACTCGTAATTGCCATGGGACACACCTAATTGACAGGGGGCACTCCGAATTGACATGGGGAGATCGTAATTGATAAGGGGCTCTCCAAATTGAAAGGCGGGCACTCGTAATCGACAGGGGGTACTCCTAATTGACAGTGCCACTCCTCATTCACAGCGGGCACTCCTCATTGACAGTGGGGCACTCCTCATTGCCGGGGGGGGGGGGGTTCTCCTATTTGACAAGTGGAACACCTCATTGACAGGGGCCTCCTAATTGTCAGGGGGCACTCATAATTGACAGGCGGCATACTTCATTGACAGCGCCACACATCATTGACAGGGGGCACTCCACGGTGACAGAGGACTCTCCAATAGACAGGGGGCATTCCAATTCACAGGGGCCACTCCAATTGACAGGGTGCACTCCAATCGAAAGAGGGGACTCCTCATTTACAGGGGTCACTCCTAATTGATAGCGGGCACAACTATTTGTCAGGGGACACTACTAATTGACAGGGGATACTCCAATCTGACAGAGGGCACACCAAATTGACAGGGGAACTCCAAATTGAGAGGGGCACTCCTAATTGGCAGCGTCACTCCAGATTGTCAGGGAGTACTCCAAAATGACAGGGAGCACTCCTAATTGAAAGGGGGCACTCCTAACTGACCGTGGACACTCCTCATTGACAGAGGCGCACTCCTCATTGACAGGGGGCATTCCTCATTGACGTGGGGGTAAACTTCATTGACGGGATGGGCACTACACATTCACAGGGGGCGGGGGGGGGACGACACCTCTCATTGACGGTGGGGCACTCCCCATTGACAGGGTGATGTCTTCATTGACAGGGGGCTCTCCTAATTGACAGGGGTCACTCCTAATTGATAGGTGCCACTCATACTTGACAGGGGGAGATCCTAATTAACAAGGCGCTATCCTAATTGACAGGGGGCAGAACTAGTTGACAGGGGGCACTCCTCATTGACAGGGGGCACTCCTCATTGACAGGGGGCACTCCTCATTGACAGGGGGCAATGCTCATTGACAGGCGACACTCCTCATTGACAGGGGGCACTCCAGTTGACGGGGGGGGGGGGAGTTGGGGGGCACTTCAATTGATAGGGGGCACTCCAATCGACACGGGGCACCCGGTTGACATGGGGGACTCCTAATGTACAGTGGGCAGTCCGAATTGGCAGCACGCACTCCTCATTGACAGGGTGCACTCCTAATTGACACGGGGCACTCCTAATTTATATGGGGCACTCCTCATTGACGGTGGGGTACTCCTCATTGACGGTGGTGCATTCCTCATTGACGCTGGGGCACTCCTCATTGACGGGGCTGCGGGGGCACTCCTCATTGACGGGGGGGCGGGTTAACAACATTGACAAGGGGAATTCCTCATTGTCAGGGGCCTCCCAATTGACAGGGAGCACTCCCAATTGACAGGGCCACTCCTCATTGACAGTGGGGCACTCCTCATGATGTGGGGGATGTCCTCATTGACAAATGGAACTCCTCATTGACAGGGGCCTCCTGATTGACATTGGGCACTCCTAATTGACAGGCGGCACACTTCATTGACAGGCGCACACCTCATTGACAGGGGGCACTCCACATTCACAGGGGGCACTCCAATTGACAGGGGGCACTCCAATTGACAGGGGGCACTCCAATCGAGAGGGGGCACTCCAATTGACAGGGTGTACTCCAGTCGAAAGGGGGGACTCCTCATTGACAGGGGTCACTCCTAATTGGCAGCGGGCACAACTAATTGGCAGGGGGCACTACTAATTGCCAGGGGGCACTGCTAATTGGCAGGGGGTACTCCAATTTGACAGGGGGCACACCTAATTGACAGGGGAACTCCAAATTGACAGGGGGCACTCCTAATTGGCAGGGTAGCTCCAAATTGTCTGGTAGCACTCCAAAATAACAGGGAGCACTCCTAATTGACAGGGGGCACTCCGAATGACAGTGGATGCTCCTAACTGAAAGGGGGCACTCCTAATTGCAAGGCTTTACTCTTAATTGACAGGGGGCACTCCTAATTGACAGGGGGCACTCCTAATCGACAGGAGGGACTCCTCATTGACAGGGTGCACTCCTCATTGACAGGGGCACTTCTCATTAACAGGGGCACTCCGCCTTGATGGTGGGGCTCTCCTCATGGATGAGGCGTCACTCCTCATTGACGGTTGGGCACTCCTCATTGACGTGGGATGAATCCTCATTGACGGGGCGGGCACTAATCATTGACGCGGGGGGTGGGCACTCCTCATTGGCGGTGGCGCACTCCGCATTGACAGGGTGAAGTCTTCATTGACAGGGGGCTCTCCTAATTGGCAGGGTCACTCCGAGTTGAGAGATGCCAATCCTACTTGACAGGGGGAGATTCTAATTGACAAGGCGCTATCCTAATTGACAGGGGCCAGAACTAGTTGACAGTGGGTACTCCTCATTGACAGGGGGCACTCCTCATTGACAGCGGGAAATCCTCATTGACAGGGGGAACTCCACTTGACGGGGGCTGGGGGGGAGGGGGGGACTCCAATTGACAGGGTGCACTCCAATCGACACGGGGCACTGCAATTGACAGGAGGCACTCCTAATTGCCAGCGGGCACTCCTCATTGACGGGGTGCACTCGCAATTGACAGGGGGCACTCCGAATTGACTGGTGGCACTCCAAATTAATATGTGGCAGTCCTCATTGACGGTGGGGCATTCCTCATTGACGGTGGGGCTCTCTTCAATGACGGGTGTGCACTCCTCATTGACAAGGGGTATTCCTCATTGACAGGGGCCTCCCAATTGGCAGGGTGCACTCCTAATTGACAGGGGGCACTCCTCATTGACAGGGGGCACACTTCATGGACGAGGGGGGAATCTTCATAGACGGGGGGGCGGGCACTAGTCATTCACAGTGTGACACTCCTCCTTGACGTGGGGGGAATTGTCATAGTCGGGGGTGGGGAGCCACTCCTCATTAGTGTGGGGAAATCCTCATTGAGGCGGGGGCACTCCTCATTGAAGTGGGGGAATTGGCATTGTCGGGGATGGGGGCACTCCTCATTGACGGCGGGTCAATCCTCATTGACAGTGTGAAGTCCTCATTGACAGGGGGCTCTCCTAATTGACAGGGGTCACTCCTAATTGATAGGGGCCACTGCTAATTGACAGGCGGCACACTTCATTCACAGTGGGCACACCTCATTGACAGGGGGCACTCCTCATTGACAGGGGGGCTCCCCATTGACAGGGGGCACTCCAATAGACAGGTGGCACTCCAATCGACAGGGGGCTCTCCAATTGACAGAATGTACTCCAATTGACATGGAGGTCTCCTAATTGACAGGGGCCACTCCTAATTGGCAGCGGGCACTACTAATTGCCAGGGTGTACTCCTCATTCACGGAGGGCAGTCCGCATTGATGGTCGGGCTCTCCTCATGGATGGTGCGGCACTCCTCATTTACGGTGGGACACTCCTCATTGACGGTGGGACACTCCTCATTGACGGTGGGACACTCCTCATTGACACGGGGCACTCCTCATTGACAGGGGGTACTCCTCATTGACAGGGGGCACTCCTCATTGACAGGGGCACTCTGCATTGATGGTGGGGCTCACCTCATGGATTGTGCAGCACTCGTCATTGACGGTGGGGCAGTCATCATTCACGGGGGGGGGGGCACTCCTCATTGACGTGGGGTGAATCCTCATTGATGGGGCGGGCACTACTCATACACGGGTGTGGGGGGGGGCACTCCTCATTGACGGTGGTGCACTACTCATTTACAGGGTGACGTCCTCATTGACAGGGGTCACTCTAATTGACAGGGGTCACTCCTAATTGATCGGTGCCAATCCTACTTGACAGGGGGAGATCCTAATTGACAAGGCGCTATCCTCATTGACAGGGGGCAGAACGAGTTGACGGGGGCAGAACGAGTTGACAGTGGGCACTCCTCATTGACAGGGGGCACTCCTCATTGACAGTGGGCACCCCACTGGACGGGGGGGGGAGAACTCCAAATGACAGGGTGCAATCCAATTGACATGGGGCACTCCGAATTTGACAGGGGGCAGTCCTAATTGCCAGCGGGCACTCCCCATTGACGGGGTGCACACCTAATTGACAGGGGTCATTCCTCGGTGATGGGGACCGCTCCACATTGACAGGGGCCACTCCTCATTGACAGGGGCCACTCCTCATTGACAGGGGGCACTCCTCATTGACAGTTGGGCACTCCTCATTGACGGTGGGGCACTCCTCATTGACGGGGGGGGGGCTCTCCTCATTGACAAGGGGAACTCCTCATTGACAGGGGCCTCCTAATTGACAGGGGGCACTCCTAATTGACGGGGAGCACTCCAATAGACAGGGGGCTCTCCAATTGACAGGGTTCACCCCTCATTGACACGGGGCACTCCTAATTGATAGGTGCCACTCCTACGTGACAGGGGGAGATCCTAATTGACAGAGGGCAGAACTATTTGACAGTGGGCACTCCTCATTGACAGGGGGCACTCCTCATTGACAGGGGGTACTCCACTTGACGGGGGGGGGGTTGGGCACTCCAATTGACGGTGCACCCCAATCGACACGGGGCACTCCAATTTACAGGGGGCACTCCAATTGACAGGGGGCACTCCTCATTGACACGGGGCACTCCCCATTGACAGAGGGCACACCTCATTTACAGGGGGCATTCCTAATTGACAATTTGCTCTCCTCAATGAAAGGGGGCACTTCTAATTGACTGGGGGCACTCCTAATTGACAGGGTTCACTCCTAGGTGACAGGAGGGCACTGCTCATTGACAGGCGGCACTCTCCATTGACAGTGGGGGACTCCTCATTGACGGCGGGGGGGGGGGCACTTCTCAATGATGTGGGGAACTCCTCATTGATGGGGCGCGCTCCTCATTGACAAGGGGAACCCTTCATTGACGTGGCCTCCTAATTAACAGGGGGACTAAAATTGATATGAGGCACTCCTAATTGCCAGCAGGCAATCCTCATTGACGGGGTACACACCTAATGGACAGGGAGGCACTCCTCATTGACGGGGTACACACCTAATTGACAGGGAGCACTCTGAATTTACTGGGGGAACTCCTAATTAATATGGGGCACTCCTCATTGACAGGGGGCACTCCTCATTGACGGTGGGGTGCTCCTCATTGACGGTGGGGCATTCCTCATTGACGGTGGGCCTCTCCTCATTGACGGGGTTGCACTCCTCATTGACAAGGGAAATTCCACATTGACAGGGGTCTCCCAATTGACAGGTGGCACTCCTAATTGACATGGGGGAATTGTCACAGTCGGGGGTGGAGGGCACTCCTCATTGACGCGGCGGCACTCCTCATTGACGAGGGGGGAATTGGCAATGTCGGGGGTGGGGGCACTCCTCATTCACGGTGGGGCAATCCACAATGACAGGGTGAAGTCCTCATTGACAGGGGGCTCTCATAATTGACAGTGGTCACTCCTAATTGATAGGGGCCACTCCTAACTGACAGGGCACACTCGTAATTGCCAGAGGACACACGTAATTGACAGGGGGCACTCCGAATTGACATGGGGAGATCGTAATTGATAAGGGGCTCTCCAAATTGAAAGGCGGGCACTCGTAATCGACAGGGGGTACTCCTAATTGACAGTGCCACTCCTCATTCACAGCGGGCACTCCTCATTGACAGTGGGGAACTCCTCATTGATGGCGGGGGGGGGGGGGGGGGTTCTCCTCATTGACAAGTGGAACACCTCATTGACAGGGGCCTCCTAATTGTCAGGGGGCACTCATAATTGACAGGCGGCATACTTCATTGACAGCGCCACACATCATTGACAGGGGGCACTCCACGGTGACAGAGGACTCTCCAATAGACAGGGGGCATTCCAATTCACAGGGGCCACTCCAATTGACAGGGTGCACTCCAATCGAAAGAGGGGACTCCTCATTTACAGGGGTCACTCCTAATTGATAGCGGGCACAACTATTTGTCAGGGGACACTACTAATTGACAGGGGGTATTCCAATCTGACAGAGGGCACACCAAATTGACAGGGGAACTCCAAATTGAGAGGGGCACTCCTAATTGGCAGCGTCACTCCAGATTGTCAGGGAGTACTCCAAAATGACAGGGAGCACTCCTAATTGAAAGGGAGCACTCCTAACTGACCGTGGACACTCCTCATTGACAGAGGCGCACTCCTCATTGACAGGGGGCATTCCTCATTGACGTGGGGGTAAACTTCATTGACGGGATGGGCACTACACATTCACAGGGGGCGGGGGGGGGGCGACACCTCTCATTGACGGTGGGGCACTCCCCATTGACAGGGTGATGTCTTCATTGACAGGGGGCTCTCCTAATTGACAGGGGTCACTCCTAATTGATAGGTGCCACTCATACTTGACAGGGGGAGATCCTAATTAACAAGGCGCTATCCTAATTGACAGGGGGCAGAACTAGTTGACGGGGGCACTCCTCATTGACAGGGGGCACTCCTCATTGACAGGGGGCACTCCTCATTGACAGGGGGCAATGCTCATTGACAGGCGACACTCCTCATTGACAGGGGGCACTCCAGTTGACGGGGGGGGGAGTTGGGGGGCACTTCAATTGATAGGGGGCACTCCAATCGACACGGGGCACCCGGTTGACATGGGGGACTCCTAATGTACAGTGGGCAGTCCGAATTGGCAGCAGGCACTCCTCATTGACAGGGTGCACTCCTAATTGACACGGGGCACTCCTAATTTATATGGGGCACTCCTCATTGACGGTGGGGTACTCCTCGTTGACGGTGGTGCATTCCTCATTGACGCTGGGGCACTCCTCATTGACGGGGCTGCGGGGGCACTCCTCATTGACGGGGGGGCGGGTTAACAACATTGACAAGGGGAATTCCTCATTGTCAGGGGCCTCCCAATTGACAGGGAGCACTCCCAATTGACAGGGCCACTCCTCATTGACAGTGGGGCACTCCTCATGATGTGGGGGATGTCCTCATTGACAAATGGAACTCCTCATTGACAGGGGCCTCCTGATTGACAGGGGGCACTCCTAATTGACAGGCGGCACACTTCATTGACAGGCGCACACCTCATTGACAGGGGGCACTCCACATTCACAGGGGGCACTCCAATTGACAGGGGGCACTCCAATTGACAGGGGGCACTCCAATCGAGAGGGGGCACTCCAATTGACAGGGTGTACTCCAGTCGAAAGGGGGGGACTCCTCATTGACAGGGGTCACTCCTAATTGGCAGCGGGCACAACTAATTGGCAGGGGGCACTACTAATTGCCAGGGGGCACTGCTAATTGGCAGGGGGTACTCCAATTTGACAGGGGGCACACCTAATTGACAGGGGAACTCCAAATTGACAGGGGGCACTCCTAATTGGCAGGGTAGCTCCAAATTGTCTGGTGGCACTCCAAAATAACAGGGAGCACTCCTAATTGACAGGGGGCACTCCGAACTGACAGTGGATGCTCCTAACTGAAAGGGGGCACTCCTAATTGCAAGGCATTACTCTTAATTGACAGGGGGCACTCCTAATTGACAGGGGGCACTCCTAATCGACAAGGAGGGACTCCTCAATGACAGGCTGCACTCCTCATTGACAGGGGCACTTCTCATTAACAGGGGCACTCCGCATTGATGGTGGGGCTCTCCTCATGGATGAGGCGTCACTCCTCATTGACGGTTGGGCACTCCTCATTGACGTGGGATGAATCCTCATTGACGGGGCGGGCACTAATCATTGACGAGGGGGGTGGGCACTCCTGATTGGCGGTGGCGCACTCCGCATTGACAGGGTGAAGTCTTCATTGACAGGGGGCTCTCCTAATTGGCAGGGTCACTCCGAGTTGAGAGATGCCAATCCTACTTGACAGGGGGAGATCCTAATTGACAAGGCGCTATCCTAATTGAAAGGGGCCAGAACTAGTTGACAGTGGGTACTCCTCATTGACAGGGGGCACTCCTCATTGACAGCGGGAAATCCTCATTGACAGGGGGAACTCCACTTGACGGGGGGTGGGGGGGAGGGGGGACTCCAATTGACAGGGTGCACTCCAATCGACACGGGGCACTGCAATTGACAGGGGGCACTCCTAATTGCCAGCGGGCACTCCTCATTGACGGGGTGCACTCGCAATTGACAGGGGGCACTCCGAATTGACTGGTGGCACTCCAAATTAATATGTGGCAGTCCTCATTGACGGTGGGGCATTCCTCATTGACGGTGGGGCTCTCTTCAATGACGGGTGTGCACTCCTCATTGACAAGGGGTATTCGTCATTGACAGGGGCCTCCCAATTGGCAGGAGGCACTCCTAATTGACAGGGGGCACTCCTCATTGACAGGGGGCACACCTCATGGACGAGGAGGGAATCGTCATAGACGGGGGGGCGGGCACTACTCATTCACAGTGTGACACTCCTCCTTGACGTGGGGGGAATTGTCATCGTCGGGGGTGGGGAGCCACTCCTCATTGATGTGGGGAAATCCTCATTGAGGCGGGGGCACTCCTCATTGAAGTGGGGGGAATTGGCATTGTCGGGGATGGGGGCACTCCTCATTGACGGCGGGTCAATCCTCATTGACAGTGTGAAGTCCTCATTGACAGGGGGCTCTCCTAATTGACAGGGGTCACTCCTAATTGATAGGGGCCACTGCTAATTGACAGGCGGCACACTTCATTCACAGTGGGCACACCTCATTGACAGGGGGCACTCCTCATTGACAGGGGGGCTCCCCATTGACAGGGGGCACTCCAATAGACAGGGGGCACTGCAATTGACAGAATGTACTCCAATTGACATGGGGGTCTCCTAATTGACAGGGGCCACTCCTAATTGGAAGCGGGCACTACTAATTGCCATGGTGTACTCCTCATTGACGGTGGGACACTCCTCATTGACGGTGGGACACTCCTCATTGACGGTGGGACACTCCTCATTGACACGGGGCAGTCGTCATTGACAGGGGGCAGTCCACATTGACAGGCGGTACTCCTGAAGTAGGTCATTTTCCAAAGCCACATTTTTATTATCTCATCAATATTCACCTCATTAAACCTATTCATTTATTGGACTGATTGGCACCATTCATAACGTGCCCACAATGTCGAGGGGAACACTCGAATAGACGTTCGTTTAAATCCCCCTCTGCACAGCTGAGAGACCATTAATTTCAAAGCCGACAAAAGATCCTTATTCTGCCCAGCAACAGCACGAAGCGACAATTTAAACCGGCCCTTGGCCAGAAGATCGGGATATCTGCGAGTCAAGACCTGGCAGTGGGATATATTAAGAAGTTTAACAACACCAGGTTAAAGTCCAACAGGTTTATTTGGTAGCAAAAGCCACACAAGCTTTCGAAGCTCTAAGCCCGTTCGGCCTTCGCGACACACGACAGCGCAGAGTCGCTGAGCAGAAACTGATAGCCAAGTTCCGCACACACGCGGACGGCCTCAACCGGGATATTGGGTTCATGTCACACTATTTGTAACGCCCACAGTTGCGTGGACCTGCAGAGATTCACTGGCTGTCTTGTCTGGATACAATACACATCTTTTTAGCCTGTCTTGATGCTCTCTCCACTCCCATTGTTTTGTTTCTTAAAGACTTGATTAGTTGTAAGTATTCGCATTCCAACCATTATTCATGTAAATTGAGTCTGTGCCTTTATAAACTCTGTTTGTGAACAGAATTCCCACTCACCTGAAGAAGGGGCTTAGAGCTTCGAAAGCTTGTGTGGCTTTTGCTACCAAATAAACCTGTTGGACTTTAACCTGGTGTTGTTAAACTTCTTACTGTGTTTACCCCAGTCCAACGCCGGCATCTCCACATCATGAGTGGGATACATGGCATAACTCTACTGCAAATAAAATATTATGGGAATAAAATGGCCAAGGCAGGCAAAGAAACTTAATAAACAAGGATAAAAATAATAAAAGATTAGATTAAATCCCGCTACACACAGCAGGACAAAATGACATTAACACCTAATCTCGCAAGCAGAGAATACAAACACAAAACATCAGAGGTCGATTTAGATGAGGGGACACATCGAGAGGATAATGGGAAACACATTCAAACACCGGGGCAAGAACAGGCAGTCCCATTAACACGGAGACACACCACACAGATGCAAATAGACAAACTCTACCAGGGAACTTCCTGATAAGATAGGCCACTTTTTAGGTATTGTAAAAATGTATGAGCAAATGTTCCCGCTCGAGTTTGGATTCCTATAAATATCCAGAGCAAATGTGTAACTGTTGAGATCAACGTGGCCAAGCCACCGTTTCTAAGGTGGCTACGGGGGTCTCCCTGGTATCCCAGTAATTGAACAATAAGGAAAAACTCTTTGAACCTTGCCTTGCGACTCGACCTCCTTGACTGCACTGGTACAAGGGATTTTTCCCGACAACACTCCTCGTTGACAGGGTACTCCTCATTAACAGGGGGTTCTCCTCCTTGACAGGGGGCACTCCTCATTGAAAGGGGGCACTCCTCATTGACAGGGCGCACTCCTCAATGACAGGGGGCACTCCTCATTGACGTGGGGGGAATTGGCATAGTCGGGGGTGGGGGGGCACTCCTCATTGACGGTGGGGCAATCCTCATTGACAGGGGGCTCTCCTAATTGACAGGGGTCACTCCAAGTTGATAGGGACCAATCCTAATTGACAAGGCGCAATCCCAATTGTCAGAGGGCATACCTAATTGACAGGGGGACTCCTAATTGACAGGCGGCACACTTCATTGACAGTGGGCACACCGCATTGACAGGGGGCACTCCTCATTGGCAGGGGGCACTCCCCATTGACAGGGGGCACTCCAACAGACAGGGGGAACTCCAATTGACAGGGGGCACTCCAATCGACAGGGGGCACTCCAATTGACAGGATGTACTCCAATTGACATGGGGGACTCCTAATTGACAGGGGCCACTACAAATTGGCAGCGGGCACTACTAATTGCCAGGGGGACTACTAATTCCAGGGGGTACGCCTCATTGACGGACGGCACTCCGCATTGATGGTGGGGCTCTCCTCATGGATGGTGCCGCACTCCTCATTGACGGTGGCACACTCCTCATTGACACGGGGCACTCCTCATTGACAGGGGGCACTCCTAATTGACAGGCGGTACTCCTGAAGTAGGTCATTTTCCAAAGCCATATTTTTATTATCTCATCAATATTAACCTCATTAAACATATTCATTTATTGGACTGATTGGCACCATTCATAACGTACCCACAATGCAGAGGGGAACACCCGAATGGACAGTCGTTTAAATCCCCCTCTGCACAGCTGAGAGACCTTTAATTTCAAAGCCGACAAAAGATCCTGATTCTGCCCAGCAACAGCACGAAGCTGCATTTTAAACCGGCCCTTGGCCAGAAGATCGGGATATCTGCGAGTCAAGACCTGGCAGTGGGATATATGGCATAACTCTACTGTAAATAAAATATTATGCAAATAAAATGGCCAAGGGAGGCAAATAAACTTAATAAACCAGGATAAAAATAATAAAAGATTAGATTAAATCCCCCTCCACACAGCAGGACAAAATGACATTAACACCTATTCTCGCAAGCATAGAGTACAGACACAAAACTTCAGAGGTCGATTTAGATGAGGGGACACATCGAGCGGATAATGGGAAACACATTAAAACACCGGGGCAAGAACAGGCAGTCCCATTAACACGGACACACAGCACACAAATGCAAATTGTCAAACTCTACCAAGGAACTTTCTGACCAGATAGGCAACTTTTAGGTATTGTAAAAATGTATGAGCAAATCTTCCCGCTCGAATTTGGATTCCTATAAATATCCAGAGCAAATGTGGAACTGTTGAGATCAACGTGGCCAAAACACTGTTTCTAAGCTGGCTGCGGGGGTCTCCCTGGGATCCCAGTAATTGTACAATGAAGAAAAACGCTTTGAACCTTGCCTTGCGATTCGACCTCCTTGAATGAAAAGGTACAAGGGATTTTTCCCGACAACACTCCTCATTGACAGGCGGTACTGCTCATTGACAGGGGGCACTCCGCCTTGACACGGGGCACTCCTCATTGACAGGGGTCACTCCTAATTGATAGGTGCCACTCCTACTTTACTGCGGGAGCTCCGAATTGACAAGCCGCTATCCTAATTGACAGGGGGCAGAACTAATTGACAGTGGGCACTCCCCACTGAAAGGGGGCACTCCTCATTGACAGGGGACAATCCTCATTGACGGTTGGGCACTCCTCATTCACAGTGGGGCACTCCGCATTGACAAGTGGAACTTCTCATTGACAGGGGCCTCCTAATTGACAGGGTGCACTCCTAATTCACCGTGGACCCCCCCCCCCCCCCATTGACGGGGGCACTCCCAATTGACAGAGTGGGACTCCTAATTGACAGGGGTCATTCCTAGGTGACGGGGGCCACCCCTCATTGACAGGGGCACTCCGCATTGATGGTGGGGCCCTCCGCATGGATAGTGGGGCACTCCTCATTGACGGTGGGGCACTTCTTACTGACGGGGGGCAATCCGCATTGTCAGGGAGAAGTCCTCATTGACAGGGGGCTCTCCTAATTGACAGGGGGCACTCCTAATTGATAGGGGCCACTCCTAATTGACGGGGGCTACTCCTAATTGACAGGCGCACACCTCATTGACAGGGGGCTCACCTCATTGAAAGGGGGCACTCCGCATTGAAAGGGGGCACTCCTTAATGACATGGGGCACTCCTCATTGACAGGGGGCGCTACAATTGACAGGGGGCACTCCAATTAACAGGGGGCACTCTAATCGACAGGGGGCACTCCAATTCACAGGTTGTACTCCAATTAACATGGCGGACTCCTAATTGACAGGGGCCACTCCGAAGTGGCAGCGGGCACTACTAATTGGCAGGCGGGACTAATAAATGCCAGGGGGCACACCAACTTGACAGGGGAACTCGAAATTGACAGGGGGCACTCCGAATTGACAGGGGAACTCCAAATTGACTGCGGGCACTCCTAATTGATAGGGGAACTCCAATTTGACAGGGGGCACACCAAATTGACAGGGGAACTCCAAATTGACAGGGGGCAATCCTAATTGGCAGCGTCACTCCGAATTGGCAGGGGGTACTCCAAAATGACAGGGAACACTCCTAATTGACAGGGGGCACTCCTAACTGACAGTGGGAGCTCCAAACTAACAAGGAGCACTTCTAATTGCAAGGGGGTACTCTTAATTGACAGGGGGCACACCTAATTGACAGGGTGCACTCCTAATTGTCAGGGGGCACTCCCCATTGACAGGGTGCATTCCTCATTGACAGGGGGCACTCCTCATTGACAGGTGCACTCCGCATTGATGGTGGGGCTCTCCTCATCGATGGTGCGGCACTCCTCATTGACGGTGGGACACTCCTCATTGACAGGGCGCACTCCTCATTGACAGGGGGAACTCCTAATTGACGTGGGGGGAATTGGCATAGTCGGGGGTGGGGGGCACTCCTCATTGACAGTGGGGCAACGCTCATTGACAGGGTGAAGTCCTCATTTTCAGCGGGCTCTCCTAATTGATAGGGGCCATTCCTATTTGACACGGCGCAATCCTAATTGTCAGAGGGCAGACCTAATTGACAGGGGGCACTCCTAATTGACAGGCGGCACACTGCATTGAAAGTGGGCACACCTCATTGACAGGGGGCACTCCTCATTGACAGGGGGCACTCCCCATTGACAGGGGGAAACTCCAATAGAAAAGGTGCACACCAATTGACAGGGGGCACTCCAATCGACAGGGGGCACTCCAATTGACAGGATGTACTCCAATTGACATGGGGGACTCCTAATTGACAGGGGCCACTACTAATTGGCAGCGGGCACTACTAATTGGCAGGGGGACTACTTATTTCCAGGGTGTACCCCTCATTGACGGAGGGCACTCCACATTGATGGTGGGGCTCTCCTCATGGATGCTGCCGCACCCCTCATTGACGGAGGATAATGGGAAACACATTAAAACACCGGGGCAAGAATAGGCAGTCCCATTAACACGGAGACACACCACACAGATGCAAATAGAAAAGCTCTACCAGGGAACCTCCTGACCAGATAGGCCACATTTTTGGTATTGTAAAAATGTATGAGCAAATGTTCCCGCTCGAATTTGGATTCCTATAAATATCCAGAGTAAATGCGTAACTGTTGAGATCAAAGTGGCCAAGCCACTGTTTCTAAGCTGGCTGCAGGGGTCTCCCTGTGATCCCAGTAATTGTACAATAAAGAAAAGCGCTTTGAACCTCGCCTTGCGACTTGACCTCCTTGACTGCACTGGGACAAGGGATTTTTCCCGACAACACTCCTCATTGACAGGCGGTACTCCTCATTGACGTGTGGGGAATCCTCATTGACGGGGTGGCCACTGCTCATTGACAGGTTGAAGGCTTCATTGACAGGGGACTCTCCGAATGAACAGGGGTCACTCCGAATTGATAGCTGCCACTCCTACTTGATAGGGGGAGCTCCTAATTGACAAGGCGCTGTCCGAACTAACAGGGGGCAGAACTAATTGACAGTGGGCACTCCTCATTGACAGGGGACACTCCTCATTGGCAGGGGGCTCTCCCCATTGACAGGGGGCACTCCTCATTGACAGGGGGCACTCCAATTGACGGGGGGGGGGGGCACTCCAATTGACAGGGGGCACTCCAATCGACAGGGGGCACCCAATTTACATGGGGGACTCCTAATTAACAGGGGGCACTCCGAATTGGCAGCGGGCACTCCTCATTGACAGGGTGCACTACTAACTGACAGGGGGCATCCCAAATTTATATGGGGCATTCCTCATTGACGGTGGGGCACTCCTCATGACGGGGGTGGGCACTCCCCAATGGTGTGGGGGTGTACACCTCATTGACAAGGGGAATTCCTCATTGTCAGTGGCCTACCAATTGACAACCTGTCAATGAGGAATTCACCCTGTCAATGAGGAGTGCCACCGTTGTAAATGAGTAGTGCACCCGTCCGTTACATGTCAATTAGAGTGGCCCCTGTCAATTAGGATTGCCCCCTGTCAAGGAGGAGTGCCCACTGTCAATGAGGATTGCTCCCTGTCAATGAGGAGTCTACCCTGTCAATGGGCAATCCCCACTATCAATTAGTTCTGCCCCCTGTCAATTAGGATAGCGCCTTGTCAATTAAGAGCTCCCCATGTCAATGAGGAGTGCCACCGTTGTAAATGAGTAGTGCACCCGTCCGTCGACGACGATTCCCCCCACCGTCAATGAGGAGTAACCCAAAATCAATTAGGAGGGCCCCACCATCAATTAGGATAGCGCCTTGTCAATTAAGAGCTCCCCATGTCAGTTAGGAGTGGCACCAGATAATTAGGAGTGCCCTCTGTCAATTAGGGGAGCCCCCTGTCAATAAGGACTTCACCCTGTCAATGAGGAGTGCACGACCGTGAATGAGGAGTGCCACCCTGTGAATGAGTAGTGCCCCCCTCCGTCTATGACGATTCCCCCCACGTCAATGAGGAGTGCCCCGCCCCCGGTCAATGAGGAATGCCCCACCGTCATGAGGAGTGTCCTCTGTCAATGCGGAGTGGCCCCCGTCACCTAGGAGTGACCCCTGTCAATTTGGCGTGGCCCCTGTCAAAGAGGGGTGCATGGTGTCAATGAGGAGTGCCCCCCCCAAAGAGGAAGCCTCTGTCAATGAGGAGAGCAACCCATCAATGAGGAGTGCCCCACCGACAATGACGAGTGCCCACCGTCAATGAGGAGTGCCCGATGTCAATGAGGAGTGGCCGTGTCAATTAGGAGTGCCCCCTGTGAATAAGGAGTGCCCCCCTTTCAATTTGGAGATCCCCTTATCAATTACGAGCTCCCCCTGTCAATTCGGAGAGCCCCCTGTCAATGACGACTTCACCCTGTCAATGAGGAGTGCACCACCGTCAATGAGGAGTGCCCCCCACATGAATGAATAGTGCCCGCCCCGTCAATGAGGATTCCCCCACGTCAACGAGCAGTGCCCCCGCGTCAATGAGGAGTGCCCCACCGTCAATGAGGAGTACCGCACCATCCATCAGGAGAGCCTCACCATCAATGCGGAGTGCCCCTGTCAATGAGGAGTGCCCCCTGTCAATGAGGTGTGCACAGTGTCAATGAGGAGTGCCCCCTGTCGATCAGGAGTACTCCCTGTCAATTAGCAGTGCCCCCTGTTAATTAAGAGTACCCCCTCGGAATTAGGAGTGCCGCTTGTGAGTTAGAAGCTCCCACTGTCAGTCAGGAGTGCCCCCTGTAAATTAGGAGTGGTCCCTTTCATTTTGGAGTGCCCCCTGCCAATTCAGAGTAATGCTGCCAATTAGGAGTGCCCCCTGTCAAGTTGGAGTTCCCCCTGTCAATTTGGTCTCCCCCTATCAAATTGGAGTACCCTCTTGTCAATTAGCATTGCCCCCTGGCAATTAGTAATACCCCCTGCCAATTAGTAGTGCCCGCTGCCATTTAGGCGTGGCCCCTTTCAATTTGGAGCCCCCCATGTCAATTGGAGTGCACCCTGTCAATTGGAGTCCCATCTGCCGATTGGAGTGCCACCTGTCAATAAGGAGTGCCCCATGTCAATGAGGAGTGTCCCCTGTCAATGAGGGGTGCCCCCTGTCAATGAGGTGTGCCCCCTGTCAATGAAGTGTGCACTCTTCAATTTGGAGTGTCCCCTGTCTGCCCTCTGTCAATTAGGATTGCGCCTTGTCAATTAGGAGTGGCCACTATCAATTAGAATTTACCCCTCTCAATTTGGAGAGCGGCCTGTCAATGAGGACTTCACCCTGTCAATGAGGATTGCCCCACCATTAATGAGGAGTGCTACCCTGTGAACGAGTTGTGCCCCCCCCGTCTATGACTGTCAATGAGGAGTCTCCCCCGTCAATGAGCAATGCCCACTGTCAATGAGGAGTGCCCCCTGTCAATTAGGATAGCGCCTTGTCAATTAAGAGCTCCCCCTGTCAATTAGGAGTGGCCCCAGTAAATTAGGAGTGCCCCCTGTCAATTAGGGCAGCCCCCTGTCAATGAAGACTTCACCCTGTCAATGAGGAGTGCACTACCGTCAATGAGGAGTGCCCGCCCATGAATGAATAGTGCCCGCCCCGTCAATGAGGAATCCCCCCACGTCAATGAGGAGTGCCCCACCGTCAATGAGGAGTGCCGCACCATCAATGAGGAGAGCCTCACCATCAATGCGGATTGCCTCTTTCAATGAGGAGTGCCTCCTGTCAATGGGGAGTGCACCCTGTCAATGAGGTGTGCCCCCTGTCGTTTAGGGGTACTCCCTGTCAATTAGCAGTGCCCCCTGCCAATTAAGAGTACCCCCTTGCAATTAGGAGTGCCGCATGTTAGTTAGGAGCTCCCATTGGAAGTTAGGAGTGAGCCCTGTAAATTAGGAGAGCTCCCTGTCATTCTGGAGTTCCACCTGCCAATTCAGAGTAACGCTGCCAATTAGGAGATCCCCCTGTCAATTTGGTCTCCCACTATCAAATTGGAGTACCCCCTGTCAATTAGCAGTGCCCTCTGGCAATTAGTAATACCCCCTGCCAAGTAGTTGTGCCCGCTGCCATTTACGAGTGGCCCCTTTAAATTAGGAGCCCCCCATGTCAATTGGAGTACACCCTGTCAATTGGAGTCCCATCAGCCGATTGGAGTGCCCCCTGTCAATGAGGTGTGCCGCCTGTCAATTACGAGTGCCCCATGTCAATTAGGTCTGCGCTCTCTCAATTAGGATTGCGCCTTGTTAATTTGGAGTGGCCCCTATCAATTAGGAGAGCCCCCTGTCAATGAGGAATTCACCCTGTCAATGAGGAGTGCCACCGTTGTAAATGAGTAGTGCACCGGTCCGTCGACGACGACGATTCCCCACACCGTCAATGAGGAGTAACCCAAAATCAATGAGGAGGGCCCCACCATGAATGCGGATTGCCCCCTTGTCAATGAGGATTGGCCCCCTTCACCTAGGAGTGACCCCTGCGAATTAGGAGTGCACCCTGTCAATGAGGAGTGCTCGCTGCCAATTAGGAGTGCCCCTTGTCAATTACGAGACCCCCACGTCAATTGGAGTGCACCCTGTCAATTGGAGGGCCCCGTGGCGATTGGAGTGCCCCCTGCCAATTGAAGTACCCCCTGGCAATTAGGATTGCCCCCGTCAATTACGAGTCTCCCCTGTCAATTAGGAATGCCCCCTTTCATATAGAAGTGACCCTTGTCAGTTAGGAGCTTCCCCTGTCAATTAGGAGTGGCCCCAGTAAATTAGGAGTGACCCCGGTCAATTAGGAGAGCCCCCTGTCAATGAAGACTTCACCCTGTCAATGAGGAGTGCGCGACCGTCAATGAGGTGTGCCCCGCCACCCCCCCCCGTGAATGAGTAGTGGCCGCCCCATCAATGATGATTCACCCCATGTCAATGAGGAGTGCCTCCCCGTCAATGAGGAGTGCCGCACCATCCATGAGGAGAGCACCACCATCAATTCGGAGTGCCCCTGTCAATGAAGATTGCCCCCTGTCAATGAGGAGTGCACCCTGTCAATGAGGAGTGCCCCCTGTCGATTAAGAGAACCGCCTTGCAATTAGGAGTGCCGCTTGTCAGTTAGGAGTTCCCACTGTCAGTTCGGAGTGCCCCCTTTCAATTAGGAGTGCTCCCTGTCATTTTGGAGTGCCTCCTGCCAATTCGGAGTGACGCTGCCAATTAGGAGTGCCCCCTGTCAAATTGAAGTTCCCCCTGTCAATTTGCTGTGCCCCCTATCAAACTGGAGTACCCCTTGTCAATTAGCAGTGCCCCCTGACAATTAGTAGTACCCCCTGCTAATTCGTAGTGCCCGCTGCCAATTAGGAGTAGCCCATGTCAATTAGGAGTACCCCATGTCAATTGGAGTACAGCCTGTCAATTGGAGTCCCCCCTATCGATTGGAGTGGCCCCTGTCAATTGGAGTTCCCCCTGCCAATTGGAGTGCCCCCTGTCAATTGCAGTACCCCCTGTTTATTGGAGTGCCCCCTGTCAATGCGGCGTGCCCCCTGTCAATGCGGTGTGCCGCCTGTCAATTACGAGTGCCCCCTGTCAATGAGGACTTCACCCTGTCAGTGAGGATTGCCCCACCGTCAATGACGAGTGCCACCCTGTGAATGGGTAGGGCCCCCCTCCATCTGTGACGATTCCCCCCACGTCAATGAGGTGTCCCCCCCCCCCGTCAATCAGAAGTGCCCCACCGTCAATGAGGAGTACCCCAAAATCCATGAGGAGGGCCCGATCATTAATGCGGAGTGCCCCCTGTCAATGAGAATTGGCCCCCGTCACCTAGGGGTGATCCCTGTCAATTAGGAGTGACCCCTGTCAATTTGGAGTGCCCCATGCCAAAGAGGAGTTCCCCTGTCAATTAGGAATGCCCCCTGTCAAAGAGGAGGCCCCTGTCAATGAGAAGTTCCAATTGTCAATGAGGAGAGCCCCACCGTCAATGAGGAGAGCCGAACCGTCAATGAGGAGTGCCCCCTGTCAATGAGGAGTGCTCCCTGTCAGTGAGGTGTGCCCACTGTCAATTAGGAGTGCCCCCTGTCACTTAGGAGTGCCCCCCTTTCAATTAGGAGTGCCTCTTATCAATTACGAGCTCCCCATGTCAATTAGGAGTGCCCCCTGTCAATTAGGAGTGCCCCATGTCAATTAGAAGTGCCCCCTGACAATTAGCAATACCGCATGTCAATTAGGAGTGCCCCCTGTCCATTAGGAGGCCCCTGTCAATGAGGAGTTCCAATTGTCAATGAGGAGAGGCCCCCCCCCCGTCAATGAGGATTGTCCCACCGTCAATGAGGAGTGCCCAGCCGTCAATGAGGAGTGCCCCCTGTCAATGAGGTGTGACCCCTGTCAATTAGGAGTGCCCCCCTTTCAATTAGGAGTGCCCCTTATCAATTACGAGCTTCCCATGTCAATTAGGAGTGCCCCATGTCAAATTGGATTGACACATGTCAATTAGGAGTGGCCCCTGTCAATTAGGATTGCCCCCTGTCAAGGAGGAGTGCCCACTGTCAACGAGGATTGCCCCCTGTCAATGAGGAGTCTACCCTGTCAATGGGCAATGCCCACTATCAAATAGTTCTGCCCCCTGTCAATTAGGATAGCGCCTGGTCAATTAAGAGTTCCCCATGTCAGTTAGGAGTGGCACCAGATAATTAGGAGTGCCCCCTCTCAATTAGGGCAGCCCCCTGTCAATGAGGACTTCACCCTGTCAATGAGGAGTGCACCACCGTTAATGAGGAGTGCCACCCTGTGAATGAGTAGTGCCCCCCATCGTCTATGACGATTCCCCCCACGTCAATGAGGAGTGCCCCGCCCCCGGTCAATGAGGAGTGCCCCACCGTCATGAGGAGGGCCCTCTGTCAATGCGGAGTGGCCCCCGTCACCTAGGAGTGACCCCTGTCAATTAGGCGTGGCCCCTGTCAAAGAGGGATGCCTGGTGTCAATGAGGAGTGCTCCCCCCCAAAGAGGAGAGCACCCCATCAATGAGGAGTGCCCCACCGTCAATGACGAGTGCCCACCGTCAATGAGGAGTGCCCGCTGTCAATGAGGAGTGGCCCTGTAAATTAGGAGTGCCCCCTGTAAATTAGGAGTGCTCCCTTTCATTTTGGAGTGCCCCCTGCCAATTCAGAGTAATGCTGCAAATTAGGAGTGCCCCCTGTCAATTTGGAGTTCCCCCTTTCATTTTGGTCTCCCCCTATCAAATTGGAGTACCCTCTTGTCAATTAGCATTGCGCCCTGTCAATTAGTAATACCCCCTGCCAATTAGTAGTGCCCGCTGCCAATTAGGAGTGGCCCCTTTCAATTAGGAGCCGCCTATGTCAATTGGAGTACACCCTGTCAAATGGAGTCCCATCTGCCGATTGGAGTGCCCCTGTCAATAAGGAGTCCCCCATGTCAATGAGGGGTGCCCCCTGTCAATGAGGTGTGCCCCCTGTCAATGAAGTGTGCACTCTTCAATTAGGAGTGTCCCCTGTCTGCCCTCTGTCAATTAGGATTGCGCCTTGTCAATTAGGAGTGGCCACTATCAATTAGAATTGACCCCTCTCAATTTGGAGAGCGGCCTGTCAATGAGGACTTCACTCTGTCAATGAGGATTGCCCCACCATTAATGAGGAGTGCCACCCTGTGAACGAGTTGTGCCCCCCCCCCCCGTCTATGACGATTCCTCCCACGTTAATGAGGAGTGCTCCACCGTCAATGAGGAGTGCCCCCTGTCAATGAGGAGTGCCCCCTGTCAATGACGAGTGCCCCCTGTCAATGAGGAGTCTCCCCCGTCAATGAGCAATGTCCACTGTCAATGAGGAGTGCCCGCTGTCAATTAGGATAGCGCCTTGTCAATTAAGAGCTCCCCCTGTCAATTAGGAGTTGCCCCAGTAAATTAGGAGTGCCCCCTGTCAATTAGGGCAGGCCCCTGTCAATGAAGACTTCACCCTGTCAATGAGGAGTGCACCACCGTCAATGAGGAGTGCCACCCTGTGTATGAGTAGTGCCCCCCTCCGTCTATGACGATTCCCCCCACGTCAATGAGGAGTGCCCCGCCCCCCGTCAATGAGGAGTGCCCCACCGTCATGAGGAGTGCCCCCTGTCAATGAGGAGTGGCCCCCGTCACCGAGGAGTGACCCCTGTCAATTAGGTTTGGCCCCTGTCAAAGAGGAGTGCCCCCTTTCAATGAGGAGTTCCCCCTTTCAATTAAGTGTGCCCCTTATCAATTACGAGCTCCCCCTGTCAATTAGGACAGCCCCCTTTGAATGAAGACTTCACCCTGTCAATGAGGAGTGCACCACCGTCAATGAGGAGTGCCCCCCCATGAATGAATAGTGCCCGCCCCGTCAATGAGTATTCCCCCCACGTCAATGAGGAGTGCCCCACCGTCAATGAGGAGTGCCGCACCATCAATGAGGAGAGCCTCACCATTAATGCGGAGTGCCCCTTTCAATGAGGAGTGCCTCCTGTCAATGGGGAGTGCACCCTGTCAATGAGGAGTGCCCCCTGTCGTTTAGGGGTACTCCCTGTCAATTAGCAGTGCCCCCTGCCAATTAAGAGTACCCCCTTGCAATTAGGAGTGCCGCATGTTAGTTAGGAGCTTCCACTGGAAGTTCGGAGTGAGCCCTGTAAATTAGGAGTGCTCCCTGTCATTTTGGAGTGCCCCCTGCCAATTCAGAGTAACGCTGCCAATTAGGAGTTCCCCCTGTCAATTTGGTCTCCCACTATCAAATTGGAGTACCCCCTGTCAATTAGCAGTGCCCTCTGGCAATTAGTAATACCCCCTGCCAAGTAGTAGTGCCCATCCATGAGGAGAGCTGCACCATCAATGCAGGGTGCCCCTGTCAATGAGGAGTGCCCCCTGTCAATTAGAAGTGCACCCTGTCAATTAGGAGTGCCCCATATCAATTACGAGGTCCCTCTGTCAATTAGGAGTTCCCTCTGTCAGTTGGGAGGCCCCTGGCAAAGAGGAATTCCCCTTGTGAATGAGGAGTGCTCCCCCCCCCATCAATGAGGAGTGCCCCACCGTCAATGAGGAATGCCCCACCGTCGATAAGGTGTACCCAACGTCAATGAGGAGTGCCCCACATAAATTAGGAGTGCCCCCAGTCAATTCGGAGTGACCCCATTCAATTATGAGTGCACCCTGTCAATGAGGAGTGCCCGCTGCCAATTAGAAGTGACCCCTGTCAATTAAGAGTCCCCCATGTCAACTGGAGTGCACCCTATGAATTGGAGTGCCCCGTGTCGATTGGAGTGCCCCCTGTCAATTAGAGTGACCCTAAGTCCCCGTCAATTGGAGTGTCCCCTGTCAATGCGTAGTGCCCCCTGTCAATGAGGAGTGCCCCCTGTCAATCAGGATTGCCCCCGTCAATTGCGAGTCGCCCCTGTCAATTAGGAGTGCCCCCTTTTATATAGGAGTGCCCCTTGTCAGTTAGGAACTCCCCCTGTCAATTAGGAGTTGCCCCAGTAATTTACGAGTGACCCCTGTCAATGAGGAGTGCGCCACCGTCAATGAGGTGTGCCACCCCCCCATGAATGGCTAGTGCCCACCCCGTCAATGAGGATTCCCCCACGTCAATGAGGAGTGACTCCCCGTCAATGAGGAGTGCCCCACCGTCAATGGGGAGGGCCGCACCGTCAATGGGGAGTGCCGCCACGTCAATGAGGTGTGCCCCACCGAAAATGAGGAGTGCCGCAACATCCATGAGGAGAGCTGCACCATCAATTCGGGGTGCCCCTGTCAATGAGGTGTGCCTCTGTCAATGAGGAGTGCCCCCTGTCAATGGGGAGTCCCCCCTCTCGATTAGGAGTACCCCCTGTCGAATAGGAGTACCCCCTTTCAATTAGGAGTGGCCCCTGTCAATTAAGAGTACCCGTTTGCAATTAGCAGTGCCGCTTGTCAGTTTGGAGCTCCCACAGTCAGTTAGGAGTGCCGCCTGTCACGTAGGAGTGCTCCCTGTCAATTAGGAGTGCCCCCTTTCACTTATGAGGGCCCCATATCAATTGCGAGGTCCCCCCTCACCATCAGCAGTGCCCCATGTCAATTAGAAGTTCCCCCTGTCAATGAAGAGTGCCCCCTGTCAATGAGGATTGCCCACTGTCAATTAGTTCTGCCCCCTGTCAATTAGGATAGCGCCTTGTCAATTAGGAGCTCCCCCTGTCAATTAGGAGTGGCCCCAGTAAATTAGGAGTGACCCCTGTCAATTACGGGAGCCCCCTGTCAATTAGTAGAGCCCCCTGTCAATGATGGCTTCACCCTGACAATGAGGAGTGCACCACCGTCAATGAGGAGTGCCCACACCCCATGAATGAATAGTGCCCGCCCCGTCAATGAGGATTCCCCCACGTCAATGAGGAGTGACTCCCCGTCAATGAGGAGTGCCCCACCGTCAATGGGGAGTGCCGCACCGTCAATGGGGAGTGCCGCACCATCCATGAGGAGAGCCCCACCATCAATGCGGAGTGCCCCTGACATTGTGGAGTGCCCCCCGTCAATGAGGAGTGGACCCTGTCGGTTAGGATTACTCCCTGTCAGTTCGTAGTGCCCCCTGTCAATTAAGAGCACCCCCTTGCAATTAGGAGTGCCGCATGTTAGTTAAGAGCTCCCACTGTCAGTTAGGAGTGCCCACTGTCAATTAGGAGTGCTCCCTGTCATTTTGGAGTGCCCCCTGCCAATTCAGAGTGACGCTGCCAATTCGGAGTGCCCCTGTCAATTTGGAGTTCCCCCTGTCAATTTGGTCTTCCCCTATCAAATTGGAGCACCCCTGTCAATTTGCAGTGCCCCCTGGCAATTAGTAGTACCCCATGCGAATTAGTAGTGCCCGCTGCCAGTAAGGACTGGCACCTGTCAATTGGAGTGCCCCCTGTCAATTGGAATGCCCCCCGTCTATTGGAGTGCCCCCCTTTCAATTAGGAGTGCCCCTTAGCAATTGCGAGCTCCCCATGTCAATTAGGAGTGCCCCTGACAATTAGCAGTGCCCCATGTCAATTAGGAGTGCCCCCTGTCTATTAGGAGGCCGCTGTCAATGAGGAGTTCCACTTGTCAATGAGGAGAGCCCCCTCCCCTCCCCCGTCAATGAGGAGTGCCCCACCGTCAATGAAGAGTGCCAGCCGTCAATGAGGAGTGCCCTGTCAATGAGGAGTGCCCCCTGTCAATGAGGAGTGCCCGCTGTCCATGAGGAGTGGCCTTGTCAATTAGGAGTGCCCCCTGTCAATTAGGAGTACCCCCATTTCAATTAGGAGTGACCCTTTTCAATTACGACCTCACCATGTCAAATAGGAGTGCCCCACGTCAATTAGGAGTGTCACATGTCTATTAGGAGAGCCACCTGTCAACTGGAGTGCCCCCTGTCAATGAGGAGTGCCCCCTGTCAATCACGAGTGCCCCCTGTCAATGAGGAGTCTCCCCTGTCAAAGAGCAATTCCCACTGTCAATGAGGAGTGCCCCCTGTCAATGAGGATAGCGCCTTATCAATGAAGAGTGCCACCCTGTGAATGGGTAGTGCCCCCCTCCGTCTATGACGATTCCCCCCACGTCAATGAGGAGTGCCCCGCCCCCCGTCAATGAGGTGTGCCCCACCGTCATGAGGAGTGCCCCCTGTCAATGAGGATGGCGCCCGTCACCTAGGAGTGACCCCTGTCAATTAGGAGTGGCCCCTGTCAAAGAGGAGTGCCCCCTATCAATTATGAGTGCCCCCCCAAAGAGGAGGCATCTGTCAATGAGGAGTTCCAGTTGTCAATGAGGATAGCACCCCGTCAATGAGGAGTGCCCCACCGTCAATGAGAAGTGCCCAATCGTCAGTGAGGAGTGCCCGCTGTCAATGAGGAGTGGCCCTGCCAATGAGGAGTGCCCCCTATGAATATGGAGTGCCCCCATTTCAATTAGGTGTGCCCCTTATCAATTACGAGCTCCCCCTGTCAATTAGGACAGCCCCCTGTCAATGAAGACTTCACCCTGTCAATGAGGAGTGCCCCCTCATGAATGAATAGTGCCCGCCCCGTCAATGAGGAGTGTCTCCGCCCCCCCCCCCCCGCACCCCCGTCAATGACGAGTGCCCCACCGTCAATGAGGAGTGCCGCACCATCAATGTGGAGAGCCTCACCATCAATGCGGAGTGCCCCTGTCAATGAGGAGTGCCCCCTGTCAATGAGGGGGGCACCCGGTCAATGAGGAGTGCCCCCTGTCGTTTAGGAGTACTCCCTGTCAATTAGCAGTGCCTCCTGCCAATTAAGAGTACCCCCTTGCAATTAGGAGTGCCGCATGTTAGTTAGGAGCTCCCACTGTCAGTCAGGAGTGCCCCCTGTAAATTAGGAGTGCTCCTTGTCATTTTGGAATGCCCCCTGCCAATTCAGAGTAACGCTACCAATTAGGAGTTCCCCCTGTCAATTTGGAGTTCCCCCTGTCAATTTGGTCTCCCACTATCAAATTGGAGGACCCCCTGTCAATTAGCAGTGCCCTCTGGCAATTGGTAATACCCCCGGCCAAGTAGTAGTGCCCGCTGCCATTTAGGAGTGGCCCCTTTCAATTAGGAGCCCCCCATGTCAATTGGAGTACACCCTGTCAATTGGAGTCCCATCTGCCGATTGGAGTGCCCCCTGTCAATGAGGAGTGCCCCATGTCAATGAGGAGTGTCCCCTGTCAATGAGGAGTGCCCCCTGTCAATGAGGTGTGCCCCCTGTCAATGAAGTGTGCCAGCTTTCAATTACGAGTGTCCCCTGTCACTTAGGTCTGTCCTCTGTCAATTAAGATTGCGCACTGTCAATTAGGAGTGGCCCCTATCAATTAGGATTAACCACTGTCAATTTGGAGAGCCCCCTGTCAATGAGGACCTCGCCCTGTCAATGAGGATTGCCCAACCATCAATGAGGAGTGCCACCCTGTGGATGAGTAGTGCCCCCCCCGTCTATGACGATCCCCCCACGTCAATGAGGAGTGCTCCACCGTCAATGAGGAGTGCCCCCTGTCAATGAGGAGTGCCCCTTGTCAATGAAGAGTGTCCCATGTGAATGACGAGTGCCCCTTTCAATGTGAACAGCCCCCAATCAATGTGGAGTTCCCCATGTCAATGATGAGTGACCACCCGCCCCCCCCCGCCCCCCCGGCAATGAGGAGTGCCCCAAAGTCAATGAAGAGTTCCCTCCCGTCAATGAAGAGTGCCCTCCCGTCAATGAAGAGTGCCCTCCCGTCAATGAAGATTGCCCGCACCGTCAATGGGGAGAGCCGCCTATAAATGAGGAATGCCTCTGTCACCGAGGATGACCCCTGTCAATGAGGAATGCCCCTGTCACGTAGGAGTGACCCCTGTGAATTAGGAGTGACCCCCTGCCAATGAGGAGTGCACCATGTCAACGAGGAGTGGCCGCTGACAATGAGGAGTGGCCCTGTCAATTAGAAGTGCACCCTGTCAATTAAGAGTGCCCCCCTGCCAATTAGGAGTTCCCTCTGTCAGTTGGGAGGCGCTTGGCAATGAGGAATTCCCCTTGTCAATGAGGAGTGCCCCCCACCCCCGCCGGTCAATGAGGTGTGCCCCCCCCCGTCAATGAGGAGTGCCCCACCGTCAATGAGGAGTGCCCCACCGTCAATAAGGTGTACCCACCGTCAATGAGGAGTGCCCCACATAACTTAGGAGTGCACCCAGTCAATTCGGATTGGCCCCATTCAATTATGAGTCCACCCTGTCAATGAGGAGTGCCCGCTGCCAATTAGCAGTGCCCCCTGTCAATTAGGAGTTCCCCATATCAATTGGAGTGCACCCTATGAATTGGAGGGCCCCGTGTCGATTGGAGTGCCCCCTGTCAATTAGAGTGACCCCACCTCCCCGTCAATTGGATTGTCCCCTGTCATTGCGGAGAGCCCCTGTGAATGAGGAATGCCCCCTGTCAATAAGGATTGCCCCCGTCAATTGCGAGTCTCCCCTGTCAATTAGGAGTGCGCCCTTTCATATAGGAGTGCCCCTTGTCAGTTAGGAACTCCCCCTGTCAATTAGGAGTGGCCCCAGTAAATTAGGATTGACCCCTGTCAATTAGGAGAGCCCCCTGTCAATGAAGACTTCACCCTGTCAATGACGAGTGCGCCACCGTCAATGAGGACTGCAACGCCCGCATGAATGAATAGTGCCCACCCCGTCAATAAGGATTGCCGCCACGTCAATGAGGTGTGCCCCACCGAAAATGAAGAGTGCCGCACCATCCATGAGGAGAGCTGCACCATCAATGCAGGGTGCCCCTGTCAATGAGGAGTGCCCCCTGTCAATTAGGAGTGCAACCTGTCAATGGGGACTGCCCCCTGTCGATTAGGAGTACTACCTGTCGATTAGGATTACCCCCTGTCAATTAGGAGTGGCCCCTGACAATTAAGAGTACCCCCTTGCAATTAGGAGTGCCGCTTGTCAGCTGGAGCTCCCACAGTCAGTTAGGAGTGCCCCCTGTCAGTTAGGAGTGCCCCCTTTCAATTATGAGGGCCCCATATCAATTGCGAGGTCCCCCCTGACAATCAGCAGTGCCGCATGTCAATTAGAAGTTCCCCCTGTCAATGAAGAGTGCCCCCTGTTAATGAGGAGTGCCCCCTGTCAATGAGGATTGCCCACTGTCAATTCGGATAGCGCCTTGTCAATTAGGAGCACCCCCTGTCAATTAGGAGTGGCCCCAGTAAATTAGGAGTGACCACTGTCAATTAGGAGTGACCCCTGTCAATTAGGGGAGCCCCCTGTCAAATAGTAGAGCCTGTCGTGGTTCCCCAGGACGACAATTCGTTCACATCGGTTTAAAACAGAGAGTCTGAGCAGCGATCTTTCAAGCAATAGACTTTATTTCTCAGCACAAGAGACAAAGTCGGGAGCGTCCGGAACACTCCAAAGAGCCCTTGGGCTTACACTCTTTTATGTACATTTCAGCCTCATATCTCAAGATCCTCCTCTCCCTTTTACAGCCTGTCCTTGGTTGTTATCTTACCCTACAGCCCTATCTTTCTTTGGCCACCATTAATTTTAGTTGACCCTTTATCTGTTTTCTTTGCATTTGGTCGTTCCCTGTTATATCTCTTCGTTTCTTAAACCATGGTGGTTATAACTCTTGCTCTTATCTGAACTTTTCTGTTTGTACAATAATCGTGGTTTTGTAAGCTAAGGCGAATGTGTTTAGAAGAAAAGACATCCCCCTGCTGATTTATGGTCCACTAATGTGTTTAGCAGAAAAGACATTCTCTCTGCTGGTTTATAGTCCACTATTAAGTTGAACCACCGAGCAGTCTTCCTTGTTTTCTTAAGCGACTATTGTCTGCTTTCCTTAATTAGTGATTGCTATATTACTTCTCTAGTTTCTCCACTTTGATCATATCGACTACACTTGATTATATTAGGTCACACGAAGTTACTTTAGGTTATATACCCATCTCACTACTCACCTAAATCTGCTATATCATTTTACTAAAACCTGTGAATCTGAATTTCATACCTAGCTCATACAATATCTAATACAATTTCCCTTACAATCCCCCCTTTGAGGCTTCCCTAGCCTCATCCCAATTATCAAGTTCAAATAATCCCCTCGCTCAATCCCATTTGTATTTCATTTTAATCACTCTTTGCAGGCGATGTGGAGGAGCCGACTATTTTGGTCAGGGATCAGTGTCCCTATTCTAACTTTATCATAATTTGTCTATCCCGGTTCTGATTTTTGGGTTGCTCCTCCAGATTGCCTGCCCCTGACAGTCATCAGCCAAAAACCTTCCCACTCTTGTCTAGGGAAGGGAAAAAGACTGATTCCTGTGTACAGACTAAGTTCTCCTGGTTTCGTGCGGACTTCAGCAAGGTGCTGTTGTTTCCACAAGGTGATCTTCCACTATTGTAGTTATTTTACAGAGTGACGAGTTTCAACTTCGACCAAGGTCATTGTGAATCCACTCAGCGGGGGCGGCTCAAGATTTTCCCATTCCTCTGTTTTTTCTCTCGAGCGTGAGCTGCTTAGCACCCGCGTCACCATCTGCCGCGCTGCCATTCTGGTAAGGAAGGATCTCAGGGCGGGTAAAAAACAACAAAATATCAATCCCAGAATGATTATTGTTGCGATTGCTACAGCTCCAGCTTTGGCAAACCACGCCCCCCATCTTCCTAATATTCTGTCCAGCCAACTCCATACCTCATGCCCAAACCCAGCATTTTCTTTCACTTCTTTCTTAAGATTTTTTAACTTATTCATGGCTTGTGTAAATGACCCTTCTGGATTAGTGTTATTAGGGATAAATGTGCAGCACTGATCCCCAAACATAACACACACCCCTCCTTTCTCTGCCAGGAGCCAATCTAACGCCTGTCGATTTTGCCACGCCATTTTGCTGGTCGCATCCAACTGCTCTCCTAAGGCCTCCAGGGCATCATTCGTATAATTAATAAACCTCTGCTGATTATAATAGATGTAATTGATCCACTCAGTATTCTTGCTGGGTGTGATCCAAACAAAGAGGGATTCAAACCCTGCAGCTATTTCGTTCCTAGCTTTGAACTCATTCGGGATGCCGCGGGGCTGTCCGATTGCATCCAATTTTATCGTAGGGTCAGGGGTATATGCCCTCTTAATTCTTTGTGATTTAATTTTTCTTTCCACCGGTAGTATCACAGTGCTCTGGGCAAGCATAACTCGGGCACATAGTCCCTTCCAATTCTGTGGTAGTTTTGCCAATAGCCCTTTCTCCGGGCCACAAAGCCACCAGAGATCGGCCAGTTGATTTTCTTGATAGTCTAACACATAAGGAGGGGGTGTCCATCCCCCTTCTGAGATGATCAGACTAAGAACATCGGTTATATTCCAAATCCTTTCACACTCTCCTGTGTAATTTCCCACACTACTTCCTGTGCTACTTTCCCTCCAATAGCAATCTTGGATTTGTAAGTTGGGCTCTACACTCCATTCCTTTGGGACCGCGTCTACTGCCGTTTTTGGCCACTTTGGACATCTGTGGGTCAAGCTGTAGATGCCCTTTTTTACCCCAGCAAACAGGATGCAGTGGTATTGACACAACGGCGGCTTACCTTTACAAAGGTTAGCACATGCGGATCCGGAACAGTTTATCATCTCATACGTGTAGTTCCGATTCCCTATCATATGATACCTTATATATGTGGTATATGGACGGCAATTTTCCTTTCTCCAGCTTTGTTGCCTGGTTCTACAGTCTCCTGATCCCCATGGTATATCAGTTACTTGGGTGTTAGGTTTCTCTGATGCACATACTACACACTCTTTCCCATCACTGTTTCTCTGACCTGTATACTCAGCCCATTTCCACCATTTGTTTTTCTGCGCTTTTTCCCAAATAGTATTTGTGCTCACTAATCGTTCACGTTTTATTCGTCTTAATACTCTATCTTCCTGATTCTGCACCCTTATGTCTTCTGTATCCCATTCTCCTTTTCTATGGGTCACGGAAGTCCTAAGGGAAATAGTTTCCAAGTCCCAGGTGGGGAATGGGGCCCCTTCCCTGTCCTCACCTCCCTCGGCACCTTGACTAATAGGCTCAGGCTGGGCATTTGTATCATCAGCCAGCTCATGTACAGAACTACTTTCATCATCCTCTATTCTTTTTGTTCTTCCTTGGCTCTGTTCCTCCTCCCCACGATTCTCCCCGTGTATTTCTATTTCTTCCTCGCTATCACCTCTATCCACTCTGTGTACTTCTTCAATTTCCCTTCTCTCCCCTACCCCTGGTACTGTTCTGGTACAATGGTTCAAGTGATACCACAGTGTACTGCCTTCTACTTGCAACGCCGTGGGAGACACTTTGGTGACTTCAAACGGTCCTTCTCGTCTCGGTTCGTTCCAACGTCTCCGGAACTTTCTGATGTATACTCGATCTCCAGGCTTGATCTGATGTTCTGTTACCGGATTCTCCTCCTCCTTGGCTTTTTCCTGTTCAGATATAGTTCTATGTATAACAGTTAATTGTTGTATATATTCTTTTGTGCTTTGATCTAAACATTCTAGCGTAGGACCTCCTGATCCCCTGATCTTGGGTACCGGCATTACTCTTCCTGTCATCATTTCATGTGGGCTCAAATGTGTGATTCTGTTTTCCTGACTCCTGTATTGCATTAGAGCCAATGGCAGAGCATCTATCCAGTTTTTCCCTGTTTCATTGCAAATTTTGCTTATTTTAGCCTTAAGGGTCCCGTTTGCTCTCTCCACCATTCCTTGGGATTGAGGATGATATACACATCCAAACTTCTGCTTTATTCGGAGTGCCGAGAGTGTCTCTCTCAGTGCCCTTCCTATAAAAGCAGATCCATTGTCTGAACTTAATTGCGTGGGTATACCAAATCTTGGGATAATTTCTTTTGACAGGAAGTTAATCACCGTTCCAGATCCTTGATCTTTGGATGGCGTTGCTTCTATCCATCTGCTGAATCTATCAATAATCACTAGCATGTATCTTTTCCCTCTTACCACCTTTCCCATATCCACATAGTCCATGCATAGATGTTTAAATGGTCCTTCAGGAATGGGTATATGCCCTATTGGGGCAGTAATGCCCTTCCTGATATTATTCTGAGCACACACCTCACACTGACTTAGTATGTAGTCAATTGAGTTTTGCAGGTATGGTGACCAGAATCCTTCCTTCTTGATCTTTCTAGCCACTTCTCCTCTTGCACAGTGGTCCACTCCATGCGCTTCGCTAATTAGTACGGTTAGTAATGATGTGGGTGCTATGACTAATCCCTCCCCATTTCTCCATATCCTGTCCTGTTGTCCCTGTAGTGCTCCTCTATCTTTCCACATTGCCTTTTCAGCTACAGAGGTTTCCTCCTGTAACTGTGCTACATCTTCTAATGTGATATGAGGTTCGATATCCCCCGTACCTGGCCCTGGGTGCGGCCTTGCTATTTCTACTGGGGCTATCGTAGCCTCAATGCATCCTGACGCTTCTTTAGCTGCCTTGTCGGCTTTGGTGTTTCCCTGTGTGATGCTGTCTGCTCCCTTTTTATGCGCCTGACACTTAATTATGGCTAATTCCCTTGGACCCATCATGGCCCTTATTAAAGCCCTGATTTGACCTTCGTGTTGTATTGGTCCTCCTCCGCTTTTCATAAATCCCCTTTGCTTCCATATTGCCCCGAACAGATGGCAGACCCCGTGGGCATAGGCCGAATCAGTATAAATTTCCAATGCTTCCCCGTTTGCTAGCTCACATGCTCTGGTCAATGCTTTAAGTTCTGCCAGTTGGGCTGAACAGGGCTGTTCACATTTCTCTGCTTCTATAACTTCAAGTGTTTCCCCTTTCTGTTCAACTATGGCATAGCCTGCGTGGTTTCCTAAGTGATCCCTGTAACATGAGCCATCTACATACAGTATCCTTTTCCCTTCTGTCACTAGTCCCTCTGCTCTTAAACCTTTTCTCAGTTTCATAAATGTTTTTGCTTCTCTTAAGCATTCATGTTCTTCTCCTTCATGAGGTAATGGCATGTAATCAGCTGGATTTACTCTGTTGCACTTTATTATCGTGATATCTGGAAATGTGGTTAGCATTCGATAATGATGGATCCTAGCAGGTGTCAGCACAAATTTTCCTTGCTCAATCAATTCAGCTACCTTATGGTATACATGTATGTTTATCGGATATCCCATTGTGACCGTGGCTGCCTTTTCGTACGCCCACCAAGCTGCTGCCAGGCCTTGATAGCACGGAGGGTATCCCATTGCTACGTCGTCTAGCTTGGTACTGTAATATGCTACAGCCTGCCTTCGTCTACCCTTGCAATTTTCCTGCGTTAACACTGCTGTAGCAAATCCGGCTTCTCTGTTACTCACAAATAAGTCAAAGGGCTTGTCATAGGTCGGTAAGGCCAAGGCTGGTGCCTGTGCCATTTCTCTTTTCACGTTTTCAAATGCGTCTGAAGCATCTTTATCCCATTTTAGTTTGGCTTTTAATTCGTCACACCCTGCCTCCTTCATTATCTTTCGTAGTGCCTGCGTTTTTTCGGCATAGCTTTCCACCCATTCTGAACTGAATCCTGTCATTCCCAAAAATGTCATCATTTGTCCCACCGTCTGTGGTTTCGGAACTTTTAGTACTGCTTCTATTTGCTGTGAAGCTATCTCCTTCTGTCCTGCTGATATTTCTCTTCCCAAGTATTCTACCTTTTTCTGGCACAGCTGCAGCTTTTTCCTGGAAACTTTATGGCCCCCTTCTGCTAGTCTTTCCAATAGTTTTAAACTATCCTTCCTGCACTGTTCTTGTGTTCCTGTGCATAATAATAAATCATCCACATATTGTATTAGTGTTCCTTCCAACTGTATTCCTTCTAAATCTGCTCTCAACACCTGATTGAATACATGTGGGGAATGTTTAAATCCTTGGGGCATCCTATTGTATGTGTATTGTTTCCCCTCGTACGTAAATGCAAAGAGATACTGACTTTCTTGAGCTAGTGGCACACTAAAAAATGCCGAACATAGGTCTATTACAGTAAACCATCTACTTTCAGGTGGTATATTTGTCATCAAGGTATAAGGGTTTGGAACCTCTACTGGCATATCTTCCACTACCTCATTAATTGCCCTTAGGTCATGCACCAATCTCCATTTTTCTCCGTCCGCCTTTTTCACTGGTAGTAGCGGTGTATTACACCTGCTCCGGGTTTCTTTTAATACCCCTGCTTCTATCAATCCCTTAATCGTCCCTCTAATTCCTTCAATTGCTTCTGTCTTGATTGGGTATTGCGGCCTATACGGCCCCTGACGTCCTATCTTTAATCTGACTTCAACTGGATTAGCGTTTTTGACCCTCCCTACATCCGTGTCCTGTCTGGACCACAACTCCTGCGGGAGGGAGTTCAAATCCTGCTCTAACCTCTCTCTCCACTCCAGTCCCTGTTTCTCGATTTGCACTCCTATTGTTATCTGCTTCGGTTTCCCAAGCATTTTAACATCCAAAATTATTTTCGTCATTTGTCCATTGCTGGACGTCCAAATATCTACATTGTCTGTCTGGACAAATTCTAAATCTTGTGCTCTCAACACCATTGGCCCTAGGTCTTTTGATCTGTATCCCGGATTCACTTTCAATGTGACATGTGGCTCCGCCCCAGATACAGAGAACCATTTGTTAACCCATTCATTCCTAACAATGGTGAGGGCTACTCCCTCTAGTCCGATTAAAATACTTCCTGACTTTATTTCCTGTTCTCGTCCTGCCTCCCTTTCCCATTTCTCCTGTATCTCAGGTTCCTGCCCTTCATCAAATATCATTGTACTGTGTAATTCTGTTCTTGGCCATTTGGCTTGTGGAACCCAAGTGTTTATAAGCTTTCCCCAAACTTCCCATATCTGTTTTTTAACTTGTTCCTCTATATCTCCCAACCAATATACATTAACCCCTTCCTTTCCTGGTATTTCAAGTGGATACATTCCCATCAAATCAATTCCTTGTTCAGTGCATTCTAATTTCAGTCCTAAACCTAGGATTGCATCCCTTCCCAATAGATTTAAAGGAGTTTTATCACATACTAAAATAGGTACATGGGTTGTCTTATTTCCAATGGTAACAGGCACCGGCGTCGTCATTCGAGCTAATGTTACTTTCCCCGAGAACCCCACAGTTTTTACAAACTGGTTTGACAATGGTAAGTGATCCGCATACTTCGTTTGCATGCACGTACATGTGGCGCCGGTGTCTATCATCATGGGGACCTCGATCCCTCCTACTCTAACGTTAACTATAGGTTCCTGCTCTGCAGTTTCTGTTATCTGTACGTACTGTCCTACCATTTCGGGGTTCTCTGGGCCTCCCTATGGGGAATTCTGATGGTTTACCGGCCCTTGAAACATCGGGATGCTGTTTGGCGATCCTTGGATCAGTTGTTGGCCTGTCTGCTGCTGGTTTTCTCCCTGTCTGGGGAAATTCCGCGGGCAATTCCTTTTTATGTGCCCTGCCTCCCCGCACCCCCAACACACACCTGAAGGGCCAGGCAGTGGTCCCTGTCTCGGAGTCTGATGATTAACCTGTCCCTGTCCTCTCTGATTCTGATAGGGTGACCTACCACCTCCCTGTCCTTTCCCATTTCTATTCCAGTCAGTCTGACTTTGCAGGGCGTATGGGTTTTGATAATTTAGGCCATAGGCTCCTGGGTTCATGGACAGTGGGAAGGCAGAAATGTTATAGGTTACGACGGGCTGGCCTCCATCTCCGCTCCCCCCTTTGATTAGTGCAGGTATTTCCTCTGGCTTTTGCTCCACCATCATTGGTGCTATTTTTCTGGGTGCGAGATCCTCTTTTGCCTTCAGTTTATCCTTGCTTTTGATCTCCTCCAACTGTGCCTGAAGGAGTTTACGTTGTACCTCCTTCAGCTGTTTGTCTGCATTCTTTTCATCTTTGCGATGTCTCTCTACTGCATGGGCAACATAATCCACAAACTCTCGGTAATTTTTTGAGTCCAAGCCCACCACTTCCTCCAGCCTTGTCTTAGCTGGGGCTGGCAAGCCCTCTAGGATTGCAGCCCGGAACATGGAGTTGGTCAGTGGGTCTATTAGAATGTCCCTCTCCGTGTCCCTTCTCCACCTTTTTAATTGATTCTCCACATACACCGCTGCATTCTCCTCCTCACCCAGTGGCTCTCCCTTTAGGGTTTTTACATCCATTCGATTGGGGTACATATCCCGCAGTGCCTGCCAGATGACTTGGCGGTACTGGTCCATTAGTGTCCCATCCACCGCTGGGTCATAAGCTGCGGTCGGGATGCCAGCACGTCTCATTACTTCCGCCATTTGGTCCATTCCTAGCACCTTTGTCAGGAGAGCTTTGATGTCGCCCAGTGCCATCCTTTTTCCCACCATCCCTGCCTCCAACTGTCCAATCCACCTTCCAGCCCCATCCAAAATATTGGGTAATTCATTAATTAAATTAGGCAAATCCTGACCTGACCAAGGGATATACTGCGGTCTGCCACCCTTCAGAATCACCGGGAATACCCTTTTCCCTCTCCTATCCACATCTGGAAACTTTACAGGTGGGTGCCTTTCCCGCCTTGATTTTCTTTGCACCCCTAACATTGATTGCCTCCCTTCGTCTTCACTACTCTCTTCTGTTTCTCCTTCCGTCTCTCTCGCCATTCTACCTTCCTCTGGGTGCTTCCACCTCCATACCCCTCTTCTCTCTTTCCCTTCTTGTTGGAATAGGGCTAATATCTCTAACTCCTTTTCTCGCTTTTCCCTTCTTTTGCTCGATTTATCCTTAATTTTATAGTTCTTTATCATTCCCTTCTGGTCCTCACACCTCTCTATGGACCATGTGCCTTCCTCCGGCCACTGTGTATTGGTCTTATTTGTTCTTTTGGCCCATTTTTTAGAGACGTGTTCTATATCTCCCCTAAGGGCTGGGAACTTATCCCCTAATATCTCCACTGGTGTCTTAACTTGGTGCGCCATTACTCGTCTTTTTGGATCACTGTCACAATTTTTGTCACTTAATCTGTCAGAGTTAGGTATCACAGTGATTATTACTTGCTGTATTGTTTTTCCGTGCTCAGTCCCCTGTTTACCTTTCCTTTGGATTTCTTTTGCCAATATCTGTAATTCTAACCGGGGTCCTGATATCCACTTCCCCGTAGTCCCCTGTCCCGGCACTATCTTCCTCTCCCGGGCCAGAGGGTAGTAGGTTTTCACTTGCTCGTCTATGTGTATAAAAATCCTGTATTGGTCAGATCCCTTTATTAATTTCTCTAGGGTTTCCAATTTTATTTCGTCTATCCAATTCCTATCGACTACTCTTTCCCAATTTACATACGGCCACTCATTCTTTATCTCCTCTAAGTTAATTATGTGTGTAATCTTTTTCCAATCCAGTGTTGCTTCCGTTTTTGTTATTATTCAAAGATTAGTTATTTTCAATCTTGTCACCAGGCAGTTTTGTCAGGGTAATTTTTCAAGTTGTTAGTTATTACCCTACCTATATTCCGACTCTCTCTCTTATTTCTGTCCTTCACGCTGTTTTCTCAGACCAGTTTGTTCAAATTGGTCTTTTACTTCCTCTATTCTAGCTGCTACTCCCCTTTCCTGTGGTTAAAATCCACTCCTGTGCTTTTGACTACTGTACTAGGTCAGAGAGCGATCTCTCACTGATCTCTCTCCCTCTCGGTTGACGTCCCTTACCCGAGGTCCTGGGTAGGTTTGGACTGGCAGGTTTTCCCACACTTACTCTCTTCTGGGCAAGTCGTGACCTGAAAAACCCGCTCCAAACCGCTTGACTTAACCTAATTGCATTACTTTAGCTTTCGGCCTTTTTCCCGTCTCACTTTTTACCCATTCACAGACAATACAGTATTCGCAGCGCGCTTTTGCATGCAAAAATTCTGCTCTTCAGATCAGACTCAGTCTCTCAAAAATTTTTACACAATTTGGTTTTACCTGTGCAGGATATCTTTTTGGGTTGGGGAGATCCAGGACCAGCAGAGAACCGGGCGCACCGGGCCTCGAGAAAACCCCTTTCTGACAACAAGGATTTACATGCATGCAAGTCTGCTTACCTTGTTGACAGAAGGCCGGCTGGGGACTTCTCGGTTCCGGTCGGACCACCGTCTCCGCCACTCCTTCCAGATGCTTTTCTGGGCGATCTCTCACCAACCCTGCTCGCAGCGCCAATTTTGTCGTGGTTCCCCAGGACGACAATTCGTTCACATCGGTTTAAAACAGAGAGTCTGAGCAGCGATCTTTCAAGCAATAGACTTTATTTCTCAGCACAAGAGACAAAGTCGGGAGCGTCCGGAACACTCCAAAGAGCCCTTGGGCTTACACTCTTTTATGTACATTTCAGCCTCATATCTCAAGATCCTCCTCTCCCTTTTACAGCCTGTCCTTGGTTGTTATCTTACCCTACAGCCCTATCTTTCTTTGGCCACCATTAATTTTAGTTGACCCTTTATCTGTTTTCTTTGCATTTGGTCGTTCCCTGTTATATCTCTTCGTTTCTTAAACCATGGTGGTTATAACTCTTGCTCTTATCTGAACTTTTCTGTTTGTACAATAATCGTGGTTTTGTAAGCTAAGGCGAATGTGTTTAGAAGAAAAGACATCCCCCTGCTGATTTATGGTCCACTAATGTGTTTAGCAGAAAAGACATTCTCTCTGCTGGTTTATAGTCCACTATTAAGTTGAACCACCGAGCAGTCTTCCTTGTTTTCTTAAGCGACTATTGTCTGCTTTCCTTAATTAGTGATTGCTATATTACTTCTCTAGTTTCTCCACTTTGATCATATCGACTACACTTGATTATATTAGGTCACACGAAGTTACTTTAGGTTATATACCCATCTCACTACTCACCTAAATCTGCTATATCATTTTACTAAAACCTGTGAATCTGAATTTCATACCTAGCTCATACAATATCTAATACAATTTCCCTTACAAGCCCCCTGTCAATGAAGGCTTCACCCTGACAATGAGGAGTGCACCACCGTCAATGAGGAGTGCCCCCACCCCATGAATGAGTAGTGCCCGCCCCGTCAATGAGGATTCCCCATCGTCAATGAGGCGTGCCGCCCCGTCAATGAGAAGTGCCCCACCGTCAATGAGGAGTGCCGCACCATCCATGAGGCGAGCCCCAGCATCAATGCGGAGTGCCCCTGTCAATGTGGAGTGCCCTCCCTCCCCCCCCCCCCCCCGTCAATGAGGAGTGCATCCTGTCGGTTAGGATTACTTCCTGTCAGTTCGTAGTGCCCCCTGTCAATTAAGAATACCCCCTTGCAATTAGGAGTGCCGCTTGTTAGTTAGGAGCTCCCACTATCAGTTAGGAGTGCCCCCTGTCAATTCGGAGTGCTCCCTGTCATTTTGGAGTGCCCCTGCCAATTCGGAGTGACGCTGCCAATTAGGAGTGCCCCCTGTCTATTGGAGTGCCCCCTGTCAATGAGGAGTGCGCCCTGTCAATGAGGAGTGCCCCCTGTCAATGAGGTGTGCCCCCTGTCAATGATGTGTGCCACCTTTCAATTAGGAGTGTCCCCTGTCAATTAGGTCTGCCCTCTGTCAATTAGGATTGCGCCTTGTCAATTAGCAGTGGCCCCTATCAGTTTGGAGCACCCCCTGTCAATTAGGAGAGCCCCCTGGCAATGAGGAATTCACGCTGTCAATGAGGATTGCCCCACCGTCAATGAGGAGTGCTACCCTGTGAATGAGTGGTGCCCCCCCCCCCCCGCCGTCTATGACGATTCCCCCTACGTCAATGAGGAGTGCCCCCACGTCACTGAGGAGTGCCCCCGTCAATGAGGATTGCCCCTTGTCAATGAGGATTGCCCCCTGTCAATGATGAGTGTCCCCTGTCAGTGATGAGTGTCCCATGTGAGAGGAGTACCCCCTTTCAATGAGGGAGCAAATATCCTGGCTGGGAGTTTTGCGAGAATGTTTCGGCAGGATTTGAACTGGTGTGGCAGGGGGGGTGGGGAACCAACGGCAGGCAAGAAAATACTGAGGCTGGGGTTGAGCTGGGGGCCAGGGCAAGGCTAGCTAAGAAGAGGAGCTCTCTGGAGGAGGATGACCTGAGTGGGCCTGGGGGTCTGGAGTGCATCTGCTTCAATGCGAGGAGCGTAACGGGTAAAGCAGACGAAGTTAGGTCCTTAATGCTTATGCGGAATTTGGATGTGTTTGCGGTGACGGAAACTTGGTTAAAAGTAGGACAGAACTGGCAGCTGAATATTCCGGGGTATAAGTGTTTTAGACGAGCCAGAGGAGGGGTTAAAAAAGGTGGGGGGTAGCGATATTAGTTAAGGAGCATATTTCCGCGGTGCAGAGGGTAGACAACTTAGAGGGGTCATGTACTGAGTCGCTGTGGGTGGAACTCAGAAACAGGAAGGTTGCAGTCACTATGCTGGGGGTGTACGACAGACCACCCAAAAGCCCACGGGAAGTGGAGGAAAGGATATGTCAAGAGATTCTGGATAGGTGCAGATAAATAGGGTTGTTGCACTGGGGGACTTTAATTTCCCTGCCACAGACTGGAAATTGCTTAGAGCTGGGGGTCCGGACGGGGAGGAATTTGTAAAATGCGTACTGGCAGGTGCTTTGGAACAGTATGTAGATAGCCCGACTAGGGAGGGGGCTGGACTGGACCTAGTTCTGGGAAATGAGCCCGATCAGGTCGTCAAAGTTTCGGTAGGGGAACATGTGGCAAAAAGTGACCACAACTCTGTTAACTTTCGGATAGTAATGGACAAGGATGAGTGCTGTCCTACGGGCAGGGTGCTAAATTGGGGGAAGGCTGACTATAGCCGGATTAGGCAGGAATTGGTGGATGTTGATTGGGAGAGGATGTTCGAGGGTAAGTCCGCGTCTGGCATGTGGGAGTCTTTTCAGGAACTATTGATGAGGCTGCAGGATAGGCATGTGGCAGTAAAAAGGAAAGATAGTAAACGTAGGATTCGAGAGCCGTGGATAACCAGGGAAATTGAGGATCTGATTAAAATAAAAAGGGAGGCGTACGTTAAGTCCAGGCAACTGAAACAGACGGAGCTCTGGAGGAATATAGAGAGAGGAGGGAAGAACTCAAACGGGGAGTTAGAAGGGCAAAAAGAGGTCACGAAATGTTCTTGGCAGGCAGGATTAAGGAGAATCCTAAGGCATTCTATTCATACGTTTGGAACAAAAGAGTTGACAGGGAGAAAATCGGACCTCTCAGGGACAAAGGAGGGGAATTATGCTTCGAACCCAAGGGAATAGGGTAGATCCTAAATGAATACTTTGCATCGGTATTCACGAAGGAGAGGGGCGTGTTAACCGGGAGTGTCTCGGAGGGAGGTGTTGACCCGTTAGAGAAAATCTCCATTACAGGAGAGGAAGTGTTAGTTTTTTTAGGGAACATTAAAACTGACAAAGCCCCAGGGCCTGATGGCATCTATCCTCGACTGCTCAGGGAGACGAGGGATGAAATTGCTGGGCCTCTGACGGAAATCTTTGTCGCTTCTTTGGACACGGGTGAGGTCCCTGAGGATTGGAGGATAGCGAATGTGCTCCCGTTGTTTAAGAAGGGTAGCCGGGATAACCCAGGAAATTATAGGCCGGTGAGCTTGACGTCCGTGGCAGGGAAGTTGTTGCAGAGTATTCTTAGAGACAGGATGTATGTGCATTTAGAACGGAACAATCTCATTAGTGACAGACAGCATGGTTTTGTCATAGGGAGGTCGTGCCTTACAAATTTGGTGGAGTTTATTGAGGAAGTGACAAAAACGGTTGATGAAGGAAGGGCCGTGGATGTGGTCTATATGGATTTCAGTAAGGCATTTGACAAAGTTCCACATGGCAGGTTGGTTAAGAAGGTTAAGGCTCATGGGATACACGGAGAAGTGGCTAGATGGGTGGAGAACTGGCTTGGCCATAGGAGACAGAGGGTAGTGGTCGAAGGGTCTTTTTCCGGCTGGAGATCTGTGACCAGTGGTGTTCCGCAGGGCTCTGTAGTGGGGCCTCTGCTATTTGTGACATAAATAAATGAATTGGAAGAAGGTGTAACTGGTGTAATCAGCAAGTTTGTGGATGACACGAAGATGGCTGGACTTGCGGATAGCAAAGAGCATTGTCGCGCAATACAGCAGGATATAGATAGGCTGGAAAATTGGGCGGAGAGGTGGCAGATGGAGTTTAATCCGGATCAACGCGAAGTGATGCATTTTGGAAGAAATAATGTCGGGAGGAGTTATACAATAAATTGCAGAGTCATCAGGAGTCAAGAAACAAAGAGGGACCTCGATTTGCAAAAGAAGGCATATGGTATGCTTGCCTTTATAGGACGGGGTATGGTGTATAAAAGCTGGAGTCTGATGATGCAGCTGTATAGAACGCTGGTTAGGCCACATTTGGAGTACTGCGTCCAGTTCTGGTCGCCACACTACCAGAAGGACGTGGAGGCGTTAGAGAGAGTGCAGAGAAGGTTTACCAGGATGTTGCCTAGTATGGAGGGTCTTAGCTATGAGGAGAGATTGGGTAAACTGGGGTTGTTCCCCCTGGAAAGACGGGGAATGAGGGGAGATCTAATAGAGGTGTACAAGATTATGAAGGGTATAGATAGCGTGAACAGTGGGAAGCTTTCTCCCAGGTCGGAGGTGAAGATCACGAGGGGTCACGGGCTCAAGGTGAGAGGGGCGAAGTGTAACTCAGATATCAGAGGGACGTTTTTTACACAGAGGGTGGTGGGGGCCGGGAATGCGCTGCCAAGTACGGTGGTGGAGGCAGGCACGCTGACATCGTTTAAGACTTACCTGGATAGTCACATGAACAGCCTGGGAATGGAGGGATACAAACGATGTGTCCAGTTGGACCAAGGAGCGGCACAGGCTTGGAGGGCCGAAGGGCCTCTTTCCTGTGCTGTACTGTACTTTGTTCTTTGTTCTTTGTTCTCTTTGTTCAAGGACCGCCCCCAGGCAATGAGGAGTTCCCCGTCTCAATGAGGAGTGCCCCCCCCCCACCCCGTCAATGAGGAGTGCCCCACCGGCAATGAAGAGTGCCCTCCCGTCAATGAGGAGTGCCCCCCGTCAATGAGCAGTGCCCCCACCGTAAATGGGGAGTGCCCCCTGTCAATGAGGAGTTCCCCTGTCACATAGGAGTGACCCCTGTGAATTAGGAGTGACCCCCTATCAATTAGAAGTGCCCCCCTGCCAATGAGGAGTGCACCCTGTCAATGAGGATTGCCCGCTGACAATGAGGAGTGGCCATGTCAATTAGGAGCGCACCCTGTCAATGAGCAGTGCCCCCCCTGCCAATTAGGAGTGATCCCTTTCAATTAGGAGTGCCCCATATCAATTACGAGGTCCCCCTGACAATTAGCAGAGCCCCACGTCAATTATGAGTGCACCATGTCAATTAGGAGTACCCCTGACAATTACGAGAGCTGGGAGGCCCCTGGCAATGACGAATTCCCCTTGTCAATGAGGAGTGCCCCCCCCCCCCGTCAATGAGAGTGCCACCCCATCAATGAGAGCCCCACCGTCAATGAGGAATGCCCCACCGTCAATCGGGTGTACGCCACCGTCAATGAGGAGTGCCCCATATGAATTAGGCGTGCCCCCAGTCAATTAGGAGTGCCCGCATTCAATGATGAGTGCACCCTGTCAATAAGGAGTGCCCTCTGCCAATTAGGAGTGCCCCTGTCAATTAGGAGTCCCCCATGTCAATTGGATTGCACCCTATCAATTGGAGTGCCCCGTGTCGATTGGAGTGCCCTCTGTCAATTGGAGTGTCCCCTGTCAATGCGGTGTGCCCCCTGTCAATGAGAAGTGCCCCCTGTTAATAAGCATTGCCCCCGTCAATTACGAGACTCCACTGTCAATTAGGAGTGCCCCCTTTCATATAGGAGTGCCCTTGTCAGTTAGGATCTCCCCCTGTCAATTGGGAGTGTCCTCAGTAAATTAGGAGAGACCCCTGTCAATTAGGAGAGCCCCCTGTCCGTGAAGACTTCACCCCTTCAATGAGGAGTGCGCCACCGTCAATGAGGAGTGCCAGCCCCCAAGAATGTGTAGTGGCCGCTCCGTCAATGAGGACTTCCCAACGTCAATGTGGAGTGCCCACCCGTCAATGAGGAGAGCCCCACCATCAATGCGGAGTGCCCGTGTCAATCAGAAGTGCCCCCTGACAATGAGGAATTCACCCTGTCAATGGGGAGTGCCCCCTGACGATTAGCAGTACACCCTGTCAATTAAGATTACCCTCTTGCAATTAGGAGTGCCGCTTGTCAGTTTGGAGCTCACACTGTCAGTTAGGAGTGCCCCCTGTCAATTAGGAATGTTCCCTGTCATTTTGGAGTACCCCCTGCCAATTCGGAGTGACGCTGCCAATTAGGAGTGCCCCCTGTCAAATTCGAGATCCCCTGTCAATTTGGAGTGCCGCCTGTCAAGTTGGAGTTCCCCTGTCAATTAGGAGTGGCCCCTGTCAATTTGGAGTTCCCCTGTCAAGTTGGTGTGCCCCCTGGCATTTAGTAGTCCCGCCTGCCAATTAGTAGTGCCCGCTGCCACTTCGGAGTGGCCCCTGTCAATTAGGAGTCCGCCATGTTAATTGGAGTACAACCTGTGAATTGGAGTGCCCCCTGTCGATTGGAGTGCCCCCTGTCAATTGGAGTGCCCCCTGTCAATTGGAGTGCCCCCTGCCATTTGGAATGCCCCCTGTCATTTGGAGCGCCCCTGTCAATGAGGAGTGCCCCATGTCAATAAGGAGTGCCCCCTGTCAATGAGGAGTGCCCCCTTTCAATGAGGTGTGCCCCCTGTCAATGAGGTGTGCCGCCTGTCAATTAGGAGTGCTACCTGTCAATTAGGAGTGGCCCCTATCAATTAGGAGTGACCCCTGTCAATTAGGAGAGTCCCCTGTCAATTAGGACTTCACCCTGTCAATGCGGATTGTCCCACCGTCAATTAGGAGTGCCACCCTGTGAATGAGCAGTGCCCTCCTCCTTCTATGACGATTCCTCCCACGTCAATGAGGAGTGCCCCCCCGTCAATAAGGAGTGCCCCGCCGTCAATGAGGAGTGCCCCACCATCCTTGAGGAGGGCCCCACCATCAATGCGGAGTGCCCCCTGTCAATGAGGAGTGGCCCCGTCACCTAGGAGTGACCCCTATCAATTAGGAGTCCCACTCTGTCAATTAGGAGTGCCCACGTCAATGGGGTGTGTCCACTGTGAATTAGGAGTGCCCCCTGTTAATTCGGAGGCCCCTGTCAATGAGGAGTTCCACTTGTCAATGAGGACAGCCCCCCCGTCAATGAGGAGTGCCCCACTGTCAATGAGGAGTGCCCAACCGTCAATGAGGAGTGCCCCTGTCAATGAGGAGTGCCCCCTGTAAAGGAGGAGTGCGCCCTATCAATGAGGAGTGGCCCTGTCAATGAGGAGTGCCCACTGTCAATTAGGAGTGCCCCCTTTTCAATTAGGAGTGCCCTTTATCAGTTACGAGCTCCCCATGTCAATTACGAGTGCCCCCTGTCAATTAGGAGTGCCCCATGACAATTAGGAGTGGCCCATGTCAATTGGTAGGCCACTGACAATGAGGAATTCCCCTTGTCAATTAGGTGTACACCCCCACACCATTGAGGAGTGCCCACCCCCGTCATGAGGAGTGCCCCACCGTCAATGAAGAATGCCCCATATAAATTAGGGATGCCCCCTGTCAGTTAGTAGTGCACCCTGTCAATGAGGAGTGCCCGCTGCCAATTCGGAGTGCTCCCTGTTAATTAGGAGTCCCCCATGTAAATTGGGTGCCCCCTGTCGATTGGAGTGCCCACTGTCAATTGGAGTGCCCCCCCCCGTCAATTGGAGTGCCCCCTGTCAATGAGGAGTGCCCCCGTCAATGTGGAGTGCCCCCATGTAAATTGGAGTGTCCCGTGTCGATTGGAGTGCCCCCTGTCAATTGGAGAGCCTCCTGTCAATGAGGAGTGCCCCCTGTCAATGGGGAGAGCCCCCTGCCAATGAGGAGTGTCCCCTGTCAATGAGGAGTGCCAACTGTCAATTTGTTCTGCCCCCTGTTAGTTCGGACAGCGCCTTGTCAATTAGGAGCTCCCCCTGTCAAGTAGGAGTGGCAGCTATCAATTCGGAGTGACCCCTGTTCATTCGGAGAGTCCCCTGTCAATGAAGCCTTCAACCTGTCAATGAGCAGTGGCCACCCCGTCAATGAGGATTCCCCACACGTCAATGAGGAGTACCGCCTGTCAATGAGGAGTGTTGTCGGGAAAAATCCCTTGTACCAGTGCAGTCAAGGCGGTCGAGTCGCAAGGCGAGGTTTAAAGCGCTTTTCTTTATTGTACAATTACTGGGATCACAGGGAGACCCCGTAGCCAGCTTAGAAACAGTGGCTTGGCCACGTTGATCTCAACAGTTACGCACTTACTCTGGATATTTATAGGAATCCAAATTCGAGCGGGAACATTTGCTCATACATTTTTACAATACCTAAAAAGTGGCCTATATGGTCAGGAGGTTCCCTGGTAGAGCTTTTCTACTTGCAGCTGTGTGGTGTGTCTCCGTGTTAATGGGACTGCCTATTCTTGCCCCGGTGTTTTAATGTGTTTCCCATTATCCTCCGTCAATGAGGAGTGCGGCAGCATCCATGAGGAGAGCCCCAACATCAATGTGGAGTGCCCTCCGTCAAGGAGGGGTACACCCTGGAAATAAGTAGTCCCCCTGCCAATTAGTAGTGCCCGCTGCCAATTAGTAGTGGCCCCTGTCAATTAGGAGTCCCCCATGTCAATTGGAGTACATCCTGTCAATTGGAGTGCCCCCTGTCGATTGGAGTGCCCCCTGTCAATTGGTGTGCACCTTTTCTATTGGAGTTTCCCCCTGTCAATGGGGAGTGCCCCCTGTCAATGAGGAGTGCCCCCTGTCAATGAGGTGTGCCCAATTTCAATGCAGTGTGCCGCCTGTCAATTAGGAGTGCCCCCTGTCAATTAGGTCTGCCCTCTGACAATTAGGATTGCGCCGTGTCAAATAGGAGTGGCCCCTATCAATTAGGAGACCCCGCTGAAAATGAGGACTTCACCCTGTCAATGAACATTGCCCCATTGTCAATGAGGAGTGCCCCCCACCCCCGACTATGCCAATCCCCCCACGTCAATGAGGAGTTCCCCCTGTCAATGAGGAGTGCGCCCTGTCAATGAGGAGTGTCCCACCGTCAATGAGGAGTGCCGCACCATCGATGAGGAGAGCCCCACCATCAATGCGGAGTGCACCTGTCAATGAGGAGTGCCCCCTGTCAATGAGGAATGCACCCTGTCAATGGGGAGTGCCCCCTGACAATTAGGAGTGCACCCTGTCAATTAGGTGTGCCCCCTGTCAATTAAGAGTACCCCCTTGCAATTAGAAGTGCTGCTTGTCAGTTTGGAGCTCGCACTGTCAGTTAGGAGTGCCCCCTGTCAATTAGGAGTGTTCCCTGTCATTTTGGAGTACCCCCTGCCAATTCGGAGTGACGCTGCCAATTTGGAGTGCCCGCAGTCAATTTGGAGTTCCCCTGTCAATTCGGAGTGCCCCCTGTCAATTTGGAGTTCCCCTGTCAATTTGGTGTGCCCCCTGACATTTATTAGTCCCCCCTGCCAATTAGTAGTGCACGCTGCCACTTATGAGTGGCCCATGTCAATTAGGAGTCCGCCATGTCAATTGGACTACACCCTGTCATTTGGAGTGCCCCCTGTCGATTGGTGTGCCCCCTGTCAATTGGAGTGCCCCCTGTCATTTCTAGCTCCCCCTGTCAATGAGGAGTGCCCCATGTCATTAAGGAGTGCCCCCTTTCAATGAGGAGTGCCCGCTTTCAATGAGGTGAGCCCCTTGTCAATGAAGTGTGCAGCCTGTCAATTAGGAGTGGACCCTATCAATTAGGAGTGCCCACTGTCAATTAGGAGAGCCCCCTGTCAATGAGGACTTCACCCTGACAATGCGGATTCCCCCCCCCCCCCCGTCAATAAGAAGTGCCCCACCGTCAATGAGGAGTGCCCCACTATCCATGCGGAGGGCCCCACCATCAATGCGGAGTGCCCCTGTCAATGAGGGGTGGCCCCCGTCACCTAGGAATGACCCCTATCAATTAGGAGTCCCACTCTGTCAATTAGGAGTGCCCCCGTCAATGGGGGGGTGGGGTGTCCACTGTGAATTAGGAGTACACCCTGTCAATTAGGAGGCCCCTGTCAATGAGGAGTTCCACTTGTCAATGAGGAGTGCCCCACTGTGAATGAGGAGTGCCTAACCGGCAATGAGGATTGTCCCCTGTCAATGAGGAGTGCCCCCTTTCAATGGGGAGTGCCCACTGTCAATTAGTTCTGCCCCCTGTCAATTAGGATAGCGCCTTGTCAATTCGGAGCTCCCGCAGTAAAGTAGGAGTGGCACCTATCAATTAGGAGTGACCCCTGTCAATGAGGAGTGCCCCGTGTCAAGGCGGAGTGCCCCCTGTCAATGAGCAGTACCGCCTGTCAATGAGGAGTGTTGTCGGGAAAAATCCCTTGTACCTTTTCATTCAAGGAGGTCGAATCGCAAGGCAAGGTTCAAAGCGTTTTTCTTCATTGTACAATTACTGGGATCCCAGGGAGACTCCCGCAGCCAGCTTAGAAACAGTGGCTTGGCCACGTTGATCTCAACAGTTCCACATTTGCTCTGGATATTTATAGGAATCCAAATTCGAGCGGGAAGATTTGCTCATACATTTTTACAATACCTAAAATTTGCCTATCTGGTCAGGAAGTTCCTTGGTAGAGTTTGACAATTTGCATTTGTGTGCTGTGTGTCCGTGTTAATGGGATTGCCTGTTCTTGCCCCGGTGTTTTAATGTGTTTCCCATTATCCTCTCGACGTGTCCCCCTCATCTAAATCGACCTCTGAAGTTTTGTGTCTGTATTCTATGCTTGCGAGAATAGGTGTTAATGTCATTTTGTCCTGCTGTGTGGAGGGGGATTTAATCTAATCTTTTATTATTTTAATCCTGGTTTATTAAGTTTATTTGCCTCCCTTGGCCATTTTATTTGCATAATATTTTATTGACAGTAGAGTTATGCCATATATCCCACTGCCAGGTCTTGACTCGCAGATATCCCGATCTTCTGGCCAAGGGCCGGTTTAAAATGCAGCTTCGTGCTGTTGCTGGGCAGAATCAGGATCTTTTGTCGGCTTTGAAATTAAAGGTCTCTCAGCTGTGCAGAGGGGGATTTAAACGACTGTCCATTCGGGTGTTCCCCTCTGCATTGTGGGTACGTTATGAATGGTGCCAATCAGTCCGATAAATGAATATGTTTAATGAGGTTAATATTGATGAGATAATAAAAATATGGCTTTGGAAAATGACCGACTTCAGGAGTACCGCCTGTCAATTAGGAGTGCCCCCTGTCAATGAGGAGTGCCCCGTGTCAATGAGGAGTGTGCCACCGTCAATGAGGAGTGCGGCACCATCCATGAGGAGAGCCCCACCATCAATGCGGAGTGCCGTCCGTCAATGAGGGGTACCCCCTGGAATTAGTAGTCCCCCTGGCAATTAGTAGTGCCCGCTGCCAATTTGTAGTGGCCCCTGTCAATTAGGAGTCCCCCATGTCAATTGGAGTACATCCTTTCAATTGGAGTGCCCCCTGTCGATTGGAGTGCCCCCTGTCAATTGGAGTTCCCCCTGTCTGTTGGAGTGCCCCCTGTCAATGGGGAGTGCCCCCTGCCAATGAGGAGTGCCCCCTGTCAATGCGGTGTGCCCACTGTCAATGAAGTGTGCCGCCTGACAATTAGGAGTCCCCCTGTCAATTAGGTATGCCCTCTGACAATTGGGATTGCGCCTTGTCAATTAGGATTGGTCCCTATCAACTTGGAGTCACCCCTGTCAATTAGGTCTGCCCTCTGACAATTAGGATTGCGCCTTGTCAATTAGGAGTGGCCCCTATCAATTAGGAGTGACCCCTGTCAATGAGGTCTGCCCTCTGACAATTGGGATTGCGCCTTATCAATTAGGATTGGTCCCTATCAATTTGGAGTAACCCCTGTCAATTAGGAGAGCCCCCTGTCAATGAGGATTGCCCCACCGTCAATGAGGAGTGCCCCCCACCCCCGACTATGCCAATTCCCCCCACGTCAATGAGGAGTGCCCCCTGTCATTGAGGAGTGCACCCTGTCAATGAGGAGTGCCCCCTGTCAATGAGGAGTGCCCCCTGTCAAGGAGGAGTACCCCCTGTCAATGAGGAGTACCCTGTCAACGAGGAGTGTTGTCGGGAAAAATCCCTTGTACCAGTGCAGTCAAGGAGGTCGAGTCGCAAGGCAAGGTTCAAAGAGTTTTTCCTTCTTGTACAATTACTGGGATACCAGGGAGACCCCCGTAGCCAGCTTAGAAACGGTGGCTTGGCCACGTTGATCTCAACAGTTACACATTTGCTCTGGATATTTATAGGAATCCAAACTCGAGCGGGAACATTTGCTCATACATGTTTACAATACCTAAAAAGTGGCCGATCTTATCAGGAAGTTCCCTGGTAGAGTTTGTCTATTTGCATCTGTATGGTGTTTGTCCGTGTTAATGGGACTGCCTGTTCTTGCCCCGGTGTTTTAATGTGTTTCCCATTATCCTCTCGATGTGTCCCCTCATCTAAATCGACCTCTGATGTTTTGTGTTTGTATTCTCTGCTTGCGGGATTAGGCGTTAATGTCATTTTGTCCTCCTGTGTGTAGCGGGATTTAAACTAATCTTTTATTATTTTTATCCCGGTTTATTAAGTTTCTTTGCCTACCTTGGCCATTTTATTCCCATAATATTTTATTTACAGTAGAGTTATGCCATATATCCCACTGCCAGGTCTTGGCTCGCAGATATCCCGATCTTCTGGCCAAGGGCAGGTTTAAATTGTCGCTTCGTGCTGTTGCTGGGCAGAATAAGGATCTTTTGTCGGCTTTGAAATTAATGGTCTCTGAGCTGTGCAGAGGGGGATTTAAACGAACGTCTATTCGAGTGTTCCCCTCGACATTGTGGGCACGTTATGAATGGTGCCAATCAGTCCAATAAATGAATAGGTTTAATGAGGTGAATATTGATGAGATAATAAAAATGTGGCTTTGGAAAATGACCTACTTCAGGAGTACCGCCTGTCAATGTGGACTGCCCCCTGTCAATGAGGACTGCCCCGTGTCAATGAGGAGTGTCCCACCGTCAATGAGGAGTGTCCCACCGTCAATGAGGAGTGTCTCACCGTCAATGAGGAGTGCCGCACCATCCATGAGGAGAGCCCGACCATCAATGCGGACTGCCCTCCGTGAATGAGGAGTACAACCTGGCAATTAGTAGTGCCCGCTGCCAATTAGGAGTGGCCCCTGTCAATTAGGAGACCTCCATGTCAATTGGAGTACATTCTGTCAATTGGAGTGCCCCCTGTCGATTGGAGTGCCCCCTGTCTATTGGAGTGCCCCCTGTCAATGGGGACCCCCCCTGTCAATGAGGAGTGCCCCCTGTCAATGAGGTGTGCCCACTGTGAATGAAGTGTGCCGCCTGTCAATTAGCAGTGGCCCCTATCAATTAGGAGTGACCCCTGTCAATTAGGAGAGCCCCCTGTCAATGAGGACTTCACACTGTCAATGAGGATTGACCCGCCGTCAATGAGGAGTGACCCCATCCCCGACAATGCCAATTCCCCCACTTCAATGAGGAGTGCCCCCGCCTCAATGAGGATTTCCCCACACTAATGAGGAGTGGCTCCCCACCCCCGACTATGACAATTCCCCCCACGTCAAGGAGGAGTGTCACACTGTGAATGACTAGTGCCCGCCCCCCCGTCTATGAAGATTCCCCCCTCGTCCATGAGGTGAGCCCCCTGTCAATGAGGAGTGCCCCCTGTCAATTAGGAGTGCCCCCTGCCAATTGGGAGGTTCCTGTCAATGAGGAATACCCCTTGTCAATGAGGAGTGCACACCCGTCATTGAAGAGAGCCCCACCGTCAATGAGGAATGCCCCACCGTCAATGAGGACTGCCACATATTAATTTGGAGTGCCACCAGTCAATTCGGAGTGCCCCCTGTCAATTGCGAGTGCACCCCGTCAATGAGGAGTGCCCGCTGGCAATTAGGAGTGCCTCCTGTCAATTGCAGTGCCCCGTGTCGATTGGAGTGCACCCTGTCAATTGGAGTCCCCCCCTCCCCCCCAGCCCCCGTCAAGTGGAGTTCCCCCTGTCAATGAGGATTTCCCGCTGTCAATGAGGAGTGCCCCCTGTCAATGAGGAGTACCCACTGTCAACTAGTTCTGGCCCCTGTCAATTAGGATAGCGCCTTGTCAATTAGGATCTCCCCCTGTCAAGTAGGATTGGCATCTCTCAACTCGGAGTGACCCTGCCAATTAGGAGAGCCCCCTGTCAATGAAGACTTCACCCTGTCAATGCGGAGTGCGCCACCGCCAATCAGGAGTGCCCACCCCCCTCGTCAATGATTAGTGCCCGCCCCGTCAATGAGGATTCATCCCACGTCAATGAGGAGTGCCCAACCGTCAATGAGGAGTGACGCCTCATCCATGAGGAGAGCCACACCATCAATGCGGAGTGCCCCTGTTAATGAGAAGTGCCCCTGTCAATGAGGAGTGCACCCTGTCATTGAGGAGTCCCTCCTTGTCGATTAGGAGTGCCCCCTGTCAATTAGGAGTGCCCCCTGTCAATTAAGAGTAAAGCCTTGCAATTAGGAGTGCCCCCTTTCAGTTAGGAGCATCCACTGTCAGTTCGGAGTGCCCCCTGTCAATTAGGAGTGCTCCCTGTTATTTTGGAGTGCTACCAGACAATTTGGAGCTACCCTGCCAATTAGGAGTGCCCCCTGTCAATTTGGAGTTCCCCTGTCAATTAGGTGTGCCCCCTGTCAAATTGGAGTACCCCCTGCCAATTAGCAGTGCCCCCTGGCAATTAGTAGTGCCCCCTGCCAATTAGTTGTGCCCGCTGCCAATTAGGAGTGACCCCTGTCAATGAGGAGTCCCCTCTTTCGACTGGAGTACACCCTGTCAATTGCCGTGCCCCCTCTCGATTGGAGTGCCCCCTGTCAATTGGAGTGCCCCCTGTCAATTGGAGTGCCCCCTGTGAATGTTGAGTGCCCCCTGTCAATGAGGTGTGCGCCTATCAATGAAGTGTGCCGCCTGTCAATTAGGAGTCCCCCCTGTCAATCAGGAGGCCCCTGTCAATGAGGAGTTCCATTTGTCAATGAGGACATCCCCCACATCATGAGGAGTGCCCCACTGTCAATGAGGAGTGGCCCTGTCAATTGGGAGTGCTCCCTGTCAATTGGGAGGCCCCTGACAATGAGGAATTCCCCTTGTCAATGTTGTTAACCCGCCCCCCCGTCAATGAGGAGTGCCCCCCCAGCCCCGTCAATGAGGAGTGCCCCAGCGTCAATGAGGAATGCACCACCGTCAATGAGGAGTACCCCACCGTCAATGAGGAGTGCCCCATATAAATTAGGAGTGCCCCGTGTCAATTAGGAGTGCACCTTGTCAATGAGGAGTGCCTGCTGCCAATTCGGACTGCCCACTGTACATTAGGAGTCCCCCATGTCAACCGGGTTCCCCGTGTCGATTGGAGTGCCCCCTATCAATTGAAGTGCCCCCCAACTCCCCCCCGTCAACTGGAGTGCCCCCTTTCAATGAGGAGTGTCGCCTGTCAATGAGCATTGCCCCCTGTCAATGAGGAGTGCCCCCTGTCAATGAGGAGTGCCCCCTGTCAATGAGGAGTGCCCCCTGTCAACTAGTTCTGCCCCCTGTCAATTAGGATAGCGCCTTGTTAATTAGGATCTCCCCCTGTCAAGTATGAGTGGCACCGATCAATTAGGAGTGACCCCTGTCAATTAGGAGAGCCCCCTGTCAATGAAGACATCACCCTGTCAATGGGGAGTGCCCCACCGTCAATGAGAGGTGTCGCCCCCCCCGCCCCCTGTGAATGTATAGTGCCCATCCCGTCAATGAAGTTTACCCCCACGTCAATGAGGAATGCCCCCTGTCAATGAGGAGTGCGCCTCTGTCAATGAGGAGTGTCCACGGTCAGTTAGGAGTGCTCCCTTTCAATTAGGAGTGCTCCCTGTCATTTTGGAGTACTCCCTGACAATCTGGAGTGACGCTGGCAATTAGGAGGGCCCCTCTCAATTTGGAGTTCCCCTGTCAATTTGGTGTGCCCTCTGTCAGATTGGAGTACCCCCTGTCAATTAGTAGTGTCCCCTGACAAATAGTTGTGCCCGCTATCAATTAGGAGTGACCCCTGTAAATGAGGAGTCCCCTCTTTCGATTGGAGTGCACCCTGTCAATTGGAGTGGCCCCTGTGAATTGGAATGCCCCCTGTCTATTGGAGAGTCCTCTGTCACCGTGGAGTGCCCCCTGTCAATGATGTGTGGCGCTGTCAATGAAGTATGCTGCCTGTCAATTATGAGTGCCCCCTGACAATTAGGAGGCCCCTGTCAATGAGGTGTTCCACTTGTCAATGAGGAGAACCCCCCCCCCCGCCATCAATGAGGAGTGCCCCACTGTCAATGAGGAGTGCCCGCTGTGAATGAGGAGTGGCACTGTCAATTAGGAGTACCCCCTGTCGATTACGAGTGCCCGCCTTTCAATTAGGAGAGCCCCTTATCAATTACGATCTCCCCATGTCAATTCGGAGTGCCCCCTGTCAATTAGGTGTGTCCCATGGCAATTACGAGTGTGCCCTGTCAGTTAGGAGTGGCCCCTATCAATTAGGAGTGACCACTGTCAATTATGAGAGCCCCCTGTCAATGAGGACTTCACCCTGTCATTGTGGATTGCCCCACCGTGAATGAGGAGTGCCCCCACCCCCGACATTGCCAATTCCCCCCTCGTCAATGAGGAGTGCCGCCGCGTCAATGAGGAGTGCCCTCCACCCCCGACTGTGACAATTCCCCCATGTCAATTACGAGTGCCACCTGTCAATTGGGAGACCCCTGTCAATGTGGAATTTCCCTTGTCAATGAGGAGTGCAACCCCGTCAATGAGGAGAGGCCCACCGTCAATGAGGAATGCCCCACCGTCAATGAGGAGCACCCCACCGTCAATGAGGAGTGCCCCCTGTCAATGAGGAGTGCCCCATATTAATTAGGAGTTCCCCCAGTAAATTCAGAGTGCTCCCTGTCAATTAGGTGTGTACCCCGTCAATGAGGAGTGCCTCCCTGTCCATTAGGTGTGTACCCCGTCAATGAGGATTGCCTGCTGGCAATTAGGAGTGCCTCATATCAATTTTAGTCCCCCTGTTAATTAGGAGGCCCCGTCAATGAAGGGTTCCCCTTGTCAATGAGGAGCGCGCCCCCGTCAATGAGGAGTTCCCCACATCATTGAGAAGTGCCCCCCCCCCCCCGCCGTCAATGAGGAGTCCCCCACTGTCAATGGAGAGTGCCCCCTGTCAATGAGCAGTGCCCTCCTGTCACCTAGGAGTGAACCCTGTCAATTAGGAGTGCCCCCAGTCAATTAGAAGTGCCCCCTTTCATTGAGGAGAGCAAATTGTCAATTAGGAATGCCCCCTGTAAATGAGGTGTGCCCTCTGTCAATGGGGAGTGCCCCGTGTCAATGAGGAGTGCCCCCTGTCAATTGGAGTGCCCCCTGTAAATTGGAGTGCCCCGTGTCGATTGGAGTGCACCGTCAATTGGAGTGCCCACCCCCCCCCCGTCAAGTGGAGTACCCCCTGTCAATGTGGAGTGCCCCCTGTCAATGAGGAGTGCCCACTGTCAACTAGTTCTGCCCTCTGTCAATTAGGATCTCCCCCTGGCAAGTAGGAGTGGCACCTATCAATTAGGAGTGCCCCGTGTCAATGAGGGGTGACCCCTGTCAATTGGAGAGCCCCCTGTCTATTGGAGTGCTCCCCGTCAATTAGGAGTGCCCCCTGTCAATTAGGAGGCCCCTGTCAATGAGGAGTTCCCCTTGTCAATGAGGAGAGCCCCCCCCCCGTCAATGAGGAGTGCCCCACCGTCAATGAGGAGTGCCCAACTGTCAATGAGGAGTGCCCCCTGTCAATGAGGAGTGGCCCCTGTCAATGAGGAGTGGCCCCTGTCAATGTGGAGCGGTCCCCATCACCGAGGAATGACCCCTGTCAATTAGGTGTGCACCCCGTCAATGGGGAGTGCCCGCTGGCAATTAGGACTGCCCCCTGTCAAATTCGGAGTGCCCCATGTCAATTGGAGTGCACCCTGTCATTTGGAGTTCTCCCCCCCCCCGTCAAGTGGGGTGCCCACTGTCAATGAGGAGTGCCCCCTGTCAATGAGGAGTGCCCACTGTCAACTCGTTCTGCCCCCGTCAACTCGTTCTGCCCCCTGTCAATGAGGATAGCGCCTTGTCAATTAGGATCTCCCCCTGTCAAGTAGGATTGGCACCGATCAATTAGGAGTGACCCCTGTCAATTAGAGTGACCCCTGTCAATGAGGACGTCACCCTGTAAATGAGGAGTGCACCACCGTCAATGAGGAGTGCCCCCCCCCCACACCCGTGAATGAGTAGTGACCGCCCCATCAATGAGGATTCACCCCACGTCAATGAGGAGTGTCCCCCCCCCCCCGTGAATGATGACTGCCCCAGCGTCAATGACGAGTGCTGCACAATCCATGAGGTGAGCCCCACCATCAATGCGGAGTGCCCCTGTCAATGAGGAGTGCCCCCTGTCAATGAGGAGTACCCCCTGTCAATGAGGAGTGCCCCGTGTCAATTAAGAGTACCCCCTTGAAATTAGGAGTGCCGCTTGTCTGCTAGGAGCTCCCACTGTCAGTTAGGAGTGCCCCCTGTCAATTAGGAGTGCTCCCTGTCATTTTGGAGTGCCCCGTGACAGTTTGCAGTGACGCTGTCAATTAGGAGTGCCCCCTGTCAATTTGGAGATCCCCTGTCAATTTGGTGTGCCCCTGTCAAATTGGACAACCCCCTGTCAGTGAGCAGCGCCCCCTGGCAATTAGTAGTGCCTCCTGCCAATTAGTCGTGCACGCTGCCAATTCGGAGTGGCCCCTGTCAATTAGGAGTCCCCCATGTCAATTGGAGTACACCCTGTCACTTGGAGTGCCCCCTGTCAATTGGAGTGCCCCCTGTCAAATGGAGTGCCCCCTGTCTATTGGAATGCCCCAGTCTATTGGAGTGCCCCCTGTCAACGGGTAGTGCCCCCTGTCAATGAGATGTGCCCCTGTGAATGAAGTGTGCCGCCAGTCAATTCGGAGTGCCCCCTGTCAATTAGGTCTGCCCTCTGTCAATTAGGATTGCACCTTGTCAATTAGGAGTGGCCAATATCAATTAGGAGTGACCCCTGTCAATTAGGAGAGCCCCCTGTCAATGCCGACTTCACACTGTCAATGAGGATTGCCCCACCGTCAATGAGGAGTGACCCCTGTCAATAAGGATCGCCTCCAGTCAATGAGGAGTGGTCCCCATCACCGAGGAATGACCGCTGCCAATTAGGTGTGCACCCTGTCAATGAGGAGTGGCCACTGGCAATTAGGAGTGCCCCCTGTCAAATAGGAGTCCCCCATGTCAATTGGAGTGCACCCTGTCAATTGCAGTGCCCCGTGTCGATTGTAGTGCACCTGTCAATTGGAGTGACCCCCCGTCAAGTGGAGTGCCCACTGTCAATGAGCAGTGCCCCCTGTCAATGAGGAGTGCCTACTGTCAACTAGTTCTGTCCCCTGTCAACTAGTTCTGCCCCCTGTCAATTAGGATACCGCCTTGTCAATTAGGATCTCCCCCTGTCAAGTAGGAGTGGCACCTATGAATTAGGAGTGACCCCTGTCAATTAGGAGAGCCCCCTGTCAATGAGGAGTGGACCACCGTCAATGAGGAGTGCTGCATCATCCATGAGGAGAGCCCCACCATCAATGCGGCGTTCCCTGTCAATGAGGAGTGCCCCCTGTCAGTGAGGAGTGTACCCTGTCAATGAGGAGTGCCTCCTGTCGATTAGGAGTACCCCCTGTCAATTAGGAGTGCCCCCTGTCAATTAGGAGTACCCGCTTGCAATTAGGAGTGCCGCTTGTCAGTTAGGAGCTCCCACTGTCAATTAGGAGTGCCCCCTGTTAATTAGGAGTGCTCCCTGCCATTTTGGAGTGCCCCGTGACAATTTGGACTGACGCTGCCAATTAGGAGTGCCCCCGAACAATTTGGAGATCACCTGTCAATTTGGTGTACCCCCTGTCAAATTGGACTGCCCCCTGTCAATGAGCAGTGCCCCCTGGCAATTAGTAGTGCCCCCTGCCAATCAGTCGTGCACGCTGCCAATTAGGAGTGGCCCCTGTCAATTTGGAGTCCCCCATGTCAATTGGAGTACACCCTGTCAATTGGAGTGCCCTCTTTCGATTGGAGTGCCCCCTGTCGATTGGAGTGCCCCCTGTTATTTGGAGTGCCCCCTGTCAAATGGAGTGCCCCCGTCTATTGGAGTGCCCCCTGTCTATTGGAGTGCCCCCTGTCAACGGGTAGTGCCCCCTGTCTATGAGGTGTGCCCCTGTGAATGAAGTGTGCCGCCTGCCAGTTCGGAGAGTCCCCTGTCAATTAGGTCTGCCCTCTGTCAATTATGATTACGCCTTGTCAATTAGGAGTGGCCACTATCAGTTAGGAGTGACCCCTATTAATAAGGAGAATCCCCTGTCAATGAGGACTTCACCCTGTGAATGAGGAATGCCCCACTGTCAATGAGGAGTGCCCCACCATCCATGAGGAGGGCCCCACCATCAATGCGGAGTGCCCCCTGTCAATGAGGAGTGGCCCCCGTCACCTAGGAATGACCCCTGTCAATTAAGAGTGCCCCCTGTCAATTAGGAGTGCCCCCTGTCAAAGAGGAGTGCCCCCTGTCAATTAGGAGTGCCCCCTGTCAATTAGGAGTGCCCCCTGTCAAAGAGGAGTGCCCCCTGTCAATTAGGAGTGCCTCCTGTCAATTAGGCGTGCTCCCTGTCATTTTGGAGTGTCCCGTGACAATTTGGAGCGACGCTGCCAATTAGGAGTGCCCCCTAACAATTTGGAGATCCCCTGTCAATTTGGTGTACCCCCTGTCAAATTGGACTACCCCCTGTCAATGAGCAGTGCCCCCTGGCAATTAGTAGTGCCCCCTGCCAATTAGTCGTGCACGCTGCCAATTAGGAGTGGCCCCCGTCAATTAGGAGTCCCCAATGTCAATTGGAGTACACCCTGTCAATTGGAGTGCCCTCTGTCGATTGGATTGCCCCCTGTCAATTGGAGTGCCCCCTGTTATTTGGAGTGCCCCCTGTCAAATGGAGTGCCCCCGTCTATTGGAGTGCCCCCTGTCTATTGGAGTGCCCCCTGTCAACGGGTAGTGCCCCCTCTCTATGACGTGTGCCCCTGTGAATGAAGTGTGCCGCCTGCCAGTTCGGAGTGCCCCCTGTCAATTAGGTCTGCCCTCTGTCAATTATGATTACGCCTTGTCAATTAGGAGTGGCCACTATCAGTTAGGAGTGACCCCTATTAATAAGGAGAATCCCCTGTCAATGAGGACTTCACCCTGTAAATGAGGATTGCCCCACCGTCAATGAGGATTGCCACCCTGAGAATGAGTAGTGCGCCTCCCCCCCCCCCCCCTCCGTCTATGAAGATTCTCATCGCGTAAATGAGGAATGCCCCACCGTCAATGAGGAGTGCCCCACCATCCATGAGGAGGGCCCCACCATCAATGCGGAGTGCCCCCTGTCAATGAGGAGTGCCCCCCGTCACCTAGGAATGACCCCTGTCAATTAAGAGTGCCACCCTGTCAATTAGGCGTGCCCCCGTCAATGAGGGGTGTCCACGGTCAAAGCGGAGTGCCCCCTGTCAAAGAGGAATGCTCCCTGTCAAAGAGGAGTGCCCCCTGTCAATTAAGAGTACCCCCTTGAAATTAGGAGTGCCGCTTGTCAGCTAGGAGCTCCCACTGTCAGTTAGGAGTGCCCCCTGTCAATTAGGAGTGCTCCCTGTCATTTTGGGGTGCCCCGTCACAGTTTGCAGTGACGCTGTCAATTAGGAGTGCCCCCTGTCAATTTGGAGATCCCCTGTCAATTTGGTGTACCCCCTGTCAAATTGGACTACCCCCTGTAAATGAGCAGTGCCCCCTGGCATTTAGTAGTGCCCCCTGCCAATTAGTCGTGCACGCTGCCAATTAGGAGTGGCCCCTGTCAATTAGGAGTCCCCCATGTCAATTGGAGTACACCCTGTCAATTGGAGTGCCCTCTGTCGATTGGAGTGCCCCCTGTAAATTGGAGTGCCCCCTGTTATTTGGAGTGCCCCCTGTCAAATGGAGTGCCCCCGTCTATTGGAGTGCCCCCTGTCAACGGGTAGTGCCCCCTGTCTATGAGGTGTGCCCCTGTGAATGAAGTGTGCCGCCTGCCAGTTCGGAGTGCCCCCTGTCAATTAGGTCTGCCCTCTGTCAATTATGATTACGCCTTGTCAATTAGGATTGGCCACTGTCAGTTAGGAGTGACCCCTACTAATAAAGAGAATCCCCTGTCAATGAGGACTTCACCCTGTTAATGAGGATTGCCCCACCGTCAATGAGGAGTGCCACCCTGTGAATGAGTAGTGCGCCTCCCCCACCCCCCCTCCTTCTATGAAGATTCTCATCGCGTCAATGAGGAATGCCCCACCGTCAATGAGGAGTGCCCCACCATCCATGAGGAGGGCCCCACCATCAATGCGGAGTGCCCCCTGTCAATGAGGAGTGGCCCCCGTCACCTAGGAATGACCCCTGTCAATTAAGAGTGCCACCCTGTCAATTAGGCGTGCCCCCGTCAATGAGGGGTGTCCACGGTCAAAGCGGAGTGCCCCCTGTCAAAGAGGAATGCCCCCTGTCAAAGAGGAGGGCCCCTCTGTCAATTAGGAATGCCCCCTGTCAATTAGGAGTGCTCCCTGTCAAAGAGGAGTGCCCCCTGTCAATTAGGAGTGCCCCCTGTCAATTAGGAGGCCCCTGTCAATGAGGAATTCCCCTTGTCAATGTGAAGAGCCCCTCCCGTCAATGAGGAGTGCCCCAGCGTCAATGAGGAGTGCCGAACCGTCAATGAGGAGTGCCCCCTGTCAATGAGGAGTGGCCCACGTCACCAAGGAATGATTCCTGTCAATTAGGAGTGCCATCCTGTCAATTCGGAGTGCGCCACCGTCAATGAGGGGTGTCCAAAGTCAAAGAGGAGTGCCCCCTGTCAAAGAGGAATGCCCGTTGACAATTAGGAGTGCCCGCTGTCAATTAGGAGGTCCCTGTCAATGAGGAGTTCCCCTTGTCAATCAGGACAGCACCCCGGTCAATGAGGAGTGCCCCACCGTCAATGAGGAGTGCCCCCTGTCAATGAAGATCGCCCAGCTGCCAATGAGGAGTGGCCCCGGTCATTTTGGTGTGCCTCCTGTCAATGAGGAGTTCCCCTTGTTAATGAGGAGAGTCCCTTGTCAATGAGGAGTGACCCACCATCAATGGGGAGTGCCCAACCGTCAATGAAGAGGGCCCCCTGTCAATAAGGAGTGGCCCCCGTCACCTAGGTATGACCCCTGTCAATTAGGAGTGCCACCCTGTCAATTAGGAATGCCCTCCGTCAATGAGGGGTGTCCACTGTCAAAGAGGATTGCCCCCTGTCAACGAGTTGTGCCCCCTATCAATTAGGAGTGCTCCCTGCCAATTAGGAGTGCCCCCTGTCAATGAGGAGCGCCTCTGTCAATGCGGAGTGCCCCCTGTCAATGAGGAGTGGCCCTGTCAATTAGGAGTGCCCCATGTCAATGAGGAGAGCCCCCTGTCAATTAGGAGTGCACCCTGTCAATTGGGAGGCCCCTGTCAACGAGGAGTGCCCCCTGTCAACAAGGAGTGTCCCCTGAAAATTAGGAGTGCTCCCCTGTCAATTAGGAGTGCCCCCTGTCAATGAGGAGTGTCCACTGTCAATTAGGAGTGTCCCACAGTCAATGAGGAGTACCCCTGGTCAATGAGAAGTGCCCCCTATCAATTAATAGTGCCCCACCGTCAATTAGGGGAGCCCCCTGTCATTTCGAAGTGCCCCGTGTCAAAAGGAGAGCCCCCTGTCAATGGGGAGTGCCCCCTGTCAATTAGGAGAGCCCCCTGTCAATTCGAAGTGCCGCCTGTCAATTTGGAGCGTCCCCGGTCAATGAAGTCTTCACCCTGTCATTGACGAGTGCCCCACCGTCAATGAGCGGTGTCCCCCCCCCCCCTCGTCTGTGAATCAGTAGTGCCCACCCCGTCAATGAGGATTCCCCCCCACGTCAATGAGGATTGCCCCCCTCCCGCCCCCGTCAATGAGGAGTGCCCCAACGTCAATGAGGAGTGCCGCACCATCCATGAGGAGAGCCCCACCATCAATGCGGAGTGCCCCCTGTCAGTGAGGAGTGTACCCTGTCAATGAGGAGTGCCTCCTGTCGATTCGGACTATCCCCTGTCAATGAGGAGTGCCTCCTGTCGATTCGGACTATCCCCTGTCAATTAGGAGTGCCCCCTGTCAATTAAGAGTACCCGCTTGCAATTAGGAGTGCCGCTTGTCAATTAGGAGCTCCCACTGTCAATTAGGAGTGCCCCCTGTCAATTCGGAGTGCTCCCTGTCATTTTGGAGTGCCCCGTGACAATTTGGAGTGACGCTGCCAATTAGGAGTGCCCCCTGACAATTTGGAGATCCCCTGTCAATTTGGTGTGCCCCCCTGTTAAATTGGAGTACCCCCTGTCAATGAGCAGTGCCCCCTGGCAATTAGTATTGCCCCCTGCCAATTAGTAGTGCCCGCTGCCAATTAGGAGTTGCCTCTGTCAATTAGGAGTCCCCCATGTCAATTGGAGTACACCCTGTCAATTGGAGTGCCCCCTGTCGATTGGAGTGCCCCCTGTCAAATGGAGTGCCCCCCGTCTATTGGAGTGCCCGCTGTCTATTGGTGTGCCCCCTGTCAACGGGTAGTGCCCCCTGTCTATGAGGTGTACCCCCTGTCTAATCCTCTGATCATCTTGTATGCCTCTATTAAGTCACCTATTAACCTTCTTCTCTCTAACGAAAACAACCTCAAGTCCCTCAGCCTTTCCTCATACGATTTTCCCACCATACCAGGCAACATCCTGGTAAATCTCCTCTGCACCCTTTCCTACGCGTCCACATCTTTCCTATAATACGGCGACCAGAACTGTACGCAATACTCCAAGCACGGCCGCACCAGAGTTTTGTACAGTTGCAACATGACCTCCTGGCTCCGAAACTCAATCCCTCCACCAATCAAAGCTAACACACCGTACGCCCCATGTCAATGAGGAGTGCCCCCTTTCAATGAGTAGAGCCCCCTGTCAATAAGGAGTGCACCCTGTCAGGGTGTCAAATGTCAATTAGGAGAGCCGATGTAAAAGAGGAGTGCCCCCTGTCAACTAGGAGTGACTCCTGTCACTTCGCAGTGCCCCCTGTCAATTCGGAGTGGCCCCCGTCAATTAGGAGTGACCCCTGTCAATTTGGAGTGCCCGCTGTCAATAAGGAGTTCCCCCTTTCAATGAGGAGTGCACCCTGTCAATTACGAGTACCCGCTGTCAAATAGGAGTGCCCCCTGTCAATTAGGACTGCCCCCTGCCAATTCCGAGTGCCCCAGCCTATTTGGAGTGCCCCCGGCCAATGACGTGTGCCCCCTGCCAATTAGGAGTCCTCCATGTCAATTGGAGTCCCCCTGTCAATTGCAGTGCGCCCTGTCAATTGGAGTGCCCCCTGTCAATTAGCTGCGCCCGCACTGTCAAAGAGGAGTGTCCACTGTCTATGAGGAGTGCCCCCTGTCAATGAAGAATGCCCCCTGTCAATGAGCAGTGCCCCCGTCAATGAGGAGTGCCCGCTGTCAATGCGGAGTGCCGCCTGTCAATTAGTAGTGGTTCCCCTTCTTAGGAGTGACTCCTAGTCAGTGAAGAGTGCCCCACCGTCATTGGTGAGTGCCCCCTGTCAGTGAGGAGTGCCCCCCGGCAATTAGGAGTGCCCCCGATCAACCTGGAGTTCCGCCTGTCAATTTGGAGTGCCCCCTGTCAATTATTCGTGCCCCCAGTCAATTTGGACTGCCCCCTGCGAATGATGAGTGCCCCCTGTCAATTAGGAGGCCTCTGTCAATGAAGGGTTCCCCTTGTCAATGGGTAGTGGCCCCCGTCAATGAGGAGTGCCCCCCGTCAATGAGGAGTCCCCCACCTTCAATGGGGAGTGCCCCCTGTCAATGAGGAGTGCCCTCCTGTAACCTAGGAGTGAACCCTGTCAATTAGGAGTGCCCCCCAGTCAATGAGGAGTGCCCCCCCTTTCCAGGAGGAGAGTCCACTGTCAATGAGGAGCGTCCCCTTTCAATTAGGAGTTCGCCTTATTAATTAGGAGCTCCCCCTGTCAGTTAGGAGTGCCCCCTGTCAAAAAGGAGTGCCCCCTGTCAATAAGGAGTGCACCTTGTCAGTCTGGAGTGCCCCCTGTCAATGAGGAGTGCTCCCTTTCAATGAGGGGTGCCCCCTGTCAATGAGGAGTGCACCCTGTCAATTAGGAGTGCCCCTTGTCAATCTGGAGCTCCCCCTGACAGTTCCGAGTCCTCCCTGTCAAGTAGGAGTGCCCCCTGTCACTTTGGGTTGCCCCCTGCCAATTAGACGTGACCCCTGACAATTAGGAGTGCCCCTGAAAATTTCGAGTATCCCCTGTCAATTAGCTGTGCCCCCTGTCAAATAGGACTGCCCCTGCCAATTCCGAGTGCCCCCTGCCTATTAGGAATTTCCCCTGCCAATGACGTGTGCCCCCTGCCAATTAGGAGTCCCCCGTGCCAATTGGAGTCCGCCTGTCAATTGCAGTGCTCCCTGTCAATTGGAGTGCCCCCTGTCAATTAACTGTACCCCCACTGTCAAAGAGGAGGATCCACTGTCTATGAGGAGTGCCCCCTGTCAATGAAGAGTGCCCTCTGTCAATGAGCAGTGCCCACTTCAATGAGGGGTGCCCACTGTCAATGAGGAATGCCTCCTGTCAATGAGGAGTACCCTATGTCAATTAGGAGTGCCCCATGTCAATGAGGAGTGCCCACTTTCAATGAGTAGAGCCCCATCTCAATAAGGAGTGCCCCCTGTCAATGAGGAGTGTCCCATGTCAATTAGGAGCGCCCCCTGTCAATTAGGAGTACCCACTTTCAATTAGGAGAGCCCTTGTTAATAAGGATTTCCCCCTGTCAGGTAGGAGTGCCCCCTGTCAAATTGGAGTGCCCACTGTCAATTTGGAGTTCCCCTGTCAATGAGGAGTACACCCTGTCAACCAGTCGTGCCCCCTGTCAATTAGGACTGTCCCCTGGCAATTACGAGTGCTCCCTGACTATTAGGAAAGCTCTCTGCCAATGAGGAGTGCCCTCTGTCACTTTGGAGTCCCCCATGTCAATTGCAGTCCCCCCTGTCAATTGGAGTGCCCCCTGTCAATTGGAGAGTCCCCTCTCAATTGGAGTTCCCCTTGTCAATGGGAGTGTCCCCTGTCAATTGGAGTGCCCCCTGTCAATTGGAGTGCCCCCTGTCAATAAGGAGTGCCCCCTGTCAATTAGGACGCCCCTGTCAATGCGGAGTTCCCCTTGTCAATGTGGAGTCCCCCCCTCCACCGCGTCAATGACGAGTGACCCACCGTCAATGAGGAGTGACCCCTAGTCAATGAGTAGTGCGCCACCATCAATGCGGAGTGCCCCTGACAATGAGGAGTGGCCCCCGTCAAAGAGGAGTGATCCCTGTCAGTTAGGAGTGCCCCCCTTTCAATTAGGAGTGCCCCGTGTCAATGAGGGCTGTCGCATGTCAATTAGGAGAGCCCCTGTAAAAGAGGAGTGCCCCCTGTCAATTGGGAGTTACTCCTGTCAATTCGGAGTGCCCCCTGTCAATTAGGAGTGGCCCCCGTCAATTAGGAGTAACCCCTGTCAATTTAGAGTGCCCGCTGTAAATAAGGCGTTCCCCCTTTCAATGAGGAGTGCACCCTGTCAATTAGGAGTGCCCCCTGTCAAATAGGCGTGCCCCCTGTCAATTAGGACTGCCCCCTGCCAAATCCGAGTGCCCCTGCCTATTAAGAGTGCCCCCTGCCAATGACGTGTATCCCATGCCAATTAGGAGTCCCCCATGTCCATTGGAGTCCCCCATGTCAATTGGAGTGCCCCCTGTCAATAAGCTGTACCACCTCTGTCAAAGAGGAGTGTCCACTGTCTATGAGGATTGCCCCCTGTCAATGAAGTGTGCCCCCGTCAATGAGCAGTGCCCCCGTCAATGATGAGTGCCCGCTGTCAATGCGGAGTGCCGCCTGTCAATAACGATTGGCCCCCGTCAATTAGGAGAGACCCCTCGTCAATGAGGAGTGCCCCACCGTCAATGGTGAGCGCCCCCTGTCAATGAGGAGTGCCCTCAGACAATTAGGAGTGCCCCTGGTCAACCTGGAGTTCCGCCTGTCAATTTGGAGTGCCCCCTGTCAATTAGTCCTGCCCCCAGTCAATTTGGACTGCCCCCTGCGAATGATGAGTGCCCCTGTCAATTAGGAGGCCTCTGTCAAGGAGCCGTTCCCCTTGTCAATGAGGAGTGGCCCCCGTCAATGAGGAGTCCCCCACCGTCAATGGTGAGCGCCCCCTGTCAATGAGGAGTGCCCCCTGACAATTTGGAGTGCCCCCGGTCAACCTGGAGTTCCGCTTGTCAATTTGGAGTCCCCCTGTCAATTAGTCGTGCCCCCAGTCAATTTGGAGTTCCCCCTGCGAATGATGAGTGCCCCCTGTCAATTAGGAGGCCTCTGTCAATAAGGCGTTCCCCTAGTCAATGAGGAGTGGCCCCCGTCAATGAGGAGTTCCCCACCGTCAATGAGGAGTCCCCCACCGTCAATGGGGAGTGCCCCCTGTCAATGAGGAGTCCCCCACCGTGAATGGGGAGTGCCCACTGTCAATGAAGTGTGCCCTCCTGTAACCTAGGAGTGAACCCTGTCAATTAGGAGTGCCCCCCAGTCAATGAGGAGTGCCCCCCCTTTCAAGGAGGAGAGTCCACTGTCAATGAGGAGTGCCCCCTTTCAATTAGGAGTTCACCTTATTAATTAGGAGCTGCCCCTGTCAGTTAGGTGTGCCCCCTGTCAAAAAGGAGTGCCCCCTGTCAATAAGGAGTGCACCTTGTCAGTGAGGAGTGCCCCCTGTCAATTAGGAGTGCCCCCTGTCAATTAGGACTGCCCCCTGTCAATAAAGAGTACCCCCTTTCAATTAGGAGAGTCCCCTGTCAACGAGGAGCGCCCCCTGTCAATGAGGAGTGCCCCCTTTCAATGAGGGGTGCCCCCTGTCAATGCGGAGTGCACCCTGTCAATGAGGAGTGCCCCCTGTCAATGAGGAGTGCCCCCTGTCAATGAGGAGTCCCCCCTGTCGATTAGGAGTACTCCCTGTCAGTTCGTAGTGCCCCCTGTCAATTATGAGTACTCCCTTGCAATTCGGAGTGTCGCTTGTTAGTTAGGAGCTCCCACTGTCAGTTAGGAGTGCCCCCTGTCAATTTGGAGTTCCCCCTGTCAATTTGGAGTTCCCTATCAAATTGGAGTACCCCTGTCAATTAGCAGTGCCCCCTGGCAATTAGTAGTACCCCCTGCGAATTAGTAGTGCCCATTGCCAATCAGGAGTGGCCCCTGTTAATTCGGAACCCCCATGTCAATTGGAGTACCCCCTGTCAATTGGAGTGCCCCCTGTCAATTGTTATACCCCCTGTCTATTGGAGTGGCCGCTGTCAATGAGGAATGCCCAATGTCAATTAGGAGTGCTCCCTGTCAATGAGGAGTGCCCCCTGTGAATGAGGTGTGACCCCTGTCAATGAAGTGTGCCACCTTTCAATTAGTAGTGTCCCCTGTCAATTAGGTCTGCCCTCTGTCAATTAGGATTGCGCCTTGTCAATTAGGAGTGGCCCCTATCAATTAGGAGTGCCCGCTGTCAATTAGGAGAGCCCCCTGTCAATGAGGACTTCACCCTGTCAATGAGGATTGCCCCACCGTCAATGAGGAGTGCCACCCTGTGAATGAGTGGTGTCCTCCCCCCCGCCCCACCGTCTATGATGATTCCTCCCACGTCAATGAGGAGTGCCCCTTGTCACTGAGGATTGCCCCCTGTCAATGATGAGTGCCCCCTGTCATTGAGGAGTGTCCCATGTGAATGAGGAGTGCCCCCTTTCAATGAGGGAGCAAATATCCTGGCTGGGAGTTTTGCAAGAGTGTTTCGGCAGGATTTAACCTAGTGTGGCAGGAGGGTGGGGAACAAAACAGTAGGTCAGTAAATACGGAGGCCGGGGTTGAGCTGGGGGGCAGGGCAAGGCTAGCTAAAAAGAGAAGCACTCTGGAGGAGGATGACCTGATTAGGCCTGGAGGTCTGGAGTGCATCTGCTTCAATGCGAGGAGCGTAACGGGTAAAACAGTCGAAGTTAGGGCATTAATGCTTATGCGGAATTTGGATGTGGTTGAGGTGACGGAAATTTGGTTAAAAGAAGGACAGGACTGGCATCTGAATATTCCGGGCTATAATTTTTTTAGGCGAGACAGAGGAGGGGTAAAAAATGTGGGGGAGTAGCGAAATTAGTTAAGGAGCATGTTACCGCGGTGCAGAGGGTAGACAACGTAGAGGGGTCATGTACTGAGTCGCTGTGGGTGGAACTCAGAAACAGGAAGGGTGCAGTCACTCTGCTGGGGGTGTACTACAGACCACGCAACAGCCCACGGGAAGTGGAGGAAAGGATATGTCAGGAGATTCTGGATAGGTGCAGATAAATAGGGTTGTTGTAGTTGGGGACTTCAATTTCCCTGCCACAGACTGGAAAGTGCTGAGAGCAGGGGGTCCGGACGGGGAGGGATCTGTAAAATGCGTACTGGAAGGTTCTTTGGCACTGTTTGTAGATAGCCTTACAAAAGAGTGGGCTATACTGGACCAAGTTCTGGGAAATGAGCCCGGTCAGGTCGTCAGAGTTTCGGTAGGGCAACATGTGGCAAATGGTGACCACAACTCTGTTAACTTTAGGATAGTAATGGACAAGGATGAGTGCTGTCCTACGGGCAGGGTGCTAAATTGGAGGAAGGCTAATTATAGCCGGATTAGGCAGGACTTGGTGGATGTTGATTGGGAGAGGATGTTCGAGGGTAAGTCCGCGTCTGGCATGTGGGAGTCTTTGAAGGAACTATTGATAAGGCTGCAGGATAGGCATGTGCCTGTAAAAAGGAAAGATAGGAAAGGTAGAATTCGAGAGCCGTGGATAACCAGGAAAATTGAGGATCTGATTAAAATGAAAAGGGAGGCGAACGTTAAGTCCAGGCAACAGAAAACAGATGGAGCTCTGGAGGAATACAGAGAGAGTAGGAAAGATCACAAACGGGGAGTTAGAAGGGCAAAGAGCGGTCACGAAATGTTCTTGGCAGGCAGGATTAAGGAGAATCCTAAGTCATTCTATTCATACGTTAGGAACAAAAGAGTTGTCAGGGAGAAAATCGGACCTCTCAGGAATAAAGGAGGGGAATTATGCTTAGAACCCAAGGGAATAGGGGAGACCCTAAATGAATACTTTGCATCGGTATTCACGTAGGAGAGGGGCGTGTTAACCGGGAGTGTCTCGGAAGGAGGTGTTGACCCGTTAGAGAAAATCTCCATTACAAGAGAGGAAGTGTTAGGTTTTTTAGTGAACATTAAAACTGACAAAGCCCCAGGGCCTGATGCCATCTATCCTCGACTGCTCAGGGAGACGAGAGATGAAATTGCTGGACCTCTGACGGAAATCTTTGTCGCTTCTTTGGACACGGGTGAGGTCCCTGAGGATTGGAGGATAGCGAATGTGGTCCCGTTGTTTAAGAAGGGTAGCAGGGATAACCCAGGAAAGTATAGGCCGGTGAGCTTGACGTCCGTGGTAGGGAAGTTGTTGGAGATGATTGTATGTGCATTTAGAACGAAACAATCTCATTAGTGACAGACAGCATGGTTTTGTAAGAGGGTGGTCGTGCCTTACAAATTTGGTGGAGTTAGTGGAGGAAGTGACAAAAACGGTTGATGAAGGAAGGGCCGTCGATGTCGTCTATATAGATTTCAGTAAGGCATTTGACAAAGTCCCAAACGGCAGGGTGGTTAAGAAGGTTAAGGCTAATCGGATACAAGGAGAAGTGGCTAGATGGGTGGAGAACTGGCTTGGCCATAGGAGACAGAGCGTAGTGGTCGAAGCGTCTTTTTGCGGCTGGAGGTCTGTGACCAGTGGTGTTCCGCAGGGCTCTGTACTGGGGCCTTTATATATATCACAAATATATATTTGTGATATATATAAATGATTTGGAAGAAGGTGTAACTGTTGTAATCAGCAACTTTGCGGATGACACGAAGATGGCTGGACTTGCAGATAGCGAAGAGCATTGTCGGGCAATACAGCAGGATATAGATAGGCTGGATAATTGGGTGGAGAGGTGGCAGATGGAGTTTAATCCGGATAAATGCGAAGCGTTGCATTTTGGAAGAAATAATGTAGGGAGGAGTTATACAATAAATGGCAGCGTCGTCAGGAGAATAGTAATACCGAGGGACCTAGGTGTGCAAGTCCACAAATCCTTGAAGGTGGCAACACAGGTGGAGAGGGTGGTGAAGAAGGTATATGGTATGCTTGCCTTTATCGAACGGAGTATGGAGAATAAAAGCTGGAATCTGATGATGCAGCTGTATAGAACGCTGGTTAGGACACATTTGGAGTACTGCGTGCAGGTTAGATGGATTGGACATGATAATTTACCCCATGGTGTCCAAATATGTGAGTAAGTTGGATTAGCCATGGTAAACGTGCAAGGTTATGAGCACAGGGTTGTGGAGTAAGCGTGGGAAAGATGCTCTTTCTGAGAGTCGGCACAGACTCGATGGGATGAATGGCCTGCTTCTGCACTCTGGGGATTCAATGGTTTCTATCGTTGTTTAATTTCATTGTTCCTGAAATTTCTTGCTTTCCCGAAAAGGTCAAGAGAGCTTTTTTACTCCAACCCATTTGAAAACTAGCCGCCCCCGAGCTAACAGATCCGACTATCCAGGACAAGTGGGGAAAATGTGGGGACACCATCATCTCCAATTCAGTGACAGAGCTTCCAAATAGTGATATATATCATCATTTCCTTTGTGCTACAGGGCCACAATCATGTGGTAAATTAGTACTCATTCGTTTATATTCCAATTGGATGGTTAATGCTGCTTATCCTCTCAAATCTGCATATTTCTCATTGTCCAGTCACATCAGCTGATACCCTTCACAGTGTTCTATTCACCTAATGGGTAAATCAGTTGATGGTAGATTCAGACCATGGCGGCCATCCCCTCCCTTCTCCCTGACCTCACTTCAATAACCCATGAACATTGGCCAGAATTTTACGTTGAGCAGGTGGGGACGTGCCTGACTCAGACCTGTGTGAAATCATGGGAGAAGACATTGGGCACGCGTTTCAACATTATTGCTTGCTCATGCAAAATTTCAGTGGCAGGCACACCTCTGACTCTCACCACAAATCAAGCTGTCAATTTAGCCCATTAAAGGGCCAATTAAATGAAATTTTTCAACTGCCTTTACATTTACTGGGCAAGCTGATTGGCTTGGCAGCCTTTATGTTTTGGCTATAACCTGGGTCTTGGGCGGGATGAACTGTTCGGACTGAAATAAAATGAACAAAATGTGGCTGGCGATGGAGAGAGGTCTGAGTATGAATGTGCTGCCTACACATGGGCATAGATTTGACATTAATATTTATTTTTCACGGGTCAGCAGCTTTCAAGTAAACTGCTCGGACAAGGAAAACATGAGTAGGGACTGCAGGGTGGCTGGTCCCAAGATGAAGAAAAAAATGGTTGGAAACCAGGCAATAGAACAAAATAAAGTTCCAGGAAGATTGCACTCTCAAAGGAAGAAAGAATAATCGAATTCCTACAGTGCAGGTGGTCATTCAGTCCGTTGAGTGTGCTGCAGCACCATCCCCGCCCCCCAGCACGCCTCCCCTCCCTCCCCCACCCCCGCCACCCCTCCCCGTCCGACAGAGCATTCGACTCCTCCCACACCCCTGCTTATCATTAGTGGGATATTTAGCATGGCCAGTGCCAACATGCACATCTGCAGAATGTGGGAGGAACCGGAGCATCCAAAGGAAACGCATGCAGGTAGGGAAGATTGTGCAGACTCCACACAGACACCCAAGGCTGGAATCGATTCCTGGTTCCCTGACGCAGCAGTGCTAACTACTGTGCCACTGAACTTACCAGAACAACACTGAACATGACCTTGTTCAGATTCCAGTGCGAATCTGAACTAGGTCATTTTCAGTGTTGTCAAAGAAAGGAGCAGTGAAAGACCCAAGAGGCAGAGACAACTGCAAGAAACCGATTTTAAATTCATTTTACAAGAAGCCAGGCCTCGGATGTGATCAGACGTTGGTGACAAATTATTGAGGCCTATGAAGTAATTGTGTTCTGATGGCATGGCTACGTGCCAAAGAGAGTCTGTGGCAAGTGAAGCTTGAATCGATGTGGTGATCCAGGGCAGATGGACACAAAAGAGAGAGGCTGAAATCCTGGCAGTGTATCCTTGGAGAAGACATTCAATAGAAGCATCAATTGGAGAAGATTCCAAAGCGTACTCTTCAACAGCAAAGATTAGAATCACTCATATGGAAAACAGAGTCCAACTGAGGCGATAGTCTAGTTTTATTATTGCTGGACTATTAATCCAGAAACTCACCTGATGTTCCGGACACCGGGTTCGAATCCCGCCATGGCAGCTGGCGAAATTTGAATTGAAAAAAAACAAATCTGGAATTAAGAATCTGCAGATGACCATGGAAACATTGTTGATTGTCAGGAAAACCCATCTGCTTCACTAATGTCCTTTAGGGAAGGAAGTGTGCCGTCCAGATGTGGTCTAGCCTACATGTGATTCTCGAGCCACAGCAATATGGTTGACTCTCAATTGCCCTCTGAAATGTCTGAGCAACTCACTCAGTAAGAGCAACGAGGAATGAACAATAAATGCTGGCCAGCCAGCGACGCCCATGTCTCACGAATGAATAAAAGAAAGTTGGCTCAGTGTCATCAGCATTGAGAATGAAGGATTGATAAAATAAAATCCACAGAGGGTGCATGGGAGACATCTGTCACTTGGCTACAGAGAGTCGTGCATCTGTCCACAGTTTGCCTCCTGATTTACATGTACTGTTTACTTATCGAGAGCATTAAAGTGTCAAATGGATTTGAGAATATGTTAGCGTGCACATTTTTGTTTACCTGGAAAGGTATAGTTGGAGTGCAGCAGTTTATTATAGTTTCTCTTTGCTTGTTGAATCAACATTTTATTATTTTGTTGCAACATCATCAGTGAGATCATACAGTGAGTAACCCGGGGAGGATGTAGTCAGTGAGATCAAACAGTGTGTAACCCATGGAGGATGTAGTCTGTGAGATCAGACAGTCTGTAACCCGGGGAGGATGGAGTCAGTGAGATCAGACAGTGTGTAACCCGGGGAGGATGGAGTCAGTGAGATCAGACAGTGTGCAACCCAGGCAGGATGGACTCATTAGCGAGAGGTAACATGGTTTTGTGAAGCGGAGGTCATGTCTCACTAACTCCGAGTTTTTCGAGGAACTGACGGAGACAATTGATGAGGGTAGGGCAGTGGATGTTGTTTACGTGCACTTCAGTAAGGACTTTGACCAGTCCCTCATGGAAGACCGGTGCAGAAGGTGAATTTGCATGGGATCAGGGTTGAACAGGCAAGATGGATGCAGAACGGGCTCGTCAAAGAAGACAGAAGGTAGCAGTGGAAGGGTGTGTTTCTGAATGGAGGCCTGTGACAAGTGGCGTTCCTCAGGGATCAGTATTGGGACCTTTGCTATTCATAATATATATATATATATATATATATATATATATATATATATATATATATATATACAAATGACTTGGAGAAAACGTAACTCGATTGATTAGTAAGTTTGCTGAAGACACAAAGGTTGGTGGATTTGCGGAAAGTGATGAGGACTATCAGAGGATACAGCAGGATATAGATCGGTTGGAGGCTTGGGCGGAGAGATGGCAGATAGAGTTAATCCAGACATACGTGAAGTAATGCATTTGGAAGGTCAAATACAAATAGGAAATATACAGCAAATGACAGAACCCTCAAGAGTATTAATAGGCAGAGGGATTTCGGTGCAAAGGTACACAGGTCACTGAAAGTGGCAATGCAGGTGGAGAAGGTAGTCAGGAAGACAAAGGCATGCTTGCGTTCATCGGCTGGGGCTTTGAGTTTAAAAATTGGCAAGTCATGTTGCAGCTTTATAGAACCTTAGTTAGGCCGCTGGGAATATGGTGTTCAATTCTAGTTGCCACACGACCAGAAGGATGCGGAGGCTCTGGAGAGTGGACAGAAGAGATTTACCACTATGTTGCCTGGTATGGAGGGCATTTGCTATGAGGAGAGGTTGGAGAAACTTGGTTTGTTCTCACTGGAGCGACGGAGGTTACATAGAGGTGGTGAGGTATTGGGGAAGGTATCAGGGTCAAGGGTGGGTACCGGTAGACAGGAAGGTGGGATGAAGTGTGTCTACTTCAATGCAAGGAGCATCCGGAAAAAGGTAGATGAACTTGGGACGTGGATTGGTACTTGGGACTACGATGTTGTGGCCATTACGTAGACGTGGGTAGAACAAGGGCAGGAATGGTTGTTGGACGTTCCGGGGTATAGGTGCTACAATAATTTAGGGAAACTGATAAAAGAGGTGGAGGAGTGGCATTGTTAATCAAAGATAGTTTAACGCCTGTGGAAAGGCACTTCAGGGGGCATCTGCACACTGAGGTAATATGGGCTGAGGTTAGAAATAGGAAAGGAGCGGTCACGTTCTTAGGAGTTTACTAAAGGCCCCCAAATAGTAATAGAGATGTGGAGGAAGAAATTGCTAAGCAGATTATGGATATGTGTGGGGGTCGCAGGGTAGTTTTCATGGGGGACTTTAACTTTCCAAATATTGATTGGAACCTTTGTATGTCAAATAGTTCGGATGGGGCAGTTTTTGTGCCTTGTGTGCAGGAGGCTTTCCTGACACAATATGTGGATAGGCCGACAAGAGGTGAGGTCACATTGGAATTGGTACTGGGAAATGAACCAGGCCAAGTGTTCGATTTGGTTGTGGGAGAGCACTTTGGAGATAGTGACCACAATTCGGTGTCTGTTGTTATTGCCATGGAGAGGGATAGGGCCGTACGGCAGGGCAAGGTTTACAATTGGGAGAGAGGTAATTATGATGCGATGAGGCAAGAATTAGGGGGCATAAGTTGCGAACAGAAACTGTCAGGGAAAGGAACTAATGAAAAGTGGAACTTTTTCAAGGAACAAATACTGGGTGTCCTTGATTGATAGGTATGTCCCTGTCAGGCAGGGAGGAAATGGCAGAGCGAGGGAACCATGTTTCACGAAAGAGGTGGAATGTCTTGTGAAAGGTAAGAGGGAAGCTTATGTAGGGATGAGGAAACAAGGTTCAGGTGGCTCGATTGAGGGTTGCAAGTTTGCAAGGAATGAGCTGAAAAAGGGGCTGAGGAGAGCTAGGAGGGGACATGAGTAGTCCTTGGCGGGTCGGAACAAGGAAAACCCCAAGGCTTTTTACTCTTATGTGAGGAATAAAACAATGACCAGGGTGAGGTTAGGGCCGGTCAAGGACACTAGTGGGAACTTGTGTATGGAGTCAGTGGAGATAGGCGAGGAGATGAATGAATACGTTTCTTCAGTGTTCACCAAGGAGAGGGGCCAAGTTTTTGAGGAAGAGAAGGTGATACACGCCATGAGGCTGCAGGAAATAGATGTTCGGAGGGAGGATGTCCTGGCAGTTTTGAAGAAACTGAAGGTCGATAAGTCCCCTGGGCCTGATGAAATATATCCTAGGATTCTTTGGGACGCAAGGGATGAGATTGCAGAGCCTATGGCTTTGATCTTTGGGTCCTCGTGTCCACGGGGATGATGCCAGAGGACTGGAGAACGGCGAATATTGTTCCTCTGTTTAAGAAAGGGAATAGAAATGATCCTGGTAATTATAGACCGGTTAGTCTTACTTCGGTGATTGGTAAATTGATGGAAAAGGTCCTAAGGGATGGGATTTACGACCATTTAGAAAGATGCGGATTATTCCGGGATAGTCAGCATGGATTCGTGAAGGGCAAGTCGTGCCTCACAAATTTGATTGAATTTTTTGAGGAGGTAAGTAAGTGTGTTGGTGAAGGTAGGGCAGTTGATGTCATATACATGGAATTTAGTAAGGCCTTTGATAAGGACCCCCATGGTTGGCTTATGATGAAAGTGAGGAGGTGTGGGATAGAGGGAAAGTTGGCCGATTGGATAGGTAACTGACTGTCTGATCGAAGACAGAGGGTGGCGGTGGATGGAAAATTTTCGGATTGGAGGCAGGTTACTAGCGGAGTGCCACAGGAATCAGTGCTTGGTCCTCTGCTCTTTGTGATTTTTATTAATGACTTAGAGGAGGGGGCTGGAGGGTCGATCAGTAAATTGGCTGGTGACACCAAGATTGGTGGAGTAGTCGATGAGGTGGAGGGCTGTTTTAGGCTGCAAAGAGACATAGATAGGAAGCAAAGCTGGGCAGAAAAATGGCAAATGGAGTTTACCCCTGATAAATGTGAGGTGATTCATTTTGGTAGGACTAATTTAAATGTGGATACAGGGTCAAAGGAAGGGTTCTGAAGACTGTGGAGGAACAGAGAGGTCTTGGGGTCCATATCCACATATCTCTAAAGGTTGCCACTCAAGTGGATCGAGCTGTGAAGAAGGCTTTTATTAACAGGGGGTTGGGGTTTAAGAGCCGTGGGGTTATGCGGCAACTGTACAGGACCTTGGTGAGACCACATTTGGAATATGGTGTGCAGTTCTGGTCACCACACGATAAGAAGGATGTGGAAGCGCTGGAAAGAGTGCAGAGGAGATTTACCAAGATGCTGCCTGGTTTGGAGGGTAGGTCTTATGAGGGAAGGTTGAGGGAGCTAGGGCTGTTCTCTCTGGAGCGGAGGAGGCTGAGGGGAGACTTAATAGAGGTTTATAAAATGATGAAGGGGACAGATAGAGTGAAGTCTGAAAGACCATTTCCTCGGGTGGATGGAGCTATTACAAGGGGGCGTAACTATAGGGTTCGTGGTGGGAGATACCGGACGGATATCAGAGGTGGGTTTTTTAGGCAGAGAGTGGTTGGGGTGTGGAATGGACTGCCTTCAGTGACAGTGGAGTCAGACACTTTTGGAACATTTAAGCGGTTATTGGATAGGTACATTGAGCACACCAGGATGATAGGGAGTGGGATAGCTTGATCTTGCTTTCAGATAAAGCTCGGCACAACATCGTGGGCCGCAGGGCCTGTTCTGTGCTGTACTGTTCTATGTTCTATGTTCTATAGAACATTGATCATTACAGCGCAGTACAGGCCCTTCGGCCCTCAATGTTGTGCCGACCTGTGAAACCAATCTAAAGCCAATCTAACCTACACTATTTCCAATATCATCCATATGTTTATGCAATTCAGCCCAGCTTTGCAGCTTATCTATGTCCCTCTGTAACTTGCAACAACCTTCCGCACTCTCCACAACTCCACCGACTTTAGTGTCATCCGCAAATGTACGAACCCATCCTGCTACGCCCTCAACCAGGTAATTTATAAAAGTGACAAACAGCAGTGGCCCCAAAACAGATCCTTGCGGTACACCACTTGTCGCTGAACTCCAGGATGAACATTTCCCATCAACCACCGCCCTCTGTCTTCTTACAGCTCCCCAATTCCTGATCCAAATCGCTAAATCACCCCCAATCCCATGCCTCCGTATTTTCTGCAATAGCTTACCGTGGGGAACCTTATCAATCGCTTTACTGAAATCCATATACACCACATCAACTGCTTTACCCTCATCACCTCTTTGGTCACCTTCTCAAAGAACTCGGAACTTTCAATAAGGTTTGTGAGGTACGACCTCCCCTTCAGAAAACCGTGTTGACTATCCCTAATCAAATTATTCCTTTCTAGATGATTATGAATCCTATGTCTTATAATCCATTCCAAAACATTGCCCACAACAGAAGTAAGGCTCCCTGGTTTTGGTTAAGATGTGACTTAATAGAGGCATATATGATGATCAGAGGATTAGATAGGGTGGACTGTGAGAGCCTTTTTCCTCGAGTGGTGACGGTAGCACAAGGGGACATAGCTTTTAATTGAGGGACGATAGACATAGGACTGATGTCAGAGGTAGGCTCTTTACTCAGAGAGTAGCACGGGCGTGGAATGCCCTTCCTGTGACAGTAGTGGACTCGCCAACATTAAGGGCATTTAAAGGGTTGAGGGGAGACCTGATAGAAGTGTCCAAAATTATGAGAGTCATAGACAGAGTGGATAGTCAGAAGCATTTTCCCAGGTTGGAAGAGTCAATTACTAGGGGACATAGGTTTAAGGTGCAAGGGGCAAGGTTTAAAGGAGATGTACGAGGCAAGTTTTTATACACAGAGGGTGGCGGATGTCTGGAACTCACTGCCGGGGGTGGCATTTGGACAAGTACATAAATAGGATCGGAATAGAGGGATATGGTCCCCCGAAGGTTTGGGGATTTTAGTTAAGTCGGGCAACATGGTCAGAGCAGGCTAAGAGGACCGAGTGGCCTGTTCCTGTGCTGTAATTTTCTTTCTTGTTTGAATGAGTCAGTGAGATCAGACAGTGTGTAACCCGGGGAGGATGGAGTCACTGGTCCATCCAAAGTAAACATCCAAATACTACATAAATAATAAAAGAAAGGATGAATTAAGCCAGGTTCGATCCTGAGTTTTGAGTTGTCCAATGGTATCAGCTGGGATCTTAACTCACTGTTGTTCAAACCGTGCTGCAATTTGTTGGGGTGTATTTTACCACGGCAGGAAAATCAAAGCGGGTAAGGGGCAGATCATGGAAAGTTCCGTTGACCTTGAGTGGGATTTTCCGATTTCGTCACTGTCCAGAATCACCTTAGAGCCCCCAATTCCAGCTACCTATTGAACAGTACCAGAACTCATGAGCTCCCGACATCAGTGACGAGGATGAACCTCTATACCAGTGGTTTCCAGACTTTTATCACTGAGCCACACTTTCGGAACAAAAATTTGCTTGTGCCACACCAAATTTTTTTATCAATAAGAAATACATTCAACAACAAAAAAAAAACAACTCATAACAGAGCTTGATTCATAACATAGAACACAACAACTTTATAATATGATCATGCGACACCCAGAAAGTGTAAAACAATGCAGCCACATAAAAACATGATACATCCCCAAAATATATTTATAGACGGGCCTCTTAGAAATGTAACCTTAAATAAGTATACAAACTCAATGAGTGGTGTGAGCTTGTTTTTGACGGGTAATCTCATTAATATGACGCCTAATTTAAGACAAACAAACTCTCATTTCCTCATCAACACAATGAAGCCTTTCTATTTTCTGGTCTTTGATATTTGTCAGAGCTGAAAATCCTTTTTCACAACAATATGCCGTGGAGAACTGTAGAAGAATAGCTAATGCTCTTGAAGAGATGCGTGGATACTGTTTCTGGTTGTGTATCCAAAAAGCATCCAGTGGCATACTCCCGTGTTTCATTTTCAAGGGGCGATCACTCGAAATGCAGGCCATTTCCTCCTCCTCATCCAATGTCAGAACTGAACAGCTGGAATTCGCAAAGGGGTCTCTAACCCAGTCGAATTTTGCTGCAGACAACGATGGGAAGTATTGATCAATCTTTTCTACCAGTGTTGCAAGATGTTCCTGTATGAGCCCGTACAAGTATAAACTTTTTACCTGTGGGACCATTTCGAGGTTATGTTGCATCGCTCTTCTGAGCCAGAGCTGATGCATTTTTTTTTAATGCAGTTAGTATGTCTGTCGTTGTGAGGATATTGAAATCGCGGCCTTGCATACTGGCATTGAGCACATTCAACCGGGAAAATACATCGGCAAAATATACCAGCTTTGCACACCAGTCATTGTCATCCAGTTGGTGGTACAATGGGATCCCTTCTTGTTCCAAAAGTTCCCTTAATTCGTTCTTCAGTTCCAACATCCGATTTAAAACTTTTCCTGCCGGACATCCCGCGAACCTCTGAGTGCAGAATTAGGCATTGACATTTTGATTCCATGTCCTTCCAGAGTTGAGCAAATAACCGTGCCTTTAGTGGTTTTGCTTTGATGAAGTTCACAATGCGCACAGTCTGATCGAGAACCAACTTCAAATCAGCTGCAAGGGTCTTGGTGATTAATGCCTCTCTGTGTAAAAAACAGTGAGTTGATATTACATTTGGATTTTTCTTTTTGATGAGTGCCACCAAGCCTCTCAGAGAATGATAGAAAACCTACAGTGCAGAAAGAGGCCATTTGGCCCATTGGGTGTGCATAGACCACAATCCGACCCAGGCCCTACCCCCATATCCCTACATATTTACCCGCTAATCCCTCTAACCTACGCATCTCAGGACATTAAGGGGCAATTTTAGCATGGAAAATCAACCAACCCGCACATCGTTGGACTGTGGGAGGAAACCAGAGCACCCGGAGGAAACCCACGCAGACACGAGGAGAATGTGCAAGCTCCACACAGACAGTCATCCAAGCCAGGAATCGAACCCACGTCCCTGGAGCTTTGAAGCAGCAGTACGAACCATTGAGCTCCCGTGCTGCCCATTACCTACTATACATGCCTTTCATAACATTACCGATCCGGACAAATTTCAATAAAAGAATCCCATGAAATCTCAACTTTTTTCAAATACTCAGACAAGGTTTGGAAAATATCTTTTCCTCTGGTATGTTTTTCAAGTTCCTTGCAAAATAGAAACTGTGTGAATATTTCGTCATTGTGAATGAATCTGATATCGGCAAGCAACTGTGCTTTTCCATTAATATCGGTCGATTCATCAACTTGAATGGCAAGTTTAGAAGTCTTCATAATTTCGGAAATACGCTTCTCAATATTAGCTGACATATCAAATATTCTTCTGTGAAATGTATTATCAGACAAATGAATTTCCATATCTTCTGGCTCAGCATCAAGACCAAACAAAGTTTTCACAATCAAGCTGCAGGCAGGCTGAAACAATTGTTCAGCTATTGTACGTGGTTTTGTCTGTTGAGCAATCGATGCAGCCACTTGGTAAGATGCAATGTGCATCTTATCTGAGACTGTCATTCGTTTTTCGAAATATGATCCTCGGCATTTCTCCTGTTCCAAAAGTCTTTCAAAATATTGAACACATCTCTGTTAACTTGAGGACAGCAATGGACAAGGATGATTGCTGTCCTACGGGCAGGGTGCGAAATTGGGGGAAGGCTAACTATTGCCGGATTAGGCAGGAATTGGTGGACGTTGATTGGGAGAGGATGTTCGAGGGTAAGTCCGCGTCTGGCATGTGGGATTCTTTTAAGGAACAATTGATAAGGCTGCAGGATAGGCATGTGAATGGAAAAAGGAAGGATAGGAAAGGTAGGATTCAGGAGTCGTGGATAACCAGGGAAATTGAGGATCTGATTAAAATGAAAAGGGAGGCGAACGTTAAGTCCAGGCAAGAGAAAACAGCTGGAGCTCTGGAGGAATACAGAGACAGTAGGAAAGAACTCAAACAGGGAGTTAAAAGGGCAAAAAGAGATCACGAGATGTTCTTAGCAGACAGGATTAAGGAGAATCCTCAGGCATTATATTCATACATTAGGAACAAAAGAGTTGTCAGGAAGAAAATCGGACCTCTCAGGGACAAAGAAGGGGAATTATGCTTAGAACCCAAGGGAATAGGGGAGTTCCTGAATGAATACTTTGCATCGGTATTCACGAAGGAGAGGGGCGTGTTAACTGGGAGTGTCTCGGAGGGAGGTGTTGACCCGTTAGAGAAAATCTCCATTACAAGGGAGGAAGTGATGGGTTTTTTAGGGAACATTAAAACTGACAAAGCCCCAGGGCCTGATGGCATCTATCCTAGACTGCTCAGGGAGATGAGAGATTAAATTGCTGGGCCTCTGACGGAAATCTTTGTAGCTTCTTTGGACACAGGTGAGGTCCCTGAGGATTGGAGGATAGCGAACGTTGTCCCGTTGTTTAAGAAGGGTAGCAGGGATAAACCGGGAAATTATAGGCCGGTGAGCTTGACGTCCGTAGTAGGGAAGTTGTTGGAGAGGATTCTGAGAGGCAGGATGTATTTGCATTGAGAGTGGAACAATCTCATTAGTGACAGACAGCATGGTTTTGTAAGAGGGAGGTCGTGCCGTACAGATTTGGTGGAGATTTTTGCGGAAGTGACAAAAATGGTTGATGAAGGAAGTGCCGTGGATGTCGTCTATATGGATTTCAGTAAGGCATTTGACAAAGTCCCACATGGTAGGTTGGTTAGGAAGATTAAGGCTCATGGGATACAAGGAGAAGTGGCTAGATGGGTGGAGAACTGGCTTGGGCCATAGGAGACAGAGGGTAGTGGTCGAAGGGTCTTTTTCCGGCTGGATGTCTGTGACCAGTGGTGTTCAGCAGGGATCTGTACTGTGACATCTGCTGTTTGCGATATATATATATATATATATATATATATATATATATATATATATATATATATATATATATATATATATATATAATGATTTGGAAGAGGTGTAACTGGTGTAATCAGCAAGTTTGTGGTTGACACGAAGATGGCTGGACTTGCGGATCGCGATGAACATTGTCGGGCAATACAGAAGGACATAGATAGGCTGGAAAATTGGGCGGAGAGGTGGCAGATGGAATTTAATCTGATGAATGCGAAGTGATGCATTTTGGAAGAAATAATGTAGGGAGGAGCTATACAATAAATGACAGAGCCATCAAGAGTATAGAAAGACAGAGGCACCTTGGTGTGCAAGTCCACAAATCCATGAAGGTGGCAACACAGGTGGAGAAGGTGGTGAAGAAGGCATATGGTATGCTTGCCTTTATAGGACGGGGTATAGAGTATAAACGCTGGAGTCTGATGATGCAGCTGTATAGAACGTTGGTTCGGCCACATTTGGAGTACTGCGTCCAGTTCTGGTCGCCGCACTACCAGAAGAAGGTGGAGGCGTTAGAGAGAGTGCTGAAAAGATTTACCAGGATGTTGCCTGGTATGCAGTGTCTTAGCTATGAGGAGAGATTGGGTGAACTGGAGTTGTTCTCCCTGGAAAGACGGAGAATGAGGGGAGATCTAATCGAGTTGTACAAGATTATGAAGGGTATAGATAGGGTGAACAGTGGGAAGATTTTTCCGTGATCAGAAGTGACGATCACGAGGGTTCACGGGCTCAAGGTGAGAGGGGCGAAGTATAACTCAGATATCAGAGGGATGTTTTTTACACAGAGGGTGGTGGGGGCCTGGAATGCGCTGCCAAGTAGGGTGGTGGAGGCAGACACGCTGACATCGTTTAAGACTTACCTGGATCGTCACATGAGCAGCCTGGGAATGGAGGGATACAAACGATTGGGCTAGTTGGACCAAGGAGCGGCATAGGCTTGGAGGGCCGAAGGGCCTGTTTCCTGTACTGTACTGTTCTTTGTTCTTCGTCCTTTGTTCTATCCTTGTTTGCCAGATTTCCATGTTATGACAACATATGTCTTTTCATCTTGCTTGGGACCATTTTGGAATTAGAAAGCTTCTCACCACAGATCAAACACAGAGGCCGAGGTACGTTTTCATCTCCAGTCCACGTGAAACCGAGACTCAGATACCTATCCATGTATTGTCGATAAACTTTATTTTTTGGAGGTTTGCTTGGGCCTGCTACTGGTGTAGATTAAACGACTCTTCTTCAGCACTCTGTTCGAACTGCGATTCTGGATCACAACGTGGACTGGGATCGTCCTCAGCATCACTTGATGCTCTTGCTCTCCCTTTGGCAAAATATCTATCCATGTTTAAATGTTTCTTTGACTGTCCTTGAATCTTTCCGCCACACTTGCCATCCTCTCTCGCCGCACCAGTGTGGCGCGCTGCAACCTTTGGGAACCACTGCTCTGGATGGTCACTCAATTCCTCTTCCTGCTCAGCCCCTGTTTTCTTTTAACATTGTATTTGAGCCGTTGATTCTTGCTTAAAATCTGGAACTTTGTCCTGGAAGAAGTTACGATTTTAATTATTTTCTGAACCTACCCGCATCCATTTTCACTCTTGTTGAAGATGTTGGATCTGATCCCGCAGCCATGGTGGTGTTAGAACATATTCTGACACTCTGTAATAAATACAATTTTCCACGTAAAATTTCACCGAGAAACTCCTCACAATAGCCATACATTTTACATGTGATATTTGAGTAAATTCATTGCGATGCGGAGTCACTGCTAATTCTGTTCAGTTCTCGAAATATAAAGAGAAGGTGCTGGAAAAACCAAACAGTTCTGGCAGCATCTGAATGAAAGAAAACAGAGTAAACATGTTCAGTTCACGATGACTCTTGGTTCGAACCCCAAAGTTATCTCTGCCTCTCTCTCCACGACGCTGCCACAGCTACTGAGTTTTTCCAGCATTTTCTGTTTTTATTCCAGATCTCCAGCATTTCATTTTTACTCGACCTGTGTATTCTGATTTGCAAATGTTCTTTCTCCTTTGGGCTTGGCTTTCTTTCAGCAGCATCACAGGGAGAGACCGCTGACATTCCCTGTCAATCCTCAATAACCAGTTATTAATAATTATAATTTAAATTATGCTCAGTTCCAGACAAGATGCTGAGTTGTTAGAGGTCAATATAGGCAGTTCCCAATTTCAGCGATCTATAGGACAATTCCAGTACTCAGGAGCTCCCTCACCTGTGACTCTGATGTCACTCCAGATGGTCACTCACTTCCCTCTTTCGACCCAGCCACCAGGAATATTTACCTCACAAAATGCTCCATCTTTTCTGGAACCAAAAATAGTTTTACTTCCAATTATTAATAACTTGTTTCAGTTCCCTGAGGACTCCCTTGTCTGGTAAACTAACAGTCCAGGCTCAATTCCCGATCAAATCTATCCACTGTGTCATCGGGGGAAGAGCTTATTGATTATTGCAAACACTGCACGTTTCCAGGTGCAAAGATCTCTGTGTGTCGGATAGATTCTAATTATCAAATCAGCAAATTAATCTGTTGCAGAATTATCTCTTTCAGGTTCCATATCCTACAATGCAGTCTTACCCTCCAGTGGAGGACCCGTGATCTTGAGCTGAAGCAGGGATTGATTCTGACCTTTAATATTGCCAGGCTGGAGGACACAATGGAAATAAGAGCAGTCTCATGACTGCTGCACTGAATGACGCTAACTCATTACAGATCCATTTCACTGCAGCATCAAACGGGAGTCATTAGCATGGCTCATGATAAATGCAAAAATGTCATTTTAATTCCTTGATAACAGTCTGCTCGACAACACAGCTGAGAACAGGTCCTAACCTATGAACCAGATCATAATGCCTTCTCCCTTTGTCGCATACAGTCTGATCTCACTGACTCCATCCGCTCGGGTTACACTCTATCCGATTTGACTCGATGCTCCCCAGAGTACACGCTGCCTGATCTCACTGACTCCATCCTCTCTGGGTTATATGCCGTCTGATCTTACTGTCACCCTCCTGCCCAGGTTACACACATTTTGACCTCACTGGCTCCATCTTTCTGTCGCTTTATACCCTCAAACCCAAAATTTCCATCCACTTTTACTTTGAAGTAAATCACAGTCGTGCTTTGCACAATCGTACCCAGCGCAAATCGGATACTTTCTTCCAACGATCCTAATGATCCTTTGTCAAGGTCCCTCATGGAAGAATGGTGCAGAAGGTGAAATCGCATTGGATCAGAGATGAGCTGGAATGGTGGATATAAAACTGCCTCGGTCAAAGAAACAGAAGGTAGCATTGGAAGGGTACGTTTCTGAATGGAGGGCTGTGACAAGTGGTGTTCCTCCGGGATCAGTGATGGGACCTTTCCTGTTTGTAATATATATAAATGATTTGGAGGAAAATGTAACGGTTTGATTATTAAGCTTGCAGACGACATTAAATTTGGTGGATTTGCAGATAATGACGAGGACCATCAGAGGATACAGCAGGATATAGATCGATTGGAGACTTGGGCAGAGAGATTGCAGATGGAGTTTAATCCGGACAAATGTGAAGTAATGCATTTTGGAAGGACTAATACAATTTGGGAATATACAGTAAATGGCAGAAACCTGAGGAGCATTGATAGACAAAGGGATCTGGGTGTACAGGTACACAGGTCACTGAAAATGGCAGGTGGAGAAAGCATACGGCATGCTTGCCTTCATCGGCCAGGCCATTGAGTTCAAAAATTGGCAAACCATGTTACAGTTTTATAGAAACTTAGTTAGGCTGCACTTGCAATATAGTGTTCAATTCTGGTTGTCACACGACCAGAACGATGTGGAGGCGTTGGAGAGGGTACAGGTACAGAAAAGATTTACCAGAACGTCGCCTGGTAGGAGGGCATTAGCCATGAGGAGAGATTGGAGAAATTTGGTTTGTTCTCACTGGAACGACGGAGGTTGCAGGGCGACCTGATAGAAGTGTGCACGATTATGAGAGGCATGGACAGAGTGAATCGTCAGAAGCTTTTTCCCAGGTTGGAAGAATCAATTACTCGGGGGCACAGCATTAAGGTACGACGTTTAAAGGATTTGTACGGGGGCAGATTTTTTACACAGATGGTGGTGTGTGCCTGGAACTCGTTGCCGGTGGAAGGTAGTGGAAGCGGATACGGTAATGACTTTTAAGGGGCATCTTGACAAATATATGAATAGGATGGGAGTAGAGGTGAGATGTTAAGGGGTTAGCATCCCATTAATTTCCTCTGATCTTGGCCATTTTAAGAACTTAACTACACTTTGCTATTTTGAACAATTTTTGAACAATCAGCACATATTCCCTATTGTGAACTGATCCTGACCTTGTCGATAAACTCCTGCCCGAACAGACTAGTCCAGACTGAACTCTGCTAACGTGTCCTTGATTGAGGGAGATAACATTCGCTTTATGTGCAAAGTAGCGTCTATCTCACACTCGAACAATGGTGGACGTGTACTTTCGATGGCAACTGGGTGTGGGTTTTCACATATTTATGGTTTTTCTCATGTGGTCTTTGTATTTTCTGTTGCTAAGCACGTGATTTCGGCGAAGTAACGCTGTATGTACGTCAATTTGTCTGTGTGCTTTGTCTGTATAGCCCACAGGAAACAATAGTTTTCACTGTATGTTAATACATGTGACAATAGTAAATCAACTCAAATCCGTGTTGCCCCTTGTTGGACATGCCACCTTACGTTTAGTGATTCCTGCAATGAAACACCTGGATCCCTCTGTACTTAACTCACCTGTAGTCTCTCTCCTTTTAGAGAACAATCTGCCTTTTGATTCCAACTACTTGAAGTGCATGACCTCACACTGCCCATATTAAGTTCCTCTTGCCAAGTTTTCCCACAGTCACCCAGTCAATCGATATCCCTTTGCAGCATCACAATATCCTCATCACAACATGCCCTTCCAACGAACTTGGTATCATCGGCAAATTTGGAAACCTTACATTCTGTTCCTTCTGCCAGGTCACAAAGCAATTGTCAGCCAAGAACTGATCCCTTCGGTGCTGCGCTAGTTATACCTTTCCAGTCTGAAAAGGAGCCATTTATTCCAACTCTGTTTTCTGCCTGACAGTTTTCAATCCACGCTAACACACTTCCTCCAATTCCCTGAGCTTTACCGTGATGCACCATCCTGTTATGCATCACCTTGTCAGATGCTCATACAGCGCCCAGACTGAAATAATGAAGAGAGATCTGGTGCTGTGTTTACTCATACAAACGCTTGATTGTTGTAACTTAGATGGTGTAGCACAGTGTTGACAAATACAAGGCCTGGATTGTAATGGCTGATCTTTCTATGAAATATAGAATCATTCAATTCCTGCAGTGCAGAGGGAGGCCATTTGGTCCATCTAGTCTGCACCGACCACAATCCCACCCAGACCCTATCCCCGTGTTTACCCTGCAAATCCCCCTGACAATGAGCAGCAACTTAGCGTGGCCAATGCTCCTATGCTAAAGATCTTTGGAGAGTGGGAGGAAAGGCCCGCAGATACGGGGAGAATGTGCAGACTCCAGACAGACAGTGAGCCAAGGCCGCGAATTGAACCCGGCTCCCTGGGACTGTGAGACCGCAGCGCCAACCAGTGAGCTACCGCGCCGCCCACAATGGAACTTAACGTCCCCGGTCTGTTAATATGATACAAAGACACGTTACATTTACACAGTAAATCGACATTTTAATCCTAAAGCTGAATGTTGAAGTTGAAACTTTTTCTCGACCGTTAATTCCTCACCGTTATTCATAAACCCGGCCCCGGAAAGCCCCAGATATTCCCTGACAAACTGCAGTGCGCCTGCGCGCATCCTCCCGGAGTGAAGTCCGCACAGGCATCCTCGGGGCGGCGGCCGACAGTTTCCTGCTCGCCTCTTGGGTCGATCCTGATCAAGTGACGTCAGTCCGCACCCTCCAGCCGCGCGCAGAAACCGTTTAACGGCCGCGTCCCGCCACGTCACTCAGTGGGCGGGACCTCATTGTGTGCTCATTCCTCAATGGTTCAGTGCGCTGTCCATCAGATGAAGACAGCCAATACGAACCCGCTCCAGCAGAATGATTGGCAGCTGGTGTGCGTGCACGCGGGCAAATTGGGATGAGCAACTGTCCTGGCTGGAGACAATATCAAACCTCTTTAACCTATGCTTCACCCTCTCTCCACTCACATTGTCTGGACCTTTAAGACTTGATTACCTGTAAAGACTCGCATTCCAACCATTATCTTGAAAATTGAGGCTGTGCCTGTATATGCCCTTTTAATGAACACAACTCCTCACTTACCTGAAGAAGGAGTGACACTCGGAAAGCTTGTGCGACCAAATAAACCTGTTGGACTTCAACCTGGTGTTGTGAGACATCTTACTGTGCCCACCCCATCCAACGCCGGCATCTCCTCATCAAGATTTTGATGAAACAGCAACTTGCTGTGGATTCGCTGCCATTGGGGACAATCCCAGCCAGCAAGAGACGGCAAGGAAATCGGAGAAACCCTGCAGTGCAGAAAGAGGCCATTTGGCCCATCGAGTCTGCACTGACCACAATCCCACCCAGGCCCTACCCCGATATCCCTACATATTTTACCCGCTATTTCCTCTAATCTACTCATCTCAGGCCATTAAGGGGCAATTTGGCATGACCAATCAACCTCACCCGCACATCTTTGGACTGTGGGAGGAAACCGGAGCACCCGGAGGAAACCCATGCAGACACGAGGAGAATGTGCAAACTCCAGTCAGACAGTGACCCAAGCCAGCAATCGAACCCAGGTCCCTGGAGCTGTGAAGCAGCAGTGCCAAACACTGTGCTACCGTGCCGCCTTCTATACAGTGCGGCGCCTTCCGTCCCCAAGCGCAGCATTCGCACCATCCCGCTTTCTCTTCCATTTGGGAAGCACCACATACAGCTTCTTGTTATTTCTTCCGTTGGCAGCACCCCGGGCGCTCTTAGTGCTCCCGTTCCAGCACTTTTCCTCTTAATGATGGGGGGAATGGGGCTCTCATAGCCCAGAACAAACATCCAGCAACACTGACAACTCCCAGCTTCCGCACATTTACCGCCCTAACTCCGGGTGCTTTCCACTCGTTCTCCCTCTCAGGACAAATTCCACTCCCTGCCTCATAACCGGATCATTCCAGGTCGCTTTCCGTACCTGGTTCGCGGTTACCTGAACTTTATCTTCATGTGTGAAATACATTATCTTCACATTTCAGCAGAGAACATCTTTTTCTCCAGGCAAAGGCAGCCTTGACAGAGCATCCGCATTGCCGTGTTGTCGAGGGATCACTGCTGGGACCTCTCCTGTTTGTAATATATATATAAAGGACTTGGAAGAAAACGTAGCTGGTCTGATTAACAAGCTTACGGATGATACCACGATTGGCGGAGTTTCGGATCGTGAAGAAGATTGTCAGAAAGTACATCAGGATATACTTATACTGGAAAATTGGGTGGTGAAATGGCAGATGGAATTTAGTCCAGACAAATGCGAGATGATGCACTTGGATAGATCCAATTCAGCCGGGAGCTATGAAATAAATGGTAGTACAATCAGGAGCATAGACACACAGTGATATCTGGGAGCACAGGCCCACAGGTCCTTTGAAGTGGCAGCACACGTGGAAAAGGTGGTGAAGAAAACATATTGTATGCTTGCATTCATCGGACGGGGCATCGGGTATAAAAGATGGCAAAATATGTTATAGTTGTATGAAACGTTGATTAGGACTCATTTGTAACGCTGTGTCCAATTCGGGTCATTACGGGTACCAGAAGGACGTGGAGGCTTTGGAGAGAGCGCAGAAAAGGATTAACAGAAAGTTGCCTGGAATGGAGGTTATTAGCTTTGAGCAGAGATTGAAGAAACTGGGAGTGTTCACAGTGGAAAGAGGGAGGCTGAGGGGCGATCTGACAGAAGATGGGAGCGTGGAGGAAGGGGGGGCGGGGGGTGGGGGTATGTTCAGTGGAGATGTGTGCAGGATGCTTTTTGCACATAAGGTGTGTATGTGGGTTGGGGCGGGGTGGGGGGGCGGTGGGGAGGCGGGCAGGTGGAGGGGGTGAAATGCACTGTCAAGTCAGGTTATTTTCGTCACACTTAAGACTTATCCTGATAGGCATTTTAACAATCGGGGAATAGAGGGATATGATAAGTTGGTTTCCATAGGTAAACGTGATTGGCGCGGGCTTGGAAAGCCGAAGTGCCTGTTCCTGTGCGGCACTGTTCTTTGATCTTTGTTTTTTGTTCTGTGCTCTTTGCCACGTAGCAGTGGGAGAAATCCAAAGGTTGTAACACGAGAAGACTTCTTTATTTTAGTCTACTTCGTAACATTCTGTATTATTATTGCAAACCCTCATCTCTCTTTCTAGCCATGTCTTTGGTACCAAAATGCACAATGAACTCTTCCTTTCGAATCTGCTCCTTCACGATGCCCTGCAGCTGTTCATGAACATTCCAGACCATTAGGGAATGGAGGCAACGCGGCATCGTGGAGAGACGTTGACAGCCATAATAGCGCCTGTCTGTACCCCTAACTATAGAATGCCCTAGCTTTATTGCTGTTGCTCTCTTCCTTACCTCCTTGAGAATCTGTCTGCGTGTGATTCCAGAAGCTTGGCTCCGTTTGCACGTCCCAGAGGAAACAGCCGTATTTGCTCTTTCCAATTTCCTTTGTTTCTGCAAAATAATCCAAAGTGCAGACCCCGCATTTATAATGTTTAATCAGTATTTCCTAACGGTACTGTTATCTACAATTCCCGCTGCTTTGGAAAAGCAGCCAGCAGAATTAGGATCCCCACGCATCCCGAACATAATCTCTCCCACCTTCTTGCACCTGGAAAAATGATACAAAAGTCTGCAGTCACTTAACAACCGATTCAAGAACAGCATCGTCCCTGCTGTCCAGAATTTTGAATGGACCCACCTTATATTAAGTTGATCTTTCTCTACACCCTAGTTATCACTGTAACACCGCATTCTGAAGCCTGTCCTTTTCTTCTCTGTGATCGATATGCTTTGTCTATTTAACATGCAAGATAAGAAACGGTTCACTGTATACTGATACATGTGGCATTCAAAACTGAAATCAAATCAATTCAAATCAGATCAGAGTCATAGTCATTGGGCCAGCGATTTTTACAGCACATAAATATGTTTTTAAGTTCACCATGTCTTTCATAGCCACATTGCTCTCGATTTGCTAATGTTTTGCCCACTCGCTTAATTTATCAATGTTTATTTGCAAACTGTTCATATCCCTCTTGTAACTTGCTTTACCACCTATCTATTCTAACCCCACATTCATGCTTTTAAACAATAACCTGCATATTATGGCGTTTCAAGTGTTCATCTTAATGTTTTAAATGCGTTGAGGGTACCCGCCTCTACTGCCCTATCATCTACTGAGTTCCCGATTCCAAAAACGTTTTTCCTAAGATTCCTTCTAAAACTCCAACACATTACATTATATCCATGCCCGCTATTAATGACCGCTCAGAGAACGGAATAAGGCACTTTCCAAGAACTCGATATACGTATTAAGGATTATGTGTTTATGTGCATATTGTGTGTTTACCCCAGGAAAAGTCAGGGAAAACGAGAGATGAATGTAGACTACTTGAGAGAAAGTGGAGGAAAAGTAAAAAGAAATCGCCTTTTCTAAACTGAGGCAACCCCGAGCATGTTTGAGAATTGTTTCTACGTTTTCAACTGATTTTGAAAAGTTTCCTGTCTTTGTCCGATCGATCGGCAGCAAGGTCGTGTTAAGATTCAACCCTATTTTTAAAAGTTTGTCAGTTTTTCACCTAACGTTGAAATTTAACAGGATAAGTTATAGTTGACTGGGTCAGCCTGATTAACTGAAGGGAATAGAAAAAGAGAGAAAGGATGAAAACGAGAAAAAAAACTTGCAGTGATAAGCGATTGACACTTTATAAATTTCTAATTGGAAGTGCTCTCTGTTTCTGAAGAGCTTTGTCAAAGTGGGAACATTCAGACAGCTCTGGGGAAAACAATACCTTGCAGTTCGCTGCTCACTTGCAGCTTCGAATTTGCAAATCCGTGAATTCAGACTTTGCTGTTTATGTGCGATCACACAGCAAAGATGGGTGCTGAATTCTCCCTTCAATGAATTTGAAAAAATCTTGATTACATTTGGTCAGTTTCATTTAAAGGAGGAAATCTTAGAAAAACTCAGAAGATCTGACAGAACCTGTGGACCGAAAAACAAAGTTTGCGTTCGGAGTCTTTTCAGAACTGTTGACAGACCTTCGGAGTATTTCCAGAATGTTTTGTTTTTAATGCAGATTTCTAGCATCCGCAGAACTCTGCCTTTCCACGAGTAAACATCGATAACTGTGAATTGATTTGTGAATTACTTTGAGACTTTATATCAGGTATTTTGACAAGACTTGGATTTCTTTTATGAACCTGTCTGCTATTCAATTCGTTGAAGTTGATTCCCATTGAACTATGACACTATCCCTTTCAACCTGATAGTAGATATGATTTGGGGCTGGGATTTCAGTATAAACATGTCAGCGGGACCGAGTAAGAGTGAAATGGAAATGACTTTCTTCTGTCTTGCTCCATTTTAATGTTAGATTTAAAAATATCTTCCTGGAATGTTGGAACAGCATGGGACTGAATACTTCCGCCGTCTGTGCCTCTGCAACTGATGAACTGGCTGAGTGATAATATATCGATTGTGTTTCTGAAGGAGCTGCCTGCATTGTTACTCACATGTCAAGCTGAGTGTGGACGGAAGAACAAAAGGGAGGAGAGTAGGAGAGATTCAATGATGTATGTGTCAGATATGCAGTCGAATCTTCACCACGAGACCAGGAAGGAACAGAATTGGATCATGAGCGAACATAATACTGATCTGCTTAGAAAGGAGTGGAGGAAGAAAGACACACATATTAATAACTCTTTAAAATTGACAATATTCAGCACCAGGAAACAGTGTCTGAATTTATGAACTTTTGAAGGACTGAAGGGGAAAATCAGGCATTTGATCTTCTCTTTTTAACTGTTGAAAAGTTGAATTTTCTCAGCTATGATATCGTTCGTTCAAACACTTGGAGGTCAATTCCATGGAGAGGTGATGGTAGTGAGGTCACTTCATTATAATCCAGAAACCTAGGCTCATGTTCTGAGTTTATATCCTGCCACTGCAGTTTCTTGAACATAAGTTCAATCATGCAACATGACAAATATTGCCCCTGAAGCAATTGTCAATTTTCATAAGGATAATCAGTTCCAACAGTACACCTTTGGTAAGCAAAACTGCTGATATTTTGTAGTCTGAATGATGCATTACTCCAGATCTACAGCAATGTGATTGACTCTGAAATGGCCTTACCAGCCGCTTGAAATCTAAAATGAAGGATAGAGTATAAACCACTTTGCATCGACATCGGCAACAGAACAGACCAGACAAAGCCTCGACCTTTCAACCTGAAAACATACTCCTTTCGAACATCTGGGGACTCGTGCGTGCATTTGGAGAGTTAGCCAACAAGTGGAGTGAAGCAACAGACACTGAGACACTTATACTCAGGGAATCGATCTATAGCAAAAGTATCTCAAACACCTTAGTCATCACCCTTGGTTATGACCAGAAGTGGAGACACCGTAGCACATAGTCAGAAGGGAATTGCCTTGAGTCCCTTAACATTGACTCTGGACCCCATGATATTTCAAGGCATCGGATAAAACATGTGCAAAGAATAAAGCTGATTACAACATAGACATCCTCCATTCCCTTCCGAGGCACACCTGTTGTATCAGTTGAACACTATTTGGCTGGAGCACGGAAGTTGAAGTTGCACAGGGCATTGGTGAGACCAAAGCTGATGTATTCTGTACAGCATTGGTCTCATCATTAAAGGAAAAGTACGAATGTATTAGAAGCAATTCAGAGATGTTTCACTAGACGATCATCAAGATAGCGTGGCATGTTTGTTTGGAAAAGATTGAGTGTTTTGGTCTGTAGTCAATTGACTCAGTAGAGTAAAAAGTAACAAAATTTAAAGCTTGAGGATGTCCATATATCTTGACAGGATCGGTGGGGTGGGAATGTTTCATCTTGTGGGAGAATTTGTCAATGGGGGACAGCGATTAGGACATAGAAATTTTCTCTGATTTTCATGACATTCAGAAAGCAAGATTTTAGAATACACTTAGAATGGACTTGAGGCAGAGCGAGATGGAAACTTGATTAGAGCGGGGAAGGGAATGGGTTCGGGGGTGAGTGGAAAAGTGGAGTGTTGGTTATAATCCGATGAGCTGTGATCTTGCTGAATAGCGAGACAGGCTCGCGGGGTTCTGCATCCTACTCTGGTTCCTCATTTGTAAAATTGAAGGTCCGCTGACATACATCCACTGATGGCCATAAGGGCACAAGATGAATTCTGCGCTGAACAAGTGAACAAGACAAATCCAACTCGTCCTCATCAATCTACCTTTTGCAAATGCCTCTCTTCATGCTTGCTACAGAAATGCTATGCGTGGTTACCATGCAATCCATTTGTGGACGAAGTTTCATCTTAACAGTGAGAATAGTCTCCATTGTGTTGTGCCACCATGTCAGATGACATATGTTTCAAACATTTCTCCGAACTAAAAATGTGACGTCCATGAGTCATTGTGGACAAGCAAAAGTAGCATAATTGTTTCCAACCACTCTGTGCTACCTTACAGCCTGGCCTATCCCCGATTCTCCCATTACAATCCAGCTAGGTAATCAAATCTGTTTCAATTAATACTACAGGATAGCAAGTCAGGATCATTATCGGGAATACCTAAACATTAGATGCCAAGCTGGTGAAGCGAAAACATGGGACAACGTCCGTGCCAAACAATGGAAGCATGGCACTATAGCCAGGACTAAGTGATGCCACAATCAACCTCTCAGATTTTCTTAATGTATTTGTCATTCGATGTGACTATCTCGGTGAGAAAGTATTGCCCATCCCTAATTTCCCATGAGAGGTTGCTGAATAACTGAAGTTCCATCATAAACTGCTGCAGTCGATGTATAGTCGGAAGAACCAACAAGTGGGAAGGGACTTCTGAGCTTTTTTACCGAATAGTAATAAAGGGATGGGGATATTGTTAATCGTCAGGGTGGAGGATGACTGAAGACGGGAATAGGTTAATGAACTTTGTAACACTTAAGATTTGTGTATTGCATTGAAACCTGAACTTTGTATCACTTAGCGATTTCTGAGAAGCATTGTAGAGCTCGTTTTCGTGTCTGCCGAGCTCATAATCTTTCTCAGCTAATTGTGTTCAGGAATGTGGCTAACCCAGCTAGTAGAAGCTGGGCTAGAATCCATTTTGTGCTCTTTTATATCATGTACTTTGCTGTTTAACATGGTGGAGCTTACATGCATGTCTTCTGTGATCGTATAATGATAGGTTCATATATATTCATTATGTACTATTTATCCTTGCCGATTTAAATTGTTTTATAGGCCACTGTATTTCAGTTAAGTGGTTTATGCAACATTATAATCTTGCATGCTGGACATAGAGGCGACAGAACAGATAGCCACAGGCTTGGGATGGCCACGATTATGCGAACTACGTGGAGGCGCTGAGGCAGGAATAATCGTGAGAAAATTCGGACGTAACCAGGGGCGAAAATGTATGTATAAATATTTGTCCTTAACATGCATTCGGCGAGACGTCTGGAGACCGCATTAGGGATCGGACTTCTCCCACAAGCTTGTGAAAATAAACCACTGTACCTTGACTCACGACTGGTCTCAGAGGTATTATATTTACCTACAACAATTTGGTGCCGAAACCCAGGATCTGTTTACGGGTCCGGTCAAATGGCCACGACTGGGACACGAGAATAGATTGCCGAACTTAATAGGGTGGGTGAAATTACAGTAGGTGATCATCTGTGATGAGAGAGTGAAAGACGTCTGAACTGAGCACATCCTGAGGTGTGATGTTCAGGCGTGAGTGAGAAAGAGACTGTCTGGGTGGTCGCCGGAGTGGAAGGAATAACCTTCATGTAAAAGCCAGCTTAACAAATATAGCATAAGCGGTGGTATGGAGGGATCTGATCACCCCTGACAGGTATCACTGGACTTGGAAAAGAGCACCTAGGAGGGGGAGAGCAAGAAGGAAGAATAGAAGACTCCAGGTGGTGAGAATAAACTTATCGGTGTTATGGCGAGACAAGGACAGTGGGGACCCGCGGAATCCCTGATAAACGAATATCTGACTAAGAGGGACAAACTCATTAAACAGATGAGCAAAGGGGGGTGGGATTTAGACCACCCGCCAGACAAACAACGAAAATGGTTGGAATAGGGAGAGAAAGACAAAACTAAGAATAATGGAGTCCTCTTAGTTCAACAATTGGCCGGATTAACTGAACAGGTCTCAGTCTTGGGTAAGAAATGTGCTGATGACAAAGTAAAAATTAAAATATTGGAAGCTTCAATGTATATCTGTGCGTGTTAAACAAAGAAGATAGGAGTATTGTTAATACATCAGTTAGCTGGAATAATTGAGCAAGTAGTCGCCTCTACTAAAAGGTGGAGTGAAAATGAAGAAAAGATTAGAGAGTTAGAATCCAGAGTCAGGGAACTGGAGAAACAAAATCATGTGCTCGAAGAAACGCAATGGAGAGGGGAAACTGTTCCTTTATCTCCTCATAAGTCCACACAACAGGGACCAACCGCTCCTCCGGAGGAGTGGGAAGTGCTAGAACACAACCTAGCGCCAATATCCCGAGGGGGAACAGATGCGCAGCGAAAGGCAAATTATAAAACATTCACCCCAGGTGAGAGACAGCAAATAGTGGCTTCCCTGGGTAAATTACAACCTAGAAGCGCAAACACTAAATTCTGGGAAGAATTAGATACAACCTGGGTAGGACACCAATTACACCTGAGAGACGTACACAAGCTGGTCAGGGCAGCCTGTCCAGCTAATAAGTGGAGGCAGGTAGCAGGTGGACCCGCCGCTCCTCCAGCGCAAGGATTATAGTGGGGGACGGTGGACACATGTAGTCGCCCTAACATCGGAGATAGATGCCCAACAGGCACCCCTTACCCAGTTTAATGCAGAGATTCAGACGGTATTCGGGAATGCTCCCACTAACTGGAGCAGAATTACCACAACAAATCAGTTCAGAGGGGAATAATGCACGTAGAAGAGGGATCATGTACGTGGTAATGAGGGAAACCCTAAAACTTGGGAAACGTTGAAGTGGGAATGTGAGAAGTATGAGAAGGACAAAAGAGACAGAGAAGAACAAGAGAGACTGCCAAGGAAAGACAAGACTGAGAAAAAGTATGAGAACGGCAAGCCGAACAAATGAAAGATAAAAAAACCGTAGGTATCTGGGTTTCCAATGTGGTTACAAGATACCGATATGGATGAACAGGAGGGGGAGGATTGGTGGAATGGACCCAATGCTGCTGCAAAGACAGAAGGGACTCAAATCAGGTTAAATCGGTTGGCCTAAAGCGTGATAGACCAAAGCGGAGAGTAAAGGGTTAAAAGAAACAAGCAGGCACGCTGACTCTGTATGACAGAGAGGGAGAGAGAGAGAGAGAGAATGTAATTGTGCAATCGAGAGCCTCATGTGGTGGAATAGTGTATGGCAGATCAAAGTGAATTGCTTCTCTCTGTGCGAGTTGAATAAATTACTTTCCCCCAGTTGAAATTTTACGACAGTGCAATCGAGAGCAGGAGCTGTTGAAGCATGGAGTGTCTGTTACAGGCAGTGGATGCACTGCTTTACATCTTGGTTTAGCCTCGGGGTGGATGGGGAAGTGTTAAAACTGTTAGAGATGAAAGTGATAAAATTTCTTGAATTTACTTCTGTTTTGAGTTTAATTACAGTTTGGAAGACATTACAATAAAGTGACCATCTTAATTAACGTTCCGTATTATTTTTGAATGTTTTACTTTCTTTAATCTTTTAATGTTAAGAAAGGATTTAAACCTTGGATGGACCATATGCTCTTTGCTTTGTCTTGAAGTCAAAATTATAAGAGAGTAAGTTGAGAAGTTAGGAGAAGAAAATGAGTGATTGTCTTCTTCTTAAAAAAATAAGAAAATAAGCAGGAACAAAATAATGAGGTGAATATATTGTCTGGGTCTGTTTAAAGTATGTGAAATTAATGAAATTAATCGTCGTTTTGATTCCTCCAAGTTCCAGCAGGAGATTAATCAAACCTCAGTTGTCAATGCAGATAAGGATGTTATCGTTAAGTATTTTTAACCTGCATTTGTTGCCAAACATTGCTAAACTTTGTAATACCATGAATTGTTGGAACTTGTGTAGCCAGTTAGTTCTAAATAACATTTGGACCAATATGAAATTCCACGCTTGTATTATGTTGTTCCGTTAAAATGCAACAAATTACATCGTCTACTATTGATGATATTTCTGACGAGTCCATCCAAAGGAAACCCTGACGACAGCACTAACTTCTGGACACCAACAACAATGCAAATTGCCCAGTCAGAATGCTGTATTAAAGTCGACAGAATATAGTGATTTACGTACATCTGATAGTTTGGTATTCTGGAACTGGTTAAGATTATGTACTGCCGTTGGAATTTCATGTGCCATCTATTGTTCAAGGTTTGCCAAATTGAAAAACACAGTAAAGCTTAAAACCTAGCTAGTAAAGAATCAAACCAAAACGTTTCTAATCAATTAACTGGTATGTATTTTAGCTACTTTGATTTTGATTTGGCGCCTGTAATTTTCCTAGAGTGCGGGGGCTTTTTAATCTGGAGCTCAGTTTAAAAATAGAAACGGCTTAAATTAAAAGGGTTTGGATATCACAGTTACGGTATGATATGATATCAGTGTAAAGTGGCATGATACAACTGCCTCTCGATTATTTTACAGTATAAGCACATCCATTATTTATATAATATATATTGTGTATTGATACAAACAAAATTCTTTAGGAGAAAAGGCTATGTATTCCAATCTAAATGTTGGTGCTTGGCATTTGAATGCACTTCTTTGTAGGTGGGGTAGTGGCATTTTGTGAAGTACTGTAATGCGGTGCTTGCATGCAAACAAATGTTCACATGAGATATAATGTAAGAGTACATCATATAAAGATCGGAGCTGTATGGCATGTGAATTTAATGGAGAAAGCGATGGCTTTTGATAGGGTTACATAGAAATGAATGGATGCCCAGCTGCAGCCAAAAGGCCAGTGCAAAATGTTATTTGATTCACACAAAGCTTTCTATCGAAGGGGGATATGTAATTAAATGTATAATACACTTGCAAAAGCCGTACAGACATCGGGAAAAATGTGGACAGAGGTGTTGCCCACTATACTAATGAGATTAAGGGCTACCACAAACCGGACAACCGGATTAACCCCTTATGAACTAATGACAGGACGGGCGATGCAATTACCAGAAAGCATCATAACAGGTGGGACCGATGTAGGTCTACCAAAAGATAAAATCAGGAGATATGTTTTGGAACAAAGCACCCAACTAAAAGGGATGGAAAAATTGGTGAAAGACAATCAGGAAATAAGAGACGCGGAGAGAGAGCTTGAAATGCTCCCCGACGTCCCAGCAGCTGGACGTCCTCGTGAAAACACTATCTGACAAGCCGGGGTTTGCACCGAAATGGAAAGAACCATATGATGTTATAATTAGTGGAGACACCAGTGCCTGTATAGACATAAGGGGGAAAGGTATATGGAAACATTAGACTCATTTGAAAGAATATGCTGGAACTAATTGGAAAAATATATGATACACTTCAATTGCAGATAGAAACAGACAACGACTGACCTGCAAGCAAGCTGAATGTGTTCGCGGGAAGATGCGTATGGGCTATAGTTTTTGAACTGTGGAAAAGCGGTCACGCGTATTATTATTAAGTGATGGGATGCTTCTTATGCTGTTTCTCACGACCCTAGCTCTGTCAGCCACAGAGGGAGAGTATAGATGGAATTATGAGGATTTAGGCATAAAGCACAGTGAATATCTCTGCAACGATGACTCTGTCTATTGTATGAACACCTTTGTGTATATGTCTTATCTGTTTGCATCACAATCAAAGCTGAGCAAGTGCTGGGTCTGTTCACACACTCCCACGCACGGAGGGAAGGGAGGAAATCCTTTTTTTCCCTATCCCTTTATCAACTCCGGAAATGATAGAATGGATTTTATATCAGAATGGAACCCAAAAAGGGACAAGGAAACTGACATCCAAAACCCATCGGGTACCACCATGCAGGGTATGTTTAATATCAGCAACATGTTATTTTAGAGCTCGGGGGTGGAGGGTGCACTTGATCGAACTTTGAGAAACATTACCAACCCAGCTATGACAGATCAAATTCCCCACACTCCTTCGTTGTGAAAAATCAAAAAAGGGGATCTATCTGCCTGATAAGAAATGGAACCATACCTGGCACTCCAATTGACATGGTGCACTACAATAAGCAGGGGCGGAATGCAATTGAAAGAGGGGACTCCTAATTGTTAGGGGCCACTCCTAATTGGCAGGGGACACTCCTAAATGGCAGGGGCACTCCTATTTGGCAGGGGCACTCCTAATTGACAGGGGGCACTACACATTGACAGGGGTACTACAAATTGTCAGGGGCATTCCAAATTGACAGGGGCAGACCTAATTAGCAGGGGTCACTCCTAATTTGCAGGGGGCGCTCCAAAATGGCAGGCGGCACTCCTAACTGACAGGGGGAGCTCCTAACTGATAAAGGGCACTCCTAATTGACAGGGGGCCCTCCTTACTGACAGAGGGCACTACTTATTGACAGGGGGCACTCCCAATTGAGAGGGGGCACTCGAATTAACAGGTTTCACTCCAAGTGACAGGGGGCACTCCAATTCACAGGGTGCACTACAATTGGCAGGGGCGGAGTGCAATTGAAAGGGGGGACTCCTAATTGACAGGGGCCACTGCTAATTGGCAGGGGACACTCCTAAATGGCAGGGGCACTCCTAATTGGCAGGGGCACTCCTAATTGAGAGGGGGCACTACAAATTGACAGTGGTACTCCAAATTGTCAGGGGCACTTCAATTTGAGAGGGGCATTCCTAATTAGCAGGGGTCACTCCTAATTGGTAGGGGGCGCTCCTTAAGGACAGGGGGCACTCCTAACTGACAGGGGGAGTTCCTAACTGACAAAGGGCACTCCTAAGTGAAAGGGGGCACTCCACATTGACAGGGGACACCCCTCATTGACATAACGGGCACTCCCAATTGATAGGGGGCACTCTAGATTGACGGGGGTCACTCCTTGGTGACGTGGGGCACTCCTCATTGACAGGGAGAACTGCTCATTGACAGGGGCAGTACTAATTGACAGGGGCACTCCTCGTTGACAAGGGGAACATTTACGTGACAGAGACACTCCTAATTAACAGGGGGCACTCCTAGTTGACCGCGGGCACTCCTAATTGACAGAGCACTCCAAATTGTTGGGGGCACTACTCACTGACAGGGGCACTTCTAATTGACGTGGGGCACTCCTCATTGACAGTTGGCACTCCTTATTGACAGGGGGCCCACCTTATTGACAGGGGGCGATCCTTATTGACAGGGGGCACTCTTAATTGACAGGGGCACTCCAATTGACAGGGTGCACTCCAATTGGCAGAGGGGGAATCCAATTAACAGGTGGGATTCCGAATTGACAGGGGCCACTCCAAGTTGGCAGGGGGCACTCCCATTTGACAGGGGACACTGCTAATTGACAAGGGGAACTCCTCATTGACAGCGGCCTCCTTATTGACAGTGGGCACTCTGAATTGACAGGGGGCACTCCGAATTGACAAGGGGCTCACCTAGTTGACGGTCGGGCACACTTAATTGATAGGGGGCACTCCTAATTAACAAGGGGAACTCCTCATTGACAGGATGCCTCCTAATTGAGAGGGGACACTCTTAATTAACATGGCCACTCCTAATTGTTGGGGGACACTATTCATTGACAGGGGCATTTTTAAATGACAGGAGAGTCTCCTAATTGACAGTGAGCACTCGTAATTGCCAAGGGGAACGCCTCATTGACAGGGGCATCCTCATTGACAGGGGGAACTCCGAATGGGCAAGGGGAACTACTCGTTGACAGGGGCCTCCTTATTGACAGGGGGCACTCCGAATTGACAGGGGGCAATCCTAATTGACAAGGGGCACTCCTAATTGATAGGGGGCACTCCTAAATAACACGGCGGACTCCTCATTGACAGGGTGCCTTCTCATTGACAGGGGGCACGCCTAATTGACAGGGGACACTCCTCATTGACAGGGGAGTCTCCTACTTGACAGGGGGCACACCTAATTGACATGAGGCACTCATAATTGAAATGGGGCACGACTAATTGACGTTCGGCACTCCTCATTGACAGTTGGCACTCCTTTTTGACAGGGGGCCCTCCTTATTGACAGGGGGCAATCTTTATTGACAGGGGCACTCCTCATTGACAGGGGCACTCTAATTAACAGGTTTCACTCCAATTGACAGTGGCACTCCAATTGACAGGGTGCACTCCAATTGGCAGGGGGGTATCCAATTGACAGGCGGGACTCCTAATTGACAGGGGACACTCCTAACTGACACGGGGCACTCCTAGTTCACAGGGGGAACTCCGAATTGACAAGAGGAACTCCTGATTGACAGGGGCCTGCTCATTGACAGGGGGCACTCCGAATTGAGAGCGGGCACTCCTAATTGACATGTGCCACTATTGATTGACGGGGCACTCCTTATTGACAGGGGCGTCTCCTAATTGACAGGGGGCACTCATAATTGAGATGGGCACTCCTAATTGGCATGGGGCACTACTAATTTAAGTGGGGCACTCCTCATTGACAGTTGGCACTTCTTATTGACAGGGGGCCCTCCTTATTGAGAGGGGGCACCCCTCTTTGACATGGGGCACTACTAATTGACGTGGGGCAATCCTCATTGACAGTTGGCACTCCTTATTGACAGGGGCGATCCTTAATGACATGGGGCACTCCTAATTGACAGGGGTATTCTAATTAACAGGTTTCACTCCAATTGACAGGGGGCACTCCAATTGACAGGGTGCACTCCAATTGGCAGAGGGGGAATCCAATTCACAGGCGGGATTCCGAATTGACAGGGGCCACTCCTAGTTGGCAGGAAGCACCCCTAGTTGACTGGGGCCACTCCTAATTGACAAGGGGAACTCCTCATTGACAGCGGCCTCCTTATTGACAGAGGGCACTCTGAATTGACAAGGGGCACTCCAAATTGACAGGGGGCACTCCGATTTGACAGGGGACACTCCTAATTGACAAGGGGCTCACCTAGTTGACGTTCGGGCACTCTTAATTGATAGTGGGCACTCCTAACTAACAACGGGAACTGCTCATTGACAGGGTGCCTCCTAATTTACAGGGGGCACTCCTAATTAACATGGCCTCTCCTAATTGTTGGGGGACACTGTTCGTTGACAGGGGCATTCCTAATTGATATGGGACACTCCCAATTGACAAGGGCACTACTAATTGACAGGGGGCACACCTATTTGACATGGGGGCACTCCGAATTGACGTGGGGCACTCCTCATTGACAGTGGGCACTCCTAATTGACAGGGGGCCCTCCTTATTGACAGAGGGCACTACTTATTGACAGGGGGCACTCCCAATTGAGAGGGGGCACTCTAATTAACAGGTTTCACTCCAAGTGACAGGGGGCATTCCAATTCACAGGGTGCACTACAATTGGTAGGGGCGAAATGCAATTGAAAGGGGGGACTCCTAATTGACAGGGGCCACTGCTAATTGGCAGGGGACAATCCTACATGGCAGGGGCATTCCTAATTGTCAGGGGCACTCTTAATTGGCAGGGGGCACTCCTAATTGAGAGGGGGCACTACAAATTGACAGGGGTACTCGAAATTGTCATGGGCACTCCAAATTGAGAGTGGCACTCCTAATTAGCAGTGGTCACTCCTATTTGGCAGAGGGCGCTCCTTAATGGCAGGGGGCACTCCTAACTGACAGGGGGAGCTCCTAACTGACAAAAGGCACTCTTAAGTGAAAGGGGGCACTCCACATTGACAGGGGACACCCCTCATTGACATGGCGGGCACTCCCAATTGATAGGGGGCACTCTAAATTGACGGGGATCACTCCTTGGTGACATGGGTCACTCCTCATTGACAGGGAGAACTGCTCATTGACAGGGGCAGTGCGAATTGAAAGGTGCACTCCTCGATGACAAGGGGAACAATTACTTGACGGGGCACTCCGAATTGACAGGGGGCACTCCTAGTTGACAGCGGGCACTCCTTATTGACAGGGCACTCCAAATTGTTGGGGGCACTACTCACTGACAGGGGCACTTCTAATTTACATTGGGCACTCCTCATTGACTGTGGGCATTTATTATTGACGGGGGAGTTATCCTTATTGACAGGGGACACACCTTATTGACAGAGGGGACTCCTAACTGATAGGGGGCACTCTAATTAACAGGTTTCACTCCAATTGACAGGGTGCACTCCAATTGACAGGGGCTACACCTAATTGGCATGGCGCACTCCGAATTGGCAGGGGCACTCCTAATTGGTAGGGGGCACTCCTAATTGACAGGGGGAACTACAAGTTGACAGGGTTTCTCCAAATTGTCTGGGGGAACTCCAAATTGACAGTGGGCGCTCCCAATTGGCAGGTGTCACTCCTAATTGGCAGGGGGCGCTCCTAATAGACAGGTGGCACTCCTAACTGACAGGGGCAGCTCCTAACTGACAAGGGCACCCGGAATTGAAAGGGGGTACTCCTCATTAACAGGGGACACTCCTCATTAACACGGCAGGCACTCCTAATTGACACGCGCCTCTCCTCATTGGCAGGGGACACTACTCATTGACAGAGGTTACTCCGCATTGACAGTGGATACTTGACAGGGGGCAATCATAATTGACAGTGGGCACTCCTAATTTACGAAGGTCACTCCTTGGTGTCAGGGGGCGCTCCTCATTGACAGGGGGCCCTCCTAGTTGACAGGGGGCACTCCTAATTGACAAGGGGAACTTCTCATTGACAGGGGCCTCCTCATTGACAGGGGGCACTCCGAACTGATAAGGGGTACACGGAATTGTCAATGGGAACTACTGATTGACAGGGGCCTCCTTATTGACAGGGGGCACTCCGAATTGAGAACGGGCATTCCTAATTGAAAGGGGGCACTCCTAATTGACAAGGGGCTCACCTAATTGACGGTGGGGCACTCTTAATTGATATGGGTAACTCCTATTTAACACGGGGAACTCCTCATTGACAGGGTGCTTCCTGATTGACAGGGGGCACTCCAAATTGACAGTGGGCACTCCTCATTGACGGGGGCACTCCTAATTGACAGGGGCACTCTTAATTGACATGGGACACTATTCATTGACGGGGCACTCCTAATTGACAGGGGAGTTTCCCAATTGTCAGGGGGCACTCCTAACTAACATGGGCACTCATAATTGACATGCGGCACTCCTAATTGAAATGCGGCACTCCTAATTGACATGGGGCACTACTAATTGACGTGGGAGCCTTCTCATTGAAAGTTGGCGCTCCTATTTGACAGTGGGCCCTCCTTATTGACAGGGGGCGATCCATATTGACAGGGGGCACTCCTAATTGACAGGGGGCACTCTAATGAACAGGTTTTACACCATTTGACAGGTGGCACTCCAATGGACACGGTGGACTCCAACTGGCAGGGAGGGAATCCAATTGACAGGCGGGATTCCTAATTGACAGCGGCCACTCCTAGTTGGCAGGGGGCACTCTTAATTGATAGGGGGCACTCCTAATTAACAAGGGGAACTCCTCATTCACAGGGTGCCTCCTAATTGACAGGGGTCACTCCTAATTAACATGGCCACTCCTAATTGTTGCGGGACGCTATACATTGACAGGGGCATTCCTAATTTACAGGGGAGTCTCCTCATTGACAGGGGGCACTCCTAATTGACATGGGGCACTCATAATTGACATGGGGCATTCCGAATTGAAGGAGGGTACTCTTCATTGACAGGGGACACTCCTCATTGACATGGCAGGCACCCCTAATTGACAGGGGTCTCTCCTCATTGGCAGGGGGCACTACTTATTTGCAGAGGTTACACCGCATTGACAGTGGACACTCCTCATTGACAGGGGGCACTCCAAATTGACAGGGCGCAATCCTAATTGACGGGGGTCATTCCTTGGTGACAGGGGGCGCTCCTCATTGACAGGGAGAACTGCTCATTGACAGGGGCAGAACTAATTGACAAGGGGCACTCCGCGTTGACAAGGGGAACATCTACTTGACAGGGGCACTCCTAATTAACAGGGGGCACTCCTAGTTGACAGCGGGCACTCCTAATTGACAAAGGGAACTCCTCAGTGACAGGGGCCTCCTCGGTGACAGGGGCACTCCTAATTGACAGGGCACTCCAAATTGTTGGGGGCACTACTCACTGACAGGGGCACTTCTAATTTACATGGGGTACTCCTCATTGACTGTGGGCACTCATTATTGACGGGGGGGTCTGCTTATTCTCAGGGGACACACCTTCTTGACAGAGGGGACTCCTAATTGACAGGGGGCTCTCTAAGTAACAGGTTTCACTCCAATTGAAAGGGGGCACTCCAATTGACAGAGGCCAACCCTAATTGCAATGGGGCACTCCTAGTTGGCAAGGGAACTCCTAATTGGCAGGGGACACTCCTAATTGACACGGGGAACTACAAGTTGACAGGGGTTCTCCAATTTGTCAGGGCACTCCAAATTGACAGGCGGCGCTCCCAATTGGAAGGGGTCACTCCTAATTGGCAGGGGGCGCTCGTAAATGACAGGGGCACTCCTAATTGACATGGAACACTGTTCATTGACGGAGCACTCCTAATTGACAGGGGAGTTTCCCAATTGTCAGGGGGCACTCGTAATTGACATGGGCACGTATAATTGACATGCGGCACTCCTAATTGACATGGGGCACTTCTCATTGAAAGTTGGCGCTCCTATTTGACATGCGGCCCTCCTTATTGACACGGGGCGATCCTTATTGACAGGGGGCACTCCTAATTTACAGGGGGCACTCTAATTAACAGGTTTCACTCAAACTGACAGGTGGCACTCCAATGGACAGGTTGGACTCCAATTGGCAGGGGGGGGGAATCCAATTGACAGGCGGGATTCCTAATTGACAGCGGCCATTCCTAGTTGGCAGGGGGTACTCTTAATTGATAGGGGGCAGTCCTAATTAACAAGGGGAACTCCTCATTGACAGGGTCCCTCCTAATCGACAGGGGTCACTGCTAATTAACATGGCCACTCCGAATTGTTGGGGGACACTATTCATTGACAGGGGCATTCCTAATTGGCAGGGGAGTCTCCTCATTGAAAGGGGGCACTCCTAATTGACATGGGGCACTCAGAATTGACATGGGACGTTCCGCATTGAAAGGGGGTACTCCCCATTGACAGGGGACACTCCTCATTGACATGGCACGCACCCCTAATTGACAGGGGCCTCTCCTCATTGGCAGGGGGCACTACTTATTGGCAGAGGTTACAGCGCATTGACAGTGGACACTCCTCATTGACAGGGGGCACTCCAATTTGACAGGAGGCGCTCCTAATTGACGGGGGTCATTCCCTGGTGAGGGGGGCGCTCCTCATTGAAAGGGAGAACTGCTCATTGACAGGGGGCAGTACTAATTGACAAGAGGCACTCCTCGTTGACAAGGGGCACATCTATTTGACAGGGGCATTCCTAATTAACAGGCGGCACTCCTCGATGACGGCTGGCACTCCTAATTGACAAGGGGATCTCCTCATTGACAGGGGCCTCCTCGTTGACAGGGGCACTCCTAATTGACAGGGCACTCCAAATTGTTGGAGGCACTACTCACTGACAGGGGCACTTCTAATTTACATGGGGCACTGCTCATTGATTGTGGGCACTCATTATTGACGGGGGGGGGGCCTCCTTATTGACAGGGGACACGCCTTATTGACAACGGAGACTCCTAATTGACAGGGGGCGCTCTAATTAACAGGTTTCACTCCAATTGACAGAGGCCACTACTAATTGCAATGGGGCACTCCTAGTTGGCAAGGGAACTTCTAATTGGCAGGGGGCACTCCTAATTGACAGGGGGAACTACAAGTTGACAGGGGTCCTACAAATTGTCAGGGCCCTCCAAATTGACAGGCGGCGCTCCCAATTGGAAGGGGTCACGCCTAATTGGCAGGGGGCGCTCCTAAATGACAGGGGGCACTCCTAACTGACAGGGGAAGCTCCAAACTGACAAGGGGCACCCCGAATTGAAAGGGGGTACTCCTCATTAACAGGGGACTCTCCTCATTGGCAGGGCAGGCACTCCTAATTGACACGCGCCTCTCCTCATTGGCAGGGGGCACTACTCATTGACAGAGGTTACTCCGCATTGACAGTGGACACTCCTCATTGACGGGGCACTCCTAATTGACAGGGGGCACACCTAATTGACGGGAGTCACTCCTTGGTGACAGGGGGCGCTCCTCAATGACAGGGGGCACTCCTAATTGACAAGGGGAACACCTCATTGACTGGGGCCTCCTCATTGACAGGGTGCACTACGAATTGACAAGGGGAACTCGGAATTATCAAGGGGGACTCCTGATTGACAGGGGTCTCCTTATTGACAGGGGGCACTCCGAATTGAGAGCGGGCACTCCTAATTGACAAGGGGCACTCCTAATTGACAAGGGGCTCACCTTAATGACGGTGGGGAACTCTTAATTGATAGGGGGAACTCCTAATTAACACGGGGAACTCCTCATTGACAGGGTGCTTCCTGATTGACAGGGGGCACTCCAAATTCACAGTGGGCACTCATCGTTGACAGGGGGCACTCCTAATTGACAGTGGCACTCCTTATTGACAGGGGGTCCTCCTTATTGACAGGGGGCACTCCTCATTGACAGTGGGACACTCTAATTAACAGGTTTCACTCCAATTGACAGGGGATACTCCATTTGTCAGGGGGCACTCCAATTGGCAGGGGGTGAATCCAATTGACAGGCGGGACTCCTAATTGACAGGGGCCAGTCCTAGTTGACAAGGGGCAACTCCAAACTGACAAGGGGCACTCCGAATTGATAAGGGGAACTCCTCATTGACAGGGGCCTGCTTATTGACAGGGGGCACTCCGAATTGAGAGCGGGCACTCCTAATTCACAGTGGGCACTCCTAATTGACAAGGGGCTCACCTAATTGACGGTGGGGCACTCTTTATTGATAGTTGGCACTCCTTATTAACACGGGGAACTCCTCATTGACATGTTGCCGCCTAATTGACAGGGGGCACTCCTAATTGACAGGGGGCACTCCTCTTTGATAGGGGAGTCTCCTAATTGACAGGGGCGACTCCTAATTGATATGGGGCACTCATAATTGACATGGGGCACAACTAACTGACGTTGGGCACTCCTCATTGACAGTTGACACTCCTTATTGACAGGGGGCCCTCCTTATTGACAGAGGGCACTCCTCAATGACAGTGGGACACTCTAATTAACAGGTTTCACTCCAATTGACAGGGGGCATCCCAATTGACAGTGGGCACTCGAATTGGCAGGGGGGAATCCAATTGACAGGCGGGATTCCTAATTGACAGGGGCCACTCCTAGTTGACAAGGGGCAGCTCCAAACTGACAAGGGGCACTCCGAATTGACAAGGGGAACTCCTCATTGACAGGGGCCTCCTCGTTGACAGGGGCACTCCTAATTGACAGGGCACTCCAAATTGTTGGGGGCACTACTCACTGACAGGGGCACTTCTAATTTACATGGGGCACTCCTCATTGACTGTTGGCACTCATTATTGACGGGGGGGCCCTCCTTATTGACAGGGAACACACCTTATTGACAGAGGGGACTCCTAATTGAAAGGGGGCACTCTAATTAACAGGTTTCACTCCAATTGACAGGGGGCACTCCAATTGACAGAGGCCACTCCTAATTGCAATGGGGCACTCCTAGTTGGCAAGGGAACTTCTAATTGGCAGGGGGCACTCCTAATTGACAGGGGGAACCACAAGTTGACTGGGGTTCTCCAAATTGTCAGGGCCCTCCATTTTGACAGGCGGCGCTCCCAATTGGAAGGGGTCACTCCTAATTGGCAGGGGGCGCTCGTAAATGACAGGGGGTACTCCTAACTGACAGGGGCAACTCCTAACTGACAGTGGGCACTCCGAATTAAAAGGGGGTACTCCTCATTTACAGGGGACTCTCCTCATTGGCAGGGCAGGCACTCCTAATTGAAACGCGCCTCTCCTCAATGGCAGGGGGCACTACTCATTGACAGAGGTTACTCCGCATTGACAGTGGACACTCCTCATTGACGGGACACTCCTAATTGACAGGGGGCACTCCTAATTGACGGGGGTCAATCCTTGGTGACAGGGGGCGTTCCTCAATGACAGGGTGCACTCGGAATTGACAGGGGGCACTCCTAACTGACATGGGACACTATTCATTGACGGGGCGCTCCTCATTGACAGGGGAGTCTCCTCATTGACAGGGGGCACTCCTAATTCACATGGGGCACTCTTAATTGACATGGGGCACTCCGAATTGAAAGGGGGTACTCCTCATTGACAGGGGACACTCCTCATTGACATGACAGGCACCCCTAATTGACAGGGCCCTCTCCTCATTGACAGGGGGCACTATGTATTGGCAGAGGTTACACCGCATTGACAGTGGACACTCCTCATTGACAGGGGGCCCTCCTAATTGATAGGGGGCATTCCTGATTGACGGGGGTCATGCCTTGGTGACAGGGGGCGCTCCCCATTGACATGGGGCACTCCTAATTGACAGGGGGCACTCAAAATTGACAAGGGGAACTCCTCATTGACAGGGGCCTGCTTATTGATAAGGGGCACTGCGAATTAAGATCGGGCACTCCTAGTTGACAGCGGGCACTCCTAATTGACAGGGGGCACTCCTAATTGACATGGGGCACGACTAATTGACGTTGGGCACTCCTCATTGACAGTTGGCACTCTTTATTGACAGTGTGACACTTTAATTAACAGGTTTCACTCCAATTGACAGGAGGCACTCCAATTGTCAGGGGGCACTCCAATTGGCAGGGGGTGAATCCAATTGACAGGCGGGACTCCGAATTGACAGGGGCCAGTCCTAGTTGACAATGGGCAGCTCCAATCTGCCAAGGGGCACTCCGAATTGATATGGGGAACTCCTCATTGTCAGGGGCCTGCTTATTGACAGGGGGCACACCGAATTGAGAGCGGGCACTCCTAATTGACAGTGGGCACTCCTAATTGACAGAGGGCACTCCTAATTGACAAGGGGCTCACCTAATTGACGGTGGGGCACTCGTAATTGATAGGTGGCACTCCTAATTAACACGGGGAACTCCTCATTGACAGGGTGCCTCCTCATTGACAGGGGGCACTCCTAAATGACAGCGGGCACTCCTCATTGATTCGGGAGTCTCCTAATTGACAGGGGCCACTCCTAATTGACATGGGGCACTCATAATTGACATGGGGCACAACTAATTGACATTTGGCACTCCTTATTGACAGGGGGCCCTCCTTATTGACAGGGGGCATTCCTCAATGACAGTGGGACCCGCTAATTAACAGGCTTCACTCTATTTGACAGGGGGCATTCCAATTGACAGGGGGCACTCGAATTGGAAGGGGGGGAATCCAATTGACAGGCGGGACTCCTAATTGAAAGGGGCCACTCCAAACTGACAAGGGGTACTCCGAATTGACAAGGGGAACTCCTCATTGACAGGGGCCTCCTCGTTGACAGGGGCACTCCTAATTGACAGGGCACTCCAAATTGTTGGGGGCACTACTCACTGACAGGGGCACTTCGAATTTACATGGGGCAGTCCTCATTGACTGTTGGCACTCATTATTGACGGGAGGGGCTCCTTATTGACAGGGGACACACCTTCGTGACAGAGGGGACTCCAAATTGAAAGGGGGCACTCTCATTAACAGGTTTCACTCCAATTGAAAGGGGGCACTCCAATTGACAGAGGCCAGTCCTAATTGCAATGGGGCACTCCTAGTTGGCAAGGGAACTCCTAATTGGCAGGGGGCACTCCTAATTGGCAGGGGAACTACAAGTTGACAGGGGTTCTCCAAATTGTCAGGGCCCTCCGTTTTGACAGGGGTTGCCCCCAATTGGAAGGGGTCACTCCTAATTGGCAGGGGGCGCTCGTAAATGACAGGGGGCACTCTTAACTGACAGGGGCAGCTCCTAAATGACAAGGGGCACCCTAAATTAAAAGGGGGTACTCCTCATTAACAGGGGACTCTCCTCATTGGCAGGGCAGGCACTCCTAATTGACACGCGCCTCTCCTCATTGGCAAGGGGCACTACTCATTGACAGAGGTTACTCCGCATTGACAGTGGACACTCCTCATTGACGGGGCACTCGTAATTGACAGGGAGCACTCCTAATTGACGGAGGGGTCACTCCTTGGTGACAGGGGGCGCTCCTCAATGACAGGGGCACTCCTAATTGTCAGGGGCACTCCTTATTGACACGGGTCACTCCTAGTTGACGGGGGCGCTCCTAATTGACAAGGGGAACTCCTCATTGACAGGGGCCACCTCATTGACAGGGGGCACTCCGAATTGACAAGGGGAACTCGGAATTGTCAAGGGGAACTCCTGATTGACAGGGGCCTCCTTATTGACGGGGGCACTCCGAATTGAGAGCGGCCACTCCTAATTGACAAGGGGCACTCGTAATTGACATGGGGCTCACCTAATTGGCGGTGGGGCACCCTTAATTGATAGGGGGAACTCCTAATTAACACGGGGAACTCCTCATTGACAGGGTGCTACCTGATTGACAGGGGGCACTCCAAATTGATAGTGGGCACTCCTCATTGACAGGGGGCACTCCTAATTGACAGGGGCACTCCTAATTGACATGGGACACTATTCATTGACGGGGCACTCCTAATTGACAGGGGAGTTTCCCAATTGTCAGGGGGCACTCCTAACTAACATGGGCTCTCATAGTTGACATGCGGCACTCCTAATTGACACGGGGCACTACTAATTGACGTGGGAGACTTCTCATTGAAAGTTGGCGCTCCTATTTGACAGGGGGCCCTCCTTATTGACAGGGGGCGATCCTTATTGACAGGGGCACTCCTAATTGACAGGGGGCACTCTAATGAACAGCTTTCACTCCAATTGACAGGTGGCACTCCAATGGACAGGGTGGACTCCAACTGGCAGGGAGGGAATCCAATTGACAGGCGGGATTCCTAATTGACAGCGGCCACTCCTAGTTCGCAGGGGGCACTCTTATTTGATAGGGGGCACTCCTAATTAACAAGGGGAACTACTCATTGACAGGGTGCCTCCTAATTGACAGAGGTCACTCCTAATTAACATGGCCACTCCTAATTGTTGCGGGACGCTATACATTGACAGGAGCATTCCTAATTTACAGGGGAGTCTCCTCATTGACAGGGGGCACTCCGAATTGACATGGGGCACTCATAATTGACATGGGGCATTCCGAATTGAAGGGGGGTACTCCTCATTGACAGGGGACACTCCTCATTGACATGGCAGGCACCCCTAATTGACAGGGGTCTCTCCTCATTGGCAGGGGGCACTACTTATTGGCAGAGGTTACACCGCATTGACAGTGGACACTCCTCATTGACAGGGGGCACTCCAAATTGACAGGGCGCAATCCTAATTGACGGGGGTTATTCCTTGGTGACAGGGGGCGCCCCTCATTGACAGGGAGAACTGCTCATTGACAGGGGGCAGAACTAATTGACAAGGGGCACTCCTCTTTGACAAGGGGAACATCTACTTGACAGGGGCACTCCTAATTAACAGGGGGCACTCCTAGTTGACAGCGGGCACTCCTAATTGACAAAGGGAACTCCTCAGTGACAGGGGCCTCCTCGGTGACAGGGGCAGTCCTAATTGACAGGGCACTCCAAATTGTTGGGGGCACTACACACTGACAGGGGCACTTCTAATTTACATGGGGTACTCCTCATTGACTGCGGGCACTCATTATTGACGGGGGGGTCTCCTTATTGTCAGGGGACACACCTTCGTGACAGAGGGGACTCCTAATTGACAGGGGGCACTCTAATTAACAGCTTTCACTCCAATTGACAGGGGGCACTCCAATTGACAGAGGCCAATCCTAATTGCAATGGGGCACTCCTAGTTGGCAAGGGAACTCCTAATTGGCAGGGGACACTCCTAATTGATAGGGGGAACTGCAGGTTGGCAGGGGTTCTCCAAATTGTCAGGGCACTCCAAATTGACAGGCGGCGCTCCCAATTGGAGGGGGTCACTCCTAATTGGCAGGGGGCGCTCGTAAATGACAGGGGCACTCCTAATTGACATGGGACACTGTTCATTGACGGAGCACTTCTAATTGACAGGGGAGTTTCCCAATTGTCAGGGGGCACTCCTAATTGACATGGGCACGTATAATTGACATGGGGCACTTCTCATTGAAAGTTGGCGCTCCTGTTTGACATGCGGCCCTCCTTATTGACAGGGGGCACTCCTAATTTACAGGGGGCACTCCAATTAACAGGTTTCACTCCAATTGACAGGTGGCACTCCAATGGACAGGTTGGACTCCAATTGGCAGGGGGGGGGGGAATTCAATTGACAGGCGGGATTCCTAATTGACAGCGGCCATTCCTAGTTGGCAGGGGGTACTCTTAATTGATAGGGGGCAGTCCTAATTAACAAGGGGAACTCCTCATTGACAGGGTGCCTCCTAATCGACAGGGGTCACTGCTAATTAACATGGCCACTCCGAATTGTTGGGGGACACTATTCATTGACAGGGGCATTCCTAATTGGCAGGGGAGTCTCCTCATTGAAAGGGGGCACTCCTAATTGACATGGGGCACTCAGAATTGACATGGGACGTTCCGCATTGAAAGGGGGTACTCCCCATTGACAGGGGACACTCCTCATTGACATGGCACGCACCCCTAATTGACAGGGGCCTCTCCTCATTGGCAGGGGGCACTACTTATTGGCAGAGGTTACAGCGCATTGACAGTGGACAATCCTCATTGACAGGGGGCACTCCAATTTGACAGGAGGCGCTCCTAAGTGACGGGGGTCATTCCCTGGTGAGGGGGGCGCTCCTCATTGACAGGGAGAACTGCTCATTGACAGGGGGCAGTACTAATTGACAAGAGGCACTCCTCGTTGACAAGGGGCACATCTATTTGACAGGGGCATTCCTAATTAACAGGCGGCACTCCTCGATGACGGCTGGCACTCCTAATTGACAAGGGGATCTCCTCATTGACAGGGGCCTCCTCGTTGACAGGGGCACTCCTAATTGACAGGGCACTCCAAATTGTTGGAGGCACTACTCACTGACAGGGGCACTTCTAATTTACATGGGGCACTGCTCATTGATTGTGGGCACTCATTATTGACGGGGGGGGGGGCTCCTTATTGACAGGGGACACGCCTTATTGACAACGGAGACTCCTAATTGACAGGGGGCGCTCTAATTAACAGGTTTCACTCCAATTGACAGGGGACACTCCAATTGACAGAGGCCACTACTAATTGCAATGGGGCACTCCTAGTTGGCAAGGGAACTTCTAATTGGCAGGGGGCACTCCTAATTGACAGGGGGAACTACAAGTTGACAGGGGTCCTACAAATTGTCAGGGCCCTCCAAATTGACAGGCGGCGCTCCCAATTGGAAGGGGTCACGCCTAATTGGCAGGGGGCGCTCCTAAATGACAGGGGGCACTCCTAACTGACAGGGGAAGCTCCAAACTGACAAGGGGCACCCCGAATTGAAAGGGGGTACTCCTCATTAACAGGGGACTCTCCTCATTGGCAGGGCAGGCACTCCTAATTGACACGCGCCTCTCCTCATTGGCAGGGGGCACTACTCATTGACAGAGGTTACTCCGCATTGACAGTGGACACTCCTCATTGACGGGGCACTCCTAATTGACAGGGGGCACACCTAATTGACGGGAGTCACTCCTTGGTGACAGGGGGCGCTCCTCAATGACAGGGGGCACTCCTAATTGACAAGGGGAACACCTCATTGACTGGGGCCTCCTCATTGACAGGGTGCACTACGAATTGACAAGGGGAACTCGGAATTATCAAGGGGGACTCCTGATTGACAGGGGTCTCCTTATTGACAGGGGGCACTCCGAATTGAGAGCGGGCACTCCTAATTGACAAGGGGCACTCCTAATTGACAAGGGGCTCACCTTAATGACGGTGGGGAACTCTTAATTGATAGGGGGAACTCCTAATTAACACGGGGAACTCCTCATTGACAGGGTGCTTCCTGATTGACAGGGGGCACTCCAAATTCACAGTGGGCACTCATCGTTGACAGGGGGCACTCCTAATTGACAGTGGCACTCCTTATTGACAGGGGGTCCTCCTTATTGACAGGGGGCACTCCTCATTGACAGTGGGACACTCTAATTAACAGGTTTCACTCCAATTGACAGGGGATACTCCATTTGTCAGGGGGCACTCCAATTGGCAGGGGGTGAATCCAATTGACAGGCGGGACTCCTAATTGACAGGGGCCAGTCCTAGTTGACAAGGGGCAACTCCAAACTGACAAGGGGCACTCCGAATTGATAAGGGGAACTCCTCATTGACAGGGGCCTGCTTATTGACAGGGGGCACTCCGAATTGAGAGCGGGCACTCCTAATTCACAGTGGGCACTCCTAATTGACAAGGGGCTCACCTAATTGACGGTGGGGCCCTCTTTATTGATAGGTGGCACTCCTTATTAACACGGGGAACTCCTCATTGACATGTTGCCGCCGAATTGACAGGGGGCACTCCTAATTGACAGGGGGCACTCCTCTTTGATAGGGGAGTCTCCTAATTGACAGGGGCGACTCCTAATTGATATGGGGCACTCATAATTGACATGGGGCACAACTACCTGACGTTGGGCACTCCTCATTGACGGTTGGCACTCCTTATTGACAGGGGGCCCTCTTTATTGACAGAGGGCACTCATCAATGACAGTGGGACACTCTAATTAATAGGTTTCACTCCAATTGACAGGGGGCATCCCAATTGACAGTGGGCACTCGAATTGGCAGGGGGGGAATCCAATTGACAGGCGGGATTCCTAATTGACAGGGGCCACTCCTAATTGACAAGGGGCAGCTCCAAACTGACAAGGGGCACTCCGAATTGACAAGGGGAACTCCTCATTGACAGGGGCCTCCTCGTTGACAGGGGCACTCCTAATTGACAGGGCACTCCAAATTGTTGGGGGCACTACTCACTGACAGGGGCACTTCTAATTTACATGGGGCACTCCTCATTGACTGTTGGCACTCATTATTGACGGGGGGGCCCTCCTTATTGACAGGGGACACACCTTATTGACAGAGGGGACTCCTAATTGAAAGGGGGCACTCTAATTAACAGGTTTCACTCCAATTGACAGGGGGCACTCCAATTGACAGAGGCCACTCCTAATTGCAATGGGGCACTCCTAGTTGGCAAGGGAACTTCTAATTGGCAGGGGGCACTCCTAATTGACAGGGGGAACTACAAGTTGACTGGGGTTCTCCAAATTGTCAGGGCCCTCCATTTTGACAGGCGGCGCTCCCAATTGGAAGGGGTCACTCCTAATTGGCAGGGGGCGCTCGTAAATGACAGGGGGTACTCCTAACTGACAGGGGCAACTCCTAACTGACAGTGGGCACTCCGAATTAAAAGGGGGTACTCCTCATTTACAGGGGACTCTCCTCATTGGCAGGGCAGGCGCTCCTAATTGAAACGCGCCTCTCCTCAATGGCAGGGGGCACTACTCATTGACAGAGGTTACTCCGCATTGACAGTGGACACTCCTCATTGACGGGACACTCCTAATTGACAGGGGGCACTCCTAATTGACGGGGGTCAATCCTTGGTGACAGGGGGCGTTCCTCAATGACAGGGTGCACTCGTAATTGACAGGGGGCACTCCTAACTGACATGGGACACTATTCATTGATGGGGCGCTCCTCATTGACAGGGGAGTCTCCTCATTGACAGGGGGCACTCCTAATTCACATGGGGCACTCATAATTGACATGGGGCACTCCAAATTGAAAGGGGGTATTCCTCATTGACAGGGGACACTCCTCATTGACATGACAGGCACCCCTAATTGACAGGGCCCTCTCCTCATTGACAGGGGGCACTATGTATTGGCAGAGGTTACACCGCATTGACAGTGGACACTCCTCATTGACAGGGGGCCCTCCTAATTGATAGGGGGCATTCCTGATTGACGGGGGTCATGCCTTGGTGACAGGGGGCGCTCCCCATTGACATGGGGCACTCCTAATTGACAGGGGGCACTCAAAATTGACAAGGGGAACTCCTCATTGACAGGGGCCTGCTTATTGATAAGGGGCACTGCGAATTAAGATCGGGCACTCCTAGTTGACAGCGGGCACTCCTAATTGACAGGGGGCACTCCTAATTGACATGGGGCACGACTAATTGACGTTGGGCACTCCTCATTGACAGTTGGCACTCTTTATTGACAGTGTGACACTTTAATTAACAGGTTTCACTCCAATTGACAGGAGGCACTCCAATTGTCAGGGGGCACTCCAATTGGCAGGGGGTGAATCCAATTGACAGGCGGGACTCCGAATTGACAGGGGCCAGTCCTAGTTGACAATGGGCAGCTCCAAACTGCCAAGGGGCACTCCGAATTGATAAGGGGAACTCCTCATTGCCAGGGGCCTGCTTATTGACAGGGGGCACACCGAATTGAGAGCGGGCACTCCTAATTGACAGTGGGCACTCCTAATTGACAGAGGGCACTCCTAATTGACAAGGGGCTCACCTAATTGACGGTGGGGCACTCTTAATTGATAGGTGGCACTCCTAATTAACACGGGGAACTCCTCATTGACAGGGTGCCTCCTCATTGACAGGGGGCACTCCTAAATGACAGCGGGCACTCCTCATTGATAGGGGAGTCTCCTAATTGACAGGGGCCACTCCTAATTGACATGGGGCACTCATAATTGACATGGGGCACAACTAATTGACGTTGGGCACTCCTAATTGACATTTGGCACTCCTTATTGACAGGGGGCCCTCCTTATTGACAGGGGGCATTCCTCAATGACAGTGGGACCCGCTAATTAACAGGCTTCACTCTATTTGACAGGGGGCATTCCAATTGACAGGGGGCACTCGAATTGGCAGGGGGGGAATCTAATTGACAGGCGGGACTCCTAATTGAAAGGGGCCACTCCAAACTGACAAGGGGTACTCCGAATTGACAAGGGGAACTACTCATTGACAGGGGCCTCCTCGTTGACAGGGGCACTCCTAATTGACAGGGCACTCCAAATTGTTGGGGGCACTATTCACTGACAGGGGCACTTCGAATTTACAGGGGGCACTCCTGATTGACTGTTGGCACTCATTATTGACGGGAGGGGCTCCTTATTGACAGGGGACACACCTTCGTGACAGAGGGGACTCCAAATTGAAAGGGGGCACTCTCATTAACAGGTTTCACTCCAATTGAAAGGGGGCACTCCAATTGACAGAGGCCAGTCCTAATTGCAATGGGGCACTCCTAGTTGGCAAGGGAACTCCTAATTGGCAGGGGGCACTCCTAATTGTCAGGGGAACTACAAGTTGACAGGGGTTCTCCAAATTGTCAGGGCCCTCCGTTTTGACAGGCGGTGCACCCAATTGGAAGGGGTCACTCCTAATTGGCAGGGGGCGCTCGTAAATGACAGGGGGCACTCTTAACTGACAGGGGCAGCTCCTAAATGACAAGGGGCACCCTAAATTAAAAGGGGGTACTCCTCATTAACAGGGGACTCTCCTCATTGGCAGGGCAGGCACTCCTAATTGACACGCGCCTCTCCTCATTGGCAAGGGGCACTACTCATTGACAGAGGTTACTCCGCATTGACAGTGGACACTCCTAATTGACGGGACACTCCTCATTGACAGGGGGCCCTCCTAATTGATAGGGGGCATTCCTGATTGACGGGGGTCATGCCTTGGTGACAGGGGGCGCTCCCCATTGACATGGGGCACTCCTAATTGACAGGGGGCACTCAAAATTGACAAGGGGAACTCCTCATTGACAGGGGCCTGCTTATTGATAAGGGGCACTCCGAATTAAGATCGGGCACTCCTAGTTGACAGCGGGCACTCCTAATTGACAGGGGGCACTCCTAATTGACATGGGGCACGACTAATTGACGTTGGGCACTCCTCATTGACAGTTGGCACTCTTTATTGACAGTGTGACACTTTAATTAACAGGTTTCACTCCAATTGACAGGAGGCACTCCAATTGTCAGGGGGCACTCCAATTGGCAGGGGGTGAATCCAATTGACAGGCGGGACTCCAAATTGACAGGGGCCAGTCCTAGTTGACAATGGGCAGCTCCAAACTGCCAAGGGGCACTCCGAATTGATAAGGGGAACTCCTCATTGTCAGGGGCCTGCTTATTGACAGGGGGCACACCGAATTGAGAGCGGGCACTCCTAATTGACAGTGGGCACTCCTAATTGACAGAGGGCACTCCTAATTGACAAGGGGCTCACCTAATTGACGGTGGGGCACTCTTAATTGATAGGTGGCACTCCTAATTAACACGGGGAACTCCTCATTGACAGGGTGCCTCCTCATTGACAGGGGGCACTCCTAAATGACAGCGGGCTCTCCTCATTGATAGGGGAGTCTCCTAATTGACAGGGGCCACTCCTAATTGACATGGGGCACTCATAATTGACATGGGGCACAACTAATTGACGTTGGGCACTCCTAATTGACATTTGGCACTCCTTATTGACAGGGGGCCCTCCTTATTGACAGGGGGCATTCCTCAATGACAGTGGGACCCGCTAATTAACAGGCTTCACTCTATTTGACAGGGGGCATTCCAATTGACAGGGGGCACTCGAATTGGCAGGGGGGGAATCCAATTGACAGGCGGGACTCCTAATTGAAAGGGGCCACTCCAAACTGACAAGGGGTACTCCGAATTGACAAGGGGAACTCCTCATTGACAGGGGCCTCCTCGTTGACAGGGGCACTCCTAATTGACAGGGCACTCCAAATTGTTGGGGGCACTACTCACTGACAGGGGCACTTCGAATTTACATGGGGCACTCCTGATTGACTGTTGGCACTCATTATTGACGGGAGGGGCTCCTTATTGACAGGGGACACACCTTCGTGACAGAGGGGACTCCAAATTGAAAGGGGGCACTCTCATTAACAGGTTTCACTCCAATTGAAAGGGGGCACTCCAATTGACAGAGGCCAGTCCTAATTGCAATGGGGCACTCCTAGTTGGCAAGGGAACTCCTAATTGGCAGGGGGCACTCCTAATTGGCAGGGGAACTACAAGTTGACAGGGGTTCTCCAAATTGTCAGGGCCCTCCGTTTTGTCAGGCGGTGCCCCCAATTGGAAGGGGTCACTCCTAATTGGCAGGGGGCGCTCGTAAATGACAGGGGGCACTCTTAACTGACAGGGGCAGCTCCTAAATGACAAGGGGCACCCTAAATTAAAAGGGGGTACTCCTCATTAACAGGGGACTCTCCTCATTGGCAGGGCAGGCACTCCTAATTGACACGCGCCTCTCCTCATTGGCAAGGGGCACTCGTAATTGACATGGGGCTCACCTAATTGGCGGTGGGGCACTCTTAATTGATAGGGGGAACTCCTAATTAACACGGGGAACTCCTCATTGACAGGGTGCTTCCTGATTGTCAGGGGGCACTCCAAATTGATAGTGGGCACTCCTCATTGACAGGGGGCACTCCTAATTGACAGGGGCACTCCTAATTGACATGGGACACTATTCATTGACGGGGCACTCCTAATTGACAGGGGAGTTTCCCAATTGTCAGGGGGCACTCCTAACTAACATGGGTTGTCATAATTGACATGCGGCACTCCTAATTGACACGGGGCACTACTAATTGACGTGGGAGAATTCTCATTGAAAGTTGGCGCTCCTATTTGACAGGGGGCCCTCCTTATTGACAGGGGGCGATCCTTATTGACAGGGGCACTCCTAATTGACAGGGGGCACTCTAATGAACAGCTTTCACTCCAATTGACAGGTGGCACTCCAATGGACAGGGTGGACTCCAACTGGCAGGGAGGGAATCCAATTGACAGGCGGGATTCCTAATTGACAGCGGCCACTCCTAGTTCGCAGGGGGCACTCTTAATTGATAGGGGGCACTCCTAATTAACAAGGGGAACTACTCATTGACAGGGTGCCTCCTAATTGACAGAGGTCACTCCTAATTAACATGGCCACTCCTAATTGTTGCGGGACGCTATACATTGACAGGAGCATTCCTAATTTACAGGGGACTCTCCTCATTGACAGGGGGCACTCCGAATTGACATGGGGCACTCATAATTGACATGTGGCATTCCGAATTGAAGGGGGGTACACCTCATTGACAGGGGACACTCCTCATTGACATGGCAGGCACCCCTAATTGACAGGGGTCTCTCCTCATTGGCAGGGGGCACTACTTATTGGCAGAGGTTACACCGCATTGACAGTGGACACTCCTCATTGACAGGGGGCACTCCAAATTGACAGGGCGCAATCCTAATTGACGGGGGTTATTCCTTGGTGACAGGGGGCGCCCCTCATTGACAGGGAGAACTGCTCATTGACAGGGGGCAGAACTAATTGACAAGGGGCACTCCTCTTTGACAAGGGGAACATCTACTTGACAGGGGCACTCCTAATTAACAGGGGGCCCTCCTAGTTGACAGCGGGCACTCCTAATTGACAAAGGGAACTCCTCAGTGACAGGGGCCTCCTCGGTGACAGGGGCAGTCCTAATTGACAGGGCACTCCAAATTGTTGGGGGCACTACACACTGACAGGGGCACTTCTAATTTACATGGGGTACTCCTCATTGACTGCGGGCACTCATTATTGACGGGGGGGTCTCCTTATTGTCAGGGGACACACCTTCGTGACAGAGGGGACTCCTAATTGACAGGGGGCACTCTAATTAACAGCTTTCACTCCAATTGACAGGGGGCACTCCAATTGACAGAGGCCAATCCTAATTGCAATGGGGCACTCCTAGTTGGCAAGGGAACTCCTAATTGGCAGGGGACACTCCTAATTGATAGGGGGAACTGCAGGTTGGCAGGGGTTCTCCAAATTGTCAGGGCACTCCAAATTGACAGGCGGCGCTCCCAATTGGAGGGGGTCACTCCTAATTGGCAGGGGGCGCTCGTAAATGACAGGGGCACTCCTAATTGACATGGGACACTGTTCATTGACGGAGCACTTCTAATTGACAGGGGAGTTTCCCAATTGTCAGGGGGCACTCCTAATTGACATGGGCACGTATAATTGACATGGGGCACTTCTCATTGAAAGTTGGCGCTCCTGTTTGACATGCGGCCCTCCTTATTGACAGGGGGCACTCCTAATTTACAGGGGGCACTCCAATTAACAGGTTTCACTCCAATTGACAGGTGGCACTCCAATGGACAGGTTGGACTCCAATTGGCAGGGGGGGGGAATTCAATTGACAGGCGGGATTCCTAATTGACAGCGGCCATTCCTAGTTGGCAGGGGGTACTCTTAATTGATAGGGGGCAGTCCTAATTAACAAGGGGAACTCCTCATTGACAGGGTGCCTCCTAATCGACAGGGGTCACTGCTAATTAACATGGCCACTCCGAATTGTTGGGGGACACTATTCATTGACAGGGGCATTCCTAATTGGCAGGGGAGTCTCCTCATTGAAAGGGGGCACTCCTAATTGACATGGGGCACTCAGAATTGACATGGGACGTTCCGCATTGAAAGGGGGTACTCCCCATTGACAGGGGACACTCCTCATTGACATGGCACGCACCCCTAATTGACAGGGGCCTCTCCTCATTGGCAGGGGGCACTACTTATTGGCAGAGGTTACACCGCATTGACAGTGGACCTGTTAATTGGAGTGCCCTAATTAACAGGTTTCACTCCAATTGACAGGGGACACTCCAATTGACAGAGGCCACTACTAATTGCAATGTGGCACTCCTAGTTAGCAAGGGAACTTCTAATTGGCAGGGGGCACTCCTAATTGACAGGGGGAACTACAAGTTGACAGGGGTCCTACAAATTGTCAGGGCCCTCCAAATTGACAGGCGGCGCTCCCAATTGGAAGGGGTCACTCCTAATTGGCAGGGGGCGCTCCTAAATGACAGGGGGCACTCCTAACTGACAGGGGCAGCTCCAAACTGACAAGGGGCACCCCGAATTGAAAGGGTGTACTCCTCATTAACAGGGGACTCTCCTCATTGGCAGGGCAGGCACTCCTAATTGACACGCGCCTCTCCTCATTGGCAGGGGGCACTACTCATTGACAGAGGTTACTCCGCATTGACAGTGGACACTCCTCATTGACAGGGCACTCCTAATTGACAGGGGGCACTCCTAATTGATGGGAGTCACTCCTTGGTGACAGGGGGCGCTCCTCAATGACAGGGGGCACTCCGAATTGACAAGGGGAACTCGGAATTATCAAGGGGAACTCCTGATTGACAGGGGTCTCCTTATTGACAGGGGGCACTCCGAATTGAGAGCGGGCACTCCTAATTGACAAGGGGCACTCCTAATTGACAAGGGGCTCACCTAAATGACGGTGGGGCACTCTTAATTGATCGGGGGAACTCCTAATTAACACGGGGAACTCCTCATTGACAGGGTGCTTCCTGATTGACAGGGGGCACTCCAAATTGACATGGGGCACTCATAGTTGACATGGGGCACTCCTAATTGACTTGGGCACTACTAATTGACGTCGGGCACTTCGCATTGACAGTTCGCGCTCCTATTTGACAGGGGGCCCTCCTTATTGGCAGGGGGCGATCCTTATTGATAGGGGGCACTCCTAATTGACAGGGGGCATTGTAATTAACAGGTTTCACTCCAATTGACAGGTGGCACTCCAATGGACAGGGTGGACTCCAATTGGCAGGGGGGGAATCCAATTGACAGGCGGGATTCCTAATTTACAAGCGGCCACTCCGAGTTGGCAGGGGGCACTCTTAATTGATAGGGGACACTCCTAATTAACAAGAGGAACTCCTCATTGACAGAGTGCCTCCTAATTGACAAGCGGCATTCCTAATTAACATGTCCACTCCAAATTGTTGGGGGACACTATTCATTGACAGGGGCATTCCTAATTTACAGGGGAGTCTCCTCATTGACAGGGGGCACTCCCAATTCACATGGGGCACTCATAATTGACATGGGGCACTCCGAATTGACAGGGGACACTCCTCATTGACATGGCAGGCACCCCTAATTGACAGGGGCCTCTCCTCATCGGCAGAGGGCAGTACTTATTGGCAGAGGTTACACCGCATTGACAGTGGACACTCCTCATTGACAGGGGGCACTCCTAATTGACAGGGGCACTCCTAATTGACATGGGACACTATTCATTGACGGGGCACTCCTAATTGACAGGGGAGTTTCCCAATTGTCAGGGGGCACTCCTAATTGACATGGGGCACTCATAATTGACATGCGGCACTCCGAATTGACACGGGGCACTACTAATTAACATTGCCCCTCCTAATTGTTGGGGCACACTATTCATTGACAGGGGCATTCCTTATTTACAGGGGAGTCTCTTCATTGCCAAGGGGCACTCCTAATTCACATGAGGCACTCATAATTGACAAGGGGTACTCCTAATTGACATGGGGCACGACTGATTGACGTTGGGCCCTCCTCATTGACAGTTGGCACTCCTTATTGACAGGGGGCCCTCCTTATTGACAGGGGGCATTCCTCATTGACAGGGGGTTCTCCTAATTGACAGGGGGCACTCCAAATTGACATGGGGAACTCAACATTGACAAGGGGCACTCCTAATTGCCATGGGGCACGACTAATTGACGTTGGGCACTCCTCATTGACAGTTGGCACTCCTTATTGACAAGGGGTCCTCCTTATTGACAGGGGGCACTCCTCATTGACAGTGGGACAGTCCAATTAACAGGTTTCACTCCAATTGACAGGGGACACTCCATTTGTCAGGGGGCACTCCAATTGGCAGGGGGGGAATTCAATTGACAGACGGGACTCCTAATTGACAGGGGCCAGTCCTAGTTGACAAGGGGCAGCTCCAAACTGACAAGGGGCACTCCGAATTGATAAGGGGAACTCCTCATTGACAGGGGCCTGCTTATTGACAGGGGGCACTCCGAATTGAGAGCGGGCACTCCTAATTCACAGTGGGCACTCCTTATTGACAAGGGGCTCACCTAATTGACGGTGGGGCACTCTTTATTGATAGGTGGCACTCCTTATTAACACGGGGAACTCCTCATTGACAGGTTGCCTCCTAATTGACAGGCGGCACTCCTAATTGACAGGGGCACTCCTCTTTGATAGGGGCGTCTCCTAATTGACAGGGGCGACTCCTAATTGATATGGGGCACAAGTAATTGACGTTGGGCACTCCTCATTGACAGTTGGCACTCCTTATTGACAGGGGGCATCCCAATTGACAGTGGGCACTCGAATTAGCAGGGGGGGAATCCAATTGACAGGCGGGATTCCTAATTGACAGGGGCCACTCCTAGTTGACAAGGGGCAGCTCCAAACTGACAAGGGGCACTCCGAATTGACAAGGGGAAATCCTCATTGACAGGGGCCTCCTCTTGGCAGCGGCACTCCTAATTGACAGGGCACTCCAAATTGTTGGGGGCACTACTCACTGACAGGGGCACTTCTAATTTACATAGGGCACTCCTCATTGACTGTTGGCACTCATTATTGACGGGGGGGGGCCCTCCTTATTGACAGGGGACACACCTTATTGACAGAGGGGACTCCTAATTGAAAGGGGGCACTCTAATTAACAGGTTTCACTCCAATTGACAGGGGGCACTCCAATTGACAGAGGCCACTCCTAATTGCAATGGGGCACTCCTCGTTGGCAAGGGAACTTCTAATTGGCAGGGGGAACCACAAGTTGACTGGGGTTCTCCAAATTGTCAGGGCCCTCCATTTTGACAGGCGGCGCTCCCAATTGGAAGGGGTCACTCCTAATTGGCAGGGGGCGCTCGTAAATGACAGGGGGCACTCCTAACTGACAGGGGCAGCTCCAAACTGACAAGGGGCACCCCGAATTGAAAGGGTGTACTCCTCATTTACGGGGGCTCTCCTCATTGGCAGGGCAGGCACTCCTAATTGACACGCGCCTCTCCTCATTGGCAGGGGGTACCACTCATTGACAGAGGTTACTCCGCATTGACAGTGGACACTCCTCATTGACGGGACACTCCTAATTGATAGGGGGCACTCCTAATTGACGGGGGTAAATCCTTGGTGACAGGGGGCGCTCCTCAATGACAGGGTGCACTCGTAATTGACAGAGAGCACTCCTAACTGATATGGGACACTATTCATTGACGGGGCGCTCCTAATTGACAGGGGAGTCTCCTCATTGACAGGGGGCACTCCTAATTCACATGGGGCACTCATAATTGACATGGGGCACTCCGAATTGAAAGGGGGTACTCCTCATTGACAGGGGACCCTCCTCATTGACATGGCAGGCACCCCTAATTGACAGGGCCCTCTCCTCATTGACAGGGGGCACTATGTATTGGCAGAGGTTACACCGCATTGACAGTGGACACTCCTCATTGACATGGGGCACTCCTAATTGACAGGGGGCACTCAAAATTGACAAGGGGAACTCCTCATTGACAGGGGCCTGCTTATTGATAAGGGGCACTCCGAATTAAGAGCGGGCACTCCTAGTTGACAGCGGGCACACCTAATTGACAGGGGGCACTCCTAATTGACATGGGGCACGACTAATTGACGTTGGGCACTCCTCATTGACAGTTGGCACTCCTTATTGACAAGGGGCCCTCCTTATTGACAGTGTGAAACTTTAATTAACAGGTTTCACTCCAATTGACAGGGGCACTCCAATTGGCAGGGGGTGAATCCAATTGACAGGCGGGACTCCTAATTGACAGGGGCCAGTCCTAATTGACAAGGGGCAGCTCCAAACTGCCAAGGGGCACTCCGAATTGATAAGGGGAGCTCCTCATTGTCAGGGGCCTGCTTATTGACAGGGGGCACACCGAATTGAGAGCGGGCAATCCTAATTGACAGTGGGCACTCCTAATTGACAGGGGGCACTCCGAATTGACAAAGGGCTCACCTAATTGACGGTGGGGCACTCTTAATTGATAGGTGGCACTCCTAATTAATACGGGGAACTCCTCATTGACAGGGTGCCTCCTAATTGACAGGGGGCACTCCTAATTGACAGGGGGCACTCCTCATTGATAGGGGAGTCTCCTAATTGACAGGGGCCACTCCTAATTGATATGGGGCACTCATAATTGACATGGGGCACTCCTATTTGACATGGGGCACAGCTAATTGACGTTGGGCACTCCTAATTGACAGTTGGCACTCCTTATTGACAAGGGGCTCACCTAATTGACGGTAGGGCACTCTAAATTGATAGGTGGCACTCCTAATTAACACGGGGAACTCCTCATTGACAGGGGGCATTCCAATTGACAGGGGGCACTCGAATTGGCACGGGGGGAATCCAATTGACAGGCGGGACGCCTAATTGAAAGGGGCCACTCCCAGTTGACAAGGGGCAGCTCCAAACTGACAAGGGGTACTCCGAATTGACAAGGGGAACTCCTCATTGACAGGGGCCTCCTCGTTGACAGGGGCACTCCTAATTGACAGGGCACTCCAAATTGTTGGGGGCACTACTCACTGACAGGGGCACTTCTAATTTACATAGGGCACTCCTCATTGACTGTTGGCACTCATTATTGACGGGGGGGGGGCTCCTTGTTGACAGGGGACACACCTTATTGACAGAGGGGACTCCTAATTGAAAGGGGGCACTCTCATTAACAGGTTTCACTCCAATTGACTGGGGGCACTCCAATTGACAGAGGCCACTCCTAATTGCAATGGGGCACTCCTAGTTGGCAAGGGAACTCCTAATTGGCAGGGGGCACTCCTAATTGGCAGGGGGAACTACAAGTTGACAGGGGTTCTCCAAATTGTCAGGGCCCTCCAAATTGACAGGCGGTGCTCCCAATTGGAAGGTGTCACTGCTAATTGGCAGGGGGCGCTCGTAAATGACAGGGGGCACTCTTAACTGACAGGGGCAGCTCCTAACTGACAAGGGGCACCCCGAATTAAAAGGGGGTACTCCTCATTAACAGGGCACTCTCCACATTGGCAGGGCAGGCACTCCTAATTGAAACGCGCCTCTCCTCATTGGCAGGGGGCACTACTCATTTTCAGAGGTTACTCCGCATTGACAGGGGGCACTCCTAATTGCCGGGGGGGGGTCGTCACTCCTTGGTGACAGGGGGCGCTCCTCAATGACAGGGGGCACTCCTAATTGTCAGGGGGCACTCCTAACTGACACTGGTCACTCCTAGTTGACGGGGGCACTCCTAATTGACAAGGGGAACTCCTCATTGACAGGGGCCACCTCATTGACAGGGGGCACTCCGAATTGACAAGGGGAACTCGGAATTGTCAAGGGGAACTCCTGATTAACAGGGGCCTCCTTATTGACGGGGGCACTCCGAATTGAGAGCGGGCACTCCTAATTGACAATGGGCTCACCTAATTAGCGGTGGGGCACTCTTAATTGATAGGGGGAACTCCTAATTAACACGGGGAACTCCTCATTGACAGGGTGCTTCCTGATTGACAGGGGGCACTCCAAATTGATAGTGGGCACTCCTCATTGACAGGGGGCACTCCTAATTGACAGGGGCACTCCTAATTGACATGGGACACTATTCATTGACGGGGCACTCCTAATTTACAGGGGTGTTTCCCAATTGTCAGGGGGCACTCCTAATTGACATGGGGCACTCATAATTGACATGCGGCACTCCTAATTGACACGGGGCACTACTAATTGACGTGGGGCACTTCTCATTGAAAGTTGGCGCTCCTATTTGACAGGGGGCCTTCCTTATAGACGGGGGGCGATCCTTACTGACAGGGGGCACTCCTAATTGACAGGGGGCACTCTAATTAACAGGTTTCACTCCAATTAACAGGCGGCACTCCAATGGACAGGGTGCACTCCAATTGGCAGGGGGGGAATCCAATTGACAGGCGGGATTCCTAATTGACAGCGGTCACTCCTAGTTGGCAGGGGGTACTGTTAATTGATAGGGGACACTCCTAATTAACAAGGGGAACTCCTCATTTACAGGGTCCCTCTTAATTGACAGGGGGCACTCCTAATTAACATGGCCACTCCGAATTGTTGGGGCACACTATTCATTGACAGGGGCATTCCTAATTTTCAGGGGAGTCTCCTCATTGACAGGGGGCACTCCTAATTCAAATAGGGCACTCATAATTGACATGGGGCATTCCCAATTGAAAGGGCGTACTCCGCATTGACAGGCGACACTCCTCATTGACATGGCAGGCACCCCTAATTGACAGGGTCCTCTCCTCATTGGCAGGGGCACTACTTATTGGCAGAGGATACACCGCATTGACAGTGGACACTCCTTATTGACAGGGGCACTCCTAATTGACAGGGGGCATTCCTGATTGACGGGGCTCATTCCTTGGTGACAGGGGGCGCTCCCCATTGACAGGGGGCATTTCTAAATGACAGGGCGCACTCCTAATTGACAAGGGGAACTCCTCATTGACAGGGGCCTGCCTCTTGACAGGGGGCACTCCGAATAGAGAGAGGGCACTCCTTTTTGACAGCGGGCACTCCTAATTGACAGGGGGCACTCCTAATTGACAACGGGCTCACCTAATTGACGGTGGGGCACTCTTAATTGATAGGGGGCACTCTAATTAACAGGTTTCACTCCAATTGACAGGGGGCACTCCAATTGACAGAGGCCACTCCTAATTGCAATGGGGCATTCCTAGTTGGCAAGGGAACTCCTAATTGACAGTTGGCACTCCTTCCTGACAGGGGGCCCTCCTTATTGACAGAGGGCACTCCTTATTGACAGGGGGCACTCCTAATTGACAGGGGACACTCCAATTAACAGGTTTCACTCCAATTGACAGGGGGCACTCCAATTCACAGGGTGCACTACAATTGGCAGGGGCGGAATGCAATTGAAAGGGGGGACTCCTACATGGCAGTTGCACTCCTAATTGGCAGGGGCACTCCTAATTGACAGGGGGCACTACAAATTGACAGGGGTACTGCAAATTATCAGGGCACTCCAAATTGACAGGGGTACTCATAATTATCAGGGGTCACTCCTAATCGGCAGGGGGCGCACCTAAATGGCAGTGGGCACTCCATCTGACAGGGGGAGCTCCTAACTGACAACGGGCACGCCTAATTGAAAGGGGGCACTCCACATTGACAGGGGACACTCTTCATTGACATTGCGGGCATTCCCAATTGACAGGGGCACACGCCTCATTGACAAGTGGGCACTCCTCATTGACAGGGGGCACACCTCATTGACAGGGCGGGCACTCCTAATTGACAGGGGGCACTCCAAAGTGATGGGGGTCACTCCTAGGTGACATGGGGCACTCCTCATTGACAGGGGGAGCTCGTAACTGACAAGGGGCACTCCTAATTGAAAGGGGGTACTCCTCATTGACAAGTGGGCACTCCTCATTGACAGGGGGCAATCCTTTTTAAACGGCGGACATTCCTAATTTACAGGGAGCACACATTGACAGGTGGCACTCCTCATTGACAGGTGGCACTCCTCATTGACGGGGGCGGGGGGGGGGGTGGGGCACCCATCATTGACAGGGAGAAGTCCTGATTGACTGGGGGTGCTACTAATTGACAGGGGCTCTCCAAATTGACAAGGGGAAGATACAATTGGCAGGGGCACTCCTCATTGACAGGGGGCACTCTTAATTGAGAGGGGGTACTCCTAATTGACAGGGGCCACTCCTAACTGACGGGGGGCACTCCTAGTTGACAGGGGGCACTCCTAATTGACAAGTTAAACTCCCCATTGACAGGGGCGTCCTCATTGACAGGGGGCACTCCGAATTGACAAGGGGAACTCCTCATTGACACGGGCCTCCTTCTTGACAGGGGGAGCTCCGAATTAAGAGGGGGGACTCCTAATTGACAAGGGGGCATTCCTAATTGACATTCCTAATTGACATTCCTAATTCCCCATTGCGAGGGGGCACTCCTCATTGACAGGGGGCACTCCTCATTGACAGGGGGCACTCCTCATTGACAGGGGGACTCCTAATTGGCAGGGGTCACTCCTAATTGGTAGGGGGCACTCCTAACTGACAGGGGGAGCCCTTAGTTGACAGGGGGCACTCCTCATTGACAGTGGGCTCTCCATTTGACAGGGGCACTCCTCCTTGAGAGCGGGATCTCCTAATTGACGGTTGTGCACTCCAAATTGACAGGGGACAATCCGAATTGACCGGGGGTCACTCCTAATTGAAAGGGGGCACTCAAAATTGTTAGGGGCACTCATCATTGACAGTGGGAACTCCTCATTGACAGGGGGAACTATTAATTGACAGGGGCACCCGTATTTGACATGTGAAACACATAATTAACAGGCGCACTCCGAATTGACAGGGGGCACTGCGAATTGACACAGGGCACTCCTCATTGACAGGGGGCACTCCTAATTGACAGGGGGATCTCCTAACTGGCAGAGGGCTCTCCTCATTGATAGGGGGCTCTGCTAATTGACAGGGGGAACTCATAATCGACAGGGGTCACTCCATGGTGACAGGGGGCCCTCCTTATTCACAGGGGGCACTCCTCATTGACGGGGGGGGGAGGGGGCACTCATCACTGACAGGGGGAACTCTTCATTGACAGGGAGCACTAATTGGCAGGGGTACCCCGAATTGACAGGGGGCACACCTAATTGACAGGGGCACTCCTCATTGACAGGGGGCACTCTTAATTGACAGGGGGTACTCCTCCTTGACAGGGGGCACTCCTAGTTGACAGGGGGCGCTCGTAATTGACAATGGGCACTCCTAGTTGATAGGGGGCACTCCTAATTGACAAGGGGAACTCCTCATTGACAGGGGCCTCCTTATTGACAGGGGGCACTCCGAATTGACAGGGGGCACTCCGAATTGACAGGGGGCACTCCTAATTGACAGAGGGCACTCTTAATTAACAAGGGGAATTCCACATTGACAGGGTGCCTCCTAATTGACAGGGAGTATTCCTAATTGTCATGGCCACTCCTAATTGTTGGGGGACACTATTCATGCACAGGGCACTCCTAATTGACAGGGGAGTCTTCTAATTGATAGGGGGCATTCCTGATTGACGGGGGTCATTCCTTGGTGACAGGGGGCGCTCCCCATTGACAGGGGGCACTCCTAATTAACAGGGGGCACTCAAAATTGACAAGGGGGACTCCTCATTGACAGTGGCCTGCTTATTGACAGGGGGCACTCCGAATTAAGAGCGGGCACTCCGAGTTGACAGCGGGCACTCCTAGTTGACAGGGGGCTCTCCTAATTGACAAGCGGCTCACCTAATTGACGGTGGGGCACTCTTAATTGATAGGGGGAACTCCTAATTAACACGGGGAAATCCTCATTGACAGGGTGCCTCCTAATTGACAGTGGGCACTCCTCATTGGCAGGGGGGACTCCTAATTGACAGGGGCACTCCTAATTGACATCGGACACTATTCATTGACGGGGCACTCCTAATTGACACGGGAGTTTCCCAATTGTCAGGGCGCACTCCTAATTGACATGGGGCACTCATAATTGACATGCGGCACTCCTAATTGACACGGGGCACTATTAATTGACGTGGGGCACTTCTCATTGAAAGTTGGCGCTCCTATTTGACAGGGGGCCTTCCTTATAGACGGGGGGGGGGGCGATCCTTACTGACAGGGGGCACTCCTAATTGACAGGGGGCACTCTAATTAACAGGATTCAATCCAATTAACAGGCGGCACTCCAATGGACAGGGTGCACTCCAATTGGCAGGGGGGGAATCCAATTGACAGGCGGGATTCCTAATTGACAGCGGTCACTCCAAGTTGGCAGGGGGTAATCTTAATTGATAGGGGGCAGTGCTAATTAACAAGGGGAACTCCTCATTGACAGGGTGCCTCCTAATTGAAAGGGGGCACTCCTAATTAACATGGCCACTCCGAATTGTTGGGGCACACTATTCATTGACAGGGGCATTCCTAATTTTCAGGGGAGTCTCCTCATTGACAGGGGGCACTCCTCATTCACATGGGGCACTCATAATTGACATGGGGCATTCCGAATTGAAAGGGCGTACTCCGCATTGACAGGGGACACTCCTCATTGACATGGCAGGCACCCCTAATTGACAGGGTCCTCTCCTCATTGGCAGGGGCACTACTTATTGGCAGAGGATACACCGCATTGACAGTGGCCACTCCTCATTGACAGGGGGCACTCCTAATTGACAGGGGGCACTCATAATTGATCGGGGGCACTCTAATTAACAGGTTTCACTCCAATTGACAGGGGGCACTCAAATTGACAGAGGCCACTCCTAATTGCAATGGGGCATTCCTAGTTGGCAAGGGAACGCCACTTCACAGTTGGCACTCCTTCCTGACAGGGGCCCTCCTTATTGACAGAGGGCACTCCTTATTGACAGGGGGCACTCGTAATTGACAGGGGACACTCTAATAAACAGGTTTCACTCCAATTGACAGGGGGCACTCCAATTCACAGGGTGCACTACAATTGGCAGGGGCGGAATGCAATTGAAAGGGGGCACTCCTACATGGCAGGTGCACTCCTAATTGGCAGAGGCACTCCTAATTGACAGGGGGCACTACAAATTGACAGGGGTACTGCAAATTGTCAGGGCACTCCAAATTGACAGGGGTACTCCTACTTGATAGGGGGCACTCCTAATTGACAAGGCGAACTCCTCATTGACAGGGGCCTCCTTATTGACAGGGGGCACTCCGAATTGACAGGGGGCACTCCGAATTGACAGGGGCCTCTCCTAATTGACAGGGGGCACTCTTAATTAACAAGGGGAATTACACATTGACAGGGTGCCTCCTAATTGACTGGGGGCACTCTAAGTAACAGGTTTCACTCGAATTGACAGGTAGCAGTCCAATTGACAGGGTGCACACCAATTGGCAGAGGGGGAATCCAATTGACAGGGGGGACTCCTATTTGACATACACCACTCCTAATTGGCAGGGGGCACTCCTAATTGGCAGGGGGCACTCCTCATTGACAGGGGTCACTCCTCGTTGACAGGGGGCACTCCGAATTGATAAGGGGAACTCCTCATTGACAGGGACCTCCTTATTGACATGGGGCACTCCGAATTGACAGGGGGCACTCCTAATTGACAGGGCGCACTCCTAATTGACAGGGGACACTCCTAATTGACAATGAGCTCATCTACTTGACAGTGGGGCACTCTTACCTGATAGGGGGCGCTCCTAATTAACAATGGGAACTCCTCATTGACAGGGTGCCTACTAATTTATTTATTTTTCAGTTAAATTTGTGTTAAAAATCGGAGGGTTTTTTTTGCAAAACAGGAAGTAGGCCCAGGTGGGCTCGGAAGATTTTTGGAGTGTTTAAAAGCAGGCCGCACTTTTGAGCGGGCAGCGTCGGGAGCGGGCCGTGGAGTGAGTGGGAAGTTGAGTGAGAACTGACGGGCTTTGGCTCATCGGGCTTCGGCGTAAACAGGCAGAGGTGGGGTAGGTTTTGACAGGTTTTTTTTTTCTGTGTCATTGGAAGAAAGGGGGAATTATGATTGTGAGGCCAGTTTGTTGTTCTCAGTGTCTGACGTGGGAGGTCCTGGAGTCAGCTAGCCTCCCGGACGTCCATATCTGCGCCAGGTGCGTCGAGCTGCAGCTCTTCAGGGTCCGCGTTGGGGAACTGGAACTGCAGCTCAATGACCTTCGTCTGGTTGGGGAGAGTGAGGAGGTGATAGATAGGAGTTACAGGCAGGTGGTCACACCGGGGCCACGAGAGACAGACAAGTGGGTCACGATTAGGAAGGGGAAGGGGAAAGGTCAGTTACTAGAGAGTAGCCCAGTGGCTGTGCCACTTAAAAATAAGTACTCCTGTTTAAGTACTGTTGCGGGGAGAAGGCTGGGGGAAGCATCAGTGGCCGTGCCTCCGGTGCAGAATCCGGCCCGGCAGCTCAGAAGGGGAGGGAAAGGCAGGATGAGCAAACTGACCACATCACCAAGGTACAGGGAGCCATCCAAGTGGGGGGAGAAACAAAAAATGTCGTAGAAATTTCGGATAGTACACTTTTGGATGCTTTTGAGGGGGGACGACTTAGCAGGGGTAAGCCATGGTGTACAGGTCATTGGCTCAGATTCTGTCCTTGTGGCTCAGAAGGGAAGGGGGAGAGGAGTAGAGGATTAGTCATTGGAGACTCCATCGTTAAAGGGACGGACAGGAGATTCTGCGGGAACGAGAGAGACTCGCCGTTGGTGTGTTGCCTACCCAGGAACCAGAGTGCGCGATGTCTCGGATCGTGTTTTCGATATCCTTAAGGGGGAGGGGGACCAGCCCCAAGTTGTGCTTCACATAGGCACTCAACACATAGGTATGAAAAGGGATGGGGATGTAAGGCAGAAATTCAAGGAGTTAGGGTGGAAGCTTAGGGCTAGAACAAACAAAGTTGTTATATCTGGTTTGTTACCTGCGCCACGTGATAGTGAGGAGAGGAATAGGGAGAGAGACCAGTTGAACACGTGGTTACAGGGATGGTGCAGGAGGGACGGATTCAGATACCTGGACAATTTGGGCTCTTTCTGGGGTAGGTGGGACCTCTACAAACAGGATGCTCTGCACTTGAACCAGAGGGGTATCAATATCTTGGGGGGGGGGGGGATTTGCTAATGATCTTCTGGAGGGTATAAACTAATTCAGCAGGGGGGTAGGTACCTGGATTGTAGGTCCGGTGTACAGGAGGTTGAGAGTAGTGAGGTCATGGATGAGGTTTCAGAGTCGCAGGAGTGTACTGGCAGGCAGGAAGGCGGTTTGAAGTGTTAATACTTCAACGCTAGGTGCATCTGGAATAAGGTGGGTGAGCTTGCAGCATGGGTTGGTACATGGGACTGCGATGTTGTGGCCACCTGGGAGACATGGATAGAGCAGGGACAGGAATGGTTGTTGCAGGTTCCGGGGTTAGATGTTGCAGTAAGTGCAGGGAAGGTGGTAAAAGAGGGGGAGGTGTGGCATTGTTAGTCAAGGACAGTATTACGGTGGCAGAAAGGGCATTTGATGAGGACTTGTCTACTGAGGTAGTTTGGGCTGAGGTTAGAAACAGGAAAGGAGAGGTCACCCTGTTGGGAGTTTTTTACAGACCTCCGAAAACGTCCAGAGATGTAGAGGAAAAGATTGCAAAGATGATTCTGGATAGGAGCGAAAGTAACAGGGTAGTTGTACTGGGGGACTTTAACTTTACAAATATTGACTGGAAAAGCTATAGTTCGAGTACTTTAGAGAGGTCGCTTTTTGTCGAGTGTGTGCAGGAAAGCTTCCTGACGCATTATGTAGATAGACCAACAAGAGTCGAGGCCACATTGGATTTGGTACTGGGTAATGAACCAGGCCAGGTGGTAGATTTGGAGGTATCCTGTTTGGACTGAAAAATGGCAAATGGAGTTTAACCCTGACAAATGCGAGGTGATATATTTTGGTTGGACAAATTTAAATGTGGATAGACAATTCGATTCCGTTTATTTTAGCGATGGAAAAGGATAGGTATATCCCAATGGGCAAGAGTTATAGCTGGGGGAAAGGAAAGTATGATGCGATTAGGCGAGATTTAGCTGGCATATGTTCGGGAAGGAAACTGCAGGGGATCGGCACAATTGTAATGTGGAACTTGTTCAAGGAACAGCTACTACACGTCCTTGATAAATATCGACCTGTCAGGCAGGGAGGAAGCAGACGTGTGAGGGAACCGTGGTTTACTGAGGAGGTTGAATATCTTGTGAAGAGGAAGAAGGAGACTTTTGTTAAGATGAGACTTGAAGGCTCAGTTAGGGCGCTTGAGAGTTACAATTAGCCAGGAAGGACCTCAGGAAAGAGTTAAGAAGAGCGAGGTGGGGACATGAGAAGTCTTTGGCGGGTAGGATCAAGGAAAACCCTAAAGTTTTCTACCGGTATGTCAGGAGTTAAAGAATGACGAGGGTAAGATTAGGGCCAGTCAAGCACAGGAGTGGGAAGTTGTTCGTGGAGTCTGTAGAGATCGGAGAGGCACTAAATGAATATTTTTCGTCGGTATTCACACTGGAGAGGGACAGTGTTGTTGAGGGGAGTACTGAGATGCAGGCTGTTGGACTGGATGGGATTGATGTTCATGTGGAGGAGGTGTTAGCAATTCTGGAAAGGGTAAAAATAGATAAGTCCCCTGGGCCGGGGGCATTTATTCTAGGATTCTCTGGGAGGTTAGAGAGGAGATTGCAGAGCCTTTAGCTTTGATCTTTGTGTCGTCATTGTCTACAGGAACAGTGCCAGAAGACTGGAGGATAGCAAATGTTGTCCCCTTATTCAAGAAGGGGAGTAGGGACAACCCTGGTAATTATAGACCGGTGAGCCTTACTTCTGTTGTGGGCAAAGTATTGGAAAGGGTAATAAGAGATAGGATTTATAATCACCTAGAAAGGAATAATTAGGGATAGTTAGCACGGTTTTGTGAAGGGTAGGTCGTGCCTCACAAACCTTATTGAGTTCTTTGAGAAGGTGACCAAAGAGGTGGATGAGGGTAAAGCGGTTGATGTGGTGTATATGGATTTCAGCAAAGCATTTGATAAGGTTCCCCACGGTAAGCTTTTGCAGAAAATACGGACACATGGGATTGAGGGTGATTCAGTGGTTTGGATCAGGAATTGGCTAGCTGTAAGAAAACAAAGGGTGGTGGTTGATGGGAAATATTCATCCTGGAGTTCAGTTACTAGTGGTGTACCGCAGGGATCTGTTTTGAGGCCACTGCTGTTTGTCATTTTTATTAATGACTTGGATGAGGGCGTGGAAGGATGGAGTCGTAAATTTGCGAATGACACTAAAGTCGGTGGAGTTGCAGACAGTGCGGAGGGAAGTGGCAGGTTACAGAGGGACATAGATAAGCTGCAGAGCTGGGCTGAGTGGTGGCAAATGGAGTTCAATGCGGAAAAGTGTGAGGTGATTCACTTTGGAAGGAGTAACATGAATACAGAGTACTGGCCTAATGGTAAGATACTTGGTCGTGTGGATGAACAGAGGGATATGGGTGTCCATGTGCATAGATCCCTGAAAGTTGGCACCTAGGTTGATAGGGTTGTTAAGAAGGTGTACGTTGTGGTAGCTTTTATTGGTAGAGGGATTGAGTTTCGGAGCCAGGAGGTCATGCTGCAACTGTAAAAAACTGTGGTGTGGCGGCATTTGGAGTAATGCGTTCAGTTCTGGTCGCCGTATTATAGGAAAGATGTGGAAGTGTTGGAAAGGGTGCAGAGGAGATTTACAAGGATGTTGCCTTTTATGGTGGGAAAATCGTATGAGGAAAGGCTGGGGGGCTTGAGGTTGTTTTCGTTAGAGAGAAGAAGGTTTAGAGGTGACTTAATAGAGGCATACAAGATGATCAGAGGATTAGAGAAGGTGGATATTGAGAGCCTTTTTCCTCGGATGGTGTTAGCGAGCACGAGGGGACAGAGCTTTAAATTGAGGGGTGAGAGATATAGGACAGATGTCAGAGGTAGGTTCTTTACTCAGAGAGTAGTAAGGGCGTGGAACGCCCTGCCTGCAGCAGTGGTGGACTCGTCAACGTTGAGAGCGTTCAAGTGGTTATTGGATAAACATTTGGATGATATTGGAATAGTGTAGATTAGAGGGGCTTTAGATTGGTACCACTGGTCGGCGGAACATCGAGGGCCGAAGGGCCTGTACTGCTCTGTAATGTTCTATGTTCTAATTGACAGGGGGCACTCCTAATTGACATGGGCACGCCTAATTGTTGGGGGACACTTTGCATTGACAGGCGCTCTCCTAATTGACAGGGGAGTCTCCTAATTGACAGGGGACACTCCTAATTGACATGGGGCACTCATAATTGACGTGGGGCACTCCGAATTGACAGGGACACTCCTAATTGAAATGGGGCACTCCTAATTGACGTGGGGCACTCCTCATTGAAAGTGGGCACTCCTTATTGACAGGGTGCCCTTCTCATTGATAGGGGGCAGTCCTTATCGACAGGTTTCACTCCAATTGACAGGGGGCACTCCAATTGATAGGGTGCACTACAATTGGCAGAGGGGGAATCCAATTGACAGGTGGTCCCCTAATTGACAGGGGCACTCCTAATTATCAGGGGGCACTCCTTTTGACAGGGGGCACTACAAATTGACCGGGGTACTCCACATTGTCAGAGGGCACTCCAAGTTGACAGGGGCACTCCTAATTAGCAGGGGTCATTCCTAATTTGCAGGGGGCGCACCTAAATGACAGGGGGCACTCCAAACTGACAGGGGAGCTCCTAACTGACAAGGGGCACTCCTAATTGCAAGGGCGTTCTCCTAATTGAAAGGGGACACACCTCATTGACAGGGCGGGCATTCCTAATTGACAGGGGCGCACTCCTATTGACAAGGGGGCACCCCTCATTGACAGGGGACACTCCTCATTGACAGGGCGGGGACTCCTAATTGACAGGGGGGGCACTCCAAATTGACAGTGGTCACACCTTGGTGACATGGGGGCACTCCTCATTGACCGGGGGTACTCCTTACTGCGAGGGGGCACTCCTAATTGACAGAGGGCACTCTTCATTGGCAGGGGACACTCCTCATTGACAGGGAGCACTCCTCATTGACAGAGGGATCTCCTAATTGGCAGGGGTCGTTACTAATTTGTAGGGGGCACTCCTAAGTGACAGGGGGCGCTACTTAGTGACAGGGGGCGCTCCTTATTGACAGGGGGCACTCCTCATTGAAGGGGGGGGCACTCATCATTGACAGGGGACACTCCGAATTGGCAGAGGGCACTCCTAATTGGCCGGGGCACTCCTAATTGGCAAGGGGCACTCCTAATTGGCAGCGAGCACTCCTAATTGACCGGGGCCACTACAAATTGACAGGGGTACTCAAATTGTTAGGGGGGACATCAAATTGGCAGGGGCACTCGTAATTAGCAGGGGTCACTCCAAATTGCAGGTTGCGCTCCTCAATGACATGGGGCACTTCTAACTGACAGGGGGAGCACCTAACTGACAACGGGCACTCCTAATTGAAAGGGGGTTTCCTCATTTACAGGGAACACTCCTCATTGACAGGGCGGGCACTCCAAATTGACAGGGGTCACTCCTTTGTGACATGGGGGCACTCCTCATTGACCGGGGGTAATCGCCTTTGCGAGGGGGCACTTCTCATTGGCAGGAGGCACTCCTCATTGACAGGGAGCACTCCTCATTGACAGGGGAGACGCCTCATTGACAGGGCGGGCACTCCAAATTGATAGGGGTCACTCCTTTGTGACATGTGGGCACTCCTCATTGACTGGGGGTAATCCTCTTTGCGAGAGGGCACGCCTCATTGGCACGGGCACTCCTCATTGACAGGGGGCACTCCGCATTGACAGGGGGAACTCCTAATTGGCAGGGGGCTCTCGAATTGACAGGGGGCACTCCGAATTGACAGGGGGCAATTCTAATTGACAGGGGGCACTGCTAATTGACAGGGGGCCCTCCGAATTGACACGGGGGCACTCTGCATTGACAGGGGCCTGTCCATTTGACAGGGGGCACGCCTCATTGACCGGGCCCTCTCCTAATTGAAGGTGGGGCACTGTTAATTGATATTGGGCACTTCTCATTGACCGTGGATACTCCTCATTGACTGTGGGGCACTCCTCATTGACGGTGGGACACTCCTCATTGACGGTGGGACACGACTCATTGACGGGGTGGCACTCTTCATTGACGTGGGGGCATCCTCATTGACGGGGGTGCACGCCTCATTCACCGGGGGGCACTCCGCATTGACGGTGGGGCACTCCTCATTGACAGGGGGCACTCCTCATTGACAGGGGCACTCCTCATTGACAGGGGACAGTCCCAATGGTCGGGGAACACTACTCAATGACAGGGGGCACGCCTCATTGACAGGGGGCACTCCTCATTAGCATGGGGGACTCCTAATTGACATGGGGCACTCCTAATTGATACGGGGCATTCCTCATTAACAGGGGGCACTCCTCATTGACAGTGGCACTCCTTATTGACAGGGGGCGCCACTCATTGACAGGGGGCACTCCTAATTGACAGGGGGTACTCCTGATTGACAGGGGGCTCTCGTAATTGACAGCGGGCACTCCTAATTGACACGGGACACTACTCATTGAAAGGGGGCGCTACTAATAAAAAGGGGTGACTCCTTATTAACCGGGGCCACTCCAAATTGACAGGGGGAGCTCCTAGTTGACAAGGGGCACTCCTAATTGAAAGAGGTCAATCCAAATTGACAAGGGGGACGCCTAATTGTCAGTGGGCACTTCTGATCGACAGGGGGCACTCCTCATTGACATGGGGCACTACTCATTGACAGGGGGCACACCTCATTGACAGGGGCATTCCTCATTGACAGGGGGAACTCCTCAATGACGGTTGGGTAATCGTCATTGACGGTGGGGCACTCCTCATTGACAAGGGGAACTCCTCATTGACAAGGGGAACTCCTCATTGACAAGGGGAACTCCTAATTGACAGGAGCCTCCTAATTGACAGGGGGCACTCCTAATTGACAGGGGGGAATTTTTAATTTTCGGGGAACACTACGCATTGACAGGGGCCACTCCTCATTGACAGGGGGAACTCGGCATTGAAATGGGGCACTCCTCATTGACAGGGGGCTCTCGTTATTGCCAGGGGGCACTCCTTATTGACAGGGGGCACTCCTTATTGGCAGGGGGCACTCCTAATTGAGCGGGTCACTCCTAGGTGACAGCGGGCACGCTTCGTTGAGAGGGGGCACTCCACACTGACGGTGGGGCACTCCTCATTGACAGGGGGCAGTCCCAATTGTCGGGGGACACTACTCAAATACAGGGGGCACTCCTCATTGATTGGGGGCATTCCTTATTCGCATGGGGAACTCCAATTTGAAATGGGACACTCCTTAATAATACGGGGCATTCCTCATTAACAGGGGGCACTCCTCATTGACAGTGGCACTCCTTATTGACAGGGAACACTCCTTATTGACAGGGGGCACCACTCATTGACAGGTGGTACTACTAATTGACAGGGGGCACTCCTCATTGACATGGGGCACTCCTGATTGACATGGGGCACTCCTCATTGACAGGCGGCATTCCTGATTGAAGGGGGCACTCCTGATTGACAGGGGGCACTCGTAATTAACAGCGGTCACTCCTAATTGACACGAGACACTACTCATTGAAAGGGGGCACTAATAATTGAAAGGGGTGACTCCTAATTGACCGGGGCCACTCCTAATTGACAGGGGGAGCTCCTAGTTGCGGCAGGGGATTGCCCCCTATCAATGAGAAATGCCCCATTCCAATTAGGAGTGCCCCATGTCAAAAAGGACCCCTTACAATTAGTAGTGCCCCCCGTCAATGAGTAGTGTCCCGTGTCAATTAGGAGTGCCTCCTGTTAATGAAGAGTGCCCCCCCCCGTGAATTAGGATTCCTCCCACGTCAATGAGGATTCCCCACCCACCCCACGTCAATGAGGAGTACCCCACCGTAAAGGAGCAGTGCCGCACCATCCATGAGGAGAGCCCTACCATCAATGCGGAGTGCCCCTGTCAATGAGCAGCGCCCCCTGTCAATCAGGAGTGCACCCTGTCAATGAGGAGGGCCCCCTGTCGATTAGGAGTACCCCCTGTGAATTAGGAGGCCCCTGTCAATGAGGACTTCCCATTGTCAATGAGGAGTTCCCCCCTCAATGCGGAGTGCAACCCCCCGTCAATGAGGCGTACCCCCTGTCAATGAGGAGTGTCCCCTGTCAATGAGGAGTCTCCACTGTCAATGAGGAGTGTCCACTGTCAATAAGGATTGCCCTCTGTCAATTTCGAGCGTCCCTTGTCAATTAGGAGTTCCCCCTTTCATACAGGAGTGCCCCTTGTCAGTTCGGAGCTCCCCCAGTCAATTAGGAGTTGCCCCTGTAAATTAGGAGTGCCCCCTCTCAATTAGGAGTGCCCCCTGTCGATAAGGACGCCCCTGTCAATGAGGAGTTCCCCGTATCAATGAGGAGTGCCCACCCCCGTCAATGACGAGTGCCCCACCAACAATGAGGAGTGACACCTAGTCAATGGGGAGTGCCCCCTGTCAATGAGGAGTGTCCACGATCAAATAGGAGTACCCCCTGTCAATGAGGAGTGTCCCTTGCCAATGAGGAGTGCCCCCTGTCAATTGAAGTGCTCCATGTCGATTGGAGTACCCCCTGACAATGAGAAGTGCCCCCCCCGACAATTGGAGTGTCCGCCGTCAATGAGGAGTGACCCCTCTCAATGAGCAGTCCCCGCCCCCCCCCCCACACCATCAATGACGAGTGGCCCAACGTCAACGAGGAGTGACCTCTAGTCAATGAGGAGTGTCCCACCGTCAAAGGGGAGTGCCCCCTGTCAATGAGGACTACCCCCGTCAATGAGGAGTTACCACTGTCAATTAGGAGTGCCCCCTGTCACTGAGGAGTGCCCCCTGTCAATCAGGAATGCCCTCTGTCAAGGAGGAATGCCCCCTGTCAATGAGGAGTGTCCCCTGTCAATGAAGTGTGTCGCCTGTCAATGAGGAGTGCCCACTGTCAATTATGTCTTCCCCGTGTCAATTAGGAGCTCCCCCTGTCAATTAGGAGTGGCACCTATCAATGAGGAGTGCCCCCTGTAAATGAGGAATGTCCCCTGTCAATGAGGTGTGTCGCCTGTCAATTAGGAGTGGCCCCTCTCAATTAGGACGCCCCTGTCAATGAGAAGTTCCCCTTGTCAATGAGCAGAGTCCCCCCGCTCCCCCCCCCCGCCCATGAATGACGAGTGCCCCATCGTCAATGAGGAGTGCCCCACGTCAAAGGGGAGTGCCTCCTTCACTCCTAATTGGCAGGGGACATTCCGAACCGACAGGGAGAGCTCCTAATTGAAAGGGGATACTCCAACTTGATAGGGTGCTCTCCTAATTGACAGGGGACACTCGTAATTGGCAGGGGTCACTCCTCATTGACAGTGGGCCCTCCTCATTGGCATGGTGCACTACTCATTGACAGGGGGCACTCGTAATTGGCAGGGGTCACTCCTCATTGGCATGGGGCCCTACTCATTGTCAGGGGGCACCCATCACTGACAGGGGGCACACCTCATCCAGGACCTGTCAATTACGAGTCTCCCCTGTCAAATAGGAGTGCCCCCTTTCATAAAGGAGTGTCCCATGTCAGTTAGGAGCTCCCCCTGTCAATTAGGAGTTGCCCCCGTTAATCAGAAGAGCCCTCCAGCCACAAGTAGAGATAAAAACCGCATCGCTACAGAGCCAGCACTGTGGCTCTGAGGAATATCCATCTGAACCAGAAATCCACTAATCTTTTCATCCAGAAACTGCGCTCCCAACGCCCGGTGCGAGAGATAAATCAGGAGTGCCCACTGTCAATTAGGACGCCTCTGTCAATGAGGAGTTCTCCTTGTCAATGAGCAGTTCCCCCCCCCCCCTTCTTTCCACAACATATGGTAGAATATGATTACAACTCATACATATACCCTCCATAAAGATATTAATGTTCTGAATCTTCGATAACTTCCATGCTATTGCATCCATTGGAATCATTGGAACCCCTAATGTTTATCCTAAATCGTTATGTAATGTTCCACCACAATTAACCTAAAATCAAAGCTTGGCCAATTGTCGAAACTGACATCGAGACACTTTAACATGTCCTCGTCCACGGCTTAAATAATCTAACAGTACATTACTAATGCACGAAGAGAAATTTCCTGATTTGCCTGTTCCACATTCTCTCTAACTTTCTCTAACATCCAGTTCTCATAAACACGGCATAAAGTTCAATTCTGTTGTGTCGCCTTGTCTTTAATCATTTCATTAATTAGTTTTGCATGTCCATCTAACGCTGTTAACATACATTCATCAGCATTCTGTAGAAACCAAGATCCTCACGCTGCATCCTGATAATTAGTATTCACTTCAGCCATTACTTGTTTAACCTGCCGGGTTAATGCTTCAAGTTTAATGTCTAGATTTGCCAAATCAAGAGTGTTAACCGTGGGCACTCTTGCACTATAGATGATTGCTATATCATTAATTAACTTCTTCCTCTTGCGATCTTTTAAATAACAAGCCCACATCAGCTCCTGATCTGGTGCTTCATGATTTAACAACCGTTGTGTTCAGTGAAATATAATTTCCGAAATTGAATGGGGCAACATTCGGGTGAACGTATTTGCCTGAAGTGCAATATTACTGGTACCAATTCATAGTCATCATTGTCATTGCATACCTTGTTCAAATTCCTGATGATTAAATCATTCTCTGTCGAAGGTTATGCACAGTACATAAGCATTCCATTGGAGAAGGTGGAGTCGTGGAATTAAATTTAAATGTGTCTTTAAAGTGTCATCTTTCATTGAAGGCACTGCTGGTATAGGTTTAACTCTCCAAACTCTTCGATATTTGAAATAATCCTAATCTGAATAATGAAGCAGTTGCAAATACCCCGTTCACACTTATCAGGAATTTGCTTTGGAATCTGAATTCTACCAATTTCATCTCGAGGGATATAGGATCCACATAATATTGCACATCTAACACAGTGATCACTAAAATATATTAAATACCCTGACATAACAAAAACCCTTATCAATTGAAACATAGCACAATGAGTTTGATTAAACCATTGCATAGCAAACTCCAATTTTAAAATTTACGACACCCAAAGATAACTGTCACATCTTTATTCACCCATAGCTATCCATCTTCACACCGTGCATCATTTCACGGAGGAAATCATGGAACATCGAGTTGTTCTTCCTCATGTTCTCGTGATATCAAGAAAACTTTGGACGGACTGGATACTGCAAAGGCAATGGGCCCTGATGACACTGCAGAAATTTTACTGACGACTTGTACCCCAGAACTTTCCGGATTCACAGCCAAGCTCTTCAAGTTCAGTTACAACCCTGGCATCTACCCACCAATGTGGTAAATTTCCCGACGTACGCCTTGCAAACAAAAGGCAGCACGAGTTCAACCTGGCCAATTACTGCCTGATCAGTCTCCTGTCGATCATCAGTAAAGTGATCGAAGGGGTTATCAACAGCGCTATCAATCAGCACCTGCTTAGCAGCAAACTGTTCAGTGACGCCGAGTTTGAGTTGCGCAAGTTTCGCTCAGCTCCTGACCTCATTCCAGCCTGGGTCCAAACGTGGCTGAATGAGATGAATTCCAGAGGTGAAGTGAGAGTGACAGACCTTGACATCAGGACCTTCACACTTTCGACCGAATGTGGCGTCAAGGAGCCTCAGTACAATTGGAATCCATGGGTATCAGGGTGATAACTCTCCGCTGGTTGGAGTCACCAGCTGGTCAGGGTAGCCTGTCCAGCGGATAAGTGGAGGCCGGTAGCAGGTGGACCCGCCGCTCCTCCAGCACAGGATTATAATGGGGGACGGTGGACACATGCACTCACCCTAACATCCGAGATAGATGCCCAACAGGCACCCATCACCCAGTTTAAAACAGAGATTCAGAGGGTATTATGGAATGCACCCACTAACTGGAGCAGAATTACCACACCAAACCAGTTAAAGGGGGAAGCAGCTTCTGAATACGGGGAACGGTTGTTCCAGGTATATCAAGAGTGCTCAGAATAAGGGAACCCAGGTCGAAAGGATCGAGTGTCCATCCAGGCTTTTAAGGTTGGATTCTCCAGCGCTCGCCAGGTTATCCTAAAAAAATGGAAGTGATTATATCCCAAGATTATGATGAATTGGTAGAGTGAGCTATTGGAGTACCGGGAGCAGGGAAATCCCACGGAAGAACAAGGCTAGAAAGAGTAGCAGCCTATTGTAATGGGAATGGAACAAAGTCTAAACTGACTTGCCACAATTCTGGCCGGCAAGGACACTTTGTGAGGGACTGTGGGACTCCACGGAAAGGAAACAGATTTGGGAACAGCGGGAAACATTGCAGCCACTGTAATAAAAATGGACACACAGAAGCATTGTGTTGGAATGAGCATGGGAAACCCCCGACCCGATTCATGACCACAGCAGAACCGGAAGAACTACTGGATCTCCGGGGTCAGATAGATTGACGGTCTGCAGCCCCCATTCACAAGGGTAAGAAGGAGAGAAGGATTTCCGTGTCAGCACGTGTAGGCGGCAGGCAATGTGAGATGCTCGTGGACACAGGAGCATGCATATCTGTCACCGACCTACCCTTACCCCATTACAAATAAAATGGTTTACCTGACCGGGATAGGAGGGAACAAAGCACACGGCTCCCTGCGCGAGACCACGTTAGTAGAGATAAATAATCTGGATATACCAATGAGTTTTATGTGTGCAAACATAACGAGGGTACAATAATGGGAAATGATCTGATGGAAGAATATGAGATTCTGATAGACTGTGGAAAGGGAGAATTAATCTGGCCAAGACAGGACGTTCGGAAAACGAGAATAGGGAAACTTCCACGTCACCTCGAAACTAATAGGGTGGCCACACTCATCACCAGAAATTGGGAATTAGAAACATGAGGGTTCGGAGCCATTTGTTCCTCCGTCCCCGGTGTAGGGGCGAAAACGAAGGTAGATACGGGTTTGACTAAAATGTAGCTAATAAATTTACCGGGACCGGAGCATAAGCGACAACGACAATACCCAATCAAACCAGAGGCAGAGAAAGCTGTCGTGGAGATATTTAAAGGGTTAGTGGAAAGGGGGATTCTGAGAGAAACCACAAGCACCACTAACTCCCCAAGATGGCCTCTGAGCAAGCCTGAGGTAAGCTATAGGCTCACGATAGATTACACCGAACTCAATAAAGTCACGTCCAAATTGCACCCCATTGTAGCAAGCCCTTCGACAATCCTGAATGGACTGTCACAGGAGCATAAAATATTCACAGTATTCTGGTCCTTACCATTGGTTCCTAAATCCCAAGACAAATTCGCCTTTACAGTAGGAGACAGCCAGTACACTTGGACTCGTTTACCACAGGGATTCCACAACAGCCCCGCTGTATTCCATCGAGCAATGAGTGACATCCTGAACATGGTAGAACTGCCAGAGGGTAGTACGATCCTGCCATATGTAGACGATATCCTGATAGCTTCAGAGTCCAAGTCAGGACATCAAGAAGCCTTATATTTAGTTCTGAATGAATTAAAAGCCGCAGGGTTAAAGGAGAGCCCCAAAAAGGCACGAATCGGGAAAACACAGGTCCCATACCTATGACTATTTATATCCAAAGCACTTAAAGAAACGCCAACGGACCGAAAGAAGGCAATACAACAAATGTCGCCACCCGTCACCGTAAGAGTGGTCAGAAAGGTGCTAGGACTATTCATCCACAGCCTGAGTTTCATCCCAGGGTTCACAAAATTAGCAGAACCCATACAAGTACTGGTAAAAGGGGGAAAACCAGCTTTAGATCCCGTAGAATGGGGACCGAGCAGGATGAGAGCCACACAATTGTGAAGATATAGTTAGGGATGAAGAAGAGGGTAAGATAAAGGATATACCCTTAATAACAGCTGAGGAGACCCTATTTGTGGATGGGTCACGCAAATATGTGGAAGGATCACCCCGAACAGGCTGGGCAGTAGTGAATGACAAATTAGAGACAGTAATGTCAGGAACGATTGACGGAGGTCTATCCGCACAAGTGGCACTCAGACAGGCACTAGAGTTATCTGAAGGTAAAACGGTAAACATCTATACAGACTGTCGCTATGCATGCGGAATCATACATGAATACATGTTAGCATGGGGAAGAAGATGTTTCATAACCACAGGACGGAACCCGATTAAGCACCAGCAAAGAATTGAGGCATTATTGAGAACTGGCGAGAAACCTCGAGAAACCGCAGTAATCAAAATTAAAGCGCACCAGAAAGAGCCAGGAAGAGATAACCCGGACTGGTTACATTTCAAAGGGAACCAAACCACTGACAGGGCGGCACGGTTTGCCTTAGGACAGGAGACAATTGGCGCGCTGCCAATAGCAGCAACAGAACAGACCGGAGACGAAATAGATATTCAAGACTTACATGAGGATATCCCAAGGGAGGAAAATGAGAAATGGGAAGCACAGGGAACAGCCAAAGGAAATGATAACATTTGGAGACGGGAAGATAAGGTAATAGCACCAGAGTGCATACAAAACACCCTATTGGAACTACACCATGGACTCTCACATGTGGGTAGAGAGGCCATGATAACTAGTATAGGAAAGGAATGGTGGTGGGAAGGAATGGGAAGATATATAGCCCGACACTGTCACCGATGCGTGACGTGCGCTCAACACAACCCTGGTAGACCCATTAAAATTAAAATGGGACACCAGCGGAGACCAAAGAACCCTGGGAACATCTGCAAATAGATTTCACAGGGCCACTACCACAATCCCATGGCAAAACGTATTGTCTCGTTATTATAGACCAGCTCACCAGGTGGGTAGAAGCGTTCCCTACGACAAATTGTACTGCTACCACGGTGGCTAGAATATTGGCAGAAGAGGTAATCCCTAGATGCGGTGTACCCCTACAAATCGATTTGGACCCTGGGACGCACTTCACCAGAAAGGTGGTAAAAACGTTATGCCAATTAATGGGAATAAAACAGAACTTTCACATCCCTTACCACCAACAGAGTTCTGGAATCGTGGAACGTATGAATAGAACACTAAAAAATGCATTACCTAAAGGCATATAAACATCTGGGAAAATGTGGACAGAGGTATTGCCCACGATACGAATGAGATTAAGAGCTACCACAAACCGGACAACTGGATTCACCCCTTATGAGCTAATGACAGGACGGGTGATGCAATTACCCGAAAGCATCATAACAGGTGAGACCGTTATCGGTCCACTAAAAGATAAAATCAGGAGATATGTTCTGGAACTAAGCACCCAAGTAAAAGCGATGCGCAAATTCGTAAAGGACAGTCAGGAAATAAAAGACGCAGAGAGAGATCTTGAAATGCTCCCTGACGTCCCAACAGCGGGAAGTCGCGCCGTAGTATAAACATTACCTGACAAACCAGGGTTTGCACCACAATGGAATGGGCCGTATGAAGTTATAATTAGTGGGGACACGTGTGCCTGGATAGACATAAGAGGCAAAGGGGTCTGGAAGCATTGGGCACAGCTAAAAAGATACAAGGGGACAAATAAGGAATTAAATTGATGAACTAACTAAAATGCTTTCCTCAACACAGGCAAAGACTGCAAGCAAGAACGACTGGCGCACGCGGTTTGATAGATAATATAACTTGTAAAAATTTTATGAATTATAGTGTTAGGTTTGATATTCGATCGTTGCGAATAAGTATGTAATCGCATATGTCACTGTACTACTTTGCCTTGTCGCGGCTGTAAATTTAACTGGATTGGAGGATAACTAGTTTTATAAAGCTCACATACATTTACACGGGAATCGAACTGTATATTACCCGTTCGCAGAATCGGTAGAAGCGCAGTTTGTCGCCACCCCTGGGTGGAGCCCTCGTGACTCATATACTGTAGATAGATCAGAAACACCCGGTCAGGGACAAATTGGCAAATATAAAAGAGGTATACAGGGGAGATGTGTGGGACTTATGAACCCCACAGATCCTGTGTGCAGGGGGTTCAAACAGCTGGGAGGAAAAGCTTGTTCAGATACTGCAAGCTATCCGCTTTGTTTTACTGGGCAGGGATGGGGATGTGCTTCTGCCTTGTTCCCGAAGAATGATTCCTGCGTACAGACGCAGTGCGTCCGTCAACATTGTCGGGTAAATAAGGGACAGTTTACTTGCACTTGTGATGAACAGAAATGTCTGAATATCACCGCGGGAAGACAGCCTATTTGTGGACAATGCAATGGAACTCACGTAAGCTCAGACAAATGGACATACCCATTTGATACTTACGAGGTGGTGGGATCAAACGGGGAGTCAAGTAAACCGAACAATTGGCAATATGAACACACTCATAATCAAGACAATAAATGTTACCGGGCTAAGAAGGGATATGCGTCCCTCTTCAATGGTAGTTACATGGCAGAAACACCAAACATCCCAAACCGTTGTGCAGTAGGAACAATCGGACCATTGACTGTTCCATGCCCTCAGAAGGGGCATATTCGGAGGAGAATAGTAACTCGGTCTATCAGCAAAGAATTCTGCGCTGACTGGGAAGCCCCGGGCACAATGGGACCCTCACTGGGATATGGGTTCCTTGGAACCTTATCTCTGAGGGGAGGCGGGGGCAGCAGGAGTGATTCGTGCAAAGAACAGGAATCATATTGTTTGTGGACTAACAGTCCTGGGAAACAGCACTTGAAAAGCACTGGAGGCTGTTAACCAAGAAGTGGCTGAACTGAGATTATATGCACAACAGACACGATACGCAGTGGAATATCAGTTAGCACAACAAGGAGGTGTGTGTACAATTGTAGGCAATAAATGCATACCCATGTCACAGACGAGTCCTATAACATTACACAAGTCATCAATAGCATCAGAGAACAACTTGATAGCTTCAGACAGGGACCCAAGAAAGGAAGTAATTGGCTGGAATGGCTATTGGGTGTGGGGGGGGGAGGGTACTGGGAATCTTACTTATTACAAGGATTGGTCATGCTCATTTCAATTGTAATTGTCTGTTGTCTCATTGTTGGATGCCTAAAAGTCTGTTGCAAGGTGATGGTGACTAGAATTCTGCCAGGGGCCAGTCTATACATCGAAGAAGAAACCCCGATGAAGATTCCCCAAGACTTCAGAAGAAACGAAGAAGGAAAGAAGAAGAACAAAGAATTATACATGTAAAGATTGTATTGTTGGTCTAAGGATTAGTGAAACTCATAATCCGACCAAAAGTGGGGATTGAAGGAGGCCAAATATACAGATGGGTACACATAAGACGGTTGCCTGGCACACAAGCTGTCAGCTGGGAAAGAGACATTCAATGGGCACTGACTTTCAGTACAGGCAGCCACCTGAGATTAAAACATAAAGGGCAGACAGCTATCCGAAGTTAAACATGCAGGAATCGAATCCTACAGGAAGCCAGCAAGGGCTTAAAGATAAGGACACTCGGGGAAAATAATGAGATTAACTACAGGTGGAATGGGGAATAGATAACTGCAGGAAAATCAATTACTGTAAATTACTATATGAATAGGCCGAAACTAAAAACCATTGATAGCCACTGACGTAGGAAATGTATCTATTCCTAAGACAATGCGATGTGAACATGTTCATATCTGTATCTCTGTGTATTTGTCTATAACGATGTGTTAACGAACGATCACCTACTTGATTACAACGGTGTGATAATGACTAGATGCCCATCCTTCAATTATGTAAAGGGTATAAAGATGGACTGCTCCTATTGTTTCATTGGGAGAAGGTTTTGCTGCCTGTTAGTGCCTTTTCTCCACGAAGCTTCGTTAAAATAAAACTGTGTTCTTGAAACCTTCAAGCCTGACCATGTGGTACTTTTCCCAAAACGCCTCGACAGCAGAGGCACTTATGCCAGACTCCTAAGTATTGACTACAGGTCAACTTTAAATACCAGTACTCCAACAAACCCGCCTCCAAATGCCGTGGCCTAGGGCTCAGCTCCTGCCTTTGCGACTGGATCCTGGACTTACTAACCCACTGACTGTAATCAGTAAGGATAGACAACAATACCACCTCCACGATCATCCTTAACACTGGTGCCCCACAAGGCTCTGTCCACGGCTCCTTAGTCTACTCCTTATACACCTATGATTGCGTGGCCAAATTCCCCTCCAACTCAATTTTCAAGTATGCTGGTGATATCACCGTTGTGGGTCAGATCTCAAACAACCATGCAACAGAATACAGGAAAGAGATAGAGAATCTGGTGAATTAGTGCGATCACAATAACCTCTCCCTCAATGTCAGCAAAACTAAGGGAATAATCATTGACTTCAGGAAGCGAAATGGTGGACATTTCCCTGTCTGCATCAACAGGTATGAAGTGGAAATGGTCAAGAGCTTCATGTTTCTCTGTGTCCAGATTACCAACAGCCTGTCCTGGTCCCTCCACGCCACCGCTACGGCTAAGAAATCGCACCAACGCATCTACTTTGTCAGGAGGATAAGGAAATTTGAAATGCCTGCTACGACTCTCACCATCCTTGACCAATGCACCGGAAAGCATTATTTCTGGTTGTATCCCAGCTTTGTATAGCTCCGCTCCGTCCAAGTCCGCAAGAAACGACAACGAGTCGTAAGCAAAGTTGAGTCCAACATGCAAAGCAACCTACCTACAATTGGCATGGTCTACAGTTCGCCGTGCCTCGGAAACGCAGCCAGCATAATAAACAAATCCACACATGACATGTTCTCTTCCTCTTTCGTCTGTCGGGAAAAAAGTACAAAAGTCTGATATCAAATACCAAACGACTCAAAACAGCTTGGTACCTGCTGCCATCAGACTTTTGAACAGACCTATGTTAAATTATTCTTTCACCACAACCTATCTATGACATTATGTAACACATTATGTAATATATAATATACTATATTACATTCTGCACCCCCACCTTTTCCTTCTCAATGTACGGTTTGCTTTTTCCGTTCAGCACTCAGGAAAAAATACTCTTCACTGCATACTAATACATGTGACAATAATAAAACAAATCAAGGCAAATCAAAGATCCTTATCCAAATTGGGCTATCAACGTAATCCTTTAATTCATCCAGCCGTTATTTCAGTTCCCTGATGACTCTGCATATCATGGTATCAGGAAGTAATTTGATTATGATCTTGAGTTGACACCACATACACCCCACTCTTATGAACAAGCCTATCCTGCAACTGGAACGTAACTTTCAATTTGCATAAGAATCAGTACATGTTCCTCCTGTATTTGCTTTAAATCAACATCACTATACTGAGCCTGATTAAGATCTTTCGTATTAACGTGACGAACGGTGGCAGCATCTATCCGTTCACTTACTGGAGCATGCCACAATTCTGCCTCTTGAGCACCGCGTTTTGCCAATTCACCTGCTCGGAAATTCCCAACAGGTGAGGTTAACCTAATCGAAGTGGGAAACATATACAGATGGGTACACATAAATTGGTTGCATGGCACACAAAGAGTCACCTGGGAAAGAGACATTAAACAGGCAATCACTTTCAGTACAGATAGCCAACTGAGATTAAAACATAAAGGACAGACAGCTATTCAAAATTAAACATGCAGGCATCAAATCCGACAGGAAGCCAGCGAGGGCTTAAGGATAAGAACAATAGGGGTAGATAATGAGATTAGCAGCAGGTGGGATCGGGAATACATAACTGCCGGAAAACCAATTACTGTAAATTACAATATGAATAGATGGAAACTAAAACCATTGATAGCCACTGACTTAGGAAATGTATCCATTCATAGAACAATGCGATGTTAACATGTTCATGTCTCTATCTCTCTGTATTTGTCTGTAACGATGTGTTAACGATCGATCACCAACTCGATTACAACGATGTGACAATGGCGAGATGTCCGGTCCATCTGTTTTGTAAAGGGTATAAAGATTGACTGCTCCTATTGTCTCATTGAGAGAAGGCTTGCTGGTTGTTAGTGCCTTTTCTCCACGAAGTTTCGTTAACATAAAACTGTATTCTTGAAACCTTCAAGCCTGACTCAGTGGTACATTTCCCAAAACAGAAAATGATGCCAAATTCCCGTCCTTGGGCAATTTGAAAGTGTGTTTTAGTAACGGGTGCTGACGGAAAACATTTTCGATCGGCTGAAACAAAACCTCTTGCTTCCCATAGTAGCTAGCATAGTAGCTAGTTAATGTATTGGAAACAACCATGTGCTCCGAGTGTTTATCTGCAGGAGGTGCAAAGATATCATGGTAACGAACAGCATAATCCACAACTGCCAATTCGGCTGCATGAGCATTCGTCTCGCTGAGTAATGTTAAAGCCAATTCAACAAGAGGTATTCCTTGACGATCCTCTACAAATATGCACATCCTGTCATTCTGTTAGCATCCTCCACCATAGAAGATCCATCAGCAAAAATATTCAGAGCCTGCTTCGTGGCTCATCTGCGTGAGAGTATTTCCTGATCGTGCAAAATATGCACTGGAGTTCAGAAAATTCGAATTTTTGAATTGAGATACTTCTCACCTGTTGTATTGGAACAGATGGTCCATTGGGATCGTTTGTTGCCATTGTAATTTAAATTATCCACTCTCCCGTGGGCATCTTTGTCCGTTTCACTTTATCTTATGCCCTAACGAAGAGAAGATGGTTAACAATTAACCTCACAATTGAAGATTTTCATCTCTCGTGCTCGTTTGCAGCAGAACATCATCTATATATTGAATCAAACCATTAAGTCGTGAAAAGCTCTCCATACCTGTTGCGAACCTCCAATGGAAAATTGATCAAGAATTATGAAACACTGAGGGCAAACATGTCCATTTGTACTTTTGGTTTGGAAATGTAAACACAATCTTATATTGACATTGCCGATTTAAAGGAATAGACGAAAACCCACTACAGTGTCCATAACTGTAATGAAACTCACCTGTGCAGTGTGTTTCATCATAATTTGAGGGCTGGGAGCTATCGTTGGCGCTGTGAACGGACTGACTTTATTTAATTCCCTCCAAGCACTTTTCAGCCTCCAAGAGCCACCTGGTTTCCTAACCTGCCAAATGGATGAATTGTTTGTAGAAGGAATAGGTTGCAAATCTCCCTGCTGCAAATACTTGAAATTACTTTCCCTACTTCCTCTTCTGCATGCTTAGGAATCACGTACTCCTTTTTCGATTTTAGATCTGAAACCTCAATAATCACACCCCCATTTATTCGCCCACAATAATGCTTATGCCTCGCCAATGCAGCCTAATGCCGAGCAATCATCTCATGTACTCTTAACTCCTGAGATATTTCAGCAGACTTCAGCCAAACTTCCTCAGCAGCACAATCCTTCCCTGCACATGTCCCAACAGCAATTTCTGTCGTTATCTCACTCACATTAGACATTTGCCAAATAAAGCGATTCGCCGGATCAAAAGACAAATTATATTGGGTCATAAAATCAAAACCCATATTGTGCTCTGCTGTTTTGGAAAGACGCAATGATGTAGATGGTTCATAACAAACTACATGCCCCAAGCTGAACGTCATTGGTTCAGTTTCATATCCTTCCTGCAGATGCCTAGTAAAGCCATTCAGAATAATTGTTCCTTCCATCGTCAATTTAAACCAGGTTCGTTGGATGTCTTAAGGTTAGTGAGGGAAGCACATGCATCCCATAGGAATACAGCAGAGCGGCCTCATACCTCGCCTTCAATTAAATGTCTCCGTATACTATTCAATTTTACATCTCACACGATGGAGACGTTAGGCATGATAATGTCCTCAGATTTGAATCTGCTAGCGGCAGGGAAATGGACACAGATAATTTCACTTCCCAAAGAGGTGCCTCTGAGGAAAAGAATTGATATCCCTGCCCTGGTGCCTGCCCTGGTCTCAGGGAAGCTTGTATCCCTGTCGCTGTCGGTATTGGCTAGGCCATTAGCAGCAAAATACTGAATCGACCATAAAACCTAACACTGCCCTGTCAGTCTGGGGTCCCCTTGTGGTTGGCCTCTCCCTCTACCCAGAGGCGATGTTTATGGAGGCAGAAAATGAATAGTAATTCCCCCACCTTTCTATCTCTACCTCGTTCTTTTCTCCACACAGGGCCAGCATTTTCACCTCTCACAGGAAACATCTTCCCACTTTCACTAGTTTTGTTTTTTCCTGCCTCGTTAATTTTCTTTCCCTCTGTTTGCACCATTCGTCTTAATATCCACGGCTCAGAATGTGTATCTTCCGTTCCATCAAAATCCTCACAAACTTTCCTTCACCCTTCTGAAGCGTGTGTCATGAACTTTCATTTCCTTCACAGGTCACGGTCACCCAATCGCACACATCAGGGACCCATGTTTGATGTCTTGCTTGGGTCACTGTCTGTACGGAGTGTGCACCTTCCCCCGTTTCTGTGTTGGTCTCCTCCGGTTGCCTCTCACATTCCAAAGATGTGCTGGTTAGGTTCATTGGCCTGTTAAATTCTCCTTTACTGTACCCGAAGAGACGCAGGAGTTTGGCGACTAGGAAATTTTCACAGCAAATTCATTGCATGTTAATATAAGCCTATTTGCGACACAAATAAATACATTTTACAAGAACCTCTTCCCACTCTTTGGATGCTCGCATTCTGTAGACTTAGTCAATGGAACACGAGAAGTAACTGAAGGGGTACGTTAATTTCTCAGTCAGTCCCTCTAATCAATTTGTATCGGATGCACGACAAACAACCAGTCCGACTGGAAGAGTTAGTCGTTAATAAAGCCTCCTTGTCAAATATAGATGTTACTCTTCTCCCTTACTAACCTCACTGAAAAACGGGCCGTTGTGTCGTCCCAATTAATTCAATATCCGGGTCACTTGTAATCAGGTTGGAAATTAAAGGTCCGATTTCTGAGGAGCAGCACCTATTTCTAATCAAAAGCTAAAAAGCCGAAATTGCTCTTCAGCTGCCAATTTGACACGCCCTCTAGATATTTTCGATTAATGTAACAAAGGCAGGAGTTGACTTTTAATTTTTTAAATAATCTCCTTTTATTTTACATTTCAGGTACCAACTCAACCTTAAAGAGCTGCAAGACTTTAACTCGTTTCCTGGATGGTATTTCTGAACTGAACATGGACTCAGACAATTGGACTGAAAACAGATACTACCAGGTTTTAGGAACAGCTGTCCAGGTCCGTTCGTGATGTACAATCTATCATCGTAATCTTTTCTAATGTTGTTCAGGACACACTTCTGCGATACTGGATCTCCAGAGTTATCCCTACAGACAGAAGACAGCACGTGCATTTTATATTCAAATTCTTTCCACTTTTCCAGAAGGTTTTCTGACATCCCACCAATGGTGTAACCGGAAACTGATCACATGACTCGAACAACTTACAATCTACATACAACCTACAAAATTCGGTACCATCATGTTTAGTTCATTTAAAACAACTTTCCATATTTGGTCAAAACATGAAGCTTCAAATCTCAGTTCCGAGATCAGGACATGGCGCATGGAGTATTAAGTCTGTCTGGAATTATGGTTCTCCTGGACTTTCACCCATCAGTGGGTCAAAATGACCGACCTGCTGGGCTTACCCTTGCCAGTCGTTTGAACAAGCGTTGATTTTAACCAAATTGCCTGCACTATGGCACCACCCTTGAGTTCATAAAGACTAACTCATTATGGCCTGTGCTTATGCAATTTCTGCTCCCTCATCCCTTGGTATCCTTGGTTGTATATTTTGTGAGTTTATGGGCCAACAGCCTATTCAATACTTCAATAATATTAAGAAGGATGTTTACTAACAAACCCTGAAAGTGACTGAATTTCATTACCTTTCTCCATGGTCTGGGCAGCATGTTTTTGTTGGCAAAAACAGATGTAAATTATTTACTTTATCTGCCATGTCTCCTGTAAATGTGAGTTTGTTTCCTGAACACACTTTTAGAGAGGAAAACAACTGGAGAGATTAGGGTTTAGAAGCCAATGGGGGAACTGTTCATTGCGGGTTCCAATATGTTTCAGTCCAGAAGGATAGAATAACTGTAAAGATGCAAAATCAATGTTATGGACATGAAAGTATATTAAGAATCGATTGAATATCCACAAGTATGGAAAAACAGCTAAAGCTACGTTGCCCCTTGGGGTTTGTATCACTATCCACCTGTACATTTACTATCGGTCATCCGAAGGTTTTATAGCATATTTCCCACTGCATATTTTTCCATTTGAAAATCTCTGCTCATCTATTTCCGCCCATCAGAATGACTGCACTTTCTCTTGACTCAGTGTCATTCTGTCCCTGATGCTAACATGAATCACAACAGTGAAGGCAGGAATCATTCTGGCAGAAGTCAGCACAGTCACCTTGATTTGATTTGATTTGATTTATTATTGTCACATGCATTGTTAACCAGTGAAAAGTATTGTTTCTTGTGCACTATACAGATAAAGCATGACGTCCATAGAAATGGAAAGGAGGGAGTGCAGAGTGCAGTGTTACAGTCACAGCTAGAGTGTAGATAACGAGTAACTTATTTCGAGTTTCAAAAATCTGATCGTAGCGGGGAAAGCTCTTTTTTCCCGACGGGAGAAGGTGGAGGAGAGTATATCCAGGTTGTGTGGGGTCCTTCATTATGGTGGCTGATTTTCCGAGGCAGCGGAAAGTGTAGACAGAATCAATGGATGGGAGGCTGGTTTGCTATTGTTGCCATCAACATGACTTCAGGGTGGTATGTTGGTATGAGAAAGTTTGGTCCCAAACCAGTGTCCTCTGTTTGAACAGAGGGAAATATGATAGGATGAGGGATGAATTGGCTAAGGTAGACTGGGAGAGCAGGCTGGCAGTTAGGATAGCTGAGGAACAGTGGAGGATTTTTAAGGAGATCCTTTTCAGTTCTCAGCAAAAATATATTCCAGCAAAAAACAAGGATTGTAAGAAAAGGGAGAACCAGCCGTGGATAACGAAGGAAATAAAGGAGAGGATTAAAATAAAAACAGCTGCGTACAGAGTGGCCAAAAATTGTGGAGAAACAAGTGATTGGGAAAAATTTAAGAAACAACAAAGAGAGACTTAGAAAGCGATATAGAAAGGAAGGATAGACTATGAAGCTAGGCTAGCAATTAATATAAAAAATGATAGTAAAAGTTTTTATAAATATATAAAAAGGAATAGAGTGGCTAGAGTGAATGTTGGACCTTTGGAGGACGAGAGGGGGGATTTAGTAGTGGGAAATGAGGATATGGCTGAGTCTTTAATTAAGTATTTTGTGTCGGTCTTCACGGTGGAGGACACAAATAGTTTGCCAAATATTAACGATAGAGGGTTGGCAGCAGGAGAAATACTTAATACAATTAATGTTACCAGAGAGGCAGTGCTGGGTAGACTAATGGGACTGAAGGTGGACAAGTCCCCGGGTCCGGATGGAATGCATCCCAGGGTATTGAAAGAAATGTCAGAGGTAATAGTGGATGCGTTAGTGATTATTTATCAAAACTCGTTGCATTCTGGGGTAGTGCCGGTTGATTGGAAAACGGCTAATGTTAGGCCGCTGTTTAAAAAAGGAAGGAGACAAAAGGCGGGTAACAATAGGCCGGTCAGCTTAACGTCTGTAGTAGGGAAAATGCTGGAATCCATTATTAAAGAAGAGATAGCAGGGCATCTGGATAGAAATGGTTCGATCAATCAGACGCAGCATGGATTCATGAGGGGAAAGTCGTTGGATTTTTATGAAGATGTGAGTAGGGCGGTTGATGGAGGAGAACCGGTGGATGCGGTGTTTTTGGATTTCCAAAAGGCGTTTGATAAGGTGCCCCAATAAAGGCTGCTGAAGAAGATTAGGGCACACGGAGTTGGGGGTAGTGTGTTAAAGTGGATTGGGGACTGGCTATCCGACAGGAAGCAAAGAGTCGGAATAAATGGGTGTTTTTCCGGTTGGAGGAAGGTAACTAGTGGCGTGCCGCAGGGATCGGTACTCGGGCCGCAACTGTTTACCATTTATAAAGATGATCTGGAGGAGGGGACGGAGTGTAGGGTAACGAAGTTTGCAGACGACACAAAAATAAGTGGAAAAGCGAATCGTGTGGAGGACGGAGAAGATCTGCAGAGAGATTTGGACAGGCTGAGTGAGTGGGCGAGGATATGGCAAATGGAGTATAACGTTGAGAAATGCGAGGTTATACACTTTGGAGGAAATAATAACAAATGGGATTACAATCTCAATGGAAACAAATTAAAACATGCTACCGTGCAAAGGGACCTGGGGGTCCTTGTGCATGAGACGCAAAAGCCCAGTCTGCAGGTACAACAGGTGATCAAGAAGGCAAATGGGATGTTGGCCTATATTGCGAAGGGCATAGAATATAAAAGCAGGGATGTCTTGATGCACCTGTACAGGGCATTGGTGAGGCCGCAGCTGGAATACTGTGTGCAGTATTGGTCCCCTTATATGAGGAAGGATATATTGGCATTGGAGGGAGTGCAGAGAAGGTTCACCAGGTTGATACCGGAGATGAGGGGTTTGGCTTATGAGGAGAGGCTGAGGAGATTGGGTTTGTACTCGTTGGAGTTTAGAAGGATGAGAGGGGATCTTATGGAGACTTATAAGATAATGCGGGGGCTGGATAGGGTGGAGGCGGAGAGATTCTTTCCACTTAGTAAGGAAGTTAAAACTAGAGGACACAGCCTCAAAATAAAGGGGGGTCGGTTTAAGACAGAGTTGAGGAGGAACTTCTTCTCCCAGAGGGTGGTGAATCTCTGGAATTCTCTGCCCACTGAGGTGGTGGAGGCTACCTCGCTGAATATGTTTAAAGCGCGGATGGATGGATTCCTGATCGGTAAGGGAATTAAGGCTTATGGGGATCAGGCGGGTAAGTGGTACTGATCCACGTCAGATCAGCCATGATCTTATTGAATGGCGGGGCAGGCTCGAGGGGCTAGATGGCCTCCTCCTGCTCCTATTTCTTATGTTCTTTTGTTCTTATGTTGTCTCTGTGGTGCTAGGGTTCGGGACTTCACTTAATGGCTGCACGACATTCTGAAGGGGAGGCTGTTAAGACATAGGTCATGCGACATGTTGGTAGCAATGAGATAGGAAGAAAGAGGGATAAGGTCCTGCATCAAGAATTCAGGGAGTTAGACAGTAGAATGAAAAGTAAGATATCTCGGGTTATAATCTCGGGATTACTCCCAGTGCCACGTGCTAGCGAGCAGAGGAATATAAGGGTATTCCAGGTCAATGTGTGACTTAAAATCTGTTGCAAGATGGAGCGCTTTAAATTACTGGATCAATGGGAATATTTTTGGGGAATGTGGCATCTGTGCAATCGGGACAGTCTGCATCTTAACCAGAAAGGGAATCACATCCTGTGCGACATCGTGCTAGTGCTGTTGGGAGGAGTTTAAGCTAATTTGGCAGTGAGAGAAGCAAAAGCCTTGAAGCAGAATGAGGGAAGATAATCATATTGTAGAACTAACAAGTCAGAGGGCATGCAGCTGTATTAAGTTTTAAAAGAGTATGGCCAGGCTGGATGGCTGTTAATTTAACGCCAGAAGTATTGCCAGTAAAACGATGGGTTGAGATCAGAGATTGACTATGGGTGTGTGATATATTAGCCATCTCAGAGACATGACTGAAGGAAGGGCACGATTGACAACTCAACATTCGGGATATGGAATCTTCAGGTGAGACAGAGGAGGAGGTGAAAGAGGAAATGCATTGCATTATAAGAAGATTATACGGTGCTTGTAAAACCATTACAAGATTCCGTCAAAGGAGGCAGCGACAGCAAAGAGAGTTGAATGGGGAAAGACGGAGAACCAAGCTTTTACAGATTTAAAATTGGACATGATTAAAGCCCCAGCATTAGGGTTGCCGGAGCTCACTAAAAGTTTTCACATTTCCTGTTAGGAAAATGACGGAATGCAAGCTGCCATAGTAACACAACGACATGGAAATTAATTAATACAAGTCGGCTTTCATGGGAAAAATAATTCTTCACAGCCCACATGCAATAGTGCAGCCTTCATACGTTCGTTACACACATTCGGAAGGAGGTTGAGAAACTCAAACAACCAACATATTTTTCTGTACCTGGGCAAATGGTTGGAGAGGGTAAAGAGGGATCAGTATAGTGCAAGGTATATTACCTCTTTCCATTTCATTCTGCTGAGCCTTGTGACTGTGTAAATGTTCAAATGTTGTTGTTCTCTGGCAACCAAAACAGCGGCGAAGACAGTATCAAGCAAGGTGAAGAAGAAGACAAGAAATGGCCAAGTGCTCCAGCGTATGAGAACATATACTGTCAGATATCCATCTAATGACATACATGAGATGACATTACTATTCTTACGGTCTTCAGCATTAATGAGCATCAAGACTCAGATGCAATTAGATACAATCAACATGAAGTTACACGTTTCTCTCATTCAGGATAAATATGTGTTTGAATTCAATTAATCGTCCAATTCTGTAATTGAATATAAACTTGAAAGATCAGTTCCCACCAATTTGTCCGAACGCCTGCACATATCACCAGAACCAAGATGTGCCTTTCGCTCAGTGAATTATTTCATCACGAGGAGGAGCACCTCTAATTCAGTGACATACAAATCTCACTTTCATGATGCAGAGAACAAACCGAGGTGCTCATCTTAATAGACTGTGGTAATGACACACATGGTTAACTTCTCACAATTCTGATACCATTCTGGTTAAAATAATGACACACTACCCAATGAAGTTGCATTTGTTTTTGAAAGATACAGAAGACACGAGATAGAGCAATTTCAGTGTTGTACAACTAAGTTTCTATGTTTTTAATCTCAGTATTTCTTCAGTTCCATTCCTCCAGAGGTTAACGGGAGATGTATGTTTCTTTAGTTGTGTATGGATGGCTTTCTTAACGTGTTTCTATTCGAAATGAAGTGCGAATCTGCGGCCTTGAAAGGTAAATATGTCAAACCTATTCAGCCGCTTTTGATTTCCAAGGACTGTTTTTTCCAATAAAAGTACAACACATGAGTTTGAGCAACGTTGCCATTATTTTGTAATTGAAATGTCAATTCTGCAATTATCATTAGTTATGACTAATAATGGATTTAACTTTTTCGGTGAATTCTTCCGCGATATTCACTGTGCTGTTAATTTGGATTTCCCTTCAAAATTTGAAATTCTGCTTTTTCTTTCCAATCCCATATAATGCATGTGTTTGGTGAGTGTCAATGATTCCTGTGCAGTTCGTTGTGGATAATCACTTCCCATCTGCCGCCAATCTGAATAAATATCGTTAATCCCAACTCCCTGCAAAATGCTTTTGCAGCCAATTTGCAGTCCATTCTGCAACTTGTCCCCAAAGCTCGACTTGCTATGAGATTAGCCTTAAATCTGTTGTCTGCTGCATTATCAGAAGACTTTAGAAAATGTAAAAAAAATCACCATGTCCTGAGAAAGATTTGAACCTATGGATGCCCGCTCTCTGGCTAACCTAATCCATGCAGATACATTTTTATCTTGGGAAGGGATCTCTGAAACATGGGAATGCTAATCCATGCGGCTGAATATTGATGGAGAAGGGACCTATCCCATGAAGGAAATGTCTATTTCCGGGCGGAGTTGTAAATTTAGGGGGTGACTGTAAGACATGATTGTTCCACTCACTAATGCAGTGCATCTCTGCATGTGTTGTGCAGTCTAATTTGAAACTTCACCCACCTCCCTTAATTAGAGTTAAGCGAGTAAGCAAGTTAAATCCGAGAATTCCAGCTCCCTGGAGCTGGTGTCTGTCCAATCTTCTGTTCTTATTGCATTAAACTCTGTGGTCGGCTGTAGAGGAAGATTCCTAACCAGCTAATAAGATTTACAGGCAGAATGCAGTCTTTCAGACGATAGGATTAGTAAGCAGTTAAATGGTTCTTAAAAACGAGAGAACAAAAAGAGTTTACACAGATGTGAATGCAGTAAAATTATCACAACAAGTAGTTATGATTTTAAAGCATATATGCTGATGTTTTAAATGTGTTTTAAATGTATTGTTAGCTTTGGCTAAGAGCAGAAGTATCCGTAAGTCATGATGGTCAAAGTAAAATTTTTATGACCCAATGACCGGGAACCTGCTGGTCAGCAGTACTCTTATAGGGATGGCTCACATAAGGTAACATAATTTTTCACCAATAATGAATCAGCGCATTCACTGTCCAGACAGTCTAGATATGACACTGGACGCAAGATTACATGGCTATTCAGCTTGGCAGTGAGCCGGTGGTCTGCCAAGAAACTAGGGAAGAAGGAAATAAATAGAGCAAGGAAGTGGGTTAACGCCCGGACTGTTTGGACCAATAAGAAAACACCATGCGATTAAGTACAAATGCGATTGTCTGAGCTACTTGACAGAGATTTGTATTGGTGTTTGGATACAAAATGAAATTGATTTTAATCTAATGACAGACGGAATTATTGGTAAGGGACAACTGTAAACGATCTGTATTTTGGCTGTATGCCTTAGATCACTTGGTTCTGTTGTTGTTCACCCAAAGCTGCACAACTTTTTCTGTGGGGTTCTCCGGACAGCCAGACATTACATTCGTTAGTTTCGTTTTATATTTTACTTTTCAAATAGACGTGTTACGTCTTTTGGAAAGAGATATTTGCCATGCAAGATTTTTCAATTTTTTTAGTTAAGGCACAATTGGCCACCTTTTGAATCTTTCCGCACAATATAGTCACATTAGAGTCGCGTTGGGCTCGTGGTTCTTATCAAAAGAAACATTAAATCTCTCACGCCCTCTCAACTCACCTGTTTTTGGCTCTGAAATCCTGGGTCAGAGACCGAGAATATTTGGACCATCATGATCACTTTTCACTCTCTTACAGTCAATGTATTGGTGATTTTGATCCTATCGCGGGGAAATGCGGACTTTCTTGTACCATTTGAAACGTGGTGGCAATGGCATCAGCAGATCTACTGATCATTTTCACTAAAGATCGTCTATTTCAGGTCAATTTTTATTATTTTGAAAAATATTTCCTGGATATCACTCCTAAGTGTCGTGTTATCTATGTTCTGCATGCAGCCACAAAATGGTCTTTTTGCTTCTTGGTAATTTGTAACTTGATAGATTTGTGTGAAATGGAGAGGGAAGGATAGATATGGAAAGGCGCATGCCTCGGGATTATAACAACATTAGAGTTAAGAACATAAATAGAATATACTGTCCTCTGAGCCGCTCCAACATTTGATACATCATGGCTATTCTTATCCCCTAACTCCACTTCCCTCCTCGTTTCTCACCTATCTGCATTCCCTGTGAGACTGAACATTGTTCCATGTGGGTCGTAAATATAATCAAGGCCAGAGGAGCTAAAACTGTCGGAGGCAGAGGATTCCTAAGATTACAAAGCATTTGAATGAAGACGTTTGTACTGACCTCAGTCCTTTATCCTGAGACTGTATCCCCATTCCATAGAATGATCAGGCATGGGAAACAATCATTCCGCATCTATCCTGTCAATCCTTTTCATTATCATTAATATTTCAATCAGGCTACCTCTCATTCTTTTAAACTCCAGAGATTATGGACCCAATTTACTCAGCTTCTAATCTTGAGGCAACCTCTTATCCCAGAAACGAAATAAGTGAACCTCCGCTGTACTGCTTCCAATGTAAATGAAGATATGTTACGAACCAGAAATGGAGACCAACGCTATATATTTTATTTACGATGTATTTTCACCAAAACGCTGGTCAACTATCGCAATGTTTTATTCATGTACTCCAGTTCGCTTGGAATTAAAATCAACGTTCCAATTGCTTTTGCCTCCTGTACCTGCATGTTAGCTTTGTGAGATGGAAAGAGAGAGGTTGTGACAGAGAGAGATAGACAGAGAGAGAGACAGACGCAGAGAGAGGGGCACAGAGAGAACGAGGCCGAAGCAGGCAGCAATGAAGAAGGATAAGTGGAAGACAGAAACTGCGAGATGTAGGAGAGGGGCGCAGAGATGTGCTGAGACAGGGACACAGTAATGAAAAGGGTAAATTGAGAGGCACAGGGATAGAGGGCCGGACATCTTGTCGGGGGTGCGGAGGGAGGGGGGGGGGAGCGGGAAGAGACAGCAAAAAAGCGAGAGTAACAGAGATGGAGGAGCAAAATATACAGAAAGAAAGAGAGACAGAGGGAGTCAGAGAGAGAGAGAGATAATCAGGAAGAGGGTGAAGGAGAGCTATCTATCAAGAGACAGGCAAAGGGAGCGGTAGAAATGGATGCAGAGAAAGCAAGGTTTCAGGACTTTGGAAATTGACAGAAACATAGGATTAAGACGAATGCTCACGTGAAGAACCACCAATGGCCTATTGAAGAGTCAAATCATACTCGAGAGATCGAAGAGAAGTATACTTGTTTCTGAGCCTAGTTTTCTAAATTTAATGATCAGACAATTACCACTCTGATGTTTTGCTCCGCAAATGATAGTTTTACAATGTTTGCTATTTACCCCTGACAGACAGATCAATTGTGTTCGCCATTTGCGTGATGTGACTTGACTCCTAATGATAGACAACATTCCAGAGAGAGAAAGAGAGAAAGAGAGAAAGGGAGAGGGAGAGGCATGAGGAAAGTCAGATTAACAAATGAGATTGGTAGAAATTGAAATGGATTGTTACAGATACCGAGTGAGCATCGAAGTGTAGAAGCAAAGCTGAGAGATGCCAGATGTCTGTAGGCAATTTAGCTGTCGGATCCATTGGTAACGTCTGTCAGGGCACCCTGAGCTTATGGTTAGGATTAAAGCATTGATATAAACACTTCGGGCGCGACTTTACGAACAATTTGTGCCCGTATTCGGGCGCGAAAGCGCGGCAAATTCGGGCGTCGGGCCTGTAACGAGATCTGCTCCCGAATCCGAGCAAATCGCGACTTTACCAACACCCGATTCTGGCTCGGATCCGGTCTACGCCCGAATCGGGCGACCCGATGATTCAAATGCATTAGCATGCATTTAAATCGATTTAATGAACCACGCGCCCAACTCTACCAGCAAATCCCACTATACCTTCTTCTGGTCCGCTCCGGATCCGTGCTGTAAGCGACCTGCAAAATAAAAATCCGAACCGAATTTCTATTCCGCAGGGGAACCTCCGAAGCTCTCTCTGCCCCTGTGAAGTCAGACTGCGGCCACCATCCTATGCGACCATCCTTCTCAGAGCGCTGCGATATCCAGCCCACGCCCCACAGCAGTGGCAATCCCTCCACCTCCCTCACCCTGGCAACCCCCATCTAACCACACCGGTAGACTTAACCCCCCCTCCCCTGGAGGCAGATCCCAATCGTCGGGAGGCAGACCCCCCGGCAGAGCACCCCACCCCTCTGCTGACCCCCCCCCCCCCCCCGCCGGGATCAGACCCCCTTGGGAGGCAGGCCTCCCTCGGCAGACCACAGCCCCAACCTGCCTCGATCGCTGGTCTCCCTCCACCATCCTTCTCGACCATCCTCAGTCCTTCGAGAGCCTTCAGCACCTTCCTTGCCACAGACTTGGAGCCACGGTTAAAGTGACTGGGCTTCACACCGTTCTGCTGGCGTCCGCCGGAGGAGGGGGGTGGGCTCAGATGCATCTCTGGTTGTGGGGGGGGGGGAGAGGAGGGGGCTCAGATGGATCTCAGGTTGTCGGGGAGTGTGGGGTGCGGGTCTGCCGAGGGGGGCCTGCCTCACAGGGGGTTCTGTATTACTAAACTGGCCAAAAGGTAGGTTTCCTGGGTCATGTGACCTTGCTTCTCCACAAAACTTTTAGAAGGGATGTTTATCTAATGTCTCGAGTAGGGGGGCTCAGATGGATGCTGCTCTAATGTCTGGAATGGAGACATAACTCTGTGGTTGAACCACTGTTCGCTGTTAACTGTTGTGGTTAACCACTGTTATTTAGTATCTGTTATTATCTGTATATGTGGCACATCCCTCCGGCTCCTCCCAAGCCTCCTCCCCCATGTCCGGGTATAAAGGCGATGGCCCCTCCTCCTAAGCTTTTGTATGGACCAGATCTCCGACAGGGATGGCTCCAAGTTCTTGTTAATAAAAGCCTATTTGTTCTTGCATACAAACTAGTCTTTGCTTGATTGATAGTGCATCAATTTTATTAACAAGATTTTAAAATGGAGCTGATGTTAAAACCCGACAGATTGAATCTGGATCCTCAAACTGTAGGAGCATCAAACACATTTGATCATTGGCTGAAATGCCTCGAAGACGACATCGACGCCTCCGCTGTTGTCCGTCCGGATGCCGACAAACTACAAGTGCTCCATGGCTGGGTAAGTGACGTAATATATTCTACGATTTGGGACGCAGAAAGGTACAAGGACGCCATCGAACTTTTAAAGAGCCAATATAACAAACGGCCTAATGAAGTCTACACGAGACATCTCCTCGCTATGCGCAGACGGCAGCCAGGAGAATTGGTTGGCCAATTCCTGCACGCGTTGCGACTGCTTGGCCGGAACTGCAACTGCAAGACTGTGACTGCCATCCAATACACAGAGGACTTAATTAGGGATACCTTTGTCACGGGCATCGGGACGACCTATATCCGACAACGTCTACTGTAACAGGGTGTGCTGGAGTTAAAGAAAATTGTGTAACTGGCCGAAGTGACCTTCCAATATCTCGAGGCCTACTCACCTGTACCCATGGGCGCATCGTGGACACCGCAGCCATCGCTACCCCTGTACTCGGGAGGGCCACAGACCTACGCCGCGCCACGTCTCACCGGTGTTCTAACCGCTGCAGCAGCCTCTGGAGGCCCGAAGTGCTATTTCTGTGGCCTGGGTAAGCATCCCCGACAACGCTGCCCGGCGAGGGAGTCGTTCTGCTCCGCGTGTGGGAAGAAGGGACACGATGCCAAAGTCTGCTGGAAGTCCATTTCCAAATCCACGAGCGCCGGGTGTGACCAGCGGGAGCCGCCATGTCCTACCTCATCAGCCCCCTATGACTATCTGCAAGTTCCAACCGTGGCGTCGGTTACCCTGGACCAGTCCAAGCATCACTGACTCGCCAAGTCCATGATGGACATCGAGGTAAATGGACACAGGGAGCATTGTTTGTTTGACAGTGGGAGTATGGAGAGCTTCATTCACCCTGATATGGTGAATCGATAAGCCCTTTCTGTGCGGCCCGTCAAGCAAACGATTTCCATGGCATCGCTGTCCCGCTCTGTAAATGTCCTCGGGTACTGTGTGGTGACCCTGAAGGTGCGGGGCACAATATGCAAGTACTTCAGACTCCTCGTGCTGCCACATCTCTGCGCTGCTGTACTCCTGGGGCTAGATTTCATGACCCATCTGAAGAGTGCCACTATCCAGTATAATGGGCCTTTCCCCCCGCTCTCCGTCTGCATTCAGCGGCGTCTAAATTGCCCTCCACGCAACACCTGCAGCCTCTCGACCCTTAAAATCGCCCCTCCCTCCTTGTTTGCGAATCTCACTCCTGACTGCAAGCCCATCGCCACCAAGGGCAGGTGGAATGGTGCTGGAGACAGGGCCTTTATTTGGTCGAAAGTCCAGCTGCTCCTCAAGGAAGGAATCATCCAGGCCAGTACCAGCCCCTGGAGAGCACAAGTCGTAGCTGTTAAGACTGGGGAGAATCACAGAATGGTCATTGACTACAGTCAGACCATTAATCGATACACGCAGCTGGACGCGTACCCTCTTCCGCGCAATCAGATTGCACAATATCGGGTGTTCTCCAACATTGACTTGAATTCGGCATACCACCAACTCCCTATCCGCCCGGAATACCGCCAATATACGGCTTTCGAGGCGGATGGTCGCCTTTACCACTTCCTTAGGGTCCCTTTTGGCGTTGGTTTTCCAGCATGAAATGGACCGAATGGAAGACCAGAACGGGCTGCGGGCCACCTTCCCGTACCTGCATAACGTCACCATCTGCGGCCATGATCAGCAGGACCACGATGCCAACCTCCACTGATTCCTGCACACGGCTAGCCTCCTTACCCTGACCTAAACTAAGGAGAAGTGCATATTCCGTACACACCGCCTCGCCATCCTCGGTTACATAGTGGAGAACGGAGCCATTGGCCCCGATCCCGACCGTATGCGTCCCCTCTTGGAACTTCCCCTCCCCACTAGCCTCAAAGCACTGAGACGATACCTGGGTTTCATCTCGTACTATGCACAGTGGGTCCCCAACTATGTGGTGAAGCCCGTCCGCTCATAAAATCTACCTCTTTTCCCCTGATGGCAGAGGCCCGTCTGGCCTTCGACTGCACCAAAGCTGACATCGCGAAGGCCACAATGCACGCTATAGAAGAATCCATCCGGTTCCAAATGGAGAGCGATGCATCTGACTTCGCCCGAGCCGCCACCATTAACCAGGCGGGCAGACCCGTGGCCTTATTTTCAGGAACCCTCCAAGGCCCCGAAATTCGACACTCCTCTGTCAAAAAGGAGGCCCAAGCCATAGTGGAAGCTGTACAGCACTGGAGCCACAATTTAACTTGTAAACGGTTCACCCTTCTCATGGACCAACGATCCGTTGCCTTCATGTTCAAAAATACGCAGCGGGGCAAGGTCAAGAACGATTCGATATTGCGGTGGAGAATCAAACACTCCACCTACAATTACGATATCTTTTATTGGCTTGGGAAGCTCAATGAGTCTCCAGACGCCCTTTCCCGTGGAACATGTGCCAGTGCGCAGGTGGACCGGTTTTAGGCTCTCCACAACGACCTCTGCCACCCGTGGTCACCAGGTATTTTCACTTCATTATAGCCCGTAACCTTCCCTACTCCGTTGAGGATGTCACGTCTATAACTGAAAATTGCCAGGTCTGCGCAGAATGCAAGCCACACTTCTACCGACCAGACAGGGCACACCTCATAAAGGCCACCCGCCTCTTTGAACGCCTAAGCGTTGACTTTAAAGGCCCCCTCCCCTCATCTGATCGCAACATATATTTCCTCAATGTTCTTGACGAGTATTCACGTTTCCCCATGGAAGGGGAGGATGATGTAATTTTTGAAAGTAATGAGCCGACAGGCTCAGAGCAGGGAAAATGGGAAGTGAAATATGCTGCATAGACGCTTTGCAGGAGCAGGTGCTTGGCCACCAGTATGTAATCAGTTGCTTGCGGTCAGAGTACCAGTAGTTACAAGAAGAATTACGAAAGAAACGGTTACTGCCACTAAAAAAAGAAAAATAGAAGCTGGAGGGCGGGACCGTTCACGATAAGGAAGCGCGGGAACCAATGAATAACGAAAAAGAGGGGCGTATGATGAACTCGCGGATGCATATAAAGTATGATCATGTATTGTAAGTGTGTGTGTTCCTACGGGACTGCACCCTTTCTTGCAAGAAAGAATAAATTGACTTAGAAGAACACTCATCCGTGTCTTTGATCTCGAACGGGGTTAAGGGGGAGAGAAGTGGACTCGTGTCCCCAGAGGTGTCTCCTGAGGGGGTTGCTGCCGGTGGAAACCTAACGGTGACAACTAAGCCGGTCGAGCGTCCACCCCTTCAGGACTGGGTCAGTTGCTCAGGTGTAATCCATACAAACTGACTGGCCTCAGACTGGGAGCCGTGCCTACTTCCGACACCCAAAGCTCTTCCCTGCCCAGATATGTTCTCCCCCAAGGCCATCAGGGCCCTGCGCAGCCTCTTCATCCTGTTCGGCTTCCCTGGCTATATCTATAGTGAGCAGGGATCCTCCTTCATGACTGATGAACTGCGACGGTACCTGCTCTCAAAAGGTATAGCCTCGATTCGGACTACTAGCTATAACCCCCGGGGAAATGGACGGGTTGAGAGAGAGAACGCAACTGTCTGGAAGGCCGTTTTAACATCGCTACGGTCTAAAGGCCTTCCAGCCACCCGCTGGCAAGAGGTCCTACCAGAGGCACTACCCTCAATTAGGTCCCTCCTGTACACGGCAACCAATGCCACCCCCCACGAACGGATGTTCGTGTTCCCGAAGAAGTCTTCCTCGGGGACTTCACTACCGTCGTGGCTGGCATACCCCGACCCTGTCCTGCTTCAGAAGCATTTCAGGACCCGTAATTCTGACCCCCTGGTCGAAAGGGTTCAACTCCTCCATGCCAACCCCCAGTACACCTATGTGGCGTAGTCCGATTGGCGGGAGGACACGGTATCTATCCAAGACTTAGCACCCGCAGGTGACTCAGGGACCACTATGGCCCGTAACCCCTCACCTCCAATCCCCAACTTTGTCCATACCACATCAGAACCACGATTCACTCCTCTCACCCCCGTATACAGCTCGCTTGAGCCCCAGAAGTCGCCACCACGCACTCAACAATTGGAAGAGACTACTGATGACAACAACGTCCTTGCGCTTGGAACAACAACACGGCCACCTGAACCTACATCGGAACCGGCACTACGGCGGTCGCAGCGGCAGAGCAAGCCTCCAGATAGACTGAACCTGTAAATCTTGTTCATTCTGCCTCGCCCCCGATGGACTCTTTTTAATCAGGGGGTGAATGCTGTGAACCACTGTTCGCTGTTGGCTGTTGTGATTAACCACTGTTAGTTAGTATGTGTTATTATCTGTAAATGTGGCTCATACCTGCCGGCTCCGCCCAAGACTCCTCCCCCTAGTCCGGGTATAAAGGCGATGGCTCCTCCCCCTAGCCTTTAGTGCGGACCAGATCTCCGAAAGGGATGGCTCCAAGTTCGTGTTCATAAAAGCCTATTTGTTCTTGCATCCAAACTCGTCTTTGCTTGATTGATGGTGCATCAAACTCAAAAGACTGAACGCACATATATCACAACGTGAAAAGCCAGCATTCTTTTAGATGAAACATACAGTCACCATCGACTTTTCCTCAACTGCAGTAATGACTGAAGTGGCCAACATCGGACCAGTGGGAAGAGAGCTGACAACCTCCAGTGTAAAGAGCAGCAAGACATTTCAGAGTCCGGTGAATGATGAGATTTTTATTTCAGCATCAAAGGCAAAAAAGATAATTTATTGACCAAATTCAGTTGTTCCAGATGAGACTCGACGATTTCCAGGCAGCTGGACAGAGATATTGGTACAGGATGGATCCGTGGGAGCACTGACTGACAGACGAGTCCATGGAAATCTTTCGGCACCAACTCATTATCTGTGATTAACAACGCAGGTTTGTGGCATCATGGAAATATTCAAAGTTACTTCTGATAAGCAAGAATGATGCAAATTGAAAATGTAGTTAAAACATGCAGCTGTGTTTATTGCTTCTGAGTGTCTTGCACAGGAACAGGTTATATTTTTTAACTAACAGATAATTGTCATTCCGAGTCAGAAATTAACTCTCAGGTATGATTTTAAGTCAAGGCATCATTTCTACTCCTCAGATCTGCGCTGCTTAAGATTTTCTTTCAAACTCCGCATGCACAGTTCAGAGCTCCGATCGGTCCAGCAGCACTACACGGATTGGACTGTCGCCGGCAAAACGCGTATGGGCGCGCTGGAAAGAGGATTCCGGGCTCGCATCTGTATTATGCCCAGATCCGGCCCTTAGACTCCAAATGGTAAAATCAGGCCCTTATTCTCTCTATGTATGCAAATAAAATGCAAATGGATTGGAGCACATAGAAAAATCACTCTCTTTCAAATAACCTACATTATTTCGTAGCAGAGAAAGGAACTTGAGTTTTGTTGTGGAGCATTTTAAAGCAAAACTCACACAGGGTCTTTCACGGACTTCTTTTGTTTTCACCAGTGGGGAGACAATCTCCAGAAGCAGAGAAGCAGACGTAACCAAAAATACACAGTTTCAAGACAGTTTACGTGCTATTCTAGCTGCATTACAATCGCAGTGTGGTATACAACAGAGCTGACACTTTGAGAAGGACTAGAAACTAGGATAGTCAGTTCAGAATGCTCATTAAACTCGCGACCTTGACTTTATAAGCACAAAGCATTTTATGGTCGACATGGCAGTCTGTGTTGATGACATTTCTTGTGTCAAAATTGATGCTGGATTGACCGTCTTGTTTCATAGGCCACAAAGGCTATGGATCGTGATAATCTCAAGCAATACAATTGAACGACTGAGAGATAGGATTAACTGTCACAGAGAAAGGCATGGACTAGTCAGAGTTGAACACAGTAAGACCAGGTTAACAACACCAGGTTAAAGTCCAACAGGTCTATTTTTTGGCAAATACCATTCGCTTTCGGAGCGCTGCTCCTTCGTTAACCTGGTGTTGTTAAAACTCTTACTGTGTTCACCCCAGTCCAACGCCGGCATCTCCACATCGAGTCAGAATTGGTCAGCATGGATTTGTTAAAGGGAGGTCTTGCCTCACAAGCATGATTGACTTATTTGAGGAAGTAACAAGAAAGATTTGTGAAGGTAGTGCAGTTGATGGTGTGCACATGGATTTTAGCAAGGTGTTTGACAAATTCCCTGTTGTGGAGTAATTTAAAGGTGGCCAATTTATGTCTTAACTTACACAATTCAAAACTCGCAAGGCAAATATTTCTTTGCAAAGACGTAACAAATTTATTTTACAAGGAAAACATAAAACAAACAAGCATCCAGTCAACCAGAGACTCTCAGAAGATTAAATGTCTCTGGGAAACGAACGACAGCACATTTCCGAAAGATCTGACGTCCATAGTCAAATACAGATCAATTATAGTTTCTTCTAATCAATACTTCCGCCTTTCATTCGCTTAAAAATAATGTTATTTCGTATTCATGCATTAATTTAAATTCATGTCAAGTACCCCAGCCAACCATGTGATACGTAATAGCATGGTATACTATTTGTCCAATAAGTCCGGACATTAACTTCTTTTTGGCACTATCTAGTTTCCTGTTGCTTGGTAACGGCATACTCTACCCTAAGGACAAAGCAAACGTTACCATTGGCGAACTGCCAAGCTGAATAGACATGTGATCCTGCATCCAAGAGGCATATCTATTCCTTGTGCCTGGAAAGTGAATATGTTGCATGATATCTTCCCTCATAGGAATTCCGCTCGATATGAATGCCGCTGGCTATCAGGTTCCCAGACCAGTCTTAAAATAATGAAGATTACCAGCATGCCTTTTGGTAAATTTGCTTGGGTAAAGTGAACAATATGTTTGAATTTCATTTAAAATAAAAGTATATATGTTTTCAAATCATAACTACTTATTTTGATTCCTTTACTGCATTCACATATGTATCAGCATTTTGTGTTAGCTGGTCTTAAGAATCATTTAAATCCTTGCCACCTCCTGCCCTCTGAAAGAAAGTATTCTGCCTATACATCTTATTAGCTTGTGAGGAATCCCATTCTTCAGTCCCACATGGTCGATTGGTCAAGAAAGAAAAAGCCCATGGGATACAAGGTAATCCGGCAAATTGGATGAAAAGTTGGTTTGTTCACAGGAAACAAAGTATAATGATCGATGAATGCCCTTCCGAGGGAGAGTTGCTTCAAGTAGTGTTCCGCAGGGTTCGGTGCTGGGATCCTGGCTGTTTCTGTTATATATTAATGATTTGGACGTGGTCGTGGGGGGCATGATTGGAAAATTTGCAGAAGACAAAATGATTGGCCGAGTACTGGATGGTTTAGAGGATAGTCCTAATCTATAAAATGATATTAAATGAAAGCAAATATCTGCAAATGCTGGAATCTGAAATCAAAAGAGAAAATGCTGGGAAAATTCAACAGGTATGACAGCATCTGAAAGGAGAGAAAAGAGCTGACCTATCGAATCCAGACGACTCTTTGTTAAAGCTGAACGTGGCAGAAAGTAGAATATATTTATGCTGTGGGGTGAGGGATTGAAAGATGAATCATCGCCACAAAAGCAAAGGGAAAGGCTGCTAAAGGCAGTCCACAGAGAGAGTGGAAGGTGTGAGAGGCCCAATGGCAGAGACGCTGAAATCAGAGGGGAAGCTGTGGCAGATTTAGATGTGGTGCGGGGGACGGGGGGGGGGGGGGGGGGGATGGGGGGGTGGGGGAGGGGAGGGGGGGTAGAAAATGTACTGTTCCTTCAGTTTGTCTTGGGCTTCACTGGAACATTGCAGAGACCAAGGAGAAAGATGTGGACATGGGAGCAGAATCATGTGTTAAAATGGCGTGCAACGGGAGCCGACTGTCCTGTCTGGAGACAATACACATCTCTTTAAACTGTGCTTAATGCTCCCTTCACTCACATTGTCAGTATCTTGAAGACCTGGTTGGCTGTAGAGATTTGCATTCCAACCAGTATTCTGTAACTTGATTTCATGTCCCTGTGCCCTGTTTGAGAGCAGATGTCCACTCCATCTGACGAAGGAGCAGCACTCAGAAAGCTAATGGTATTTGCCACCAAATGAACCTGTTGGACTTTAACCTGGTGTTGTTAAAACTGTTGCTGTGCAACGGGAAGGCCAGGGTCCTGATTGTGCACAGAACGAAGGTGCTCAGCAAAGCGATCACCCAGTCTACTTTTGGTCCCTCCGATACAGAGGAGACATCTTCATCTGTCACAGCTTACCCTCTGATCTCAGCTTCTCTACCGCTTGGCCTCTCACATCTTCTATTCTCTCAGTGGAGTGCATCCTTTCCCCTTGTTATTGTGGCTATTACTAATCTATCATTCCCTCACACCACAGTATCAATATCTCCCACTTTCTCTGCCTTTTAGCTTTGACAAAGGGTCATTTAGACTCGAAACGTCAGCTTTGTACCCTCCTTTCAGATGCTGCCAGAACTGCTGAGATTTCCCTGCAAAATGATCTGGATGAGTTGGTTGAGTGGGTTGTAAAGTGGGAATTTGATTTTCACACAGAGAAGTATGAGGTAATGCATTTCAGGAGGGTAAACAGTTGTTGGGAATACGCAATAAATGGGGATATACTAAGTGACGTAGATGAAGTGAGAAATGTTGGTTGACAAGTGCACAATTCAAGTAGAGGATGTTGTAAAAACGGCATATGGAATTCTCTCCTTCATTGGCAGAACTATAGATTTAATGTTGGAATTGTTTAACACACTGCTGAGGCTACAACAGGAGTATTGTGCGCAGTTCTGGCCATGATATTACAGGAAGGATGGCATTGCGCTGGTTTGAGTGCAGAGGAGGTTTAGAAGAATGCTGCCAGGGCTAGAAAAGTATAGCCAAAAGTAGAGATCGTATAGGGGGAACTTATTTTCCATGGAACTAAGAAGGACTGATGAGTGACTTGTTAGAAGTGTGCAAAATGTATGAGTGGAAGAGCTAGAGTGGACAGGATAAAATCGTTTCCCTTGGTGAAGAAGTCGAGAGCCAGGTGTCAGCGATTCATGATAAGTGGCAATAGTTGTATAGGGGACATATGGAATAACCTTTTACACAGCTGCTCATGGTTGTCTGGAATGCGCTGCCCAAGTTGGTCGCGGTGGAAGAGACCCTATACTCTTTAAAAAAGTATCTGGATCTGCCTATTAAGTGCATGGCTATGAGTCGGGTGCAGGAAGGTGGAATGAGGAAGGCCGCATGGGTGGCCCCGACGGGCATGGGCAGGTTGGGCCGAATAGCCTCCTTCTGGCTGTAACTTTTCTATGTTTATCTGCACTTTCAACGTCAGTTCTTTTCTCTCCTTGCAAATGCTGCCATACCGGTTGCATTTTCCCAGCATTTACTCTACTGGTTTCAGATTCCAGCATCTGCAGTAATTTGCTTTTATTTAATATCATTTTATAGATTAGGACTATCCCCTAAACCATCCACTACTCGGCCAATCATTTTTGTTTTCTGTAAATGTTCCAATCATGCCCCCTACGATCACGTCCAGATCATTAATATGTAACAGAAACAACCAAGGTCCCAACACCAAACACTGTGGAACACTACTTGAAGGAACTGTCCACTCGGAAGGGCATGCATCGAATATTATACTTTGTTTCCTGTTAATAAACCAACTTTTGAGCCAATTTTCTGCATTACCCTGTATTCTATGGGCTTTTATCTTCTCGACCAATCTACCATATGGGACTGAAGAACAGGATTCCTCACAAGCTATTAAGATTCATAGGAAGATGAATAAGTTAAAGAATTCGAATAAATCCCATTCAAAAAACGGACTTAAAAGCAAGGCATTAACTTAAATTCCTATCAGTGCCAGATAACAATTGTTATCAGATTTAAAAAGTTCAAAGACCGACATTTAAATATTGTATCCTGCTATGGACATCCTATTGCAGATTGAGAGATACATGTTAAATCTTCCATAAACGACATTACCGGAGACCTGCAGATTCACAGATGCAATCTGTTTCAAAGAAAGAAGATGAATTGTAAATTAGATGAGCGAATGCATGAATGCAGAAAGGATTTATGCAATGAGGGAGGGATTCATAGAGCACAAATAAACTTCAAGAGTAATTACTCGGTTTAACTTTAAACTCAGGGAAATTAGTTTCACCCATTCAACGTGACCAGTTCATTGTTTGTCTCTCTGGAATGAATGTATTTTACAAGCTGGCATGCCTTTTTGGTTGATGCGGTCTTGACTAGGATCGATTCATGCTCAGGGATGTGATATCAATGCATTGGGTGAATTTTGACAATAGAAATCAAAGGAAAGCAAAACTCTCAGCAGATAACATACACTTAGTTATTTGAATTTAACAATTTTATTTCCAAAATCTTGACAATACAATATTACTTGCAAATTACAAATTGAATTTATATAGCTTTCGGTTGAATAATTATGAATGTAGAGCTGTCATTTTTTTAAATGCTTTTTGTGTCCATTTCGCAAATTGTGTATGATTTCGGCTCGAACAACCAACCCACCTGAAAAGAGTTCTCGTGGGGCTTTGGAGTTTGCAGTTCTTGCACCCAATTTAAAATTATTCCAGCTGGTACACAAAGCCTCTCCTCGTCCTTCCTATAATGTACATCTCAACATACTATTTTGAATTAAAGTTCAGGACAAGTTGTCACATTGCATGATCTCCGGTTGTATCAATTATGAAGACTGTAGAATGGTCGTGGTGGCATTAAACTGCTGTTTGGCTCAACTTATGTGTCTATCATGTCAATCGGCTCATGGGAAGGCTGGAATGATCAAATAAAGTAAGTCAGGTAATAACTATATGAGCAAATAAATGAGTAGAGATGCTGTTCCGAGTTCCTCAGAAAATGTAACACCCAGCACACATTACAACAGGCATTACATTATAGTACATTTAAAAGTGACCTCATAAAACTGACAACTAAAGTGCATACAATTCAGGAGAAATTTTCGATAACACTTATATGCATTTAGATGAGAAAGCTGACATTTTGCATCCACAATACACTGATTTCCTATCAGAGCTACAAAAGTTTCCCACAATGTCCAGCTTATCATTCGAATGACTTACACCTTCTTTACCGGCTGGTAAAGAAGAACAGAACCCGCGAAACAACATAAAAACTTGCTTAAATTTTAGGACTGAGGTTCCCAGCTTTAAATGTTTGTTAGGACGTTCTTTTCGACACTTACTGATAGCTTGGCCTCGTTATTCTCTCCAGAACCATGATTGTGATCATATTGTCACAAAAAAATAGATTAGTGGGCGAAAGAAAAATACACAGTGAATGTCGAGTAAAAATACTAGAACGCCAGTTTCACGGCGCTGTAACGGGGTCGGTCCCAGGGAATTGGAAAGAAGGGTTAGCAGACGATGAAACAATGGCATATCTTTCAGAGGAAATAATTTGGACGTAATCGATTTACCTGACAACAAGATAGAATGGAGTGACAAAAAAAAAACACTCTGCTTCCTGGATGAAAAAGGAGATATAGGGTACGTTGAATCAGTGTGAAGATGGACAGGTTGATCATAGCAGTGGAAATCTCGTAGGACACTAGGATGTTCTGTGGAACAAAGATATTTTGGCATGTTTGCCCACGGAACTCTGAAAACCGTAGTGCATCTTATTGGGGTGGTGAAAAGGCATAAGCGATATTTGCATTCTTGAATCATGGCACAGCTTATAAAAGCAGAAAACTTATTTTGGCGTTGAAGAGAACTTTGATGAGGTCATAGCTAGAATATTGTGTGTAGTTCTGGTCGCCACATTATAGGAAGGATGTGATTGCACTGGGAGGTGTGCAGCGGAGATTCACCAGGATGCTGCCTGGCATGGGACTTGTAAGTTATGAAGGTAGGTTCGGTAGGCTTAGGTTGTTTTTGTTTGAGCAGAGAAGACGGAGGGGCGACCTGATCGTGGTGTACACGATTATGAGGAACATGGAGAGAGTGGATCAGGAGCAGCTGTTCCCTTCAGTTAAAGGGTTAGTGACGAGGGGATAGAGGTTCAATTTGAGAGGCAGGAGATTTAGGGGATGTAGGAAGAACATTTTAACAAAGGGTGTGGTGATAGTTAGGAATGCGCTTCCAGGGAGGGTCATAGCGGCGGGCTACCGGACATCCTTTAAACTGTACATGGATGAGCACTTGGCACGTCATAGCATTCAATGCTATGGGCCAAGTGTTGACAGATGGGATTAGGTGAGAGTTCAGGTGGTTCTAATGTCTTGCTACAGTCTCGACAGGCTGAATGGACTATTGTGAACTGCATGATTCTATTATTCTGTGAAATTCAGCTTCTTATGCGGCTTCAGACGAGTCAGTGAATATTGACGCAACTGTGAAATAAGGGGAGGATAAGGAGAGTTTGTCAATTAACATAAATAGAAATTGGCAAATTGCTAGATTTTGGGATACAGTGTGTCATTCAACCATTTCTCATTTTCCCAAAGCATAACATAATTCGCAATTTTACTGTCAGCGGTTCAGTTCAATTCAGTATAAAACAATTAATTGATTTTGAAATGTTATAAGCACTGCAGTGAAACCGTGATGCTTTTGGCAGAAGCCTCTATCCCAATCAATCATTCCAATCATCTGCCAGTCAATGCCGCATGTATACGTGTGGACCCTATCCCAGTCTCGTCCACCTTTGAGACAGCTCTGTCGATTGGGAGATCACGAACATCCTCTGGCCAGATTCCTCTCACATCCTACTCACCACATTCCAAACCTCCCCTCATCCCCACCTCTCAAATTATCTCCGCTAGGATCTATTCACAGCAAAACCTATAACGACTAATAGTTTGAATGAACAAATTACAAAAAACTGTCAAGTGGCATACATCTCAAAATGACCGTGGTATAAATTTCTTTTGTTTATATATTTGCATTTGGTTCCTCTGAGGCACAATTTTGTTCACTGTTCCAACGCAACAAACGATATTATTTGGAAAAATAGGTAGTGTATCTTTGTTAGCTATGGAAGAGTTCAATGCTGTAGTGAGAAATGATACTGGCACTGGAGTCAAAAACATTGAATCAGCCTGGGTAGGAAGAAAGAATAGCATGGGAACGAAGTCCCTGTCGGCATAATATATCGGTGTCCAAAGCGTACTGGCGCGGTGGGGCACAATATAAATGAAGAAATGCTGAGGTCTTGAATGAAAAGTGTGGCAATAATCATATGTGATTTTAACATGTATATTGACTTCAGAAACCAAATTGGCAAGGGTACCCCACGGAAGAATTCATTATATGTATTAAATACTTTTTTGAAGCAATATGTTGTAGAACCAACTGGCGAAAAGGCTATTCTAGATTTGGCAGTATGTAATGAGGTAGGGTTATAATTAATCTCATATTTAAATATTCAGGCCTAGCCTTTTTTGGGACACATCGCACACACAAACCCCCAAAAGAGCTCTCACTCCTACTGCTCCTTTGGCCCGAATTTACCCTCCCGGGTCGACCACCGATCTACAATTCTCGCTGAAGCACTCACACCCCCTGCTCCCGACCCACTTCGAACCCAACTTCCACTTTTTGGTCCGGCCCGAACATTCACTCCCGAACCCAGTCCTTCCTGACATGAAACACCGATAACCTAATTCCCCACCCTCTCTCTCCCTGTCCGATGATCTCTCTCAGTCTGACCCGCATCTCTCTCCTTCCGGGCGTGCCCCTGGTTTTTTGAAATACTTGGCATTGAACTTTACCTTCTGGTTATAAATTGTCCCTTTAATCATGGCAGCTGGTGCAATATAAAAGGGGCATGGCATTTTTTCCTCCCCTGCACCACCTGTTATTCCTCGCAGATGCAGCCCAGGGCGCACAATCCAGTTCCTGACTCAACCAGTGTGAGTGAGGTAGGGCGGGCGACTAAGGGGCTTTGCAATTTCAATGCATGTGAGTCCTTCAAGATTGGCAATCTCCTGGAGATTGCCATTCTGTGGAAGTAACGGATCACAGAGACCATGCACAAATCTTTGGAGGTGACAGGAATGGTTGAGAAATTGTTTTAAACTCATGTTTTGTTTCTAAATAGAAATTAAGTCGACAAAAGCAAATACGTTATAAAGAATCCTGAAGAAAACTACAATACTGGTTTGGCCTCATCTGAAGTTTTAAACCATATTGTCGGAACCACAATTCAGGATCAATGCGCAGGCTGCATGGAGGGAGCAGGAACTAATTAAGGGAATGTCCCAAGAGAAAAGAAAATTCATTTCTGAAGGCAGATTGGAGACATTGGATTGTTCTCCTTGGACAATAATTGATTGAGGGGAGAGCTGGCAGCAAATTTCCAAATCATGAAGGTGCAAGGCAGGGTGGACATAAGTTGTTTTAGATGGCGGAGAGATCCAGAATCAGATGACAAATTTCGGCATCAGAAGCAGAAGAGTTATGAGAAAGCATTTTTTTTCTAATGCAGCGAGTACTTGAGATTGAGAATGCTCTGTCCGGACTGGTACCTGTGAGAAATTCAGTTGTAGCTTTCAAGGGTAAATTGGATAAGGATGTTTTGAACACCGAATTGCAGAGACAATGGCTCTCCTTGGGATGAGGATAATTCCTCTTGTTCAAAGCTAGAATAGGCTCAAAGGATCAAGAGGCTAGGTAGATTGGCCATGCGAAATTGACCCTTGGTGTCGCAGGATGTGTGGGTTAGGTTGATTAGCGATGGGCAACCCATGGTGTTATGGAGATCGGCAGGAAGGGAGCGCCTCGGTAAGATACTGAGCCGAAGCAGACTCGATGGGTCGAATGGCCTCCTTCTGAACTGTACGGATTCCAATGTTCCATGGTTCTAATCTCCATATACCACCCTATAACTGTTCTAGAATTAAACGGTATTGAACTTATTTCCATCTCTTTGTTTGATTTGATGTGGAGATGCCGGCATTGTAATGGGATGGGTACAGTAAGAATTCTCACAACACCAGGTCAAAGTCCAACAGTTTCATTTGGAATCGCGAGCTTTTGGAGCGCTGCTCCTTTTGGAATCTCATGATTCCAAATAAACCTGTTGGTTTTTAACCTGGTCCTGTGAGACTTCTTTATTTGATTTGACATTGGAGTCTATATTCTAATTTGCACTGCAGGGTTCAGAATGTGTGCTTTAATGCTTAGTTATGATATATTTTACAGTTACATTTTCCAGCTGCCTTTGAATAAGTCACAGACCCCGTGTAGAGCGCGCCACATTGTTTGGATGTTTTCCTAACTACGATTTTCAGTACAAACTCGAGTAAACATTAAATGAGCATGGACTAGAATAAAGAATGACGGACATTGCTTCAGCACTGCGATGTGAATAACGTCTTTGAAATATGTTTTGAACACGCAACAAAACTGTAAACATTGATTAGAAGTTTATCTTTGCAACTACAAACATTATCCCCTTGCATTGTGGAAAGTTCCACAACGTCTTGCCTCCCGAAATTGAAATGAAAATTGGTATTAGCAGTTCCAACACTGTCAGCAGGTGCAGAAACAATACAAGGCTGAAACGGTATCTCTGCATATTTTTAGGGTAAATAGGAATAGGAAAACTTCTGATGTAACATGAGCAGTCAAACCTATGGCAGCAGCATAATTCGATTATTGTAAACATCATGTGTCCAATAATTGAACAATCACAGTTTGCTTTGAAAGAGCTGAACTGACCACAATATTGGGAATCCAGAAGAGCAATTATTCATTGAAGGGTCTCTGAAATTCGGGTCGAGGAATTGAAGCGCCAAACAAGGGCGGCTACGTTGCCACCACAAGTAATCTGGCACAATGGCTGCAAAGATAAATGGATGAAATTGCAGTTAGAAAAGTTGTGAAAGCTGATGCACATAAGGGGCGTGAATAATCAGGCGAACTCCACAGCGCCAAATTCACTAAAGTACAAAGAAGGAAGAGACATCCATGTACTTGTATTTGAAAGGGTTTCCACTGAGATCAATTCTCCTGACCCTTTCTCCGATCCTCGCAAAATGTTTCCACTTGAGTACCAGCGAGGACATTAGTTAGACTACGTCGAGAACAATTTGTACAGAGTTGGTCACCTTATTTAAGAAGAGGGTAAAGGATGTAAGGACTTCAGAGAGGGTTTACCTGAATGATAACGGAAATGGCAGCTCTGTCTCCTGGAGAATGGTTGGTCAGGCTAAGCTTGTATCGACTGAAGTTTAGAAAGTAAGAGACAACTTGATTGAAACATAGTCGGTCCCGATGAGTATTGACAGTGAGAATGTGGAGAGGATGTTTCTTCTTGTGGGGGAATCTAGAATTCGGCGTCACTAACTAGTGGCCGAGTGGCTGACTATATGTTCACTGCTTATTTTATAAGACAGATGTGGATTGATTCTTGGTAAGCAAGGGAGTGGTGCGTTTTTACGTGTCGGCGTGAAGCACATCTGATCTTACTATCAGATCCACCATGGCATTTTTAAATTGTGGAGCAGGCTTGAGGGGCTGAATAGTCTACTCCCACTTTCTGTGGGTATGTTCGCACCTCGTTGCCATTGAAACTTATTATCGATGTTGTTTCGGCCATGGTTCCAGGCAGTGGTCTCATATCACAGAAATGATAATATATCCACATATTGTTTTGCGAATTCGATGTGGTTAGCAACGCTTTTGTCATTGAATTCTGATTTGCCTTGGAAGAAAACTCCACGAATTTTACGACCTATTGAACAAATATTTTTCTGGGCTAGTTGGAGTAAAGTATGCTTGCGTTGCTTCTTGAGGTATTATATCCAATTTTGGTTTGTGTTCTCTATAACTGATTTTGTAGCGTGTCCCTGTGCTCACTTCAATCACGAAATACAAATGCAAATGCATTGTGGTTATATATGTCGCAGGATGAAAATCCAAATCGGTCTGAGAATGATAGAGAGATACTCCCCCGCTTCTCTCTCAAATGTGTATGCTGGTATCTGTTTCCATTACATCTATGTCTTCGGAAATGGAATGTGACAGTGGTTTACACTGTGATGAATTGCAATTATCAAATTATATAATCAGACGAAACGATCCAACCAGAGCATGACATGTAACCTCTCGTTAATGAATGGCGGAAGTACATTATCTCTGTGCGAAATGTTGATTAGCCATTAGATTGGCTACTGCGACAAATTCTGCGCATCTTAGTTTATCATATAGAATCATACAAACCAGAAAGTGAAGAAGGAGGCCAGTCGGCCCTATGAGTCAGCAGCGACCACAATCTCACCCAGGCCGTATCCTCATTTCCCCACTTATTTATCCTGCTCGCCCCCTGAACTAAGTTTCAATTCAGCACGGCTAATTAACATAAACCGTACAATTTTGGGAAGAAGCCAGAGTACCCAGAGGAAACCTACTCAACGCGAGCAGAATGCGCAAACTCCACACAAACAGTGACTCATGCCTGGAATTGACCCGGGTCCTTGGCGCTGTGAGGCAGTAATACTGACCATTGTGTCATCTGTCAGCGTCTGGAGGCTGCCAGCGCCTTCGAGATGGAGCATATGTCAGTTTATCAAATAACCCGTCGTGAACAATTGTAGAGCAATGAGAATGTTATTCGACTAATAGCCCATAATTTTAAACTAATACTCTGGCGACATGATTTTATTTGATTTGATTTATTATTGTCACATGTATTAAGATACTGTGAAAAGTGTTGTTTCTGGCGCGATTTCCAGACAGAACATACCGTTCATAGAGAAGGAAACGAGAGAGTGCAGCATGTAATGCTATAGTCAAAGCTCGGGTGTAGAGAAAGATGAATTTAATGCTAGGTAAGTCCACGCAAAAGTCTGACAGCAGCAAGGAAGAAACTGTTCTTTAGTCGGTTGGCACGTGACGTCAGACTTTTGTCTCTTTTTCCCGGTGGAAGAAGGGGGAAGAGAGAATGTCCGGGGTGCGTGGGGTCCTTAATCATGCTGGTTGCTTTGCCGAGGCAGCGGGAAGTGCAGACAGAGTCAATGGATGGGAGGCTCGTTAACGTGATGGATTGGGCTACATTCACGGCCAGAGTGGGAGCCATACCAACCTGTGAAACACCAGAAGGAAATCTTTCTATGGTGCATTCTTGAAAGTTGGTCAGAATCGTCGCTGACGTGCCAAATTTCCTTTGTCTTCTGAGAAAGTAGAGGCGTTGCCGGGCTTTCTTAAGTATAGTGTCGGCATGGGGGGACCAGGACGGATTGTTGGTGATCTAGACACCTAAAAACTTGAAGCTCTCGACCTTTTCTACTTCCTCCCCGTGAATGAAGACAGGGTTATGTCTTCCTTTACGCTTCCTGATGTCGATGATAATTTCCCTCGTTGTGTTGATATTGAGGATGAGATTATTGTTGCCACCCCAGTTCACCAGATTCTCCCTCTCATACCTGCGTTCTGTCTCAGCATTGTTTGAGATCCGATCCACTACGGTGGTGTCGTCAGCAAACTTGAAAATCGAATTGATGTAGAATTTGGCCACACAGTCATTGGCTTATAAGGATTATAATCGGGGGCTGAGAACACAGCTTTGTTGGGCACCGGTTTTGAGGATGATCGAGGAGGAGGTGTTGTTGCCTATCCTTACCGATTGCGGTGTGTGTGTTCGGAAGTTCAGTATCCAGTCGCAGAGGGAGGTGCCGAGGCCCAGGCCAAGAGTTTGAAGATGAGTTTCGAGGTAATAATAGTGTTGAACGCTGAGCGAAGTTCAATAAATAGGAGTCTGACATAGGTGACATGACATGACGTCAGATACAACCATGTAAGCTGCTGGAATTTGCGTTAAACATTAAATTGGAAGCCATCCTCCATAATGGTGACGATGAAAAAATATAATCGATTGTTCCAAGATACCTTCTGGTTCACTCACCCCGCTTAGAATCGAAATCTGCTTGTCATATGGGCCTGGTCTACATTTGATTCTTGATCCATTAGAAGAGTATTTTATTAGCTGCACTCAAGGGCAATTAGGGATGGGCAACAAATTCTGGCCTTGTCAAAACACCCACATTTTCCCAAATGTATTGCAAAGTGCTGAATCACAGCACATTCAGTAATGCTGATGCAACAGAATAAACTATCAGGAAAAACAAAAGAAGAATTCAAGGAATTTCTTCAAATAATGAACACCTTTGATCAAGAACCTGATTCACGTGACTTAGAGAATCAGCAGAATGGTCACCAGAGGAGGCAGAGTTAAACATGTATTACCAGAGGCAATCTGAACACAAATATTTAGCAGCAATAAGAAACTACAGTTTCAGAAGGACGCCATTCGGTCCATGGCGTCTGCACCGACTGCTATCCAACTCTATAACTGTAACTACACTTAAGAACATAAGAACATACGAAATAGGAGCAGGAGTAGGCCACCTGGCCCTTCGAGTCTGCCCCGCCATTCAACAAGATCATGGCTGATCTGAAGCGAATCAGTTCCACTTACCCGCCTGCTCCCTATAACCCCTAATTCCCTCATCGATCAGAAAGCTATCTACCCGTGATTTAAGCATATTCAACGAGGAAGCCTCCACCACTTCAATGGGCAGAGAATTCCAGAGATTCACTACCCTCTGAGAGAAGAAGTTCCGCCTCAACTCTGTTCTGAACCCCCCTCCCCCCTTATTTTGAGGCTGTGCCCTCTAGTTCTGGTTTCCCTTCTAAGTGGAAATTCGCCTCTACCCTATCCAGCCCCTTCATTATCTTATATGTCTCTATATGATCACCCCTCATCCTTCTAAACTCCAACGAGTACAGAACCAATCTGTTGAATCTCTCCTCATAAGCTACACCCCTCATCTCCGGCATCAACGTGGTGAACCTTCTCTGCACTCCCTCGAAGGCCAATATAACCTTTCGCAAATAAGTGGACCAAAAGTGCACACAGTACTCCAGTTGCGGCCTCACCAGTGCCTTGTACAGTTGCAGCAAGACCTCCCTGCTTTTATATTCTATCCCCCTCGCGATAAAGGCCAACATTCCATTCGCCTTCTTGAACACCTGCTGCACCTGCAGACTGAGTTTTTGCGATTCGTGCACAAGGACCCCCAGGTCCCTCTGCACAGTCGCACGATGTAATTTTTCTCCATTGAAATAATATTCCAATTTATTATTGTTTCTTCCAAAGTGGATAACCTCACATTTGCTAACGTTATATTCCATCTGCCAGACCCTCGCCCACTCGCTCAGCCTACCCAACTCTCTCTGCAGACTTTCCACGTCCTCCACGCAAATCGCTTTCCAACTCACCTTCGTGTCATCAGCAAACTTGAATACCGTACATTCAGTCCCCTCCTCCAGATCGTCTATGTAAATGGTAAACAAATGAGGTCCCAGCACCGATTCCTGCGGCACGCCACTGGTCACCAACTGCCAACCAGAAAAGCACCCATTTATCCCAACTCTCTGCTTCCTGTTAGATAGCCAATGCCCAATCCACGCCAACACCTTACCCCTAACTCCGTGTACCCCAATCTTCTGCAGCAACCTTTTGTGAGGCACCATATCGAACGCCTTCTGGTAATCTAAAAACACCACATCCACCGGTTCCCCTCTGTCAACCGCATTAGTGACATCTTCATAAAAGTCCAGTAGATTCGTCAAACACGACTCTCCCTTCATGAATCCATGTTGCGTCTGCTTGATCGAACCGTTCTTATTCAGGTGCTCTGTTATTTCCTCTTTCATAATGGACTCTAGCATCTTCCCAACTACGGACGTTAAGCTAACCGGCCTGTAGTTACCCCCTTTTGTCTACTTCCTTTTTTAAAGAGCGGCGTAACAGTAGCTGTTTTCCAGTCAGCCGGCACTACCCCAGAGTCCAGCGAATTTTGAAAAGTTACTACGAACGCATCTGCTATTACCTCAGCCATTTCTTTCAGTACGCTGGGATGCATTCCATCCGGGCCCGGGGACCTGTCTACCTTCACTCCTATTAGTCTACCAAGCACCACCTCCTTAGTAACATTAATTGTATTAAGGACCTCCCCTCCCACCAACTCACGATCTCTAATATTCGGCAAACTTTGTGTCTTCCACCGTGAAGAACGACACAAAGAACTTATTGAAAGTCTCAGCCATTTCCTCGTTTTCCACTATTAAATCCCCCTTCTCATCTTCCAAGGGTCCAACATTCACTCCAGCCACTCTATTCCTTTTTATATACGTGTACAAACATTTACTATCATTTTTTATATTTTGAGCTAGTTTAGTTTCATAATCTATCTTTCCTTTCTTAATCGCTTTCTTCGTAGTTCTTTGTTTTTCTTTAAAGCTTTCCCAATCCACTAATTCTCCACTATTTTTGGCCATTCTGTCCGCATCTGATTTTATTTTAATACTCTCCTTTATTTCCTTCGTTATCCACGTCCGGTTATCCTTTTTCTTACAGTCCTTCTTTATCACCGGAATATATTTTTGCTGAGTACTTAAAAAAATCTCCTTAAAAATCCTCCACTGTTCCTCAGCTGTCCTACATACCAGTCTGCTCGCCCAGTCTACATGAGCCAATTCCACCCTCATCCTATCGTACTCCCCTCTGTTCAAGCAGAGGACACTGGTTTGGGACCCTACTTTCTCACCCTCCATCTGTATCAGAAATTCCACCATATTATGATCACACATCCCAAGAGGATCCTTCACAAGAAGATCCTTAATCCTACCTGTCTCATTGCACAGAACCAGATCCAAGATAGCTCGCTCTCTCTCTTAGGTTCTGTAACATACTGTTCAATGAAACAATCCCGACAGCATTCCAAGAACTCTTCCTCAAGCCCTCCACGTCCAATTTGTGTCGACCAATCAATATGTAGGTTAAAACCCCCCATGATTATTGCCGTTCCACTTTTGCACGCATCCATTATTTGCTTGTTTATAGCCCTCCCCACCTCTAAGTTATTATTTGGGGGCCTATAGACCACGCCTACCAGTATCTTTCTCCCCCTACTATTCCTTATCTCCACTCATAACGATTCCACGTTTTGCTCCTTAGATCCTATGTCGTCTCTCACTACCACCCTGATATTATCCTTTTTTAACAAAGCTACCCACCTCCTTATTCTACCTGTCTATCCCTCCTAAATGCCTGATAACCCTGTATATTCAGTTCCCAGTCCCGGTCATCCTGCAACCACGTTTCTGTGATGGACACTAGATCATATTCACTTGTATGGATTTGTGCCATCAACTCATTAACTTTGTTTCGAATGCTTCGTGCATTCAGGCAAAGTGTCTTTATGCCAGCCTTTATCTGGACCCGGTTTGTTGAAGCGCTGCTAACATCTCGCAAGCGCTCTCCTCCTTTAGCTAGTTGTTTATTCACTATACCAATGGCATTAGAGTAGGCACATCTCAATCCTATGGTCTGACCTCTCCCCTTCTCTGTTCCCAGTCCACCTGCCCTCTTGCAATGCCTATAACCCTTCCCTCCTTGCGAGCTACCTTCCTCACTCTCAGTCACGTCACTTTGATCCCCTCCCCCCAACCTATCTAGTTTAAACTCTCCCCAGTAGCCTTATCCAACCTTCCTGCCAGGATATTGGTCCCCCTGGGATTCAAGTGCCACCCGTTTTTAGTATACAGTTCACACCTGCCTCTAAAGAGGTCCCAATGGTCCAGGAACCTGAATCCCTGCACCCTGCACCATTCCCTCAGCCACACATTCATCCTCCACCTCACTCCATTCCTTTCCTCACCTTCCCGTGGCACAGGCAGCAATCCCAAGATTATTACCTTTGCTTTCCTCCTTCTCAGCTGTGTCCCTAATTCCCTATACTCTTTTTACATGTTCCCTTCCCCCTTCTTACCCACATCAGCGGTACCAATATGTACCGCTACCTCCGGCTCCTCTCCCTCCCACCTCAGGATTTCTGGGACTCGCCCAGCGACATCCTGGATCCCAGCCCCAGGGAGGCAGACCACCATGCGAGACTCCCGCCTGCCTCTGCAAAATCGCCTGTCCGTCCCCCTGACTGTCGAGTCCCCGATTAATACCGCCTTCCTCCTCCTTTCCTTAGCCCTCTGAGTTACAGGGCCGGACACCACCCCGGAGACACGGCCACTGCTGCTTCCCCCAGGTGGGCTGCCACCCCCCAACAGTACTCACAGAAGAGTACTTGTTATGTAGGGGCACTTCCACCGCGGTGCTCTCAATCACCCGTGTTTTACCCTTCCTGGCTGTCACCCACTTGGCCTCCTCCCGTGGCCCTGGTGTGACCACCTGATGTTAGCTCTTGTCTATCACCTCCTCATTCTCCCTCACCTGCCTAAGATCGTCAAGCTGGAGTTCCAGCTCCCTAACACGGGCGCTCAGGAACCGCAGCTCGACACAACCCTCACAGATTTGGATGTCCGGGAGGCCAGGTGCCTCCAGGACCTCCCACATACTGCAGTGCGAGCAACACACTGGCTTAACACCCATATTTCACCCTTTCTTCCAAGGTACACAGAGAAAGGTAAATTATAAATTAAAAAAAAGAAACTCACCCCTGCTCGCCCTTTCTGCCCAAGCCCGATGAGCCAAAGCCCCTCAGTTCTCACTCAGCTCCCTCTCACTCCGCTGCCCGTTCCCAACGCTGCCCGTTAGATAGTGGGGCCTGCCTTTTAAACCTCCCGTGCATTAAAAAAAACTCAAAAGACCCTTCCCAGTAAACCCCGCGGCCACTGCCGGTTTCGCGCCAAAATTTAAAAATAATTAAATAAATAAATAACACCCGCGAAAAAGTACTTTAAATTAAATCTTACCCCAAAAATCCTGTCACCAGTCAAACCTCTGCCTTTCCCCAAAACAACAAAGAACAACAAAGCAACACATATTTACTCTGCCAAACCCCGATACCAGAAGGGGCAATTTAGTCGGGTCAATCAGCGTAACCCGCTCATCTTCAGCGTGTGGTAGGAAACGAATGCACCCGGAGGAAACCCACGGAGACACGAGGTGAACTTGCAAACTTCACACGTTCATCCAAGCCCGGAACTGAACCCGGCCCCTGGCGCTGTGAAGAAGCAATGCTAACCACTGTGTCAGATATCATCTGAGGTACGATACACCACAGTGTGAAGAAACAAATTCAGTTACTACTTTCGAAAATAATTGAATGAATAGTTGAATGGCAAAATGTTGCCGAAGTGCAAGAACAAGGGGTTCAGTTTAGCTAACTCAATGTGAAAGAACAGGAACTACGGTAGGAATAACCTATTTGTAACATTATTGTCTAACTCTAGGATGTTGATATCAATTCGCCACTTACAGACAAAGTAATGGGCCAGGAATCATAGTCACTTCCAGAATGACAAACGATGAGTGGGGTCTTCATCTGCAAATAAATGCAGAACAGTACCCAGTTGGGAATACCAAGAATGAAACTGATCACATTCAGAACCAGGCACGTCAAAGCACTTGAAGCATAAAGAATAATAGTAAAATATCTGCATTAAGAGATATTTTAAGAGTAGCCTCTGAAATATAATGCATTGAAACAACTGCAGAAAGCGATTAACAAATTGTATAATCCACAATAGAACAGTACCTTCTGCTCCGAAAATGAATGTACGTCTTACAGGATAATGGGGGCTCATACCAGCAACACAATCTGCCTGTTGGATATGAGAAATACTTGTTTGGAGGCACTATCAATTTTGTCTAATTTTCACTATGGAAATAACAAATGACTAAATATGGTAAGATATGTGGATAAAACTTCAAAAGGTAGAAGTTACAGAGTAAATCTATTTTCTTTATTCCTTAGATCGAAGGTGATATCGTACGAGCGGGGCAATATTCAGCACCTCAAAATACTTCCACAATTCAATTGGATTCTTTCTGATCAATCGATGAACTCCAACTTCCTGCACAATTGCGATAACTCTTAATACATTTAACTACCAAAAGTCAACTGAAATCAATTTACAGATTATCTCGTCCACTCAATGGTATGTGTTGAAACGGCGAACTATCATGCTACTATGACAGAACGTCAAAATTGACTGGAGTTGAGGGAAAATTGATACTGTTGCATGGCTTTCATATTCTCGATCTGATTTACCTTCACTGTAGTCAAATAAACTAACGACGTCGACCAGACAGCCAATACGACTGAGCTTGATTTATTAATTTGTTTTGTTCATGTTTATCCTTAAAATTTTACCCAATATACAGTTTACCGTATGCTTGTAAAGTTCCAGAGAAAGGTTACTTTACAATTACGGAAATAATCAGCAATACAAAAATAACTTAAAACAGCATTTGGGACTTTGGATCGATTTGTTGAAATGAAGAGCCGTGTTGCAATTACTTACAAGGCCTTGAGATTATGAAATTTCCTCGATAAAGCCCAGGATTCCAGAAAGAATGAACTGGAAAAAAATAGCAAATATGGAAGCCATTCAACATAAACTGAGTTTCATGAAATGCAATCCCACGAAAAACCTCGAGTCCATTTCATCTGCATATTACCTCTATCCATTGATTTACTTCCAGTAAATATCAACAGGGATAAATAAGTGAATCTAACACATCAGCTGCTGATTCGACCAGTAACCTTATTAGCTATTGAAGGGGGACAATGCTTGATTTACAAGTTATGTGACCAAGTGCTGTCTAACGCTACCCTGAGGCGGCCCAACTGTAAATTCAAATTGAGTAATCCGATTCTGGATTTGAGCAACAGAGGAAGAAGTTATTCTTGAGCTATTGTGTAAATGGTATTGGGTCTTGGAATACAGAAGAGGTGAAAGAGATAATGAGAGGAGAAATAGTACGATCAAGGTATCAGGCAACTAAAACGTTGTTGAAAGGTCAGAACGATGAAACTATTATTACAGTTGGAGAAAGTTTTGAGATGATGCAAATGGTGAGTTATACCAACAATATTTTCATTAACACAGATTGCTAAGGAGAAGTAATTTTAATCTTGTATTTGCGTAAGTACCACAGGCGGTTTGGAAATGCATTCCACGTTTAAAATAAATAATAATAAGCCTGCACTGTCTGTACTCTAAATGACGCTTAGAAAATATAAGCACAAGTTGAAAAGATTACACGCCACGTGAAATTCTTTCTGTGTTACTTAAAAATCCAAATATGTCCAGGATGCCAGGAGCTGACTGTTTTTAATTCATGAATGGGAAAAGTCGTGAATTACTTCCACCTCTACTTTCCATTTAACATCACGCTGTGGCAAATATATAAATAACCCACAACGGTGCTGGCCAATGAAAAATAAGTTTGTTAGTGTACTTGTGTGCGATCCGAAATGGAGATATTGCCATATTATCAGATTAAGATCCCATGCATGTGAAGGAAAATCTGCAACAACCAGTTTAAACATTCATTCTCTCCACCACCAATACTCTCCTGATGCAAATATGTCTCTCCCCCAGTAAGTTACTCTCTACTTTTCAACAATACACGTCAAACACATGAAAGCAAAAACATAATCCCCAACTTCCTGGCGACTGTCACTGCAAAAATGACACGTATTGGTCTCTCCTGCATCGGGGCTGAATCAAAACACTGGAACACCCGAGCTAACAGATCTGTGGACCGAACTAAGCATGAACTGCAGCAATTCAAGAAGTTATGTCTCTATTTTCTCAAGGAGAAACAATTAAACATCGAAATGGTGAGTTTACCAGCCAAGCCCAAGTCTCAAAAATCAGTTTGAAAGTTTGGCTCAAAAATTGGCACATGGACATTTTAACTTGTTAGCATTTTTACCGAAATGTTTTAACTGATCATGCTACAATGCTTGAAACGTCAGTGTTTAAGCGACTTGTTCCATATTCGGGAACTTGTAAAAAATATTTCTACACAAAGCTACCACAACATATTATACTGAAGGAAACCTGAGGGGGATAAAAACCCCTTGCAATTAAATAATATGACTTAACTGCGAAACAATAATGGAATAAAATAAACTTTTTCAATTTACACCCAGATTATTCTGTTTTCCCATCTGAATTTCTGGATTATTTGCCCTTTGTGCTGTTGAATAACCTGGTCGCTCCCTCGGTTCACTAAAATGTGTGTCTTGTATGGAATGGTGTGCTATTATCTGGACTGATGAGACTCTCTGACATGAATACGGAAGTAATCATAACCTATGTAAATATATTCCCAAATAAGCAGAAGATATTACCACAACATCTGTCATATCAACATGTCATTTTACCGCTGCCAATTAACATTACTTTCTTCATAGAATCACTACAGTGCAGAAGTAGTCCATTCGGCCCAACGAGTTTGCACCGACCACAATCCCACCCAGGCTCTATCCCCTTAACCCCATGCATTTAGCCTAGGCAGTCCACCTGACAATAAGGGGCAATTTAGCATGTCCAAACCACATAATCCGCACATTTTGAACTGTGGGAGGAAACTGGAGCACCCAGGGGAAACCCACGCAGAGACGGGGAGCATGTGCAACCTCCACACAGACAGTGACACAAGCCACGATCGAACCCAGGTCCCTGGCGCTGTCAGGCTGCATTGCTAACCACTGTGCCAACAAAGATGTCAGAAGAAGACATTCAGTGGTGAACAAGAAATAGAGGATATGGAATGTCATGGAAATCTCACCGTTTCTTTAGAATAGAAAGATTCAAAAATAGCAACTGATTAATTGAAAACAAGGGGTGTGAATTCTAACCCATATTAGATTGAATTTGACAAGCGTTACTGACACCTTTGCTCTCTATTGCCCACGTTGAATTTCCTTGATATCATTGAGTCCAAATCAGCCCGTCACAATTGTAGTTGGGTTCAGAGAAATAAATGGCTGGTCGGAAACTTTCTGCAAGTCCCCAAATGATCATATTTTACTGAGATTGTTTAATTAGAATTTCAGGTAAATCCATTGATTACATCGTGTGTTACTTCACTCTGAAACTGAACTTGATGACCAAAAAAGAGTTGAAAGTGACTTTGGCTGCAAGGATAATCCACCCCGCTATCCTGGTACACTTTCAATATCAGTCATTGAGAATTTCACAGCCCATATTGTGGACTTGTCTTCAGAACATCTTAATCATATACATAACTTGCTGGTTTCTTCAAGTATAACATTTCCCTGCTGCACGACGTGATCAGCAGTCTGGTGATGATCTTACTGGGCTAATAATTCAGACACAAAAGTCAAGAAAAAATATCAACCAGTTGCTGAGTTTACATTTGATTGAGGACATTATCCTGGAATAAAACCTACTTTCTTTAATGGTGACCACATCTCTACAGGAATGTAGTAAATGATTCTTTTTTAAGAAGTTAGCATGGTTTAGGGCAGGAAATCTGTCGCTTCTATCTGCTCTGGCCAACAATTATCTCCAGACACATAATGCTGTGGTTGATTCCTCTGACATCTGAAATAGGCTAGAAAACAATTTGGTCTATCAACACTGATACAAAGGAGTCGCCCAATAATAAAACATAGGAACCAACCAGCATCAACTGGTTGAAACTTGGATATTTCTCTTCCACTCTAGTCTGCAATATCTTCCTCATCAACAAATTGTGAACCTGCACTGTACATGGTGGAGCTGTCTTCACAATTAGATAGTTACCAGTGTACAGGGTGTCCTGGTCCACAACTCAATCCCATGCTGGGTCTGTTGGGGAATTCAGCAGCTTCAACATTCAACACAAGATTTAAAAGGAATTACATTGAACGATGTTGCAGCTTCTCAGCAATCTGTTTGTTCACTGACATGAGGCATCTCATTTCAGTTCCTGCTCTGTGAGGAGCATAACACTGGCACGCATATATCACATTACTGAATACCCTCTCTCAATCTTGTGAGAACTGTGCGATGTTTCAGCAGGGTTACATTAGCATCACTCTGAGGAACACGAAACTGTTGACAAGGTTTTGGCATATATAAATTACTTGGCACTTTTGGAATCAATGCATTCTGATAGCAGTTAATTTTCATAGGAACAATAATTCTCACTTACATCAGAAAAACGGTCAGTCTGAGTCAGAAGACGGGCTGAAATTTAGCTAATTGTGACAGGACGATTTGATACGTTTTATCTTTTTTAATAACAGGCAACATCAAAATACCCGGAGATCCCATGACCTTCTTAATCTCTTCTCTGAATCTGGTCTGTATCGCTGCACAAATGTACGTGTTTGTCCAGGAACTTAAGTGCATGAGAAAATGTCTGGTTTCGTGGTGATATATGCAGGATCTGTATAATCGCCTCAGGAATACGCGGGAGTTGTCACTTTACCAGTTGAAAAAAATAACCACAGTTGTCAGCCACAACAGCACAAAACTGCCTGATGCACCAAAGAGGAAAACGATCGACTTTCTTCCGCCTTTCATCTCCGAGTGCCTGCGATTAACATTGCTTTGACCACAGAACCCTTGTGGATTCCGCTGTCCGCTAAAATACGCTTCACTGTCACAGATTTAAACAGAGATTTTTTAAAAGGAATTAACTGAATTGAAACAGTTTGCAGACCCGAATAAGCCACCCCTGCAATAGGGAGTAAATGGCCACACTGGAGCGACAGCCCAAGGCAATATTCAGAACTATACGTTCAGGTTCATATGCAAAGCAAACCAATCAGGGCAGAAAGTGCTAATATAATTACAATGACAGGTCTCACTGTGCAATAAGTTGTTTCCAGCTGCTGATAACATGTACCAACAAATTTACCTATTGTGAAAAAGAAATCATAAATCAAACAGAAACACCCAGGGTAACAGGATTGATACACAGAATTAACTTACAAACGGCAGTGCAGGACAGGAATGAAAAAGGAAAGTGACAATTTAAAATGTGATGTATGATCACGTTGGAAACGATACCCAGTAGATCTGCTGCAGACATGCCCAATATGTCGGCGCAGACACATTTGGAGAGACCGCACTTTCCTCTGTAGAGTATCATGACGGTTACTAGGTTCGCAGTAGGTAAAAGAGGGAAGAAATAAGCGAGGTTGACCTCCAGAAAAATAACGTCACAAATGATGTCTGAAAAACTGTCGGATGAGTTTTCACGTAGTGTTTGACAGGGATATATGTCATAACATAGACCAGTGTTCGTGATATACTTTTTTTAAAAAAAAGAAAATATTGAACATATTGTATCCGCTGTCCATCGGCAGACAATATTCAGACATTTCGGTGCATTAAATTTTAGAAGACAGTTGATGGGCAGCAAAATATTCAGTTAAAAGACAAACACTAATTGTCAGTCAAATCTTTTATTTTTCTGTGAACATTTATGCCTTTGGAGTTGTTCAGCAACAATGCAGCGCCTGGGGGGAATTGGACATGTTCTTTACAGGCGAGCGGAGGCTAGCAACTCCATGTAAGGTGACTATTTATACAAATATCTTTCAAAATCCTACAATAGATGGAGTTCGCTGAAAGGCGAGAAATCAGATGGAGTTCGCTGAAAGGCGAGAAATCAGGGCAGAGCACGGAGACGAATTGAATTGATTCAAAAGGATCCGATGAATAATTGCATTTCTGGTCTGGACAGTGTTTTGTTGTGAGCAGTGTGTTATAGCCGTGCGGAATCAGTCTCACCCTTCTCAGGAACATAGGAACATATGCAGGCAATTCAGCCCCTCGAGCCTGCTCCTCTATTCAATAAGAGCATGGTTGATCTGTGTACGAACTCCATGTACCTGGCCTAAGTCCACATCCCTCGATACAACCTGCTGAAGATACAGTTGTCTATTTCAGACTTAAACCTATCAATTGAAACAGCATCCACCGCCGTTTCAGGAGGAGTGATTTCCTTCACCACTCCCTGCATGTTGAAGTGTTTAATTAAACATCTCTCCTGAAGAGCTTGGCCCGATTTTTTTTGGATCAAGAGCCCTCAACCCTGACCCTTCTGAATTCGATGGAATGAGGGCCTAATTTGTCTAATCTCTTTTCGTGACGTAACACCTGATATCCAGGTGTAATTCCTGTAAACCTGGGTTCATAGAATCAGAGAAACCCTACAATGCAGAAAGAGGCCATTGGGCCCATCGAGTCTGCACCACCCACAATCCCAGCCAGGCCCTACCCCCATATCCCTACATATTTACCCGCTAATCCCTCTAACCTACGCAACTCAGGACACTAAGGGGCAATTATAGCATGGCCAATCGTCCTAACCCGCACATCTTTGGACTGTGGGAGGAAACCGGAGCACCCGCAGGAAAACCACGCAGACACGAGGAGAATGTGCAAACTCCACACAGACAGTGACCCAAGCCGTGAATCGAACCCAGGTCCCTGGAGGTTTGAAGCAGTGTGAAGCAGTGTGCAACCGTGCCACCCTCGAGAGGCTGAATTACTTGGAGGGTTGCAATCCCTCCAGGGTAAAAACGTCCTTCCTACAGTCTTGTTCCCATCCTGCTCGCACTTCTTTAAGTATATCTAGTGCTTGTACGACTGTGGCGTAACATCTGCATCCCCACGTTGTAGCCCTTTAGATATGAAGGATAGTATTCTTGATTATTTTCTGCACATGCACGTGACATTTTAGACTTTTGCACCTGAAACTCCAAATCTCGTTGGACACCCAAAAATTTAACTTTGTGCCTTAAAGAACACCCGACTCTACATTTTTGATCCGAAATTGATAACCAAAATTGTTTAGTTCAAAATCCATTGATCACAGCTTGGCCCATTCACCCAATCTATCAATATCCTGTTGTAATTTTATGTTGAGCACAACACGTTCAACAATGCTACCCAATTTTGTGCCATCCACAAATTTGGATGTTTGTGTTTTTATGGCCATTGGCGTTACTGAATATTGTAAAAAATCTGCAAAGGCCCGAAGACGGATTGCTCCGAGACGCCACTCGTCACACCTTCCCAATTTGAATATTTATCCATTATTAAACACTCCGTTTTCTGTTTTGCAACCAATTTCCTATCCATGTCAGAAATCTACCTTCAATTCCATGGCCCTTCACGTTAGCAAAGGATCTCTTCCGTGAATTTCATCAAAAGCCTTCTGGAAGTCCAAATAAACAACATTCAGCTACATGTCTCTGTGCACTGTCCTTGACACCACTTCAACTACTTATATGACGTTTTTCAGGCATGACCTAATCTTCATGAATGCAGGTTCACTCTCCCTGATTAATTGAAATTTCTCGAAATTATCAATTACGGTATCCTTGAAATAGCACTCCAACAATTTCCCAACTACCAACTGTGGCTGACTGGTCTCTCACTCACCTGTTTCCCTCTGTTCCTCGCCTTAAAGAGCGGACAGACTCGAGCACATTTCCAGTCCTGGGCGACAAATCCTGAATCTCGGGAACTGTGAAATTTTATAGTTAGGTCAGCGACAATGTCTTCTGCGCCCTTTCACACCTGTGAAAGGAAACAATCAACTCTGGGAATTTCTCAATCTTCAGTTGCATTATTTTCTCCATTATTGATGATTCATTTAAGCTAACTCTACTTAGGACGTGTCCCTGATCCTCTGTTAGTTTCTATGGGACTTCCAGCAAGCACCTCCCATTTTCTACTGTGAATACTGATGCAAAATACTCCGTCTCCAATTTCGCCATGGCCATTGACAACATTCCCACCTTGTGTCTTCATTGGGCCAATAGTGCATTTAACCAGTCACTTGCCCTTTACATTACTAAAATCTCTTGATATTGGAATTTATGTCCCTTTCAAGTTTCCTTACATAGTTCCTTTTTGCTGCTCTTAGAAGCAGTTTCGTGGCTCCTTATTAACATTTTTTTATTAGCCCCTTTCTGTGAGATCTGTACTTTTCTTTGCATTCCTATAAGCACTGTATTTTGTTTTTATGCTGTCGCTTACATCCGTAGAAGCCCATGCATTTTTATTTCGTGACATGCAGCTTTAGCATCTCATGAGCACAAATTCCTTCTCAATAGCATTAAATATTTATTTGAATACCCTGCACTGTTTCTTGAGTATTCTGCCCATGAACATAGCTTCCCAACTTTTTGTAGACAGTCGTTACCTCATCCAATAAACGTCGTCCTCGGCTAAATCCAAAATTTTCCTCTCCGATCTTTGCTTCTTTTTTACATTTGCAACACTAAACCGAATCATGTTGTGAGCACTGTTTGACAAGTGCTCACGAACAACTAGGTCACTAATTAAATCAGGTTCAATACTCAGTACTAGGTCCAGTAAATCTTAACCTCTTGTCGCATTCAAGACATGCTGCTGTAGGAAACGAACCTGGACGCACTCCAGAAACTCATAATGTTTCTGGCAGGTAATTGCCTGTCCTTCCCAGTCTACGTTAAGATTAAAATCGCCAATTTGTTCTAATTGCTTTTACTACATTTTGCCAAATGTCAGCATTTGTAATGTCTAAACTAAAGTTAAAGTTAATTTTCCTTTAAACTTTATTGTTTATTCAGTAGCCACAAATAAGGCTTACATTAACACTGCAATGAAGTAACTGTGGAATTCGCCTGTAGTAGTCTATAGTCCTCACTGTACTCTAAGTGGGGCATATCTGGTGTTTGTACAACTGCGACATAACATCTCCATCCCGACACTTTATATAGCCCTTTATAATTTCAGCAATGTATTTTTGTGCATTTCTCTGGTGACTCGTTGGACAATAGCTGCATGGTAAGGTCTTAACTTTCAGTTACTTTCTGCAACAAGTTTGCACAAACCCTCCAGAATTGAAATCATTTATGCATTCACTTCAAGTTTGAAGTTTATTTATGGGTCACAAGTTGGCTTACATTGACAATGCAATGAAGTCACTGTGAAAATCCTCGAGTCGCTGCACTCTGGCGCCTGTTTGGGAAAACTGAGAGGAAATTTAACATCGCCAATAACGTGCACATCTTTGGACTGTTGGAGGAAATCGGAGCACCTGAAGGTAACCAAAACCGATACACGGAGAATGTGCAAACTCCACACAGACAGTGACCCAGGCCGGCAGCCAAACCCACATTCCTGGCACTGTGACGCAGCAGTGCTCCCACTGTGCCACCTTGCCGCCCCTCCCCTCTCTTCATCTCTCTCTCTCTCTCTCTCTCTCTCCATCTCTCTCTCTCTCTCGTTCCTGCTCACTGCCTTTCAGAATCCTTCTTTTTTCATTACATAAGCCTTTGGTTCAGAAATGTGACACACATGAATTTAATGTGTTGTTATTTTAAGTGATGAAGAGAGAATGGAGAATTGGATCCCAATTCCTCTTGCTATTTCCGCCTATGTGTGTCCACATATGTTGTCATCTGTGGACCAAAATGTTTTACTTGACTGGGACCTGTTCCTGTCAGCGGACTCCTGCGTACAGTCTGTGACCGTCATCAGGCTTGAGATGCCAATGCTGCACTAATACTCATCACTCTGATATTCCGAACAATAAATATTCCTCAGAAAATGTTTTAGCTGATTATCCTCAGGTGTTTATTGATGAGAACATATTTTGATAATTTTCCCTGCTGAGGTTACTACATAATAAGTGCGATATAATGCGATGAGTGGTGGAGCGTTGTGGGTTTTGGATGTGTGGGGATCAGAGAAGTCAGGGATCTATTCAGCAAAGGATATACTCACCTCTCTCTCTCTTTCTCTCGCTCTGCACATATCTATCACTCTCGTCTCTTGTATTTCCAAGTGGATGGTTAAGTTTACAAATATCAAAAATAAAATAAGATATTTTAGTTTGAAAGGGGGAAATTAGATAAAGAGTGAACTAAATTTCCGTCTGGATCCTTGTACCTCTGCTTGTGAGCTTTGGTGTGAGCTGTGGTAGGGTCTGCCCTGTGTGACTGGGGCCTTCTCCTGTCAGTGAACAACTGTGTACAGCTTGTGGATTGCATCAGCTTCTTGGAGTCCAATACTGCAGTAATGTTCCACGCTCTCGGTCTCCCTCTGATTTCCCAGATAATGTCTACAATCTAGGCAACATCACTGCATAAATGCATGATAAAAACCTATGAGAGCTGAAAGGACAAAGGACAAAGCCCTTGAGGAGAGGGCGAGAGGACAGAGGACAGAAAGTCCACAACTTGAGGGGAATGTGTGAAGAGAACACAGTGACGGACAGTCAGCTGGACCTCGAGGAGAGTGTAAGAGAAAGACACTGGGATACCGGGACAGAAAGGCAACAGAACCTTGAGGAGATCACAGCGTGGTACATTTTAATCTTGTTATGGATAAAGTAATGTTTCGCAAAGGTGCATCGGGGCTGCAGCAGGCAACCATTAAAAGGTAAGGATGGCACATTGTGCAGCACTGCTGCCTCACAGGCAAGAGAACCAGTTTCAATTCCGGCCTCGTGTGGTTGATTGTATGGAGCTTGTACATTTTCCCCGTCACTGCGTGGGTTTCCTCCGGGTGTTCCGATTCTTTCCCCAAGATCTAAAGATCTGCAAGCTCGATTGATTGGTCAAGCTATATATGACCCTAGTGTCCGAAGATATGTACGTTACAGGAATTAACCGAGTAATTATGTGATAAGACTGCATAAGTGCCAGTAAGACCCAATGGTCAAACTGGCCTCCTTCTGCACTGTACGGATTCTATGACTGCATTCAGCATTGAAGTCATTTAACTTTAATACTGTGCTGATATTTTCCTTGGACATTTTTGCTAATTCCCTTTTCATTCAGTGATTGTGGGAAAGTAGTTATTATAGTTCCTTTCAAATACTTGGTCCTCGTTCGGTAATCAACCAATGGGTTACCTATTAAACTTCTCAAATAGGAAACTCGGAGCTGAGTTTGATCTGTTTAGGGGAAAATTTTCCCCGAAGGGAAAAGCGGGTGTAAAGCAGGTTAAAAGGAATCCAACCTCCACTTATCCCCCTTCAAAATGTAACTCAGTTTTTTTTTTCTTATTCTTGATATTGATGGTTTTCCGTGAATTCAACTTTGAAAACACCAGAGAATTACTCGGATTCAATGAGATTCACTGCTTCTCGAAATGTTTTTTTTTCTTTGCCCATTGCCGGAGTTATACTTTGTGTAGCCCTGCTCTCTCCTTCATTGCTGACCCCTTCCCCCCACCAGTAACTTCCTGCCTCCCCCCCCCCCCCGCCCCAACAATGATTATAACTAATTAATGCAACATTTTCGTCGTTATTTTCTTAAATTGGTTTCATCATGGCGTTAATTTCACAGGAACTGAACATTTATGACTTAATAGAATTCACAGCTGGCTTTTCCATCGTCTTTCAGTTTAAATTTATGTAGTGATGTTGACGAGTCTGCCCAGAAGATCAGCGAGCAGGAGGAAAATATTGCAATATTCCATGGGGAAAAATGATGCCACTCAGAGACTTTACACAGACGCGCCATGAGAGGGAACGACGCCAGTCACAAAGAACAGACCTCACCGCAGCTCACAGCAAAGCTCACATCCAGAGCTGCAAAGATCCAGACGGAATGTTGGTTCAATTCAACGTAATTTCCCCCTTTTAAGTTAACATATCTTATTTTATCTTCAAGATTTGTGTACGCAGATGTTCATTTAAAAGGATAGGAGGCAAGAGAATGGAGAGATGGTTGCCGTCTTGGCTGAGAATATCCCCTGACCTCTCAGCACTTCTACATATCCAAAACTCACACTGCCCCAGCACACACTTCGCCAAAGTCGTCTTTAAGCAGCAATCTCAACAGGGAATCTATTGTGGGTTCCTACAAGTAGTCAAGAGAAGATATTTCGGTAAGAAAGGAAGAGAGCGATGGAGAGCGGAAGAGAGCGATGGGGAGGGGGGAGGGTCGGGGCTGGGAGAGTGGGGCGGGAGCGGGCAGGGAGCGGGCAGGGAGCGAACGTCGCAAACAGATAGAAACGTGTATGGAATAGATGGGTTGAATAAATTCATTTTGAACACTGACTTAATGAGAAGCTGGAATAATGGTTGGTTTACTGCAAACTTGTTCCAGCTAGTAACTGGAATTTGAGACCTTACCATCTAGTTATTTTCCACTGAGTCGACCGAGAAATCCATTTGTAACATATTGTTGGAAATGAACTATTTAAATTGAACGACATAAAATCATCTTTCACCAATATGATTTTTTAAAAAGTGAACAACAGTATAAGAACATAAGAAATAGGAGCAGGAGTAGGCCATCTGGCCCTTCGAGCCTGCCCCGCTATTCAATAAGATCATGGCTGATCTGAAGCGAATCAGTTCCAACTCCCGCCTGCTCCCCATAACCCCTAATTCCCTTATCGATCAGAAAACTATCTAACCGTGATTTAAACATATTCAACGAAGACGCCTCCACCACTTCAATGGGCAGAGAATTCCAGAGATTCACTACCCTCAGGAGAAGAAGTTCCCCCTCAACTCTGCTCTGAACCGCCCCCCCCCCCCTTATTTTGAGGTTGTGCCCTCTAGTTCTGGTTTCCCTTCTAAGTGGAAAGAATCTCTCCACCTCTACCCTATCCAGCCCCTTCATTATCTTACATTTCTCTATAAGATCACCCCTCATCCTTCTAAACTCCAACGAGTACAGACCCAATCTGTTTAATCTCTCCTCATAAGCCACACCCCTCATCTCCGGTATCAACCTGGTGAACCGTCTCTGCACTCCCTCCAAGGCCAATATATCCTTTTGCAAATAAGGTGACCAAAACTGCACACAGTACTCCAGTTGCGGCCTCACCAGTGCATTGTATAGTTGCAGTAAGACCTCCCTGCTTTTATATTCTATCGCCCTCGCGATAAAGGCCAACATTCCATTCGCCTTCTTGATCACCTGCTGCACCTGCAGACTGAGTTTTTGCGATTCGTGAACAAAGACCCCCAGGTCCCTCTGCACAGTCGCACGATGTAATTTTTCTCCATTGAAATAACATTCCAATTTATTATTATTTCTTCCAAAGTGGATAACCTCCTATTTTCTAACGTTATATTCCATCTGCCAGATCATCGCCCACTCGCTCAGCCTATCCAAATCTCTCTGCAGACTTTCCGCGTCCTCCACGCAATTCGCTTTCCCACTCACCTTCGTGTCATCAGCAAACTTGAATACCCTACATTCAGTCCGCTCCTCCAGACAAGATATATAATAGTATAATATATTTTTATCTTTTGTTGCAGCCACGCAGACATATTCTGTAGTTTTCCATGAAAATAAATATAAATTTACCACTTTCACAAGGCTTGTGAATCTTTTTTTGTCAACGAGTATGTAATATTTGAGCAGCTGATGGCAGTCGCTATAGGTAAATGAAGGACCACACACAATCACCACCCCCTCCCCCAATTTGTACACCCAGGGACCACACAAACTGAAGTAAAATTAAAATTGCGTGTCCGCTTCCACCAACACAACTACTATACGACTGTCCAACTCTAGGTTAAATATTCATAAGTTTTATTTATTATAGTATCACTCTTGTTATGCAGCAAAGTTTCAGACATATTGCCCGCAGCAGGCTTCTACAGCGAACAGTGATTATATGCTCAGTTCAAACCATTTCAGTGATATAACCTGTGCGGTATTCATCGACCAGAAGAACAGATGAGCATTACTGCAGGATTAATTCCTCACAGGAGAGAACACTCACAGTCTCTGGACTGCACTCGCTGACAAGGACAGAGACTACTCAAACAGCAAATCCTTTCGACAGCTCAGAGAAAACTGGAAGTGGCAAGATAGAGATGGGGTCTAATAGTTCACCACTGAGAGAAATGTTGTACATTTTACTTCCAGTCTGCGATAGTGTTGCTGCCATGAGAACAGCTGGTTCACAAATAGTTGACAGTGGTTCGACTCCCTGCCAGTACAGTATGTGACAATATCTGACCCTTAAGCCATTCAAGTGAGGAATTCGAAATCACCACCATTGCTTTTGGGCCTGTAGTGGCAAATGAGGGTGGAATTCAAAAAGCAAGAACTTCAAAGTCGTTTTTTAATATAAAAGACTCAGGTCTCTTCTTTATTGTTAGCATTTATAACTTTCCGCGAACTGTAATGTGTAATCAGAATTGAATTTCTCGGATTGCGTGAGATTCACTGATTCTCCAAATCCTTTCCTCTGATGCTTTCTTTTTCTTTCTTAATTATATATCAATACCCACTCAGGGACTGTTTAATTCTTCAAAAACCAAGACACGGATTTGCTCATGCTCGGAGTCTGTGATACAGTCGGAAGGTGCTGGAAACATGCAGCATCACCGGTAACATGTGAAGAAAGAGGAAAGTTTCATTCTCCCAGATTTTCAGTGCTTTCCCATTAGATTTTTTTTCTGTGAAACTTCCTGCGATGTGCTCAGTTTTTTTTATTCATTTGTGTTTTTGTAAGCCAACACGTAATATTCAATGGATAAATTAGCAAAGCAACGATCATGATGATGTAGACACAGTTCTCCCTGCATAATATACGGTTTTCAGTTTCTACCAACGTGTAGTTATAACCCAGTCAAATGTGAGGTCAACTGTAAATCACACCAACAGAGACACGTTGGCACAATGCAAATATATCATAGGTGTTGTTGTGAAGTGGAGGTGGAACCCCGCTCTGAGAACTAACGCCTAACTACACAAAGAGGATTATCTCGCCTCATTATCTGTAAAGGTGAGTGTGACGTGGTGCGATCTGCTCTTCAACATCTTTTAGTGGTTAAATCAAAATAACTCCCTGACACACTCTCGAACGTCAACAAGGAACTACTTATTTATCATACTAACAGTGAGAATGTTAACTAAACTACTAACAGACCGAATAAAACACGATTCTAATGGAATGCTGTTCAGATAAAAACAATTCCCATTTATTAACAAAAAACAATAGACTTTTGGTCAATCTCTCAATTACAATCAAGTATTTTTGTCTTCCGGAATATTCTGCACCTTCTCTGCTGATTCTTCTTTATTCTTTCTTCATTGGTACTTTTGCCATCAAGACGATGCTTTCTTTCAGACATCAATGAAGCTCAAAGCTGAGCTGAGAGGTGTTATTTCGGCAGTTGGCCGTTGCTCTCTGTCCCACCGTCCTCTTCTTTTTGTGCATGTGATGACATATCAAAATCCCCTCCAATAGGATTGGTCCAAGGTTGACAAACCCATCAAATTTAAATTTAATAGATTCTTTTTATCTAAGTGCCTAATTCAAAATGATTGGTTGAATTTTTAAAAAAATCAAAAGCCTGAAAGTCTGTTGCCTTACTAACCCTGCTGCTTGGCATTCCGATGCAAATGTTTCACTTTGGATGTTTCATTTTTGGGCACTCTACCTGTGCTTGCATTTTTTTAACATTCTATGCACAGAAAAAGCACCACCCTTTTAAAGGGACCATTCAATGCGCACTACCTAGCATTATACTGTTTTACAAACACCAATTTTCAATTACTCTGCTCAACTTCGCAACACTGTGAAGAAGGTAATTCCTAAGCAGCTAATACTATTCAAAGGTAGCATGCAGTCTTTAAGAAAATCAGGGATCAACAAAGAGTTAAATGATTTTTAAGCAGCTAACACAGGCAGCTTACACAAATGTGAATGCAGTAAGTGAATCAAAACAAGTAGTTATGATTTTAAAAAAATATGCTGATAGTTTAAATATCTTTTAAATGTATTGTTCAGTCTATTCAAGCAAATGTACCAAAGGGCATGATGCTAAATGTTATTAGATTAAAACCAGATATCTGGGAACTGGCTAGTCAGTAATAGTGATGTTGGGAATTCCTAGGAGAGAACATATTCTGCAACATTAATGAATAGATGCATTCACTTCCCAGACAGAAGGATGGATACGCCCCTGGACGCAGGAACACATATCTAATCAACTTGGCAGTGAGACAGTACGAATGTTCACTTTGACCTTACGGTAGTGTCTGCCGTTAACAGGCAACAGGGATGGGTTTCAAGTCAAGGAGAGAGACCATGTCTGGACTCGAAGGACGAATAAGGTATCGCCATGCTATTCAGTATCAAATGGCTGGCTAAGGCACTTGACAGCGATTTGTTTTGACGTAAGGCTACCTAACGGAATTGATTTAAACTAATGTAAGGAGGGATTATTGATTTGGAAAAAAGTATAATTGATCTGTATTTGACTATGTACTGCAAATCTTTCGGAGTGGTTCTGCAGCTCTATTCCCAAAGCTGTTTAACGCTTTGGAATTCTCCGCTTGGCTGTATGTTTGTTTTCTTTGTTCTTTGCGAAATAAATTTGTTTCGTCTTTCCACAGAGGTATTTGCCTTGTGAGTTTTAAATTGTCTCAGTTAAGACACAATTAGCCACCTTCAAATTTCCCCACAACAAGATGCAAACGACAAGAATTAAGGAAATGAATGTGGAAAACGTCTGCTGTAAATGTGAAACACAATTCAATTGGCGAGTCAGCCATTTGATCAGCCGTTGCCTTGTCTACGATATAGATCCATCTGGAAAGGCCATAATATTCACTGCAGCGGCTCCATATTGTCAATAGTTTGACGGTAGAGGGCAGAGAAGACTGACAGGCACAATGGTTAACACTGCTGCCTCACAGCGCCAGGGACCCATGTACGATTCGCAGCTTGGTTCACTGTCTGTGTTGAGTTTGCTTGTTCATCCTGTGTTTGCGTTGGTTTCCGCTGGGTGCTCCATTTCCTCCCACAGTCTGAAAGATGTACTGGTGAGGTGCATTGGTCATGCTAACTTCTCCGTCAGTGTACCCGAACAGGCGCCCCTGTGTGGCAAGAAGGGAATTTTTACAGTAACTTCATTGCAACGTTAATACAAGCCTACTTGCGACTAATACATAATTCAAAACGTTAACCTAAGGGGGCACTCAGATAAAACTCGTCATTGCTGTGTGGCAATTTGCAGATGTGTTTAAAACTAGTTGCAGCTTTTCACTGCGGAATGTTGGAAACATTGATTTTATTTAAAAACAAATAAATCAATAACTGCCTTTTTCTGAACTGTCTTTGCAAATTTAATACAAGCACAATTGTCATGCTAATAAATAAACTTTAACACTTTAGCAGTTCCTTCAGACATATTTCATTTACAAGGTAACAATGTGCTTAAGAATTAGGATGGAGAACAGTAAAACACAAAAACCGGCTTTCCCATTGAAACCCAGATGCTGATGTGTCAAGGGTCGGGTACGGTGAGGCTATTGTGACCTTGCATGAGTATACACAACTGGACTTATGGCTCAACCGTCCATTAATCTTCTTCACCGGTTTCGCTACTCTTTCGTAGAGTTTGCACTGTGTTGAATTTGCAGGTTCTCCCCGTGTCTGTGTGGGATTCCCCCAGTTCTCGGATGACTTCCCCCATCCAAGATGTGTAGGTTACTTGGATTAGCCACGGTGAATGTGTGGTGTTAGGGGGGTGGGTGCGCGGTGGAAAGTTCTTTCAGGCGGTTGGTACAGACTCAATGGGCCAAATGGCCTCCTTCTGCATTGTAGGAGTTAAATGACTTTCTTTCGCTGAAAGTTTGGATGTACAAATGAGGCTTTGTTTCTGCCATTGAAAGCTTAGTGAAGTGGCAATACTTTAGCGGTATCATGAAGCAGATGGAAGGTAATGCATAAGAATAGCTTATGATGGGAATTACAGTGAGTGGTGTCTAAGCAGCAAAGGTACGGAAGGGGAGGATGCGGGACAACAGCCAGGGCTGTATTGGGATTGTGAACTTTGACATAACAAATAGTTGGACAGGGGTGTTAACAGTAAATAAACAGGAGGGAGGAAAATCTGGACAACATCGTGGAGGTGGATAAGCACATTCTTGATGATTTTGTGGATATGTGGTCAAAAGCTTATCTCAGTGTCTCATCTGACACTAAATTTTCAAACAGATTTTTTTGTCCCGAGCAATACCTTGACAGAGGAAAGAATATGCATATGGCATTTAGATTGCTGCGCCATCCTCCTCACGTTGAAGTTATTACTAAATAGTGTATCATCTGCACGTTTTGAAATGGTTCCATGTCACCCATGTTCCCCGTCATATATATATATTTATTTATTTATTTATATATATATATATATATATATATATATATATATATATATATATATATATATATATATATATATATATATATATATATATATATATAATGAGGAAAAGGAAGAGACCCATCACTGACCTCTGAGGAACTCCACTACAAATCGTCCTCTTGCACAGATGTACTCAAATGAATCACTCGCTCTGTCCTGCCGCTAATAGCTGAGCTCTGTTATTCGTGCCCCTTTCAAACCATGAGTTATACACTTGCCCAGAAATGTGCCATATGGCCTTGTAGCAAATGCCTTTTTGGACGTCCATGCACGCAACTGCAACAGCATTGTCCACACTAACCTATTTCTGTTGCCTTTTCAAATATTCCTGCGGTTTAGTTCAATGGAACTTTCCCTTCATAAATTAATGCAAGTCTATGAAAACGTCTGTATGCAGTCCCAAATAAAGGGAATTGAGTGCAACGCTTTGGAGGATGATTGCTTAGCCAATCATGTGACTATTGCAAAAACGCTGAAAACACGAGGACAGATTCTCACAGTTGCATACAGTGCAAATTGGTACTTTGATGAACAGCCATTTTGCCACTGTAGCGGGAGCGGAACACCATTTCAGCAATTGAAACATGGGATTCTTGGAAATATGAACAGAAATTATGGAGGCACAGCGTGTTAATTTATTTTGCAAAGGAAGGACAGTTGGAGATGGGGCAGTAAGTTCTAAGAACCATGCGTTCAAAGGCTCTTCCTTGAGGAGAGATGCGACCATAGAAAATTTAAAGGAGCAACCAACCTCAGCTTAAGAAGGAGAGACGGTAACAACAACAGCCAACAGGTGAGCTAGCAGGGAAGTTTGAGTGGTCAGCTATCGAGTCGGATATGGATCCAGGCAGCCAGGAGACAGGTCTCAAGTGAAAGATGGTTTTTAAGCAGCAATGATGAGGATATCGTAAACAAATAGAGAAATGCGTAAGTACAGGACGACGCAGTTGCATTTATTCCAAGTGAAGTTGTCTTTGATTTGGTGCTTTTTTTTATCCCTGGCAAAAACATAATAAAATTTAAAAAGAGCTTGAAACGGTATGTGGTTGGAGATTGAGACAAGCCGTTGGTTAGAGATGGATTTAACTATGATTGGTATGATATGAGTACCTAACTGGGCCTGTCCAGGTTTAGAACGGATCATTTTTACTTGCTTCTCGAAATTCTTCATTTTCGGCCGTATGAGTAATGGGTAACCGAATAATACATGTATCTGAACAGATAATGCTCTGCTATGCTCTGCGCGAAGGCATCCCTTCACTTGTACAGTATGAGGCACCGATCCGATTTTTTGAGTTACCACTACAGACCTCGGGACTAAAGAAAGGTGATGACCTTAACTTCATTCAGTTCATTTGAAAACCAGGATCGCGGGAGCAGCAATCGACCCAAACAGCATTGAAAATAGTTTACAAATCACAAATTAAAATATAGAAAATCAAATTAAATATTTACCTTACATAAAAGCAAATAAAATCAATATAATTCAAATAATGTGCTGTCTCCATGTATAATGGGCGGGAGGGAACTGCTCGAGAAATGAACGGTAGCTGCTGATATCTGACATCCCTCAGTGTTCCCCACTATACAGCAGTAAGTACCTAACCGAGAAATCCAAGTTGAAGAATATTTGTTGTGAGTTATTGTTGCTAAACAAACAAACAGTAGATTATACGTCAGTCCATTCAGAACTACAATGTAAAAGTTGAACAGATAAGTCCACAAATCTCCTGATCTTAAAATTAATCAACAGAAAGAGATCCCAAAGCAAGGTAACTTTTTTGACCAGCATGCTGATGAAACAAGAAGGGGACCATGTATGTTAGTATACTCGGAGCATGTGGTGAGATTTGTTATCGAAAACTCATTTGTCAGGAACAGTGGAACTGAACTGATGCGAATGTAAACTGAGTTTGAATGTGATTTGATTAATTCTAAATCTCTGATGATAAATTTCAAAAAAACGAAACAACAGAGATTTGGGTTGTAAGCAATTAAAGGCCGAATAGACACGACTTCGAAATACCTGATCACAGACAACCATGGTTATTTTTCAAGTTAATTACTGGACAGTTTTAAACAGATTGATATTAATTCAACATACAACAGAGAGAAACACACAACTATAAATCGCAATAATTGTTAAAGATGCGATAATGTTGCGATACTGAATATGGATTTCTCCGGAATGGAAGTACTTTGGTGTTTCGAAAAAGAACAGAGTAAAGAGAAAACGATATTGCAAAAAGGTTGCAATATAAAACAGTGTACAAACGACTTTAGAACATCGAATATAACGAAAATAACAGAGAATGAAAAGCTCACCCATTAGACACAAAAAAATGTGATCTGAAACTAGGAAAAGCTTTTTTTTTAATAAATCCATTTATTATTGTCACAAATACGTTTACATTTAGACTGCAATGAAGTTGTTGTGAAAATTCCCGAGTCACTAGGTGCCGGTGTCTATTCAGTTACACGGAGGGAGAATATAGCATGGCCAGTGCACTGAACCAGCACAAGGTTTGGACTGTGGGAGGAGACTGAAGCACCTGAAGGAAATCCGCAGAGACAAGGGGAAAAAGTGTAAATTCCATACCGAGAGTGGCCCAAGCCGGAAATCGAACCTAGGGTTCGAGCACTGTGAGGCAACGGTGCTAACCATCGTGCTGTCCCATTTGAAACTAACATGAAACCAAAATGTCGAGCAAAAATAGCAAACTCGCAGAATAATTTATCCAAAGATCTGCGGGTTAGGTTGATTGGCCATGCTAATATTGCCCCTTAGTGTCTTGAGATGGGTAGGTTAGAGGGATTCGCGGGTAAATATGTAGGGATATGGGGGTAGGGCCTGGGTGGGATTTTGGTCGGTGTAGACTCGATGGGACGAATGGCCTCTTTCTACACTGTAGGGTTTCTATGTTCTATGTCTATGTCTAATTCATTATCAGCAAAGATTCACTATTGGAGACATTCATGAAATGAAAGGTTATGCGGCAGAAGTAGGAACAGGTTGCTGAATTGGATGATCAGCAATGATCATAATGAGTGGCGAAGCAGGCTCGAAAGGCAAAATAGCCCTCTCCTGCTACAATTTTCATGATTATATGTTAAAAAGAACAGATTCTGTGCACCTGCGGAACGACCTCGGAGAGTTGTTAAAAAAAAGGTAACTGTAAAGATAGTGAATGAGTTCGCTTTGATATTTCACAATTAAAATGATAGTTCAAAAGTTCCCCAGAAGTGGAAAGCAACAATCATAGCCTCATTATTTAAGAAGGCAAGAAGGTATAAAACGGGAAATTCTGAATTTATTATTATAGCCACGCAACGAGATCACAGCTATTAACAGGGCTATTGTAAAAGGGAACTTGTGAAATCAAACTATAACTCAAGATAATCAAAACTGAATTATGAACAGGAAATGGATTTTGACCAATAGATTCATAGATTTGTTACAGCGCATGCGGTCTTTGCTGGCTCTCCCGAGAAACAAGCTATCAACTACCAATCCACTGCCCTCTCCAGAAGACTTTCCGATAAAACATTTTCTACAATATTGTAAAACATGGTCTCCAAACTATCATTTAAATCACCTCTGAGTAAACGGCCTATACTTAGCAACAACTGGGCTTTTCCGTAGCGTCATCTTAAGATTATGTCTGCAAATAGCTGGCTCTCCCTTTCTTCACTGTGTTTTTTGGGCTATGTCTCAGAACACTTGCTGCTGTATTGACGTCTGTAGCAAAATAAGAGCTGGATGGTGGATTCTGCGGAAAGGCAGAAAAAGAACATGGCAAAACCTCTTCACCGAACTCCCTCTCTCAGTGTGGCACTCTAACGCAGATAAAAACAGCACTGAAGAAAGCTTTATTTTTTCCATCAATTCAAGTCAACTTCTCGCAAACGAAATTTTAAATTCTGCTTGATTGCAAATTTAAGTAAAAATAGGAGTTCAGATATTAAACTTTACGATAAATTATCCCTTTAAACTCACTTGCTCATTCAACTCAAACTTAAAACATTAATGCAGCCAAAGCAACACTTCACTGCAGATAAACTTCAGATATTTAAATAGATTAGAAGATGGCGTTTCATTCTGATACTGATCAGACCAGCTGCTCACTTTTTCTGCGCCAGCCAAAAACCAGCTATCCAAGCATATTGAATTTTCCAGAACATGGATCATTGCTAAGAGGTTGCAGCATCCGTCATACATATCCACACTCCTTTAAAATTTAGTGTGTTTTTCTTCCTCAAATAACTTTTCACGCTGGGTTTCCTGACCACTACTATCCTCTGTATGAAAGGAAAATCCCGAAATGCCATGTAATCCTTCTATGTATCACATTAAATGTTTGGCCCCTGAATTCTCAGTCACGGATGCTGCGAAGTTGAGTTTTGAAGCTGGAATTTGATGTTGGTAAAAATGTACAAAAATTGTTAAAATGCTCAAGGAAAAAAATATTGTGATGTTCCTTTAAAAGCTGATGTTTTGTTTCAGTGCTTGGATGTTTAAAATGCAAAGTACAGACAGATTCCAAGCTGAAACACTTGTATCAAAAAATCATGCAGTATTCTTCACAAGACAACCTTCTATCAAATTTAACGCAATCAATTTTAAACAGGCACTCAGCTAGCAGGAACACATCAAATTTGGATTGGATGGAGCTGACCACATCAGAGCAATCCTATTGTAGAAAAATTGATAGGTCCTCGCAGATATAAAAAAGACTGCAGAGAAGACGGGGAACAGAAGAGCAACAGAAGAACTGCCACCTCTCATGCCTCGAGAGGGAGAGAACAGGTCACAACTCTGCCAGCTTCAGACATCTCATCTGAGATCGCACCATCTAAATAGCAAGAGGTACTAAATCAGAGAGAGCTTATAGGCAGAGGAGTCAACAGAGGAACGCAAAGAGATTCCAAAAGCCACAAAACTGGTTGAATTTTTGAGTGTGACTGAATTCTATTATTATACTATTTTTACTTATTGAAAGCATATTCTGTTTATATAACCAGCATTCCATTAGATTCTTATTTTATTCGGTATGTCAATTGTTTTGTTAAAATTCCCTGTTAGTGAAATGAATAGATTGTTAAACCTTCGTTTTAAATTGAATGTCAGGTATTTATGTCAGTTAACCACCAAACTTTACTGAAGAAAAGTTCACAGCTTCCAAACACTTAAAAAAATTATAAGGCGAGGAATTTCACTTTGGGCGATTCGGCATTACTTCTCAAAAGGGTGTCAACCTCCGCATCATAACACACTGCGGGATCGACTACTGGATCAGAACAGTTCTAAATCTTTAAATAAACCTTAAGTGAAGAAATGGTTCTTAACATTTCTAAAGGGGTACCGGCAGTCGAAGATTTTTCCCAAATTTGCCAAGAAACATTAAAGATACAGAAAAAGGTGACACTTGTCGAATTAGCAAACAGGCTAAAATTGTGTTCCACCAGGCATAATAAGAAAACTGAAGTTGTAATGGAGTTAGCCAAGCATTTAGGAATTCCAGGGAAACAGTCAAGTGCAGTGGAGTTAGAAAGAAAAAACAAATTGCAACCGAGACAATTGGAGTGAGAAGGAAGTGAAAAGGAAAGAGAAAGAGAAGAAACATAGAGGGAAGAGAGAGAAAGGACGAGGGAAAGACTGTTTGAGTTGGAAAAATGAAGTTGGAATTGGAAGCAACAAGATTTCAGTTGACAGGTGTAAAAGTACAACTTAGAGGTGATGACGAATCAACCCATTGCCGACAATCTCCTGGTAACGGTATGCACAAGTATGTCGAAACATTGCCAAAATTTTATGAAAGGGACGCAGAAGCTTTTCCATCTCCTTTGAGAAGTTGGCTACAGAGATGGACTGGCGAGAGGAAGTGTGGGTAATGTTAATTCAGACCAGGTTGGTAGACAGGGCTACTGAGATACTTGCAGCACTGTCAGAGGATGTGTTAGGAAAATAGGAAGAAATAAATGCGGCTGTTTATGGTCTTACGAATTGGTACCAAAAACATGTAAACCACCGTTCAGTAATGTAAGGATAGAAACAGGTCAGACATATATCAAGTTCGAAAGAATGAAGCAGAACAACATCGGAATATGGGTGACAACACTAACGGTAAAAAAAGTCATATGATGCCCTGAGCGATATTTTTCTGCTGGAGGAGTTTGAAAACTCACTTCCAGAAGTGATAAGAACTCATGTTGAGGAACAGAGAAGTAAGACGGCAAGAACAGTTGCAGAGATGCCGGATGAATATACATTCGAATATAAATTGAAATTTGGCTTCCAACAGCAATTTCATTCTGTGAGGGCACGACCTTGGGGAAGAGAGAGATAACTTCAATGAAAAACAAAAGGTGTATCACACTCGGAATAGTTGACCACCTGTGAAATAAGACAACCACGAGGGTGGAAAAGAGATTAAATGCCTCAGGTGTTTTCATTGTAGTAAGGTGGGACACACAAAAGCACAGCGCTGGTGGCATAAGAAAGGCGCTGGGAAAAAGAATGTGAGAAAAGTGGCTCAAACAATCCGATTAGTTATGCTGTGAAAAAAACATCACTCGAGAAGTTAAGGAGTTAATTGAAGTGTACAGCCTCGGCACAGGCTTCATGATAAGTTACTGCCCGACCTTTTCAAAGGCTTCACTTGCCTTCATAATATATAATTTCACTTCAATTAAATGCATTCACTTATGAATAAAATAATGTTAATATCCAATGTTAGTACAAATCATCTTAACATTTACTTACTATTCTATATAATTTCATGTCCCCATCTACTGCCTCCTACACGTAATTCCTGTTCTACCCCTACTACTTCCTGTCTGTATTCTATAGGCAAAGCAGTCTGGTAAACTTCTGATCTGCACCAACCTGCCAAGGTCTCCATTTGAACATTAAAATGTTGCCCTTAAGGTAATAAGATTCTGGAATACACTCTGATTGCTGTTCCAAGTAGGCTTTCTGCCAATCCTTTATCGTCTCATCTTTCTGTTGAAACTCGATTAATCTTTCAGAACTAAACACCTCGGCTAGGGAAGTGATGGAAAATCGGGCTGTTGCAGTTTACTTTTGCAAGTGATATAGCTGGAGCACAGGTTTCAGTGATGCCCATTGTATTGGAAAAGCCAAAAGAAATTCAGGGGATTGAGGAGTTAAAAGAAAAATACGCTGGAATATTTGCAGACGCTGTGGTGACAACATCCCACAGCCTGAACTTAACAAAGGAAGGGAGAACAAAAGCGCAAGATGAAGAAATTGAGGTCCAGTTAGCTCACACTCTGTTTGCTGAGGTGGTTAATGAAAAACCAAAGCAGGTAGAGGATCAGGCAGAGGTGTTTAGTTCTGAAAGATTAATTGAGTTAAAACAGAAATATGAGACGATAAAGGGTTTATATCATAAAGCCTACTTGGAACAGCAATCTGAGTGTTTTCCAGAATCTGATTACCTTCAGGGTAACATTTTGAGGTGGAAATGGAGACCTTGGCAGGTTAGTGCAGATCAGAAGTTTACCACACTGTTTTGCCTTTAGAATACAGACAATGAGTATTAGGGGTAGCACACGAATTACCTGTTGGAGAGTGGAGAGGGAGACATGACATTAGTTAGAATAGTAAGTAAAAGGTTAAGATGATTTTTCCTCAACATTGGATAGTAACATTGTTTTATTCACATGTGAATGCATTTAATTGAAGTGAAATTATATATTATGACTCTGTATGTGAAATATCTTTATTAAATCGGGGAAACATCTTTGAAATAATATGTCATTATTAATGTCATATTATTAATGTCTGTGAAATACAGAAGCGGCAGTTATGGAATATGAATTTTCATGATGTTCTCAGCAAGTAACACAACATTTCAATATAAAAACAAACAATGCAACATTGAATTAGGAATATTTGATTATTTGTGGATGTTATTAACTGATAACGAATCGCGTTATGGAATGTGATCAATTTAAACATAATTGTTTGAAATGGGTCGCGATTTTACATGTGGAAGGTTGTATGTTTAAATTGAAAAGAATGTCTTAATGTGATTTAAAATGTTTAAATTCCAGTCAAGAAATGCGAATTATGTCGGATCCTATAAGTTCAGAAACTCATAAAGAAATACAATGTTTCTAATTAGGTACAGTTAATGAAACACATTATTTAGAACAATGGGACACATATTGTCCAGGCACGCAACGCTGTCAATTTTCAGGATCCGAATTTGGCGCTGTCTATGCCTTGGAGACATGCCACTGATAAAAACAGAAGGAGTAGCGTCCCTCGACACAAAACATAAAAGAATTGGATTAATGCCAATGGGTGGAAATCCGGTATTGGAATAATTCAATATAATGTCAAAAATCAGGCGGTGTTTCACAACTGGCCGAGGTGATCTGGCATAATAAGATTGAATAAGAATTTTAACAACACCAGGTGAAAGTCCAACAGGTTTATTTGGTCGCAAATGCCATTAGCTTTCGGAGCCCTGCTCCTTCGCCAGATGGAGTGGATTTGCGACCAAATAAGCCCGTTGGACTTCAACCTGGTGTTGTTAAAACTCTTACTGTGTTTTCGCCAGTCCAACACAGGCATCTTCACATCATAATAATGAAGGAGGAAATTGTCCAGAAAACCATATTTGTATCATCAAACATATTTTTATTGGACTAATTGGCACCACTCATAACGGGCCAATAATGCAGAGGGGCACCCCCGGATGGATATTCGATCGGGTCTCCCCCTGCACAGCTGAGAGACTCACGAATTTCAGAAACTACGGAAGATCCCTAATCTGCCTAGCAACAGCGCATAGCTGCATTTTAAACTGGCCAAGGACGATCAAGATCCCTATGAAACGAGACAGAGAGTGGTTATCAAAACCAAGCTATCACTGAAATATTACCAATTCGGCCAAGGCAGACATAAAAATCTGATAAACTAAGAGATAAGGATAAAAGGTTAAGAATGAAATACTCCAGACACCCAACAGGACAGGATGACATTAACACTCAATCTCACAAGCAGGAAACACAGACACGGAACAATAGGATCAATTCAAATAAGAGGACACATAGAGATGATAATGGGAAACGCATTTAGACACCGGGGCAGGACCAAGTAATCCCATTAACACGAACACACACCATACAAATGCTAATCGATGAAACTTCCTAGGGACTTTTGAAACTGACAGACCACTTTATACATTGTGTAAAAAAAGCATAATCAAATGTTCCCGCGCGAATTTTGGATCCCTATAAAGATCCAGAGCTGATGTGATTTAATTGAGATCAACGTGGCCAAGCCACTGTTTCTGAGCTGGCTACGGGGGTCTCCCTGGGATCCCAGTAATTGTACAATAAAGACACGCTTTGAACCTTGATTTGCGACTCAACTTCTATTCTGCACTGGTAAGGGATATTTCCCTACAACAAAATGGCGTAGTCACGGCAGGATTTGATATCTGACTTCTGACTGATGGCCACAGTTTGAAAGTCGGGATCAAATTTAAACGAATCTGATACAAATCCAGAGCAGTCAAAGGCGAGTGCAGGTCTCCGTTCAAAGTGAGGTACCTTTAAGGGTTAGGGTTTGTCTGTTTTAAGTATTGTTGTCTTGTAGAACTGTATAATCTTGCCTAAGTTTTTAAATTGAAACAGAAGTCCGCACTAAAGAGGTACAGGTCAGAACGACCGCGTGGAAGAAGGTAAGTAACTTTTAACTTTAATAGGAGTAAAGGACCAGAGGTAAAGATAACAGGTTTTGGGCTATTTGATAACAGGAATTAAGACTAATATAAAGATAAGTACCGCATGCAGAACTAATTGGTGTAACTAACCCAGGATTGTAAATGAAACCGCTGTCTGTGCCAAGGCAATAGGACAAGGGAGTGCTTGACTCAAGGTGCCCTACCCTAAACTGGACGTTAAGAGGAGAAATCTCCCACGCTAAGGTTGGGTTTTGAAGCGGGCGCTAAGAGGCACAGGCACTCAGGGTGCAAGGCACGGACAGTGTAAATCGGGTAACAACACTGACTCTGAAGGGACGAACAACCTCAGAGTCGATACAGTTACTAACTATAACAGGGGCTTTGATAACAGAATACATGTGTGTAAGTGTTGAGGAAAAGGGGACCCGATCCATCCTGACCAAGAGACACGACGACGGAGGATCCATTAGGGACCCGGGCGGAGTTTGATAACCTTGTTCGTCTGTAGGGAACACCACAGCCCATAGCAGGATACCCGGTTTTGGGGTAACGGATCAACCCTGCTAGTGGGGGTGGTGGCCGAGCGGGAGGCGTTGTACTTAGAGGGGCTGGGAACAGGGGCGGACAAACCCACTAAACAACCAGCACACATCCCAATAAGACAACACAAAATAGTCCAAGCGTGAGGTGTCAGGAATAGTTGGGGGAGCCCAGGGGAAAGAGACCCACTGGAACCTCACTACGAGGCCCTACAGCAATACAGACGGTGCTGGGGCAGTATCAGTGACAGGAGATAAGGGAGAGAGTTGAGGCACTTTTACTGTAGCAGCCAGCATACGGGGGTTGCAGGACTGCTAGACAGAAAAATGGCAGACCACGTTGTTAAGGGAGAAACTGCAGTAGCTCTCATTTTGAAGTATCTGTTAGCCAGAGAAGCGATGGTTGCAAAGATGAAACGGAACGGGTGGAACGCATCACAAACTTTAGAAGATCAAAGAAAGTGGGTAGACGGAGTTAAACGGGACAAAACAAAAGTAATGGGAGTAATATTAGTGACCCAGTTAGCTGGACTAATTGAGGAAGTAAATGCCTCAATGGAGGAGAGACACAAAGAGACAGAACAAATTAAAGTATTACAGGAGAGAGTGAGGGAATTAGAATACAGAAACCACACTGCGGAGATAACGCAGAGATCAGAGGAAACGGACCCTCGGCGCCCATACGAGTCAGTGCAGAAACATACAGCCACTCCAGCATCAAAAGAAAACATAGACAATTATAATCTAGCGCCAGTCACGAGAGGAGGGACGTTAGCACAACCAAAGGCAACCTATAAGCCTTTTACGCCAGGGGAAAGGCAGCAGATGGATAGGAGAGATCTTAGTTTTTGTATTTCAGTGTGTTTGTGAGATCTGGTAGCTTGTCGAATGTAGGTGGTTGTTGTTGTAATTAGATTGAGAGCAGGGAGCTCTTTGTTCCTGTGGAATGTTTGCTACAGGCAGTGGGTGCAGTGTATTGCACCTTGGTTTAGCCTCAGGGGGCTGGGAGAGTGTTAAAACTGTTAAAGATTAAAGTGATAGGATTTCTTGAATTTACTTCTGCTTTGAGTTAATTACAGTTTGGAAGAAAGAAGAATAAAAGCGATTGTCTTAATCAATGTTCTGTATTCTCTTTGAATGTTTTACACTCATCCCAGTCTGAAATGATAAGTTTGAATGAAAAAGGATGTACTGTGGAATGACTTTTGGAAGCTTCCATGTGTGTGTGTGTGTGTTTAAACAAAGTGGTTGCGTGGATGCTTTGTTGTTGTTTGTTTTAATGTTAAGAAAGGATTTAAACCTTGGAAGGAAGCATGTGCTCTTTCCTTTGTCTTGAAGTAGAAATTATAAGAGTTAGTTGAGGAGTTAAGAGAAGAAAATAAGTTATTTTGTGGAAAGGTAGAAAAGCAGGAACAAAAGACTGAGGTCTATGAATTAGTTTAAAGTGTATCAAGTCAGTGAAATACAGTATTAATCGCAGAATATCGCGATTTGCGAACGTCAGATAGTTTAGTATTCTGAACTAGTTAAAATTATGTACTGCCGTCAGAATTTCATGAGCCATCAAGGTTCAAGGTTTGCCAAATATAAAAGCACTGCAAAGCTTAAAACCTAGCCAGTTAAGAAACCAAAATCTTCCTAATCAAATAACTGGTATGTATTGTACCTGCTTTGATTTTCATTCGGCGCCTGTTACTTTTCCGAGAGTGCGGGGGTTTCGATCTGGAGCTCAGTTTAAAAAAAAGAAACGGCTTAAATTAAAAGGGTTTGGATATCATGGGTACGATGTGTAAAGTGGTATGATACAACTGCCGCTTGATTATTTTTATTATACAGTATAGCACTGCCATATAGACACAAGAATAACATCAAATCCTGAAAAGCCTTAACCAACTTTGTATGATATATTCATATACTATATTGGGCATTGATAAAGACATAATTATTTTGTGAAGTACTGTGGTGTAGCGCTTGCACGCAAACAAATGATCAAATTAGAGATAGTGTAAGAGTACTCATATAAAGATCGGAACTGTATGGCATGTGATTTTAATGGGGAAAGCGATGTCTTTTGATAAGACTACATACAAATGAATGGATGTATCCGACAATACATCCGAGACCTTAGCACCCAATTGAAGGGGATGCGCCAGTCCGTAATTTCTAATCAGGCACAGGTCGACGCAGAGGGGGACTCAGAAATATTACCAGAAGTCCCAAAAGCCGGGAGCCGGGTATTAACAAAAGTGCTTCCTGCAAAACCAGGATTTGCCCCAAGATGGCACGGACCTTACGAGGTCATTGTTAGCGGAGATACCTGTGCCTGTATAGATATAAGGGGACAGGGGGTCTGGAAACACTGGACCCAATTAAAACTATATGAGGACAAATGAACTAAAAAAATACCGTTTTGCTCATTCAACTTCCACAGGAACCAGGACCAGATCTACTATCAAGACGTCGGAACCAACTACTTTTAATTTGATTGCCTGTTTATTTTCTGTATATACTGTAATTGTAAAATACTGTTGAAAAAAAAAAGAGCGATATGGGAACAGGGACATATCTGATAATAACCCTGACCATTGTAAATACACTCCAACATATGGGGGTTAGGGGAGCAGAACCACCAATCATGGAAGGAAACCTATTCCTGAAAACACACATCCAGATCTATGGGAATAGGACCGCTTGTTACCCCTCAGCGCGATCAGTAAACTCCCTATTCATCGCAACACCAGGGTGGCTCCCACAAGAGTTATTCACTATTGACACATCGGGGGCACCCTGCAAAGAACATATTGGGTACTTTAAGCAAGGGATACAAGGAAGGTGTGTAGAGCTCACTGAGCCGGGAATTCTAAGGGGGACGGGACCCCAACCGGAGGAGACACATGGGAACTACCCACAATGTTTTAAGGGAGAGGGATGGGGGTGCGTGCATGCCTTTGTCCCTAAAAATGATTCGTGCGCTGAGGCACATTGTGCTCTCCAGGAGTGCCGGGTCCGGGAAGGACACTTCACTTGTGACTGCAAGCAACAAAAATGCATTGCAGTCACCGCGGGTAGGCAGCTTATGTGTGGCAAGTGCAACAGCACCCACGTAAGCTCAGCCTCAGGGACATATCCATTTGATTCTCACCAAGAGGTACAATCAAGTGGACAGTCCAGGGGGAGGGAAGGTTCCACAAGATGGGGCCATGCGGTCAAACGACACCGGGGTAATGCATGTTATCGGGTTAAAGACGGGTACGTGTTTTATTTAAAAATGTATATATGACGGCCACAGACAGGCCTCCAAGGTTCTTTTCCGTAGGGACAATCAGACCTCTCACGGTTCCATGCCCAAGTGAAGGGCATGTCCAGAAACGCATAGTGACCAGGGCCATCAGCGCAGAATTTTGCTCCGACTGGCAGGCCCCTGTCACACTAGGGTCTTCTTTAGGATATGGATTGCTGGGGACACTATCCCTGGGAGGCGCCGCAGGGGTGATCAGTGCCAGTAATAGGAACTTCTTCATATGTGGACTGACCATTTTAGGAAACAACACCCTACAAGCATTAGGCGCAATTGACCAAGAACTCGCAGAACTCAGACTATACACACAACAAACGAGATATGCGGTGGACTATCAGCTAGCCAGACAAGGGGGGGTATGCACCATCATCAAGGAAAAATGCATCACATACGTACACGACGAGACACTAAACATAACAGCAGCCATGTCCGGGATACAAAAGCAATTGGATAACTTTAAACAGGGGTTAACAGGGACTGATGGGTGGTTAGGATGGCTGTTTAACACAGTTTGGGGAGCATATATTATGAAGGGATTAATCCTAGTAGTAGCCATCCTGTTCACACTCTGCCTTGGCCTAACCTGTATTAAAGTGTTATGTGCAAATATTACATCAAGAATGCTACCCACTGCCAGTATCCAGATGCAAGAACTTAACAACGACACAGAAGAAGAGGAACAACGGCAAGGACAACAGCTGTACAAATCACTGTTCCTCTGAAGGTCGTCCATGGGGGGTCAGCCATGAATGGCACCCCCTGGACGAGAGGAGGGACTGAAGGAGGAAATTGTCCAGAAAACCATATTTGTATCATCAAACATATTTTTATTGGACTAATTGGCACCACTCATAACGGGCCAACAATGCAGAGGGGCACCCCCGGATGGATATTCGATCGGGTCTCCCCCTGCACAGCTGAGAGACTCACGAATTTCAGAAACTACGGAAGATCCCTAATCTGCCTAGCAACAGCGCATAGCTGCATTTTAAACTGGCCAAGGACGATCAAGATCCCTATGAAACGAGACAGAGAGTGGGTTATCAAAACCAAGCTATCACTGAAATATTACCAATTCGGCCAAGGCAGACATAAAAATCTGATAAACTAAGAGATAAGGATAAAAGGTTAAGAATGAAATACTCCAGACACCCAACAGGACAGGATGACATTAACACTCAATCTCACAAGCAGGAAACACAGACACGGAACAATAGGATCAATTCAAATAAGAGGACACATAGAGATGATAATGGGAAACGCATTTAGACACCGGGGCAGGACCAAGTAATCCCATTAACACGAACACACACCATACAAATGCTAATCGATGAAACTTCCTAGGGACTTTTGAAACTGACAGACCACTTTATACATTGTGTAAAAAAAGCATAATCAAATGTTCCCGCGCGAATTTTGGATCCCTATAAAGATCCAGAGCTGATGTGATTTAATTGAGATCAACGTGGCCAAGCCACTGTTTCTGAGCTGGCTACGGGGGTCTCCCTGGGATCCCAGTAATTGTACAATAAAGACACGCTTTGAACCTTGATTTGCGACTCAACTTCTATTCTGCACTGGTAAGGGATATTTCCCTACAACAATAAGATTCAGACAGCAAGAATGACATGAATTCCAATTAAGCTAATTAGGTGGGAAAAGCTTAGCTAAAATAAATATATAATTGTATTGAATGTTGGCACAAAGATGAGATCTTTGGAAGGCTTGAGCGTTCGGTATTGCTTGGCAGTTTGATATTATGCCTTCAGCAGTTGTTTCATGCTCTTATCTGTAAGTTCAATATGTTTTAATAAATCTTGGTACGCATTAAAAATGGAGGATTTTGCCTCCGTTAGATTTTCTTTGTCAAATTACTTCGTTTTTTTTCTGAGTAATCAGACCACCATTTGGAAAATCCACACCTCAGAGGGCACCTGCGAGTGAGGAAGACTCAGGCTAAGATACAGGAGCATTTTTTATTGGCCTGGATTACATAAAGATATGGTAGATTTTTGCTGCACCTGCCGTATGTGTCAGTTGTTTTCTTTAACCAGTTGTGGATGACCCAGGGAGGTTCAGTCAGCCCAAGGGTCGAATTTTACTGCCAAATTATTTAAGGAAGTCATGGATAGTTTAGGCATCAGACACTTTACCTCAAGTGCGTACCATCCTGAATCTCAGAGAGCATTGGAAAAGTGGCCTCTGACCCTCAAAACAATGTTGAGGGCTGATTGCCAAGATTACCCAACTGACTGGGATCAAGGTATCCCATTGGTAATATTTGCCATTAGAAATGCTCCAAATGAATCAACTCATTTTACCCCATGTCAGTTGATCATCAGACAGAACGCAAGAGGTTCTTTAAAATTAATTAAGGAAAGGTTGGTCGGTCCGAAGTCAAAGATCTCACGGTTCGATTATGTATCTGGTGTGAGCGAAAAAAATAAACAGAGCAGGTGAATTAGCAGAACAACATTTGAAGGTGGCACAGCAACAAATGAAGCAAGACGAAGCTAAGAAATCAAAACTTATATTTTCCAGTGGGGAAAAAGTACTTTTCTATTACGAGTTTTAGGAGATCACTTCAAAATGAGGATTAGCTGTCCCTATCACATTGTGAAGAAGTCAAGTCAGGTAAATTAACTGGTAAAGACGCCATATATAAAAAAAAATACAGGGTATGTCCTGTGAACATTCTGAACCCGCACTATAAGGGAAAGGGAATCGAAGAAACAGGAATTAGTTACTGCTAGTTAGAGTGAGAAATCGAATCCCAATTATGTGGATTCTGATGTCCCTCAAAATAAATTAAATAACGAAGAAGTCCTTAAAGACTGGAATAGGGTAGGGAGCTATCTGTCCCAAGAGCAGAGCACTGAATTGAAAAACTTGTTACAGTGGTATGGTGACCTCTATAGAAATAGAATGAGGAGGACTAATGCCATAGTACACGAGGTTGACAGAGGGAATGCTCTTTCGCTAATCCAACACCCCTACCAGCTTAATCTTCTCAAAGCAGCGCAGGTTCAGAAGGAAGTAGAAACGATGCTGTAAAAATATATCATACATCCGCGTCAAAGTGGGTGGATTTCGCCGATTGTGTTACTTCCTAGACCTGATGGTACTCAACGATTCTGTGTAGATTATCAAAAGGTCAAGGAGTGACTAAAGCTGACTGATACCCAATTCCAAGTTTGGAGGATTGTCTGGAAAATGTAAGATACGCCATCACACAGTTGGACCTCGTTTGTGGGTACTGAAAAATGCCTTTGTGGAAGACAGCAAAATAAGTTCCTGCTTGTGTAACCCCAAATGGGTATATGAATGCAACTCATGTCCTTTAGGGTGAAAAACGCACCAGCCACTTTTCAAAGGCTCATGAGCAGACTTGTTGCAGGATTGACGCATTGTCCTGTCTGCATAGATAACATTGTGATTTTTAGCCATTTGCGGAAAATCACATGGAACATTTGGCAGAGCTATTTCAGTGGTATGGTGGTATGGTGACCTCTATAGAAATAGAATGAGGAGGACTAATGCCATAGTACATGAGGTTGACAGAGGGAATGCTCTTTCGCTAAGCCAACACCCCTACCAGCTTAATCTTCTCAAAGCAGCGCAGTTTCAGAAGGAAGTAGAAACGATGCTGTAAAAATATATCATACATCCGCGTCAAAGTGGGTGGATTTCGCCGATTGTGTTACGTCTCAGACATGGGAAGCAAGGTTGGCCATGACACTTGAAAAAAAAACAGAATTTGCGAAGGCAGAAGATACATTCTTAGCACACAGCATTTGATACGGATGGATGACACCGAGAAAGATGACAGCGCTATTGAAAGTTCCAAGAACATCATTGAAGAAGGAAGTGCTATGATTTTTGAGACCGAGCGGATTTTACAGAAAGTTTGTACCAAACTTCAGTAGCATCGTGTCACCTTTGACAGATTTGTGAAAAAAGAGCACGACATTTCCGTGGACAGAACAATGCCAGGAGACATTTGAGTATTGGAAAGCAGTGTTAACAATCACACCGTTTTAGCCAGGCCAGACTTCCTGAAACCTTTCAAAGTCACCATCGATTCCATTGATATAGGCTTTGGAGAAGTGCTGTTACGGGAGGGTGATTGTGAATTGAAACGACAATCGGTTATTTTTGGAAAAGAAAAACGCAATATCCACAGACAATATATTCCACCATCAAAAGTGAGATATTGAGTTTAATAATGGCCTTTCAACTTTTTAATATTTACGTTGTGAACAATGTATCAAAGACGATTGAGTATACCGATCACAATCCGTTGACATTTTTGGGAAGATTTAAGGACAAAAGCATCACATTATTTCGTTGGTGTCTCATGTTACAAACATTTAATTTACAGATTGTACGTACATGTAGCGGTTTGTGAAAATATTATTGCGGATACTTTATCGTGAGTTTAAAAAAAAGCAGCCATCCTTTCATGAAGATGCTTCATTTGTTTTTCTTAAGGGTTTGGTGTTCCGAAGTTGATTGTGTGAAGCTGCATTTTGATGTTGGCAAAGATGTAAAAAAAACTGTCAAAACCCTCGAGGAAAAATAAACTTTGTGGTGTCCCCTTAAAAGCTGTTGTTATGTTTCAGCACTTGGAGGTTTCAGCTGAGTCCAAGCTGAAACACTTGTATCAAAAAGTCAAGCAATAGTCGTGACAAGATAACCTGTTCTTTTCTTATTTAGCGCCGTCAATTTAAGAAGGCACTAAGCTCACAAGAACCTATAAATTTTGAATTTGATGGCGTTGACAACAACAGACTAATCCAATCGGAGGAAAATTGATAGGTGCCACAGGCATGAGAGAAAGAGTGGGTGGGGGCGGGGGGGGGGGGGGGGAGGCAGGAGAGAAACAGAAGAACTGCCAGCTCTCAAGCCTCAAGAGAGAGGGAGAGAGCAGTTCTCAACTCTGGCAGTTTCAGATATCTGTGAAGAAAATGCACCATGTAATTAGCGAAACGTACCAAATCAGAAAGAATTTAGAGGCAGAAGAATCAACAATGGAGCATGAAAACATTCCGAAAGCCACAAACCTGGTTGCATTTTTTGAGAGTTATATTCTTATATATTTCCTGGTTAGTGAATTAATATGACATTTACTTGGACAGCATTCCTGTAGAAACTTATTTTATTCAGGATGTTACTTGTTTAGATACAATTCTCTGTCAGTTGAATAAATTGTTAAAAGCTAATTTTAAAATGAGGGTCAGGTATTCCTTTTACTTAACAAATGACGTTACTGAAGAACAGTTCACACCTTCCCACGCACTTTTAACAGACTGTGAGGCGAGATAAACCTCTTTGAGGAATTCATAGAACATAGAACATAGAATTCAGCGTTACTTCTCAAAAGGGAATGATCCTCCGTATCGTAACACGGATCATTCAGGTGAGTGAAATATGTCCTTCCTATCTGCTCTACCATAGCCCTCATAATCTTGTACATCTTAATCAAATTCGACCACTGTATAACCCATGTTGAATCAAGTATTTTACTCGCAGAAATACTCGTCAACTGTGACTGTTTTATTCCAGTGATTGAGACAATTGTTTTTTTGCTACTTTCCCTGAGCTCCGAAGCGGGACCGGGTGAAAAACCTCACTAAGATCGATGCAAACCGTGTCAACAACGCTGCCCGTATCGATCCTCCTGGTGACCTCCTCAAAAGATTCAAGAAATGTTGACAGACAGGAAGGTACTTTGATGAGGCAGCTTATCGAATGCTTTTTGGAAATCGAGATAAAGGAAATAAACTGATACTCTTTCTGGCTGCTTCTACGTTTCAAGTCTTCAAATGATTGCAATGATTTTAAATTATCTAATTTCTGCAGGTAACGTGATTTCAGTGCTTTGATAGCTCACATGGAGACATATCACGAACTCTCGGCTTTTCTGGTGGCGGGGAATGGGTTGGTGAATGAGAGAAATGAAAAAGAAAAATCAAAATCAAGGCTCAGCGGTTCAAGTGTGATGTCAGAAAACTTTGCCTCAAGCACAATGGAGTGGACATCTGCAACTTTGCCTCTTCCCAAAATGTGTTGCGGCTGAGTGACATTTGGTGATTTCACATTTGTATCTGATAGATTTTCTTTGGTACAGGAAGTAAGGCTTGCAAAACAAAGTGAAGTTGATGGAATTGATTTCCGGATTAACCATGATCTCACTGTCGAATTGCAGAGGCTGAAAATGGCCCAACTGACCTCCATGTTTTCTATGTACCAGATCGGAAGGAGGTTTGTGGGCTTAGCCTCCTCCGTCTTGTGTATGAACTGTTAATATATTCTATTATTTTCCATTTCATGCTTTATGAACCTTGTTTGAACTGTTTTCTTCCAGTGGAGACAATCTGATAAATGTAAAGCGGAGAAAGGTTGTAAGCAAACATATCACAGCTCACAAACGGGTGTTAATGTTATTTGTATTGTTGATGAGAGACGGGAGGTCGGAAAATGGCAGACAATATAATTTTCTGCTGCACTGTCCCCATTAAACTGTCCCAGCACAGACACAGAGCAGATTTAGTTACAGAGAAAAGTCCCTGAAACATTTCCTACTAAGAACTAGAGAACAGGTCAATCTTTGATTTGATATTGAATAAAGCGAGACCATCCCAGCAAACACTTCCATGACACAGAATATAGGAACAGAATAAATCAGTCACTACAACATCAATTCAGATATTCCGCGCAAGGAAAAACAAAACAGGTCTCCGTGGCATCAAATGGGCATTGTACGCAAAGTCAACCTCTGTACAATGTTCCATTCCAGCAGTTGAGAGACATGTATGGGAGCGGTTGAACTGAGAAGATTGAGGGGAGCAAGCGGTGGGTGGAGTTGGGATGGGGATCCCTGGTGAAGAACGAAGGTGTTTCAATGTGGATCAGAGACAGGGAGGCAGACCGAAGGAAGAACTAATGAAAGAGGAACGGATAGAGGGAAAGCATGGTAAGCTGAGAGAGAGAGAGATAGAAGGGCGAGTGGTTGCAGCGAGCGTTTGAGAGTGTTGGGGCGTGACAGGCAGTGGGAGAAAAATAGACAAGATGAAGTAGCGGGAGGGGAATAGAAGAAAGTGTCAGAAATATGCAAAGAATGTAGGAAATGTGAGGGAGAAGCAAATGGCAAGAGAGTGGTCGATGCATTGAGGGACAGGGCTGTGTGGGCTTGAGGCAATGCGCGAAACATAGGCGGATGAAAGGCGAAGCGCAAGGAGATGGAAACGCAGCCAGGATGAGAGTATGAGATATCTAGTCACTTGTGAGGAATGTAACTGAAGAAGGCCTGAGACAGGTGAAAGAGGAAGCATGATCGAGATAAAGAGCGAGAAACAGAGTTAGAGCTAGCGAGGGGGAGGAATAAAGAGAGGGAGGGAGAGGGAGAAGATTTAAGAACAGACAGTGTTTCTACAATCGTATGAGGGAAATGATATGCGGAAGAGTCACGGAATAAGAAAGAAAAAAAGAGGGAATTGTTCGCCATTATGAATGAGAATGAGATTGTCGAGATGGAGAGAACTATAGGTCATGCAGGAGTGTCCAGAGTTCGGGAGGGTTCTGCAGCTTGAAGACATTACAGGGAAAGCTAGTTTTCTGGGTCTGCAGACGTTAAAAACGATGTGCAAGGGCGAGGAATTAGAGGGGTTTGAAGTTATATATGTTTTTTCATCGAAATGTTGCTGGATGGAAAGCTCGAACAGCCCAGATAGTAAAGAAGAAATTTGCTGAATCAGACTTCGTGTGGGTTTAGTTACAGTTTGCTGACATCGAGGTTATGAAGGGTAGAAATCTGGAGACTGGGCAGAATGGTTTTGTAGTGGTTGAGCCTGGAGGAAACAATATAGTGGATGAGGGTTAATCAGCGAATACACGGAAGCAGGGAAGCAGTCAGGCGGCGTTCGGGTGATGAACAAAAATGGCAGTCTCAGTATATGGTTAGAAGCTCACCTCTGGGTCAAATATCAGCAATCTGCAGACAGGTTAATAGGAACATGTTTCAGGGGAGAGGGGTGGATTTGGCGATCATCCACCAACCAAGGCAAATGGGCCTCCTCCCAATAAACACCCATTTATATATTCTGTATATTACCCCAACGCCCCAAACTTCGCTGCAGGTCTATGCTGCCCACAAGATCCCCAGGGCTGGCCATGTCTAATCGTGATCAGAAAGACACTCAACTACAGCCTGCATCAAGCGGGGGGACGATGGACAGAGAGATTGTCAGTTGTCAGGCGGGGCAAATACAAAGGATATGGTTTCGAAAAGTTGTTTCTCTAACTTACTTAACAAATAGGTAAATAGTATATAGGAACAAACAGATTATTTCCCGTGTCGGCAGTGTTTTGCTTTCATAAGGAAACGTTATCCTTCCTTTTTTAAAGCATGTGAGGGGATGGAAATCTAACGAGAACTGTTGTAGGGGACACTACTGCTGCTGTTGTCCGATTTTTCAGGAAATGATCTCACTATTCTCCTGGCTCTTTGACGTCTCATCTTCCACAGGTCAATTTCTATCCATTGTTCCCTGTTATTTGAACCACACAACTGTTCCTGTTAATTTACTTCCGGCAATCCATATGCCTCCTCTCATCATTGTTCCGCTACCTTTTGGTGTCTGTTATTCGGTTTGAATAGTTATTGCAGGTCATCCAGCAAGTTATCTTGTTTTCACCCCGCTGTTCTTTGTTTTGTTCGGTTCGTTCTGCTCATTTATTAACGGTCTTCCGAATATCTGCACTTGCTCATGACTCACTGCTGCTCCAAATAAACGATATCTGCTGCGATTTTATTTCCGATACCCTCTCTCTGTTTCTCTTCCCCATCGGTAAAGCATTTTTATGCTCTTTAATACTCCAGACACTTTTTTTCTGGTTTTCCTACTGTTCCATCTCACCCTTTACCACTAAGTCTTTGAACTGCTTTCAGTTGTCTGTTTATTAAGTACTGTGATGATGGATGTAACCGTATATTTCACCACGTCCTTTTTCCGCTCTGTGAACTTGGACTGAGTCGGCAAATAAATGAATATGTTGGTGCAGCAACTTAAATTGCGCAGCCTGTTTGCGTTGTTTTCGAAAAGATAAGAAGAATCGGCACCTAAAAGTTCATTTAAAACAAAAAAATATAAAATATACACAAACCACAGAAGTATGAAGCTGCCAGATATGGTGAAAAGTAGGATAATGGACTTCATTTTACTCTCTATTTCTTGGGAACATAATTCCCCCACATGCTCTGACCCCCTATATTATTGCAGACTCGACTGGTAACTAAAATGTCAGACTGTCAGAGCGTTGAGCAACAGAATCAAAACAAATTGTATCAATGGGGTTAAAAATCCTTCAATGATTCCAAATCCAATCGAAACAGGGTCAGGAAAATGGCTTGGCTTGTGCGAGCAGCGCCATGGTACATTATCGAAGATCCTTTTAGGTTGAAATCTCAGGTAAATGGAAATGTTCATTAAAATAGAACAACATGCTAGTTTTTGCTGCTATCACAGCCGCTGTTTCCTTTGTGTAATATTTAGATTGCAGTTTTTGACAACAAATGGGGACAAATCGATCAGAAGTGAAAGTGATGATTAACGAGACAGAGCAGTCTGTGGCTGCACGAAGAACATAGCGAACACTGCACACAGGGGTGATCCACAGGAAAATCATCGGTCAATAAGAATCATTGATTCGCTGGAGAATGACCTCTGTAATAATGACCAGCAGGTCAGCCGTTGGCAGTGCCACAAGGTAGTGAGTGGTGTCGGTAGAGAGGCCACATTTTCCACGGGACAGAATAAGAATTGCCACTAAAATAACTGGAAAAGAAGGCAAGGCAGAAAAGATTTGGAATTATTCACAAACATTCTGTTTCTGAGAGCATGCAGTAAGGACTATAGCATTAAAATTGTTAGGCTGGGATCGGGACAATGCATAAAAATTCTCAAGCATTACCTTAACCTCACCAATGAGTGCATGTCCTCGTTTAACGGATGCATGCCTGGGGCAGGCAGCATATTTCTTTCAAGTAGTCAGTCGGTGTGTTTAACATTTTTTTTACGAGGAACTTAAACCAGGAATATTGGAAAACTTTACTTGTCCTCCAATTACCCCCCGGATAGGCATCTCTGCAGGGCAAGGATCACGTTTACTTTCGGAGACCCTCTTCTCATACAGAAAACGTTCTCTCGGGTACGTGACCGCTCTGAAATAAAAGGGCTTTGGTCAACTGGCAACAGTCGTTCCTTCATTTTTCAGTAGCAGAACATAAATCAGCTTTGGACGCGGTTTTCCCACATTTTCGTTATTTGTATAGCCCTAAACGACTGTAACTCCAGGTAAACCCTCCAATAGGGTGTAAAATTTTCAAAATTCATTGGCACTGCATAATTAACTTTTCTTGTAAATGCTTTATTTTTCCCCCAAAAGGAACAATCAGAGTGCTTGCATTACCTATTTAAGGGCTATTGTGTTCTGTGATCAAGGCAATCATCAGACAAGGTAATACCGGAAACCATTTTATGCAGATTTGCACAGCTTCATTTGTTATAGGCACTTAACTGGGACATCACAGATAACAAGCATCGTGCGGTATATTTTCCTGACCGACTGTATCGGTCAATGTATTTTCTGTGTGAAGTGAGCCTTTTCATTTGTGTAGCCGACAACGTCTACCAAATATACTCTCAGGTAATATATGCTCAGTGCATTAGTTTTATGCACTTTGGGATCTCCATCGGCACTCCAATTGACAGGGGGCACTCCAAATGGCAGGGAGCACTCCAATTGACATGGGGCACTCCAAATGACAGGGGGCACTCCAATTGACATGGGGGACTCCTAATTGACAGGGAACAGTCCTCATTGGCGGGGGCACTCCTAATAGGCAGGGAGCACTCGTAATTGGCAGGGGGCAGTCCTCATTGATAGGGGGCACGACTAATTGACAGTGGGTACTCCAAATTGACAGGGGGCATCCCAAATTGCAAGGGATCACTCCGAATTGGCAGGGAACAGTCCAAAATGACAGGGGACACTCCTAATTGACATGGGGAGCTCGTAATTGACAAGGGGCTCTGTTAATTGAAAGGGGGCACTCCTAATTGACAGGGAGCATTCCCCGTTGAAAGCGGGCACTCCTCATTGACAGCGGGCACTCCGCATTGGCATGTGGCACTCCTCATTGACAGGGGCCACTCGTCATTGACAGGGGGTACTCCTCATTGACAGGGGGCACTCCAAATGACAGGAGGCGCTCCTAATTGGCAGGGGTCACTTCTAATTGGCAGGGGGCAATCCTCATTGACATGCGACACTCCTAATTGACATGGGGCACCCCCTATTGACAGAGGGCACACCTACTTGACAGGGGACACTATTAATTGACAGGGGGCGCTCCTCATTGATAGGGGCACTCCTAATTGAAAGGAGTCACGCCTAATTGACCGGCGCCATTCCTAATTGACAGCGGGAGCTCCTAATTGGAAGGGGGCACACCAAATTGACAGGGGAGACTCTTAATTGACAGAGGGCACTCCTCATCGACAGGGAGCGCTCTTCATGGACAGTGGGCACTCCTCATTGATAGGGAGCATTCCTCATTGACAGCGGGCACTCCTCATTGACATGGGGCACTCCTAATTGACATGGGGCACTCCTAATTGACATGGAGCATTCCTCATTGACAGGGGGCGTTCTTCATTGACAGGAAGCACTCCTAATTGTCAGGGGGCACTCCTAAATGGCAGCGGTCACTCCTCATTGATAGCGGCACTCCTCCTTGGCATGGGGCACTCCTCATTGACAGGGGGCACTCACCATTGAACGGGGGACTTCTCATTGACAGGGGGCATTCCTGATTGACAGGGGGCAATCCGTATTGACAGGGGGCACTCCTAATTGACACAGGACACTACTCATTGAAAGGGGGCACTACTAATTGCAAGGGGCCACTCCGAATTGACTGGGGCCACTCTTAATTGACAGGGGGAGCTCCTAATTCACAAGTGGCAATCCCAATTGAAATTGAGAGGGGAGACTCCTAATTGACAGGGGGCACACCTAATCGACAGGGGGCACTCCTCGTGGACAGTGGGCACTCCTCATTGACAGGGGGCAATCCTCATTGACAGGGGCACTCCTCATTGACATGGGGGCACTCCTAATTGACATTGGGCACTCCATTTTGACATGGGACATTCCTGACTGACAGGGGGCACTCCTGATTCATAGGGGGTACTCCGAATTGAAAGGGGTCACTCCTAATTGAGAGGGGGAGCTACACGTTGACGAGGGGCACTCCAAATTCTCGGGGACACGACCCATTGACAGGGGGACTCCAAATTAACAGGGGGCACTACTAATTGACAGGGGACACTCCTAATTGACAGGGGGCACTGCCAATTGACAGGGGCACTCCTAAATGACAGGGAGCGCTCCTAATTGACAGGGGGCGGTCCTAATTGACACGCCACACTCCTAATTGAGAGGGGCATTCCTAAATGACAGGGGACACTCCTAATTGACAGGGGCCAATCCTAATTGACATGGGCGCTCCCAAATGACAGGGGGCACACCTATTTGACAGGGGCACTCCTAATTGACGGGGACACTCCAAATTGACAGGGGCACTCCTAATTGACAGGGGACATAGATGAGCTGCAGAGCTGGGCTGAGAGGTGGCAAATGGAGTTCAGTGCGGAAAAGTGTGAGGTGATTCACTTTGGAAGGAATATCAGGATTACAGAGTACTGGGCTAATGGTAAGGTACTTGGTAGTGTGGATGAACAGAGAGACTCGGTGTGCATGTGCATAGATCCCTGGAAGTTGGCAGCCAGGGTTGATAGGGTTGTGAAGAAGGAGTGTCAGCTTTTATTGGTAGAGCGATTAAGTTTCGGAGCCAGGAGGTCATGTTGCAGCTGTACAAAACTCTGGTCCGGCCGCACTTGGATTATTGCGTACAACTCTGGTCGCCACATTCTAGGAAGGATGTGGAAGCATTGGAAAGGGTGCAGAGGAGATTTACCACGATGTTGCCTCGTATGGTGGGGCGGCCTAATGAGAAAAGGCTGAGGGACTTGAGATTGTTTTCGTTGGAGAGATGAAGGTTAAGAGGTGACTTAATAGAGGCATACAAGAGGATCAGAGGATTAGAAAGGGTGGATAGTGAGAGCCTTTTTCCTCAGATAGTGATAGCTAGCACGAGCGGACATAGCATTAAATTGAGGGATGATAGATATAGGACAGGTGTCAGAGGTCGGTTCTTCACTCAGAAAGTAGTCAGGGCGTGGAATGCCCTGCCTGCTGCAGTAGTGGGCTCGCCAACATTAAGGGCATTTCAATGGAACAGTGTAGGTTAGATGGGCTTTTGATCGGCGCAACATCGAGGGCCGAACGTCCTGTACTGCGCTGGAATGTTCTATGTTCTAATTGACAGGGGGCGCTCCTAATTGATGGGGGGAGCTCCTAATTGACATGGGGCATTCTTACTTGACAGGGGCAATCTTAATTGAAATAGTGGGCTCTCCGAATTGTAAAGGGGCACTCCTAATTGAAAAGCGGCATTCCTAATTGACAGGAGGCACTCCTAATTGACACGGGGCACTCCCAATTGACAGGGGGCACAGCTCACTGAGACAGGAGGCACTCCCAATTGACAGGGTGTACACCCAATTGTCAGGGGGCACTCCCACTTGAAGGGGGGGGGGGGGACTCGTAACTGACAGGGGGCACTCCTAATTGACAGGGGCATTCCTAATTCAGATAGGGGCACTCTCAATTGTACAGGGACACTCCTAATTGACAGTGGTCACTCCTAATTGACAGGGGCGCTCCTAATTGACATGGGGTGCTCCCAATTGACGGGGGTACTCCTAATTTATAGGGAGCACTCCTAATTGACAGAGGACATTCCTAATTGATAGGGGTCACTCCTAATTGACAGGGGTCACTCCTAATTGACAGGGGACACTCGGAATTGACCCGGGCAATCCTAATTGACGGGGGCACTCCTAAATGACAGGGGTGCTCCTAATTGACAGGGGCGCTCCTAATTTATTGGGAGCATCCAAATTGACAGGGGCACTCCTAATTAACAGGGGCTTCTCTGAATTGACAGGGAACTCTCCGAATTGATGGGGGGCTCTCCTAATTGACAGAGGGCACTCCTCATTGACCGGACTATTCCTCATTGAGACGGGGCACTCCTAATTGACGGGGAGCATTCCTAATTGAGATGCCGCACTCATAACTGAAATATCCTCTGCTCCAATCCTAAAAAGGGGCCATTCCAAACCGCTATACATGCACACCAAATCCAGATAGGCGGCACTCCAAACCACTATGCGTGCACTCCAAATCAAGATAGGAGGCACTCAAATTCGAGATAGCGTCCTCGCAATCGAGAATGGGGGGGTGGGGGCACTCCAAATCGAGATAGAGGCCTCCAAATCGAGTTTAGGGGCACTCGAAATCGCGATAGGGGGCACTCGAAATTGAGTTAGGGACACTCGAAATAGCGATGGGGGCGCGCCAAATCGAGATCCGGGACACTCCAAAACGACATAGTGGGCACTCCAAATTGAGATTGGGGCTCTTCAAATCGAGATATGGGCAGTCCAAATCGAGATAGTGGGCACTCGTTATTGCGATAGAGGGCACTCCAAATTAAGATAGCAGGCACTTCTCATCGAGACAGAGGGCATATCTAATCAAGACAGGAGGCACTCCAAATTGAGATAGACAACAGTCCTAATTGCCAGGGGGCAATCAGAATTGATAGGTGGCACACATAATTGACAGGGGGCATTCTTAATTGACAAGGGAACTTCTAATTGACAGGGGGCGTTCCAAATTGACAGTGGGCACTCCAAATTGACAGGGGATACTTGTAAATTGCAGTGGCGCTCCTAATTGACAGGGGGCGCTTCTGATTGACAGGGGGCACTCCAAATTGACAGGGGGAACTCCAAATGCACAGGGGGCACTCCTAATTGGCAGGGTGTACTCCTAACTGACAGGGGGCATTCCTAATTGACAGGGGACACCTCTAATTGACAGGGGCGCTCCTAATTGACATGGGGCGCTCCCAATTGACAGGGGGTACACCGAATTGACAGGGGACACTCCTAATTGAAGGGGGCATTCCTAATTGACAGGGGTTACTCCTAATTGACAGGGGCGCTCCTAATTGACAGGGGGCGCTCCTAATTGACAGGGGGCAGTCATAATTCACAGGGGGCAATCCTAATTCACTGGGGGCACTTCTAATCACAGGGGGCACTCCGAATTCACAGGGGGCACTCCTAATTAACAGGGGGCGGTTCTAATTGATGGGGGGCACTCCGACTTGACAGAGGGCGCCTGTGAATGACAGGGGGCATTCCCAACTGAAAGGGGCAACTCCTAATTGACGGGGGGGGGGGGGGTTGCGTTCCAAATTGACAGGTGGGGTTACAAATTGACAGGGGGCACTTAATTGACAGGGGGCATTCCTAATTACATGGGGCACTCCTACCTGACAGGGGCACTCCTAATTGACAGGGGGCACTCCCAATTGACAGGGGCACTCCTACTTGACAGGGGCACTCCTAATTGACAGAGGACACTCCCAATTGACAGGGGCACTCCCAATTGACTGGGGGCACTTCCAATTGGCAGGGACACTCAAAATCGACAGGGATCTCTTGTAATTTTCATGGGGCCCTCTTAATTGATAGGGGTCACTTCTAATTGACAGGGTACACTCCTAATTGATGGCGGGCTCTCCTAATTGATAGGGAGCACTCCTAATTAATGGAAGCACTGCTAATTGACACGGGGCACTCCTAATTGAGAGGGGCATTCCTAATTGAGATAGGGGGCACTCCGAACTGGTATGGGCATTCCTAAACGGCAAGGGGCGCGCCAAATTGTCAGGGGACACTCCTAATTGACAGGGGTCACTCCTAATTGCGATATGGCGCACTTCTTATTGACTGAGGGCACACCTAATTGAGATAGGGGGCAATTCTAATTGACAGGTGGTACTCCCAATTGACAGAGGGCAGTCCTAATTGACGGAGGGCACTCCTAATTGACAAGGGGCACCCCAAATGACAGGGGGCACTCCTAATTGATGGGGAGCGCTCCTAATTGAAAGGTGACACACCAAATTGACAGGGGCATTCCGAATTGAGATAGAGGTCATCCCTAATTGACAAGGGCATTTCTAACTGAGATGGGAGCACTCCTAATTGAAAAGGGGCACTCATAATTGACAGGGGAGTCTCCTAATTGACAGGGGTAACTCCTTATTGATGAGGGGCACTGCTAATTGACACGGGGCACTCCTGATTGACAGGGGCATTCCTAATTGAGATAGGGGGCTCTCCTAATTGTTAGGGGGCACTCCTAATTGACAGGGGGCACTCCCAATTGACAGAGGGCATTCCTAATTGGCAGACCGCACTCCGAATTAACAAGGGGCACCCTAAAAGCCAGAAGGCACTCCTAATTGATGGGGAGCGCTCCTAATTGACAGGGGGCACTCCTAATTGACAGGAGGCACTCCTACTTGACAGGGGGGACTCCTAATTGACAGAGGGCACTCCTGATTGACAGGTGGGACTCCGAATTGTCCGGGGATACTCTCAATTGACAAGGGGAACTCCTAATTGAGATGAGGCACTCCTAATTGAGGTAGGGTTAACTCCTAACTGTAGGGGGGTACTCGTACCTGACAGGGGGCTTTGCTAATTGAGATAGTAGGCACTCATAATTGACAGGGTACTCCCAATTGACAGCGGGTGCTCCTAATTGATGGGGAGCGCTCCTAAATGACAGGGGGCACTCCTAATTGACAGGGGCATTTCTAAAAGACAGGGGCGAGTCCTAAATAACAGGGGGCACTCCTCATTGACAGGGGCACTCCTCATTGACAGGTGGCACACCTTCTTGACAGGGGGTATTCCTTATTGGCAGGGGGCACTCCCAATTGACATGGGCCGCTCCTAATTGTGAGGGGGAGCACCTAATTGACAAGGGACATTCGTAATTGAAAGGAGGCATTCCTAATTGTCAAGGGGAATTCCTCATTGACAGAGGACTCCTCTTTGACAAGGGGCTCTCCTAATTGACCGGGGTCACTCCTGGGTGACAGTGGGCACACTTCATTGAGAGGTGGCACTCCTCATTGACGTTGGGGCACTCCTCATTGAAGGGGGGGGCACTCCTCATTGATGGGGGGGGGGGGCAAAACACATTGACAAGGGGACCTCCTCATTGACAGGGGCCTCCAAATTGACATGTGCACTCCTTATTGACAGGGGGCAGTCCTAATTGCGGGGGGCAACTAGTCAATAACAGGGGGCACTCCTCATTGATAGGGGGCACTACTCATTAGCATGGGGAACTCTTAATTGAAAGGGGGCATTCCTAATTTAGGTGGGTCATTCCTCATTGACAGGGGGCTCTCCTCATTGACAGTGGCACTCCTTATTGACAGGAACACTACTTATTGACAGGGGGCACTCCTCATTGACAGGAGGCACTCCTGATCGAAAGGGGGCACTTCACATGGAGAGTGTGGCTATTGCAACCAAATAAACCTGTTGGACTTTAACCTGGTGTTGTTAAACTTCTTACTGTGTTCACCCCAGTCCAACGCCGGCATCTCCACATCAGCACTATTCGTTGACAGGGATCACACCTCATTGACAGTGGGCTCTCCACATTGACAGGGGGAACTCCTTGACGGGGGGGCACTCCTCATTGACGGTTGGGCAGTCCTCATTGAAGGTGGTGCACTCCTCATTGACGGGGGGGGGGGGAATCCTCATTGACGGGGGGCACTCCTCATTGACAAGGGGAACTCTTCATTGACAAGGGGAACTTCTCATTGACAAGGGGAACTCCTCATTGACAAGGGGAACTCCTCATTGATAGGGGGCACTCCTCATTAGCATGGGGAACTCGTAATTGACATGGGGCATTCCTAATTTAGGTGGCTCATTCCTCATTGACAGGGGGCTCTCCTCATTGACAGTGGCACTCCTTATTGACAGGGAGCACTACTTATTGACAGGGCACGCTCCTCATTGACAGGGTGAACTCCTAATCGTAAGGGGGCACTCCTCAGGAACAGTGGGCATTCCTCATTGACAGGGGGCACACCTCATTGACAGGGGGCACTCCTCATTGACAGGGGGACTCCTCATTGACAGGCAGCGCACCTCATTGAAAGGGGGCACTGCTAATTGGCAGCAGTCACGCCTAATTGGCAGCGGTCACTCCAAATTGGCTGGGGACATTCCTAACCGACAGGGGGAGCGCCTAATTGAAAGGGCGGACTCGGCATTGACAGGGGGTACTCCTAAATGACAGGGGGCACTCCTAATTGAAAGGGGTCATCCTAATCGACCGGGGCCACTCCGAATTGACAGGACGAGCTCCTAATTGACAAGGGACACTCCTAATTGAAAGGGGCCACCTCTAAAAGACAGGGGAGAGTCCTAAGTGACAGGGGGCAATCCTAATCGAAAGTGGGCACTCCCCAGGGACAGTGGGCATTCCTCAAAGACAGGGGGCACACCTCATTGACAGGGGGCACAGCTCATTGACAGGGGCCTCCAAATTGACAGGGGGCTCTCTTCATTGACAGGGGTCAGTCCTTCTTGTCGGGGGACACTACTCAATGACAGTGCGCACTCCTCTTTGACGGCGGGCGCTCCTCATTAGAATGGTGAACTCGAAATTGACATGGGGCACTCCTAATTGATATGGGGCCTTCCACATTGACAGGGAGCACTCCTCATTGACAGTGGCACTCCTAATTGACAGAAGGCCCTCCTTATTGACAGGGGGGCCCTTCTCATTGAGAGGGTGCACTCCTAATTGAAAGGGATCACTCCTACTTGACCGGCGCCAAGCTGAATTGCCAGGGGGAACACCTAATTGACAAGGGACACTCCAAATTTTAAAGGGGGCACTCCTAACAGACAGGGAGGAGTCCTAATTGACAGGGGACACGCCTAATCGAAAGGGGGCACTCCTAACTGACAGCGGGCACTCCTCATTGACAGGGGGCACTACGCATTGACACAGGGACTCCTCATTGACAGGCGGCACGCCTCATTGACAGGGAGCACTCCTAATTGGCAGGGGGCACTCCTTATTAACGGGGGGAATTACTAATGAGTACGGAGCACTCCTAACTGACCGTGGGATGTCCTAATTGACAAGGAGCACTCCGAAATGAATGGGGTTACTCCTCATTGACAGGGGGCACTCCTAATTCACAGGGGGCACTCCTCATTGACAGGGGGCAATCCTAATTGACAGGGCGCACTCCTCATTGACAGGAGGCACCACTCACTGACAGGGGAACTCCACATTGGCATGGGGCATTCCTCATTGACGGGGGGGGGGCACTCCTCATTGACAAGGGGAACTCCTCATTGACAGGTGTCTCCAAATTGACAGAGGTTACTCCTAATTGACCGTGCTGAATTGCCAGGGGGAGCTCCTAATTGAACAAGGGGCACTCCAATTTGAAAGGGGGAACTCCTAACAGACAGGGGAGAGTCCTAATTGGCAGAGGGCACTCCTAATCGAAAGGGGGCACTCCTAATTGACAGGGGGCACTCCTCATTGACAGGGGGCACTCCTCATTGACAGGGGCACTCCTTATTGACAGTTGGCACTCCTTCTTGAGTGGGGGTATTCCTTATTGGCAGGGGGCACTCCTAATGGACATGGGCCTCTCCTAATTGTGAGGGGGAGCACCTAATTGACAAGGGGCATTCGTAATTGAAAGGAGGCATTCCTAATTGTCAAGGGGAATTCCTCATTGACAGAGGACTCCTCTTTGAAAAGGGGCTCTCCTAATTGACCGGGGACACTCCTGGGTGACAGGGGGCACACTTCATTGAGAGGTGGCACTCCTCATTGACGGTAGGGCACTCCTCATTGACCGGGGGGGGGGGCACTCCTCATTGATGGGGGGGGGGGGCAAAACACATTGACAAGGGGACCTCCTCATTGACAGGGGCCTCCAAATTGACATGTGCAATCCTTATTGACAGGGGGCAGTCCTAATTGCCGGGGGAAACTAGTCAATGACCGGGGGCACTCCTCATTGATAGGGGGCACTCCTCATTAGCATGGGAAACTCTTAATTGAAAGGGGGCATTCCTAATTTACGTGGGTCATTCCTCCTTGACAGGGGGATCTCCTCATTGACAGTGGCACTCCTTATTGACAGGAACACTACTTAGTGACAGGGGGCACTCCTCATTGACAGAAGGCACTCCTAATTGACAGGGCACGCTCCTCATTGACAGGGGGCACTCCTAATTGAAAGGGGTCATCCTAATTGACCGGCGCCACTCCGAATTGACAGGAGGATCTGCTAATTGACAGGGGACACTCCTAATTGACAGGGGGAGCGCCTACTTGACAAGTGGCACTTCTAAGTGAACGGGGGCACTCCAAACTCACAAGGGAGACTCCTAATTGACAGGAGGCACTCCTGATCGACAGGGGGCACTTCTCATGGAGAGTGTGGCTATTGCTTCCAAATAAACCTGTTGGACTTTAACCTGGTGTTGTTAAACTTCTTACTGTGTTCACCACAGTCCAACGCCGGCATCTCCACATCAGCACTACTCATTGACAGGGATCACACCTCATTGACAGTGGGCACTCCACATTGACAGGGGGAACTCCTTGACGGGGGGGGGGGCAATCCTCATTGACGGTTGGGCAGTCCTCATTGAAGCTGGTGCACTCCTCATTGACGGGGGGCATTCCTCATTGACGGGGGGCACTCCTCATTGACAAGGGGAACTCCTCATTGACAAGGGGAACTCCTCATTGACAAGGGGAACTCCTCATTGACAAGGGGAACTCTTCATTGATAGGGGGCACTCCTCATTAGCATGGGGAACTCTTAATTGACATGGGGCATTCCTAATTTAGGTGGGTCATTCCTCATTGACAGGGGGCTCTCCTCATTGACAGTGGCACTCCTTATTGACAGGGAGCACTACTTATTGACAGGGGGCACTCCTCATTGACAGGGGGCACTCCTAATTGAAAGGGGTCATCCTAATTGACCGGCGCCACTCCGAATTGACAGGAGGATCTGCTAATTGACAAGGGACACTCCTAATTGAAAGGGGGCAACTCTAAAAGACAGGGGAGAATCCTTATTGATAGGGGGCACTCCTAATCGTAAGGGGGCACTCCTCAGGGACAGTGGGCATTCCTCATTGACAGGGGGCACACCTCATTGACAGTGGGCTTTCCTCATTGACAGGGGGACTGCTCATTGACAGGGGGCGCACCTCATTGAAAGGGGGCACTGCTAATTGGCAGCAGTCACGCCTAATTGGCAGCGGTCACTCCAAATTGGCTGGGGACATTCCTAACAGACAGGGGGAGCTCCTAATTGAAAGGGCGGCCTCGACATTGACAGGGGGTACTCCTAAATGACAGGGGGCACTCCTAATTGACAGGGGGCACTCCTAATCGAAAGTGGGCACTACTCAGGGACAGTGGGCATTCCTCAAAGACAGGGGGCAGACCTCATTGACAGGGGGCGCACCTCATTGAAAGGGGGCACTGCTAATTGGCAGAAGTCACTCCTAATTGGCAGCGGTCACTCCAAATTGTCAGGGGACATTCCTAACCGACAGGGGGAGCTCCTAATTGAACGGGCGGACTCCAACTTGACAGCGGGTACTCCTAAATGACAGGGGCACTCCTCATTTGCATGCGCACTTCTCATTGACATGGGGTGCTCCTCATTTACATGGGCAGTCCTCAATGTCAGGAGGCACTCCGAATTGGCAGGGGTCACTCCTAATTGGAAGGGGTTACTCCTAATTGACAGGGGCACTCCTCATTGACAGGGGGCTCTCCCCATTGACAGGGGGCATTCCTCATTGACAGGGGAGACTCCTGGTTGACAGGGGGCACTGTTCATTGACAGGGGGCACTCCTAATTGACATAGGGCGTTCCTCATTGACAGGGGGCATTCCTGATTTAAGGGGGCACTCCTGATTGACAGGGGGCACTCGTAATTGACGTGTGCATTCCTCATTGACAGGGGGAGGTTCTACATCACAAGTGGCACTCCTAATTGAAAGAGGGCGCTCCATCTTGACAGGGGAGACTCCTAATTGAAAGGGGGCACTCCTCATGGACCACTGGCACTCCTCATTGACAGAGGGCAATCCTCAATGGCAGGGTGCACTTCACATTGACATGGGACATTCCTCATTGACAGTGAGGATTCCTGATTGAAGGGGGCACTCCTGATTGACAGGGGGCACTCGTACTTGACAGCAGGCACTCCTAATTGCCACGGGACGATACTCATTGAAAGGGGGCACTAGTAATTGAAGGGGGTGACTCCAAATTGAACGGGGCCACTCCTAATTGACATGGGGAGCGCCTACTTGACAAGGGGCACTCCTAAGTGAACGGGGGCACTCCAAACTCACAAGGGAGACACTTAATTGACAGGAGGCACTCCTGATCGACAGGGGGCACTTCTCATGGAGAGTGGGCAATCCTCAGTTACATGGGGCACTACTCATTAAGAAGTTTAACAACACCAGGTTAAAGTCCAACATGTTTATTTGGTAGCAAAAGCCACACGTGTGTCTATTGCTACCACATAAACCTGTTGGACTTTAACCTGGTGTTGTTAAACTTCTTAGTGTGTTTACCCCAGTCCAACGCCGGCATCTCCACATCAGCACTACTCATTGACAGGGGGCACACCTCATAGACAGTGGGCTGTCCACATTGACAGGGGGAACTCCTTGACGGAGGGGCACACCTCATTGACGATTGGGCCGTCCTCATTGAAGGTGGTGCACTCCTCATTGACGGGGGGCCCTCCTCATTGACGGCGGGCACTCCTCATTGACAAGGGGAACTCCTCATTGACAAGGGGAACTCCTCATTGATAGGGGGCACTCCTCATTAGCATGGGGAACTCTTAATTGACATGGGGCATTCCTAATTTAGGTGGGTCATTCCTCATTGACACGGGGCTCTCCTCATTGACAGTGGCAATCCTTATTGACAGGGAGCACTACTTATTGACGGGGGAACTCCTCATTGACAGGAGGCACTCCTAATTGACAGGGCACGCTCCTCATTGACAGGGGGCACTCCTAATTGAAAGGGGTCATCCTAATTGACCGGCGCCACACCGAATTGACAGGAGGATCTGCAAATTGCCAAGGGACACTCCTAATTAAAAGGGGCACCTCTAAAAGACAGGGGAGAATCCTAATTGATAGGGGCACTCCTAATCGTAAGGGGGCACTCCTCAGGGACAGTGGGCATTCCTCATTGACAGGGGGCATATCTCATTGACAGGGGGCACTCCTCATTGACAGGGGTCTCCTCATTGACAGGGGGCGCACCTCATTGAAAGGGGGCACTGCTAATTGGCAGCAGTCACGCCTAATTGGCAGCGGTCACTCCAAATTGTCAGGGGACATTCCTAACCGACAGGGGGAGCTCCTAATTGAAAGGGCGGACTCCAACTTGACAGCGGGTACTCCTAAATGACAGGGGCACTCCTCATTTGCATGCGCACTTCTCATTGACATGGGGTGCTCCTCATTTACATGGGCAGTCCTCAATGTCAGGAGGCACTCCGAATTGGCAGGGGTCACTCCTAATTGGAAGGGGTTACTCCTAATTGACAGGGGCACTCCTCATTGACAGGGGGCTCTCCCCATTGACAGGGGGCATTCCTCATTGACAGGGGAGACTCCTGGTTGACAGGGGGCACTGTTCATTGACAGGGGGCACTCCTAATTGACATAGGGCGTTCCTCATTGACAGGGGGCATTCCTGATTTAAGGGGGCACTCCTGATTGACAGGGGGCACTCGTAATTGACGGGTGCATTCCTCATTGACAGGGGGAGGTTCTACTTCACAAGTGGCACTCCTAATTGAAAGAGGGCGCTCCATCTTGACAGGGGAGACTCCTAATTGAAAGGGGGCACTCCTCATGGACCACTGGCACTCCTCATTGACAGAGGGCAATCCTCAATGGCAGGGTGCACTTCACATTGACATGGGACATTCCTCATTGACAGTGAGGATTCCTGATTGAAGGGGGCACTCCTGATTGACAGGGGGCACTCGTACTTGACAGCAGGCACTCCTAATTGCCACGGGACGATACTCATTGAAAGGGGGCACTAGTAATTGAAGGGGGTGACTCCAAATTGAACGGGGCCACTCCTAATTGACATGGGGAGCGCCTACTTGACAAGGGGCACTCCTAAGTGAACGGGGGCACTCCAAACTCACAAGGGAGACACCTAATTGACAGGAGGCACTCCTGATCGACAGGGGGCACTTCTCATGGAGAGTGGGCAATCCTCATTTACATGGGGCACTACTCATTAAGAAGTTTAACAACACCAGGTTAAAGTCCAACATGTTTATTTGGTAGCAAAAGCCACACGTGTGTCTATTGCTACCACATAAACCTGTTGGACTTTAACCTGGTGTTGTTAAACTTCTTAGTGTGTTTACCCCAGTCCAACGCCGGCATCTCCACATCAGCACTACTCATTGACAGGGGGCACACCTCATAGACAGTGGGCTGTCCACATTGACAGGGGGAACTCCTTGACGGAGGGGCACACCTCATTGACGATTGGGCCGTCCTCATTGAAGGTGGTGCACTCCTCATTGACGGGGGGCCCTCCTCATTGACGGCGGGCACTCCTCATTGACAAGGGGAACTCCTCATTGACAAGGGGAACTCCTCATTGATAGGGGGCACTCCTCATTAGCATGGGGAACTCTTAATTGACATGGGGCATTCCTAATTTAGGTGGGTCATTCCTCATTGACAGGGGGCTCTCCTCATTGACAGTGGCACTCCTTATTGACAGGGAGCACTACTTATTGACGGGGGCACTCCTCATTGACAGGAGGCACTCCTAATTGACAGGGCACGCTCCTCATTGACAGGGGGCACTCCTAATTGAAAGGGGTCATCCTAATTGACCGGCGCCACACCGAATTGACAGGAGGATCTGCAAATTGCCAAGGGACACTCCTAATTAAAAGGGGCACCTCTAAAAGACAGGGGAGAATCCTAATTGATAGGGGCACTCCTAATCGTAAGGGGGCACTCCTCAGGGACAGTGGGCATTCCTCATTGACAGTGGACATATCTCATTGACAGGGGGCACTCCTCATTGACAGGGGGACTCCTCATTGACAGGGGGCGCACCTCATTGAAAGGGGGCACTGCTTATTGGCAGCAGTCACGCCTAATTGGCAGCGGTCACTCCAAATTGGCTGGGGACATGCCTAACCGACAGGGAGAGCTCCTAATTGAAAGGGCGGACTCGACATTGACAGGGGGTACTCCTAAATGACAGGGGGCACTCCTAATTGAAAGGGGTCATCCTAATCGACCGGGGTCACTCCGAATTGACAGGACGAGCTCCTAATTGACAAGGGACACTCCTAATTGAAAGGGGCCACTTCTAAAAGACAGGGAAGAGTCCTAATTGACAGGGGGCACTCCTAATCGAAAGTGGGCACTCCTCAGGGGCAGTGGGCATTCCCCAAAGTCAGGGGGCACACCTCATTGACAGGGGGCACTCCTCATTGACAGGGGGACTCCTCATTGACAGGGGGCGCACCTCATTGAAATGGGGCACTGCTAATTGGCAGCAGTCACTCCTAATTGGCAGCGGTCACTCCAAATTGGCAGGGGACATTCCTAACCGACAGGGGGAGCTCCTAATTGAAAGGGCGGACTCCAACCTGACAGGGGGTACTCCTAAATGACAGTGGCACTCCTCATTGGCATGCGCACTTCTCATTTACATGGGCACTCCTCAATGACAGGTGCACTCCTCATTGGCATGCGCACTTCTCATTGACATGGGGTATTCCTCATTTACATGGGCACTGCTCAACGACAGGAGGCACTCCGAATTGGCAGGGGTCACTCCTATTTGGAGGGGGCAGTCCTAATTGACATGGGGTACTCCTAATTGACATGGGGCATGTCTCATTGACAGGTGGCATTCCTCATTGAGAGGTGGCACTCCTGATTGACAGGGGGGCACTTCTTACTGACAGGGGGCACTCCTAATTGACATGGAACACTACTCATTGCCGGGGGGGGGGGGGACCACTAATTGAAAGGGTTCACTCCTTATTGACCGGGGCCACTCCTAATTGACAGGGGGAGTTCGTCATTGACAAGGGACACTCCTAATTGAGAGGCGGCACTCCAAATTGACAGGGGAGACTCTTAACTACAGAGGGCACTCCACATGGACAGTGGGCACTCCTCATTGTCAGAGGGCACTTCGCATTGACAGGGGGCACTCCGCACTGACACGGGGACTCCTCATTGACAGGCGCCACTCCTCATTGACAGGGAGCACTCCTAATTGGCAGGTGGCACTCCTAACTGACCGGGCGATCTCCAAGAAGACAAGGGGCACTCCTAATAGGAAGGGGTTACTCCTACTTGACAGGGGCAGTCCTCATTGACAGTGGGCTCTCCCCATTGACATGGGGCATTCCTCATTGACAGGGGACACTCCTGATTGACAGGGGGCACTCTTCATTGACAGGGGGCACTCCTAATTGATATAGGGCGTTCCTCATTGACAGGGTGCATTCGTGATTGAAGGGGGCACTCCTGATTGACAGGGGGCACTCGTAATTGACATGGGACACTACTCATTGAAAGGGGGCACTACTAATTGAAAGGGGTGACTCCCTAATTGAACGGGGCCACTCCTAATTGACAGGGTGAGCTCCTACTTGAGAAGCGGCACTCCTAATTGAAAGGGGTCACTCCAAATTGACAACGGTGACTCCTAATTGACAGGGGGCACTCCTGATCGACAGGGGGCACTTCTCATGTGCAGTGGGCACTCCTTGTTGGCATGTGCACTCCTCATTGACATGGGGAACTCCTCATTTACATGGGCACTCCTCAGTGACATGAGGCACTCCGAATTGGCAGTGGTCACTCCTAATTGTTTGGGGGCACTCCTAATTGACACGGGGCACACCTAATTAACACGGGGCATTTCTCATTGACAGGTGGCATTCCTCATGGAGAGGGGGCACTCCTCATGGATAGTGGGCAAACCTCATTGACAAAGGGCACGACTCATTAATAGAGGGCACTCCACATTGACACGGGGACTCCTCATTGACAGGCGGCACTCCTAATTGACAGGGGGCACTCCTAATTGGCAGGGGTCACTCCTAATTGGCATTGGGAATTAGTAATTGATACGCAGCACTCCTAACTGACCGAACGATCTCATAATTGACAAGGGGCACTCATAATTGAAAGCGGTTACTCCTACTTGACAGTGGGTACTCCTCACTGACAGGGAGCACTCCTATTTGGCAAGGGGCACTCCTCATTGACAGGAGGCACTCCTCATTGACAGGGGGCATTCCTGATTGACAGGGGGAGGTTCTACTTCACAAGTGGCACTCCTAATTGAAAGAGGTCACTCTATCTTGACAGGGGAGACTCCTAATTGAAAGTGGGCACTCCTCATAGACCACTGGCACTCCCCATTGACAGAGGGCAATCCTCAACGGCAGGGTGCACTTGTCATTGACATGGGGCATTCCTCATTGACAGAGGGCATTCCAGATTGAAGGGGGCACTCCTGATTGAAAGGGGGCACTCGTACTTGACAGCAGGCACTCCTAATTGCCACGGGACGATACTCATTGAAAGGGGTCACTAGTAATTGAAGGGGGTGACTCCTAATTGAACGGGGCCACTCCTAATTGACAGGGGGGGCTCCTAACTGACAAGGGGCACTCCTAAGTGACCGGGGGCACTCCAAACTCACAAGGGAGACTCCTAATTGACAGGAGGCAAACCTGATCGACAGGGGACACTTCTCATGGAGAGTGAGCACTCCTCCTTTACATGGGGCACTACACATTAAGAAGTTTAACAACACCAGGTTAAAGTCCAACATGTTTATTTGGTCGCAAAAGCCACACGTGTGTCTATTGCTACCACATAAACCTGTTGGACTTTAACCTGGTGTTGTTAAACTTCTTAGTGTGTTTACCCCAGTCCAACGCCGGCATCTCCACATCAGCACTACTCATTGACAGGGGGCACACCTCATAGACAGTGGGCTGTCCACATTGACAGGGGGAACTCCTTGACGGAGGTTTATTTGGTAGCAAAAGCCACACGTGTGTGGGTAAACCTCATTGACAAAGGGCACGACTCATTAATAGAGGGCACTCCACATTGACACGGGGACTCCTCATTGACAGGCGGCACTCCTAATTGACAGGGGTCACTCCTAATTGGCAGTGGTCACCCCTAATTGGCGGGGCGAATGACTAATTGACACGGAACACTCCAAACTGACAGGCGGATCTCCTAATTGACACAGGGCACTCCTAACTGACAGGAGTCACTCCGAAATGACAGGGGGCACTTCTAATTGAGAGAGGACACTCCTAATTGACTGGGGCCACTCCTAATTGACAGGGGCACTCCTGATCGATAGGGGGTACTCCTACTTCACAGGGGGCACTCCTAATTGACAGGGGGCACTCCTAATTGATAGGGGGCACTCCTCATTGACAGGAGCACTCCTCTTTGACAGAGGGCACTCCACATTGACAGGGCCACTCCTCATTGACAGAGGACATTCCTCATTGAAAGGGGGCACTCCTGATTGCCAGGGGGCACCCTTCAATGACAGGGGGCACTCCTAATTAACACTGGACACTACTTATTGATGGTGGGGGTGGCACCACTAATTGAAAGGGGTCACTCCTAATTGACTGGGGCCACTCCTAATTGACAGGGGGCACTCCTGTTCGATAGGGGGCACGTCTCATGGACAGTGAGCACTCCTCATTGACATGGGGTACTCCTCATTGACAGAGGGAACTCCTCATTGACGGTGGGGCACTCCTCATTGACGGTGGGGCACTCCTCATTGACGGTGGGGCACTCCTCATTGACGGGGGGGGGCACTCCTCATTGACGATGTGGCACTCCTACTTGACGGGGGGCACTCCTCATTGACAAGGGGAACTCGTCATTGACAAGGGGAACTCTTCATTGACAGGGGCCTTCTAATTGACAGGGGGCACTCCTAATTGACATGGGGGCAAACCTCATTGACAGGGGGCAATCCTAATTGGCTGTGGTCACTCCTAATTGGCAGCGGTCACTCCTAATTGGCAGGGGACAGTCCTGACCGACAGGGGGAGCTCCAAATTGAAAGGGAGTACTCCAACTTGACAGGGGGCACTCCTCATTGACCGGGGCCACTCCTCAGTGACAGGGGCACTCCTCATTGGTATGTGCAGTCCTCATTGACACAGGGTACTCCTCATTTACATGGGCACTCCTCAATGACAGGAGGCATTCCGAATTGGCAGGGGTCACTCCTAATTGGTTGGGGGCACTCCTAATTGACTCGGGGCACTCCTAATTGACATGGGGCATTTCTCATTGACAGGTGGCATTCCTCATTGAGATGGGGCACTTCTCATGGACAGTGGGCACTCCTCATTGACAAAGGGCACGACTCATTGATAGGGGGCACTCCACATTGACACGGGGACTCCTCATTGACAGGCGGCACTCCGAAATGACAAGGGAAGCTCCACATTGACAGGGGCCTCCAATTTGACAGGGGGCACTCCTCATTGACAGGGGACAGTGCAAATTGTCGGGGGACACTACTCAATGACAGGGGTCAGTCCTCATTGACGGGGGGGCACTCCTCATTCGCATGGGGAACTCGTAATTGACATGGGGCACTCCTTATTGATATGGAGCATTCCAAATTGACAGGGGGCACTCCTCATTGACAGTGGCACTCCTTATTGAGAGGGGGCACTCATAATTGAAAGCGGTTACTCCTAATTGACCGGAGCCAAGCTGAATTGAAATGGCGGAGCTCCGAATTGACAAGACACTCCAAATTGAAAGGCGGCACTCCTAACAGACAGGGGAGACTACTAATCGAAAGGGGGCACTCCGAATTGACAGGGGGCACTCCTCATTGACAGGGGGCACTCCTCATTGACAGGGGCACTCCTCATTGACAGGCGGCTCTCCTCAGCGACAAGGGGAATTCCTCATTGACAAGGGGAACTCCTCATTGACAGGGGCCTTCTAATTGACAGGGGGCACTCCTAATTGACATGGCGGCAAACCTCATTGACAGGGGGCAATCCTAATTGGCTGTGGTCACTCCTAATTGGCAGCGGTCACTCCTAATTGGCAGGGGACAGTCCTGACCGACAGGGGGAGCTCCAAATTGAAAGGGTGTACTCCAACTTGACAGGGGGCACTCTTCATTGACCGGGGCCACTCCTCAGTGACAGGGGCACACATCATTGGTATGTGCAGTCCTCATTAACACGGGGTACTCCTCATTTACATGGGCACTCCTCAATGACAGGAGGCACTCCGAATTGGCAGGGGTCACTCCTAATTGGTTGGGGGCACTCCTAATTGACTCGGGGCACTCCTAATTGACATGGGGCATTTCTCATTGACAGGTGGCATTCCTCATTGAGATGGGGCACTTCTCATGGACAGTGGGCACTCCTCATTGACAAAGGCCACGACTCATTGATAGGGGGCACTCCACATTGACACGGGGACTCCTCATTGACAGGCGGCACTCCTAATTGACATAGGGCATTCCTCATTGACAGGTGGCATTCCTCATTGACATTTGGCACTCTTATTTGACAGGGGGCACTCCTCATGGACAGTGGGAACTCCTCATTGACAGAGGGCACTACGCATTGATGGGGGACACTCCGCATTGACACGGGGACTCTTCAATGACAGATGGCACTCCACAATGACAGGGGACACTCCTAATTGACACGGAGCACTCCTAACTGAACGAGCGATCTCATAATTGACACGGGGCACTCCTAATTGAAAGCGGTTACTCCTATTTGACAGTAGGCACTCCTCACTGACAGGGGGCACTCCTAATTGGCAAGGGGCACTTCTCATTGACAGGAGGCACTCCTCATAGACAGTGGGCTCTCCACATTGACAGGGGGAACTCCTCCTTGACGGTGGGGCACTCCTAATTGACAAGGGAAACTCCACATTGACAAGCGGAACTCCTCATTGGCAGGGGGCACTCCTAATTGACAGGGGCATTGCGAATTGTCGGGGGACACTACTCATTGACAGCGGTCACTCCTCATTGACAGGAGGCACTCCTTATTGGCAGGGGGCACTCCTCATTGACATGGGCCGCTCCTAATTGGAAGGGGCAGCACCTAATTGACAAGGGGCATTCCTAATTGAAAGGAGGCACTCCTAATTGTTAAGGGGAACTCCTCATTGACAGGGGGCACTCCTAATTGACAAGGGAAACTCCACATTGACAGGGGCCTCCAATTTGACAGGGGGCACTCCTCATTGACAGGGGACAGTGCAAATTGTCGGGGGACACTACTCAATGACAGGGGTCAGTCCTCATTGACGGGGGGGGCACTCCTCATTCACATGGGGAACTCGTAATTGAAATGGGGCACTCCTAATTGATATGGAGCATTCCAAATTGACAGGGGGCACTCCTCATTGACAGTGGCACTCCTTATTGAGAGGGGGCACTCATAATTGAAAGCGGTTACTCCTAATTGACCGGAGCCAAGCTGAATTGAAATGGCGGAGCTCCGAATTGACAAGACACTCCAAATTGAAAGGCGGCACTCCTAACAGACGGGGGTTACTACTTATCGAAAGGGGGCACTCCGAATTGACAGTGGGCACTCCTCATTGACAGGGGGCACTCCTCATTGACAGGGGCACTCCTCATTGACAGGCGGCTCTCCTTAATTAACAAGGGGAACTCCTCATTGACAAGGGGAACTCCTCATTGACAGGGGCCTTCTAATTGACAGGGGGCACTCCTAATTGACATGGCGGCAAACGTCATTGACAGGGGGCAATCCTAATTGGCTGTGGTCACTCCTAATTGGCAGCGGTCACTGCTAATTGGCAGGGGACAGTCCTGACCGACAGGGGGAGCTCCAAATTGAAAGGGAGTACTCCAACTTGACAGGGGGCACTATTCATTGACCGGGGACACTCCTCAGTGACAGGGGCACTCCTCATTGGTATGTGCAGTCCTCATTAACACGGGGTACTCCTCATTTACATGGTCACTCCTCAATGACAGGAGGCACTCCGAATTGGCAGGGGTCACTCCTAAATTGTTTGGGGCACTCCGAAATGACTCGGGGCACTCCTAATTGACATGGGGCATTTCTCATTGACAGGTGGCATTCCTCATTGAGATGGGGCACTTCTCATGGACAGTGGGCACTCCTCATTGACAAAGGCCACGACTCATTGATAGGGGGCACTCCACATTGACACGGGGACTCCTCATTGACAGGCGGCACTCCTAATTGACATCGGGCATTCCTCATTGACAGGTGGCATTCCTCATTGACAGGTGGCACTCTTATTTGAAAGGGGGCACTCCTCATGGACAGTGGGCACTCCTCATTGACAGAGGGCACTACGCATTGATGGGGGACACTCCGCATTGACACGGGTACTCTTCAATGACAGATGGCACTCCACAATGACAGGGGACACTCCTAATTGACACGGAGCACTCCTAACTGAACGAGCGATCTCATAATTGACACGGGGCACTCCTAATTGAAAGCGGTTACTCCTATTTGACAGTAGGCACTCCTCACTGACAGGGGGCACTCCTAATTGGCAAGGGGCACTTCTCATTGACAGGAGGCACTCCTCATAGACAGTGGGCTCTCCACATTGACAGGGGGAACTCCTCCTTGAAGGTGGGGCATTCCTAAGTGACAAGGGAAACTCCACATTGACAAGCGGAACTCCTCATTGGCAGGGGGCACTCCTAATTGACAGGGGCATTGCTAATTGTCGGGGACACTACTCATTGACAGGGCTCACTCCTCATTGACAGGAGGCACTCCTTATTGGCAAGGGGCACTCCTTATTGTCAGGGGGCACTCCAAATTGATATGGGTCGCTCCTAATTGGAAGAGGCAGCACCTAATTGACAAGGGGCATTCCTAATTGAAAGGAGGCACTCCTAATTATTAAGGGGAACTCCTCATTGACAGGGGGCACTCCTAATTGACAAGGGAAACTCCACATTGACAGGGGCCTCCAATTTGACAGGGGGCACTCCTCATTGACAGGGGACAGTGCAAATTGTCGGGGGACACTACTCAATGACAGGGGGCAGTCCTCATTGACGGGGGGGCACTCCTCATTCGCATGGGGAACTCGTAATTGAAATGGGGCACTCCTAATTGATATGGGGCATTTCAAATTGACAGGGGGCACTGCTCATTGACAGTGGCACTCCTTATTGAGAGGGGTCACTCATAATTGAAAGCGGTTACTCCTAATTGACCGGAGCCAAGCTGACTTGAAATGGCGGAGCTCCGAATTGACAAGACACTCCAAATTGAAAGGCGGCACTCCTAACAGACGGGGGTTACTACTTATCGAAAGGGGGCACTCCGAATTGACAGTGGGCACTCCTCATTCACAGGGGGCACTCCTCATTGACAGGGGCACTCCTCATTGACAGGCGGCTCTCCTCATTGACAAGGGGAACTCCTCATTGACAAGGGGAACTCCTCATTGACAGGGGCCTTCCAATTGACAGGGGGCACTCCTAATTGACATGGCGGCGAACGTCATTGACAGGGGGCAATCCTAATTGGCTGTGGTCACTCCTAATTGGCAGCGGTCACTGCTAATTGGCAGGGGACAGTCCTGACCGACAGGGGGAGCTCCAAATTGAAAGGGAGTACTCCAACTTGACAGGGGGCACTCTTCATTGACCGGGGACACTCCTCAGTGACAGGGGCACTCCTCATTGGTATGTGCAGTCCTCATTAACACGGGGTACTCCTCATTTACATGGTCACTCCTCAATGACAGGAGGCACTCCGAATTGGCAGGGGTCACTCCTAATTGGTTTGGGGCACTCCGAAATGACTCGGGGCACTCCTAATTGACATGGGGCATTTCTCATTGACAGGTGGCATTCCTCATTGAGATGGGGCACTTCTCATGGACAGTGGGCACTCCTCATTGACAAAGGCCACGACTCATTGATAGGGGGCACTCCACATTGACACGGGGACTCCTCATTGACAGGCGGCACTCCTAATTGACATCGGGCATTCCTCATTGACAGGTGGCATTCCTCATTGACAGGTGGCACTCTTATTTGACAGGGAGCACTCCTCATGGACAGTGGGCACTCCTCATTGACAGAGGGCACTACGCATTGATGGGGGACACTCCGTATTGACACGGGGACTCTTCAATGACAGATGGCACTCCACAATGACAGGGGACACTCCTAATTGACACGGAGCACTCCTAACTGAACGAGCGATCTCATAATTGACACGGGGCACTCCTAATTGAAAGCGGTTACTCCTATTTGACAGTAGGCACTCCTCACTGACAGGGGGCACTCCTAATTGGCAAGGGGCACTTCTCATTGACAGGAGGCACTCCTCATAGACAGTGGGCTCTCCACATTGACAGGGGGAACTCCTCCTTGAAGGTGGGGCATTCCTAAGTGACAAGGGAAACTCCACATTGACAAGCGGAACTCCTCATTGGCAGGGGGCACTACTAATTGACAGGGGCATTGCTAATTGTCGGGGGACACTCCTCATTGACAGGGGTCACTCCTCATTGACAGGAGGCACTCCTTCTTGGCAAGGGGCACTCCTTATTGTCAGGGGGCACTCCAAATTGACATGGGTCGCTCCTAATTGGAAGAGGCAGCACCTAATTGACAAGGGGCATTCCTAATTGAAAGGAGGCACTCCTAATTATTAAGGGGAACTCCTCATTGACAGGGGGCACTCCTAATTGACAAGAGAAAGTCCACATTGACAGGGGCCTCCAATTTGACAGGGGGCACTCCTCATTGACAGGGGACAGTGCAAATTGTCGGGGGACACTACTCAATGACAGGGGGCAGTCCTCATTGACGGGGGGGCACTCCTCATTCGCATGGGGAACTCGTAATTGAAATGGGGCACTCCTAATTGATATGGGGCATTCCAAATTGACAGGGGGCACTCCTCCTTGACAGTGGCACTCCTTATTGAGAGGGGTCACTCATAATTGAAAGCGGTTACTCCTAATTGACCGGAGCCAAGCTGACTTGAAATGGCGGAGCTACGAATTGACAAGACACTCCAAATTGAAAGGCGGCACTCCTAACAGACAGGGGAGACTACAAATCGAAAGGGGGCACTCCGAATTGACAGGGGGCACTCCTCATTGACAGGGGCACTCCTCATTGACAGGCGGCTCTCCGAATTTGCACCGGTCACTCCTAATTGGCAGTAGTCACTCCTAATTGGCAGGGGACATTCCGAACCGACAGGGGAAGCTCCTAATTGAAAGGGGGTACTCCAACTTGACAGGCGGCACTACTAATTGACAGGGGGCACTCATAATTGACAGGGGGCACTCCTCATTGATAGGGGTACTCCTCATTGGCATGGGCACTCCTCAGTGGCATGGGGCACTCCTCATTGACAGGGGGCACTCGTCATTGACAGGGGGAACTCCTCATTGACATGGGCATTCCTCAGTGACAGGAGGCACTCGTTATTGACAGGGGGCACTGCTCATTGACAGGGGGCACTCGAAAATGACAGGGGGCACTCCTAATTGACAGGGGGACTCCTAATTTACATGGGACACTACTCATTGAAAGGGGGCACTACTAATTGAAGGGTGTCACTGCGAATTGACCGGGGCAACTCCTAATTGACAGGAGGAGCTCCTAATTCACAAGTGGCACTCCTAATTTAAAGAGGGCACTCCAAATTGACAGGGGAGATTCCAAATTGAAAGGGGGCACCCGTAATAGACAGTGGGCAATCCTCATTGACAGGGGGCACTTCTCATTGACGGGGGCACTCCTCATTGACAGAGGGCACTTCTCATTGGTAAGGGGCACTCTCTATTGACAGGGGACACTCCTTATTGACAAGGGGCACTCCTAATTGACAGTGGCCACACCTAATTGAGAGAGGGAACAACTGACTGACAGGTAGCTTTGCTAACTGAAAGGAGGCACTCCCAATTGTCAAGGGGAGCTCCTCATTGAAAGAGGACTCCTTACTGACGGTGGGGCACTCCTCATTGACGGGGGTGAGGGGTGGGGGGTGGGGGGCACATCCCATTGATTGGGAGGCACTCCTCATTGACAAGAGGAACTCCTCATTCACAGGGGACGTCAAATTGACAGGGGCACTCCTAATTGTCGGGGGAAACTACTCAATGACAGGGGGTACTCCTCATTGATAGGGGGCATTCCTCATTAGCATGGGGAATTCATAATTGACACGGGGCACTCATAATTGTTATGGGGCATTCCACATTGACAGGGGGCACTCCTCATTGACAGTGGCACTCCTTATTGACCGGGGGCACCCCTAATTGACGGGGGGCACTCCTCTTTGACAGGGGTACTCCTAATTGACAAGGGGCACTCTTAATTGAAGGGGGCACTCCTAACAGACAGAGGGCAATCCTCATTGACAGGGGGCAATCCTCATTGACAGGGGGCACTCATCATTTACAGGGGGGACTCCCCTTTAACAGGGGACACTCCAAATTGGCAGCAATCAATCCTAATTGACAGCGGTCACTCCTAATTGGCAGGGGACATTCCTAACCCACAGGGGGCGCTCCTAATTGAAAGGGGGTACTCCAACTTGACAGGGATTCCTAATTGACTGGGGGCACTCATAATTGGCTGGGGCCACTCCTCATTGACAGGAGGCATTCCTCATTGACAGGGACACTCCTCATTGGCATGGGCACTCCTCATTGGCATGGGGCACACCTCATTGACAGGGGGCACTCGTCATTGACAGGGGGCACTTCTCAAGGACAGTGTGCACTCCTCATTGACATGGGGCCTCATTGACAGGGGGCACGCTTCATTGACAGGGGGCACTCCTAACTGACAGGGGGCACTCCTAATTGACATGGGACACTACTCATTGAAAGGGGGCATTACTTATTGAAAGGAGTCACTGCGAATTGACCGGGGCCACTCCTAATTGTCAGGGGGAGTTCCTAATTCACAAGTGGCACTCCTAATTGAAAGAGGGCACTCCAAATTGACAGGGTAGACTCCTAATTGACTGGAGACACCCCTAATCGACAGTGGGCACTCCTCATTGAAGGGGGGCAATCCACATTGACAGTGGGCACTTCTCATTGGAAAGGGGCACTCCTAATTGAAAGGGACACTCCTTGTTGATAGAGGGAACTCCGCATTGACAGGGGGCACTACTCATTGACAGGGGCACTCGTCATTGACAGGGGCCACTTCTCATTGACAGGGAGGACTCCTCATTGACAGGGAGCAATCCTCATTGACAGGGGGCACTCCTCATTGAGATGGGGCACTCCTAATGGACATGGGGCACTCCTAATTGAAATGGGACACTACCCATTGAAGGCGGGCACTACTAATTAAAGAGGGTCACTCCTAATTGACCAGCGGCAATCCTAACTGACAGGGGGAGCTCCTAGTTCACAATGGGGACTCCTAATTGAAAGGGGGCACTCCAAATTGACAAGGGAGACTCCTAATTGACAGGGGGCACTCCAAATTGACAATGAGACTCCTAATTGACAGGCGGCCCTACAATTCGACATGGGGCACTTCTCAAGGACAGTGTGCACTCCTCATTGACATGGGGCCTCATTGACAGGGGGCACGCCTCATTGAGAGGGGGCGCTGCTCATTGACGGTGGGGCACTACTCATTGACGGTGGGGCACTCCTCATTGACGGTGGGGCACTTCTCATTGTCGGGGGGGACTCCTCACTGACGGGGGAACTCCTCATTGACAAGGAGAACTCCTCATTGACCGCGGCCACTCCTAATTGACAGGTGGCACTCCTAATTGACAGGGGGCACTCCGCATTGAGATGGGGCACTCCGAATTGAAATGGGGCACTCCTAATTGACATGGGGCATTCCTCATTTACAGGGGGCACTCCTCATTGACAGTGGCACTCCTCATTGACAGGGGGCACTCCTCATTGACAGGGGGCACTCCTAATTGACAAGTGACACACTTAATTGAAGGGGGGAACTCCTAACGGACAGGCGGCAATCCTCTTGGACAGGGAGCACTCCCCACTGACAGGGGGCACTCCTAATTGACATGGGGCACTCCTAATTGACATGGGACATTCCTCATTGACAGGGGGCACTCCTTAATGACAGGGGGTACTCCTTATTGACAGGGGAGACTCCTAATTGACAGGGGCCACTCCTATTTGAGAGGGGGAGCACCTGTCTGACAAGGGGCATTCCTAATTGTAAGGAGGCACTCCCAATTGTCAAGGCGAACTCCTGATTGACAGAGGACTCCTTATTGACAGGTGGCACTCCTAATTGACTGGGGCACTCCTTATTGACCGGGGTCACTCCTAGGTGAGAGGGGGCACGCCTCATTGAGAGGGGGCACTCCTCATTGACGGTGAGGGAACTCCTTATTGACAGGGGGGCGGCACTCCTCATTGAATGGGAGGCACTCCTCATTGACAAGTGGAACTGCTCATTGACAGGGGGCACTCCTAATTGACAGGGGGCAGTCCTAATTGTCGGGGGTCACCACTCAATGACAGGGGCACTCCTCATTGATGGGGGGCATTCCTCATTAGCATCGGGAATTCCTAAATGACACGGGGCACTCCTAATTGATATGGGGCATTCCTCATTGACAGGGGGCACTCCTCATTGACAGTGGCACTCCTAATTGACAGCGGGCACTTCTCATTGACAGCGGGCACTCCTAATTGACAAGGGGCACTCTTAATTGAAGGGGGAACTCCTAACAGACAGGGGGCAATCTTCATTGACAGGGGCACTCCTCATTTACAGGGGGGACTCCTCTTTGACAGGGAGCACTCCCCATTGACAGGGGGCACTCCTAATTGACAGGGGGCACTCCGCATTGAGATGGGGCACTACTAATTGAAATGGGGCACTCCTAATTGAAATGGGGCACTCCTAATGGACATGGGGCATTCCTCATTGACAGGGGCCACTCCTTGTTGACAGGGGGCACTCCTTATTGGCAGGGGACACTCCTAATTGACAGGGGCCACTCCTAATTGACAGGGGGAGCACCTGACTGACAAGGGGCATTCGTAATTGAATGGAGGCACTCCCAATTATCAGGGGGAACTCCTCATTGACAGAGGACTCCTCATTGAGAGAGAGCAACTCCTAATTGACTGGGGCACACCTAATTGACAGGGGGCACTCCGCATTGAGATGGGGCACTACTAATTGAAATGGGGCACTCCTAATTGAAATGGGGCACTCCTAATGGACATGGGGCATTCCTCATTGACAGGGGCCACTCCTTGTTGACAGGGGGCACTCCTTATTGGCAGGGGACACTCCTAATTGACAGGGGCCACTCCTAATTGACAGGGGGAGCACCTGACTGACAAGGGGCATTCGTAATTGAATGGAGGCACTCCCAATTATCAGGGGGAACTCCTCATTGACAGAGGACTCCTCATTGAGAGAGAGCAACTCCTAATTGACTGGGGCACACCTAATTGACCGGTGTCACTCTTAGGTGACAGGGGGCACGCCTCATTGAGAGGGGGCACTCCTCAGTGACGGTGGGGCACTCCTCATTGACGGGGGCGTCACTCCTCATTGACTGGGAGGCACTCCTCATTGACAAGAGCAACAGCTCATTGACAAGGGACTTCAAATTGACAGGTGGCACTCCTAATTGACAGGGGGCAGTCCTAATTGTCGAGGGGCACTACTCAATGACAGGGGGCACTCCTCATTGATGGGGGCATTCCTCATTAGCATCTGGAATTCCTAATTGACATGCGGCACTCCTAATTGATATGGGGCTTTCCTCATTGACAGGGGGGCACACCACATTGACAGGTGGCACTCCTAATTGACAAGGGGCACTCTTAATTGACGGGGGCACTCCTAACAGCCAGGGTGCAATCCTCATTGGCAGGGGCACTCTTCATTTACAGGGGGGACTCCTCTTTGACAGCGGGCACTCCTCATTGACAGGGGACACTCCAAATTGACAGCGGTCACTCCGAATGGGCAGCGGTCACTCCTAATTGGCAGGGTACATTCCTAACCGACAGGAGGAGCTCCTAATTGAAAGGGGGTACTCCAACTTGACAGGGACTCCTAATTGACAGGGGGCACTCATAATTGAAAAGGGGCACTCCACATAGTCGGGGACACGACCCAATGACAGGGGGCACTCCTCATTGACGTTGGGGCACTCCTCTTTGACGGGGGAGGGGGCACTCCCCATTGATTGGGAGGCACTCCTCATTGACAAAAGGAACTCCTCATTGACAGGGGACTTCAAATTGATAGGGGGCACTCCTAATTGACAGAGGGCAGTCCTAATTTTCGGGAGACACTACTCAATGACAGGGGGCACTCCTCATTGATAGGGGGCATTCGTCATTACCATGGGGAATTCCTAATTGACATGGGAAACTCCTAATTGACATGGGCATTCCTCATTGACAGGGGGCACTCCTTATTGACAGCGGCACTCCTTATTGACAGGGGGCACTCCTCTTTGACAGGGAGCACTCCTCTTTGACAGGGGGCACTCCTAACTGAGAGGGGGCACTCCTAATTTATATGGGACACTACTCATTGAAAGGGGGCACGACGTATGGAAAGGGCTCACTCCTAATTGGCCTTGGGCCACTCTTAATTGACAGGGGAGTTCCTCGTTGACAATGGGCACTCCTAATTGAAAGGGGGCACTCCAAATTGTCAAGGGAGACTCCCAGTTGACAGGGGGCACTACAATTCGACAGGGGGTACTTCCCATGGACAGTGGGCACTCCTCATTGACAGGCGGCACTCCTCATTGACAGGGGGCACTCCTCATTGACAGGGGGCACACCTCATTGACGGTGGGGCGCTCCTCATTAATGGTGGGCCCTCCTCATTGACGGGGGGGGGGCACTCCGCATTGACAATGGGAAGCTCTCTTTGACAGGGGGCACTCCTAATTGACAGGGGACACTCCTAATTGACAGGGGGGACCCCAAGTAGTCGCGAGACACTACCCATTGACAGGGGGCACTCCTCGTTGACAGGGGGCCCTCCTCATTGACATGGGGCACTCCTAATTGATATGGGGCATTCCTGATTGAAAGGGGGAACTCCTCATTGACAGTGGCACTCCTTTTTGACGGGGGGCTCTCCTAATTGACAAGGGACACTCTAAATTGAAGGGGGGCACTCCAAACGGACATGGGGCAATCCTCATTGACAGAGGGCACTCCTAATTGTCAGCGGTCACTGCCAATTGGCAGCGGTCAATCCTAATTGGCAGGGGACATTCCTAAGCGCCAGGGGGAGCTCCGAATTGAAAGGGGGTGCTCCAACTTGCCTGGGGTCACTCCTCATTGACAGGGGGCACTTACAATTGGCATGGGTCGCTCCTCATTGACAGGGGGCACTCCTCATTGACAGGGGCACTCCCCATTAGCATGGGCTCTCCTCATTGTCATGGGGCACTCCTCATTGACAGGTGGCACTCGTCATTGACAGGGGGCACTCCTCATTTTCATGGGCACTCCTCAGTGACAGGAGGCACTCCACAATAGGAGGGGTCACTCCGAATTGGTACGGGGCACTCCTTTCTGTCATGGGGCATTCCTAATTGACATGGGGCATTTGTCATTGACAGGGGGCAATCCTCATTGACAGGGGCACTCCGGATTGACACGGGACACTCCTCATTGACGGGGGTGCACCACTAATTGAAAGGGGCCACTCCTAATTGACCGGGGCCACTCCTCATTGACAGGGAGAGTTCCGAACGGACAAGTGAGACTCCGAATTGGAAGGGGGTATTCCAAACTGACAGGGGAGACTCATAATTGACAGGGGGCACTCCTCATAGACAGTGGGCCCTCCTCATTGACAGAGGGCACTAACCATTGAAAGGGGGCACTCCGCATTGACAGGGGGCACTGCTCATTGACGGTGGGGCACTCCTCATTGACAGTGGGCTCTCCACATTGACAGGTGGAACTCCTCCTTGACGGTGGGGCACTCCTCTTTGACGGGGGGTGGGGGGACTCCACATTGCCGGGGGGGGGGGCATTCCTCATTGACAATGGGAAGTCCTCATTGACAGGGGCCTCCTAATTGACAGGGGGCTCTCCTACTTGACAAGGGACACTCTTAATTGAAGGGGGGGCACTCCAAACGGACAGGGGCACTCCTCATTGACAGGGGGCACTCCAAATAGTGGGGGGACACGACCCATTGACAGGGGGCACTCCTCATTGACGGTTCGGCACTCCTCATTGACGGGGGGAGGGGTGGGTGGCACTCCCCATTGATTGGGAGGCACTCCTCAATGTCAAGAGGAACTCCTCATTGACATAGGACTTCAAATTGACAGGGGGCATTCCAAATTGTCGGTGGACACTAGTCAATGACAGGGGGCACTCCTCATTGATAGGGGGCATTCCTCATTACCATGGGGAATTCCTAATTGACATGGGACACTCCTAATTGATATGGGACATTCCTCATTGACAGGGGGCACTCCTCATTGACAGTGGCTGTTCTAATTGACAGGGCGCACTCCTAATTGACAGGGGGCACTCCTCTTTGACAGGGGGCACTCCTAATTGACAAGGGACACTCTTAATTGAAGGGGGGCACTCATAACAGACAGGGGGCAATCCACATTGACAGGGGGCACTTCTCATTGACAGGGCACACTCCTAATTGGCAGGGGTCAATCCTAATTGGCATCGGTTACTCCTATTTGGCAGGGGACATTCCTAACAGACAGGGGGAGCTCCTAATTGGAAGCGGGTACTCCAACTTGACAGGGACTTCTAATTGACGGGGGCACTCATAATTGGCAGGGGGCACTCCTAATTGAAGGGGGGCACTCCTAACAGACAGGGGGCAATCCTCATTGACAGGGGGCACTCCTCATTTAGAGGGGGGACTCCTCTTTGACAGGGGGCAATCCTCATTGACAGGGCACGCTCCTAATTGGCAGCGGTCACTCCTAATTGGCAGCGGTCACTTCTAATTGGCAGGAGACATTCCTAAACGACAGGGGGAGCTCCTAATTGAAAGGGGGTACTCCAACTTGACAGGGACTCCTAATTGACAGGGGGGACTCATAATTGGCATGGGACAATCCTCATTGGCAGGTGGCACTCGTGATTGACAGGGGGCGCTCCTAATTGACATTGGCACTCCTCAGTGACAGGAGGCATTCCGAAATAGCACGGGTCACTCCTAATTGGTAGGGGGCACTCATTTTTGACATGGGGCACTCCTATTTGACATGGGGCATTTCTCACTGACAGGGGGCAATCTCCATTGACAGGGGGCCTTCCTGATTGACTGGGGACACTGCTTATTGACAGGGGACACTCCGGATTGACACGAGACACTCCTCATTGACGAGGGTGCACCACTAATTGAAAGGGGCACTCCTAATTGACCGGGGCCACTCCTCATTGACAGGGGGAGATCCGAATTGTCAAGGGACACTCCTAATTGGAAGGGGGCACACCACATTTACAGTGGAGACTCATAATTGACAGGGGGCACTCCTCATAGACAGTGGGCACTCCTCATTGACAGAGGGCACTACTCATTGAAAGGGGGCAATGCACATTGACAGGGGGCACTCCTCATTGACAGGCGGCACTCCTCAGTGACAGGGGGCACTCCTCATTGACAGGGGGCACACCTCATTGACGGTGGGGCGCTCCTCATTAATGGTGGGCCCTCCTCATTGACGGGGGGGGGGCACTCCGCATTGACAATGGGAAGCTCTCTTTGACAGGGGGCACTCCTAATTGACAGGGGACACTCCTAATTGACAGGGGGGACTCCAAGTAGTCGCGAGACACTACCCATTGACAGGGGGCACTCCTCGTTGACAGGGGGCCCTCCTCATTGACATGGGGCACTCCTAATTGATATGGGGCATTCCTGATTGAAAGGGGGCACTCCTCATTGACAGTGGCACTCCTTTTTGACGGGGGGCTCTCCTAATTGACAAGGGACACTCTTAATTGAAGGGGGGCACTCCAAACGGACATGGGGCAATCCTCATTGACAGAGGGCACTCCTAATTGGCAGCGGTCACTGCCAATTGGCAGCGGTCAATCCTAATTGGCAGGGGACATTCCTAAGCGCCAGGGGGAGCTCCTAATTGAAAGGGGGTGCTCCAACTTGCCTGGGGTCACTCCTCATTGACAGGGGGCACTCACAAATGGCATGGGTCGCTCCTCATTGACAGGGGGCACTCCTCATTGACAGGGGCACTCCCCATTAGCATGGGCTCTCCTCATTGGCATGGGGCACTCCTCATTGACAGGTGGCACTCGTCATTGACAGGGGGCACTCCTCATTTTCATGGGCACTCCTCAGTGACTGGAGGCACTCCTCAATAGGAGGCGTCACTCCTAATTGGTACGGGGCACTCCTTTCTGTCATGGGGCATTCCTAATTGACATGGGGCATTTGTCATTGACAGGGGGCAATCCTCATTGACAGGGGCACTCCGGATTGACACGGGACACTCCTCATTGACGGGGGTGCACCACTAATTGAAAGGGGCCACTCCTAATTGACCGGGGCCACTCCTCATTGACAGGGAGAGTTCCGAACGGACAAGTGAGACTCCGAATTGGAAGGGGGTATTCCAAACTGACAGGGGAGACTCATAATTGACAGGGGGCACTCCTCATAGACAGTGGGCCCTCCTCATTGACAGAGGGCACTAACCATTGAAAGGGGGCACTCCGCATTGACAGGGGGCACTGCTCATTGACGGTGGGGCACTCCTCATTGACAGTGGGCTCTCCACATTGACAGGTGGAACTCCTCCTTGACGGTGGGGCACTCCTCTTTGACGGGGGGTGGGGGGACTCCACATTGCCGGGGGGGGGGGCATTCCTCATTGACAATGGGAAGTCCTCATTGACAAGGGCCTCCTAATTGACAGGGGGCTCTCCTACTTGACAAGGGACACTCTTAATTGAAGGGGGGCACTCCAAACGGACAGGGGGCACTCCTCATTGACAGGGGGCACTCCAAATAGTGGGGGGACACGACCCATTGACAGGGGGCACTCCTCATTGACGGTTCGACACTCCTCATTGACGGGGGGAGGGGTGGGTGGCACTCCCCATTGATTGGGAGGCACTCCTCAATGTCAAGAGGAACTCCTCATTGACATAGGACTTCAAATTGACAGGGGGCATTCCAAATTGTCGGTGGACACTAGTCAATGACAGGGGGCACTCCTCATTGATAGGGGGCATTCCTCATTACCATGGGGAATTCCTAATTGACATGGGACACTCCTAATTGATATGGGACAGTTCTCATTGACAGGGGGCACTCCTCATTGACAGTGGCTGTTCTAATTGACAGGGCGCACTCCTCATTGACAGGGGGCAGTCCTCTTTGACAGGGGGCACTCCTAATTGACAAGGGACACTCTTAATTGAAGGGGGGCACTCATAACAGACAGGGGGCAATCCACATTGACAGGGGGCACTTCTCATTGACAGGGCACACTCCTAATTGGCAGCGGTCAATCCTAATTGGCATCGGTTACTCCTATTTGGCAGGGGACATTCCTAACAGACAGGGGGAGCTCCTAATTGGAAGCGGGTACTCCAACTTGACAGGGACTTCTAATTGACGGGGGCACTCATAATTGGCAGGGGGCACTCCTAATTGACAAGGGGCACTCCTAATTGAAGGGGGGCACTCCTAACAGACAGGGGGCAATCCTCATTGACAGGGGGCACTCCTCATTTAGAGGGGGGACTCCTCTTTGACAGGGGGCAATCCTCATTGACAGGGCACGCTCCTAATTGGCAGCGGTCACTCCTAATTGGCAGCGGTCACTTCTAATTGGCAGGAGACATTCCTAAACGACAGGGGGAGCTCCTAATTGAAAGGGGGTACTCCAACTTGACAGGGACTCCTAATTGACAGGGGGGACTCATAATTGGCATGGGACAATCCTCATTGGCAGGTGGCACTCGTGATTGACAGGGGGCGCTCCTAATTGACATTGGCACTCCTCAGTGACAGGAGGCATTCCGAAATAGCACGGGTCACTCCTAATTGGTAGGGGGCACTCATTTTTGACATGGGGCACTCCTATTTGACATGGGGCATTTCTCACTGACAGGGGGCAATCTCCATTGACAGGGGGCCTTCCTGATTGACTGGGGACACTGCTTATTGACAGGGGACACTCCGGATTGACACGAGACACTCCTCATTGACGAGGGTGCACCACTAATTGAAAGGGGCACTCCTAATTGACCGGGGCCACTCCTCATTGACAGGGGGAGATCCGAATTGTCAAGGGACACTCCTAATTGGAAGGGGGCACACCACATTTACAGTGGAGACTCATAATTGACAGGGGGCACTCCTCATAGACAGTGGGCACTCCTCATTGACAGAGGGCACTACTCATTGAAAGGGGGCAATGCGCATTGACAGGGGGCACTCCTCATTGACAGGCGGCACTCCTCAGTGACAGGGGGCACTCCTCATTGACAGGGGGCACACCTCATTGACGGTGGGGCGCTCCTCATTAATGGTGGGGCCCTCCTCCTTGACGGGGGGGGGGGGGCACTCCGCATTGACAATGTGAAGTTATCTTTGACAGGGCGCACTCCTAATTGACGGGGGGCACTCCTAATTGACAGGGGGCACTCCAAGTAGTCGCGGGACACTACCCATTGACAGGGAGCCGTCCTCATTGACATGGGGCACTCCTAATTGATATGGGGCATTCCTCATTGAAAGGAGGCACTCCTCATTGACAGTGGCACTCCTTATTGACAGGGGACTTCAAATTGACAGTGGGCACTCCTCATTGACAGGGGCACTCCGTACTGACATGGGGCACTTCTAATTGACATGGAGCATTCCTCATTGACAGGCAATATTCCTGATTGATAGGGGGCACTCCTAGTTGATAGCCCTGACTCCTCATTGACACGGGACGCTACTCATTGATGGGGGGAGCTCGTAGTTGACAAGGGGCACTCCTAATTCAAAAGGGGGACTCCAGATTGACAGGGGAGACTCCTAATTGACGGGGGTACACCTAATTGAAATGGGGCACTCATAATTGACATGGGGCATTCCTCATTGACATGGGGCATTCCTCATTGAAAGGGGGCACTCTTCATTGACAGGGGTCGGTCCTCATTGTCAGCGGTCACTCCTAATTATCAGGGGGCATTCCTAACTGCCAGGTGGAGCTCCGACTTGACAAGGGGCACAACTTATTGAAAGTACACTGCATTGGGATACTTTTGAACTTGTATAATGTCTGAAATGATACTTGAAACCCTATACATCTGATGTGCTAAGTGTAATTTTACAAGATGTAAATTTTAAATTTACTTGACGGGGTACTGCTAATTGACAGGGGGCACTCCTAATTGACAGGTGGCACTCCTAATTGACAGGGGGCACTCTTCATTGACGGGGGGCACTCCTCATGGACAGTGGGCGCTCGTCACTGACAGGGGGCACTCCTGATTGAGAGGGGGCACTCCTTTTTGACACGGGGCACTCCGTATTGACAGGGGGCACTCCTCATTGACAGGGGGCACTCCCCATTGACAGGAGGCACTCCTAATTGGCAGGGGTCACTCCTAATTGACAGGGGGCACTCCTAACTGACAGGGGGCACTACTAAATGACAGAGGGCGCTCCTAATTGACTGGGGACACTCCTCATTGACATGGTGCGCTCCAAACTGACATGGGGCAATCCTAACTGACACGGGGCACACCTAACTGACATGGGGCACTCCTAATTGACATGGGGCATTCCTCATTGACAGGGAGTATTCCTGATTGACAGGGGGCAATCCTCGTTGATAGCAGGGACTCCTAATTGACACGGGACGCTACTCACTGATGGGGGGAGCTCGTAGTTGACAAGGGGCACTCCTAATTGAAAAGGGGCACTCCAAATTGACAGGGGAGACTCCTAATTGACATGGGGCACTCCTAATTGACATGGGGCACTCCTAATTGACAGGGTGCACTCTTCATTGACAGGGGGCACTCCAAGTTGGCAGTGGCCGCTCCAAATTGGCAGGGGGCATTCCTTACTGCCAGGTGGAGCTCCGAATTGACAAGGGGCACAGCTTAGTGAAAGTAGACTGCAAAGGGATAACTTTGAATTTGTATAATTTCTGAAATGATACTTGAAACTTGTACATCCGATGTGCTAAGTGTAATTTTACAAAATGTAAATTTTAAATTTACTTGACAGGGGGTACTGCGAATGATAGGGGGCAATCCAAATGGAAAGGAGGCACTCCTAACTGACAGGTGGCACTCCTAATTAGCAGGGGGCACTCCTCATTGACGGGGGTAACTCCTCATTGACAGGGGGCACTCCTCAGTGAAAGGGTACACTCCTCATTGACACGGGGCATTCCGAATTGGCACGGGACTCTCCTACATGACATGGGGCATTCCTCATTGACAGGCCGCACTCCTCATTGACATGGGGCACTCCTAATTGGCACGGGACGCTCCTAATTCACATGGGGCGTTTCTCATTGACAGTGGGCTGTCTTCATTGACAGGGTGCACTCCTAATTGGCAGCGGCCACTCCTAATTTGCAGGGGTCACTCCTAATTGGCAGGGGGCATTCCTAACTGCCAGGGGAGCTCCTAATTGACAAGAGGCACTCCTTATTGATAGACGGAATTCCTCATTGACAGGCGGCAATCCAAATTGAAAGGGGGCACTCCTAATTGACATGGGGCACTCCTCATTGACAGTGGGCACTCCTCGTTGACAGGGGGCACTCGTCATTGACAGGGGACACTCCTAATTGGCAGCGGTCACTCCAAATGACAGGGGCCACTCCTCTTTTATAGCGGACACTCCTCATTGACGGTGGGGCCTTCCTCATTGACAGGGGGCACTCCTCATTGAAAGGGGGCACTCCTCATTGACATGGGGCACTCCACATTGACATGGGGCACTCCTAATTGACATGGGGCGTTCCTCAATGACAGGTGGCACTCATTGGCAGCGGTCACTCCTAATTGGCAGCGGTCACTCCTAATTCGCAGGGGGTATTCCTAACTGGCAGGGGGAAATAACTAATTGACAAGTGGCGCTCCAAATTGACAGGGGGGCAATCCAAATAGAAAGGGGGCACTCCTAATTGACAGGGGGCACTCCTCATTGACAGGGAGCGCTCCTAATTGACAGGGGGCACTCTTAATTTGCACGGGACACGACTCATTGACGGGGCGGGGGGGGGGGAGTAGGTGCACCACCAATTGAAAGGAGCCACTCCTAATTGACGGGGGGAAGCTCCTAATTGACAAGGGGCATTCCTACTTGGAAGGAGGCACTCCAAATTGATAGGGGAGACTCTTAATTGTCAGGCGGCACTCCTAATCGACAGGGGGTACTCCTCATGGACCGTGGGCACTCCTCATTGACAGTGGGCAATCCTCATTGACGGGGGGTTACTCCTCATTGACATGGGGCACTCTTAACTGACATGGGGCTCTCCTAACTGACATCGGGCACTCCTAATTGACATGGGGCAAAACCTAATTGGGATGGGGCTTTCCTCATTGACAGGGAGCATTCCTGATTGACAGAGGGAACTCCTAGTTGTCAGGAGGGACTCCTAATTGACACAGGAGGCTACTCATTGATGGGGGGCACTACTAATTGAAACGGCCCGTTCCTAATTGTCCGGGGCACTCCTAATTGAAAGGGGGCACTCCAAATTGACAGGGGGACGTCTAATTGACAGGGGCCACTCCTCATTGACATGGGGCACTCCTCATTGACATGAGTCATTCATCATTGACAGGGGGCATTCCTGATTGACAGCGGGCACTCCTAATTGACACGGGAGACTACACATTTACGGGGGTCACTACAAATTGAAAGGGGTCACTCCTAATTGACAGGGGGCACTCCAAATTGACAGGGTAGCTCCTAATTGACAGGGGGCACTCCTGATCGACAGTGGGCAATTCTCATGGACAGTGGGCACTATTCATTGTCAGGGGGCGCACCTCATTGACAGGGGGCACTCCTCATTGACAGGGGGCACTCCTCATTGACGGTGGGGCACTCTTCATTGACGGGGGGCACTACTCATTGACAGGGGGAACTCCTCTTTGACTGGGGGCACTCCTAATTGACTGGGGGCACTCCTAATTGACTGGGGGCACTCTTCATTGACATGGGGCACTCCTCATTGACATGGGGCATTCCTCATTGACACTGTGCACTGCATACTGACAGGGGCCAGTCCTAATTGACAGGGGCCAGTCCTAATTGACAAGGGGACTCCAAACTGAAATGAGGCACTCCGAATTGACAAAGGGGAACGCCTCATTGACAAGGGGAACTCCTAATTGACAGGGTGCACTCCTAATTGACATGGGAAACTACTAATTGACGGGGTGCACTGCTAGCTGAAAGGGATCACTCCAGATTGTCAGGGGGACCTCCTAATTGACAAGGGGCACTCCTAATTGAAAGCAGGCACTCCTAATAGACAGGTGAGGCTCCTATTTGACAGGGGCAATCCTAATCGACACGGGGCACTCCTCATGGACAGTGGGCACTTCTCATTGACAGGGGCACTCCTCATTGAGAGGGGGCACTCCCCATTGAGAGGGGGCACTCCTAATTGGCAGGGGGCACTCCTAATTGACACGGAGCGCTCCTAACTGACAGGGGGATCGCCTAATTGACAAGGGGCATTCCTTATTGACAGGGGGTGCTCCTAATTGACAGAGGGCACTCCTCAGTGTCAGCGGGGCTCTCTAATTGATAGGGGGAACTCCAAACTGATAGTGGTCACTCCCAGGTGACAGGGGACACTGCTCATTGACAGGGGGCACTCCTCATTGACGGTAGGGCAGTCCTCCTTGACAGGGGGAACTTCTCGTTGACAGGGGGCAGTCCTAATTGACATTGGGAATTCTTCATTGACAGGGGGCATACGTGATTGACAGGGGGCACTCCTGATTGACAGCGGGCACTGCTAATTGACACACGGCACTACTCATTGACGGGGTTCACCACGAATTGAAAGGGGTCGCTCCTAATTAACAGGGGGGACTCCGAATTGACAGGGTAGGTCCTAATTGACAGTTGGAACTCCTGATCGACAGTGGGCAATTCCCATGGAGAGTGGGCACTACGCATTGTCAGGGGGCGCACCTCATTGAGAGGGGGCACTCCTCATTGACAGGGGGCACTCCTCATTGACGGTGGGGCACTCTTCATTGACAGGGGGAACTTCTCGTTGACAGGGGGCACTCCTAATTGACATTGGGAATTCTTCATTGACGGGGGCACACGTGATTGACAGGGGGCACTCCTGATTGACAGCGGGCACTCATAATTGACACAGGACACTACTCATTGAAGGGGGGCACGACTAATTGAAAGGGGTCGCTCCTAATTGACTGGGGCCACTCCTAATTGACAGGAGGAACTCCTAGTTGACAAGGGGCACTCCTAATTGAAAGAGGGCACTCCGGATTGACTGGGGAGACTCGTAATTGACAGTGGCACTCCTGATCGACTGTGATCACTTGTCATAGACAGGGGACACTCCTCATTGACAGGGGGTACACCTCATTGAAACGGGGCACTCCTAATTGGCAGGTGACACTCCTAATTGACACGGAGCGCTCCTAACTGACAGGGGGAGCTCTTAATTGTCAAGGGGCATTCCTTATTGACAGGGGGTGCTCCTAATTAACAGAGGGCACTCCTCAGTGTCAGCGGGGCACTCTAATTGATAGGGGGGAACTCCTAATTTATAGTGGTCACTCCCAGGTGACAGGGGACACTGCTCATTGACAGGGGGCACTCCTTATTGACGGTGGGGCACTCCTCATTGACAGGGGGCACTCCTCATTGACGGTGGGGCGCTCCTCATTGACGGTGGGGCACTCCTCATTGACAGGGGGAACTCCTCGTTGAGAGGGGGCACTCCTAATTGACATTGGAAATTCTTCATTGACGGGGGCATTCGTGATTGACAGGGGGCACTCCTGATTGACAGCGGGCACTCATAATTGACACAGGACACTACTCATTGACGGGGGGCACTACTAATTGAAAGGGGTCGCTCCTAATTGACTGGGGCCAGTCCTAATTGACAGGGGAACTCCTAGTTGACAAGGGGCAGTCCTAATTGAAAGAGGTCACTCCAGATTGACTGGGGTGACTCCAAATTGACAGGGGCACTCCTGATCGACAGTGAGCACTTCTCATGGACAGGGGGCACTACTCATTGACAGGGGGCACACCTCATTGAAAGGGGGCACTCCTCATTGACAGGGGGGCATCCTCATTGATAGGGGCCTTCTAATGGACAGGGGCACTGCTAATTGACAGCGGGCACTCGTAATTGACATGGGGCTTGAGGAACTCAAGCTTTTGACCACTCCTGCTCAGGAAATCATTCAGAGCCTTACATGAGCTGAAGATTGAGTTTTAGATGTTCAATTGTCCTGACCAATAGTGGACACTTCCCACGGACAGGGGGCGCTACTCATTGACAGGGGGCACTATTCATTGACAGGGGGAACTCCTCTCAGGGGGCACTCCTAATTGACAGGGGGCGCTCCAAATTGACAGGGGGCACTCCTAATTGTCGGGGATCACTACTCATTGACAGTGGTCACACCTCATTGACGGGGGCACTCTTCATTGACATGGGACACTCCTCATTGACATGGGGCATTCCTCATTGACAGTGGGCAGTCCGTATTGACAGGGGACACTCCTAATTGACAGGGGCCAGTCCTAATTGACAAGGGGCACTCCAAATTGAAAGGAGGCACTCCTAATTGACAAAGGGGAACGCCTCATTGACAGAGGACTCCTCATTGACGGGGGGCACTCCTAATTGACAAGGGGAACTCCTAATTGTCAAGGGAAACTCCTAATTGACAGGGTGCACTCCTAATTGACATGGGGCACTACTAATTGACGGGGGGCACTGCTAGTTGAAAGAGGTCACTCCAAATTGACAGGGGGAGCTCCTAATTGGCAAGGGGCACTCCTAATTGAAAGAGGGCACTCCTAATAGGCAGGTGAGACTCCTATTTGACAGGGGGCAATTCTAACCGACAGGGGGCACTCCTCGTGGTCAGTGGGTACTTCTCATTGACTGGGGCACTCCTCATTGGCAGGGGGCACTCCTAATTGACATGGAGCGCTCCTAACTGACAGGGGGAGCTCCTAATTCACAGAGAGCACTCCGAATTGATAGTGGACACTCCTCATTGTCAGGGGGGCACTCCTAACTTAAAGGGGGAAACTCCTAATTGACAGTGGTCACTCCCAGGTGACAGGGGGCACTCCTCATTGACAGGGGGCTCTCCTCATTGACGATGGGGCACACCTCATTAATGGTGGGGCTCTCCTCATTGAAGGTGGGGCACTCCTCATTGACAGGGGGAACTTCAATTGACACGGTAGCACTCCTAATTGATAGAGGGCACTCCTCATTGACAGTGGGAAATCCTCGTTGACAATGGGCACTCCTCATTGACGGTGGGGCACTCCTCATTGACAGGGGGGACACATCCTTGACAGGGGGCACTTCTCATTCACAGGGACCACTCCTCATTATCAGGGGCCACTCCTAATTGACAGGGGGCACTCCTCGTTGAGAGGGGGCACTCCTAATTGACATTGGAAATTCTTCATTGACGGGGGCATTCGTGATTGACAGGGGGCACTCCTGATTGACAGCGGGCACTCATAATTGACACAGGACACTACTCATTGACGGGGGGCACTACTAATTGAAAGGGGTCGCTCCTAATTGACTGGGGCCAGTCCTAATTGACAGGGGAACTCCTAGTTGACAAGGGGCAGTCCTAATTGAAAGAGGTCACTCCAGATTGACTGGGGTGACTCCAAATTGACAGGGGCACTCCTGATCGACAGTGAGCACTTCTCATGGACAGGGGGCACTACTCATTGACAGGGGGCACACCTCATTGAAAGGGGGCACTCCTCATTGACAGGGGGGCATCCTCATTGATAGGGGCCTTCTAATGGACAGGGGCACTGCTAATTGACAGCGGGCACTCGTAATTGACATGGGGCTTGAGGAACTCAAGCTTTTGACCACTCCTGCTCAGGAAATCATTCAGAGCCTTACATGAGCTGAAGATTGAGTTTTAGATGTTCAATTGTCCTGACCAATAGTGGACACTTCCCACGGACAGGGGGCGCTACTCATTGACAGGGGGCACTATTCATTGACAGGGGGAACTCCTCTCAGGGGGCACTCCTAATTGACAGGGGGCGCTCCAAATTGACAGGGGGCACTCCTAATTGTCGGGGATCACTACTCATTGACAGTGGTCACACCTCATTGACGGGGGCACTCTTCATTGACATGGGACACTCCTCATTGACATGGGGCATTCCTCATTGACAGTGGGCAGTCCGTATTGACAGGGGACACTCCTAATTGACAGGGGCCAGTCCTAATTGACAAGGGGCACTCCAAATTGAAAGGAGGCACTCCTAATTGACAAAGGGGAACGCCTCATTGACAGAGGACTCCTCATTGACGGGGGGCACTCCTAATTGACAAGGGGAACTCCTAATTGTCAAGGGAAACTCCTAATTGACAGGGTGCACTCCTAATTGACATGGGGCACTACTAATTGACGGGGGGCACTGCTAGTTGAAAGAGGTCACTCCAAATTGACAGGGGGAGCTCCTAATTGGCAAGGGGCACTCCTAATTGAAAGAGGGCACTCCTAATAGGCAGGTGAGACTCCTATTTGACAGGGGGCAATTCTAACCGACAGGGGGCACTCCTCGTGGTCAGTGGGTACTTCTCATTGACTGGGGCACTCCTCATTGGCAGGGGGCACTCCTAATTGACATGGAGCGCTCCTAACTGACAGGGGGAGCTCCTAATTCACAGAGAGCACTCCGAATTGATAGTGGACACTCCTCATTGTCAGGGGGGCACTCCTAACTTAAAGGGGGAAACTCCTAATTGACAGTGGTCACTCCCAGGTGACAGGGGGCACTCCTCATTGACAGGGGGCTCTCCTCATTGACGATGGGGCACACCTCATTAATGGTGGGGCTCTCCTCATTGAAGGTGGGGCACTCCTCATTGACAGGGGGAACTCCAATTGACACGGTAGCACTCCTAATTGATAGAGGGCACTCCTCATTGACAGTGGGAAATCCTCGTTGACAATGGGCACTCCTCATTGACGGTGGGGCACTCCTCATTGACAGGGGGGACACATCCTTGACAGGGGGCACTTCTCATTCACAGGGACCACTCCTCATTATCAGGGGCCACTCCTAATTGACAGGGGGCACTCCCGATTGACAGGGGAACTCCTCATTGACAGGGCGCACTGCTAATTGGCAGGGGGCACTCCTAATTGACAGTGGGCACTCCTAATTGACAGGGGGCACTCCTCATTGACAGGGAGCTCTCCTAATTGACAGGGGGCACTCGTAATTGGCACGGGACACTACTCATTGACGGGGGGAGGGGAGGGGGTGCACCACTAATTGAAAGGAGTCACTCCTAATTGACAAGGGGCAGTCCTACTTGGAAGGAGGCACTTCAAATTGATAGGGGAGACTCTTAATTGACAGGCGGCACTCCTAATCGACAGGGGGTACTCCTCATGGACCGTGGGCACTCCTCATTGACAGGCGGCAATCCTCATTGACAGGGGGGTACTCCTCATTGACATGGCGCACTCTTAACTGACATGGGGCTCTCCTAACTGACATCGGGCACAACTAATTGACAGGGGGCACTCCGTATTGACAAGGGGCAATCCTCATTGACAAGGGGCACTCCTCATTGACAGGGGGCACTTCTACTTGATAGGGGGAATAACTAATTGACAGGGGACCCCTAATTGACAGGGGACACTCCTGATTGAAAGTGGGGCACTCCTCATTGACGGTGGGACACTCCTCATTGACGGTGGGACACTCCTCATTGATGGTGGGGCACTCCTCATTGACAGGGGCACTCGTAATTGACAGGGGAGACTCCAAATTGGCAGGAGGCACCCCAAATTGTTAGGGGGCGCTCCTAATTGTCAGGCGGCATTCCTCAATGAAAGAGGGCACTCCTGGGGCATTTATAATTGACAGGGGAACTCATAGTTGACAGTGGGCAGTCCAAATTATCACGGTTCTCTCCTCATTGACAGTTGGACCCCTAATTGACAAGGGGCTCTCCTCATTGACGGTGGGTCACTCCTCCATGACGGGGTACACTATTCATTGACAGGGGCACTCCTAATTGACAGGGTGCACTCTCAACTGACAGGTGGTACTCCTAATTGACAGGGGGCACTCCAATTGACAGGGGGGGAATCAAATTCACAGGTGGGACTCCTAATTGGCAGGGGGCACTCCAAATTGGCAGGGGGCATTCCACATTGACGGGGGCACTCCCAATTTGCAGGGGGTACACATAATTGACAGGGGCACTCCTAATTGACAGGCGGCACTCCTCATTGAAAGGCGGCACTCCTGGGGACATTTCTAATTGAAAGGGGAACACATAGTTGACAGTGGACACTCCTCATTGTCACGGTTCACTCCTCATTGACAAGGGGACCCCTAATTGACCGGGGGAACTCGTCATTGAAGGTGGTCCACTCCTCCATGACGGGGGGGAGGGGCACTCCTCATTGACGGGGTTCACTACTCATTCACGGGGAGGCACTCTTGATTGACGGGTGTACTCCTAATTGACGCGGGTAGGGGCACTCCTCATTGACGGGGGGACACTCCTCATTGACGGGTGGTGCTCCTCATTGACAGGGGCGCTCCTAATTAACAGGGGGAACTCCTAATTTACAAGGGGAACTCCTCATTGACAGGGGCCTCCTCGTTGGCAGGGGACACTCCAAATTGGCAGGGGGCATTCCTAATTGACAACGGGCACTCCTCATTGACAGGGGGCACTCCTCATTGACAGGGGACACTTATGGGGGCGTTTCTGATTGACAGGGGCACTCTTAGTTGATATTGGGCACTCTAAATTGTCAGGATTCGCTCTTCATTGACAGGGGGACCCCTAATTGACAGCGGGCACTCCTCATTGACGGTGGGCCACTCCTCCCTGACGGGGGGCGGGGGGAGGGGGTGGCACTCCTCATTTGCGGGGTCACTCCTCATTGAAGGGGAGGCACTCTTCATTGACGGGGGTACTCCTCATTGACGGGGGGGCACTCCTAATTGACTTGGGACACTCCTAATTGACAGAGGGCACTCCTTATTGACAGGGGCCACTCCTAATTGACCGGGGGAGCATTAAATTGACAAGGGGCACTCCTAATTGGAAGCAGGCACTACTAATTGACAGGAGAGACTCCTACCTGATAGGGGGCAATCCTAATTGACAGGGGGCACTACCTATTGACAGGGGGCACCGTTAATTGGCAGGAGTCACTTCTAACTGGTAGGGGGCAATCCTAAGTGACAGGGGGCCATCCTAACTGACAGGGGGAGCTCCTAATTGACAAGGGGAACTCCTAATTAAAATGGAGTACTGCTAATTGACAGGGGCACTCCGAATTGACAGGGGGGAACTCCATATTGGCAGGGGAGACTCCAAATTGGCAGGAGGCACCCCAAATTGTTAGGGGGCGCTCCTAATTGTCAGGCGGCATTCCTCATTGAAAGAGGGCACTCCTGGGGCATTTATAATTGACAGGGGAACTCATAGTTGACAGTGGGCACTCCAAATTATCACGGTTCTCTCCTCATTGACAGTTGGACCCCTAATTGACAAGGGGCTCTCCTCATTGACGGTGGGTCACTCCCCCATGACGGGGTACACTATTCATTGACAGGGGCACTCCTAATTGACAGGGTGCACTCTTAACTGACAGGTGGTACTCCTAATTGACAGGGGGCACTCCAATTGACAGGGGGGAATCAAATTCACATGTGGGACTCCAAATTGGCAGGGGGCACTCCAAATTGGCAGGGGGCATTCCACATTGACGGGGGCACTCCCAATTTGCAGGGGGTACACTTAATTGACAGGGGGCACTCCTAATTGACAGGCGGCACTCCTCATTGAAAGGCGGCACTCCTGGGGACATTTCTAATTGACAGGGGAACTCATAGTTGACAGTGGGCACTCCTAATTGTCACGGTTCACTCCTCATTGACAAGGGGACCCCTAATTGACCGGGGGAACTCCTCATTGAAGGTGGTCCACTCCTCCATGACGGGGGGGAGGGGCACTCCTCATTGACGGGGTTCACTACTCATTGACGGGGGGGGGGGGGCACTCCTCATTGACGGCGGGGGGGGGGGCACTCCTAATTGATAGTGGCCACTCCTAATTGACAAGGTGCAATCCTAATTGACAGAGGGCAGACCTAATTGACAGGGGCACTCCGAATTCACTGGCGGCACACTTCATTCACAGGGGCACATCTCATTGACAGGGGGCACTACCCGTTGACAGGGGGCACTCCAATAGACTGGGGGCATTCCAATAGACAGGGGGCACTCCATTTGACAGGGGGCACTCCAATTGACAGGAGGCACTCCAAGTGACAGGGTGTACTCCAATTGACATGGGGGACTCCTAATTGACAGGGGCCACTCCGAATTGGCAGCGTGCACGACTAATTGGCATGGGGCACTACTAATTGCCAGGGGGCACTGCTCACTGACAAGGGGTAGTCCAATTTGACAGGGGCACACCAAATTGACAGGGGATCTCCAAATTGACAGGGGGCACTCCTAATTGACAGCGTCACTGCAAACTGAAAGGCAGTACTCCTAATTGACATGGGGCACACCGAAATGACAGGGGTCAATCCTAATTGACAGGGGGCAATCCTCATTGACAGGGGGCATTCCATTTGATACGGTGGCACTCCTCATTGAAAGGGTGCACTCCTCCTTGACAGGGGGCACTCCAATTGATACAGTGGCACTCCAAATTGACAGGGGGCACTCCTAATTGAGAGCGGCAGTCCTAATTGACAGGGGGCACTCCTCATTGACAGGGGAACTCCTCTTTGACAGGGGGCACTCCAATTGACAGGGGGCACTCATATCTGGCAGGGCCAGACCTAATTGACAGCTGGGGAACTCCTCATTGACAGGGGGCACTCCTCATTGACAGCGGGCGCTTCTCATTGAAAGGGGGCGCTCCTCATCGGCTGGGGCTCTCTCCTCATTCACGAGTGGCACCCCTCTTCGAGCTGCGGGGAATCCTCATTGATGGGGTTGCACTCCTCATTGACTGTGGGACTGTGGGTCGCTCCTATTTGGCAGGGCTCGCTCCCAATTGGCAGGGGCGCTCCTAATTGACAGGCGGCGCTCCTAATTTGGCAGGGGGCCTTCCTAACAGACAGGGGGCGCTCCTAATTGACAATTGGCGCTCCTAATTGAAAGGGGGTACTCATAATTCACTGAGGACACTCCTCATTGACAGGGGTCACTCCTCATTGACAGGGGGCAGTCCTCATTGACAAGGGGCACTCCTCATTGACAAGGGGCGCTCGACATTGATAGGGGGCACAACTCATTGGAGGGGGCACTCCTCATTGACATGGGGGCACTCATAATTGACAGAGGGAGGCTCCTCATTGACGGTGGGGCACCCCTCATTGACGGGGGGCACTCATCATTGGCTGGGGCGCTCTCCTCATTCACGAGTGGCACCCCTCTTCGAAGTGCGGGGAATCCTCATTGATGGGGTTGCACTCCTCATTGACTGTGGGACACTAAATATTCACTGGGGGAACTCCTCGTTGACAGGGGGCGCTCCTATTTGACATGTGGAGCTCCTCATTGACAGGGGGCAGTCCTAATAGACAGGGGGCGCTCGTAATTGCAAGGGGGCATTCCTCATTCACAGGGGGCACTCTTCATTGACAGGGGGCACTCCTCATTGACTTGGGGCCCTCCTCATTGATTGGGGACACTCCTCATTGACTGGGGGCACTCCAATTGACAGGGGGTACTCCAATTGACAGGGGGCACTCCAATTGACAGGGAGTTCTCCAATTGACAGGGGCCACTCCAGAATATCAGGGGTCACTCCCAAATGGCAGGGGTGGTTCCTAATTGACAGAGGGTACTTCTATCTGACAGGGGGAGCTCCTAACTGCAAGGTGCACTCCCGATTGACATGAGGCACTCCTAACTGACAGGAGGAACTCCGAACTGACAAGGAGCACGCCTTATTGAAAGTGTGTACTCCTAATTGACAGGGGGCACTCCTAATTGACAGGGGGCATCCTCATTGACAGGGGGCAATCGTCATTGAAAGGGGGCACTCCTTATTGACAGGGCACTCCAATTGACAGCGGGAAATCCTCATTGACAGGGGGCACTCCAAATGACACAGTGGCACTCCAAATTGACAGGGTGCACTCCAATTTGATAGGGGCAGTCCTAATTGACAGGGGGCACTGCTCATTGACAGGGGGCACTCCTCATTGTCAGCGTGCGCTCCTCATTGACAGGGGTCACTCCTATTTGGCAGGGGTCGCTCCTAATTGGCAGGGAGCGCTCCTAATTGACAGGGGGCGCTACTACCTGACAGGGGGCGCTCCTACCTGACTGGGGGCTCTCCTACCTCACAGGGGGCGCTCCAAACTGACAGGGGGCACTCCTAATTGAAAGGGGTTTCTCCTAATTGACTGAGGGCACTCCTCATTGACAGGGGGCACTCCTCATTGGCAGGGGGCACTCCCGATTGACAGGGGAACTCCTCATTGACAGGGCGCACTGCTAATTGGCAGGGGGCACTCCTAATTGACAGTGGGCACTCCTAATTGACAGGGGGCACTCCTCATTGACAGGGAGCTCTCCTAATTGACAGGGGGCACTCGTAATTGGCACGGGACACTACTCATTGACGGGGGGAGGGGAGGGGGTGCACCACTAATTGAAAGGAGTCACTCCTAATTGACAAGGGGCAGTCCTACTTGGAAGGAGGCACTTCAAATTGATAGGGGAGACTCTTAATTGACAGGCGGCACTCCTAATCGACAGGGGGTACTCCTCATGGACCGTGGGCACTCCTCATTGACAGGCGGCAATCCTCATTGACAGGGGGGTACTCCTCATTGACATGGCGCACTCTTAACTGACATGGGGCTCTCCTAACTGACATCGGGCACAACTAATTGACAGGGGGCACTCCGTATTGACAAGGGGCAATCCTCATTGACAAGGGGCACTCCTCATTGACAGGGGGCACTTCTACTTGATAGGGGGAATAACTAATTGACAGGGGACCCCTAATTGACAGGGGACACTCCTGATTGAAAGTGGGGCACTCCTCATTGACGGTGGGACACTCCTCATTGACGGTGGGACACTCCTCATTGATGGTGGGGCACTCCTCATTGACAGGGGCACTCGTAATTGACAGGGGAGACTCCAAATTGGCAGGAGGCACCCCAAATTGTTAGGGGGCGCTCCTAATTGTCAGGCGGCATTCCTCAATGAAAGAGGGCACTCCTGGGGCATTTATAATTGACAGGGGAACTCATAGTTGACAGTGGGCAGTCCAAATTATCACGGTTCTCTCCTCATTGACAGTTGGACCCCTAATTGACAAGGGGCTCTCCTCATTGACGGTGGGTCACTCCTCCATGACGGGGTACACTATTCATTGACAGGGGCACTCCTAATTGACAGGGTGCACTCTCAACTGACAGGTGGTACTCCTAATTGACAGGGGGCACTCCAATTGACAGGGGGGGAATCAAATTCACAGGTGGGACTCCTAATTGGCAGGGGGCACTCCAAATTGGCAGGGGGCATTCCACATTGACGGGGGCACTCCCAATTTGCAGGGGGTACACATAATTGACAGGGGCACTCCTAATTGACAGGCGGCACTCCTCATTGAAAGGCGGCACTCCTGGGGACATTTCTAATTGAAAGGGGAACACATAGTTGACAGTGGACACTCCTCATTGTCACGGTTCACTCCTCATTGACAAGGGGACCCCTAATTGACCGGGGGAACTCGTCATTGAAGGTGGTCCACTCCTCCATGACGGGGGGGAGGGGCACTCCTCATTGACGGGGTTCACTACTCATTCACGGGGAGGCACTCTTGATTGACGGGTGTACTCCTAATTGACGCGGGTAGGGGCACTCCTCATTGACGGGGGGACACTCCTCATTGACGGGTGGTGCTCCTCATTGACAGGGGCGCTCCTAATTAACAGGGGGAACTCCTAATTTACAAGGGGAACTCCTCATTGACAGGGGCCTCCTCGTTGGCAGGGGACACTCCAAATTGGCAGGGGGCATTCCTAATTGACAACGGGCACTCCTCATTGACAGGGGGCACTCCTCATTGACAGGGGACACTTATGGGGGCGTTTCTGATTGACAGGGGCACTCTTAGTTGATATTGGGCACTCTAAATTGTCAGGATTCGCTCTTCATTGACAGGGGGACCCCTAATTGACAGCGGGCACTCCTCATTGACGGTGGGCCACTCCTCCCTGACGGGGGGCGGGGGGAGGGGGTGGCACTCCTCATTTGCGGGGTCACTCCTCATTGAAGGGGAGGCACTCTTCATTGACGGGGGTACTCCTCATTGACGGGGGGGCACTCCTAATTGACTTGGGACACTCCTAATTGACAGAGGGCACTCCTTATTGACAGGGGCCACTCCTAATTGACCGGGGGAGCATTAAATTGACAAGGGGCACTCCTAATTGGAAGCAGGCACTACTAATTGACAGGAGAGACTCCTACCTGATAGGGGGCAATCCTAATTGACAGGGGGCACTACCTATTGACAGGGGGCACCGTTAATTGGCAGGAGTCACTTCTAACTGGTAGGGGGCAATCCTAAGTGACAGGGGGCCATCCTAACTGACAGGGGGAGCTCCTAATTGACAAGGGGAACTCCTAATTAAAATGGAGTACTGCTAATTGACAGGGGCACTCCGAATTGACAGGGGGGAACTCCATATTGGCAGGGGAGACTCCAAATTGGCAGGAGGCACCCCAAATTGTTAGGGGGCGCTCCTAATTGTCAGGCGGCATTCCTCATTGAAAGAGGGCACTCCTGGGGCATTTATAATTGACAGGGGAACTCATAGTTGACAGTGGGCACTCCAAATTATCACGGTTCTCTCCTCATTGACAGTTGGACCCCTAATTGACAAGGGGCTCTCCTCATTGACGGTGGGTCACTCCCCCATGACGGGGTACACTATTCATTGACAGGGGCACTCCTAATTGACAGGGTGCACTCTTAACTGACAGGTGGTACTCCTAATTGACAGGGGGCACTCCAATTGACAGGGGGGAATCAAATTCACATGTGGGACTCCAAATTGGCAGGGGGCACTCCAAATTGGCAGGGGGCATTCCACATTGACGGGGGCACTCCCAATTTGCAGGGGGTACACTTAATTGACAGGGGGCACTCCTAATTGACAGGCGGCACTCCTCATTGAAAGGCGGCACTCCTGGGGACATTTCTAATTGACAGGGGAACTCATAGTTGACAGTGGGCACTCCTAATTGTCACGGTTCACTCCTCATTGACAAGGGGACCCCTAATTGACCGGGGGAACTCCTCATTGAAGGTGGTCCACTCCTCCATGACGGGGGGGAGGGGCACTCCTCATTGACGGGGTTCACTACTCATTGACGGGGGGGGGGGGGCACTCCTCATTGACGGCGGGGGGGGGGGCACTCCTAATTGATAGTGGCCACTCCTAATTGACAAGGTGCAATCCTAATTGACAGAGGGCAGACCTAATTGACAGGGGCACTCCGAATTCACTGGCGGCACACTTCATTCACAGGGGCACATCTCATTGACAGGGGGCACTACCCGTTGACAGGGGGCACTCCAATAGACTGGGGGCATTCCAATAGACAGGGGGCACTCCATTTGACAGGGGGCACTCCAATTGACAGGAGGCACTCCAAGTGACAGGGTGTACTCCAATTGACATGGGGGACTCCTAATTGACAGGGGCCACTCCGAATTGGCAGCGTGCACGACTAATTGGCATGGGGCACTACTAATTGCCAGGGGGCACTGCTCACTGACAAGGGGTAGTCCAATTTGACAGGGGCACACCAAATTGACAGGGGATCTCCAAATTGACAGGGGGCACTCCTAATTGACAGCGTCACTGCAAACTGAAAGGCAGTACTCCTAATTGACATGGGGCACACCGAAATGACAGGGGTCAATCCTAATTGACAGGGGGCAATCCTCATTGACAGGGGGCATTCCATTTGATACGGTGGCACTCCTCATTGAAAGGGTGCACTCCTCCTTGACAGGGGGCACTCCAATTGATACAGTGGCACTCCAAATTGACAGGGGGCACTCCTAATTGAGAGCGGCAGTCCTAATTGACAGGGGGCACTCCTCATTGACAGGGGAACTCCTCTTTGACAGGGGGCACTCCAATTGACAGGGGGCACTCATATCTGGCAGGGCCAGACCTAATTGACAGCTGGGGAACTCCTCATTGACAGGGGGCACTCGTCATTGACAGCGGGCGCTTCTCATTGAAAGGGGGCGCTCCTCATCGGCTGGGGCTCTCTCCTCATTCACGAGTGGCACCCCTCTTCGAGCTGCGGGGAATCCTCATTGATGGGGTTGCACTCCTCATTGACTGTGGGACTGTGGGTCGCTCCTATTTGGCAGGGCTCGCTCCCAATTGGCAGGGGCGCTCCTAATTGACAGGCGGCGCTCCTAATTTGGCAGGGGGCCTTCCTAACAGACAGGGGGCGCTCCTAATTGACAATTGGCGCTCCTAATTGAAAGGGGGTACTCATAATTCACTGAGGACACTCCTCATTGACAGGGGTCACTCCTCATTGACAGGGGGCAGTCCTCATTGACAAGGGGCACTCCTCATTGACAAGGGGCGCTCGACATTGATAGGGGGCACAACTCATTGGAGGGGGCACTCCTCATTGACATGGGGGCACTCATAATTGACAGAGGGAGGCTCCTCATTGACGGTGGGGCACCCCTCATTGACGGGGGGCACTCATCATTGGCTGGGGCGCTCTCCTCATTCACGAGTGGCACCCCTCTTCGAAGTGCGGGGAATCCTCATTGATGGGGTTGCACTCCTCATTGACTGTGGGACACTAAATATTCACTGGGGGAACTCCTCGTTGACAGGGGGCGCTCCTATTTGACATGTGGAGCTCCTCATTGACAGGGGGCAGTCCTAATAGACAGGGGGCGCTCGTAATTGCAAGGGGGCATTCCTCATTCACAGGGGGCACTCTTCATTGACAGGGGGCACTCCTCATTGACTTGGGGCCCTCCTCATTGATTGGGGACACTCCTCATTGACTGGGGGCACTCCAATTGACAGGGGGTACTCCAATTGACAGGGGGCACTCCAATTGACAGGGAGTTCTCCAATTGACAGGGGCCACTCCAGAATATCAGGGGTCACTCCCAAATGGCAGGGGTGGTTCCTAATTGACAGAGGGTACTTCTATCTGACAGGGGGAGCTCCTAACTGCAAGGTGCACTCCCGATTGACATGAGGCACTCCTAACTGACAGGAGGAACTCCGAACTGACAAGGAGCACGCCTTATTGAAAGTGTGTACTCCTAATTGACAGGGGGCACTCCTAATTGACAGGGGGCATCCTCATTGACAGGGGGCAATCGTCATTGAAAGGGGGCACTCCTTATTGACAGGGCACTCCAATTGACAGCGGGAAATCCTCATTGACAGGGGGCACTCCAAATGACACAGTGGCACTCCAAATTGACAGGGTGCACTCCAATTTGATAGGGGCAGTCCTAATTGACAGGGGGCACTGCTCATTGACAGGGGGCACTCCTCATTGTCAGCGTGCGCTCCTCATTGACAGGGGTCACTCCTATTTGGCAGGGGTCGCTCCTAATTGGCAGGGAGCGCTCCTAATTGACAGGGGGCGCTACTACCTGACAGGGGGCGCTCCTACCTGACTGGGGGCTCTCCTACCTCACAGGGGGCGCTCCAAACTGACAGGGGGCACTCCTAATTGAAAGGGGTTTCTCCTAATTGACTGAGGGCACTCCTCATTGACAGGGGGCACTCCTCATTGGCAGGGGGCAATCCTCATTGACAGGGGACACTCCTCATTAACAAGGGCGCTCCACATTGATAGGGGGCACACCTCATTGACAGGGGGCACTCCTCGTTGACATGGGGGCACTCATAATTGACAGAGGGAGTCTCCTCATTGACGGTGGGGCACCCCTCATTGACGGGGGCCACTCATCATTGACTGGGGCGCTCTCCTCATTGACGGGTGGGCACCTCTCTGTGACGTGGCGGGAATCCTCATTGATGGGGGTGCATTCCTCATTGACAGTGGGGCACTCCTCTTTGAGCGGGGGGGGGCACTCTTCATTGATAGGGAACACAAAATATTGCCTGGGGGAACTCCTCATTGACAGGGGGCTCTCCTAATTGACAAGGGGAGCTCCTCATTGACAGTGTCCTCCTCATTGACAGGGGGCAGTCCTAAGTGACTGGGTGCACTCGTCATTGGCATGGGGCCATCCTAATTGACATGGGGTGCTCCAAATTGACATGGGGTACACCTAATTGACAGGAGGTACTCCTTATTGACAGTGGGCTCGCCTTATTGACAGGAGGCACTTCTAATTGACAGAGGCGCCCCAATTGACAGGAGGTACTGCAATTGACACGGGGCACTCCAATTGACAGGGAGTACTCCAATTGACAGAGGGACTCCAATTGACATGGGGAACTCCTAACTGACAGGGGGCACTCCTCATTTGCAGGGGGCACTCGTAATTAACAGGGGGCACTCGTACTTGGCAGGTGGCAGTCCTACTTGAATGGGCGCACGACTAATTGACAGGGGGTAGTCCACGTTGACAGCCGGCACTCCAAATTGACAGGCGGAACTCCACATTGACAGGCGGAACTCCAGATTGGCAGGGGTCACTCCTAATTCTCAGGGGGAACTCCAAATTGACAGGGGTCACTCGTAATTGTCAGGGGTCACTGCTACGTGTCAAGGGACCCTCTAAAATGACAGCGGGAACTCCTAATTGACAGGGGCATTCCTACCTGACAGGGGGCGCTCCTAAATGACAAGGAGCACTCTTAATTGAAAGGGGGTACTCCTAATTGACAGGGGGCACTGCTCGTTGACAGGGGGCACTCCTCATTGACAGGGGGCGCTCCTCATTGAAAGGGGGCTCTCCTACCTGAAAGGGGGCACTCCTCATTGACATGGGGCACTCCTCATTGACAGGGGGCAATCCTCATTGGCAGGGTGCACTCCTCATTGGCATGGGGCACTGCTAATTGACTTGGGCGTGCTCCTAATTGACAGGGGGCACTCCTCATTGACAGGAGGCACTCCTTATTGACAGGGGCACTCCTTATTGACTGTGGGCACTTCTAATTGACAGGGTGCACTCCAGTTGGCAGGGGGCGCTGCAATTGACAGGGGGTACTCCAATTGACAGGGTCATTCCAATTGACCGGGAGCACTCATAATTGATAGGATGCACTCCTCCTTGTCATGGGACGCTCCAAATTGACATGGGTACTCCTAATTGTCATGGGGCACTCCTAACTGACAGGGGGCACTCCCAATAGACAGGGGCAGACCAAATTGACAGGGGGCACACCTCAATGACAGGGGGTACTCCTCATTGACAGCGGACGGTCCTCATTGACAGGGGTCGCTCCAAATTGGCAGTGGGCGCTCCTAACTGACAAGGGGCACTCTTAATTGAAAGGAGGTACTCCTAATTGACTGAGGGCACTCCTCATTGACAGGGAGCACTCCTCATTGACAGGGGGCAATCCTCATTGAAAGCGGGCATTCCTCATTGAACAGGGGCGCTCCACATTGATAGGGGGCACACGTCATTGACAGGCGGAACTCTTCATTGAAATGGGGGCACTCATAACTGACAGGGGGAGACTCCTCATTGACGGTGGGGCACCCATCATTGACGGGGGGCGCTCATCATTGACTGGGGCGCACTCCTCATTGACAGTGGGGCACTCCTCTTTGAGCGGGGTGGGGGGCACTCCTCATTGACAGGGGATACTAAATATTGACTGGGGGAACTCCTCATTGACAGGTGGTGCTCCTAATTGACAAGGGGAGCTTCTCTTTGACAGGGGCCTCCTCATTGACAGGGGGCAGTCCTAATTGACAGGGGCGCTCCTAATTGCAAGCGGGCACTCCCATTGACTTGGGGCACTCCTCAGTGGCATGGGGCACTCCTGATTGACAGGGGGCACTCCCTATTGACAGCGGGCGCTCATTATTGTCAGTGGGCACTTCTAATTGACAGGGGGCACTCAAATTGACAGGGGGCGCCCCAATTGACAGGGGGTACTCCAATTGACACGGGGCACTCCAATTGACAGCGAGTACTCCAATTGACAGGGGGACTCCCATTGACATGGGGAACTCGTAACTGACACGGGGCACTACTCATTGGCAGCGGGCACTGCTAATTTACAGGGAGCACTCGTAATTGGCAGGGGACAGTCCTAATGACAGGGTGCATGACTAAATGACAGGGGGTATTCAGAATTGACAGGGGCGCTCCTCATTGAAAGGGGGCACTCCTCATTGACAGGGGGCACTCCTCATTGACAGGGGGCACTCTTCATTGACAGGGGGAATTCCGTATTGACAGGGTACACTCCTCATTGGCATTGGGAACTCCTAACTGACATGGAGGCGCTCCTAATTGATAGGGGGCCCACCACATTGACAGGGGGCAGTCCTCATTGAAAGGGGGCAGTCCTCATTGACACGGGGCAATCCAAATTGACAGTGGGCACTCAGCATTGACAGGGGGCTGTCCTCATTGACAGGGAGCACACCTCATTGCCAGGGGGTACTCCTCATCGACGGAAGGATTAGTCCTCATAGACGGTGGAGGGGGGGGGCATTCCTCATTTACAGGGGGCACTCCTCATTGAAAGGGGGCAGTCCTCATTGAAATGGGGCACTCCTCAATGACAGGGGGTACTCCTCATTGACAGGGGGCAATCCAAATTGACAGGGGACACTCCAAATTGACAGCTGGAACTCCAAATTATCAGGGGAGACACCTAATTGTCAGGGGCCACTCCTAAGTGTCAGGAGGACACTGAAACATGAGAGCGGACATTCCTAATTGACATGGGGCACTCCTAACTGACAGGGGGAGCTCCTAACTGACAGGGGGCACTCCTAATTGACAGGGGGCACTCCTAATTGACAGGGGGCACTCCTAATTGACAGGGGGCACTCCTCATTGACAGGGGGCACTCCTCATTGAAGGGGAGCAATCCTCATTGAAAGGGGGCACTCTTCATTGACAGGGGGCACTCCTCATTGACAGGTGAAACTGAAATTGACATCGGGGACTCCTCATTGACAGAAGGAACTCCTCATTGACGGAGCGTACTCAAATTGACAGGGGGCACTCCTTATTGACAGGGGGCACTCCAGTTGACACGGTGGCACTCCTCATTGACAGGGGTCACTCCTCATTGACAGGGGGCACTTCTCATTGACAGGGGTCACTCCTCATTGAAAGGGGGCACTCCTCATTGAAAGGGGGCACTCTTCATTGACAGGGGGCACTCCTTATTGACAGCGCGTACTCAAATTGACAGGGGGCACTCGTCAATGACAGGGGAAACTCCAATTGACACGGTGGCACTCCTCATTGAAGGGGTGCACTCCTACATAGCAGGGGGAACTTCTTATTGACCGGGGGCACTCCATTTTGACAGGTGCAGACCAAGTTGCCAGGGGTCACTCCTCATTGACAGGGGGCACTCCTAACTGAAAAAGGGAGCTCCTAACTGACAAGGGGCATTCTTAAATGAAAGGGGGTACTCCTAAATGACAAGGGGCACTTCTAATTGACAGGGGGCACTCCTAAATGACAGGGGGCACTCGTAATTGACAGGGGGCACTCGTCATTGACAGGGGTCACTCTTCATTGACAGGGGGCTCTCCTCAATGACAGGGGGCTCTCCTCCTTGACGGGGGCTTTCCTCATTGACATGGGGCACTCCTCATTGACAGGGGGCCCTCCTTATTGAAAGGATGCACTCCTCATTGGCATCGGGCACTCCTAATTGGCATGTAGGCGCGCCAAATTGATAGGGGGCACTCCTCATTGACAGGAGGAACTCCTAACTGACAAGGAGCACGCCTTATTGAAAGTGTGTACTCCTAATTGACAGGGGGCACTCCTAATTGACAGGGGGCATCGTCATAGACAGGGGGCAATCGTCATTGAAAGGGGGCACTCGTTATTGACAGGGCACTCCAATTGACAGCGGGAACTCCTCATTGACAGGGGGCACTCCAATTGACAAGGTGGCACTTCTCATTGAAAGGGTGCACTCCTCATTGACAGGGTCAAACCTCATTGACAGGGGGCCCTCGTCATTGACGGGGCATTCCACATTGACAGCAGACACTCCTCATTGAGAGAGGTACTCCTCTTGACGGGGCAGGCACTCCAATTTTCCACGGGATCACTCCTAATTTACAGGGGTCACTCCAAATTTACAAGGGTCACTCCTCATTGACAAGGGGTACTCTTAATTGACAGGGGGCACTTCTAATTGACAGCGGCAGTCCTAATTGACAGGGGACACTCCTCATTGACAGTGGTCATTCCTCATTGTCAGGGGGAATACCTCATTGACAGGGGGCACTCCAAATGACACAGTGGCGCTCCTAATTGACAGGGTGCACTCCAATTTGATAGGGGCAGTCCTAATTGACAGGGGGCACTGCTCATTGACAGGGGGCACTCCTCATTGTCAGCGTGCGCTCCTCATTGACAGGGGTCACTCCTATTTGGCAGGGGTCGCTCCTAATTGGCAGGGAGCGCTCCTAATTGACAGGGGGCGCTACTACCTGACAGGGGGCGCTCCTACCTGACTGGGGGCTCTCCTACCTCACAGGGGGCGCTCCTAACTGACAGGGGGCACTCCTAATTGAAAGGGGCTTCTCCTAATTGACTGAGGGCTCTCCTCATTGACAGGGGGCACTCCTCATTGGCAGGGGGCAATCCTCATTGACAGGGGACACTACTCATTGACAAGGGCGCTCCACATTGATAGGGGGCACACCTCATTGACAGGGGGCACTCCTCGTTGACATGGGGGCACTCATAATTGACAGGGGGAGTCTCCTCATTGACGGTGGGGCACCTCTCATTGACGGGGGCCACTCATCATTGACTGGGGCGCTCTCCTCATTGACGGGTGGGCACCTCTCTTTGACGTGGGGGGAATCCTCATTGATGGGGGTGCATTCCTCATTGACAGTGGGGCACTCCTCTTTGAGCGGGGGGGGGCACTCTTCATTGATAGGGAACACAAAATATTGCCTGGGGGAACTCCTCATTGACAGGGGGCTCTCCTAATTGACAAGGGGAGCTCCTCATTGACAGTGTCCTCCTCATTGACAGGGGGCAGTCCTAAGTGACTGGGTGCACTCGTCATTGGCATGGGGCCATCCTAATTGACATGGGGTGCTCCAAATTGACATGGGGTACACCTAATTGACAGGAGGTACTCCTTATTGACAGTGGGCTCGCCTTATTGACAGGAGGCACTTCTAATTGACAGAGGCGCCCCAATTGACAGGAGGTACTGCAATTGACACGGGGCACTCCAATTGACAGGGAGTACTCCAATTGACAGAGGGACTCCAATTGACATGGGGAACTCCTAACTGACAGGGGGCACTCCTCATTTGCAGGGGGCACTCGTAATTAACAGGGGGCACTCGTACTTGGCAGGTGGCAGTCCTACTTGAATGGGCGCACGACTAATTGACAGGGGGTAGTCCACGTTGACAGCCGGCACTCCAAATTGACAGGCGGAACTCCACATTGACAGGCGGAACTCCAGATTGGCAGGGGTCACTCCTAATTCTCAGGGGGAACTCCAAATTGACAGGGGTCACTCGTAATTGTCAGGGGTCACTGCTACGTGTCAAGGGACCCTCTAAAATGACAGCGGGAACTCCTAATTGACAGGGGCATTCCTACCTGACAGGGGGCGCTCCTAAATGACAAGGAGCACTCTTAATTGAAAGGGGGTACTCCTAATTGACAGGGGGCACTGCTCGTTGACAGGGGGCACTCCTCATTGACAGGGGGCGCTCCTCATTGAAAGGGGGCTCTCCTACCTGAAAGGGGGCACTCCTCATTGACATGGGGCACTCCTCATTGACAGGGGGCAATCCTCATTGGCAGGGTGCACTCCTCATTGGCATGGGGCACTGCTAATTGACTTGGGCGTGCTCCTAATTGACAGGGGGCACTCCTCATTGACAGGAGGCACTCCTTATTGACAGGGGCACTCCTTATTGACTGTGGGCACTTCTAATTGACAGGGTGCACTCCAGTTGGCAGGGGGCGCTGCAATTGACAGGGGGTACTCCAATTGACAGGGTCATTCCAATTGACCGGGAGCACTCATAATTGATAGGATGCACTCCTCCTTGTCATGGGACGCTCCAAATTGACATGGGTACTCCTAATTGTCATGGGGCACTCCTAACTGACAGGGGGCACTCCCAATTGACAGGGGCAGACCAAATTGACAGGGGGCACACCTCAATGACAGGGGGTACTCCTCATTGACAGCGGACGGTCCTCATTGACAGGGGTCGCTCCAAATTGGCAGTGGGCGCTCCTAACTGACAAGGGGCACTCTTAATTGAAAGGAGGTACTCCTAATTGACTGAGGGCACTCCTCATTGACAGGGAGCACTCCTCATTGACAGGGGGCAATCCTCATTGACAGCGGGCATTCCTCATTGAACAGGGGCGCTCCACATTGATAGGGGGCACACGTCATTGACAGGCGGAACTCTTCATTGACATGGGGGCACTCATAACTGACAGGGGGAGACTCCTCATTGACGGTGGGGCACCCATCATTGACGGGGGGCGCTCATCATTGACTGGGGCGCACTCCTCATTGACAGTGGGGCACTCCTCTTTGAGCGGGGTGGGGGGCACTCCTCATTGACAGGGGATACTAAATATTGACTGGGGGAACTCCTCATTGACAGGTGGTGCTCCTAATTGACAAGGGGAGCTTCTCTTTGACAGGGGCCTCCTCATTGACAGGGGGCAGTCCTAATTGACAGGGGCGCTCCTAATTGCAAGCGGGCACTCCCATTGACTTGGGGCACTCCTCAGTGGCATGGGGCCCTCCTGATTGACAGGGGGCACTCCCTATTGACAGCGGGCGCTCATTATTGTCAGTGGGCACTTCTAATTGACAGGGGGCACTCAAATTGACAGAGAGCGCCCCAATTGACAGGGGGTACTCCAATTGACACGGGGCACTCCAATTGACAACGAGTACTCCAATTGACAGGGGGACTCCCATTGACATGGGGAACTCGTAACTGACACGGGGCACTACTCATTGGCAGCGGGCACTGCTAATTTACAGGGAGCACTCGTAATTGGCAGGGGACAGTCCTAATGACAGGGTGCATGACTAAATGACAGGGGGTATTCAGAATTGACAGGGGCGCTCCTCATTGAAAGGGGGCACTCCTCATTGACAGGGGGCACTCCTCATTGACAGGGGGCACTCTTCATTGACAGGGGGAATTCCGTATTGACAGGGTACACTCCTCATTGGCATTGGGAACTCCTAACTGACATGGAGGCGCTCCTAATTGATAGGGGGCCCACCACATTGACAGGGGGCAGTCCTCATTGAAAGGGGGCAGTCCTCATTGACACGGGGCAATCCAAATTGACAGTGGGCACTCAGCATTGACAGGGGGCTGTCCTCATTGACAGGGAGCACACCTCATTGCCAGGGGGTACTCCTCATCGACGGAAGGATTAGTCCTCATAGACGGTGGAGGGGGGGGCATTCCTCATTTACAGGGGGCACTCCTCATTGAAAGGGGGCAGTCCTCATTGAAAGGGGGCACTCCTCAATGACAGGGGGTACTCCTCATTGACAGGGGGCAATCCAAATTGACAGGGGACACTCCAAATTGACAGCTGGAACTCCAAATTATCAGGGGAGACACCTAATTGTCAGGGGCCACTCCTAAGTGTCAGGAGGACACTGAAACATGAGAGCGGACATTCCTAATTGACATGGGGCACTCCTAACTGACAGGGGGAGCTCCTAACTGACAGGGGGCACTCCTAATTGACAGGGGGCACTCCTAATTGACAGGGGGCACTCCTAATTGACAGGGGGCACTCCTCATTGACAGGGGGCACTCCTCATTGAAGGGGAGCAATCCTCATTGAAAGGGGGCACTCTTCATTGACAGGGGGCACTCCTCATTGACAGGTGAAACTGAAATTGACATCGGGGACTCCTCATTGACAGAAGGAACTCCTCATTGACGGAGCGTACTCCAATTGACAGGGGGCACTCCTTATTGACAGGGGGCACTCCAGTTGACACGGTGGCACTCCTCATTGACAGGGGTCACTCCTCATTGACAGGGGGCACTTCTCATTGACAGGGGTCACTCCTCATTGAAAGGGGGCACTCCTCATTGAAAGGGGGCACTCTTCATTGACAGGGGGCACTCCTTATTGACAGCGCGTACTCAAATTGACAGGGGGCACTCGTCAATGACAGGGGAAACTCCAATTGACACGGTGGCACTCCTCATTGAAGGGGTGCACTCCTACATAGCAGGGGGAACTTCTTATTGACCGGGGGCACTCCATTTTGACAGGTGCAGACCAAATTGCCAGGGGGCACTCCTCATTGACAGGGGGCACTCCTAACTGAAAAAGGGAGCTCCTAACTGACAAGGGGCATTCTTAAATGAAAGGGGGTACTCCTAAATGACAAGGGGCACTTCTAATTGACAGGGGGCACTCCTAAATGACAGGGGGCACTCGTAATTGACAGGGGGCACTCGTCATTGACAGGGGTCACTCTTCATTGACAGGGGGCTCTCCTCAATGACAGGGGGCTCTCCTCCTTGACGGGGGCTTTCCTCATTGACATGGGGCACTCCTCATTGACAGGGGGCCCTCCTTATTGAAAGGATGCACTCCTCATTGGCATCGGGCACTCCTAATTGGCATGTAGGCGCGCCAAATTGATAGGGGGCACTCCTCATTGACAGGAGGAACTCCTAACTGACAAGGAGCACGCCTTATTGAAAGTGTGTACTCCTAATTGACAGGGGGCACTCCTAATTGACAGGGGGCATCGTCATAGACAGGGGGCAATCGTCATTGAAAGGGGGCACTCGTTATTGACAGGGCACTCCAATTGACAGCGGGAACTCCTCATTGACAGGGGGCACTCCAATTGACAAGGTGGCACTTCTCATTGAAAGGGTGCACTCCTCATTGACAGGGTCAAACCTCATTGACAGGGGGCCCTCGTCATTGACGGGGCATTCCACATTGACAGCAGACACTCCTCATTGAGAGAGGTACTCCTCATTGACGGGGCAGGCACTCCAAATTTCCACGGGATCACTCCTAATTTACAGGGGTCACTCCAAATTTACAAGGGTCACTCCTCATTGACAAGGGGTACTCTTAATTGACAGGGGGCACTTCTAATTGACAGCGGCAGTCCTAATTGACAGGGGACACTCCTCATTGACAGTGGTCATTCCTCATTGACAGGGGGAATACCTCATTGACAGGGGGCACTCCAAATGACACAGTGGCGCTCCTAATTGACAGGGTGCACTCCAATTTGATAGGGGCAGTCCTAATTGACAGGGGGCACTGCTCATTGACAGGGGGCACTCCTCATTGTCAGCGTGCGCTCCTCATTGGCAGGGGTCACTCCTATTTGGCAGGGGTCGCTCCTAATTGGCAGGGAGCGCTCCTAATTGACAGGGGGCGCTACTACCTGACAGGGGGCGCTCCTACCTGACTGGGGGCTCTCCTACCTCACAGGGGGCGCTCCAAACTGACAGGGGGCACTCCTAATTGAAAGGGGCTTCTCCTAATTGACTGAGGGCTCTCCTCATTGACAGGGGGCACTCCTCATTGGCAGGGGGCAATCCTCATTGACAGGGGACACTCCTCATTGACAAGGGCGCTCCACATTGATAGGGGGCACACCTCATTGACAGGGGGCACTCCTCGTTGACATGGGGGCACTCATAATTGACAGGGGGAGTCTCCTCATTGACGGTGGGGCACCCCTCATTGACGGGGACCACTCATTGACTGGGGCGCTCTCCTCATTGACGTGTGGGCACCTCTCTTTGACGTGGGGGGAATCCTCATTGATGGGGGTGCATTCCTCATTGACAGTGGGGCACTCCTCTTTGAGCGGGGGGGGGCACTCTTCATTGATAGGGAACACTAAATATTGCCTGGGGGAACTCCTCATTGACAGGGGGCTCTCCTAATTGACAAGGGGAGCTCCTCATTGACAGTGTCCTCCTCATTGACAGGGGGCAGTCCTAAGTGACTGGGTGCACTCGTCATTGGCATGGGGCCATCCTAATTGACATGGGGTGCTCCAAATTGACATGGGGTACACCTAATTGACAGGAGGTACTCCTTATTGACAGTGGGCTCGCCTTATTGACAGGAGGCACTTCTAATTGACAGAGGCGCCCCAATTGACAGGAGGTACTGCAATTGACACGGGGCACTCCAATTGACAGGGAGTACTCCAATTGACAGAGGGACTCCAATTGACATGGGGAACTCCTAACTGACAGGGGGCACTCCTCATTTGCAGGGGGCACTCGTAATTAACAGGGGGCACTCGTACTTGGCAGGTGGCAGTCCTACTTGAATGGGCGCACGACTAATTGACAGGGGGTAGTCCACGTTGACAGCCGGCACTCCAAATTGACAGGCGGAACTCCACATTGACAGGCGGAACTCCAGATTGGCAGGGGTCACTCCTAATTCTCAGGGGGAACTCCAAATTGACAGGGGTCACTCGTAATTGTCAGGGGTCACTGCTACGTGTCAAGGGACCCTCTAAAATGACAGCGGGAACTCCTAATTGACAGGGGCATTCCTACCTGACAGGGGGCGCTCCTAAATGACAAGGAGCACTCTTAATTGAAAGGGGGTACTCCTAATTGACAGGGGGCACTGCTCGTTGACAGGGGGCACTCCTCATTGACAGGGGGCGCTCCTCATTGAAAGGGGGCTCTCCTACCTGAAAGGGGGCACTCCTCATTGACAGGGGGCACTCCTCATTGACAGGGGGCAATCCTCATTGGCAGGGTGCACTCCTCATTGGCATGGGGCACTGCTAATTGACTTGGGCGTGCTCCTAATTGACAGGGGGCACTCCTCATTGACAGGAGGCACTCCTTATTGACTGGGGCACTCCTTATTGACTGTGGGCACTTCTAATTGACAGGGTGCACTCCAGTTGGCAGGGGGCGCTGCAATTGACAGTGGGTACTCCAATTGACAGGGTCATTCCAATTGATCGGGAGCACTCATAATTGATAGGATGCACTCCTCCTTGTCATGGGACGCTCCAAATTGACATGGGTACTCCTAATTGTCATGGGGCACTCCAAATTGACAGGGGGCACTCCCAATTGACAGGGGCAGACCTAATTGACAGGGGGCACACCTCAATGACAGGGGGTACTCCTCATTGACAGCGGACGGTCCTCATTGACAGGGGTCGCTCCTAATTGGCAGTGGGCGCTCCTAACTGACAAGGGGCACTCTTAATTGAAAGGAGGCACTCCTAATTGACTGAGGGCACTCCTCATTGACAGGGAGCACTCCTCATTGACAGGGGGCAATCCTCATTGAAAGCGGGCATTCCTCATTGAACAGGGGCGCTCCACATTGATAGGGGGACACGTCATTGACAGGCGGAACTCTTCATGACATGGGGGCACTCATAACTGACAGGGGGAGACTCCTCATTGACGGTGGGGCACCCATCATTGACGGGGGGCGCTCATCATTGACTGGGGCGCACTCCTCATTGACAGTGGGGCACTCCTCTTTGAGCGGGGTGGGGGGCACTCCTCATTGACAGGGGATACTAAATATTGACTGGGGGAACTCCTCATTGACAGGTGGTGCTCCTAATTGACAAGGGGAGCTTCTCTTTGACAGGGGCCTCCTCATTGACAGGGGGCAGTCCTAATTGACAGGGGCGCTCCTAATTGCCAGCGGGCACTCCCATTGACTTGGGGCACTCCTCAGTGGCATGGGGCCCTCCTGATTGACAGGGGGCACTCCCTATTGACAGCGGGCGCTCATTATTGACAGTGGGCACTTCTAATTGACAGGGGGGCACTCAAATTGACAGGGGGCGCCCCACTTGACAGGGGGTACTCCAATTGACACGGGGCACTCAATTGACAGCGAGTACTCCAATTGACAGGGGGACTCCCATTGACATGGGGAACTCGTAACTGACACGGGGCACTACTCATTGGCAGCGGGCACTGCTAATTGACAGGGAGCACTCGTAATTGGCAGGGGACAGTCCTAATGACAGGGTGCATGACTAAATGACAGGGGGTATTCAGAATTGACAGGGGGCGCTCCTCATTGAAAGGGGGCACTCCTCATTGACAGGGGGCACTCCTCATTGACAGGGGGCACTCTTCATTGACAGGGGGAATTCCGTATTGACAGGGTACACTCCTCATTGGCATTGGGAACTCCTAACTGACATGGAGGCGCTCCTAATTGATAGGGGGCCCACCACATTGACAGGGGGCAGTCCTCATTGAAAGGGGGCAGTCCTCATTGACACGGGGCAATCCAAATTGACAGTGGGCACTCAGCATTGACAGGGGGCTGTCCTCATTGACATGGAGCACACCGCATTGCCAGGGGGTACTCCTCATCGACGGAAGGATTAGTCCTCATAGACGGTGGAGGGGGGGGCATTCCTCATTAACAGGGGGCACTCCTCATTGAAAGGGGGCAGTCCTCATTGAAAGGGGGCACTCCTCAATGACAGGGGGTACTCCTCATTGACAGGGGGCAATCCAAATTGACAGGGGGCACTCCAAATTGACAGCTGGAACTCCAAATAATCAGGGGAGACACCTAATTGTCAGGGGCCACTCCTAAGTGTCAGGAGGACACTGAAACATGAGAGCGGACATTCCTAATTGACATGGGGCACTCCTAACTGACAGGGGGAGCTCCTAACTGACAGGGGGCACTCCTAATTGACAGGGGGCACTCCTAATTGACAGGGGGCACTCCTAATTGACAGGGGGCACTCCTCATTGACAGGGGGCACTCCTCATTGAAGGGGAGCAATCCTCATTGAAAGGGGGCACTCTTCATTGACAGGGGGCACTCCTCATTGACAGGTGAAACTGAAATTGACATCGGGGACTCCTCATTGACAGAAGGAACTCCTCATTGACGGAGCGTACTCAAATTGACAGGGGGCAGTCCTTATTGACAGGGGGCACTCCAGTTGACACGGTGGCACTCCTCATTGACAGGGGTCACTCCTCATTGACAGGGGGCACTCCTCATTGACAGGGGTCACTCCTCATTGAAAGGGGGCACTCCTCATTGAAAGGGGGCACTCTTCATTGACAGGGGGCACTCCTTATTGACAGCGCGTACTCAAATTGACATGGGGCACTCGTCAATGACAGGGGAAACTCCAATTGACACGGTGGCACTCCTCATTGAAGGGGTGCACTCCTACATGGCAGGGGGAACTTCTTATTGACCGGGGGCACTCCATTTTGACAGGTGCAGACCAAATTGCCAGGGGGCACTCCTCATTGACAGGGGGCACTCCTAACTGAAAAAGGGAGCTCCTAACTGACAAGGGGCATTCTTAAATGAAAGGGGGTACTCCTAAATGACAAGGGGCACTTCTAATTGACAGGGGGCACTCCTCATTGATTGGGGGCACTCCTCATTGACTGGGGGCACTCGTCATTGACAGGGGTCACTCTTCATTGACAGGGGGCTCTCCTCAATGACAGGGGGCTCTCCTCCTTGACGGGGGCTTTCCTCATTGACATGGGGCACTCCTCATTGACAGGGGGCCCTCCTTATTGAAAGGATGCACTCCTCATTGGCATCGGGCACTCCTAATTGGCATGTAGGCGCGCCAAATTGATAGGGGGCACTCCTCATTGACAGGAGGAACTCCTAACTGACAAGGAGCACGCCTTATTGAAAGTGTGTACTCCTACTTGACAGGGGGCACTCCTAATTGACAGGGGGCATCCTCATAGACAGGGGGCAATCGTCATTGAAAGGGGGCTCTCCTTATTGACAGGGCACTCCAATTGACAGCGGGAACTCCTCATTGACAGGGGGCACTCCAATTGACAAGGTGGCACTTCTCATTGAAAGGGTGCACTCCTCATTGACAGGGTCAAACCTCATTGACAGGGGGCCCTCGTCATTGACGGGGCATTCCACATTGACAGCAGACACTCCTCATTGAGAGAGGTACTCCTCATTGACGGGACAGGCACTCCAAATTTACACGGATCACTCCAAATTTATAAGGGTCACTCCTCATTGACAAGGGGTACTCTTAATTGACAGGGGGCACTTCTAATTGACAGCGGCAGTCCTAATTGACAGGGGACACTCCTCATTGACAGTGGTCATTCCTCATTGACAGGGGGAATACCTCATTGACAGGGGGCACTCCAAATGACACAGTGGCACTCCTAATTGACAGGGTGCACTCCAATTTGATAGGGGCAGTCCTAATTGACAGGGGGCACTGCTCATTGACAGGGGGCACTCCTCATTGTCAGCGTGCGCTCCTCATTGACAGGGGTCACTCCTATTTGGCAGGGGTCGCTCCTAAGTGGCAGGGAGCACTCCTAATTGACAGGGGGCGCTACTACCTGACAGGGGGCGCTCCTACCTGACTGGGGGCTCTCCTACCTCACAGGGGGCGCTCCTAACTGACAGGGGGCACTCCTAATTGAAAGGGGTTTCTCCTAATTGACTGAGGGCTCTCCTCATTGACAGGGGGCACTCCTCATTGGCAGGGGGCAATCCTCATTGACAGGGGACACTCCTCATTGACAAGGGCGCTCCACATTGATAGGGGGCACACCTCATTGACAGGGGGCACTCCTCGTTGACATGGGGGCACTCATAATTGACAGGGGGAGTCCCCTCATTGACGGTGGGGCACCCCTCATTGACGGGGGCCACTTATCATTGACTGGGGCGCTCTCCTCATTGACGGGTGGGCACCTCTCTTTGACGTGGGGGGAATCCTCATTGATGGGGTGCATTCCTCATTGACAGTGGGGCACTCCTCTTTGAGCGGGGGGGGCACTCTTCATTGATAGGGAACACTAAATATTGCCTGGGGGAACTCCTCATTGACAGGGGGCTCTCCTAATTGACAAGGGGAGCTCCTCATTGACAGGGGCCTCCTCATTGACAGGGGGCAGTCCTAAGTGACTGGGTGCACTCGTCATTGGCATGGGGCCATCCTAATTGACATGGGGTGCTCCAAATTGACATGGGGTACACCTAATTGACAGGAGGTACTCCTTATTGACAGTGGGCTCGCCTTATTGACAGGAGGCACTTCTAATTGACAGAGGCGCCCCAATTGACAGGAGGTACTGCAATTGACACGGGGCACTCCAAATGACAGGGAGTACTCCAATTGACAGAGGGACTCCAATTGACATGGGGAACTCCTAACTGACAGGGGGCACTCCTCATTTGCAGGGGGCACTCGTAATTAACAGGGGGCACTCGTACTTGGCAGGTGGCAGTCCTACTTGAATGGGCGCACGACTAATTGACAGGGGGTAGTCCACGTTGACAGCCGGCACTCCAAATTGACAGGCGGAACTCCACATTGACAGGCGGAACTCCAGATTGGCAGGGGTCACTCCTAATTCTCAGGGGGAACTCCAAATTGACAGGGGTCACTCGTAATTGTCAGGGGTCACTGCTACGTGTCAAGGGACCCTCTAAAATGACAGCGGGAACTCCTAATTGACAGGGGCATTCCTACCTGACAGGGGGCGCTCCTAAATGACAAGGAGCACTCTTAATTGAAAGGGTGTACTCCTAATTGACAGGGGGCACTGCTCGTTGACAGGGGGCACTCCTCATTGACAGGGGGCGCTCCTCATTGGAAGGGGGCTCTCCTACCTGAAAGGGGGCACTCCTCATTGACAGGGGGCACTCCTCATTGACAGGGGGCAATCCTCATTGGCAGGGTGCACTCCTCATTGGCATGGGGCACTGCTAATTGACTTGGGCGTGCTCCTAATTGACAGGGGGCACTCCTCATTGACAGGAGGCACTCCTTATTGACTGGGGCACTCCTTATTGACTGTGGGCACTTCTAATTGACAGGGTGCACTCCAGTTGGCAGGGGGCGCTGCAATTGACAGTGGGTACTCCAATTGACAGGGTCATTCCAATTGATCGGGAGCACTCATAATTGATAGGATGCACTCCTCCTTGTCATGGGACGCTCCAAATTGACATGGGTACTCCTAATTGTCATGGGGCACTCCAAATTGACAGGGGGCACTCCCAATTGACAGGGGCAGACCTAATTGACAGGGGGCACACCTCAATGACAGGGGGTACTCCTCATTGACAGCGGACGGTCCTCATTGACAGGGGTCGCTCCAAATTGGCAGTGGGCGCTCCTAACTGACAAGGGGCACTCTTAATTGAAAGGAGGTACTCCTAATTGACTGAGGGCACTCCTCATTGACAGGGAGCACTCCTCATTGACAGGGGGCAATCCTCATTGAAAGCGGGCATTCCTCATTGAACAGGGGCGCTCCACATTGATAGGGGGACACGTCATTGACAGGCGGAACTCTTCATGACATGGGGGCACTCATAACTGACAGGGGGAGACTCCTCATTGACGGTGGGGCACCCATCATTGACGGGGGGCGCTCATCATTGACTGGGGCGCACTCCTCATTGACAGTGGGGCACTCCTCTTTAAGCGGGGTGGGGGGCACTCCTCATTGACAGGGGATACTAAATATTGACTGGGGGAACTCCTCATTGACAGGTGGTGCTCCTAATTGACAAGGGGAGCTTCTCTTTGACAGGGGCCTCCTCATTGACAGGGGGCAGTCCTAATTGACAGGGGCGCTCCTAATTGCAAGCGGGCACTCCCATTGACTTGGGGCACTCCTCAGTGGCATGGGGCCCTCCTGATTGACAGGGGGCACTCCCTATTGACAGGGGGCGCGGTCATTATTGACAGTGGGCACTTCTAATTGACAGGGGGGCACTCAAATTGACAGGGGGCGCCCCAATTGACAGGGGGTACTCCAATTGACACGGGGCACTCCAATTGACAGCGAGTACTCCAATTGACAGGGGGACTCCCATTGACATGGGGAACTCGTAACTGACACGGGGCACTACTCATTGGCAGCGGGCACTGCTAATTGACAGGGAGCACTCGTAATTGGCAGGGGACAGTCCTAATGACAGGGTGCATGACTAAATGACAGGGGGTATTCAGAATTGACAGGGGGCGCTCCTCATTGAAAGGGGGCACTCCTCATTGACAGGGGGCACTCCTCATTGACAGGGGGCACTCTTCATTGACAGGGGGAATTCCGTATTGACAGGGTACACTCCTCATTGGCATTGGGAACTCCTAACTGACATGGAGGCGCTCCTAATTGATAGGGGGCCCACCACATTGACAGGGGGCAGTCCACATTGAAAGGGGGCAGTCCTCATTGACACGGGGCAATCCAAATTGACAGTGGGCACTCAGCATTGACAGGGGGCTGTCCTCATTGACAGGGAGCACACCTCATTGCCAGGGGGTACTCCTCATCGACGGAAGGATTAGTCCTCATAGACGGTGGAGGGGGGGCATTCCTCATTAACAGGGGGCACTCCTCATTGGAAGGGGGCAGTCCTCATTGAAAGGGGGCACTCCTCAATGACAGGGGGTACTCCTCATTGACAGGGGGCAATCCAAATTGACAGGGGACACTCCAAATTGACAGCTGGAACTCCAAATAATCAGGGGAGACACCTAATTGTCAGGGGCCACTCCTAAGTGTCAGGAGGACACTGAAACATGAGAGCGGACATTCCTAATTGACATGGGGCACTCCTAACTGACAGGGGGTGCTCCTAACTGACAGGGGGCACTCCTAATTGACAGGGGGCACTCCTCATTGACAGGGGGCACTCCTCATTGAAGGGGAGCAATCCTCATTGAAAGGGGGCACTCATCATTGACAGGGGGCACTCCTCATTGACAGGTGAAACTGAAATTGACATCGGGGACTCCTCATTGACAGAAGGAACTCCTCATTGACGGAGCGTACTCAAATTGACAGGGGGCACTCCTTATTGACAGGGGGCACTCCAGTTGACACGGTGGCACTCCTCATTGACAGGGGTCACTCCTCATTGACAGGGGGCACTCCTCATTGACAGGGGTCACTCCTCATTGAAAGGGGGCACTCCTCATTGAAAGGGGGCACTCTTCATTGACAGGGGGCACTCCTTATTGACAGCGCGTACTCAAATTGACAGGGGGCACTCGTCAATGACAGGGGAAACTCCAATTGACACGGTGGCACTCCTCATTGAAGGGGTGCACTCCTACATGGCAGGGGGAACTTCTTATTGACCGGGGGCACTCCATTTTGACAGGTGCAGACCAAATTGCCAGGGGGCACTCCTCATTGACAGGGGGCACTCCTAACTGAAAAAGGGAGCTCCTAACTGACAAGGGGCATTCTTAAATGAAAGGGGGTACTCCTAAATGACAAGGGGCACTCGTAATTGACAGGGGGCACTCGTCATTGACAGGGGTCACTCTTCATTGACAGGGGGCTCTCCTCAATGACAGGGGGCTCTCCTCCTTGACGGGGGCTTTCCTCATTGACATGGGGCACTCCTCATTGACAGGGGGCCCTCCTTATTGAAAGGATGCACTCCTCATTGGCATCGGGCACTCCTAATTGGCATGTAGGCGCGCCAGATTGATAGGGGGCACTCCTCATTGACAGGGGGCACTCCTCATTGACAGTGGGCAATCCTCATTGACAGGGGGCACTCCTAATTGACACGGGGCACTCCTCATTGACAGCGGGCACTCCCTATTGACAGGGGGCACTCCAATTGACATCGGGGATTCCTCATTGACAGGGGGAACTCCTCATTGACAGAGCGCACGCAAATTGACAGGGGGCCCTCCTCATTGACAAGGGGGAAATCCAATTGACACGGTGGCTCTCCTCATTGAAAGGGTGCACTACTAATTGACAGGGGGATCTCCTCATTGACAAGGGGCACTCCATTTTGACAGGTGCAGACCTAATTGACAGGGGGCACTCCTCATTGAAAGCGGGCACTCCTCATTGACAGCGGGCGCAACTCATTGACAGGGGTCGCTCCCATTTGGCAGTTGTCGCTCCGAATTGGCAGGGGGAGCTCCAATTAATAGGGGGTACTCCAATTGACACGTGACACTCCAATTGACAGGTTGACTCCAATTGACATGGGTAAATCCTCACTGACAGGCCACGCTCCTCATTGACAGGGAGCACTCCTCATTTACAGGGGGAACTCTTAATTGACAGGGCGCTCTCCTAATTGACGGGTGGGCACTCATCTTTGACGTGGGGGGAATCCTCGGTGACGGGGATGCACTCCTCATTGACAGTGGGGCACTCCTCTTTGAGCGGTCGGGACACTCCTCATTGACAGGGGATTCTAAATATTGACTGGGGGAACTCCTCATTGGGAGGGGGCGCTCCAAATTGACAGGGGGCGCTCCTACCTGACAGGGGGCGCTCCTACCTGACAGGGGGCGCTTTTCCCTGACAGGGGGCGCTCCTAACTGACAGGGGGCACTCCTAATTGAAAGGGGGTACTCCTAATTGATTGCGGGCACTCCTCATTGACAGGGGTCACTGCTCATTGGCAGGGGCAATCCTAATGGACAGGGGGCACTCCTCATTGAGAACGGGCGCTCCTCATGGTCAGGGGCCTCCCCATTGACAGGGGGCAGTCCTGATTGACTTGGGGCACTCTTCACTCTCTGGGGGCACTCCTCATTGACTGGGTGCACTCCTCATTGGCATGGGGCCCTCCTGATTGACATGGGGTACTTCTAATTGACAGGGGGCACTCCTCATTAGCAGGGGGCACTCCTAATTGACAGGAGGCAGTCGTAATTGGCAGGGGGCAGGCAGTCCTAATTCACATGGTGCACGACTAACTGACAGGGGCTACTCCAATGGACATGGGGAACTCCTAACTGACAGTGTGCACTCCTCATTGTCAGGGGGCACTCCTCATTGACAGGGTGCGCTCCTCATTGGCATCGGGCACTCCTAATTGACATGGGGGCGCTCCTAATTGATAGGGGCACTCGTAATTGGCAGGGGGCAGGCAGTCCTAATTGACAGGGTGCACGACTAATTGACAGGGGGTACTCCAAATTGACAGGGGGAACTCCAAATTGACAGGGGACACACCTAATTGTCAGGGGTCTTTCTTAAGTGTCAGAGGACACTCTAAAATGACAGCGGGCACAACTAATTGACAGGGGGAATTCCTACCCGACAGAGGGAGCTCCTAACTGACAAGGGGCACTCTTAATTGAAAGGGGGTACTCGTAATTGACATGGGGCACACCGAAATGGCAGGGGTCAATCCTACTTGACAGGGGGCACTCCTCATTGACAGAGCGCACTCCAATTGACAGGGGACACTCCTTATTGATAGGGAGCACTCCAATTGACAGGGGTACTCCAATTGACAGGGGCACTCCTCATTGACAGAGCGCACTGCAATTGAAAGGGGACACTCCTCATTGACAGGGGGCAGTCCTAATTGACACGGGGCACTCCTCATTGACAGCGGGCACTCCCTATTGACAGGGGGCACTCCAATTGACATCGGGGATTCCTCATTGACAGGGGGAACTCCTCATTGACAGAGCGCACGCAAATTGACAGGGGGCCCTCCTCATTGACAAGGGGGAAATCCAATTGACACGGTGGCTCTCCTCATTGAAAGGGTGCACTACTAATTGACAGGCGGATCTCCTCATTGACCAGGGGCACTCCATTTTGACAGGTGCAGACCTAATTGACAGGGGGCACTCCTCATTGAAAGCGGGCACTCCTCATTGACAGCGGGCGCAACTCATTGACAGGGGTCGCTCCCATTTGGCAGTGGTCGCTCCGAATTGGCAGGGGGCGCTCCAGGTTGACAAGGGGCACTCCTAATTGACAGGGGGAGCTCCAATTAATAGGGGGTACTCCAATTGACACGTGACACTCCAATTGACAGGTTGACTCCAATTGACATGGGTAAATCCTCACTGACAGGCCACGCTCCTCATTGACAGGGGGCACTCCTCATTGAAAGAGGGCAGTCCTCATTGAAAGGGGGCACTCCTCAATGACAGGGGGTACTCCTCATTGACAGGGGGCAATCCAAATTGACAGGGGGCACGCTAAATTGACAGCTGGAACTCCAAATTATCAGGGAAGACACTTAATTGTCAGGGGCCAATCCTAAGTGTCAGGAGGACACTGCAACATGAGAGCGGGCATTCCTAATTGACATGGGGCACTCCTAACTGACTGGGGGAGCTCCTAACGGACAGGGGGCACTCCTAATTGACAGGGGGCACTCCTAATTGTCAGGGGCCACTCCTACGGGTCAGGAGGACACTGCAACATGAGAGCGGGCATTCCTAATTGATATGGGGCACTCCTAACTGACAGGGGGAGCTCCTAATTGACAGGGGGCACTCCTCATTCACACGGAGCACTCCTCATTGAAGGGGAGCAATCCTCATTGAAAGGGGGCACTCTTCATTGACAGGGGACACTCCTCATTGACAGGGGACACTGAAATTGACATCGGGGACTCCTCATTGACAGAAGGAACTCCTCATTGACGGAGCGTACTCAAATTGACAGGGGGCACTCCTCATTGACTGGGGGCACTCCAATTGACACGGTGGCACTCCTCATTGACAGGGGTCACTCCACATTGACAGGGGGCACTCCTCATTGACAGGGGTCACTCCTCATTGAAAGGGGGCACTCCTCATTGAAAGGGGGCACTCTTCATTGACAGGGGGCACTCCTTATTGACAGCGCGTACTCAAATTGACAGGGGGCACTCGTCAATGACAGGGGAAACTCCAATTGACACGGTGGCACTCCTCATTGAAGGGGTGCACTCCTACATGGCAGGGGGAACTTCTTATTGACCGGGGGCACTCCATTTTGACAGGTGCAGACCAAATTGCCAGGGGGCACTCCTCATTGACAGGGGGCACTCCTAACTGAAAAAGGGAGCTCCTAACTGACAAGGGGCATTCTTAAATGAAAGGGGGTACTCCTAAATGACAAGGGGCACTTCTAATTGACAGGGGGCACTCCTCATTGATTGGGGGCACTCCTCATTGACTGGGGGCACTCGTCATTGACAGGGGTCACTCTTCATTGACAGGGGGCTCTCCTCAATGACAGGGGGCTCTCCTCCTTGACGGGGGCTTTCCTCATTGACATGGGGCACTCCTCATTGACAGGGGGCCCTCCTTATTGAAAGGATGCACTCCTCATTGGCATCGGGCACTCCTAATTGGCATGTAGGCGCGCCAAATTGATAGGGGGCACTCCTCATTGACAGGAGGAACTCCTAACTGACAAGGAGCACGCCTTATTGAAAGTGTGTACTCCTAATTGACAGGGGGGCACTCCTAATTGACAGGGGGCATCCTCATAGACAGGGGGCAATCGTCATTGAAAGGGGGCACTCCTTATTGACAGGGCACTCCAATTGACAGCGGGAACTCCTCATTGACAGGGGGCACTCCAATTGACAAGGTGGCACTTCTCATTGAAAGGGTGCACTCCTCATTGACAGGGTCAAACCTCATTGACAGGGGGCCCTCGTCATTGACGGGGCATTCCACATTGACAGCAGACACTCCTCATTGAGAGAGGTACTCCTCATTGACGGGGCAGGCACTCCAAATTTACACGGGATCACTCCAAATTTATAAGGGTCACTCCTCATTGACAAGGGGTACTCTTAATTGACAGGGGGCACTTCTAATTGACAGCGGCAGTCCTAATTGACAGGGGACACTCCTCATTGACAGTGGTCATTCCTCATTGACAGGGGGAATACCTCATTGACAGGGGGCACTCCAAATGACACAGTGGCACTCCTAATTGACAGGGTGCACTCCAATTTGATAGGGGCAGTCCTAATTGACAGGGGGCACTGCTCATTGACAGGGGGCACTCCTCATTGTCAGCGTGCGCTCCTCATTGACAGGGGTCACTCCTATTTGGCAGGGGTCGCTCCTAAGTGGCAGGGAGCGCTCCTAATTGACAGGGGGCGCTACTACCTGACAGGGGGCGCTCCTACCTGACTGGGGGCTCTCCTACCTCACAGGGGGCGCTCCTAACTGACAGGGGGCACTCCTAATTGAAAGGGGTTTCTCCTAATTGACTGAGGGCTCTCCTCATTGACAGGGGGCACTCCTCATTGGCAGGGGGCAATCCTCATTGACAGGGGACACTCCTCATTGACAAGGGCGCTCCACATTGATAGGGGGCACACCTCATTGACAGGGGGCACTCCTCGTTGACATGGGGGCACTCATAATTGACAGGGGGAGTCTCCTCATTGACGGTGGGGCACCCCTCATTGACGGGGGCCACTTATCATTGACTGGGGCGCTCTCCTCATTGACGGGTGGGCACCTCTCTTTGACGTGGAGGGAATCCTCATTGATGGTGTGCATTCCTCATTGACAGTGGGGCACTCCTCTTTGAGCGGGGGGGGCACTCTTCATTGATAGGGAACACTAAATATTGCCTGGGGGAACTCCTCATTGACAGGGGGCTCTCCTAATTGACAAGGGGAGCTCCTCATTGACAGGGGCCTCCTCATTGACAGGGGGCAGTCCTAAGTGACTGGGTGCACTCGTCATTGGCATGGGGCCATCCGAATTGACATGGGGTGCTCCAAATTGACATGGGGTACACCTAATTGACAGGAGGTACTCCTTATTGACAGTGGGCTCGCCTTATTGACAGGAGGCACTTCTAATTGACAGAGGCGCCCCAATTGACAGGAGGTACTGCAATTGACACGGGGCACTCCAATTGACAGGGAGTACTCCAATTGACAGAGGGACTCCAATTGACATGGGGAACTCCTAACTGACAGGGGGCACTCCTCATTTGCAGGGGGCACTCGTAATTAACAGGGGGCACTCGTACTTGGCAGGTGGCAGTCCTACTTGAATGGGCGCACGACTAATTGACAGGGGGTAGTCCACGTTGACAGCCGGCACTCCAAATTGACAGGCGGAACTCCACATTGACAGGCGGAACTCCAGATTGGCAGGGGTCACTCCTAATTCTCAGGGGGAACTCCAAATTGACAGGGGTCACTCGTAATTGTCAGGGGTCACTGCTACGTGTCAAGGGACCCTCTAAAATGACAGCGGGAACTCCTAATTGACAGGGGCATTCCTACCTGACAGGGGGCGCTCCTAAATGACAAGGAGCACTCTTAATTGAAAGGGGGTACTCCTAATTGACAGGGGGCACTGCTCGTTGACAGGGGGCACTCCTCATTGACAGGGGGCGCTCCTCATTGGAAGGGGGCTCTCCTACCTGAAAGGGGGCACTCCTCATTGACAGGGGGCACTCCTCATTGACAGGGGGCAATCCTCATTGGCAGGGTGCACTCCTCATTGGCATGGGGCACTGCTAATTGACTTGGGCGTGCTCCTAATTGACAGGGGGCACTCCTCATTGACAGGAGGCACTCCTTATTGACTGGGGCACTCCTTATTGACTGTGGGCACTTCTAATTGACAGGGTGCACTCCAGTTGGCAGGGGGCGCTGCAATTGACAGTGGGTACTCCAATTGACAGGGTCATTCCAATTGATCGGGAGCACTCATAATTGATAGGATGCACTCCTCCTTGTCATGGGACGCTCCAAATTGACATGGGTACTCCTAATTGTCATGGGGCACTCCATATGACAGGGGGCACTCCCAATTGACAGGGGCAGACCTAATTGACAGGGGGCACACCTCAATGACAGGGGGTACTCCTCATTGACAGCGGACGGTCCTCATTGACAGGGGTCGCTCCTAATTGGCAGTGGGCGCTCCTAACTGACAAGGGGCACTCTTAATTGAAAGGAGGTACTCCTAATTGACTGAGGGCACTCCTCATTGACAGGGAGCACTCCTCATTGACAGGGGGCAATCCTCATTGAAAGCGGGCATTCCTCATTGAACAGGGGCGCTCCACATTGATAGGGGGACACGTCATTGACAGGCGGAACTCTTCATGACATGGGGGCACTCATAACTGACAGGGGGAGACTCCTCATTGACGGTGGGGCACCCATCATTGACGGGGGGCGCTCATCATTGACTGGGGCGCACTCCTCATTGACAGTGGGGCACTCCTCTTTAAGCGGGGTGGGGGGCACTCCTCATTGACAGGGGATACTAAATATTGACTGGGGGAACTCCTCATTGACAGGTGGTGCTCCTAATTGACAAGGGGAGCTTCTCTTTGACAGGGGCCTCCTCATTGACAGGGGGCAGTCCTAATTGACAGGGGCGCTCCTAATTGCAAGCGGGCACTCCCATTGACTTGGGGCACTCCTCAGTGGCATGGGGCCCTCCTGATTGACAGGGGGCACTCCCTATTGACAGGGGGCGCGGTCATTATTGACAGTGGGCACTTCTAATTGACAGGGGGCACTCAAATTGACAGGGGGCGCCCCAATTGACAGGGGGTACTCCAATTGACACGGGGCACTCCAATTGACAGCGAGTACTCCAATTGACAGGGGGACTCCCATTGACATGGGGAACTCGTAACTGACACGGGGCACTACTCATTGGCAGCGGGCACTGCTAATTGACAGGGAGCACTCGTAATTGGCAGGGGACAGTCCTAATGACAGGGTGCATGACTAAATGACAGGGGGTATTCAGAATTGACAGGGGGCGCTCCTCATTGAAAGGGGGCACTCCTCATTGACAGGGGGCACTCCTCATTGACAGGGGGCACTCTTCATTGACAGGGGGAATTCCGTATTGACAGGGTACACTCCTCATTGGCATTGGGAACTCCTAACTGACATGGAGGCGCTCCTAATTGATAGGGGGCCCACCACATTGACAGGGGGCAGTCCTCATTGAAAGGGGGCAGTCCTCATTGACACGGGGCAATCCAAATTGACAGTGGGCACTCAGCATTGACAGGGGGCTGTCCTCATTGACAGGGAGCACACCTCATTGCCAGGGGGTACTCCTCATCGACGGAAGGATTAGTCCTCATAGACGGTGGAGGGGGGGCATTCCTCATTAACAGGGGGCACTCCTCATTGGAAGGGGGCAGTCCTCATTGAAAGGGGGCACTCCTCAATGACAGGGGGTACTCCTCATTGACAGGGGGCAATCCAAATTGACAGGGGGCACTCCAAATTGACAGCTGGAACTCCAAATAATCAGGGGAGACACCTAATTGTCAGGGGCCACTCCTAAGTGTCAGGAGGACACTGAAACATGAGAGCGGACATTCCTAATTGACATGGGGCACTCCTAACTGACAGGGGGTGCTCCTAACTGACAGGGGGCACTCCTAATTGACAGGGGGCACTCCTAATTGACAGGGGGCACTCCTAATTGACAGGGGGCACTCCTCATTGACAGGGGGCACTCCTCATTGAAGGGGAGCAATCCTCATTGAAAGGGGGCACTCATCATTGACAGGGGGCACTCCTCATTGACAGGTGAAACTGAAATTGACATCGGGGACTCCTCATTGACAGAAGGAACTCCTCATTGACGGAGCGTACTCAAATTGACAGGGGGCACTCCTTATTGACAGGGGGCACTCCAGTTGACACGGTGGCACTCCTCATTGACAGGGGTCACTCCTCATTGACAGGGGGCACTCCTCATTGACAGGGGTCACTCCTCATTGAAAGGGGGCACTCCTCATTGAAAGGGGGCACTCTTCATTGACAGGGGGCACTCCTTATTGACAGCGCGTACTCAAATTGACAGGGGGCACTCGTCAATGACAGGGGAAACTCCAATTGACACGGTGGCACTCCTCATTGAAGGGGTGCACTCCTACATGGCAGGGGGAACTTCTTATTGACCGGGGGCACTCCATTTTGACAGGTGCAGACCAAATTGCCAGGGGGCACTCCTCATTGACAGGGGGCACTCCTAACTGAAAAAGGGAGCTCCTAACTGACAAGGGGCATTCTTAAATGAAAGGGGGTACTCCTAAATGACAAGGGGCACTCGTAATTGACAGGGGGCACTCGTCATTGACAGGGGTCACTCTTCATTGACAGGGGGCTCTCCTCAATGACAGGGGGCTCTCCTCCTTGACGGGGGCTTTCCTCATTGACATGGGGCACTCCTCATTGACAGGGGGCCCTCCTTATTGAAAGGATGCACTCCTCATTGGCATCGGGCACTCCTAATTGGCATGTAGGCGCGCCAAATTGATAGGGGGCACTCCTCATTGACAGGGGGCACTCCTCATTGACAGTGGGCAATCCTCATTGACAGGGGGCACTCCTAATTGACACGGGGCACTCCTCATTGACAGCGGGCACTCCCTATTGACAGGGGGCACTCCAATTGACATCGGGGATTCCTCATTGACAGGGGGAACTCTTCATTGACAGAGCGCACGCAAATTGACAGGGGGCCCTCCTCATTGACAAGGGGGAAATCCAATTGACACGGTGGCTCTCCTCATTGAAAGGGTGCACTACTAATTGACAGGCGGATCTCCTCATTGACCAGGGGCACTCCATTTTGACAGGTGCAGACCTAATTGACAGGGGGCACTCCTCATTGAAAGCGGGCACTCCTCATTGACAGCGGGCGCAACTCATTGACAGGGGTCGCTCCCATTTGGCAGTGGTCGCTCCGAATTGGCAGGGGGCGCTCCAGGTTGACAAGGGGCACTCCTAATTGACAGGGGGAGCTCCAATTAATAGGGGGTACTCCAATTGACACGTGACACTCCAATTGACAGGTTGACTCCAATTGACATGGGTAAATCCTCACTGACAGGCCACACTCCTCATTGACAGGGGGCACTCCTCATTTACAGGGGGAACTCTTAATTGACAGGGCGCTCTCCTAATTGACGGGTGGGCACTCATCTTTGACGTGGGGGGAATCCTCATTGACGGGGATGCACTCCTCATTGACAGTGGGGCACTCCTCTTTGAGCGGTCGGGACACTCCTCATTGACAGGGGATTCTAAATATTGACTGGGGGAACTCCTCATTGGGAGGGGGCGCTCCAAATTGACAGGGGGCGCTCCTACCTGACAGGGGGCGCTCCTACCTGACAGGGGGCGCTTTTCCCTGACAGGGGGCGCTCCTAACTGACAGGGGGCACTCCTAATTGAAAGGGGGTACTCCTAATTGATTGCGGGCACTCCTCATTGACAGGGGTCACTGCTCATTGGCAGGGGCAATCCTAATGGACAGGGGGCACTCCTCATTGAGAACGGGCGCTCCTCATGGTCAGGGGCCTCCCCAATGACGGGGGCAGTCCTGATTGACTTGGGGCACTCTTCACTCTCTGGGGGCACTCCTCATTGACTGGGTGCACTCCTCATTGGCATGGGGCCCTCGTGATTGACATGGGGTACTCCTAATTGACAGGGGGCACTCCTCATTAGCAGGGGGCACTCCTACTTGACAGGAGGCAGTCGTAATTGGCAGGGGGCAGGCAGTCCTAATTCACATGGTGCACGACTAACTGACAGGGGCTACTCCAATGGACATGGGGAACTCCTAACTGACAGTGTGCACTCCTCATTGTCAGGGGGCACTCCTCATTGACAGGGTGCGCTCCTCATTGGCATCGGGCACTCCTAATTGACATGGGGGCGCTCCTAATTGTTAGGGGCACTCGTAATTGGCAGGGGGCAGGCAGTCCTAATTGACAGGGTGCACGACTAATTGACAGGGGGTACTCCAAACTGACATGGGGAACTCCCAATTGACAGGGGACACACCTAATTGTCAGGGGTCTTTCTTAAGTGTCAGAGGACACTCTAAAATGACAGCGGGCACAACTAATTGACAGGGGGAATTCCTACCCGACAGAGGGAGCTCCTAACTGACAAGGGGCACTCTTAATTGAAAGGGGGTACTCGTAATTGACATGGGGCACACCGAAATGGCAGGGGTCAATCCTACTTGACAGGGGGCACTCCTCATTGACAGAGCGCACTCCAATTGACAGGGGACACTCCTTATTGACAGGGGGCACTCCAATTGACAGGGGTACTCCAATTGACAGGGGCACTCCTCATTGACAGAGCGCACTGCAATTGACAGGGGACACTCCTCATTGACAGGGGGCAGTCCAATTGACACGGTAGCACTCCTCATTGAAAGGGTGCACTCCTCATTGACAGGAGGCACTCCTCCTTGACAGGGGGCACTCCAATTGATACAGTGGCACTCCAAATTGACAGGGGGCACTCCTAATTGAGAGCGGCAGTCCTAATTGACAGGGGGCACTCCACATTGACAGGGGGCACTCCTCATTGACAGGGGAACTCCTCTTTGACAGGTGGCACTCCAATTGACACAGTGTCACTCCTATTTGACAGGGGGCACTCCTATCTGGCAGGGGCAGACCTAATTGACAGCTGGGGAACTCCTCATTGACAGGGGGCAGTCCAATTGACACGGTAGCACTCCTCATTGAAAGGGTGCACTCCTCATTGACAGGAGGCACTCCTCCTTGACAGGGGGCACTCCAATTGATACAGTGGCACTCCAAATTGACAGGGGGCACTCCTAATTGAGAGCGGCAGTCCTAATTGACAGGGGGCACTCCACATTGACAGGGGGCACTCCTCATTGACAGGGGAACTCCTCTTTGACAGGTGGCACTCCAATTGACACAGTGTCACTCCTAATTGACAGGGGGCACTCCTATCTGGCAGGGGCAGACCTAATGGACAGCTGGGGAACTCCTCATTGACAGGGGGCACTCTTCATTGACAGCGTGCGCTCCTCAAAGACAGGGTCGCTCCAATGTGGCAGGGCTCGCTCCCAATTGGCAGGGGCGCTCCAAATTGACAGGCGGCGCTCCTAATTTGGCAGGGGGCCTTCCTAACAGACAGGGGGCGCTCCTAATTGAAAGGGGATACTCATAATTCACTGAGGGCACTCCTCATTGACAGGGGTCACTCCTCATTGACAGGGGGCAATCCTCATTGACAAGGGGCACTCCTCATTGACAAGGGGCGCTCGACATTGATAGGGGGCACACCTCATTGGAGGGGGCACTCCTCATTGACATGGGGGCACTCATAATTGACAGAGGGAGGCTCCTCATTGACGGTGGGGCACCCCTCATTGACGGGGTGCACTCATCATTGGCTGGGGCGCTCTCCTCATTCACGAGTGGCACCCCTCTTCGAAGTGCGGGGAATCCTCATTGATGGGGCTGCACTCCTCATTGACTGTGGGACACTAAATATTCACTGGGGGAACTCCTCGTTGACAGGGGGCGCTCCTATTTGACATGTGGAGCTCCTCATTGACAGGGGGCAGTCCTAATAGACTGGGGGCGTTCCTAATTGCAAGGGGGCACTCCTCATTCACAGGGGGCACTCTTCATTGACAGGAGTACTCTTCATTGACAGGGGGCACTCCTCATTGACTTGGGGCCCTCCTCATTGATTGGGGGCATCCTCATTGACTGGGGGCGCTGCAATTGACAGGGGGTACTCCAATTAACAGGGGGCACTCCAATTGACAGGGAGTTCTCCAATTGACAGGGGCCACTCCAGAATATCAGGGGTCACTCCCAAATGGCAGGGGACGTTCCTAATTGACAGAGGGTACTCCTATCTGACAGGGGGAGCTCCTAACTGCAAGGAGCACTCCCGATTGACAGGAGGCACTCCTAACTGACAGGAGGAACTGACAAGGAGCACGCCTTATTGAAAGTGGTTACTCCGAATTGACAGGGGGCACTCCTAATTGACAGGGGGCATCCTCATTGACAGGGGGCAATCGTCACTAAGGGGGCACTCCTTATTGACAGGGCACTCCAATTGACAGCGGGAACTCCTCATTGACAGGGGGCACTCCAATTGACAAGGTGGCACTTCTCATTGAAAGGGTGCACTCCTCATTGACAGGGTCAAACCTCATTGACAGGGGTCCCTCGTCATCGACGGGGCATTCCACATTGACAGCAGACACTCCTCATTGAGAGGGGTACTCCTCATTGACGGGGCAGGCACTCCAAATTTACGCGGGATCACTCCTGATTTACAGGGGTCACTCCAAATTTATAAGGGTCACTCCTCATTGACAAGGGGTACTCTTTATTGACAGGGGGCACTTCTAATTGACAGCGGCATTCCTAATTGACAGGGGACACTCCTCATTGACAGTGGTCATTCATCATTGACAGGGGGAATACCTCATTGACAGGGGGCACTCCAAATGACACAGTGGCACTCCTAATTGACAGGGGGCGCTCCAATCTGATAGGGTCAGACCTAATTCACACGGGGCACTCCTCATTGTCAGGGGGCACTCCTCATTGTCAGCGTGCGCTCCTCATGGACAGGGGTCACTCCTATTTGGCAGGGGTCGCTCCTAATTGGCAGGGAGCGCTCCAAATTGACATGGGGCGCTCCTACCTGACAGGGGGCGCTCCTTCCTGACAGGGGGCTCTCTACCTAACAGGGGGCGCTCCTAACTGACAGGGGGCACTCCTAATTGAAAGGGTTTTCTCCTAATTGACTGAGGGCACTCCTCATTGACAGGGGTCACTCCTCATTGACAGGGGGCAATCCTCATTGACAGGGGGCACTCCACATTGATAGGGGGCACACCTCATTGACAGGGGGCACTCTTCATTGACATTGGGGCACTCATAATTGACAGCGGGAGTCTCCTCATTGACGGTGGGGCACCCCTCATTGACGGGGGCCACTCATCATTGACTGGGGCGCTCTCCTCATTGACGGGTGGGCACCTCTCTTTGACGTGGGCGGAATCCTCATTGATGGGGGTGCATTCCTCATTGACAGTGGGGCACTCCTCTTTGAGCGGGGGGGCACTCCTCATTGACAGGGAACACTAAATATTGCCTGAGGGAACTCCTCATTGACAGGGGGCTCTCCTAATTGACAAGGGGAGCTCCTCATTGACAGGGGCCTCCTCATTGACAGGGGGCAGTCCTAAGTGACTGGGTGCACTCGTCATTGGCATGGGGCCATCCTAATTGACATGGGGTGCTCCAAATTGACATGGGGTACACCTAATTGACAGGAGGTACTCCTTATTGACAGTGGGCTCTCCTTATTGACAGGAGGCACTTCTAATTGACAGAGGCGCCCCAATTGACAGGAGGTACTGCAATTGACACGGGGCACTCCAATTGACAGGGAGTACTCCGATTGACAGAGGGACTCCAATTGGCATGGGGAACTCCTAACTGACAGGGGGCACTCCTCATTTGCAGGGGGCACTCGTAATTAACAGGGGGCACTCGTACTTGGCAGGGGGCAGTCCTACTTGAATGGGCGCACGAATAATTGACAGGGGGTAGTCCACGTTGACAGCCTGTACTCCAAATTGACAGGCGGAACTCCACATTGACAGGGGGAACTCCAGATTGGCAGGGGTCACTCCTAATTCTCAGGGGGAACTCCAAATTGACAGGGGTCACTCTTAATTGTCAGAGGTCACTGCTACGTGTCAAGCGACCCTCTAAAATGACAGCGGGAACTCCTAATTGACAGGGGCATTCCTACCTGACAGGGGGCGCTCCTAAATGACAAGGGGCACTCTTAATTGAAAGGGGGTACTCCTAATTGACATGGGGCACTGCTCGTTGACAGGGGGCACTCCTCATTGACAGGGGGAGACTCCTCATTGACGGTGGGGCACCCATCATTGGCGGGGGGCGCTCATCATTGACTGGGGCGCACTCCTCATTGACAGTGGGGCACTCCTCTTTGAGCGGGGGGGGGGGGCATTCCTCATTGACAGGGGGTACTAAATATTGACTGGGGGTACTCCTCATTGACATGTGGCGCTCCTAATTGACAAGGGGAGGGAGCATCTCATTGACAGGGGCCTCCTCATTGACAGGGGCAGTCCTAATTGACAGGGGCGCCCCTAATTGCAAGGGGGCACTCCCATTGACTTGGGGCACTCCTCAGTGGCATGGGGCCCTCCTGATTGACAGGGGGCACTCCTTATTGACAGCGGGCACTCATTATTGACAGTGGGCACTTCTAATTGACAGGGGACACTCAAATTGACAGGGGGCGCCCCAATTGACAGGGGGTACTCCAATTCACACGGGGCACTCCAATTGACAGCGAGTACTCCAATTGACAGGGGCACTCCCAATGACATGGGGAACTCGGAACTGACAGGGGGCACTACTCATTGGCAGCGGGCACTCCTAATTGACAGGGGCACTCGTAATTGGCAGGGGACAGTCCTAATGACAGGGTGCATGACTAATTGACAGGGGGTATTCAAAATTAACAGGGGGCGCTCCTCATTGAAAGGGGGCACTCCTCATTGACAGGGGACACTCCTCATTGACAGGGGGCACTCTTTATTGACAGGGGGAATTCCTTATTGACAGGGTGCACTCCTCATTGGCATCGGGAACTCCTAATTGACATGAAGGCGCTCCTAGTTGATAGGGGGCCCACCACATTGAAAGGGGGCACTCCTCATTGAAAGGGGGCAGTCCTCATTGACACGGGGCAATCCAAATTGACAGTGGGCACTCAGCATTGACAAGGGGCTGTCCTCATTGACAGGGAGCACACCTCATTGCCAGGGGGTACTCCTCATCGACGGAAGGATTACTCCTCAAAAACGGTGGAGGGGGGGGCACTCCTCATTGGCAGGGGGCACTCCTCATTGAAAGAGGGCAGTCCTCATTGAAAGGGGGCACTCCTCAATGACAGGGGGTACTCCTCATTGACAGGGGGCAATCCAAATTGACAGGGGGCACGCTAAATTGACAGCTGGAACTCCAAATTATCAGGGAAGACACTTAATTGTCAGGGGCCAATCCTAAGTGTCAGGAGGACACTGCAACATGAGAGCGGGCATTCCTAATTGACATGGGGCACTCCTAACTGACTGGGGGAGCTCCTAACGGACAGGGGGCACTCCTAATTGACAGGGGGCACTCCTAATTGTCAGGGGCCACTCCTAAGTGTCAGGAGGACACTGCAACATGAGAGCGGGCATTCCTAATTGATATGGGGCACTCCTAACTGACAGGGGGAGCTCCTAATTGACAGGGGGCACTCCTCATTGACAGGGAGCACTCCTCATTGAAGGGGAGCAATCCTCATTGAAAGGGGGCACTCTTCATTGACAGGGGACACTCCTCATTGACAGGGGACACTGAAATTGACATCGGGGACTCCTCATTGACAGAAGGAACTCCTCATTGACGGAGCGTACTCAAATTGACAGGGGGCACTCCTCATTGACAGGGGGAGACTCCTCATTGACGGTGGGGCACCCATCATTGGCGGGGGGCGCTCATCATTGACTGGGGCGCACTCCTCATTGACAGTGGGGCACTCCTCTTTGAGCGGGGGGGGGGGGGGCACTCCTCATTGACAGGGGATACTAAATATTGACTGGGGGTACTCCTCATTGACATGTGGCGCTCCTAATTGACAAGGGGAGGGAGCATCTCATTGACAGGGGCCTCCTCATTGACAGGGGCAGTCCTAATTGACAGGGGCGCTCCTAATTGCAAGGGGGCACTCCCATTGACTTGGGGCACTCCTCAGTGGCATGGGGCCCTCCTGATTGACAGGGGGCACTCCTTATTGACAGAGGGCACTCATTATTGACAGTGGGCACTTCTAATTGACAGGGGACACTCAAATTGACAGGGGGCGCCCCAATTGACAGGGGGTACTCCAATTGACACGGGGCACTCCAATTGACAGCGAGTACTCCAATTGACAGGGGGACTCCCAATGACATGGGGAACTCGTAACTGACAGGGGGCACTACTCATTGGCAGCGGGCACTCCTAATTGACAGGGGCACTCGTAATTGGCAGGGGACAGTCCTAATGACAGGGTGCATGACTAATTGACAGGGGGTATTCAAAATTAACAGGGGGCGCTCCTCATTGAAAGGGGGCACTCCTCATTGACAGGGGACACTCCTCATTGACAGGGGGCACTCTTTATTGACAGGGGGAATTCCTTATTGACAGGGTGCACTCCTCATTGGCATCGGGAACTCCTAATTGACATGAAGGCGCTCCTAGTTGATAGGGGGCCCACCACATTGACAGGGGGCACTCCTCATTGAAAGGGGGCAGTCCTCATTGACACGGGGCAATCCAAATTGACAGTGGGCACTCAGCATTGACAAGGGGCTGTCCTCATTGACAGGGAGCACACCTCATTGCCAGGGGGTACTCCTCATCGACGGAAGGATTACTCCTCAAAAACGGTGGAGGGGGGGGCATTCCTCATTGGCAGGGGGCACTCCTCATTGAAAGAGGGCAGTCCTCATTGAAAGGGGGCACTCCTCAATGACAGGGGGTACTCCTCATTGACAGGGGGCAATCCAAATTGACAGGGGGCACGCTAAATTGACAGCTGGAACTCCAGATTATCAGGGAAGACACTTAATTGTCAGGGGCCAATCCTAAGTGTCAGGAGGACACTGCAACATGAGAGCGGGCATTCCTAATTGACATGGGGCACTCCTAACTGACTGGGGGAGCTCCTAACTGACAGGGGGCACTCCTAATTGACAGGGGGCACTCCTAATTGACAGGGGGCACTCCTAATTGTCAGGGGCCACTCCTAAGTGTCAGGAGGACACTGCAACATGAGAGCGGGCATTCCTAATTGATATGGGGCACTCCTGACTGACAGGGGGAGCTCCTAATTGACAGGGGGCACTCCTCATTGACAGGGAGCACTCCTCATTGAAGGGGAGCAATCCTCATTGAAAGGGGGCACTCTTCATTGACAGGGGACACTCCTCATTGCCAGGGGACACTGAAATTGACATCGGGGACTCCTCATTGACAGAAGGAACTCCTCATTGACGGAGCGTACTCAAATTGACAGGGGGCACTCCTCATTGACTGGGGGCACTCCAATTGACAAGGTGGCACTCCTCATTGACAGGGGTCACTCCTCATTGACAGGGGGCACTCCTCATTGACAGAGGTCACTCCTCATTGAAAGGGGGCACTCCTCATTGAAAGGGGGCACTCTTCATTGATTGACAGGGGGCACTACTTATTGACAGCGCGTACTCAAATTGACAGGGGGCACTCCTCATTGACAGGGGAAACTCCAATTGACACGGTGGCACTCCTCATTGAAGGGGTGCACTCCTACGTGGCAGGGGGAACTTCTTATTGACCGCGGGCACTCCATTTTGACAGGTGCAGACCAAATTGACAGGGGGCACTCCTCATTCACAGGGGGCACTCCTAACTGACAGAGGGAGCTCCTAACTGACAAGGGGCATTCCTAATTGAAAGGGGGTTCTCCTAAATGACAGTGGACACTTCTAATTGACAGGGGGCACTCCTAGATGACAGGGGGCACTCGTAATTGACAGGGGGCACTCGTCATTGACAGGGGTCACTCTTCATTGACAGGGGGCTCTCCTCATTGACAGGTGGCTCTCCTCCTTGACGGGGGTCCTCCTTATTGAGAGGATGCACTCCTCATTGGCATCGGGCACTCCTAATTGACATGTAGGCGAGCCTAATTGATAGGGGGCACTCCTCGTTGACAGGGGGCACTCCTCATTGACAGTGGGCAATCCTCATTGACAGGGGGCACTCCTAATTGACACGGGGCACTCCTCATTGACAGCGGGCACTCCGTATTGACAGGGGGCACTCCAATTGACATCGTGGACTCCTCATTGACAGGGGGAACTCCTCATTGACAGAGCGCACTCAAATTGACAGGGGGCCCTCCTCATTGACAAGGGGGAAATCCAATTGACACGGTGGCTCTCCTCATTGGAAGTGTGCACTCCTAATTGACAGGGGGATCTCCTCATTGACCAGGGGCACTCCATTTTGACAGGTGCAGACCTAATTGACCGGGGGCACTCCTCATTGATAGCGGGCACTCCTCATTGACAGCGGGCGCAACTCATTGACAGGGGTCGCTCCCATTTGGCAGTGGTCGATCCTAATTGGCAGGGGGCGCTCCTGATTGACAAGGGGCACTCCTAATTGACAGGGGGAGCTCCAATTAACAGGGGGTACTCCAATTGACACGGGCACTCCAATTGACAGGTAGACTCCAATTGACATGGGTAAACCTTCACTGACAGGCCACGCTCCTCATTGACAGGGGGCACTCCTCATTGACAGGGGGCACTCCTCATTTACAGGGGGAACTCCTAATTGACAGGGCGCTCTCCTAATTGACGGGTGGGCACTCATCTTTGACGTGGGTGGAATCCTCATTGACGGGGATGCACTCCTCATTGACAGTGGGGCACTCCTCTTTGAGCGGTGGGGACACTCCTCATTGACAGGGGATTCTAAATATTGACTGGGGGAACTCCTCATTGGGAGGGGGCGCTCCAAATTGACAGGAGGCGCTCCTACCTGACAGGGGGCGCTCCTACCTGACAGGGGCGCTCCTCCCTGACAGGGGGCGCTCCTAACTGACAGGGGGCACTCCAAATTGAAAGGGGGTACTCCTAATTGACTGCGGGCACTCCTCATTGACAGGGGTCACTGCTCATTGGCAGGGGCAATCCTCATTGACAGGGGGCACTCGTCATTGACAACGGGCGCACCTCATTGTCAGGGGCCTCCCCATTGACAGGGGGCAGTCCTGATTGACTTGGGGCACTCTTCACTCTCTGGGGGCACTCCTCATTGACTGGGTGCACTCCTCATTGGCATGGGGCCCTCCTGATTGACATGGGGTACTCCTAATTGACAGGGGGCACTCCTCATTAGCAGGGGGCACTCCTAATTGACAGGAGGCACTCGTAATTGGCAGGGGGCAGGCAGTCCTAATTCACGTGGTGCACGACTAACTGACAGGGGCTACTCCAATGGACATGGGGAACTCCTAACTGACAGTGGGCACTCCTCATTGGAAGGGGGCACTCCAAATTGACAGGGTGCGCTCCTCATTGGCATCGGGCACACCTAATTGACATGGGGGCGCTCCTAATTGATAGAGGCACTCGTAATTGGCAGGGGGCAGGCAGTCCTAATTGACAGGGTGCACGACTAATTGACAGGGGGTACTCCAAAGTGACATGGGGAACTCCAAATTGACAGGGGACACACCGAATTGTCAGGGGTCTTTCTTAAATGTCAGAGGACACTCTAAAATGACAGCGGGCACACCAAATTGACAGGGGGAATTCCTACCCGACAGAGGGAGCTCCTAACTGACAAGGGGCACCCTTAATTGAAAGGGGGTACTCCTAATTGACATGGGGCACACCGAAATGACAGGGGTCAATCCTAATTGACAGGGGGCACTCCTCATTGACAGGGGGCACTCCTCATTGACAGGGGGCACTCCTGATTGAAGGGGGCACTCCTCATTGACAGGGGGCACTCGTCATTTGCAGGGGGCACTCGTAATTAACAGGGTGCACTCGTACTTGGCAGGGGGCAGTCCTACTTGAATGGGTGCACGACTAATTGACAGGGGGTAGTCCACGTTGACAGCCGGCACTCCAAATTGACAGGCGGAACTCCTCATTGACAGGGGGCGCTCCTCATTGAAAGGCCGCTCTCCTAACTGAAAGGGGGCACTCCTCATTGACAGGGGGCACTCCTCATTGACAGGGGGCAATCCTCATTGGCAGGGTGCACTCCTCATTGGCATGGGGCACTGCTAATTGACTTGGGGCCCCTCCTAATTGACAGGGGGCATTCTTAATTGACAGGAGGCACTCCTTATTGACAGGGGCACTCCTTATTGACTGTGGGCAATTCTAATTGACAGGGTGCACTCCAGTTGGCAGGGGGCGCTGAAATTGACAGGGGGTACTCCAATTGACAGGGGGCACTCCAATTGGCAGGGAGCACACATAATTGACAGGATGCACTCCTCCTTTGCATGGGACGCTCCAAATTGACATGGGTACTCCTAATTGTCATGGGGCACTCCTAATTGACAGGGGGCACTCCTAATTGACAGGGGCAGACCTAATTGACAGGGGGCACACCTCAATGACCGGGGGTACTCCTCATTGACAGCGGGCGGTCCTCATTGACATTGGTCGCTCCTATTTGACAGGGGTCGCTCCTAATTGGCAGGGGGCGCTCCTCACTGACAAGGGGCACTCTTACATGAAAGGAGGTACTCCTTATTGACTGAGGGCACTCCTCATTGACAGGGAGCACTCCTCATTGACAGGGGGCTATCCTCATTGATAGAGGGCATTCCTCATTGAACAGGGGCGCTCCACATTGATAGGGGGCACACCTCATTGACAGGCGGAACTCTTCATTGACATGGGGGCACTCATAACTGACAGGGGGAGACTCCTCATTGACGGTGGGGCACCGATCATTGGCGGGGGGAGCTCATCATTGACTGGGGCGCACTCCTCATTGACAGTGGGGCACTCCTCTTTGAGCGGGGGGGGGGCACTCCTCATTGACAGGGGATACTACATATTGACTGGGGGAACTCCTCATTGACAGGTGGCGCTCCTAATTGACAAGGGGAGCATCTCATTGACAGGGGCCTCCTCATTGACAGGGGCAGTCTTAATTGACAGGGGCGCTCCTAATTGCAAGGGGGCACTCCCATTGACTTGGGGCACTCCTCAGTGGCATGGGGCCCTCCTGATTGACAGGGGGCACTCCCTATTGACAGCGGGCACTCATTATTGACAGTGAGCACTTCTAATTGACAGGGGACACACAAATTGACAGGGGGCGCCCCAATTGACAGGGGGTACTCCAATTGACACGGGGCACTCCAATTGACAGCGAGTACTCCAATTGACAGGGGGGCTCCCATTGACATGGAGAACTCGTAACTGACAGGGGGCACTACTCATTGGCAGCGGGCACTCCTAATTGACAGGGGCACTCGTAATTGGCAGGGGAAAGTCCTAATGACAGGGTGCATGACTAATTGACAGGGGGTATTCAAAATTAACAGGGGGCGCTCCTCATTGAAAGGGGGCACTTCTCATTGACAGGGGGCACTCCTCATTGACAGGGGGCACTCTTTATTGACAGGGGAAATTCCTTCTTGACAGGGTGCACTCCTCATTGGCATCGGGAACTCCTAATTGACATGGAGGCGCTCCTAGTTGATAGGGGGCCCACTACATTGACAGGGGGCACTCCTCATTGAAAGGGAGCAGTCCTCATTGACACGGGGCAATCCAAATTGACAGTGAGCACTCAGCATTGACAGGGGGCTGTCCTCATTGACAGGGAGCACACCTCATTGCCAGGGGGTACTCCTCATCGACGGAAGGATTACTCCTCATAGACGGTGGAGGGGGGGGCATTCCTCATTGACAGGGGGCACTCCTCATTGAAAGGGGGCAGTCCCCATTGAAAGGGGGCACTCCTCAATGACAGGGGGTACTCCTCATTGACAGGGGGCAATCCAAATTGACAGGGGGCACTCCAAATTGACAGCTGGAACTCCAAATTATCAGGGAAGACAAATAATTGTCAGGGGCCACTCCTAAGTGTCAGGAGGACACTGCAACATGAGAGCGGGCATTCCTAATTGACATGGGGCACGCCTAACTGACAGGGGAAGCTCCTAACTGACAGGGGGCACTCCTAATTGACAGGGGGCACTCCTAATTGACAGGGGACACTCCTAATTGACAGGGGACACTCCTCATTGACAGGGGACACTGAAATTGACATCGGGGAATCCTCATTGACAGAAGGAACTCCTCATTGACAGAGCGTACACAAATTGACAGGGGGCACTCCTCATTGACAGGGGGCACTCCAATTGACACGGTGGCACTCCTCATTGACAGGGGTCACTCCTCATTGACAGGGGGCACTCCAAATTGACAGGGTGCGCTCCTCATTGGCATCGGGCACACCTAATTGACATGGGGGCGCTCCTAATTGATAGAGGCACTCGTAATTGGCAGGGGGCAGGCAGTCCTAATTGACAGGGTGCACGACTAGTTGACAGGGGGTACTCCAAAGTGACATGGGGAACTGCAAATTGACAGGGGACACACCTAATTGTCAGGGGTCTTTCTTAAGTGTCAGAGGACACTCTAATGTGACAGCGGGCACACCTAATTGATGGGGAATTCCTACCCGACAGAGGGAGCTCCTAACTGACAAGGGGCACTCTTAATTGAAAGGGGGTACTCCTAATTGACATGGGGCACACCGAAATGACAGGGGTCAATCCTAATTGACAGGGGTCACTCCTCATTGACAGGGGGCACTCCTCATTTGCAGGGGGCACTCGTAATTAACAGGGGGCACTCGTACTTGGCAGGGGGCAGTCCTACTTGAATGGGCGCACGACTAATTGACAGGGGGTAGTCCACGTTGACAGCCGGCACTCCAAATTGACAGGCGGAACTCCACATTGACAGGCGGAACTCCAGATTGGCAGGGGTCACTCCTAATTCTCAGGGGCAACTCCAAATTGACAGGGGTCACTCGTAATTGTCAGGGTTCACTACTACGTGTCAAGGGACCCTCTAAAATGACAGCGGGAACTCCTAATTGACAGGGGCATTTCTACCTTACAGGGGGCGCTCCTAAATGACAAGGGGCACTCTTAATTGAAAGGGGGTACTCCTAATTGACAGGGGGCACTGCTCGTTGACAGGGGGCACTCCTCATTGACAGAGGGCAGTCCTCATTGAAAGGGGGCACTCCTCAATGACAGGGGGTACTCCTCATTGACAGGGGGCAATCCAAATTGACAGGGGGCACGCTAAATTGACAGCTGGAACTCCAGATTATCAGGGAAGACACTTAATTGTCAGGGGCCAATCCTAAGTGTCAGGAGGACACTGCAACATGAGAGCGGGCATTCCTAATTGACATGGGGCACTCCTAACTGACTGGGGGAGCTCCTAACTGACAGGGGGCACTCCTAATTGACAGGGGGCACTCCTAATTGACAGGGGGCACTCCTAATTGTCAGGGGCCACTCCTAAGTGTCAGGAGGACACTGCAACATGAGAGCGGGCATTCCTAATTGATATGGGGCACTCCTGACTGACAGGGGGAGCTCCTAATTGACAGGGGGCACTCCTCATTGACAGGGAGCACTCCTCATTGAAGGGGAGCAATCCTCATTGAAAGGGGGCACTCTTCATTGACAGGGGACACTCCTCATTGCCAGGGGACACTGAAATTGACATCGGGGACTCCTCATTGACAGAAGGAACTCCTCATTGACGGAGCGTACTCAAATTGACAGGGGGCACTCCTCATTGACTGGGGGCACTCCAATTGACAAGGTGGCACTCCTCATTGACAGGGATCACTCCTCATTGACAGGGGGCACTCCTCATTGACAGAGGTCACTCCTCATTGAAAGGGGGCACTCCTCATTGAAAGGGGGCACTCTTCATTGATTGACAGGGGGCACTACTTATTGACAGCGCGTACTCAAATTGACAGGGGGCACTCCTCATTGACAGGGGAAACTCCAATTGACACGGTGGCACTCCTCATTGAAGGGGTGCACTCCTACGTGGCAGGGGGAACTTCTTATTGACCGCGGGCACTCCATTTTGACAGGTGCAGACCAAATTGACAGGGGGCACTCCTCATTCACAGGGGGCACTCCTAACTGACAGAGGGAGCTCCTAACTGACAAGGGGCATTCCTAATTGAAAGGGGGTTCTCCTAAATGACAGTGGACACTTCTAATTGACAGGGGGCACTCCTAGATGACAGGGGGCACTCGTAATTGACAGGGGGCACTCGTCATTGACAGGGGTCACTCTTCATTGACAGGGGGCTCTCCTCATTGACAGGTGGCTCTCCTCCTTGACGGGGGTCCTCCTTATTGAGAGGATGCACTCCTCATTGGCATCGGGCACTCCTAATTGACATGTAGGCGAGCCTAATTGATAGGGGGCACTCCTCGTTGACAGGGGGCACTCCTCATTGACAGTGGGCAATCCTCATTGACAGGGGGCACTCCTAATTGACACGGGGCACTCCTCATTGACAGCGGGCACTCCGTATTGACAGGGGGCACTCCAATTGACATCGTGGACTCCTCATTGACAGGGGGAACTCCTCATTGACAGAGCGCACTCAAATTGACAGGGGGCCCTCCTCATTGACAAGGGGGAAATCCAATTGACACGGTGGCTCTCCTCATTGGAAGTGTGCACTCCTAATTGACAGGGGGATCTCCTCATTGACCAGGGGCACTCCATTTTGACAGGTGCAGACCTAATTGACCGGGGGCACTCCTCATTGATAGCGGGCACTCCTCATTGACAGCGGGCGCAACTCATTGACAGGGGTCGCTCCCATTTGGCAGTGGTCGATCCTAATTGGCAGGGGGCGCTCCTGATTGACAAGGGGCACTCCTAATTGACAGGGGGAGCTCCAATTAACAGGGGGTACTCCAATTGACACGGGCACTCCAATTGACAGGTAGACTCCAATTGACATGGGTAAACCTTCACTGACAGGCCACGCTCCTCATTGACAGGGGGCACTCCTCATTGACAGGGGGCACTCCTCATTTACAGGGGGAACTCCTAATTGACAGGGCGCTCTCCTAATTGACGGGTGGGCACTCATCTTTGACGTGGGTGGAATCCTCATTGACGGGGATGCACTCCTCATTGACAGTGGGGCACTCCTCTTTGAGCGGTGGGGACACTCCTCAGTGACAGGGGATTCTAAATATTGACTGGGGGAACTCCTCATTGGGAGGGGGCGCTCCAAATTGACAGGAGGCGCTCCTACCTGACAGGGGGCGCTCCTACCTGACAGGGGCGCTCCTCCCTGACAGGGGGCGCTCCTAACTGACAGGGGGCACTCCAAATTGAAAGGGGGTACTCCTAATTGACTGCGGGCACTCCTCATTGACAGGGGTCACTGCTCATTGGCAGGGGCAATCCTCATTGACAGGGGGCACTCGTCATTGACAACGGGCGCACCTCATTGTCAGGGGCCTCCCCATTGACAGGGGGCAGTCCTGATTGACTTGGGGCACTCTTCACTCTCTGGGGGCACTCCTCATTGACTGGGTGCACTCCTCATTGGCATGGGGCCCTCCTGATTGACATGGGGTACTCCTAATTGACAGGGGGCACTCCTCATTAGCAGGGGGCACTCCTAATTGACAGGAGGCACTCGTAATTGGCAGGGGGCAGGCAGTCCTAATTCACGTGGTGCACGACTAACTGACAGGGGCTACTCCAATGGACATGGGGAACTCCTAACTGACAGTGGGCACTCCTCATTGGAAGGGGGCACTCCAAATTGACAGGGTGCGCTCCTCATTGGCATCGGGCACACCTAATTGACATGGGGGCGCTCCTAATTGATAGAGGCACTCGTAATTGGCAGGGGGCAGGCAGTCCTAATTGACAGGGTGCACGACTAATTGACAGGGGGTACTCCAAAGTGACATGGGGAACTCCAAATTGACAGGGGACACACCGAATTGTCAGGGGTCTTTCTTAAATGTCAGAGGACACTCTAAAATGACAGCGGGCACACCAAATTGACAGGGGGAATTCCTACCCGACAGAGGGAGCTCCTAACTGACAAGGGGCACCCTTAATTGAAAGGGGGTACTCCTAATTGACATGGGGCACACCGAAATGACAGGGGTCAATCCTAATTGACAGGGGGCACTCCTCATTGACAGGGGGCACTCCTCATTGACAGGGGGCACTCCTGATTGAAGGGGGCACTCCTCATTGACAGGGGGCACTCGTCATTTGCAGGGGGCACTCGTAATTAACAGGGTGCACTCGTACTTGGCAGGGGGCAGTCCTACTTGAATGGGTGCACGACTAATTGACAGGGGGTAGTCCACGTTGACAGCCGGCACTCCAAATTGACAGGCGGAACTCCTCATTGACAGGGGGCGCTCCTCATTGAAAGGCCGCTCTCCTAACTGAAAGGGGGCACTCCTCATTGACAGGGGGCACTCCTCATTGACAGGGGGCAATCCTCATTGGCAGGGTGCACTCCTCATTGGCATGGGGCACTGCTAATTGACTTGGGGCCCCTCCTAATTGACAGGGGGCATTCTTAATTGACAGGAGGCACTCCTTATTGACAGGGGCACTCCTTATTGACTGTGGGCAATTCTAATTGACAGGGTGCACTCCAGTTGGCAGGGGGCGCTGAAATTGACAGGGGGTACTCCAATTGACAGGGGGCACTCCAATTGGCAGGGAGCACACATAATTGACAGGATGCACTCCTCCTTTGCATGGGACGCTCCAAATTGACATGGGTACTCCTAATTGTCATGGGGCACTCCTAATTGACAGGGGGCACTCCTAATTGACAGGGGCAGACCTAATTGACAGGGGGCACACCTCAATGACCGGGGGTACTCCTCATTGACAGCGGGCGGTCCTCATTGACATTGGTCGCTCCTATTTGACAGGGGTCGCTCCTAATTGGCAGGGGGCGCTCCTCACTGACAAGGGGCACTCTTACATGAAAGGAGGTACTCCTTATTGACTGAGGGCACTCCTCATTGACAGGGAGCACTCCTCATTGACAGGGGGCTATCCTCATTGATAGAGGGCATTCCTCATTGAACAGGGGCGCTCCACATTGATAGGGGGCACACCTCATTGACAGGCGGAACTCTTCATTGACATGGGGGCACTCATAACTGACAGGGGGAGACTCCTCATTGACGGTGGGGCACCGATCATTGGCGGGGGGAGCTCATCATTGACTGGGGCGCACTCCTCATTGACAGTGGGGCACTCCTCTTTGAGCGGGGGGGGGGGGCACTCCTCATTGACAGGGGATACTACATATTGACTGGGGGAACTCCTCATTGACAGGTGGCGCTCCTAATTGACAAGGGGAGCATCTCATTGACAGGGGCCTCCTCATTGACAGGGGCAGTCTTAATTGACAGGGGCGCTCCTAATTGCAAGGGGGCACTCCCATTGACTTGGGGCACTCCTCAGTGGCATGGGGCCCTCCTGATTGACAGGGGGCACTCCCTATTGACAGCGGGCACTCATTATTGACAGTGAGCACTTCTAATTGACAGGGGACACACAAATTGACAGGGGGCGCCCCAATTGACAGGGGGTACTCCAATTGACACGGGGCACTCCAATTGACAGCGAGTACTCCAATTGACAGGGGGGCTCCCATTGACATGGAGAACTCGTAACTGACAGGGGGCACTACTCATTGGCAGCGGGCACTCCTAATTGACAGGGGCACTCGTAATTGGCAGGGGAAAGTCCTAATGACAGGGTGCATGACTAATTGACAGGGGGTATTCAAAATTAACAGGGGGCGCTCCTCATTGAAAGGGGGCACTTCTCATTGACAGGGGGCACTCCTCATTGACAGGGGGCACTCTTTATTGACAGGGGAAATTCCTTCTTGACAGGGTGCACTCCTCATTGGCATCGGGAACTCCTAATTGACATGGAGGCGCTCCTAGTTGATAGGGGGCCCACTACATTGACAGGGGGCACTCCTCATTGAAAGGGAGCAGTCCTCATTGACACGGGGCAATCCAAATTGACAGTGAGCACTCAGCATTGACAGGGGGCTGTCCTCATTGACAGGGAGCACACCTCATTGCCAGGGGGTACTCCTCATCGACGGAAGGATTACTCCTCATAGACGGTGGAGGGGGGGGCATTCCTCATTGACAGGGGGCACTCCTCATTGAAAGGGGGCAGTCCCCATTGAAAGGGGGCACTCCTCAATGACAGGGGGTACTCCTCATTGACAGGGGGCAATCCAAATTGACAGGGGGCACTCCAAATTGACAGCTGGAACTCCAAATTATCAGGGAAGACAAATAATTGTCAGGGGCCACTCCTAAGTGTCAGGAGGACACTGCAACATGAGAGCGGGCATTCCTAATTGACATGGGGCACGCCTAACTGACAGGGGAAGCTCCTAACTGACAGGGGGCACTCCTAATTGACAGGGGGCACTCCTAATTGACAGGGGACACTCCTAATTGACAGGGGACACTCCTCATTGACAGGGGACAATGAAATTGACATCGGGGAATCCTCATTGACAGAAGGAACTCCTCATTGACAGAGCGTACACAAATTGACAGGGGGCACTCCTCATTGACAGGGGGCACTCCAATTGACACGGTGGCACTCCTCATTGACAGGGGTCACTCCTCATTGACAGGGGGCACTCCAAATTGACAGGGTGCGCTCCTCATTGGCATCGGGCACACCTAATTGACATGGGGGCGCTCCTAATTGATAGAGGCACTCGTAATTGGCAGGGGGCAGGCAGTCCTAATTGACAGGGTGCACGACTAATTGACAGGGGGTACTCCAAAGTGACATGGGGAACTGCAAATTGACAGGGGACACACCTAATTGTCAGGGGTCTTTCTTAAGTGTCAGAGGACACTCTAATGTGACAGCGGGCACACCTAATTGATGGGGAATTCCTACCCGACAGAGGGAGCTCCTAACTGACAAGGGGCACTCTTAATTGAAAGGGGGTACTCCTAATTGACATGGGGCACACCGAAATGACAGGGGTCAATCCTAATTGACAGGGGTCACTCCTCATTGACAGGGGGCACTCCTCATTTGCAGGGGGCACTCGTAATTAACAGGGGGCACTCGTACTTGGCAGGGGGCAGTCCTACTTGAATGGGCGCACGACTAATTGACAGGGGGTAGTCCACGTTGACAGCCGGCACTCCAAATTGACAGGCGGAACTCCACATTGACAGGCGGAACTCCAGATTGGCAGGGGTCACTCCTAATTCTCAGGGGCAACTCCAAATTGACAGGGGTCACTCGTAATTGTCAGGGGTCACTACTACGTGTCAAGGGACCCTCTAAAATGACAGCGGGAACTCCTAATTGACAGGGGCATTTCTACCTTACAGGGGGCGCTCCTAAATGACAAGGGGCACTCTTAATTGAAAGGGGGTACTCCTAATTGACAGGGGGCACTGCTCGTTGACAGGGGGCACTCCTCATTGACAGGGGGCGCTCCTCATTGAAAGGCCGCTCTCCTAACTGAAAGGGGGCACTCCTCATTGACAGGGGCCTCCTCATTGACAGGGGCACTCCTCAGTGGCATGGGGCCCTCCTGATTGACAGGGGGCACCCCCTATTGACAGGGGACACTCAAATTGACAGGGGGCGCCCCAATTGACAGGGGGTACTCCAATTGACACGGTGCACTCCAATTGACAGCGAGTACTCCAATTGACAGGGGGATTCCCATTGACATGGGGAACTCGTAACTGACAGGGGGCACTACTCATTGGCAGCGGGCACTCCTAATTGACAGGGGCACTCGTAATTGGCAGGGGACAGTCCTAATGACAGGGTGCATGACTAATTGACAGGGGGTATTCAAAATTAACAGGGGGTGCTCCTCATTGAAAGGGGGCACTCCTCATTGACAAGGGGCACTCCTCATTGACAGGGGGCACTCAGCATTGACAGGGGGCTGTCCTCATTGACAGGGAGCACACCTCATTGCCAGGGGGTACTCCTCATCGACGGAAGGATTACTGCTCATAGACGGTGGGGGGGGGGGGCATTCCTCATTGACAGGGGGCACTCCTCATTGAAAGGGGGCAGTCCTCATTGAAAGGGGGAACTCCTCAATGACAGGGGGTACTCCTCATTGACAGGGGGCAATCCAGATTGACAGGGGGCACTCCAAATTGACAGCTGGAACTCCAAATTATCAGGGAAGACACCTAATTGTCAGGGGCCACTCCTAAGTGTCAGGAGGACACTGCAACATGAGAGCGGGCATTCCTAATTGACATGGGGCACCCCTAACTGACAGGGGGAGCTCCTAACTGACAGGGGGCTCTCCTAATTGACAGGGGGCACTCCTAATTGACAGGGGGAACTCCTAATTGACAGGGGGCACTCCTCATTGAAGGGGAGCAATCCTCATTGAAAGGGGGCACTCTTCATTGACAGGGGACACTCCTCATTGACAGGGGACACTGAAATTGACATCGGGGACTCCTCATTGACAGAAGGAACTCCTCATTGACGGAGCGTACTCAAATTGACAGGGGGCACTCCTCATTGACAGGGGGCACTCCAATTGACACGTTGGCACTCCTCATTGACAGGGGTCACTCCTCATTGACAGGGGGCACTCCGCATTGACAGGGGTCACTCCTCATTGAAAGGGGGCACTCCTCATTGAAAGGGGGCACTCTTCATTGATTGACAGGGGGCATAACTTATTGACAGCGCGTACTCAAATTGACAGGGGGCACTCCTCATTGACAGGGGAAACTCCAATTGACACGGTGGCACTCCTCATTGAAGGGGTGCACTCCTACGTGGCAGGGGGAACTTCATATTGACCGCGGGGACTCCATTTTGACAGGTGCAGACCAAATTGACAGGGGGCGCTCCTCATTCACAGGGGGCACTCCTAACTGACAGAGGGAGCTCCTAACTGACAAGGGGCATTCCTAATTGAAAGGGGGTACTCCTAAATGACAGGGGACACTTCTAATTGACAGGGGGCACTCCTAGATGACAGGGGGCACTCGTAATTGACAGGGGGCACTCGTCATTGACAGGGGTCACTCTTCATTGACAGGGGGCTCTCCTCATTGACAGGTGGCTCTTCTCCTTGCCGGGGGCTCTCCTCATTGACAGGGGGCACTCCTCATTGACAGGGGCCCTCCTTATTGAGAGGATGCACTCCTCATTGGCATCGGGCACTCCTAATTGACATGCAGGCGCGCCTAATTGATAGGGGGCACTCCTCATTGACAGGGGGCACTCCTCATTGACAGTGGGCAATCCTCATTGACAGGGGGCACTCCTAATTGACACGGGGCACTCCTCATTGACAGCGGGCACTCCGTATTGACAGGGGGCACTCCAATTGACATCGTGGACTCCTCATTGACAGGGGGAACTCCTCATTGACAGAGCGCACTCAAATTGACAGGGGGCCCTCCTCATTGACAAGGGGGAAATCCAATTGACACGGTGGCTCTCCTCATTGGAAGGGTGCACTCCTAATTGACAGGGGGATCTCCTCATTGACCAGGGGCACTCCAAATTGACAGGTGCAGACCTATTTGACCGGGGGCACTCCTCATTGATAGCGGGCACTCCTCATTGACAGCGGGCGCAACTCATTGACAGGGGACGCTCCCATTTGGCAGTGGTCGATCTTAATTGGCAGGGGGCGCTCCTAATTGACAAGGGGCACTCCTAATTGACAGGGGGAGCACCAATTAACAGGGGGTACTCCAATTGACACGGGCACTCCAATTGACAGGTAGACTCCAATTGACATGGGTAAATCCTCACTGACAGGCCACGCTCCTCATTGACAGGGGGCACTCCTCATTGACAGGGGGCACTCCTCATTTACAGGGGGAACTCCAAATTGACAGGGCGCTCTCCTTATTGACGGGTGGGCACTCATCTTTGACGTGGGGGGAATCCTCATTGACGGGGATGCACTCCTCATTGACAGTGGGGCACTCCTCTTTGAGCGGTGTGGACACTCCTCATTGACAGGGGATTCTACATATTGACTGAGGAACTCCTCATTGGGAGGGGGCGCTCCAAATTGACAAGGGGCGCTCCTACCTGACAGGGGGCGCTCCTACCTGACAGGGGCGCTCCTCCCTGACAGGGGGCGCTCCTAACTGACAGGGGGCACTCCAAATTGAAAGGGGGTACTCCTAATTGACTGCGGGCACTCCTCATTGACAGGGGTCACTGCTCATTGGCAGGGGCAATCCTCATTGACAGGGGGCACTCGTCATTGACAACGCCCGCACCTCATTGTCGGGGCCTCCCCATTGACAGGGGGCAGTCCTGATTGACTTGGGGCACTCTTCACTCTCTGGGGGCACTCCTCATTGACTGGGTGCACTCCTCATTGGCATGGGGCCCTCCTGATTGACATGGGGTACTCCTAATTGACAGGGGGCACTCCTCATTAGCAGGGGGCACTCCTAATTGACAGGAGGCACTCGTAATTGGCAGGGGGCAGGCAGTCCTAATTCACATGGTGCACGACTAACTGACAGGGGCTACTCCAATGGACATGGGGAACACCTAACTGACAGTGGGCACTCCTCATTGGCAGGGGGCACTCCAAATTGACAGGGTGCGCTCCTCATTGGCATCGGGCACACCTAATTGACATGGGGGCGCTCCTAATTGATAGAGGCACTCGTAATTGGCAGGGGGCAGGCAGTCCTAATTGACAGGGTGCACGACTAATTGACAGGGGGTACTCCAAAGTGACATGGGGAACTCCAAATTGACAGGGGACACACCTAATTGTCAGGGGTATTTCGTAAGTGTCAGAGGACACTCTAAAATGACAGCGGGCACAGCTAATTGACAGGGGGAATTCCTACCCGACAGAGGGAGCTCCTAACTGACAAGGGGCACTCTTAATTGAAAGGGGGTACTCCTAATTGACATGGGGCACACCGAAATGACAGGGGTCAATCCTAATTGACAGGGGGCACTCCACATTGACAGGGGGCACTCCTCATTGACAGGGGGCTCTCCTGATTGAAGGGGGCACTCCTCATTGACAGGGGGCACTCCTCATTGACAGGGGGCAATCCTCATTGGCATTGGGAACTCCTAATTGACATGCCGGTGCTCCTAATTGACAGGGGGCACTCCTCAGGGACAGGGGGCTCTCCTGACTGAAGGGGGCATTCCTCATTGACAGGATGCACTCCTCATTGGCATCGGGCACTCCTAATTGACATGCCGGCGCTCCTAATTGACAGGCGGCACTCCTAATTGACAGGGGGCCCTCCTTATTGACAGGGGGCTCTCCTGACTGAAGGGGGCATTCCTCATTGACAGGATGCACTCCTCATTGGCATCGGGCACTCCTAATTGACATGCCGGCGCTCCTAATTGACAGGCGGCACTCCTAATTGACAGGGGGCCCTCCTTATTGACAGGGGGCACTCCTTATTGACAGATGGCACTCCAATTGTAGGGGCACTCCAATTGACGGGGGGACTCCAATTGACAGGGAGAACACCAAGTTGACATGCGTCACTCCTAATTGTCAGGGGTAACTCCTAAATGTCAGGTGACATTCCTAATTGTCAGGGGTCAATCCTGATTGGCAGGGGCCACTCCAAAATGACAGTGGACACTCCTAACTGACAGTGGGAGCTCCTAACTGACAAGGGATACTCCCATATGACAGGGAGCACTCCTAATTGAAAGGGGTACTCCACATTGACAGGGGGCACTCCTCATTGACAGGGGGCAATCCTCAGTGAAAGGGGGCACTCCTCATTGACAGGGTGTCCTCCTCATTGACAGGGGGCACTCCTCATTGACAGGGGGCAATCCAAATTGACAGGGGGCAAACCAAATTGGCAGGGGATCTTCAAATTGACAGAGGTCACTTCTAATTGTCAGAGGTCACTCCTAAGTGTCAGGGGGAGCTCCTAACTGATACGGGGCATTCCACATTGAAAAGGGGTACTCCTAATTGACAGGGGGCGCTCCTAAATGACAGGGGGCATTCCTAATTGACAGGGGACACTCCTCATTGACAGTGGGCACTCCTAATTGACAGGGGGCACTCCTCATTGACACGGGGAACTCCGTTTTCACAGGGGGCCAGCCTCACTGAAAGGGGGCACTCCCCATTGAAAGGGGGTGCTCCTCAATGACAGGGGCACTCCTCATTGTCAGGGGGCAATCCAATTTGACATGGGGCAATCCAAATTGATAGAGGGAACTAGAAATTGACAGGGATCAGTCCTAATTGTCAGGGGTCACTCCTAAGTGTCAGGGGACAGTGTAACATGACAGCGGGCATTCTTAATTGACAGGGGGCACTCCTAACTGACAGGTCTCACTCCAAACACACGGGGCACTCCTAATTGAAAGGGGGAAATCCTCATTGACCGAGCGCACTCAAATTGACAGGGGGCACTCCTCATTGACAGTGGGCACTCCAAATTGAGAGGGGGCACTCCTCATTGACAGGGGGCACTCCTCATTGAAAGGGGGCACTCATCATTGACAGGGGTCACTCCTCATTGACAGGGGTCAATCCAAATTGACAGGGGGCAAACCAAATTGACAGGGGGCACTCCCAATTGACAGGGGGAACTCCAAATTGACAGTGGTTACTTCTAATTTTCAGGGGTCACTCCTAAGCGTCAGGGGGAGCTCCAAACTGATACAGTGCATTCCAATTTGAAAGGGGGTACTCCTAATTGACAGGGGGCACTCCTAAATGACAGGGGGCATTCCTAATTGACAGAGGGCACTCCTCATTGACAGGGGGCACTCCTAATTGACTGGGGGCACTCCATATTGACAGAGGGCACTTCAATTGAAGGGGCACTCCAATTGACAGGGAGTACTCCAATTGACAGGGGGGACTCCAATTGACAGGGGGAACATCAAGTTGACATGGGTCACTCCTAATTGTCAGGGGTAACTCCTAAATGGCAGGTGACATTCCTAATTGTCATTGGTCAATCCTAATTGGCAGGGGACACTCCAGAATGACAGTGGGCACTCCTAATTGACAGGTGGCACTCCTAACCGACAGTGGGAGCTCCTAACTGACAAGGGATACGCCCATATGACAGGGGCCACTCCTAATTGAAAGGGGTACTCCACATTGACAGGGGGCACTCCTCATTGACAGGGGGCAATCCTCAGTGAAAGGGGGCACTCCTCATTGACAGGGTGTCCTCCTCATTGACAGGGGCACTCCTCATTGACAGGGGGCAATCCAAATTGACAGGGGGCAAACCAAATTGGCAGGGGATCTTCAAATTGACAGATGTCACTTCTAATTGTCAGAGGTCACTCCTAAGTGTCACGGGCAGCTCCTAATTGATATGGGGCATTCCAAATTGAAAAGGGGTACTCCTAATTGACAGGGGGCGCTCCTAAATGACAGGGGGCATTCCTAATTGACAGGGGACACTCCGCATTGACAGGGGGCACTCCTCATTGACAGGGGCACTCCCTATTGACAGGGGGCACTCCTCAGTGACAGGGGCACTCCAATTGACATCGGGGACTCCTCATTGACAGGGGGAACTTCTCATTGACAGAGCGCACATAAACTGGCAGGGGGCACTCCTCATTGACCACGGGCATTCCATTTGACACGGCGGCGCTCCAAATTGACATGGGGCACTCCCAATTGACAAGCGCAGTCCGAATTGACATGGGGCACTCCTCATTGACAGGAGGCACTCGTAATTGGCAAGGGGCAGGCAGTCCTAATTCACAGGGTGCCCGACTAAGTGACAGGGGGTACTACAATTGACATGGGGAACTCGTAACTGACAGTGAGCACTCCTAACTGACAGGGCGCGCTCCTCATTGGCATCGGGTACTCCTCATTGACAGGGGCAGTCCTAATTGACATGGGGCAATCCTCATTGACAGTGGGCACTCCTAATTGACATGGGGCACTCCTCATTTACAGGGGGCAATCCTCACTGAAAGGGGGCACTCCTCATTGACAGGGGGTACTCCGGAATGACAGGGGCACTCCTCATTGTCAGGGGGCAATCCAAATTGACATGGGGCAATCCAGATTGACAGGGGCACTCCTAATTGACAGGGGAAGTCTAATTGACATGGGACACTCCTCATTGACAGTGGGCACTCCTAATTGACAGGGGGCACTCCTCATTGACAGGGGGCACTCCTCATTGAAAGGGGGAACTCCTCATTGAATGGGGGTCCTCCTCATTGACAGGGGGCACTCCCAATTGACAGGGGGAACTCCAAAATGACAGGGGTCACTTCTAATTTTCAGGGGTCACTCCTAAGTGTTAGAGGGAGCTCCTAACTGAGACGGTGCATTCCAATTTGAAAGGGGGCACTCCTCATTGACAGGGGGTCCTCCTCATTGACAGGGGGCACTCCTCATTGACAGGGGGCAATCGAAATTGACAAGGGGCAAACCAAATTGACAGGGGGCACTCCCAATTGACAGGGGGAACTCCAAATTGACAGGGGTCACTTCAAATTTTCAGGGTCACTCCGAAGTGTCAGGGGGAGCTCCTAACTGACAGGGGGCATTCCAAATTGAAAGGGGGTACTCCTAATTGACAGGGGGCACTCCTAAATGACAGGGGACATTCCTAATTGACAGGGGGCACTCCTCATTGATAGGTGGCACTCCTCATTGACAGGGGGCACTCTCTATTGACAGGGGACACTCCTCATTGACATGGGCACTCCAATTGAAATCGGGGACTCCTCATTGACAGGGGAACTCCTCATTGAAAGAGCGCACATAAATTGACAGGGGGCACTCCTCATTGACCAGGGGCACTCCATTTGACACGGCGGCGCTCCAAATTGACAGGGGGACTCCTAATTGACAGGGGCAGTCCTAATTGGCATGGGGCACTCCTCATTGACAGTGGGCACTCCTAATTGACAGGGGGCACTCCTCATTGACACGGGGCACTCCTCATTGACAGGGGGCAATCCTCACTGAAAGGGGGAACTCCTCATTGACAGGGGTACTCCTCAATGTCAGGGGCACTCCTCATTGTCAGGGGGCAATCCAAATTGACATGGGGCAATCCAAATTGATCGGGGGAACTGCAAATTGACAGGCGTCAGTCCTAATTGTCAGGGGTCACTCTTAAGTGTCAGGGGACAGTGCAGCATGACAGCGGGCATTCCTAATTGACAGGGGGCACTCCTAACTGGCAGTGCTAACTCCAAACACAAGGCACTCCTCATTGAAAGGAGAAAATCCTCATTGACAGAGCGCACTCAAATTGACAGGGGGCACTCCTGATTGACCAGGGCACTCCATTAGACACGGTGGAGCTCCACATTGACAGGGGCACTTCTAATTGACATGGGGCTCTCCTCATTGACAGTGGGCACTCCTAATTGACAGGGCCAGTCCGAATTGACATGGGGCACTCCTCATTGACAGTGGGCACTCCTAATTGACAGGGGCAGTCCGAATTGACATGGGGCACTCCTCATTGACAGTGGGCACTCCTCATTGACAGGAAGCATTCCCCATTGACAGGGGGCAATCCTCATTGAAGGCGGGTAATCCTCAATGACAGAGGGCACTCCTCATTGACAGGGGTCACTCCTCATTGACAGTGGGCAATCCTCATGAAAGGGGGCACTCCTCATTGACAGGGGGCAAACCAAATTGACAGGGGGCACTCCCAATTGACAGGGGGAACGCCAACTTGACAGGGGTCACTTCAAATTGTCAGGTGTCACTCCTAAGGGTGAGGGGGAGCTCCCAACTGACACGGGGCACTCCAGGTTGAAAGGGGGAACTCCCAATTGACAGTGGGCACTCCTAAATGACAGGGGGCATTCCTAAGAGACAGGGGGCACTCCTCATTGACAGGTGGCACTCCTCATTTACAGGGAGCAATCCTCATTGAAAGGGGACACTCCGCATTGATAGGGGGCACTCCTCATTGACAGAGGGCACACCCTATTGACAGAGCGCACATACATTGACAGGGGGCACTGCTCATTGACCAGGGGCACTCCATTCGGCACGGTGGCGATCCAAATTGACATGGGAGACTGCTAATTGACAAGCGCAGTCCTAATTGGCATGGGCACTGCTCATTGACAGGAGGCACTCCTCATTGACAGGGGGCACTCCTCATTGACAGGGGGCAATCCTCACTGAAAGGCGGCACTCCTCATTGACAGGGGGTACTCCTCATTGGCAGGGGAACTCCTCATTGTCAGGGGGCAATCCAAATTGACAGGGGTCAGTCCTAATTGTCACGGGTCACTCCCAAGTGTCAGGGGACATTGCAACATGACAGCGGACATTCCGAATTGACAGGGGGCACTCCTAACTAACAGGGGTAACTCCTAACACACGGGGCACTCCTAATTGAAAGGGGGAAATCCTTATTGACAGAGCGCACTCAAATTGACAGGGGGCAATCCTCATTGACAGTGGGCGATCCTCATTGACAGGGGGCGCTCCTCATTGACATGGGGCACTCCTCATTAACAGGGGCACTCCATATTGACAGGGGACACTCCTTATTTGCAGGGGGCACTCCAAATTGACGGGGTACCTAAATTGACAGGGGGCGCTCCAATTAACAAGTGTGCTCCAATTGTCACGGGGCACTCCAATTGACAGGGAGGACACCAACTGACAGGGGGACTCCAATTCACATGGGGACTCCTCATTGACAGGGGGCACTCAAATTGACACGGTTTCACTCCTAATTCACAGGGGGCACTCCTAATTGACAGGGGCAGTCCTAACTGACGGGGGCACTCCTCATTGACAGGGGAAACTCCTCATTGACAGGGGGAACTCCTCATTGACAGGGGGCACTCCAATTGACTCAGTTGCACTCCTAATTGACAGGGGGAACTCCAAATTGACAGGGGTCACTTCTAATTTTCAGGGTCACTCCTAAGTGTCAGAGGGAGCTCCTAACTGACAGGGGGCATTCCAAATTGAAAGGGGGTACTCCTAACTGACAGGGGGCACTCCTAAATGACAGGGGGCATTCCTAATCTACAGGGGGCACTCCTCATTGACAGGTGGCACTCCTCATTTTCAGGGGGCAATCTTCATTGAAAGGGGACACTCGGCATTGACAGGGGGCACTCCTCATTGACATGGGCACTCCAATTGAAATCGGGGACTCCTCATTGACAGGGGAACTCCTCATTGAAAGAGCGCACATAAATTCACAGGGGGCACTCCACATTGACCACGGGCACTCCATTTGACACGGCGGCGCTCCAAATTGACATGGGGCACTCCTAATTGACAGGGGCAGTCCTAATTGGCATGGGGCACTCCTCATTGACAGTGTGCACTCCTAATTGACAGGGGGCACTCCTTATTGACAGGGTGCACTCCTCATTGACAGGGGGCAATCCTCACTGAAAGGGGGAACTCCTCATTGACTGGGGGTACTCCTCATTGACAGGGGCACTCCTCATTGTCACGGGGCAATCCAAATTGAAATACGGCAATCCAAATTGATAGGGAGAACTCCAAATTGACAGGGGTCAGTCCTAATTGTCAGGGGTCACTCCAAAGTGTCAGGGGACAGTGCAGCATGACAGCGGGGCACTCCTCATTGACAGTGGGCACTCCAAATTGACATGGGGCACTCCTCATTGACAGGAAGCACTCCTCATTGACAGGGGGATATCCTCATTGAAGTGGGGTAATCCTCATTGACAGGGGGCACTCCTCATTGACAGGGGGCAATCCTCATTGAAAGGGTGCACTCCTCATTGGCAGGGGGTCCTACTCATTGACAGGGGGCACTCCTCATTGACAGGGGGCAATACAAATTGACAGAGGGCAAACCAAATTGACAGGGGGCACTCAAATTGTCAGGGGGCACTCCAATTCACAGGGGGCACTCCAATCGACAGTCGGTACTCCAATTAACAGGTTGTACTCCGATTGACAAGGGGCTCTCCAATTGATAGAGGGCATTCCAATCGACAGGGCGCACTCCAATTGACAGGGTGGGAGACTCCTAATTTACAGGGGCCACTCCTAATTGGCAGCGGGGACTACTAATTGGCATGGGGCACTCCAAAATTCCCAGGGGACACTGCTAATTGACAGGGGGTACTCCAATTTGACAGGTGGAACTCTAAATTGACAGGGTGCATTTCTAATTTCCAGGGCACACCTAATTGACGGGGGGGGGGGGGGGGAACTCCTTATTGACGGAAGTACTCCTCATTGACAGGGGGCACTCCTCATTGACAGAGGGCACTCCTAGTTGTCAGCGGGCTCTCCTCATTGACAGGGGGCACTCCTAATTTATATGGGGCACTCTACGATGACGGTGGGGTAAACCTTATTGACGGTGGGGCATTCCTCATTGAAGGTAGGGCACTCCTCATTGACGGGGGGGCACTCCTCATTGAGAAGGTGATGTCTTCATTGACAGGGGGCTCTCCTAATTGACAGGGGTCACTCCTAATTTACTGGGCAACTCCTAATTGACAGGGGGAGCAGCTAATTGACAATGCGCTATCATAATTGATACGGGGCAGAACTAATTGACAGTGGGCACTCCTCATTGACAGGGGGCACTCCTCATTAACATGGGGCAGTCCTCATTGACAAGGGGCACTCCTTATTGACAGGGGGCATTCCTATTTGATAGGGGGCACTCCTAATTGACATGAAGCACTCCTAATTGACAGGTGGCACTCCTAAGTGACATATGGAGCTCGTAATTGATAAGGGGCACTCCTAATTGAAAGGGGGCACTCCCAATGAACAGGGAGCACTCCTAATTGACATGGCCACTCCTCATGGACAGCTGGCACTACTCATTGACAGGGGGCACTCCTCATTGACGGTTGGGCTCTCCTCATTGACGGTGGGGCAGTCCTCATTGACGAGGCCGCTCTCCTCTTTGACAACTGGAACTCCTCATTGACAGGGGCCTTCTAATTGACAGGGGGCACACCTAATTGCCAGGGGGGCACTCCTCTTTGACAGGGGGCACTTCTAATTGACAGTGGTCACTCCTAGGTAACGAGGCCACACCTCATTGAGAGGGGGCACTCCGCATTGATGGTGGGGCCCTCCTCATGGATTTTGTGGCACTCGTCATTGACGGTGGGACACTCCTCATTGACGTGGGGTCACTCCTCATTGACGTGGGGGGAATCATCATGGACGGGGGGGGGGGGCACTACTCATTCACAGGGTGGCACTCCTCATTGAAGGTGGTGCACTCCTCATTGCCATGGTGAAGTCCTCATTGACAGGGTGTTCCCCGAATTGATACGGGTCTCTCCTAATTGATAGGGGCCACTCCGAATTGACAAGGCGCAATCCTAATTGACAGAGGGACGACCTAATTGAAAGGGGGCAATCCTAATTGACAGGCAGCACACTTCATTGACTGGGTGCACTCCTCATTGACAGGGGGCACTCCAATAGACAGGGGGTACTCCAATTGACAGGGGGCACTCCAATTGACAGGGGGCACTCTAATTGGCAGGGGGCACTCCAATCGACAGGGGGCCCTCCAATTGACAGGGTGTACTCCAATTGGCATAAGGGACTCCTAATTGACAGGGGCTACTCCTAATTGGCAGCGGGCACGACGAATTGGCAGGGGGTACTACTAATTGCCAGGGGGCACTGCTAATTGACAGGGGTTACTCCAATTTGATAGGGGCAAACCAAATTGACAGGGGGAACTCCAAATTGGCAGGGGGCACTCCTAATTGGCAGCGTCACTCCGAATTGGCAGGAGGCACGCCACAATGACAGGGAGCACTCCTAATTGACAGGGGGCACTCCTAACTGACAGTGGGAGTTCCTAACTGACAAGCGGCACTCCTAATTGCAAGGGGGTACATCCGAATCGACAGGGTGCACTCCTAATTGACAGCGGGCACTCCTCATGGACAGGGGCACTCCGCATTGATGGTGGGGTTCTCCTCATGGATGGTGCGGCACGCCTCATTGACGGTGCGGCATTCTTCATTGACCCTGGGTCACTCCTCATTGACGGGGGGGGGGGGCGGGGGGGCTCCTCATTGACAGGGGCCACTCGTCATTGGCAGGGGGGCCTCCTAATTGACAGGGGGTCACTGCTAATTGACACGAAACACTACTAGGTGACAGGGGGCACTCCTCATTGACAGGGGGCACTCCCCATTGAAGTTGGGGGCACTCCTCGTTGACAGGGGGGCACTCTTCATTGACGGTGGGGCACTCCGCATTGACGGGGGGGGGGCGCACTCCTCATTGACACGCTGAACTCCTCATTGAGAGGGCGCTGCCCTCATTGAAAGGGAGCACTCCTCTTTCACATGGGACACTCCTCACGAACAGGGGGCACTCATCATTGACACGGGGCAAACATCATTGACAAGGGGCAATCCTCATTGACAGGGGACATTCTTCATTGACGGTGGGGCAATCCTCATTGACCGGGTGAAGTCCTCATTGACAGGGGGCACCCCTAAGTGGCAGGGGTCACTCCTAATTGATAGCGGCCACTTCGCATTGACAAGGCGCAATCCTAATTGATCGAGGGCAGACGTAATTGACCGGGGGCACTCCAAATTGACAGCCGGCACACATCATTGACAGCGGCACACCTCATTGACAGGGGGCACTCCTCATTGACAGTGGGCACTCCAATAGTCAGGGGGCACTCCAATTGACAGGGGGCACTCCAATTGCCACGGGGCACTCCAATTGACAGGGGGCACGCCAATTGACTGGGGATACTCCAATCGAAAGATGCCACTCCTAATTGCCAGGGGGCACCGCTAATTGACAGGGGGTACTCTAATTTGACAGGGGGCACTTCTAATCGGCAGCCTCACTCCGAATTGGCTGGGGGGACTCCAAAACGACAGGCACCCCTCCTAAATGACAGGGGCACTCCTAATTGACAGGGGGCACTCCTTACTGACATTGGGAGCTCCGAACTGACAAGCGGCACTCCAAATTGCAAGGGAGTACTCTTAATTGACAGGGGGCACTCCTAATTGACAGGGCGCACTCGTCTTTGACAGGGGGCACCCTTAATTGACAGTGGACACCCCTAATTGACGGGGGGGGGGGCACTCCCAGTTTACAGGGTGGCACTCCTAATTGATAGGGGCCGCTCCCAGTTGACGGGGGCTACTCCTCATTGACAGGGGGCACTCCACATTGATGGTGGGGCCCTCCTCATGAATGGCGGGGCACTCCTCATTGCCGGTGGGGCACTCCTCATTGACGTGTGGGGAATACTCATTGACAGGGTGATGTGCTCATTGACAGCGGGCTCTCCTAATCGTCAAGGGCCACTCCTAATTGATAGGGGCCACTCATAATTTACAAGGCGCAATCCTAATTGACAGGGGGCCCTCCTAATTCATAGGGGCCACTCCGACTTGACGGGGGAGCTCCTAATTGACAAAGCCCTATCCTAATTTACAGGGGGCAAAGCTAATTGACAGTGGGCACTCCTCATTGACATGGGGCACTCCGCATTTACAGGGGGCAATTCTCATTGACAAGGGGCAGTCCTCATGGACATGGTGCACTCTAATTGACGGGGGGCAATCCAATTGACAGGGGCCACTCCTATCGACATGGGGCACTCCAATTGACAGGGTGCACTCCAATTGACATGGGGAACTCCGAATTGACAGGGGGCACTCCGAATTTACTGGGGGTATTCCGAATTAATATGGGGCACTCCTCATTGACGGTGGGATACTCCTCATTCACAAGGGGAATTCCACATTGACAGGGGCCTTCTAATTGACATGGGGCACTGCTTATTGTCAAGGGGCACTCCAAATTGACATGGGGCAATCCTCATTGACAGGGGGAACTCCTCATTGACAGCAGGCTCTCCTCATTGACAGGGGGCACTCCTCAATGACAGGGCCACTCCTAATTGACAGGCGGCACTCCTCATTGACAGGGGGCACTCCTCATTGACGGCGAGGCTCTCCACATTGACAAGGGGAACACCTCATTGACAGGGGTCTCCTAATTGACAGGGGGCACTCCTAATTGACAGGGCGCACTCGTCTTTTACAGCGGCACTCCTAATTGACAGTGGACACCAATAATTGACGGGGGCCACTCCTAATTGCCAGGGGCACTGCTAATTGACAGGGGGTACTCTAATTTGACAGGGCGCACTACTAATCGGCAACGTCACTCCGAATTGGCTGGGCGGACTCCAAAACGACAGGCAGCCCTCCTAATTGACAGGGGGCACTCCTAATTGACAGGGGGCACTCCTTACTGACATTGGGAGCTCCGAACTGACAAGCGGCACTCCAAATTGCAACGGGGAACTCTTAATTGACAGGGGGCACTCCTAATTGACAGGGGTACTCCTAATCGACAGGGGGCACTCCTCATTGACAGGGTGCATTCCTCATTGACAGGGGGCACTCCGCATTGACAAGGTGGCACTGCTGACGGACAGGGCCACTCCTCATTGACAGTGGACACCCCTCATTGACATGGGGGGTGGGCACTCCGCATTGATGTTGGGGCTCTCCTCATTGACGGTGGGGCACTCCTCATTGACGGGGGGGCACGCCTCATTGACGTGGGGGAAATCCTCATTGTCAAAGCGGGCTCTCCTCATTCACGGGGGGGGGGGGGAGCACCCCTCATTGACGGTGGGGCAATCCTCATTGACAGGGTGAAGTCTTCACTGACAGGGCGCTCTCCTAATTGACAGAGGTCACTCCTAATTGATAGGTGCCACTCCGACTTGACAGCGGGAGCTCCTAATTGACAAGGCACTCTCCTAATTGACAGGGTTCAAAGCTAAATGACTGTGGGTAGTCCTCATTGAAAAGGGCCACTCCTCATTTACAGGGTTCAATTCTCATTGACAAGGGGCAGTCCTCATGGACAGGGGGCACTCCTCATTGACAGGGGACATTCCTCATTGACAGGGGGCACTCCTCAGTGACAGGGGGCACTCCTCATTGACAGCAGGCTCTCCTCATTGACAGGGAGCACTCCTCATTGACGGCGAGGCTCTCCACATTGACAAGTGGAACTCCTCATTGACAGGGGTCTCCGAATTGACAGGGGCACTCCTAATTGACAGGACGCACTCGTCTTTGATAGGGGGCACCCCTAATTGACAGTGGACACCCCAAACTGACGGGGGGCACGCCCAATTGACAGGGTGGCATCCTAATTGATAGGTGTCGCTCCCAGTTGACGGGGGCTACTCCTCATTGACAGGGGGCACTCCACATTGATGGTGGGGCCCTCCTCATGGATGGCAGGGCACTCCTCATTGCCGGTGGGGCACTCCTCATTGAGAGAGGACTCACCTCATTGACAGGGGGCACATGTCATTGACAGGGGATACTCAACATTGACAGGGGGCACTCCTCATTTACAGGGTCACGCCTCATTTCCAGGGTTACTCCTCATTGACGGGGGGGGCACTTCTCATTAACGGGGCACTACTCATTGACAGAGGGCACTCATTGTCGATAGCGGGCACTCCTCATGGACATGGGGCCCTCCGCATTGACAGGGGGCAAAACCCATTGACAGGGTGCACTCCTCATTGACAGGGGGCACTCCTCATTGACAGGGGGCACTACTCATTGACGGGTGGGGGCACCACTCATTGACGGGGGGCACACCTCATTGACAGGGGGTACACTTTAAATAAGTTGGGGTGCGCTCCTCATTGACAGGGGACACTCCTCATTGACAGGTGGCACTCCTGAGTGACAGAGGGCACTCCAAGTTGACAGCGGGCACTACTCATTCACAGGGGGCACTCCTCATTGACATGGGTACTCCTCATTGACAGGTGGCACTCCTCATTTACAGAGTGCCCTCCTCATTGACAGTGGGCACTCCTCATTGACGTGGGGCATCCCTCATTGTCAGGGGTCACTCCTCATTGACAGGGGGTACTCCTCATTGACTGGGGCACTGCTCATTGACAGTGCGCACTCCTCATTGAGAGCGGGCACTCCTCGTTGACAGGGGACACACCTCATTGACAGGGGGCACATGTCATTGACAGGGGACACTCAACATTGACTTGGGGCACTCCTCATTTACAGTGTCACGCCTCATTTCCAGGGTTACTCCTCATTGACGGGGGGGCACTAGTCATTGACAAAGGGCACTCATTGTTCATAGCGGGCACTCCTCATTGACATGGGGCCCCCCGCATTGACAGGGGGCAAAACCCATTGACAGGGTGCACTCCTCATTGACAGGGGGCACTCCTCATCGACAGGGGGCACTCCTCATTGACAGGGGCACTTCACATTGACAGGGGGAGCTCCATATTGACAGCGGGCTCTCCTCATTGACATGGGGCATTCCTCATTGACAGGGGGCACTCCTCATTGACAGGGGGCACTCCCCATTGACAGGGGCACTGCTCATTGACATGGGGCATTCCTCATTGACAGGGGGCACTCCTCATTGACAGGGGGTACTCCTCATTGACAGGTGGCACTCCTCATTGACAGGGCGCCCTCCTCATTGACAGGGGGCACTCCTCATTAACAGTGGGCACTCCCCATTGACAGCGGGCACTCCTCATTGACGTGGGGCATCCCTCATTGACAGGGGGCACTCCTCATTGACAGGGGGTACTCCTCATTGACAGGGGCACTGCTCATTGACAGTGGGCACTCCTCATTGACAGCGGGCACCCCTCGTTGACAGGGGACACACCTCATTGACAGGGGGCACATGTCATTGACAGGGGACACTCAACATTGACTTGGGGCACTCCTCATTTACAGGGTCACGCCTCATTTCCAGGGTTACTCCTCATTGACGGGGGGGGCACTAGTCATTGACAAAGGGCACTCATTGTTCATAGCGGGCACTCCTCATTGACATGGGGCCCCCCGCATTGACAGGGGGCAAAACCCATTGACAGGGTGCACTCCTCATTGACAGGGGGCACTCCTCATTGACAGGGGGCACACCTCATTGACAGGGGCACTCCTCATTGACAGGGGGATCTCCTTATTGACAGCGGGCTCTCCTCATTGACATGGGGCATTCCTCATTGACAGGGGGCACTCCTCATTGACAGGGGGCACACCTCATTGACAGGGGCACTCCTCATTGACAGGGGGATCTCCTCATTGACAGCGGGCTCTCCTCATTGACATGGGGCATTCCTCATTGACAGGGGGCACTCCTCATTGACAGGGGGCACTCCTCATTGACAGGGGCACTGCTCATTGACATGGGGCATTCCTCATTGACAGGGGGCACTCCTCATTGACAGGGGGTACTCCTCATTGACAGGGGCACTGCTCTTTGACTGGGGGCACTCCTCATTGACAGCGGGCACTTCTCATTGACAGGGGGCCCTCCTCATTGACGGGGGGAGGGGGTGCACTCCTTATTGACCGGGGGCACTTCTCATTGACAGGGGACACTCCTCATTAACAGGGGGCACTCCTCATTGACAGGGGGCACTCCTCATTGACAGCGGGGTCTCCTCATAGACAGGGGGCTATCCTCATTGACAGGGGGTGCTCCTCATTGGCGTGGGCACTCTTCATTGATAGGGGGGACTGCTCATTGACCGCTGGCATTCGTCATTGACGGGGGGCACTCCTCATTGACAGAATGCTCTCATCGTTGCCTGAGGGCACTCATCATTTACAGGGGTCACTCCTCATTGACAGAGATCACATCTCATTATCCGGGGCACTCCTCATTGTCAGGGGGCCGTCTGGATTTACAGGGGGCCCTCCTCATTGACAGCGGGCACTCCTCATTGACAGGGGGCACGCCTCATTGACAGCAGACATTCCTCATTGACAGGGGACACTCCTCATTGACAGGAAGCACTCCTCATTAACAGGGGGCTCTCCTTCTTGACAGCAGGCACTCCTCATGGACAGGGCGAACTCATTGAAAAGGTGCACTTCTCATTGACAGGGGGTTCTCTTCATAGAAGGTGCGGGCACTTCTCATTGACAGGGGGCACTACTCATTGACGGGTGGGGGCACCACTCATTGACGGGGGGCACACCTCATTGAGAGGGGGTACACTTTAAAGATATGGGGGGGCGGTCCTCATTGACAGGGGACACTCCTCATTGACAGGGGGCACTCCTCAGTGACAGTGGGTACTCTTCATTGACAGGGGGACTGCTCATTGACCGGGGGCATTCGTCATTGACGGGGGGCACTCCTCATTGACAGAAGGCTCTCATCATTGCCAGAGGGCACTCATCATTTACAGGGGTCACTCCTCATTGACAGAGATCACATATCATTATCAGAGGGCACTCCTCATTGTCAGGGGGATCTCTGCATTTACAGGGGGCCCTCCTCATTGACAGCGGGCACTCCTCATTGACAGGGGGCACTCCTCATTGACAGCAGGCATTCCTCATTGACAGGGGACATTCCTCATTGACAGGGAGCACTCCCCATTAACAGGGGGCACTCCTTCTTGACAGCAGGCACTCCTCATGGACAGGGCGAACTCATTGACAAGGGGCACTTCACATTGACAGGGGGTACTCTTTATAGAAGGGGGTCACCTCTTATTGACAGGGGGCACGACTCATTGACGTTTGGGAGCACTCGTCATTTACGGGGGGCACGCCTCACTGACAGGGGGTACACTTTATAGACGGGTGGGCACTCCTCATTGACAGCCAACATTCCTCATTGACAGGGGTCATTCGTCATTAACGGGGGGCACTCCCAGTTGACAGCGGGCAGTCCTCATTGAAAGGGGTCACTCCTCATTGACAGGGGGCACTCCTCATTGACAGGGGCACTCCTCATTGACAGAGGGCACTCCTCATTGAAAGCGGGCACTTCACATTGAAATCGGGCACTCCTCATTGACGGGGGCACTTTTAGTTGATAGCGGGCACTCCTCATTGACAGGGAGCACTCCGCATTGACAGGGGGCAAAACCAATTGACAGGGGGCACTCCTCATGGACAGGGGGCACTCCTCATGGACAGGGGGCATTCCTCATTGACAGGGGGCACTCCTCATTGACAGGGGGCACTCCTAATTGACGGGGGGGGCACTCCTTATTGACGGAAGGTACTCCTCATTGAAAGGGGGCACTCCTCATTGACAGAGGGCACTCCTATTTGTCAGCGGGCACTCCTCATTGACAGGGTGCACTCCTCATTGACAGGGGGTAACCCTCATTGACAGGGAGCACTTCTCATTGACAGGGGGCACTCCTCATTGACAGGGGGCACTCCTCATTGACAGAGGGCACTCCTCATTGACAGCGGAACTCCTCATTGAGAGAGTGCACTCCTCATTGACAGCGGGCACACGTCATTGACAGGGGACAGTCATCATTGACAAGGGGCACTCCTCATTTACAGGGTCACGCATCATTTCCAGTGTTACTCCTCATTGACGTGCGGAACGTCTCTTTGACGTGGCACAACACATTGACAGAGGGCACTCATTGTTGATAGCGGGCACTCCTCATTGACATAGGGCCCTCAGCATTGACAGGGGGCAAAAGCCATTGACAGGGAGCACTCCTCATTGACAGGGGGCAGTCCACATTGACAGGGGGCACTCATAGTTGATAGCGGGCACTCCTCATTGACATGGGGCAATCCTCATTGACAGCGAGCACTCCTCATTGAAAGGGGGCACTCCTCATTGACAGGGGGCACTCCTCATTGACAGGCGGTACTCCTCATTGACAGTGGCACTGCTCATTGACAGGGGGCACTCCTCATTGACATGGGTCATTCGTCATTGACAGGGGGCCCTTCTCATTGACAGGGGGGACTCCTCTTTGACGGGGGGGGGGTTCACTCCTCATTGACGGGGGGGTGGCACTCCTCATTGACGGGGGGCACTATCATTGACAGGGGGCACTCCTCATTGACAGGGGGCACTCCTCATTGACAGGGGGTACTCCACATTGGCAGGGGGTACACTTTATGGGCGGGGGGCACTCCTAATTGACAGGGGACACTCCTCATTGACAGGGGTCATTCGTCATAGACGGGGGGCACTGCTCAATGATGGGGGGGCTCCATGTTTAGAGCGCTCACTCCTCATTGACGGTGGGGCACTCCTCATTTAAAGGTTTACTCCTCATTGACGGGGGGGCACACCTCATTGACAGGGGTGACTCCTCATTGACAGGGGGCTCTCCTCATTGACCGGGGGCTCTCCTCATTGACAGGGGGCACTCCTCATTGACAGAGGGGACGCCTAGTTGACAGCGGACACTCCTCATTGACAGGGGGCACTCCTCATTGACAGCGGGTACCCATCATTGACAGGGGGCACTCCTCATTGACAGGGGGCACTCATCATTGAGAGAGGGCACTCCTCATTGACAGCGGGCACTCCTCATTGACAGAGGCCACTCCTCTTTGACAGCGGGCACTCCTCGTTGACAGGGAACCCACCTCATTGACAGGGGGCACACGTCATTGACAGTGGACACTCAACATTGACAGGAGGCACTCCTCATTTACAGGGTCACACCTCATTTCCAGAATTACTCCTCATTGACGGGGGGGGCACTTCTCATTGACGGGGCACTACTCATTGACAGAGGGCACTCATTGTTGAAAGCGGGCACTCCTCATTGACATGGGGCCCTCCGCATTGACAGGGGACAAAGCCCATTGACAGGGGTCACGCCTCATTGACAGGGGGCACTCCTCATTGACAGGGGACACTCCCCGTTGACAGGAAGCACTCCTCATTAACAGGGGGCTCTTCTACTTGACAGCAGGCACTCCTCATGGACAGGGCAAACTCATTGAAAAGGGGCACTTCTCATTGACAGGGGATTCTCTTCATAGAAGGGGCGGGCACTTCTCATTGACAGGGGGCAATACTCATTGACGGGTGGGGGCTCCACTCATTGACGGGGTCACACCTCATTGACAGGGGTACACTTTTAAGTTGGGGGGGGCGCTCCTCATTGACAGGGGACTCTCCTCATTGACAGGGGGCACTCCTCAGTGACAGAGGGCACTCCAAGTTGACAGCAGGCACTCCTCATTGACAGGGGCACTCCTCATTGACATGAGTACCCCTCATTTACAGGTGGCACTCCTAATTGACAGGGGTCCCTCCTCATTGACAGGGGGCATTCCTCATTAACAGGGGACACTCCTCATTGACAGCGGGCACTCCTCATTGACATGGGGCATCCCTCATTGACAGGGGGCACTCCTCATTGACAAGGGGTACTCCTCATTGACAGGGGCACTGCTCATTGACAGTGGGCACTCCTCATTGAAAGCGGGCATTCCTCGTTGACAGGGGACACACCTCATTGACGGGGGGCACATGTCATTGACAGGGGACACTCAACATTGACAGGGGGCACTCCTCTTTTACTTTGTCACTGCTCATATCCAGGGGTACTCCTCATTGACGGGGGGGGGGCACTTCTCATTGACGGGGCACTACTCATTGACAAAGGGCACTCATTGTTGATAGCGGGCACTCCTCATTGACATGGGTCCATCCGCATTGACAGGGGGCAAAACACATTGACAGGGTGCACTCCTCATTGACAGGGGGCACTCCTCATTGAAAGGGGGCGATCCTCATTGACAGCGGGCACTCCTCATTGACATAAGGTACTCCTCATTGACCGGGGGCCCTCCTCATTGACGGGGGGGTGTGCACTCCTTATTGACCGGGGGCACTTCTCATTGACAGGGTGGGCTCCTCATTGACAGGGGGCAATCCTCATTGACAGGGGGTACCCCTCATTGGCGTGGGCACTCTTCATTGACAGGGGGCACTGCTCATTGACCGGGGGCATTCGTCATTGACGGGGGGCACACCACATTGACAGAAGGCTCTCATCATTGCCTGAGGGCACTCATCATTTACAGGGGTCACTCCTCATTGACAGAGATCACATCTCATTATCAGGGGGCACTCGTCATTGTCAGGGGGCCTTCCGCATCTACAGGGGGCCCTCGTCATTGACAGCGGGCACTACACATTGACAGGGGGCACACCTCATTGACAGCAGGCACTCGTCAAGGACAGGGCAAACTCATTGACAAGGGGCACTTCACATTGTCAGGGGGTACTCTTCATAGAAGCGGGGGCACTTCTTATTGACAGGGGGCACTACTCATTGACATGTGGGAGCACTCGTCATTGACGGGGGGCACTCCTCATTGACAGGGGGTACACTTTATAGACGGGTGGGCGCACCTCATTGACAGGGGACACTCCTCATTGACAGGGGTCATTCGTCATTGACAGAGGGCACTCCTCATTGAAATCGGGCACTCCTCATTGACAGTGGGCAGTCCACATTGACGGGGGCACTTATAGTTGATAGCGGGCACTCCTCATTGACAGGGGGCACTCCTCATTGACAGGAGGCACTCCCCATTGACATGGGGCACTCCTCATTGACAGGGGGCACTCCTCATTGAGAGAGGGCACTCCTTGTTGTCAGCGGGCACTCCTCATTGACAGGGGGCACTCCTCATTGACAGGTGGTACCCCTCATTGACAGGGAGCACTCTTCATTGACAGGGGGCACTCCTCATTGACAGAGGGCTCTCCTCATTGACAGCGGCCCTCCTCATTGACAGAGAGCACCCCTCATTGACAGCGGGCAAACGTCATTGACAGGGGACACTCATCTTTGACAAGGGGTACTCCTCATTTACAGGGTGACGCCTCATTTCCAGGGTTAATCCTCTTTGCCGGGGGGCACTTCTCATTGACGGGGCACTACTAATTGACAGAGGGCACTCATTGTTGATAGCGGGCACTCCTCATTGACATCGGGCCCTCCGCACTGAGAGGTGGAAAAACACATTGGCAGGGTGCACTCATAGTTGATAGCGGTCACTCCACATTGTCTGGGGGCCCTCCGCATTGACAGAGGGCAATAGCCATTGACCAGGGGCACTCCTCATTTACAGGGGGCACACCTCATTGACAGGTGGCACTCGTCATTGACAGGGGGCACTCCTCATTGACAGCGGGCACTCCTCATTGAAATGGGGCACTCCTCATTGACAGGGGGCACTCCTTATGACAGGTAGTACTCATCATTGACAGGGGCACTGCTCATTGTCAGGGGGCACTCCTCATTGACAGCGGGCACTTCTCATTGACAGGGGGCACTCCTCATTGACAGGGGGTACTCCTCATTGACAAGGGCCACCACTCATTGATCGGGGGGTCTCCACATTGACAGGGGGCACTCCTCATTGACAGGGGGTACTCCTCATTGGCGCGGGCACTCTGCACTGACAGGGTGCACTCCTCATTGTCAGGGGGCAGTCCACATTGACAGGGGGCACTCATAGTTCATAGCGGTCACTCCACATTGACTGGGGGCCCTCCGCATTGACAGAGGGCAATACCCATCGACACGGGGCAGTCCTCATTGACAGGGGACTCTCCTCATTGACATGGGGCAATACCCATCGACACGGGGCACTCCTCACTGACAGGGGACTCTCCTCATTGACAGGGGGCACTCCTCATTGACAGGGGGCACTCCTCATTGACGGGGGGGTGTGCATTCCTTATTGACCGGGGGCACTCGTCATTGACAGGGGGCAATACCCATTGATACGGGGCACTCCTCATTGACAGGGGGCAGTCCTCACTGGCAGGGAGCAATCCTCATTGACAGGGGGCACTCCTCATTGACAGCGGGCACTCCTCATTGAAGGGGGCAGTCCTCATTGACAGGGGGCAGTCCTCATTGACAGGGGGTACTCCTCATTGACAGGGGTCACTCCTCATTGATAGGGGGGTCACCTCATTGACAGGGGGGTCTCCTCATTGAGGCGTGGGAGGACTTGTCATTGACGGGGGGCACTCGTCATTGACAGGGGGTACACATTATAGACGGGTGGGCGCTCCTCATTGACAGGGGACACTCCTCATTGACAGGGGTCATTCGTCATTGACGGGGGGAATGCTCAATGATGGGGGGGGGACTCCTAAATTACAGCGGTCACTCCTCATAGACGGTGGGGCACTCCTCATTTACAGGCTTACTTCTCATTGATAGTGGGCTTCCTCATTGACAGGGGGCACTCCTCATTGACAGGGGGCACTCCTCAGTGACAGACGGTACTCCTAGTTGACAGCGGGCACACCTCATTGACAGGGGGCATTCCTCATTGACAGGGGGTACTCTTCATTGACAGGGGTCACTCCTCATTGACAGGGGGCACTCCTAGTTGTCAGCAGGCGCTCCTCATTGACAGGGGGTACCCCTCATTGACAGAGGGCACTCCTCATTGACAGAGGGCACTCCTCATTGACAGGGGGTACTCCTCATTGACGGGGGCTCTCCTCATTGACAGGGGGCACTCCACATTGACAGGGAGCACTCCCCATTGACGGGGGGCAAAACCCATTGACAGGGTGCACTCCTCATTGACAGGGGGCACTCCTCATTGACAGGGGGCACTCCTCATTGACAGGGGGCACTCCTCATTGACGGCGGGGGCACTCCTTATTGACGGGGGGGCTCTCCTCATTGACTGGGGGCACTCCTCATTGACAGTGGACACTCCTAGTTGTCAGCGGGCGCTCCTCATTGACAGGGGGCACTCCTCATTGCCAGGGGTCACTCCTCCTTGACCGGGGGCACTCCTCATTGACAGAGGGCACTCCTCATTGACAGCGGCACTCCTCATTGACAGAGTGCACTCCTCATTGACAGCGGGCAAACGTCATTAACAGGGGGCACTCCTCATTGACAGGGGGCACTCCTCATTGACAGGCGTTACTCCTCATTGACAAGGGCACAGCTCATTGACAGTGGGCATTCCTCATTGACAGGGGGTTCTCCTCATTGACAGGGGCCACTCCTCATTGACAGGGGGGTCTCCTCATTGACAGAGGGCACTCCTCATTGACAGGGGGTACTCCTCATTGACAGGGGGTACTCCTCATTTACAGGGGGCACTCCTCATTGACAGAGGGCACTCCTCATTGACAGAGGGTACTCCTCATTGACAGGGGCACCCCTCATTGACAGGGGGCACTCCTCATTGACAGGGGGCACTCCCCATTGACAAGAGGCAAAACCCATTGACAGGGGGTCTCCTCATTGACGGGGGGGGGCACTCCTTATTGACGGGGGGGGGGCACTCCTCATTGATGGGGGCACTCCTCATTGACAGGTGGCACTCCTTATTGATAAGGGGCCCTCCTCATTGACAGAGGGCACTCCTCATTGACGGCGTGCGGCACTCCTTATTGACGGGGTCACTCCTATTGACCGGGGTCCCACTTCAGAGACCGGGGGGGGCGGGCACTCCTCATTGACCGGGGGCACTCCTCATTGACAGCGGGCACATCTCGTTAACAGGGGGTTACTCATTGACTGGGGAGGGCGACACTCCTTATTGACGGGGGGGCACTCCTCATTGACAGTGGGCACTCTTCAGAGACGGGGGGGCACTTCTCATTGACAGGGGGCACTCCACATTGACAGGGGACCCTTCTCATTGACAGGGGGTACTCCTCATTGACAGGGGGTACACTTTATAGACGAGGGGACACTCGTCATTGACAGGGGACACTCCTCATTGAGAGGGGTCTTTCGTCATTGACGAGGGGCACTGCTCAATGACGGGGGGGCTCCAAATTTAGTGCGGTCACTCCTCATTGACGCTGGGGCACTCCTCATCTACAGGGTTACTCCTCATTGAAAGGGCGGGGGGCACTCCTCATTCACAGGTTCACGCCTCATTGACAGGGGGTTCTCCTCATTGACAGGGGCACTCCTCATTGACAGGGGGCACTCCTCATTGACAGAGGGCACTCCTAGTTGACAGGGGGCACTCCTCGTTGACAGGGGGCACGCCTCATTGACAGGGGGTACCCCTCATTGACAGGAGGCACTCCTCATTGACTAGGGGCACGCCTCATTGACACGGGGCACTCCTCATTGACAGAGGGCACTCCTCATTGACAGCGGGCACTCCTCATTGACATGGGACAGACCTCACTGACAGGGGGCACACGTCATTGACAGGGGGTACTCGTCATTGACAGAGGGCACTCCTCATTGACAGAGGGCACTCCTCATTGACAGGGGGCACTCCTCATTGTCAGGGGGCACTCCCCATTGACAGGGGGCAAAACCTATTGACAGGGTGCACTCCTCATTGACAGAGGGCAATCCACATTGACAGGGGGCACTCATAGTTGATAGCGGTCACTACACATTGACAGTGGGCACTCCTCATTGACAGGGGGACTCCTCATTGACAGAGGGCACTCCTCGCTGAAATCGGGCACTCCTCATTGACAGCGGGCAGTCCACATTGACAGGGGGCATTCCTCATTGACAGGGGGAACTCCTCATTGACAGCGGGAACTCCTCATTGACGGGGGCACTCCTCGTTGACAGGGGGCACGCCTCATTGACAGGGGGTACCCCTCATTGACAGGAGGCACTCCTCATTGACTGGGAGCACTCCTCATTGACACGGGGCACTCCTCATTGACAGCGGGCACTCCTCATTGACAGCGGGCACTCCTCATTGACATGGGACAGTCCTCATTGACAGGGGGCACACGTCATTGACAGGGGCTACTCGTCATTGACAGAGGGCACTCCTCATTGACAGAGGGCACTCCTCATTGACAGGGGGCACTCCTCATTGTCAGGGGGCACTCCCCATTGACAGGGGGCAAAACCTATTGACAGGGTGCACTCTTCATTGACAGGGGGCAGTCCACATTGACAGGGGGCACTCATAGTTGATAGCGGTCACTACACATTGACAGTGGGCACTCCTCATTGACAGGGGGACTCCTCATTGACAGAGGGCACTCCTCGTTGAAATCGGGCACTCCTCATTGACAGCGGGCAGTCCACATTGACAGGGGGCACTCCTCATTGACAGGGGGAACTCCTCATTGATAGCGGGAACTCTTCATTGACAGGGGGCACTCCTCGTTGACAGGGGGCACTCGTCATTGACAGGGGGCAATACCCATTGACACGGGGCACTCCTCATTGACAGGGGGCAGTCCTCACTGGCAGGGAGCAATCCTCATTGACAGGGGGCACTCCTCATTGACAGCGGGCACTCCTCATTGAAGGGGCCGTCCTCATTGACAGGGGGCAGTCCTCATTGAGAGGGGGTACTCCTCATTGACAGGGGCACTGCTCATTGACAAGCGGCACTCGTCATTGACTTCGGGAACTTCTCATTGACAAGGGGCACTCCTCATTTACGGGAGGGGGTGCACTCCTTATTGACCGGGGGCACCTCTCATTGACAGGGGGCTCTCCTCATTGACAGGGGGTACTCCTCATTGACAGGGGTCACTCCTCATTGTTAGGGGGGTCACCTCATTGACAGGGGGGTCTCCTCATTGAGGCGTGGGAGGACTTGTCATTGACGTGGGGCACTCCTCATTGACAGGGGGTACACATTATAGACGGGTGGGCGCTCCTCATTGACAGGGGACACTCCTCATTGACAGGGGTCATTCGTCATTGACGGGGGGGAATGCTCAATGATGCGGGGGACTCCTAATGTACAGCGGTCACTCCTCATAGACGGTGGGGCACTCCTCATTTACAGGCTTACTACTCATTGATAGTGGGCTTCCTCATTGACGGAGGCACTCCTCATTGACAGGGGGCACTCCTCAGTGACAGACGGTACTCCTAGTTGGCAGCGGGCACTCCTCATTGACAGGGGGCATTCCTCATTGACAGGGGGTACTCTTCATTGACAGGGGTCACTCCTCATTGACAGGGGGCACTCCTAGTTGTCAGCAGGCGCTCCTCATTGACAGGGGGTACCCCTCATTGACAGAGGGCACTCCTCATTGACAGAGGGCACTCCTCATTGACAGGGGGTACTCCTCATTGACAGGGGGCTCTCCTCATTGACAGGGGGAACTCCTCATTGACAGGGAGCACTCCCCATTGACAGGGGGCAAAACCCATTGACAGGGTGCACTCCTCATTGACAGGGGGCACTCCTCATTGACGGCGGGGGCACTCCTTATTGACGGGGGGGCTCTCCTCATTGACAGGGGGCACTCCTCATTGACAGTGGACACTCCTAGTTGTCAGCGGGCGCTCCTCATTGACAGGGGGCACTCCTCATTGCCAGGGGTCACTCCTCCTTGACCGGGGTCACTCCTCATTGACAGAGGGCACTCCTCATTGACAGCCGCACTCCTCATTGACAGAGTGCACTCCTCATTGACAGCGGGCAAACGTCATTGACAGGGGGCACTCCTCATTGACAGGGGGCACTCCTCATTGACAGGTGTTACTCCTCATTGACAAGGGCACAGCTCATTGACAGTGGGCATTCCTCATTGACAGGGGGTTCTCCTCATTGACAGGGACCACTCCTCATTGACAGGGGGGTCTCCTCATTAACAGAGGGCACTCCTCATTGACAGGGGATACTCCTCATTGACAGGGGGTACTCCTCATTTACAGGGGGCACTCCTCATTGACAGAGGGCACTCCTCATTGACAGGGGGTACTCCTCATTGACAGGGGCACCCCTCATTGACAGGGGGCACTCCTCAATGACAGGGGGCACTCCCCATTGACAAGGGGCAAAACCCATTGACAGGGGGTCTCCTCATTGACGGGGGGGGGCACTCCTTATTGACGGGGGGGGCACTCCTCATTGACAGGGGGCACTCCTCATTGACAGTGGGCACTCTTTGTTGTCAGCGGGCGCTCCTCATTGACAGGGGGCAGTCCTCATTGACGGGGTTACCCCTCATTGACAGGGAGCACTCCTCATTGACAGGGGGCACTCCTCATTGACCGGGGGCACTGCTCATTGACGGAGGGCACTCCTCATTGACAGCGGCACTCCTTATTGACGGAGTGCACTCATCATTGACAGCGGGCAAACGTCATTGACAGGGGCCACTCATCTTTGACAAGGGGCACTCCTCATTTACAGGTTGACGCCTCATTTCCAGGGTTACTCCTCATTGACGTGGGGGCACTTCTCATTGACGGGGCACTCCTCATTCACATAGGGCCCTCCCCATTGACAGGGGGCAAATCCCATTGAGAGGGTGCACTCCTCATTGACAGGGGGCAGTCCACTTTGACAGGGGGCACTCATAGTTGATAGCGGTCACTCCACATTTACAGGGGGCCCTCCGCAGAGACAGAGGGCAATACCCATTGACACGGGGCACTCCACATTGACAGGGGGCACTCCACATTGACAGGGGGCACTCCTCATTGACAGGGGGCACTCCTCATTGAAAGCGGGCACTCCTCAATGAAAGGGGGCACTCCTCATCGACAGGGGGCACTCCTCATTGACAGGGGGTACTCCTCATTGACGGGGCACTGTTCATTGACAGAGGGCACTCCACATTGACAGCGCGCACGTCTCATTGACAGGGGGCACTCCTCATTGACAGTGGGTACTCCTCATTGACAGGGGCCACTCCTCATTGACAGGGGGTTTACTCCTCATTGGCGTGGGCACTCTGCATTGACAGGGTGCACACCTCATTAACGGGGGCACTCCTCATTGACTGCAGGCACTCCTCATGGACAGGGCAAACTCATTGAAAAAGGGCACTTCTCATTGACAGGGGGTACTCTTCATAGAAGGGGGGGGCACTTCTCATTGACAGAGGGCACTCCTCATTAACGGGTGGGGGCACTCCTCATTGACGGGGGGCACTCCTCATTGACAGGGGGTACACTTTATAGACGGGAGGCGCTCGTCATTGATAGGGGACAGTCCTCATTCACAGGGGTCATTCGTCATTGACGGGGGGGCTTGCTCCATGATGGGGGGGACTCCTAATTTACAGCGGTCACTCCTCATTGACTATGGGGCACTCCTCATTTACACGGTTACTCCTCATTGACAGGGGGCTCTCATCATTGACAGGGGGCACTCCTCAGTGACGGAGGCACTCCTCATTGACAGAGGGCACTCCTAGTTGACAGCGGTGACTCCTCATTGACAGGGGGCAATCCTCATTGACAGGGGGTACTCCACATTGACAGGGGGCTCTCTTTATTTATAGGGGGCACTCCTCATTGACAGGGGGCACTTCTCATTGAGAGGGCGCACTCCACATTGAGGGGTGGTGTGCATTCCATATTGACCGTGGGCACATCTCATTGACAGGGGGCACTCCTCATTGACACGGGTTACTCCTCATTGACAGGGCCACTCCACATTGACAGGGGGGTCTCCTCATTGACAGAGGGCACTCCTCATTGACAGGGGGTACTCCTCATTGGCGCGGGCACTCTGCATTGACAGGCTGCACTCCTCATTGACAGGGGGCAGTCCACATTGACAGGGGGCACTCAAAGTTGAGAGCGGTCACTCCACATTGACAGGGGGCCCTCCGCATTGACAGAGGGCAATACCCATTGACACGGGGCAGTCCTCATTGACAGGGGGCACTCCTCATTGACAGGGGACACTCATCATTGACAGCGGGCACTCGTCATTGAAAGTGGGCACTCCTCATTGACAGGGGGCACTCCTCATTGACAGGCGTTACTCCTCATTGACAAGGGCACAGCTCATTGAGAGTGGGCATTCCTCATTGACAGGGGGTTCTCCTCATTGACAGGGGCCACTCCTCATTGACAGGGGGATCTCCTCATTGACAGGGGGTACTCCTCATTGGCGAGGGCACTCTTCATTGACAGAGGGCACTGCTCATTGACCGGGGGCTTTCGTCATTGACGGGGGGCACTCCTCATTGACAGCGGGCAAACGTCATTGACATGGGTCACTCATCTATGACAAGGGTCACTCCTCATTTACAGGGTGACGACTCATTTCCAGGGTTACTCCTCATTGACGGGGGGCACTTCTCATTGACGGGGCACTCCTCATTGACATAGGGCCCTCCCCATTGACAGGGGGCAAATCCCATTGACAGGGTGCACTCCTCATTGACAGGGGGCAGTCCACATTGACAGCGGGCACTCATAGTTGATAGCGGTCACTCCACATTGACAGGGGGCCCTCCGCAGAGACAGAGGGCAATACCCATTGACACGGGGCACTCCACATTGACAGGGGGCACTCCACATTGACAGGGGGCACTCCTTATTGATAGGGGGCACTCCTCATTGAAAGCGGGCACTCCTCATTGAAAGGGGGCACTCCTCATCGACAGGGGGCACTCCTCATTGACAGGGGGTACTCCTCATTGACGGGGCACTGTTCATTGACAGCGGGCACTCCACATTGACAGCGGGCACGTCTCATTGACAGGGGGCACTCCACATTGACGGGAGTGTGTGCATTCCTTATTGACCGGTTGCATTTCTCATTGACAGGGGGCACTCCTCATTGACAGGGGGTACTCCTCATTGACAGGGGCCACTCCTCATTGACAGGGGGATCTCCTCATTGACAGGGGGCACTCCTCATTGACAGGGGGTACTCCTCATTGGCGTTGGCACTCTGCATTGACAGGGTGCACACCTCATTAACAGGGGGCACTCCTCATTGACAGCAGGCACTCCTCATGGACAGGGCAAACTCACTGAAAAGGGGCACTTCCTATTGACAGGGGGTACTCTTCATAGAAGGGGGGGGGTCACTTCTCATTGACAGAGGGCACTACCCATTGACGGGGGGGCACTCCTTATTGACGGGGGGGGCACTCCTCATTGACAGGGGGCACTCCTCATTGACAGTGGGCACTCCTAGTTGTCAGCGGGCGCTCCTCATTGACAGGGGGCACTCCTCATTGACGGGGGTACCCCTCATTGACAGGGAGCACTCCTCATTGACAGGGGTCACTCCTCATTGACCGGGGGCACTCCTCATTGACAGAGGGCACTCCTCATTGACAGCGGCACTCCTCATTGACGGAGTGCGCTCCTCATTGACAGCGGGCAAACGTCATTGACATGGGTCACTCATCTTTGACAAGGGTCACTCCTCATTTACAGGGTGACGCCTCATTTCCAGGGTTACTCCTCATTGACGGGGGGCACTTCTCATTGACGGGGTACTCCTCATTGACATAGGGCCCTCCCCATTGACAGGGGCAAATCCCATTGACAGGGTGCACTCCTCATTGACAGGGGCCACTCCTCATTGATAGGGGGGTCTCCTCATTGACAGGGGGCACTCCTCATTGACAGCAGGCACTCCTCATGGACAGGGCAAACTCACTGAAAAGGGGCACTTCTCATTGACAGGGGGTACTCTTCATAGAAGGCGGGGTCACTTCTCATTGACAGAGGGCACTACTCATTGACGGGTGGGGCACTCCTCATTGACGGGGGGCACTCCTCATTGACAGGGGGTACACTTTATAGACGGGGGGGCGCTCATCATTGACAGGGGACAGTCCTCATTGACAGGGGTCATTCGTCATTGAAGGGGGGACTGCTCAATGATGGGGGGGACACTAATTTACAGCGGTCACTCCTCATTGACTGTGGGGCACTCCTCATTTACACGGTTACTCCTCATTGACAGGGGGCTCTCATCATTGACGGGGGCACTCCTCACTGACGGAGGCACTCCTCATTGACAGGGGGCAATCCTCATTGACAGGGGGTGCTCCTCATTGACAGGGGGCTCTCCTTATTGACAGGGGGCACTCCTCATTGACAGGGGGCAATCCTGATTGACGGGGGGGACTCCTCATTGACAGCGGGCACATCTCATTGACAGAGGGCACTCCTCATTGAAAGGGGGTTCTCCTCATTGACACGGGGTACTCCTTATTGACAGGGCCACTCCCCATTGACAGGGGGGTCTCCTCATTGACAGAGGGCACTCCTCATTGACAGGGGGTACACCTCATTGGCGTGGGCACTCTGCATTGACAGGGTGCACTCCTCATTGACAGGGGGCAGTCCACATTTACATGGGGCACTCATAGTTGAAAGCGGTCACTCCACATTGATAGGGGGCTCTCCGCATTGACAGAGGGCAATGCCAATTGACACGGGGCACTCCTCATTGACAGGGGGCACTCATTGAGAGGGGGCACTCCTCATAGACAGCGGGCACTCCTCATTGGCGTGGGCACTCTGCATTGACAGCAGGCACTGCTCATTGACCGGGGGCTTTCGTCATTGACAGGGGGCACTCCTCATTGACAGGGGGGTCTCCTCATTGACAGAGGGCACTCCTAATTGACAGGGGGCACTCCTCATTGACAGAGGGCACTCCTCATTGACAGGGGGTATTCCCCATTGACAGGGGGCACTCCTCATTGACAGGGGGCACTCCTCATTGACAGGGGCACTCCCCATTGACAGGGGGCAAAACCCATTGACAGCGGGCACTCCTCATTGACAGGGGGCACTCCTCATTGACTGGGGGCATTCCTCATTGAAAGGGTGCACTCCTCATTGACGGAGGGGGCACTCCTTTGTGACGGGGGGCACTCCTCATTGACAGGGGGCACTCCTCATTGACAGTGGGCACTCCTAGTTGTCAGCGGGCGCCCCTCATTGACAAGGAGCACTCCACATTGACAGGGGGTACCCCTCATTGAAAGGGAGCACTCCTCATTGACAGGGGGCACCCCTCATTGACCGGGGGGACTCCTCATTGACACCGGGCACTTCTCATTGACAGGGCGCACTCCTCATTGAGGGGGGGATGTGCATTCCTTATTGACCGGGGGCACATCTGATTTACAGGGGGCACTCCTCATTGACAAGGGGTACTCCTCATTGACAGGGCCACTCCTCATTGACAGGGGGTCTCCTCATTTACAGGGGGCACTCCTCATTGACACGGGGTACTCCTCATTGACAGGGCCACTCCTCATTGACAGGGGGGTCTCCTCAGTGACAGAGGGCACTTCTCATTGACTGAGGGCACTCCTCATTGACGGGTGGGGGCACTCCTCATTGACGGGGGGAACTCCTCATTGACAGGGGGTACACTTTATAGACGGGGGGCGCTCGTCATTGACAGGGGACAGTCCTCATTGACAGGGGTCATTCGTTATTGACGGGGGGGACTGCTAAATGATAGGGGGACTCCTAATTTACAGCGGTCACTCCTCATTGCCTGTGGGGCACTCCTCATTTACAGGGTTAATCCTCTTTGACAGGGGTCGCTCATCATTGACAGGGGGCACTCCTCACTGACGGAGGCACTCCTCATTGACAGAGGGCACTCCTCGTTGACAGCGGTTACTCCTCATTGACAGGGGGCAATCCTCATTGAGAGGGGTACTCCTCATTGACAGGGCGCTCTCCTTATTGACAGGGGGCCCTCCTCATTGACAGGGGGCACTCCTCATTGACGGGTGGGGGCACTCCTCATTGACGGGTGGGGGCACTGCTCATTGACAGGGGATACACTTTATAGACGGGGGGCACTGCGTATTGACAGGGGGCCCTCCTCATTGACAGCGGGCACTTCTCATTAACAGCGGGCACTCCTCATTGAGGGGGGGATGTGCATTCCTTATTGACCGGGGGCACATCTCATTTACAGGGGGCACTCCTCATTGACACGGGGTACTCCTCATTGACAGGGCCACTCCTCATTGACAGGGGGGTCTCCTCATTGACAGAGGGCACTCCTCATTGACAGGGGGTACTGCTCATTGGCCTGGGCACTCTGCATTGACAGGGTGCAATCCTCATTGACAGGGGGCAGTCCACATTTACAGGGGGCACTCATTGTTGAAAGCGGTCACTCCCCATTGACAGGGGGCCCTCCGCACTGACAGAGGGCAATACCCATTGACACGGGGCACTCCTCATTGACAGGCGGCACTCCTCATTGACAGGGGGCACTCCTCATTGACAGCGCGCCCTCCTCATTGACAGGGGGTACTCCTCATTTACAGGGGGCACTCCTCATTGACAGAGGGCACTCCTCATTGACAGGGGGTACTCCTCATTGACAGGGGGCTCTCCGCATTGACAGGGGGCACTCCTCATTGACAGGGGGCACTCCCCGTTGGCAGGGGGCAAAACCCATTGACAGGGGGAACTCCTCATTGACAGGGGACACTCCTCATTGACAGGGGGCACTCCTCATTGACAGGTGGCACTGCTCATTGACGGGGGGGGGGCACTCCTTATTTACGGGGGTGCACTCCTCATTGACAGGGGGCACTCCTCATTTACAGTGGGCACTCCTAGTTGTCAGCGGGCGCTCCTCATTGACAGGGGGCACTCCTCATTGACGGGGTTACCACTCATTGACAGGGAGCACTCCTCATTGACAGCGGCACTCCTCATTGACAGGGGGCACTCCTCATTGTCAGGGGGCACTCCCCATTGACAGGGGGCAAAACCTATTGACAGGGTGCACTCCTCATTGACAGAGGGCAATCCACATTGACAGGGGGCACTCATAGTTGATAGCGGTCACTACACATTGACAGTGGGCACTCCTCATTGACAGGGGGACTCCTCATTGACAGAGGGCACTCCTCGCTGAAATCGGGCACTCCTCATTGACAGCGGGCAGTCCACATTGACAGGGGGCATTCCTCATTGACAGGGGGAACTCCTCATTGACAGCGGGAACTCCTCATTGACGGGGGCACTCCTCGTTGACAGGGGGCACGCCTCATTGACAGGGGGTACCCCTCATTGACAGGAGGCACTCCTCATTGACTGGGAGCACTCCTCATTGACACGGGGCACTCCTCATTGACAGAGGGCACTCCTCATTGACAGCGGGCACTCCTCATTGACATGGGACAGTCCTCATTGACAGGGGGCACACGTCATTGACAGGGGCTACTCGTCATTGACAGAGGGCACTCCTCATTGACAGAGGGCACTCCTCATTGACAGGGGGCACTCCTCATTGTCAGGGGGCACTCCCCATTGACAGGGGGCAAAACCTATTGACAGGGTGCACTCTTCATTGACAGGGGGCAGTCCACATTGACAGGGGGCACTCATAGTTGATAGCGGTCACTACACATTGACAGTGGGCACTCCTCATTGACAGGGGGAACTCCTCATTGATAGCGGGAACTCTTCATTGACAGGGGGCACTCCTCGTTGACAGGGGGCACTCGTCATTGACAGGGGGCAATACCCATTGACACGGGGCACTCCTCATTGACAGGGGGCAGTCCTCACTGGCAGGGATCAATCCTCATTGACAGGGGGCACTCCTCATTGACAGCGGGCACTCCTCATTGAAGGGGGCAGTCCTCATTGACAGGGGGCAGTCCTCATTGAGAGGGGGTACTCCTCATTGACAGGGGCACTGCTCATTGACAAGCGGCACTCGTCATTGACTTCGGGAACTTCTCATTGACAAGGGGCACTCCTCATTTACGGGAGGGGGTGCACTCCTTATTGACCGGGGGCACCTCTCATTGACAGGGGGCTCTCCTCATTGACAGGGGGTACTCCTCATTGACAGGGGTCACTCCTCATTGTTAGGGGGGTCACCTCATTGACAGGGGGGTCTCCTCATTGAGGCGTGGGAGGACTTGTCATTGACGTGGGGCACTCCTCATTGACAGGGGGTACACATTATAGACGGGTGGGCGCTCCTCATTGACAGGGGACACTCCTCATTGACAGGGGTCATTCGTCATTGACGGGGGGGAATGCTCAATGATGCGGGGGACTCCTAATGTACAGCGGTCACTCCTCATAGACGGTGGGGCACTCCTCATTTACAGGCTTACTACTCATTGATAGTGGGCTTCCTCATTGACGGAGGCACTCCTCATTGACAGGGGGCACTCCTCAGTGACAGACGGTACTCCTAGTTGGCAGCGGGCACTCCTCATTGACAGGGGGCATTCCTCATTGACAGGGGGTACTCTTCATTGACAGGGGTCACTCCTCATTGACAGGGGGCACTCCTAGTTGTCAGCAGGCGCTCCTCATTGACAGGGGGTACCCCTCATTGACAGAGGGCACTCCTCATTGACAGAGGGCACTCCTCATTGACAGGGGGTACTCCTCATTGACAGGGGGCTCTCCTCATTGACAGGGGGAACTCCTCATTGACAGGGAGCACTCCCCATTGACAGGGGGCAAAACCCATTGACAGGGTGCACTCCTCATTGACAGGGGGCACTCCTCATTGACGGCGGGGGCACTCCTTATTGACGGGGGGGCTCTCCTCATTGACAGGGGGCACTCCTCATTGACAGTGGACACTCCTAGTTGTCAGCGGGCGCTCCTCATTGACAGGGGGCACTCCTCATTGCCAGGGGTCACTCCTCCTTGACCGGGGTCACTCCTCATTGACAGAGGGCACTCCTCATTGACAGCCGCACTCCTCATTGACAGAGTGCACTCCTCATTGACAGCGGGCAAACGTCATTGACAGGGGGCACTCCTCATTGACAGGGGGCACTCCTCATTGACAGGTGTTACTCCTCATTGACAAGGGCACAGCTCATTGACAGTGGGCATTCCTCATTGACAGGGGGTTCTCCTCATTGACAGGGACCACTCCTCATTGACAGGGGGGTCTCCGCATTAACAGAGGGCACTCCTCATTGACAGGGGATACTCCTCATTGACAGGGGGTACTCCTCATTTACAGGGGGCACTCCTCATTGACAGAGGGCACTCCTCATTGACAGGGGGTACTCCTCATTGACAGGGGCACCCCTCATTGACAGGGGGCACTCCTCATTGACAGGGGGCACTCCCCATTGACAAGGGGCAAAACCCATTGACAGGGGGTCTCCTCATTGACGGGGGGGGCACTCCTTATTGACGGGGGGGGGCACTCCTCATTGACAGGGGGCACTCCTCATTGACAGTGGGCACTCTTTGTTGTCAGCGGGCGCTCCTCATTGACAGGGGGCAGTCCTCATTGACGGGGTTACCCCTCATTGACAGGGAGCACTCCTCATTGACAGGGGGCACTCCTCATTGACCGGGGGCACTGCTCATTGACGGAGGGCACTCCTCATTGACAGCGGCACTCCTTATTGACGGAGTGCACTCATCATTGACAGCGGGCAAACGTCATTGACAGGGGCCACTCATCTTTGACAAGGGGCACTCCTCATTTACAGGTTGACGCCTCATTTCCAGGGTTACTCCTCATTGACGTGGGGGCACTTCTCATTGACGGGGCACTCCTCATTCACATAGGGCCCTCCCCATTGACAGGGGGCAAATCCCATTGAGAGGGTGCACTCCTCATTGACAGGGGGCAGTCCACTTTGACAGGGGGCACTCATAGCTGATAGCGGTCACTCCACATTTACAGGGGGCCCTCCGCAGAGACAGAGGGCAATACCCATTGACACGGGGCACTCCACATTGACAGGGGGCACTCCACATTGACAGGGGGCACTCCTCATTGACAGGGGGCACTCCTCATTGAAAGCGGGCACTCCTCAATGAAAGGGGGCACTCCTCATCGACAGGGGGCACTCCTCATTGACAGGGGGTACTCCTCATTGACGGGGCACTGTTCATTGACAGAGGGCACTCCACATTGACAGCGCGCACGTCTCATTGACAGGGGGCACTCCTCATTGACAGTGGGTACTCCTCATTGACAGGGGCCACTCCTCATTGACAGGGGGTTTACTCCTCATTGGCGTGGGCACTCTGCATTGACAGGTTGCACACCTCATTAACGGGGGCACTCCTCATTGACTGCAGGCACTCCTCATGGACAGGGCAAACTCATTGAAAAAGGGCACTTCTCATTGACAGGGGGTACTCTTCATAGAAGGGGGGGGCACTTCTCATTGACAGAGGGCACTCCTCATTAACGGGTGGGGGCACTCCTCATTGACGGGGGGCACTCCTCATTGACAGGGGGTACACTTTATAGACGGGAGGCGCTCGTCATTGATAGGGGACAGTCCTCATTCACAGGGGTCATTCGTCATTGACGGGGGGGCTTGCTCCATGATGGGGGGGACTCCTAATTTACAGCGGTCACTCCTCATTGACTATGGGGCACTCCTCATTTACACGGTTACTCCTCATTGACAGGGGGCTCTCATCATTGACAGGGGGCACTCCTCAGTGACGGAGGCACTCCTCATTGACAGAGGGCACTCCTAGTTGACAGCGGTGACTCCTCATTGACAGGGGGCAATCCTCATTGACAGGGGGTACTCCACATTGACAGGGGGCTCTCTTTATTTATAGGGGGCACTCCTCATTGACAGGGGGCACTTCTCATTGAGAGGGCGCACTCCACATTGAGGGGTGGTGTGCATTCCATATTGACCGTGGGCACATCTCATTGACAGGGGGCACTCCTCATTGACACGGGTTACTCCTCATTGACAGGGCCACTCCACATTGACAGGGGGGTCTCCTCATTGACAGAGGGCACTCCTCATTGACAGGGGGTACTCCTCATTGGCGCGGGCACTCTGCATTGACAGGCTGCACTCCTCATTGACAGGGGGCAGTCCACATTGACAGGGGGCACTCAAAGTTGAGAGCGGTCACTCCACATTGACAGGGGGCCCTCCGCATTGACAGAGGGCAATACCCATTGACACGGGGCAGTCCTCATTGACAGGGGGCACTCCTCATTGACAGGGGACACTCATCATTGACAGCGGGCACTCGTCATTGAAAGTGGGCACTCCTCATTGACAGGGGGCACTCCTCATTGACAGGCGTTACTCCTCATTGACAAGGGCACAGCTCATTGAGAGTGGGCATTCCTCATTGACAGGGGGTTCTCCTCATTGACAGGGGCCACTCCTCATTGACAGGGGGATCTCCTCATTGACAGGGGGTACTCCTCATTGGCGAGGGCACTCTTCATTGACAGAGGGCACTGCTCATTGACCGGGGGCTTTCGTCATTGACGGGGGGCACTCCTCATTGACAGCGGGCAAACGTCATTGACATGGGTCACTCATCTATGACAAGGGTCACTCCTCATTTACAGGGTGACGCCTCATTTCCAGGGTTACTCCTCATTGACGGGGGGCACTTCTCATTGACGGGGCACTCCTCATTGACATAGGGCCCTCCCCATTGACAGGGGGCAAATCCCATTGACAGGGTGCACTCCTCATTGACAGGGGGCAGTCCACATTGACAGCGGGCACTCATAGTTGATAGCGGTCACTCCACATTGACAGGGGGCCCTCCGCAGAGACAGAGGGCAATACCCATTGACACGGGGCACTCCACATTGACAGGGGGCACTCCACATTGACAGGGGGCACTCCTTATTGATAGGGGGCACTCCTCATTGAAAGCGGGCACTCCTCATTGAAAGGGGGCACTCCTCATCGACAGGGGGCACTCCTCATTGACAGGGGGTACTCCTCATTGACGGGGCACTGTTCATTGACAGCGGGCACTCCACATTGACAGCGGGCACGTCTCATTGACAGGGGGCACTCCACATTGACGGGAGTGTGTGCATTCCTTATTGACCGGTTGCATTTCTCATTGACAGGGGGCACTCCTCATTGACAGGGGGTACTCCTCATTGACAGGGGCCACTCCTCATTGACAGGGGGATCTCCTCATTGACAGGGGGCACTCCTCATTGACAGGGGGTACTCCTCATTGGCGTTGGCACTCTGCATTGACAGGGTGCACACCTCATTAACAGGGGGCACTCCTCATTGACAGCAGGCACTCCTCATGGACAGGGCAAACTCACTGAAAAGGGGCACTTCCTATTGACAGGGGGTACTCTTCATAGAAGGGGGGGGGTCACTTCTCATTGACAGAGGGCACTACCCATTGACGGGGGGGCATTCCTTATTGACGGGGGGGGCACTCCTCATTGACAGGGGGCACTCCTCATTGACAGTGGGCACTCCTAGTTGTCAGCGGGCGCTCCTCATTGACAGGGGGCACTCCTCATTGACGGGGGTACCCCTCATTGACAGGGAGCACTCCTCATTGACAGGGGTCACTCCTCATTGACCGGGGGCACTCCTCATTGACAGAGGGCACTCCTCATTGACAGCGGCACTCCTCATTGACGGAGTGCGCTCCTCATTGACAGCGGGCAAACGTCATTGACATGGGTCACTCATCTTTGACAAGGGTCACTCCTCATTTACAGGGTGACGCCTCATTTCCAGGGTTACTCCTCATTGACGGGGGGCACTTCTCATTGACGGGGTACTCCTCATTGACATAGGGCCCTCCCCATTGACAGGGGCAAATCCCATTGACAGGGTGCACTCCTCATTGACAGGGGCCACTCCTCATTGATAGGGGGGTCTCCTCATTGACAGGGGGCACTCCTCATTGACAGCAGGCACTCCTCATGGACAGGGCAAACTCACTGAAAAGGGGCACTTCTCATTGACAGGGGGTACTCTTCATAGAAGGCGGGGTCACTTCTCATTGACAGAGGGCACTACTCATTGACGGGTGGGGCACTCCTCATTGACGGGGGGCACTCCTCATTGACAGGGGGTACACTTTATAGACGGGGGGGCGCTCATCATTGACAGGGGACAGTCCTCATTGACAGGGGTCATTCGTCATTGAAGGGGGGACTGCTCAATGATGGGGGGGACACTAATTTACAGCGGTCACTCCTCATTGACTGTGGGGCACTCCTCATTTACACGGTTACTCCTCATTGACAGGGGGCTCTCATCATTGACGGGGGCACTCCTCACTGACGGAGGCACTCCTCATTGACAGGGGGCAATCCTCATTGACAGGGGGTGCTCCTCATTGACAGGGGGCTCTCCTTATTGACAGGGGGCACTCCTCATTGACAGGGGGCAATCCTGATTGACGGGGGGGACTCCTCATTGACAGCGGGCACATCTCATTGACAGAGGGCACTCCTCATTGAAAGGGGGTTCTCCTCATTGACACGGGGTACTCCTTATTGACAGGGCCACTCCCCATTGACAGGGGGGTCTCCTCATTGACAGAGGGCACTCCTCATTGACAGGGGGTACACCTCATTGGCGTGGGCACTCTGCATTGACAGGGTGCACTCCTCATTGACAGGGGGCAGTCCACATTTACATGGGGCACTCATAGTTGAAAGCGGTCACTCCACATTGATAGGGGGCTCTCCGCATTGACAGCGGGCAATGCCAATTGACACGGGGCACTCCTCATTGACAGGGGGCACTCATTGAGAGGGGGCACTCCTCATAGACAGCGGGCACTCCTCATTGGCGTGGGCACTCTGCATTGACAGCGGGCACTGCTCATTGACCGGGGGCTTTCGTCATTGACAGGGGGCACTCCTCATTGACAGGGGGGTCTCCTCATTGACAGAGGGCACTCCTAATTGACAGGGGGTACTCCTCATTGACAGGGTGACTCCTCATTGACAGGGGGCACTCCTCATTGACAGAGGGCACTCCTCATTGACAGGGGGTATTCCCCATTGACAGGGGGCACTCCTCATTGACAGGGGGCACTCCTCATTGACAGGGGCACTCCCCATTGACAGGGGGCAAAACCCATTGACAGCGGGCACTCCTCATTGACAGGGGGCACTCCTCATTGACTGGGGGCATTCCTCATTGAAAGGGTGCACTCCTCATTGACGGAGGGGGCACTCCTTTGTGACGGGGGGCACTCCTCATTGACAGGGGGCACTCCTCATTGACAGTGGGCACTCCTAGTTGTCAGCGGGCGCCCCTCATTGACAAGGAGCACTCCACATTGACAGGGGGTACCCCTCATTGAAAGGGAGCACTCCTCATTGACAGGGGGCACCCCTCATTGACCGGGGGGACTCCTCATTGACACCGGGCACTTCTCATTGACAGGGCGCACTCCTCATTGAGGGGGGGATGTGCATTCCTTATTGACCGGGGGCACATCTGATTTACAGGGGGCACTCCTCATTGACAAGGGGTACTCCTCATTGACAGGGCCACTCCTCATTGACAGGGGGTCTCCTCATTTACAGGGGGCACTCCTCATTGACACGGGGTACTCCTCATTGACAGGGCCACTCCTCATTGACAGGGGGGTCTCCTCAGTGACAGAGGGCACTTCTCATTGACTGAGGGCACTCCTCATTGACGGGTGGGGGCACTCCTCATTGACGGGGGGAACTCCTCATTGACAGGGGGTACACTTTATAGACGGGGGGCGCTCGTCATTGACAGGGGACAGTCCTCATTGACAGGGGTCATTCGTTATTGACGGGGGGGACTGCTAAATGATAGGGGGACTCCTAATTTACAGCGGTCACTCCTCATTGCCTGTGGGGCACTCCTCATTTACAGGGTTAATCCTCTTTGACAGGGGTCGCTCATCATTGACAGGGGGCACTCCTCACTGACGGAGGCACTCCTCATTGACAGAGGGCACTCCTCGTTGACAGCGGTTACTCCTCATTGACAGGGGGCAATCCTCATTGAGAGGGGTACTCCTCATTGACAGGGCGCTCTCCTTATTGACAGGGGGCCCTCCTCATTGACAGGGGGCACTCCTCATTGACGGGTGGGGGCACTCCTCATTGACGGGTGGGGGCACTGCTCATTGACAGGGGATACACTTTATAGACGGGGGGCACTGCGTATTGACAGGGGGCCCTCCTCATTGACAGCGGGCACTTCTCATTAACAGCGGGCACTCCTCATTGAGGGGGGGATGTGCATTCCTTATTGACCGGGGGCACATCTCATTTACAGGGGGCACTCCTCATTGACACGGGGTACTCCTCATTGACAGGGCCACTCCTCATTGACAGGGGGGTCTCCTCATTGACAGAGGGCACTCCTCATTGACAGGGGGTACTCCTCATTGGCCTGGGCACTCTGCATTGACAGGGTGCAATCCTCATTGACAGGGGGCAGTCCACATTTACAGGGGGCACTCATTGTTGAAAGCGGTCACTCCCCATTGACAGGGGGCCCTCCGCACTGACAGAGGGCAATACCCATTGACACGGGGCACTCCTCATTGACAGGCGGCACTCCTCATTGACAGGGGGCACTCCTCATTGACAGCGCGCCCTCCTCATTGACAGGGGGTACTCCTCATTTACAGGGGGCACTCCTCATTGACAGAGGGCACTCCTCATTGACAGGGGGTACTCCTCATTGACAGGGGGCTCTCCGCATTGACAGGGGGCACTCCTCATTGACAGGGGGCACTCCCCGTTGGCAGGGGGCAAAACCCATTGACAGGGGGAACTCCTCATTGACAGGGGACACTCCTCATTGACAGGGGGCACTCCTCATTGACAGGTGGCACTGCTCATTGACGGGGGGGGGCACTCCTTATTTACGGGGGTGCACTCCTCATTGACAGGGGGCACTCCTCATTTACAGTGGGCACTCCTAGTTGTCAGCGGGCGCTCCTCATTGACAGGGGGCACTCCTCATTGACGGGGTTACCACTCATTGACAGGGAGCACTCCTCATTGACAGCGGCACTCCTCATTGACAGCGGGCAAACGTCATTAACAGGGGACACTCATCTTTGGCAAGTGGCACTCCTCGTTTACAGGGTGACGCCTCATTTCCAGGGTTACTCCTCATTGACGGGTGGCACTTCTCATTGACGGGGCACTCCTCATTGACATCGGGCCCTCCCCATTGACAGGGGGCAAAACCAGTTGACATGGTGAACTCCTCATTGACAGGGGGCACTCCACATTGACAGGGGGCACTCATAGTTGATAGCGGTCACTCCACATTGACAGTCGGCCCTCCGCAGAGACAGAGGGCAATACCCATTGACACGGGGCACTCCACATTGACAGGGCGCACTCCACATTGACTGGGGGCACTCCTCATTGGCAGGGGGCACTCCTCATTGACAGCGGGCACTCCTCATTGAAAGGGGGCACTCCTCATTGACAGGGTGCACTCCTCATTGACAGGGGGTACTCCTCATTGACGGGGCACTGTTCATTGACAGCGGGCACGTCACATTGACAGGGGGCACTCCTCATTGACGGGAGGGTTTGCATTCCTTATTGACCGGGGGCACTTCTCATTGACAGGGGGCACTCCACATTGACAGGGCCCACTCCTCATTGACAGGGTGCACTCCTCATTGACAGGGAGTACTCCTCATTGACGGGGCACTGTTCATTGACAGAGCGCACTCTACATTGACAGCGGGCACGTCACATTGACAGTGGGCACTCCTCATTGACGGGTGGGGGCACTACTGATTGACGGGGGGCACGCCTCATTGACAGGGGGTACACTTTATAGACGGGGGGCGCTCGTCATTGACAGGGGACAGTCCTCATTGACAGGGGTCATTCGTCATTGACCGGGGGGACTGCTAAATGATGGGGGGGACTCCTAATTTACAGCGGTCACTCCTCATTGACTGTGGGGCACTCCTCATTTACAGGGTTAATCCTAATTGACAGGGGGCTCTCATCATTGATAGGGGGCACTCCTCACTGACGGAGGCACTCCTCATTGACAGAGGGCACTCCTAGTTGACAGCGGTTACTGCTCATTGACAGGGGGCAATCATCATTGACAGGGGGTACTCCTCATTGACAGGGGGCTCTCCTTATTGTCAGGGGGCCCTCCTCATTGAGAGCGGGTACTCCTCATTGACGGGTGGGGGCACTCCTCATTGACGGGGGGCACTCCTCATTGACAGGGGGTACACTTTATAGACGGGGGGCGCTCGTCATTGACAGGGGAGAGTCCTCATTGACAAGGGCCATTCGTCATTGACGGGGGGGGACTGCTAAATAATGGGGGGGGGACTCCTAATTTACAGCGGTCACTCCTCATTGACTGTGGGGCACTCCTCATTTACAGGGTTAATCCTCATTGACAGGGAGCTCTCATCATTGACAGGGGGCACTCCTCACTGACGGAGGCACTCCTCATTGACAGAGGGCACTCCAAGTTGACAGCGGGCAATCCTCATTGACAGGGGGCAATCCTCATTGACAGGGGGTACTCCTCATTGACAGGGGATTCTCCGTATTGACAGGGGGACCTCCTCATTGACAGGGGGCACTCCTCATTGACGGGGGGGACTCCTCATTGACAGCGGGCACTTCGCATTGACAGGGGGCACTCCTCATTGAGGGGGGATGTGCATTCCTTATTGACGGGGGCACATCTCATTTACAGGGGGCACTCCTCATTGACACGGGGTACTCCTCATTGACAGGGCCACTCCTCATTGACAGGGGGGTCTCCTCATTGGCAGAGGGCACTCCACATTGACAGGGTGCACTCGTCATTGACAGTGGGCAGTCCACATTTAGAGGGGGTACTCATAGTTGATAGCGGTCTCTCCACATTGACAGGAGGCCCTCCGCATTGACAGAGGGCAATACCCATTGACACGGGGCACGCCTCATTGACAGGGGGCACTCCTCATTGACAGCGGGCACTCCTCATTGACAGAGGGTGCTCCTCATTGACAGGGTGTACTCCTCATTTACAGGGGGCTCTCCTCATTGACAGAGGGCACTCCTCATTGACAGGGGGTACTCGCATTGACAGGGGGCACTCCTCATTGACAGGGGGCACTCCTCATTGACAGGGGGAATCCCCGTTGACAGGGGGCAAAACCCATTGACAGGGGGCACTCCTCATTGACAGGGGGCACTCCTCATTGACAGGGGGGACTCCTCATTGACAGGTGACACTCCTCAATGACGGGGGGGGCACTCCTTATTGACGGGGGGGCACTCCCCATTGACAGGGGGCTCTCCTCATTGACCGGGGGCCCTCATCATTGACAGGGGGCACTCCCCGTTGACAGGGGGCAAAACCCATTGACAGGGGGAACTCCTCATTGACAGGGGCACTCCTCATTGACAGGTGGCACTCCGCATTGACGGGGGGCACTCCTTATTTACGGGGGTGCACTCCTCATTGACAGGGGGCACTCCTCATTTACAGTGGGCACTCCTAGTTGCCAGCGGGCGCTCCCCATTGACAGGGGGAACTCCTCATTGACGGGGTTACCACTCATTGACAGGGAGCACTCCTCATTGACAGCGGCACTCCTCAATGACAGAGTGCACTCCTCATTGACAGCGGGCAAACGTCATTGACAGGGGACACTCATCTTTGACAAGTGGCACTCGTCATTTACAGGGTGACGCCTCATTTCCAGGGTTACTCCTCATTGACGGGGGGCACTTCTCATGGACGGGGCACTCCTCATTGACATAGGGCCCTCCCCATTGACTGGGGGCAAAACCCATTGACATGGTGAACTCCACATTGACAGGGGGCAGTCCACATTGACAGGGGGCACTCAGTGTTGATAGCGGTCACTCCACAATGACAGGGGGCCCTCCGCAGAGACAGAGGGCAATACCCATTGACACGGGGCACTCCACATTGACAGGGCGCACTCCTCATTGACTGGGGGCTCTCCTCATTGGCAGGGGGTACTCCTCATTGACAGCGGGCACTCCTCATTGAAAGGGGCACTCCTCATTGACAGGGTGCACTCCTCATTGACAGGGGGTACTCCTCATTGACGGGGCACTGTTCATTGACAGAGGGCACTCCACATTGACAGCGGGCATGTCACATTGACAGGGGGCACTCCTCATTGACGGGAGGGTTTGCATTCCTTATTGACCGGGGGCACTTCTCATTGACGGGGGGCACGCCTCATTGACAGGGGGTACACTTTATAGACGGGGGGCGCTCGTCATTGACAGGGGACAGTCCTCATTGACAGGGGTCATTCGTCATTGACGGGGGGGACTGCTAAATGATGGGGGGGACTCCTAATTTACAGCGGGCACTCCTCATTGACTGTGGGGCACTCCTCAATTACAGGGTTAATCCTCATTGACAGGGGGCTCTCATCATTGACAGGGGGCACTCCTCACTGACGGAGGCACTCCTAATTGACAGAGGGCACTCCAAGTTGACAGCGGTTACTGGTCATTGACAGGGGCAATCCTCATTGACAGGGGGTACTCCTCATTGACAGGGGGCTCTCCTTCTTGACAGGGGGCCCACCTCATTGACAGGGGGCACTCCTCATTGACGGGTGGGGGCACTCCTCATTGACGGGGGGCACTCCTCATTGACAGGGGGTACACTTTATAGACGGGGGGCGCTCGTCATTGACAGGGGGCAGTCCTCAATGACAAGGGTCATTCGTCATTGACGGGGGGGACTGCTAAATAATGGGGGGGACTCCTAATTTACAGCGGTCACTCCTCATTGACTGTGGGGCACTCCTCAATTACAGGGTTATTCCTCATTGACAGGGGGCTCTCATCATTGACAGGGGGCACTCATCACTGACGGAGGCACTCCTCATTGACAGAGGGCACTCCTAGTTCACAGCGGGCACTCCTCATTGACAGGGGGACCTCCTCATTGACAGGGGGCACTCCTCATTGACGGGGTGGTCTCCTCATTGACAGCGGGCACTTCTCATTGATAGGGGGCACTCCTCATTGAGGGGGGATGTGCATTCCTTATGATCCGGGGGCACATCTCATTTACAGGAGGCACTCCTCATTGACACGGGGTACTCCTCATTGACAGGGCCACTTCTCATTGACAGGGGGGTCTCCTCATTGGCAGAGGGCACTCCACATTGACAGGGGGTACTCCTCATTGGCGTGGGCACTCTGCATTGACAGGGTGCACTCCTAATTGACAGGGGGCAGTCCACATTTACAGGGGGCACTCATAGTTGATAGCGGCCACGCCACATTGACAGGTGGCCCTCCGCATTGACAGAGGGCAATACCCATTGACACGGGGCACTCCTCATTGACAGGTGGCACTCCTCATTGACGGGGGGGCACTCATTATTTACGGGGGTGCACTCCTCATTGACAGGGGGCACTCCTCATTTACAGTGGGCACTCCTAGTTGTCAGCGGGCGCTCCCCATTGACAGGGGGCACTCCTCATTGACGGGGTTACCACTCATTGACAGGGAGCACTCCTCATTGACAGCGGTACTCCTCATTGACAGAGTGCACTCCTCATTGACAGGGGGCACTCCTCATTGACAGCGGGTACTCCTCATTAACAGGGGGTACTCTTCATTGACAGGGTGTACTCCTCATTTACAGGGGGCACTCCTCATTGACAGAGGGCACTCCTCATTGACAGGGGGTACTCGGCATTGACAGGGGGCACTCCTCATTGACAGGGGGGACTTCTCATTAACAGGGGGCACTCCGCGTTGACAGGGGGCAAAACCCATTGACAGGGGGCACTCCTCATTGACGGGGGCACTCCTCATTGACAGGGGGCACTCCTCATTGACAGGTGGCACTCCTCATTGACGGGGGGGGCACTCCTTATTGACGGGGGGGGGCACTCCTCATTGACAGGGGGCACTCCTCATTGACAGTGGACACTCCTAGTTGTCAGCGGGCGCTCCTCATTGACAGGGGGCACTCCTCATTGACGGGGGTACGCCTCACTGACAGGGAGCACTCCTCATTGACAGGGGGCACCCCTCATTGACAGGGGGGACTCCTCATTGACAGCGGGCACATCTCATTGACAGGGGGCACTCCTCATTGAGGGGGGGATGTGCATTCCTTATTAACCGGGGGCACATCTCATTTACAGTGGGCACTCCTCATTGACACGGGGTACTCCTCATTGACAGGGCCACTCCTCATTGACAGGGGGGTCTCCTCATTGACAGAGGGCACTCCTCATTGACAGGGGGCACTACTCATTGAGGGGAGGATGTGCATTCCTTATTGACCGGGGGCACATCTCATTTCCAGGGGGCACTCCTCATTGACACGGGGTACTCCTCATTGACAGGGCCACTCCTCATTGACAGGGGAGTCTCCTCATTGACAGAGGGCACTTCTCATTGACTGAGGGCACTCCTCATTGACGGGTGGGGGCACTCCTCATTGACGGGGGGCACTCCTCATTGACAGGGGGTACACCTTATAGACGGGGGGCGCTCGTCATTGACAGGGGACATTCCTCATTGACAGGGGCCATTCGTCATTGACGGGGGGGACTGCTCAATGATGGGGGGTACTCCTAATTTACAGCGGTCACTCCTCATTGACAGAGGGCACTCCCCATTGACAGGGGGCACTCCTCATTGACAGGGGGCACTCCCCATTGACAGGGGGCACTCCCCGTTGACAGCGGGCACTCCTCATTGACAGGGGGCACTCCTCATTGACGGGGGGACTCCTCCTTGACAGCGGGCACATCTCATTGACAGGGGGCACTCCTCAGTGACACGGGGTACTCCTCATTGACAGGGCCACTCCCCATTGACAGGCGGGTCTCCTCATTGACAGAGGGCACTCCTCATTGACAGGGGGTACACCTCATTGGCGTGGGCACTCTGCATTGACAGAGTGCACTCCTCATTGACAGGGGGCAGTCCACATTTACAGGGGGCACTCATAGTTGATAGCGGTCACTCCACATTGACAGGGGGCCCTCCGCATTGACAGAGGGCAATACCCTTTGACACAGGGCCCTCCCCAGAGACAGAGGGCAATACCCATTGACACGGGGCACTCCACATTGACAGGACGCACTACTCATTGACTGGGGGCACTCCTCATTGGCAGGGGGCACTCCTCATTGACAGCGGGCACTCCTCATTGAAAGGGGGTACTCCTCATTGACAGGGTGCACTCCTCATTGACAGTGGGTACTCCTCATTGACGGGGCACTGTTCATTGACAGAGGGCACACAACATTGACAGCGGGCACGTCACATTGACAGGGGGCACTCCTCATTGACGGGAGGGTTTGCATTCCTTATTGACAGGGGGTACTCCTCATTGACGGGGCACTGTTCATTGACAGAGGGCACTCCTCATTGACAGGGGGCTCTCCTTATTGACAGGGGGCCCTCCTCATTGACAGGGGGCACTCCTCATTGACGAGTGGGGGCACTCCTCATTGACGGGGGGCACTCCTCATTGACAGGGGGTACACTTTATAGACGGGGGGCGCTCGTCATTGACAGGGGACAGTCCTCATTGACAAGGGTCATTCGTCATTGACGGGGGGGACCGCTAAATAATGGGGGGGACTCCTAATTTACGGCGGTCACTCCTCATTGACTGTGGGGCACTCCTCATTTACAGGATTAATCCTCATTGACAGGGGGCTCTCATCATTGACAGGGGGCACTCCTCACTGACGGAGGCACTCATCATTGACAGAGTGCACTCCTCGTTGACAGCGGGCACTCCCCATTGACAGGGGGCAATCCTCATTGACAGGGGGTACTCCTCATTGACAGGGTGCTCTCCGTATTGACAGGGGGACCTCCTCATTGACAGGGGGCACTCCTCATTGACGGGGAGGACTCCTCGTGACAGCGGGCACTTCTCATTGACAGGGGGCACTCCTCATTGAGGGGGGGATGTGCATTCATTATTGACCGGGGGCACATCTCATTTACAGGGGGCACTCCTCAATGACACGGGGTACTCCTCATTGACAGGGCCACTCCTCATTGACAGGGGGGTCTCCTCATTGGCAGAGGGCAGTCCACATTTACAGGGGGAACTCATAGTTGATAGCGGTCACTCCACATTGACAGGTGGCCCTCCGCATTGACAGAGGGCAATACCCATTGACACTGGGCACTCCTCATTGACAGGGGGCACTCCTCATTGACAGGGGGCACTCCTCATTGATAGCGGGCACTCCTCATTGACGGGGGTACTCCTCATTGACAGGGTGTACTCCTCATTTACAGGGGGCACTCCTCATTGACAGAGGGCACTCCCCATTGACAGGGGGCACTCCTCATTGACAGGGGGCACTCCTCATTGACTGGGGGCACTCCCCGTTGACAGGGGGCAAAACCCATTGACAGGGGGCACTCCTCATTGACAGGGGGCACTCCTCATTGACAGGGGGCACTCCTCATTGATAGGTGGCACTCCTCATTGACGGGGGGGGCACTCCTTATTGACGGGGGGGGCACTCCTCATTGACAGGGGGCACTCCTCATTGTCAGTGGGCACTCCTAGTTGTCAGCGGGCGCTCCTCATTGACAGTGGGCACTCCTCTTTGACAGCGGCACTGCTCATTGACAGAGTGCACTCCTCATTGACAGCGGGCACTCCCCGTTGACAGGGGGCAAAACCCATTGAAAGGGGGCACTCCTCATTGACGGGGGTACCCCTCATTGACAGGGGGCACTCCTCTTTGACAGCGGCACTCCTCATTGACAGAGTGCACTCCTCATTGACAGCGGGCAAACGTCATTGACATGGGACATTCATCTTTGACAAGGGGCACTCCTCATTTACAGGGTGACGCCTCATTTCCAGGGTGACTCCTCATTGACGGGGGGCACTTCTCATTGACGGGGGGCACTTCTCATTGACGGGGCACTCCTCATTGACATAGGGCCCTCTCCATTGACAGGGGGCAAAGCCCATTGACCGGGTGCACTGCACATTGACAGGGGGCAGTCCACATTGAAAGGGGGCACTCATAGTTGATAGCGTTCACTCCACATTGACAGGGTGCCCTCCGCAGAGACAGAGGGCAATACCCATTGACACGGGGCACTCCACATTGACAGGGCGCACTCCTCATTGACAGCGGGCACTCTTCATTGAAAGGGGGCAATCCTCATTGACAGGGGGCACTCCTCATTGACAGGGGGTACTCCTTATTTACACGGTTACTCCTCATTGACAGGGGGCTCTCATCATTGACAGGGGGCACTCCTCACTGACGGAGGCACTCCTCATTGACAGAGGGCAATCCGAGTTGACAGCGGGCACTCCTCATTGACAGGGGGCACTCCTCATTGACGGGGGGACTCCTCCTTGACAGCGGGCACATCTCATTGACAGGGGGCACTCCTCATTGACACGGGGTACTCCTCATTGACAGGACCACTCCCCATTGACAGGCGGGTCTCCTCATTGACAGAGGGCACTCCTCATTGACAGGGGGTACACCTCATTGGCGTGGGCACTCTGCATTGACAGAGTGCACTCCTCATTGACAGGGGGCAGTCCACATTTACAGGGGGCACTCATAGTTGATAGCGGTCACTCCACATTGAAAGGGGGCCCTCCGCATTGACAGAGGGCAATACCCATTGACACAGGGCACTCCTCATTGACAGGGGGCACTCATTGACAGGGGGCACTCCTCATTGACAGCGGGCACTCCTCATTGGCGTGGGCACTCTGCATTGACAGCGGGCACTGCTCATTGACCGGGGGCTTTCGTCATTGACAGGGGGCACTCCTCTTTGACAGGGGGGTCTCCTCATTGACAGAGGGCACTCCTAATTGACAGGGTGTACTCCTCATTGGCAGGGGGTACTTCTCATTGACAGGGGGCAGTCCTCATTGACAGAGGGCACTCCTCATTGACAGGGGGTATTCCCCATTGACAGGGGGCACTCCTCATTGACAGGGGGCACTCGTCATTGACAGGGGGCACTCCTCATTGACGGGGAGGACTCCTCATTGACAGCGGGCACTTCTCATTGACAGGGGGCACTCCTCATTGAGGGGGGGATGTGCATTCCTTCTTGACCGGGGGCACAACTCATTTACAGGGGGCACTCCTCATTGACACGGGGTACTCCTCATTGACAGGGCCTCTCCTCATTGACAGGGGGGTCTCCTCATTGGCAGAGGGCACTCTACATTGACAGGGGGTACTCCTCATTGGCGTGGGCACTCTGCATTGACAGGGTGCACTCCTCATTGACTGGGGGCAGTCCACATTTACAGGAGGAACTCATAGTTGATAGCGGTCACTCCACATTGACAGATGGCCCTCCGCATTGACAGAGGGCAATACCCATTGACACGGGGCACTCCTAATTGACAGAGGGCACTCCCCATTGACAGGGGGCACTCCTCATTGACAGGGGGCACTCCTCATTGACAGGGGGCACTCCCCGTTGACAGGGGGCAAAACCCATTGAAAGGGGGCACTCCTCATTGACAGGGGGCACTCCTCATTGACAGGCGGCACTCCTCATTGACAGGTGGCACTCCTCATTGACGGGGGGGGCACTCCTTATTGACGGGGGGGCACTCCTCATTGACAGGGGGCACTCCTCATTGACAGTGGGCACTCCTAGTTGTCAGCGGGCGCTCCTCATTGACAGGGGGCACTCCTCATTGACGGGGGTACCCCACATTGACAGGGAGCAGTACTCTTTGACAGCGGCACTCCTCATTGACAGAGTGCACTCCTCAGTGACAGCGGGCAAACGTCATTGACATGGGACACTCATCTTTGACAAGGGGCACTCCTCATTTACAGGGTGACGCCTCATTTCCAGGGTGACTCCTCATTGACGGGGGGCACTTCTCATTGACGGGGCCCTCCTCATTGACAGCGGGCACTCTTCATTGAAAGGGGGCACTCCTCATTGACAGGGGGCACTCCTCATTGACAGGGGGTACTCCTCATTTACACGGTTACTCCTCATTGACAGGGGGCTCTCATCATTGACAGGGGGCACTCCTCACTGACGGAGGCACTCCTCATTGACAGAGGGCAATCCTATTCGACAGCGGGCACTCCTCATTGACAGGGTGCAATCCTCATTGACAGAGGGTACTCCTCATTGACAGGGGGCTCTCCTTATTGACAGGGGGCACTCCTCATTGACAGGGGCACTCCTCATTGACGGGGGGACACCTCCTTGACAGCGGGCACATCTCATTGACAGGGGGCACTCCTCATTGACACGGGGTACTCCTCATTGACAGGGCCACTCCCCATTGACAGGGGGTTCTCCTCATTGACAGAGGGCACTCCTCATTTACAGGGGGCACTCATAGTTGATAGCGGTCACTCCACATTGACAGGGGGCCTTCCGCATTGACAGAGGGCAATACCCATTGACACGGGGCACTCCTTATTGACAGGGGGCACTCATTGACAGGGGGCACTCCTCATTAACAGCGGGCACTCCTCATTGGCGTGGGCACTCTGCATTGACAGCGGGCACTGCTCATTGACCGGGGGCTTTCGTCATTGACAGGGGGCACTCCTCTTTGACGGGGGGGTCTCATCATTGACAGAGAGCACTCCTAATTGACAGGGTGTACTCCTCATTGGCAGGGGGTACTTCTCATTGACAGGGGGCACTCCTCATTGACAGAGGGCACTCCTCATTGACAGGGGGCACTCCTCATTGATAGCGGGCAATCCTCATTGACGGGGGTACTCCTCATTGACAGGGTGTACTCCTCATTTACAGGGGGCACTCCTCATTGACAGAGGGCACTCCCCATTGACAGGGGGCACTCCTCATTGACAGGGGGCACTCCTCATTGATAGGGGGCACTCCCCGTTGACAGCGTGCACTCCTCATTGACAGGGGGCACTCCTCATTGACGGGGGGACTCCTCCTTGACAGCGGGCACATCTCATTGACAGGGGGCACTCCTCATTGACACGGGGTACTCCTCATTGACAGGGCCACTCCCCATTGACAGGCGGGTCTCCTCATTGACAGAGGGCACTCCTCATTGACAGGGGGTACACCTCATTGGCGTGGGCACTCTGCATTGACAGAGTGCACTCCTCATTGACAGGGGGCAGTCCACATTTACAGGGGGCACTCATAGTTGATAGCGGTCACTCCACATTGACAGGGGGCCCTCCGCATTGACAGAGGGCAATACCCTTTGACACAGGGCACTCCTCATTGACAGGGGGCACTCATTGACAGGGGGCACTCCTCATTGACAGCGGGCACTCCTCATTGGCGTGGGCACTCTGCATTGACAGCGGGCACTGCTCATTGACCGGGGGCTTTCGTCATTGACAGGGGGCACTCCTCTTTGACAGGGGGTCTCCTCATTGACAGAGGGCACTCCTAATTGACAGGGTGTACTCCTCATTGGCAGGGGGTACTTCTCATTGACAGGGGGCAGTCCTCATTGACAGAGGGCACTCCTCATTGACAGGGGGTATTCCCCATTGACAGGGGGCACTCCTCATTGACAGGGGGCACTCCTCATTGACAGGGGGCACTCCTCATTGACAGGGGGCACTCCTCATTGACGGGGAGGACTCCGCATTGACAGCGGGCACTTCTCATTGACAGGGGGCACTCCTCATTGAGGGGGGGATGTGCATTCCTTCTTGACCGGGGGCACAACTCATTTACAGGGGGCACTCCTCATTGACACGGGGTACTCCTCATTGACAGGGCCTCTCCTCATTGACAGGGGGGTCTCCTCATTGGCAGAGGGCACTCTACATTGACAGGGGGTACTCCTCATTGGCGTGGGCACTCTGCATTGACAGGGTGCACTCCTCATTGACTGGGGGCAGTCCACATTTACAGGAGGAACTCATAGTTGATAGCGGTCACTCCACATTGACAGATGGCCCTCCGCATTGACAGAGGGCAATAACCATTGACACGGGGCACTCCTCATTGACAGAGGGCACTCCCCATTGACAGGGGGCACTCCTCATTGACAGGGGGCACTCCTCATTGACAGGGGGCACTCCCCGTTGACAGGGGGCACTCCTCATTGACAGGTGGCACTCCTCATTGACGGGGGGGGGCACTCCTTATTGACGGGGGTGCACTCCTCATTGACAGGGGGCACTCCTCATTGACAGTGGGCACTCCTAGTTGTCAGCGGGCGCTCCTCATTGACAGGGGGCACTCCTCATTGACGGGGGTACCCCACATTGACAGGGAGCAGTACTCTTTGACAGCGGCACTCCTCATTGACAGAGTGCACTCCTCAGTGACAGCGGGCAAACGTCATTGACATGGGACACTCATCTTTGACAAGGGGCACTCCTCATTTACAGGGTGACGCCTCATTTCCAGGGTGACTCCTCATTGACGGGGGGCACTTCTCATTGACGGGGCCCTCCTCATTGACAGCGGGCACTCTTCATTGAAAGGGGGCACTCCTCATTGACAGGGGGCACTCCTCATTGACAGGGGGTACTCCTCATTTACACGGTTACTCCTCATTGACAGGGGGCTCTCATCATTGACAGGGGGCACTCCTCACTGACGGAGGCACTCCTCATTGACAGAGGGCAATCCTATTCGACAGCGGGCACTCCTCATTGACAGGGTGCAATCCTCATTGACAGAGGGTACTCCTCATTGACAGGGGGCTCTCCTTATTGACAGGGGGCACTCCTCATTGACAGGGGCACTCCTCATTGACGGGGGGACACCTCCTTGACAGCGGGCACATCTCATTGACAGGGGGCACTCCTCATTGACACGGGGTACTCCTCATTGACAGGGCCACTCCCCATTGACAGGGGGTTCTCCTCATTGACAGAGGGCACTCCTCATTTACAGGGGGCACTCATAGTTGATAGCGGTCACTCCACATTGACAGGGGGCCTTCCGCATTGACAGAGGGCAATACCCATTGACACGGGGCACTCCTCATTGACAGGGGGCACTCATTGACAGGGGGCACTCCTCATTAACAGCGGGCACTCCTCATTGGCGTGGGCACTCTGCATTGACAGCGGGCACTGCTCATTGACCGGGGGCTTTCGTCATTGACAGGGGGCACTCCTCCATGACGGGGGGGTCTCATCATTGACAGAGAGCACTCCTAATTGACAGGGTGTACTCCTCATTGGCAGGGGGTACTTCTCATTGACAGGGGGCACTCCTCATTGACAGAGGGCACTCCTCATTGACAGGGGGCACTCCTCATTGATAGCGGGCAATCCTCATTGACGGGGGTACTCCTCATTGACAGGGTGTACTCCTCATTTACAGGGGGCACTCCTCATTGACAGAGGGCACTCCCCATTGACAGGGGGCACTCCTGATTGACAGGGGGCACTCCTCATTGACAGGGGGCACTCCCCGTTGACAGGGGGCAAAACCCATTGACAGGGGGCACTCCTCATTGACAGGGGGCACTCCTCATTGACAGGGGGCACTCCTCATTGACAGGTGGCACTCCACATTGACGGGGGGGCACTCCTTATTGACGGGGGGGCACTCCTCATTGACAGGGGGCACTCCTCATTGACAGTGGGCACTCCTAGTTGTCAGTGGGCGCTCCTCATTGACAGGGGGCACTCCTCATTGACGGGGGTACCCCTCATTGACAGGGAGCACTCCTCTTTGACAGCGGCACTCCTCATTGACAGAGGGCACTCCTCATTGACAGCGGGCAAACGTCATTGACATGGGACACTCATCTTTGACAAGGGGCACTCCTCATTTACAGGGTGACGCCTCATTTCCAGGGTGACTCCTCATTGACGGGGGGCACTTCTCATTGACGGGGCACTCCTCATTGACATAGAGCCCTCCCCATTGACAGGGGGCAAAACCCATTGACCGGGTGCACTGCACATTGACAGGGGGCAGTCCACATTGAAAGGGGGCACTCATAGTTGATAGCGGTCACTCCACATTGACAGGGTGCCCTCCGCAGAGACAGAGGGCAATACCCATAGACACGGGGCACTCCACATTGACAGGGCGCACTCCTCATTGACTGGGGGCACTCCTCATTGACAGGGGGCACTCCTCATTGACAGCGGGCACTCTTCATTGAAAGGGGGCACTCCTCATTGACAGGGGGCACTCCTCATTGACAGGGGGTACACCACATTGACAGGGGGTACACCTCATTGGCGTGGGCACTCTGCATTGACAGAGTGCACTCCTCATTGACAGGGTCAGTCCACATTTACAGGGGGCACTCATAGTTGATAGCGGTCACTCCACATTGACAGGGGGCCCTCCGCATTGACAGAGGGCAATAACCATTGACACGGGGCACTCCTCATTGACAGGGGGCACTCATTGACAGGGGGCACTCCTCATTAACAGCGGGCACTCCTCATTGGCGTGGGCACTCTGCATTGACAGCGGGCACTGCTCATTGACCGGGGGCTTTCGTCATTGACAGGGGGCACTCCTCTTTGACGGGGGGGTCTCATCATTGACAGAGGGCACTCCTAATTGACAGGGTGTACTCCTCATTGGCAGGGGGTACTTCTCATTGACAGGGGGCACTCCTCATTGACAGAGGGCACTCCTCATTGACAGGGGGTATTCCCCATTGACAGGGTGCTCTCCCTATTGACAGCGGGACCTCCTCATTGACAGGGCCACTCCTCATTGACAGAGGGGTCTCCTCATTGGCAGAGGGCACTCCACATTGACAGGGGGTACTCCTCATTGGCGTGGGCACTCTGCATTGACATGGTGCACTCCTCGTTGACAGGGGGCAGTCCACATTTACAGGGGGAACTCATAGTTGATAGCGGTCACTCCACATTGACAGGTGGCCCTCCGCATTGACAGAGGGCAATACCCATTGACACGGGGCACTCCTCATTGACAGGGGGCACTCCTCATTGACAGGGGGCACTCCTCATTGATAGCGGGCACTCCTCATTGACGGGGGTACTCCTCATTGACAGGGTGTACTCCTCATTTACAGGCGGCACTCCTCATTGACAGAGGGCACTCCCCATTGACAGGGGGCTCTCCTCATTGACAGGGGGCACTCCTCATTGACAGGGGGCACTCCCCGTTGACAGGGGGCAAAACCCATTGACAGGGGGCACTCCTCATTGACAGGGGGCACTCCTCATTGACAGGGGGCACTCCTCATTGACAGATGGCACTCCTCATTGACGGGGGGGCACTCCTTATTGACGGGGGGGGGCACTCCTCATTGACAGGGGGCACTCCTCATTGACAGTGGGCACTCCTAGTTGTCAGCGGGCGCTCCTCATTGACAGTGGGCACTCCTCATTGACGGGGGTACCCCTCATTGACAGGGAGCACTCCTCTTTGACAGCGGCACTCCTCATTGACAGAGGGCACTCCTCATTGACAGCGGGCAAACGTCATTGACATGGGACACTCATCTTTGACAAGGGGCACTCCTCATTTACAGGGTGACGCCTCATTTCCAGGGTGACCTCTCATTGACGGGGCACTCCTCATTGACGGGGGGCACTTCTCATTGACGGGGCACTCCTCATTGACATAGGGCCCTCTCCATTGACAGGGGGCAAAGCCCATTGACCGGGTGCACTGCACATTGACAGGGGGCAGTCCACATTGAAAGGGGGCACTCATAGTTGATAGCGTTCACTCCACATTGACAGGGTGCCCTCCGCAGAGACAGAGGGCAATACCCATTGACACGGGGCACTCCACATTGACAGGGCGCACTCCTCATTGACTGCGGGCACTCCTCATTGACAGGGGGCACTCCTCATTGACAGCGGGCACTCTTCATTGAAAGGGGGCAGTCCTCATTGACAGGGGGCACTCCTCATTGACAGGGGGTACTCCTTATTTACACGGTTACTCCTCATTGACAGGGGGCTCTCATCATTGACAGGGGGCACTCCTCACTGACGGAGGCACTCCTCATTGACAGAGGGCAATCCTAGTTGACAGCGGGCACTCCTCATTGACAGGGGGCACTCCTCATTGACGGGGGGACTCCTCCTTGACAGCGGGCACATCTCATTGACAGGGGGCACTCCTCATTGACACGGGGTACTCCTCATTGACAGGGCCACTCCCCATTGACAGGCGGGTCTCCTCATTGACAGAGGGCACTCCTCATTGACAGGGGGTGCACCTCATTGGCGTGGGCACTCTGCATTGACAGAGTGCACTCCTCATTGACAGGGGGCAGTCCACATTTACAGGGGGCACTCATAGTTGATAGCGGTCACTCCACATTGAAAGGGGGCCCTCCGCAATGACAGAGGGCAATACCCATTGACACAGGGCACTCCTCATTGACAGGGGGCACTCATTGACAGGGGGCACTCCTCATTGACAGCGGGCACTCGTCATTGGCGTGGGCACTCTGCATTGACAGCCGGCACTGCTCATTGACCGGGGGCTTTCGTCATTGACAGGGGGCACTCCTCTTTGACAGGGGGGTCTCCTCATTGACAGAGGGCACTCCTTATTGACAGGGTGTACTCCTCATTGGCAGGGGGTACTTCTCATTGACAGGGGGCAGTCCTCATTGACAGAGGGCACTCCTCATTGACAGGGGGTATTCCCCATTGACAGGGGGCACTCCTCATTGACAGGGGGCACTCCTCATTGACAGGGGGCACTCCTCATTGACGGGGAGGACTCCTCATTGACAGCGGGCACTTCTCATTGACAGGGGGCACTCCTCATTGAGGGGGGGATGTGCATTCCTTCTTGACCGGGGGCACAACTCATTTACAGGGGGCACTCCTCATTGACACGGTGTACTCCTCATTGACAGGGCCTCTCCTCATTGACAGGGGGGTCTCCTCATTGGCAGAGGGCACTCTACATTGACAGGGGGTACTCCTCATTGGCGTGGGCAATCTGCATTGACAGGGTGCACTCCTCATTGACTGGGGGCAGTCCACATTTACAGGAGGAACTCATAGTTGATAGCGGTCACTCCACATTGACAGATGGCCCTCCGCATTGACAGAGGGCAATACCCATTGACACGGGGCACTCCAAATTGACAGAGGGCACTCCCCAATGACAGGGGGCACTCCTCATTGACAGGGGGCACTCCTCATTGACAGGGGGCACTCCCCGTTGACAGGGGGCAAAACCCATTGAAAGGGGGCACTCCTCATTGACAGGGGGCACTCCTCATTGACAGGCGGCACTCCTCATTGACAGGTGGCACTCCTCATTGACGGGGGGGGGGCACTCCTTATTGACGGGGGGGCACTCCTCATTGACAGGGGGCACTCCTCATTGACAGTGGGCACTCCTAGTTGTCAGCGGGCGCTCCTCATTGACAGGGGGCACTCCTCATTGACGGGGGTACCCCACATTGACAGGGAGCACTCCTCTTTGACAGCGGCACTCCTCATTGACAGAGTGCACTCCTCAGTGACAGCGGGCAAACGTCATTGACATGGGACACTCATCTTTGACAAGGGGCACTCCTCATTTACAGGGTGACGCCTCATTTCCAGGGTGACTCCTCATTGACGGGGGGCACTTCTCATTGACGGGGCCCTCCTCATTGACAGCGGGCACTCTTCATTGAAAGGGGGCACTCCTCATTGACAGGGGGCACTCCTCATTGACAGGGGGTACTCCTCATTTACACGGTTACTCCTCATTGACAGGGGGCTCTCATCATTGACAGGGGGCACTCCTCACTGACGGAGGCACTCCTCATTGACAGAGGGCAATCCTATTCGACAGCGGGCACTCCTCATTGACAGGGTGCAATCCTCATTGACAGAGGGTACTCCTCATTGACAGGGGGCTCTCCTTATTGACAGGGGGCACTCCTCATTGACAGGGGCACTCCTCATTGACGGGGGGACACCTCCTTGACAGCGGGCACATCTCATTGACAGGGGGCACTCCTCATTGACACGGGGTACTCCTCATTGACAGGGCCACTCCCCATTGACAGGGGGTTCTCCTCATTGACAGAGGGCACTCCTCATTTACAGGGGGCACTCATAGTTGATAGCGGTCACTCCACATTGACAGGGGGCCTTCCGCATTGACAGAGGGCAATACCCATTGACACGGGGCACTCCTCATTGACAGGGGGCACTCATTGACAGGGGGCACTACTCATTAACAGCGGGCACTCCTCATTGGCGTGGGCACTCTGCATTGACAGCGGGCACTGCTCATTGACCGGGGGCTTTCGTCATTGACAGGGGGCACTCCTCTTTGACGGGGGGGTCTCATCATTGACAGAGAGCACTCCTAATTGACAGGGTGTACTCCTCATTGGCAGGGGGTACTTCTCATTGACAGGGGGCACTCCTCATTGACAGAGGGCACTCCTCATTGACAGGGGGCACTCCTCATTGATAGCGGGCAATCCTCATTGACGGGGGTACTCCTCATTGACAGGGTGTACTCCTCATTTACAGGGGGCACTCCTCATTGACAGAGGGCACTCCCCATTGACAGGGGGCACTCCTCATTGACAGGGGGCACTCCTCATTGATAGGGGGCACTCCCCGTTGACAGCGGGCACTCCTCATTGACAGGGGGCACTCCTCATTGACGGGGGGACTCCTCCTTGACAGCGGGCACATCTCATTGACAGGGGGCACTCCTCATTGACACGGGGTACTCCTCATTGACAGGGCCACTCCCCATTGACAGGCGGGTCTCCTCATTGACAGTGGGCACTCCTCATTGACAGGGGGTACACCTCATTGGCGTGGGCACTCTGCATTGACAGAGTGCACTCCTCATTGACAGGGGGCAGTCCACATTTACAGGGGGCACTCATAGTTGATAGCGGTCACTCCACATTGACAGGGGGCCCTCCGCATTGACAGAGGGCAATACCCATTGACACAGGGCACTCCTCATTGACAGGGGGCACTCATTGACAGGGGGCACTCCTCATTGACAGCGGGCACTCCTCATTGGCGTGGGCACTCTGCATTGACAGCGGGCACTGCTCATTGACCGGGGGCTTTCGTCATTGACAGGGGGCACTCCTCTTTGACAGGGGGTCTCCTCATTGACAGAGGGCACTCCTAATTGACAGGGTGTACTCCTCATTGGCAGGGGGTACTTCTCATTGACAGGGGGCAGTCCTCATTGACAGAGGGCACTCCTCATTGACAGGGGGTATTCCCCATTGACAGGGGGCACTCCTCATTGACAGGGGGCACTCCTCATTGACAGGGGGCACTCCTCATTGACAGCGGGCACTCCTCATTGACGGGGAGGACTCCGCATTGACAGCGGGCACTTCTCATTGACAGGGGGCACTCCTCATTGAGGGGGGGATGTGCATTCCTTCTTGACCGGGGGCACAACTCATTTACAGGGGGCACTCCTCATTGACACGGGGTACTCCTCATTGACAGGGCCTCTCCTCATTGACAGGGGGGTCTCCTCATTGGCAGAGGGCACTCTAAATTGACAGGGGGTACTCCTCATTGGCGTGGGCACTCTGCATTGACAGGGTGCACTCCTCATTGACTGGGGGCAGTCCACATTTACAGGAGGAACTCATAGTTGATAGCGGTCACTCCACATTGACAGATGGCCCTCCGCATTGACAGAGGGCAATACCCATTGACACGGGGCACTCCTCATTGACAGAGGGCACTCCCCATTGACAGGGGGCACTCCTCATTGACAGGGGGCACTCCTCATTGACAGGGGGCACTCCCCGTTGACAGGGGGCACTCCTCATTGACAGGTGGCACTCCTCATTGACGGGGGGGGCACTCCTTATTGACGGGGGTGCACTCCTCATTGACAGGGGGCACTCCTCATTGACAGTGGGCACTCCTAGTTGTCAGCGGGCGCTCCTCATTGACAGGGGGCACTCCTCATTGACGGGGGTACCCCACATTGACAGGGAGCAGTCCTCTTTGACAGCGGCACTCCTCATTGACAGAGTGCACTCCTCAGTGACAGCGGGCAAACGTCATTGACATGGGACACTCATCTTTGACAAGGGGCACTCCTCATTTACAGGGTGACGCCTCATTTCCAGGGTGACTCCTCATTGACGGGGGGCACTTCTCATTGACGGGGCCCTCCTCATTGACAGCGGGCACTCTTCATTGAAAGGGGGCACTCCTCATTGACAGGGGGCACTCCTCATTGACAGGGGGTACTCCTCATTTACACGGTTACTCCTCATTGACAGGGGGCTCTCATCATTGACAGGGGGCACTCCTCACTGACGGAGGCACTCCTCATTGACAGAGGGCAATCCTATTCGACAGCGGGCACTCCTCATTGACAAGGTGCAATCCTCATTGACAGAGGGTACTCCTCATTGACAGGGGGCTCTCCTTATTGACAGGGGGCACTCCTCATTGACAGGGGCACTCCTCATTGACGGGGGGACACCTCCTTGACAGCGGGCACATCTCATTGACAGGGGGCACTCCTCATTGACACGGGGTACCCCTCATTGACAGGGCCACTCCCCATTGACAGGGGGTTCTCCTCATTGACAGAGGGCACTCCTCATTTACAGGGGGCACTCATAGTTGATAGCGGTCAATCCACATTGACAGGGGGCCTTCCGCATTGACAGAGGGCAATACCCATTGACACGGGGCACTCCTCATTGACAGGGGGCACTCATTGACAGGGGGCACTCCTCATTAACAGCGGGCACTCCTCATTGGCGTGGGCACTCTGCATTGACAGCGGGCACTGCTCATTGACCGGGGGCTTTCGTCATTGACAGGGGGCACTCCTCTTTGACGGGGGGGTCTCATCATTGACAGAGAGCACTCCTAATTGACAGGGTGTACTCATCATTGGCAGGGGGTACTTCTCATTGACAGGGGGCACTCCTCATTGACAGAGGGCACTCCTCATTGACAGGGGGCACTCCTCATTGATAGCGGGCAATCCTCATTGACGGGGGTACTCCTCATTGACAGGGTGTACTCCTCATTTACAGGGGGCACTCCTCATTGACAGAGGGCACTCCCCATTGACAGGGGGCACTCCTGATTGACAGGGGGCACTCCTCATTGACAGGGGGCACTCCCCGTTGACAGGGGGCAAAACCCATTGACAGGGGGCACTCCTCATTGACAGGGGGCACTCCTCATTGACAGGGGGCACTCCTCATTGACAGGTGGCACTCCACATTGACGGGGGGGCACTCCTCATTGACAGGGGGCACTCCCCGTTGACAGGGGGCACTCCTCATTGACAGGTGGCACTCCTCATTGACGGGGGGGGGCACTCCTTATTGACGGGGGTGCACTCCTCATTGACAGGGGGCACTCCTCATTGACAGTGGGCACTCCTAGTTGTCAGCGGGCACTCCTCATTGACAGGGGGCACTCCTCATTGACGGGGGGACTCCTCCTTGACAGCGGGCACATCTCATTGACAGGGGGCATTCCTCATTGACACGGGGTACTCCTCATTGACAGGGCCACTCCCCATTGACAGGCGGGTCTCCTCATTGACAGAGGGCACTCCTCATTGACAGGGGGTGCACCTCATTGGCGTGGGCACTCTGCATTGACAGAGTGCACTCCTCATTGACAGGGGGCAGTCCACATTTACAGGGGGCACTCATAGTTGATAGCGGTCACTCCACATTGAAAGGGGGCCCTCCGCATTGACAGAGGGCAATACCCATTGACACAGGGCACTCCTCATTGACAGGGGGCACTCATTGACAGGGGGCACTCCTCATTGACAGCGGGCACTCCTCATTGGCGTGGGCACTCTGCATTGACAGCCGGCACTGCTCATTGACCGGGGGCTTTCGTCATTGACAGGGGGCACTCCTCTTTGACAGGGGGGTCTCCTCATTGACAGAGGGCACTCCTAATTGACAGGGTGTACTCCTCATTGGCAGGGGGTACTTCTCATTGACAGGGGGCAGTCCTCATTGACAGAGGGCACTCCTCATTGACAGGGGGTATTCCCCATTGACAGGGGGCACTCCTCATTGACAGGGGGCACTCCTCATTGACAGGGGGCACTCCTCATTGACGGGGAGGACTCCTCATTGACAGCGGGCACTTCTCATTGACAGGGGGCACTCCTCATTGAGGGGGGGATGTGCATTCCTTCTTGACCGGGGGCACAACTCATTTACAGGGGGCACTCCTCATTGACACGGTGTACTCCTCATTGACAGGGCCTCTCCTCATTGACAGGGGGGTCTCCTCATTGGCAGAGGGCACTCTACATTGACAGGGGGTACTCCTCATTGGCGTGGGCAATCTGCATTGACAGGGTGCACTCCTCATTGACTGGGGGCAGTCCACATTTACAGGAGGAACTCATAGTTGATAGCGGTCACTCCACATTGACAGATGGCCCTCCGCATTGACAGAGGGCAATACCCATTGACACGGGGCACTCCTAATTGACAGAGGGCACTCCCCATTGACAGGGGGCACTCCTCATTGACAGGGGGCACTCCTCATTGACAGGGGGCACTCCCCGTTGACAGGGGGCAAAACCCATTTAAAGGGGGCACTCCTCATTGACAGGGGGCACTCCTCATTGGCAGGCGGCACTCCTCATTGACAGGTGGCACTCCTCATTGACGGGGGGGGGGCACTCCTTATTGACGGGGGGGCACTCCTCATTGACAGGGGGCACTCCTCATTGACAGTGGGCACTCCTAGTTGTCAGCGGGCGCTCCTCATTGACAGGGGGCACTCCTCATTGACGGGGGTACCCCACATTGACAGGGAGCACTCCTCTTTGACAGCGGCACTCCTCATTGACAGAGTGCACTCCTCAGTGACAGCGGGCAAACGTCATTGACATGGGACACTCATCTTTGACAAGGGGCACTCCTCATTTACAGGGTGACTCCTCATTGACGGGGGGCACTTCTCATTGACGGGGCCCTCCTCATTGACAGCGGGCACTCTTCATTGAAAGGGGGCACTCCTCATTGACAGGGGGCACTCCTCATTGACAGGGGGTACTCCTCATTTACACGGTTACTCCTCATTGACAGGGGGCTCTCATCATTGACAGGGGGCACTCCTCACTGACGGAGGCACTCCTCATTGACAGAGGGCAATCCTATTCGACAGCGGGCACTCCTCATTGACAGGGTGCAATCCTCATTGACAGAGGGTACTCCTCATTGACAGGGGGCTCTCCTTATTGACAGGGGGCACTCCTCATTGACAGGGGCACTCCTCATTGACGGGGGGACACCTCCTTGACAGCGGGCACATCTCATTGACAGGGGGCACTCCTCATTGACACGGGGTACTCCTCATTGACAGGGCCACTCCCCATTGACAGGGGGTTCTCCTCATTGACAGAGGGCACTCCTCATTTACAGGGGGCACTCATAGTTGATAGCGGTCACTCCACATTGACAGGGGGCCTTCCGCATTGACAGAGGGCAATACCCATTGAGACGGGGCACTCCTCATTGACAGGGGGCACTCATTGACAGGGGGCACTCCTCATGAACAGCGGGCACTCCTCATTGGCGTGGGCACTCTGCATTGACAGCGGGCACTGCTCATTGACCGGGGGCTTTCGTCATTGACAGGGGGCACTCCTCTTTGACGGGGGGGGTCTCATCATTGACAGAGAGCACTCCTAATTGACAGGGTGTACTCCTCATTGGCAGGGGGTACTTCTCATTGACAGGGGGCACTCCTCATTGACAGAGGGCACTCCTCATTGACAGGGGGCACTCCTCATTGATAGCGGGCAATCCTCATTGACGGGGGTACTCCTCATTGACAGGGTGTACTCCTCATTTACAGGGGGCACTCCTCATTGACAGAGGGCACTCCCCATTGACAGGGGGCACTCCTCATTGACAGGGGGCACTCCTCATTGATAGGGGGCACTCCCCGTTGACAGCGGGCACTCCTCATTGACAGGGGGCACTCCTCATTGACGGGGGGACTCCTCCTTGACAGCGGGCACATCTCATTGACAGGGGGCACTCCTCATTGACACGGGGTACTCCTCATTGACAGGGCCACTCCCCATTGACAGGCGGGTCTCCTCATTGACAGTGGGCACTCCTCATTGACAGGGGGTACACCTCATTGGCGTGGGCACTCTGCATTGACAGAGTGCACTCCTCATTGACAGGGGGCAGTCCACATTTACAGGGGGCACTCATAGTTGATAGCGGTCACTCCACATTGACAGGGGGCCCTCCGCATTGACAGAGGGCAATACCCATTGACACAGGGCACTCCTCATTGACAGGGGGCACTCATTGACAGGGGGCACTCCTCATTGACAGCGGGCACTCCTCATTGGCGTGGGCACTCTGCATTGACAGCGGGCACTGCTCATTGACCGGGGGCTTTCGTCATTGACAGGGGGCACTCCTCTTTGACAGGGGGTCTCCTCATTGACAGAGGGCACTCCTAATTGACAGGGTGTACTCCTCATTGGCAGGGGGTACTTCTCATTGACAGGGGGCAGTCCTCATTGACAGAGGGCACTCCTCATTGACAGGGGGTATTCCCCATTGACAGGGGGCACTCCTCATTGACAGGGGGCACTCCTCATTGACAGGGGGCACTCCTCATTGACAGGGGGCACTCCTCATTGACGGGGAGGACTCCGCATTGACAGCGGGCACTTCTCATTGACAGGGGGCACTCCTCATTGAGGGGGGGATGTGCATTCCTTCTTGACCGGGGGCACAACTCATTTACAGGGGGCACTCCTCATTGACACGGGGTACTCCTCATTGACAGGGCCTCTCCTCATTGACAGGGGGGTCTCCTCATTGGCAGAGGGCACTCTACATTGACAGGGGGTACTCCTCATTGGCGTGGGCACTCTGCATTGACAGGGTGCACTCCTCATTGACTGGGGGCAGTCCACATTTACAGGAGGAACTCATAGTTGATAGCGGTCACTCCACATTGACAGATGGCCCTCCGCATTGACAGAGGGCAATACCCATTGACACGGGGCACTCCTCATTGACAGAGGGCACTCCCCATTGACAGGGGGCACTCCTCATTGACAGGGGGCACTCCTCATTGACAGGGGGCACTCCCCGTTGACAGGGGGCACTCCTCATTGACAGGTGGCACTCCTCATTGACGGGGGGGGCACTCCTTATTGACGGGGGTGCACTCCTCATTGACAGGGGGCACTCCTCATTGACAGTGGGCACTCCTAGTTGTCAGCGGGCGCTCCTCATTGACAGGGGGCACTCCTCATTGACGGGGGTACCCCACATTGACAGGGAGCAGTCCTCTTTGACAGCGGCACTCCTCATTGACAGAGTGCACTCCTCAGTGACAGCGGGCAAACGTCATTGACATGGGACACTCATCTTTGACAAGGGGCACTCCTCATTTACAGGGTGACGCCTCATTTCCAGGGTGACTCCTCATTGACGGGGGGCACTTCTCATTGACGGGGCCCTCCTCATTGACAGCGGGCACTCTTCATTGAAAGGGGGCACTCCTCATTGACAGGGGGCACTCCTCATTGACAGGGGGTACTCCTCATTTACACGGTTACTCCTCATTGACAGGGGGCTCTCATCATTGACAGGGGGCACTCCTCACTGACGGAGGCACTCCTCATTGACAGAGGGCAATCCTATTCGACAGCGGGCACTCCTCATTGACAGGGTGCAATCCTCATTGACAGAGGGTACTCCTCATTGACAGGGGGCTCTCCTTATTGACAGGGGGCACTCCTCATTGACAGGGGCACTCCTCATTGACGGGGGGACACCTCCTTGACAGCGGGCACATCTCATTGACAGGGGGCACTCCTCATTGACACGGGGTACCCCTCATTGACAGGGCCACTCCCCATTGACAGGGGGTTCTCCTCATTGACAGAGGGCACTCCTCATTTACAGGGGGCACTCATAGTTGATAGCGGTCAATCCACATTGACAGGGGGCCTTCCGCATTGACAGAGGGCAATACCCATTGACACGGGGCACTCCTCATTGACAGGGGGCACTCATTGACAGGGGGCACTCCTCATTAACAGCGGGCACGCCTCATTGGCGTGGGCACTCTGCATTGACAGCGGGCACTGCTCATTGACCGGGGGCTTTCGTCATTGACAGGGGGCACTCCTCTTTGACGGGGGGGTCTCATCATTGACAGAGGGCACTCCCCATTGACAGGGGGCACTCCTCATTGACAGGGGGCACTCCTCATTGACAGGGGGCACTCCCCGTTGACAGGGGGCAAAACCCATTGACAGGGGGCACTCCTCATTGACAGGGGGCACTCCTCATTGACAGGGGGCACTCCTCATTGACAGATGGCACTCCTCATTGACGGGGGGGCACTCCTTATTGACGGGGGGCACTCCTCATTGAGAGGGGGCACTCCTCATTGACAGTGGGCACTCCTAGTTGTCAGCGGGCGCTCCTCATTGACAGTGGGCACTCCTCATTGACGGGGGTACCCCTCATTGACAGGGAGCACTCCTCTTTGACAGCGGCACTCCTCATTGACAGAGGGCACTCCTCATTGACAGCGGGCAAACGTCATTGACATGGGACACTCATCTTTGACAAGGGGCACTCCTCATTTACAGGGTGACGCCTCATTTCCAGGGTGACCTCTCATTGACGGGGCACTCCTCATTGACATAGGGCCCTCCCCATTGACAGGGGGCAAAACCCATTGACCGGGTGCACTGCACATTGACAGGGGGCAGTCCACGTTGAAAGGGGGCACTCATAGTTGATAGCGGTCACTCCACATTGACAGGGTGCCCTCCGCAGAGACAGAGGGCAATACCCATTGACACGGGGCACTCCACATTGACAGGGCGCACTCCTCATTGACTGGGGGCACTCCGCATTGACAGGGGGCACTCCTCATTGACAGCGGGCACTCTTCATTGAAAGGGGGCACTCCTCATTGACAGGGGGCACTCCTCATTGACAGGGGGTACTCCTCATTTACCCGGTTACTCCTCATTGACAGGGGGCTCTCATCATTGATAGGGGGCACTCCTCACTGACGGAGGCACTCCTCATTGACAGAGGGCAATCCTAGTTGACAGCGGGCACTCCTCATTGACAGGGGGCACTCCTCATTGACGGGGGGACTCCTCCTTGACAGCGGGCACATCTCATTGACAGGGGGCACTCCTCTTTGACACGGGGTACTCCTCATTGACAGGGCCACTCCCCATTGACAGGGGGGTCTCCTCATTGACAGAGGGCACTCCTCATTGACAGGGGGTACACCTCATTGGCGTGGGCACTCTGCATTGACAGAGTGCACTCCTCATTGACAGGGGGCAGTCCATATTTACAGGGGGCACTCATAGTTGATAGCGGTCACTCCACATTGACAGGGGGCCCTCCGCATTGACAGAGGGCAATACCCATTGACACAGGGCACTCCTCATTGACAGGGAGCACTCATTGACAGGGGGCACTCCTCATTGACAGCGGGCACTCCTCATTGGCGTGGGCACTCTGCATTGACAGCGGGCACTGCTCATTGACCGGGGGCTTTCGTCATTGACAGGGGGCACTCCTCTTTGACGGGGGGGTCTCCTCATTGACAGAGGGCACTCCTAATTGACAGGGTGTACTCCTCATTGGCAGGAGGTACTTCTCATTGACAGGGGGCACTCCTCATTGACAGAGGGCACTCCTCATTGACAGGGGGTATTCCCCATTGACAGTGGGCACTCCTCATTGAAAGGGAGCACTCCTCATTGACAGGGGGGAACTCCTCATTGACGGGGAGGACTCCTCATTGACAGCGGGCACTTCTCATTGACAGGGGGCACTCCTCATTGAGGGGGGGATGTGCATTCCTTATTGACCGGGGGCACAACTCATTTACAGGGGGCACTCCTCATTGACACGGGGTACTCCTCATTGACAGGGCCACTCCTCATTGACAGGGGGGTCTCCTCATTGGCAGAGGGCACTCCACATTGACAGGGGGTACTCCTCATTGGCGTGGGCACTCTGCATTGACAGGGTGCACTCCTCATTGACTGGGGGCAGTCCACATTTACAGGAGGAACTCATAGTTGATAGCGGTCACTCCACATTGACAGGTGGCCCTCCGCATTGACAGAGGGCAATACCCATTGACACGGGGTACTCCTCATTGACAGGGTGTACTCCTCATTTACAGGGGGCACTCCTCATTGACAGAGGGCACTCCCCATTGACAGGGGGCACTCCTCATTGACAGGGGGCAAAACCCATTGACAGGGGGCACTCCTCATTGACAGGGGGCACTCCTCATTGACAGGGGGCACTCCTCATTGACAGGTGGCACTCCTCATTGACGGGGGGGGCACTCCTTATTGACGGGGGGGCACTCCTCATTGACAGGGGGCACTCCTCATTGACAGTGGGCACTCCTAGTTGTCAGCGGGCCCTCCTCATTGACAGGGGGCACTCCTCATTGACGGGGGTACCCCACATTGACAGGGAGCACTCCTCTTTGACAGCGGCACTCCTCATTGACAGAGTGCACTCCTCATTGACAGTGGGCAAACGTCATTGACATGGGACACTCATCTTTGACAAGGGGCACTCCTCATTTACAGGGTGACGCCTCATTTCCAGGGTGACTCCTCATTGACGGGGGGCACTTCTCATTGACGGGGCACTCCTCATTGACATAGGGCCCTCCCCATTGACAGGGGCAAAACCCATTGACCGGGTGCACTGCACATTGACAGGGGGGAGTCCACATTGAAAGGGGGCACTCATAGTTGATAGCGGTCACTCCACATTGACAGGGGGCCCTCCGCAGAGACAGAGGGCAATACCCATTGACACGGGGCACTCCACATTGACAGGGCGCACTCCTCATTGACTGGGGGCACTCCTCATTGACAGGGGGCACTCCTCATTGACAGCGGGAACTCTTCATTGAAAGGGGGCACTCCTCATTGACAGGGGGCACTCCTCATTGACAGGGGGTACTCCTCATTTACACGGTTACTCCTCATTGACAGGGGGCTCTCATCATTGACAGGGGGCACTCCTCACTGACGGAGGCACTCCTCATTGACAGAGGGCAATCCTATTCGACAGCGGGCACTCCTCATTGACAGGGTGCAATCCTCATTGACAGGGGGTACTCCTCATTGACAGGGGGCTCTCCTTATTGACAGGGGGCACTCCTCATTACAGGGGGCACTCCTCATTGACGGGGGTCTCCTCCTTGACAGCGGGCACATCTCATTGACAGGGGGCACTCCTCATTGACACGGGGTACTCCTCATTGACAGGGCCACTCCCCATTGACAGGGGGTTCTCCTCATTGACAGAGGGCACTCCTCATTGACAGGGGGTACACCTCATTGGCGTGGGCACTCTGCATTGACAGAGTGCACTCCTCATTGACAGGGGGCAGTCCACATTTACAGGGGGCACTCATAGTTGATAGCGGTCACTCCACATTGACAGGGGGCCCTCCGCATTGACAGAGGGCAATACCCATTGACACGGGGCACTCCTCATTGACAGGGGGCACTCATTGACAGGGGGCACTCCTCATTGACAGCGGGCACTCCTCATTGGCGTGGGCACTCTGCATTGACAGTGGGCACTGCTCATTGACAGGGGGCACTCCTCTTTGACGGGGGGGTCTCATCATTGACAGAGGGCACTCCTAATTGACAGGGTGTACTCCTCATTGGCAGGGGGTACTTCTCATTGACACGGGGCACTCCCCATTGACAGAGGGCACTCCTCATTGACAGGGGGTATTCCCCATTGACAGGGGGCACTCCTCATTGACAGGGGTCACTCCTCATTGACAGGGGGCACTCCCCATTGACAGGGGGCAAAACCCATTGACAGGGGGCACTCCTCATTTAAAGGGGGCACTCCTCATTGACTGGGGGCACTCCTCATTGACAGGGGCACTCCTCATTGACGGAGGGGGCACTCCTTATTGACGGGGGGGGGCGCTCCTCATTGACAGGGGGGACTCCTCATTGACAGTGGGCACTCCGAGTTGTCAGCGGGCGCTCCTCATTGACAAGGGGCACTCCACATTGACAGAGGGTACCCCTCATTGAAAGGGAGCACTCCTCATTGACAGGGGTACTCGGCATTGACAGGGGGCACTCCTCATTGACAGGGGGCACTCCTCATTGACATGGGGCACTCCCCGTTGACAGGGGGCAAAACCCATTGACAGGGGGCACTCCTCATTGACAGGGGGCACTCCTCATTGACAGGTGGCACTCCTCATTGACGGGGGGGCACTCCTTATTGACGGGGGGGCACTACTCATTGACAGGGGGCACTCGTCATTGACAGTGGGCACTCCTAGTTGTCAGCGGGCGCTCCTCATTGACAGGGGGCACTCCTCATTGACGGGGGTACCCCTCATTGACAGGGAGCACTCCTCATTGACAGCGGCACTCCTTATTGACAGAGTGCACTCCTCATTGACAGCGGGCAAACGACATTGACAGGGGCACTCATCTTTGACAAGGGGCACTCCTCATTAACAGGGTGACGCCTCATTTCCAGGGTTACTCCTCATTGACGGGGGGCACGTCTCATTGACGGGGCACTCCTCATTGACAGAGGGCCCTCCCCATTGACAGGGGGCAAAACCCATTGTCAGGGTGCACTCCACATTGACAGGGGGCAGTCCACATTGAAAGGGAACACTCCTCATTGACAGGGGGCACGCCTCATTGACAGGGGGTCTCCTCATTGAGGGGGGGATGTGCATTCCTTATTGACCGGGAGCAGATCTCATTGACAGCGGGCACTCCACATTGACACGGGGGACTCCTCATTGACAGGGCCACTCCTCATTGACAGGGGGGGCCTCCTCATTGACAGAGGGCACTCCTCATTGACAGGGGGCACTCCTCATTGACACGGGGTAATCCTCATTGACAGGGCCACTCCTCATTGACAGGGGGGTCTCCTCATTGACAGAGGGCACTTCTCATTGACTGAGTGCACTGCTCATTGACGGGTGGGGGCACTCCTCATTGACGTGGGGCACTCCTCATTGACAGGGGGTACACTTTATAGACGGGGGGCGCTCGTCATTGATAGGGGACAGTCCTCATTGACAGGGGTCATTCGTCATTGACGGGGGGGACTGCTAAATGATGGGGGGGACTCCAAATTTACAGCGGTCACTCCTCATTGCCTGTGGGGCACTCCTCATTTTCAGGGTTAATCCTCTTTGACAGGGGGCGCTCATCATTGACAGGGGGCACTCCTCAATGACGGAGGCACTCCTCATTGACAGAGGGCACTCCTCGTTGACAGCGGATACTCCTCATTGACAGGGGGCAATCCTCATTGACAGGGGTACTCCTCATTTACAGGGCGCTCTCCTTATTGACAGGGGGCCCTCCTCATAGACAGGGGGCACTCCTCATTGACGGGTGGGGGCACTCCTCATTGACGGATGGGGGCACTGCTCATTGACAGGGGGTACACTTTATAGACGGGGGGCACTCCGTATTGACAGGGGGCCCTCCTCATTGACAGGGGGTACTCCTTATTTACACGGTTACTCCTCATTGACAGGGGGCTCTCATCATTGACAGGGGGCACTCCTCACTGACGGAGGCACTCCTCATTGACAGAGGGCAATCCTAGTTGACAGCGGGCACTCCTCATTGACAGGGGGCACTCCTCATTGACGGGGGGACTCCTCCTTGACAGCGGGCACATCTCATTGACAGGGGGCACTCCTCATTGACACGGGGTACTCCTCATTGACAGGGCCACTCCCCATTGACAGGCGGGTCTCCTCATTGACAGAGGGCACTCCTCATTGACAGGGGGTACACCTCATTGGCGTGGGCACTCTGCATTGACAGAGTGCACTCCTCATTGACAGGGGGCAGTCCACATTTACAGGGGGCACTCATAGTTGATAGCGGTCACTCCACATTGACAGGGGGCCCTCCGCATTGACAGAGGGCAATACCCATTGACACGGGGCACTCCTCATTGACAGGGAGCACTCATTGACAGGGGGCACTCCTCATTGACAGCGGGCACTCCTCATTGGCGTGGGCACTCTGCATTGACAGCGGGCACTGCTCATTGACCGGGGGCTTTCGTCATTGACAGGGGGCACTCCTCTTTGACGGGGGGGTCTCCTCATTGACAGAGGGCACTCCTAATTGACAGGGTGTACTCCTCATTGGCAGGAGGTACTTCTCATTGACAGGGGGCAGTCCTCATTGACAGAGGGCACTCCTCATTGACAGGGGGTATTCCCCATTGACAGGGGGCACTCCTCATTGACAGGGGGCACTCCTCATTGACAGGGGGCAAACCTCATTGACGGGGAGGACTCCTCATTGACAGCGGGCACTTCTCATTGACAGGGGGCACTCCTCATTGAGGGGGGGATGTGCATTCCTTATTGACCGGGGGCACAACTCATTTACAGGGGGCACTCCTCATTGACACGGGGTACTCCTCATTGACAGGGCCACTCCTCATTGACAGGGGGGTCTCCTCATTGGCAGAGGGCACTCCACATTGACAGGGGGTACTCCTCATTGGCGTGGGCACTCTGCATTGACAGGGTGCACTCCTCATTGACTGGGGGCAGTCCACATTTACAGGAGGAACTCATAGTTGATAGCGGTCACTCCACATTGACAGGTGGCCCTCCGCATTGACAGAGGGCAATACCCATTGACACGGGGCACTCCTCATTGACAGGGGGCACTCCTCATTGACAGGGGGCACTCCTCATTGATAGCGGGCACTCCTCATTGACAGGGGGTACTCCTCATTGACAGGGTGTACTCCTCATTTACAGGGGGCACTCCTCATTGACAGAGGGCACTCCCCATTGACAGGGGGCACTCCTCATTGACAGGGGGCAAAACCCATTGACAGGGGGCACTCCTCATTGACAGTGGGCACTCCTCATTGACAGGGGGCACTCCTCATTGACAGGTGGCACTGCTCATTGACGGGGGGGGCACTCCTTATTGACGGGGGGGCACTCCTCATTGACAGGGGGCACTCCTCATTGACAGTGGGCACACCTAGTTGTCAGCGGGCCCTCCTCATTGACAGGGGGCACTCCTCATTGAGGGGGGAATGTGCATTCCTTATTGACCGGGGGCACATCTCATTTACAGGGGGCACTCCTCATTGACACGGGGTAATCCTCATTGACAGGGCCACTCCTCATTGACAGGGGGGTCTCCTCATTGACAGAGGGCACTTCTCATTGACTGAGTGCACTGCTCATTGACGGGTGGGGGCACTCCTCATTGACGTGGGGCACTCCTCATTGACAGGGGGTACACTTTATAGACGGGGGGCCCTCGTCATTGATAGGGGACAGTCCTCATTGACAGGGGTCATTCGTCATTGACGGGGGGGACTGCTAAATGATGGGGGGGACTCCAAATTTACAGCGGTCACTCCTCATTGCCTGTGGGGCACTCCTCATTTTCAGGGTTAATCCTCTTTGAAAGGGGGCGCTCATCATTGACAGGGGGCACTCCTCACTGACGGAGGCACTCCTCATTGACAGAGGGCACTCCTCGTTGACAGCGGATACTCCTCATTGACAGGGGGCAATCCTCATTGACAGGGGTACTCCTCATTTACAGGGCGCTCTCCTTATTGACAGGGGGCCCTCCTCATAGACAGGGGGCACTCCTCATTGACGGGTGGGGGCACTCCTCATTGACGGATGGGGGCACTGCTCATTGACAGGGGGTACACTTTATAGACGGGGGGCACTCCGTATTGACAGGGGGCCCTCCTCATTGACAGGGGGTACTCCTTATTTACACGGTTACTCCTCATTGACAGGGGGCTCTCATCATTGACAGGGGGCACTCCTCACTGACGGAGGCACTCCTCATTGACAGAGGGCAATCCTCGTTGACAGCGGGCACTCCTCATTGACAGGGGGCACTGCTCATTGACGGGGGGACTCCTCCTTGACAGCGGGCACATCTCATTGACAGGGGGCACTCCTCATTGACACGGGGTACTCCTCATTGACAGGGCCACTCCCCATTGACAGGCGGGTCTCCTCATTGACAGAGGGCACTCCTCATTGACAGGGGGTACACCTCATTGGCGTGGGCACTCTGCATTGACAGAGTGCACTCCTCATTGACAGGGGGCAGTCCACATTTACAGGGGGCACTCATAGTTGATAGCGGTCACTCCACATTGACAGGGGGCCCTCCGCATTGACAGAGGGCAATACCCATTGACACGGGGCACTCCTCATTGACAGGGAGCACTCATTGACAGGGGGCACTCCTCATTGACAGCGGGCACTCCTCATTGGCGTGGGCACTCTGCATTGACAGCGGGCACTGCTCATTGACCGGGGGCTTTCGTCATTGACAGGGGGCACTCCTCTTTGACGGGGGGGTCTCCTCATTGACAGAGGGCACTCCTAATTGACAGGGTGTACTCCTCATTGGCAGGAGGTACTTCTCATTGACGGGGGCAGTCCTCATTGACAGAGGGCACTCCTCATTGACAGGGGGTATTCCCCATTGACAGGGGGCACTCCTCATTGACAGGGGGCACTCCTCATTGACAGGGGGCAAACCTCATTGACGGGGAGGACTCCTCATTGACAGCGGGCACTTCTCATTGACAGGGGGCACTCCTCATTGAGGGGGGGATGTGCATTCCTTATTGACCGGGGGCACAACTCATTTACAGGGGGCACTCCTCATTGACACGGGGTACTCCTCATTGACAGGGCCACTCCACATTGACAGGGGGTACTCCTCATTGGCGTGGGCACTCTGCATTGACAGGGTGCACTCCTCATTGACTGGGGGCAGTCCACATTTACAGGAGGAACTCATAGTTGATAGCGGTCACTCCACATTGACAGGTGGCCCTCCGCATTGACAGAGGGCAATACCCATTGACACGGGGCACTCCTCATTGACAGGGGGCACTCCTCATTGACAGGGGGCACTCCTCATTGATAGCGGGCACTCCTCATTGACAGGGGGTACTCCTCATTGACAGGGTGTACTCCTCATTTACAGGGGGCACTCCTCATTGACAGAGGGCACTCCCCATTGACAGAGGGCACTCCTCATTGACAGGGGGCAAAACCCATTGACAGGGGGCACTCCTCATTGACAGTGGGCACTCCTCATTGACAGGGGGCACTCCTCATTGACAGGTGGCACTCCTCATTGACGGGGGGGGGCACTCCTTATTGACGGGGGGGCACTCCTCATTGACACGGGGCACTCCTCATTGACAGTGGGCACACCTAGTTGTCAGCGGGCCCTCCTCATTGACAGGGGGCACACCTCATTGACGGGGGTACCCCACATTGACAGGGAGCACTCCTCTTTGACAGCGGCACTCCTCATTGACAGAGTGCACTCCTCATTGACAGCGGGCAAACGTCATTGACATGGGACACTCATCTTTGACAAGGGGCACTCCTCATTTACAGGGTGACGCCTCATTTCCAGGGTGACTCCTCATTGACGGGGGGCACTTCTCATTGACGGGGCACTCCTCATTGACATAGGGCCCTCCCCATTGACAGGGGCAAAACCCATTGACCGGGTGCACTGCACATTGACAGGGGGCAGTCCACATTGAAAGGGGGCACTCATAGTTGATAGCGGTCACTCCACATTGACAGGGGGCCCTCCGCAGAGACAGAGGGGAATACCCATTGACACGGGCCACTCCACATTGACAGGGCGCACTCCTCATTGACTGGGGGCACTCCTCATTGACAGGGGGCACTCCTCATTGACAGCGGGAACTCTTCATTGAAACGGGGCACTCCTCATTGACAGGGGGCACTCCTCATTGACAGGGGGTACTCCTCATTTACACGGTTACTCCTCATTGACAGGGGGCTCTCATCATTGACAGGGGGCACTCCTCACTGACGGAGGCACTCCTCATTGACAGAGGGCAATCCTATTCGACAGCGGGCACTCCTCATTGACCGGGTGCAATCCTCATTGACAGGGGGTACTCCACATGGACAGGGGCTCTCCTTATTGACAGGGGGCACTCCTCATTGACAGGGGGCACTCCTCATTGACGGGGGGACTCCTCCTTGACAGCGGGCACATCTCATTGACAGGGGGCACTCCTCATTGACACGGGGTACTCCTCATTGACAGGGCCACTCCCCATTGACAGGGGGTTCTCCTCATTGACAGAGGGCACTCCTCATTGACAGGGGGTACACCTCATTGGCGTGGGCACTCTGCATTGACAGAGTGCACTCCTCATTGACAGGGGGCAGTCCACATTTACAGGGGGCACTCATAGTTGATAGCGGTCACTCCACATTGACAGGGGGCCCTCCGCATTGACAGAGGGCAATACCCATTGACACGGGGCACTCCTCATTGACAGGGGGCACTCATTGACAGGGGGCACTCCTCATTGACAGCGGGCACTCCTCATTGGCGTGGGCACTCTGCATTGACAGCGGGCACTGCTCATTGACCGGGGGCTTTCGTCATTGACAGGGGGCACTCCTCTTTGACGGCGGGGGGTCTCATCATTGACAGAGGGCACTCCTAATTGACAGTCTGTACTCCTCATTGGCAGGGGGTACTTCTCATTGACAGGGGGCACTCCTCATTGACAGAGGGCACTCCTCATTGACAGGGGGTATTGCCCATTGACAGGGGGCACTCCTCATTGACAAGGGGCACTCCTCATTGACAGGGGGCACTCCCCATTGACAGGGGGCAAAACCCATTGACAGGGGGCACTCCTCATTTAAAGGGGGCACTCCTCATTGACTGGGGGCACTCCTCATTGACAGGGGCACTCCTCATTGACGGAGGGGGCACTCCTTATTGACGGGGGGGGCTCTCCTCATTGACAGGGGGGACTCCTCATTGACAGTGGGCAATCCAAGTTGTCAGCGGGCGCTCCTCATTGACAAGGGGCACTCCACATTGACAGAGGGTACCCCTCATTGAAAGGGGGCACTCCTCATTGACAGGGGTACTCGGCATTGACAGGGGGCACTCCTCATTGACAGGGGGCACTCCTCATTGACATGGGGCACTCCCCGTTGACAGGGGTCAAAACCCATTGACAGGGGGCACTCCTCATTGACAGGGGGCACTCCTCATTGACAGGTGGCACTCCTCATTGACGGGGGGGCACTCCTTATTGACGGGGGGGCACTCCTCATTGACAGGGGGCACTCGTCATTGACAGTGGGCACTCCTTGTTGTCAGCGGGCGCTCCTCATTGACAGGGGGCACTCCTCATTGACGGGGGTACCCCTCATTGACAGGGAGCACTCCTTATTGACAGAGTGCACTCCTCATTGACAGCGGGCAAACGTCATTGACAGGGGAAACTCATCTTTGACAAGTGGCACTCCTCATTTACAGGGTGACGCCTCATTTCCAGGGTTACTCCTCATTGACATAGGGCCCTCCCCATTGACAGGGGGCAAAACCCATTGACATGGTGAAATCCACATTGACAGGGGGCAGTCCACATTGACAGGGGGCACTCATAGTTGATAGCGGTCACTCCACATTGACAGGGGACCCTCCGCAGAGACAGAGGGCAATACCCATTGACACGGGGCACTCCACATTGACAGGACGCACTACTCATTGACTGGGGGCACTCCTCATTGGCAGGGGGCACTCCTCATTGACAGCGGGCACTCCTCATTGAAAGGGGGTACTCCTCATTGACAGGGTGCACTCCTCATTGACAGTGGGTACTCCTCATTGACGGGGCACTGTTCATTGACAGAGGGCACACAACATTGACAGCGGGCACGTCACATTGACAGGGGGCACTCCTCATTGACGGGAGGGTTTGCATTCCTTATTGACAGGGGGTACTCCTCATTGACAGCGGGCACTCCTCATTGGCGTGGGCACTCTGCATTGACAGCGGGCACTGCTCATTGACCGGGGGCTTTCGTCATTGACAGGGGGCACTCCTCTTTGACGGGGGGGGGTCTCATCATTGACAGAGGGCACTCCTAATTGACAGTCTGTACTCCTCATTGGCAGGGGGTACTTCTCATTGACAGGGGGCACTCCTCATTGACAGAGGGCACTCCTCATTGACAGGGGGTATTGCCCATTGACAGGGGGCACTCCTCATTGACAAGGGGCACTCCTCATTGACAGGGGGCACTCCCCATTGACAGGGGGCAAAACCCATTGACAGGGGGCACTCCTCATTTAAAGGGGGCACTCCTCATTGACTGGGGGCACTCCTCATTGACAGGGGCACTCCTCATTGACGGAGGGGGCACTCCTTATTGACGGGGGGGGCTCTCCTCATTGACAGGGGGGACTCCTCATTGACAGTGGGCAATCCAAGTTGTCAGCGGGCGCTCCTCATTGACAAGGGGCACTCCACATTGACAGAGGGTACCCCTCATTGAAAGGGGGCACTCCTCATTGACAGGGGTACTCGGCATTGACAGGGGGCACTCCTCATTGACAGGGGGCACTCCTCATTGACATGGGGCACTCCCCGTTGACAGGGGGCAAAACCCATTGACAGGGGGCACTCCTCATTGACAGGGGGCACTCCTCATTGACAGGTGGCACTCCTCATTGACGGGGGGGCACTCCTTATTGACGGGGGGGCACTCCTCATTGACAGGGGGCACTCGTCATTGACAGTGGGCACTCCGAGTTGTCAGCGGGCGCTCCTCATTGACAGGGGGCACTCCTCATTGACGGGGGTACCCCTCATTGACAGGGAGCACTCCTTATTGACAGAGTGCACTCCTCATTGACAGCGGGCAAACGTCATTGACAGGGGAAACTCATCTTTGACAAGTGGCACTCCTCATTTACAGGGTGACGCCTCATTTCCAGGGTTACTCCTCATTGACATAGGGCCCTCCCCATTGACAGGGGGCAAAACCCATTGACATGGTGAAATCCACATTGACAGGGGGCAGTCCACATTGACAGGGGGCACTCATAGTTGATAGCGGTCACTCCACATTGACAGGGGACCCTCCGCAGAGACAGAGGGCAATACCCATTGACACGGGGCACTCCACATTGACAGGACGCACTACTCATTGACTGGGGGCACTCCTCATTGGCAGGGGGCACTCCTCATTGACAGCGGGCACTCCTCATTGAAAGGGGGTACTCCTCATTGACAGGGTGCACTCCTCATTGACAGTGGGTACTCCTCATTGACGGGGCACTGTTCATTGACAGAGGGCACACAACATTGACAGCGGGCACGTCACATTGACAGGGGGCACTCCTCATTGACGGGAGGGTTTGCATTCCTTATTGACAGGGGGTACTCCTCATTGACGGGGCACTGTTCATTGACAGAGGACACTCCTCATTGACAGGGGGCTCTCCTTATTGACAGGGGGCCCTCCTCATTGACAGAGGGCACTCCTCATTGACGGGTGGGGGCACTCCTCATTGACGGGGGGCACTCCTCATTGACAGGGGGTACACTTTATAGACGGGGGGCGCTCGTCATTGACAGGGGACAGTCCTCATTGACAAGGGTCATTCGTCATTGACGGGGGGGACCGCTAAATAATGGGGGGGACTCCTAATTTACGGCGGTCACTCCTCATTGACTGTGGGGCACTCCTCATTTACAGGATTAATCCTCATTGACAGGGGGCTCTCATCATTGACAGGGGGCACTCCTCACTGACGGAGGCACTCATCATTGACAGAGGGCACTCCTCGTTGACAGCGGGCACTCCCCATTGACAGGGGGCAATCCTCATTGACAGGGGGTACTCCTCATTGACAGGGTGCTCTCCGTATTGACAGGGGGACCTCCCCATTGACAGGGGGCACTCCTCATTGACGGGGAGGACTCCTCGTGACAGCGGGCACTTCTCATTGACAGGGGGCACTCCTCATTGAGGGGGGGATGTGCATTCATTATTGACCGGGGGCACATCTCATTTACAGGGGGCACTCCTCATTGACACGGGGTACTCCTCATTGACAGGGCCACTCCTCATTGACAGGGGGGTCTCCTCATTGGCAGAGGGCACTCCACATTGACAGGGGGTACTCCTCATTGGCGTGGGCACTCTGCATTGACAGGGTGCACTCCTCATGGACAGGGGGCAGTCCACATTTACAGGGGGAACTCATAGTTGATAGCGGTCACTCCACATTGACAGGTGGCCCTCCGCATTGACAGAGGGCAATACCCATTGACACGGGGCACTCCTCATTGACAGGGGGCACTCCTCATTGACAGGGTGCACTCCTCATTGATAGCGGGCACTCCTCATTGACGGGGGTACTCATTGACAGGGTGTACTCCTCATTTACAGGGGGCACTCCTCATTGACAGAGGGCACTCCCCATTGACAGGGGGCACTCCTCATTGACAGGGGGCACTCCTCATTGACTGGGGGCACTCCCCGTTGACAGGGGGCAAAACCCATTGACAGGGGGCACTCCTCATTGACAGGGGGCACTCCTCATTGACAGGGGGCACTCCTCATTGACAGGTGGCACTCCTCATTGACGGGGGGGGGCACTCCTTATTGACGGGGGGGGGCACTCCTCATTGACAGGGGGCACTCCTCATTGTCAGTGGGCACTCCTAGTTGTCAGCGGGCGCTCCTCATTGACAGGGGGCACTCCTCATTGACGGGGGTACCCCTCATTGACAGGGGGCACTCCTCTTTGACAGCGGCACTCCTCATTGACAGAGTGCACTCCTCATTGACAGCGGGCAAACGTCATTGACATGGGACACTCATCTTTGACAAGGGGCACTCCTCATTTCAGGGTGACGCCTCATTTCCAGGGTGACTCCTCATTGACGGGGGGCACTTCTCATTGACGGGGGGCACTTCTCATTGACGGGGCACTCCTCATTGACATAGGGCCCTCTCCATTGACAGGGGGCAAAGCCCATTGACCGGGTGCACTGCACATTGACAGGGGGCAGTCCATATTGAAAGGGGGCAATCATAGTTGATAGCGTTCACTCCACATTGACAGGGTGCCCTCCGCAGAGACAGAGGGCAATACCCATTGACACGGGGCACTCCACATTGACAGGGCGCACTCCTCATTGACTGGGGGCACTCCTCATTGACAGGGGGCACTCCTCATTGACAGCGGGCACTCTTCATTGAAAGGGGGCAATCCTCATTGACAGGGGGCACTCCTCATTGACAGGGGGTACTCCTTATTTACACGGTTACTCCTCAAGAACAGGGGGCTCTCATCATTGACAGGGGGCACTCCTCACTGACGGAGGCACTCCTCATTGACAGAGGGCAATCCTAGTTGACAGCGGGCACTCCTCATTGACAGGGGGCACTCCTCATTGACGGGGGGACTCCTCCTTGACAGCGGGCACATCTCATTGACAGGGGGCACTCCTCATTGACACGGGGTACTCCTCATTGACAGGGCCACTCCCCATTGACAGGCGGGTCTCCTCATTGACAGAGGGCACTCCTCATTGACAGGGGGTACACCTCATTGGCGTGGGCACTCTGCATTGACAGAGTGCACTCCTCATTGACAGGGGGCAGTCCACATTTACAGGGGGCACTCATAGTTGATAGCGGTCACTCCACATTGAAAGGGGGCCCTCCGCATTGACAGAGGGCAATACCCATTGACACAGGGCACTCCTCATTGACAGGGGGCACTCATTGACAGGGGGCACTCCTCATTGACAGCGGGCACTCCTTATTGGCGTGGGCACGCTGCATTGACAGCGGGCACTGCTCATTGACCGGGGGCTTTCGTCATTGACAGGGGGCACTCCTCTTTGACAGGGGGGTCTCCTCATTGACAGAGGGCACTCCTAATTGACAGGGTGTACTCCTCATTGGCAGGGGGTACTTCTCATTGACAGGGGGCAGTCCTCATTGACAGAGGGCACTCCTCATTGACAGGGGGTATTCCCCATTGACAGGGGGCACTCCTCATTGACAGGGGGCACTGCTCATTGACAGGGGGCACTCCTCATTGACGGGGAGGACTCCTCATTGACAGCGGGCACTTCTCATTGACAGGGGGCACTCCTCATTGAGGGGGGGATGTGCATTCCTTCTTGACCGGGGGCACAACTCATTTACAGGGGGCACTCCTCATTGACACGGGGTACTCCTCATTGACAGGGCCTCTCCTCATTGACAGGGGGGTCTCCTCATTGGCAGAGGGCACTCTACATTGACAGGGGGTACTCCTCATTGGCGTGGGCACTCTGCATTGACAGGGTGCACTCCTCATTGACTGGGGGCAGTCCACATTTACAGGAGGAACTCATAGTTGATAGCGATCACTCCATAAGACCATAAGACCATAAGACATAGGAGCGGAAGTAAGGCCATTCGGCCCATCGAGTCCACTCCACCATTCAATCATGGTTGATTTCAACTCCATTTACCCGCTCTCTCCCCATAGCCCTTAATTCCTCGAGAAATCAAGAATTTATCAATTTCTGTCTTGAAGACGCTCAACGTCTCGGCCTCCACAGCCCTCTGTGGCAATGAATTCCACAGACCCACCACTCTCTGGCTGAAGAAATTTCTCCTCATCTCTTTTCTAAAGTGACTCCCTTTTATTCTAAGGCTGTGCCCCCGCGTCCTAGTCTCCCCTGTTAATGGAAACAACTTCCCTACGTCCATCCTATCTAAGCCGTTCATTATCTTGTAAGTTTCTATCAGATCTCCCCTCAACCTCCTAAACTCCAATGAATATAATCCCACGATCCTCAGACGTTCATCGTATGTCAGGCCTACCATTCCTGGGATCATCCGTGTGAATCTCCGCTGGACCCGCTCCAGTGCCAGTATGTCCTTCCTGAGGTGTGGGGCCCAAAATTGCTCACAGTACTCCAAATGGGGCCTAACCAGTGCTTTATAAAGCCTCAGAAGTACATCCCTGCTTTTGTATTCCAAGCCTCTTGAGATAAATGACAACATTACATTTGCTTTCTTAATTACGGACTCAACCTGCAAGTTTACCTTTAGAGAATCCTGGACTAGGACTCCCAAGTCCCTTTGCACTTTAGCATTATGAATTTTGTCACCGTTTGGAAAATAGTCCATGCATCTATTCTTTTTTCCAAAGTGTACGACCTCGCACTTGCCCACGTTGAATTTCATCAGCCACTTCTTGGACCACTCTCCTAAACTGTCTAAATCTTTCTGCAGCCTCCCCACCTCCTCAATACTACCTGCCCCTCCACCTATCTTTGTATCATCGGCAAACTTGGCCAGAATGCTCCCAGTCCCGTCATCTAGATCGTTAATATATAAAGAGAACAGCTGTGGCCCCAACACTGAACCCTGCGGGACACCACTTGTCACCGGTTGCCATTCTGAGAAGTAACCTTTTATCCAACTCTCTGCCTTCTGTCTGACAGCCAATCGTCAATCCATGTTAGTACCTTGCCTCGAATACCATGGGCCCTTATTTTACTCAGCAGTCTCCCGCGAGGCACCTTGTCAAAGGCCTTTTGGAAGTCAAGATAGATAACATCCATTGGCTCTCCACATTGACAGATGGCCCTCCGCATTGACAGAGGGCAATACCCATTGACACGGGGCACTCCTAATTGACAGAGGGCACTCCCCATTGACAGGGGGCACTCCTCATTGACAGGGGGCACTCCTCATTGACAGGGGGCACTCCCCGTTGACAGGGGGCAAAACCCATTGAAAGGGGGCACTCCTCATTGACAGGGGGCACTCCTCATTGACAGGCGGCACTCCTCATTGACAGGTGGCACTCCTCATTGACAGTGGGCACTCCTAGTTGTCAGCGGGCGCACCTCATTGACAGGGGGCACTCCTCATTGACAGTGGGCACTCCTAGTTGTCAGCGGGCGCTCCTCATTGACAGGGGGCACTCCTCATTGACGGGGGTACCCCACATTGACAGGGAGCACTCCTCTTTGACAGCGGCACTCCTCATTGACAGAGTGCACTCCTCAGTGACAGCGGGCAAACGTCATTGACATGGGACACTCATCTTTGACAAGGGGCACTCCTCATTTACAGGGTGACGCCTCATTTCCAGGGTGACTCCTCATTGACGGGGGGCACTTCTCATTGACGGGGCCCTCCTCATTGACAGCGGGCACTCTTCATTGAAAGGGGGCACTCCTCATTGACAGGGGGCACTCCTCATTGACAGGGGGTACTCCTCATTTACACGGTTACTCCTCATTGACAGGGGGCTCTCATCATTGACAGGGGGCACTCCTCACTGACGGAGGCACTCCTCATTGACAGAGGGCAATCCTATTCGACAGCGGGCACTCCTCATTGACAGGGTGCAATCCTCATTGACAGAGGGTACTCCTCATTGACAGGGGGCTCTCCTTATTGACAGGGGGCACTCCTCATTGACAGGGGCACTCCTCATTGACGGGGGGACACCTCCTTGACAGCGGGCACATCTCATTGACAGGGGGCACTCCTCATTGACACGGGGTACTCCTCATTGACAGGGCCACTCCCCATTGACAGGGGGTTCTCCTCATTGACAGAGGGCACTCCTCATTTACAGGGGGCACTCATAGTTGATAGCGGTCACTCCACATTGACAGGGGGCCTTCCGCATTGACAGAGGGCAATACCCATTGACACGGGGCACTCCTCATTGACAGGGGGCACTCATTGACACGGGGCACTCCTCATTAACAGCGGGCAGTCCTCATTGGCGTGGGCACTCTGCATTGACAGCGGGCACTGCTCATTGACCGGGGGCTTTCGTCATTGACAGGGGGCACTCCTCTTTGACGGGGGGGTCTCATCATTGACAGAGAGCACTCCGAATTGACAGGGTGTACTCCTCATTGGCAGGGGGTACTTCTCATTGACAGGGGGCACTCCTCATTGACAGAGGGCACTCCTCATTGACAGGGGGCACTCCTCATTGATAGCGGGCAATCCTCATTGACGGGGGTACTCCTCATTGACAGGGTGTACTCCTCATTTACAGGGGGCACTCCTCATTGACAGAGGGCACTCCCCATTGACAGGGGGCACTCCTCATTGACAGGGGGCACTCCTCATTGACAGGGGGCACTCCCCGTTGACAGCGGGCACTCCTCATTGACAGGGGGCACTCCTCATTGACGGGGGGACTCCTCCTTGACAGCGTGCACATCTCATTGACAGGGGGCACTCCTCATTGACACGGGGTACTCCTCATTGACAGGGCCACTCCCCATTGACAGGCGGGTCTCCTCATTGACAGAGGGCACTCCTCATTGACAGGGGGTACACCTCATTGGCGTGGGCACTCTGCATTGACAGAGTGCACTCCTCATTGACAGGGCGCAGTCCACATTTACAGGGGGCACTCATAGTTGATAGCGGTCACTCCACATTGACAGGGGGCCCTCCGCATTGACAGAGGGCAATACCCTTTGACACAGGGCACTCCTCATTGACAGGGGGCACTCATTGACAGGGGGCACTCCTCATTGACAGCGGGCACTCCTCATTGGCGTGGGCACTCTGCATTGACAGCGGGCACTGCTCATTGACCGGGGGCTTTCGTCATTGACAGGGGGCACTCCTCTTTGACAGGGGGGTCTCCTCATTGACAGAGGGCACTCCTAATTGACAGGGTGTACTCCTCATTGGCAGGGGGTACTTCTCATTGACAGGGGGCAGTCCTCATTGACAGAGGGCACTCCTCATTGACAGGGGGTATTCCCCATTGACAGGGGGCACTCCTCATTGACAGGGGGCACTCCTCATTGACAGGGGGCACTCCTCATTGACAGGGGCACTCCTCATTGACGGGGAGGACTCCTCATTGACAGCGGGCACTTCTCATTGACAGGGGGCACTCCTCATTGAGGGGGGGATGTGCATTCCTTCTTGACCGGGGGCACAACTCATTTACAGGGGGCACTCCTCATTGACACGGGGTACTCCTCATTGACAGGGCCTCTCCTCATTGACAGGGGGGTCTCCTCATTGGCAGAGGGCACTCTACATTGACAGGGGGTACTCCTCATTGGCGTGGGCACTCTGCATTGACAGGGTGCACTCCTCATTGACTGGGGGCAGTCCACATTTACAGGAGGAACTCATATTTGATAGCGGTCACTCCACATTGACAGATGGCCCTCCGCATTGACAGAGGGCAATACCCATTGACACGGGGCACTCATCATTGACAGGGGGCACTCCCCGTTGACAGGGGGCAAAACCCATTGAAAGGGGGCACTCCTCATTGACAGGGGGCACTCCTCATTGACAGGCGGCACTCCTCATTGACAGGTGGCACTCCTCATTGACGGGGGGGGGGGGCACTCCTTATTGACGGGGGGGCACTCCTCATTGACAGGGGGCACTCCTCATTGACAGTGGGCACTCCTAGTTGTCAGCGGGCGCTCCTCATTGACAGGGGGCACTCCTCATTGACGGGGGTACCCCACATTGACAGGGAGCACTCCTCTTTGACAGCGGCACTCCTCATTGACAGAGTGCACTCCTCAGTGACAGCGGGCAAACGTCATTGACATGGGACACTCATCTTTGACAAGGGGCACTCCTCATTTACAGGGTGACGCCTCATTTCCAGGGTGACTCCTCATTGACGGGGGGCACTTCTCATTGACGGGGCCCTCCTCATTGACAGCGGGCACTCTTCATTGAAAGGGGGCACTCCTCATTGACAGGGGGCACTCCTCATTGACAGGGGGTACTCCTCATTTACACGGTTACTCCTCATTGACAGGGGGCTCTCATCATTGACAGGGGGCATTCCTCACTGACGGAGGCACTCCTCATTGACAGAGGGCAATCCTATTCGACAGCGGGCACTCCTCATTGACAGGGTGCAATCCTCATTGACAGAGGGTACTCCTCATTGACAGGGGGCTCTCCTTATTGACAGGGGGCACTCCTCATTGACAGGGGCACTCCTCATTGACGGGGGGACACCTCCTTGACAGCGGGCACATCTCATTGACAGGGGGCACTCCTCATTGACACGGGGTACTCCTCATTGACAGGGCCACTCCCCATTGACAGGGGGTTCTCCTCATTGACAGAGGGCACTCCTCATTTACAGGGGGCACTCATAGTTGATAGCGGTCACTCCACATTGACAGGGGGCCTTTCGCATTGACAGAGGGCAATACCCATTGACACGGGGCACTCCTCATTGACAGGGGGCACTCATTGACAGGGGGCACTCCTCATTAACAGCGGGCACTCCTCATTGGCGTGGGCACTCTGCATTGACAGCGGGCACTGCTCATTGACCGAGGGCTTTCGTCATTGACAGGGGGCACTCCTCTTTGACGGGGGGGTCTCATCATTGACAGAGAGCACTCGTAATTGACAGGGTGTACTCCTCATTGGCAGGGGGTACTTCTCATTGACAGGGGGCACTCCTCATTGACAGAGGGCACTCCTCATTGACAGGGGGCACTCCCCATTGATAGCGGGCAATCCTCATTGACGGGGGTACTCCTCATTGACAGGGTGTACTCCTCATTTACAGGGGGCACTCCTCATTGACAGAGGGCACTCCCCATTGACAGGGGGCACTCCTCATTGACAGGGGGCACTCCTCATTGACAGGGGGCACTACCCGTTGACAGGGGGCAAAACCCATTGACAGGGGGCACTCCTCATTGACAGGGGGCACTCCTCATTGACAGGGGGCACTCCTCATTGACAGGTGGCACTCCTCATTGACGGGGGGCACTCCTTATTGACGGGGGGGCACTCCTCATTGACAGGGGGCACTCCTCATTGACAGTGGGCACTCCTAGTTGTCAGTGGGCGCTCCTCATTGACAGGGGGCACTCCTCATTGACGGGGGTACCCCACATTGACAGGGAGCACTCCTCTTTGACAGCGGCACTCCTCATTGACAGAGGGCACTCCTCATTGACAGCGGGCAAACGTCATTGACATGGGACACTCATCTTTGACAAGGGGCACTCCTCATTTACAGGGTGACGCCTCATTTCCAGGGTGACTCCTCATTGACGGGGGGCACTTCTCATTGACGGGGCACTCCTCATTGACATAGGGCCCTCCCCATTGACAGGGGGCAAAACCCATTGACCGGGTGCACTGCACATTGACAGGGGGCAGTCCACATTGAAAGGGGGCACTCATAGTTGATAGCGGTCACTCCACATTGACAGGGTGCCCTCCGCAGAGACAGAGGGCAGTACCCATTGACACGGGGCACTCCACATTGACAGGGCGCACTCCTCATTGACTGGGGGCACTCCTCATTGACAGGGGGCACTCCTCATTGACAGCGGGCACTCTTCATTGAAAGGGGGCACTCCTCATTGACAGGGGGCACTCCTCATTGACAGGGGGTACACCACATTGACAGGGGGTACACCTCATTGGCGTGGGCACTCTGCATTGACAGAGTGCACTCCTCATTGACAGGGGCAGTCCACATTTACAGGGGGCACTCATAGTTGATAGCGGTCACTCCACATTGACAGGGGGCCCTCCGCATTGACAGAGGGCAATACCCATTGACACGGGGCACTCCTCATTGACAGGGGGCACTCATTGACAGGGGGCACTCCTCATTAACAGCGGGCACTCCTCATTGGCGTGGGCACTCTGCATTGACAGCGGGCACTGCTCATTGACCGGGGGCTTTCGTCATTGACAGGGGGCACTCCTCTTTGACGGGGGGGTCTCATCATTGACAGAGGGCACTCCTAATTGACAGGGTGTACTCCTCATTGGCAGGGGGTACTTCTCATTGACAGGGGGCACTCCTCATTGACAGAGGGCACTCCTCATTGACAGGGGGTATTCCCCATTGACAGGGTGCTCTCCCTATTGACAGCGGGACCTCCTCATTGACAGGGGGCACTCCTCATTGACAGGGAGGACTCCTCATTGACAGCGGGCACTTCTCATTGACAGGGGGCACTCCTCATTGAGGGGGGGATGTGCATTCCTTATTGACCGTGGGCACATCTCATTTACAGGGGGCACTCCTCATTGACACGGGGTACTCCTCATTGACAGGGCCACTCCTCATTGACAGAGGGGTCTCCTCATTGGCAGAGGGCACTCCACATTGACAGGGGGTACTCCTCATTGGCGTGGGCACTCTGCATTGACATGGTGCACTCCTCATTGACAGGGGGCAGTCCACATTTACAGGGGGAACTCATAGTTGATAGCGGTCACTCCACATTGACAGGTGGCCCTCCGCATTGACAGAGGGCAATACCCATTGACACGGGGCACTCCTCATTGACAGGGGGCACTCCTCATTGACAGGGGGCACTCCTCATTGATAGCGGGCACTCCTCATTGACGGGGGTACTCCTCATTGACAGGGTGTACTCCTCATTTACAGGCGGCACTCCTCATTGACAGAGGGCACTCCCCATTGACAGGGGGCACTCCTCATTGACAGGGGGCACTCCTCATTGACAGGGGGCACTCCCCGTTGACAGGGGGCAAAACCCATTGACAGGGGGCACTCCTCATTGACAGGGGGCACTCCTCATTGACAGGGGGCACTCCTCATTGACAGGTGGCACTCCTCATTGACGGGGGGGCACTCCTTATTGACGGGGGGCACTCCTCATTGACAGGGGGCACTCCTCATTGACAGTGGGCACTCCTAGTTGTCAGCGGGCGCTCCTCATTGACAGTGGGCACTCCTCATTGACGGGGGTACCCCTCATTGACAGGGAGCACTCCTCTTTGACAGCGGCACTCCTCATTGACAGAGGGCACTCCTCATTGACAGCGGGCAAACGTCATTGACATGGGACACTCATCTTTGACAAGGGGCACTCCTCATTTACAGGGTGACGCCTCATTTCCAGGGTGACTCCTCATTGACGGGGGGGCACTTCTCATTGACGGGGCCCTCCTCATTGACAGCGGGCACTCTTCATTGAAAGGGGGCACTCCTCATTGACAGGGGGCACTCCTCATTGACAGGGGGTACTCCTCATTTACACGGTTACTCCTCATTGACAGGGGGCTCTCATCATTGACAGGGGGCACTCCTCACTGACGGAGGCACTCCTCATTGACAGAGGGCAATCCTATTCGACAGCGGGCACTCCTCATTGACAGGGTGCAATCCTCATTGACAGAGGGTACTCCTCATTGACAGGGGGCTCTCCTTATTGACAGGGGGCACTCCTCATTGACAGGGGCACTCCTCATTGACGGGGGGACACCTCCTTGACAGCGGGCACATCTCATTGACAGGGGGCACTCCTCATTGACACGGGGTACTCCTCATTGACAGGGCCACTCCCCATTGACAGGGGGTTCTCCTCATTGACAGAGGGCACTCCTCATTTACAGGGGGCACTCATAGTTGATAGCGGTCACTCCACATTGACAGGGGGCCTTCCGCATTGACAGAGGGCAATACCCATTGACACGGGGCACTCCTCATTGACAGGGGGCACTCATTGACACGGGGCACTCCTCATTAACAGCGGGCAGTCCTCATTGGCGTGGGCACTCTGCATTGACAGCGGGCACTGCTCATTGACCGGGGGCTTTCGTCATTGACAGGGGGCACTCCTCTTTGACGGGGGGGTCTCATCATTGACAGAGAGCACTCCTAATTGACAGGGTGTACTCCTCATTGGCAGGGGGTACTTCTCATTGACAGGGGGCACTCCTCATTGACAGAGGGCACTCCTCATTGACAGGGGGCAGTCCTCATTGATAGCGGGCAATCCTCATTGACGGGGGTACTCCTCATTGACAGGGTGTACTCCTCATTTACAGGGGGCACTCCTCATTGACAGAGGGCACTCCCCATTGACAGGGGGCACTCCTCATTGACAGGGGGCACTCCTCATTGACAGGGGGCACTCCCCGTTGACAGCGGGCACTCCTCATTGACAGGGGGCACTCCCCGTTGACAGGGGGCAAAACCCATTGACAGGGGGCACTCCTCATTGACAGGGGGCACTCCTCATTGACAGGGGGCACTCCTCATTGACAGGTGGCACTCCTCATTGACGGGGGGGCACTCCTTATTGACGGGGGGCACTCCTCATTGACAGGGGGCACTCCTCATTGACAGTGGGCACTCCTAGTTGTCAGCGGGCGCTCCTCATTGACAGTGGGCACTCCTCATTGACGGGGGTACCCCTCATTGACAGGGAGCACTCCTCTTTGACAGCGGCACTCCTCATTGACAGAGGGCACTCCTCATTGACAGCGGGCAAACGTCATTGACATGGGACACTCATCTTTGACAAGGGGCACTCCTCATTTACAGGGTGACGCCTCATTTCCAGGGTGACTCCTCATTGACGGGGGGGCACTTCTCATTGACGGGGCCCTCCTCATTGACAGCGGGCACTCTTCATTGAAAGGGGGCACTCCTCATTGACAGGGGGCACTCCTCATTGACAGGGGGTACTCCTCATTTACACGGTTACTCCTCATTGACAGGGGGCTCTCATCATTGACAGGGGGCACTCCTCACTGACGGAGGCACTCCTCATTGACAGAGGGCAATCCTATTCGACAGCGGGCACTCCTCATTGACAGGGTGCAATCCTCATTGACAGAGGGTACTCCTCATTGACAGGGGGCTCTCCTTATTGACAGGGGGCACTCCTCATTGACAGGGGCACTCCTCATTGACGGGGGGACACCTCCTTGACAGCGGGCACATCTCATTGACAGGGGGCACTCCTCATTGACACGGGGTACTCCTCATTGACAGGGCCACTCCCCATTGACAGGGGGTTCTCCTCATTGACAGAGGGCACTCCTCATTTACAGGGGGCACTCATAGTTGATAGCGGTCACTCCACATTGACAGGGGGCCTTCCGCATTGACAGAGGGCAATACCCATTGACACGGGGCACTCCTCATTGACAGGGGGCACTCATTGACACGGGGCACTCCTCATTAACAGCGGGCAGTCCTCATTGGCGTGGGCACTCTGCATTGACAGCGGGCACTGCTCATTGACCGGGGGCTTTCGTCATTGACAGGGGGCACTCCTCTTTGACGGGGGGGTCTCATCATTGACAGAGAGCACTCCTAATTGACAGGGTGTACTCCTCATTGGCAGGGGGTACTTCTCATTGACAGGGGGCACTCCTCATTGACAGAGGGCACTCCTCATTGACAGGGGGCACTCCTCATTGATAGCGGGCAATCCTCATTGACGGGGGTACTCCTCATTGACAGGGTGTACTCCTCATTTACAGGGGGCACTCCTCATTGACAGAGGGCACTCCCCATTGACAGGGGGCACTCCTCATTGACAGGGGGCACTCCTCATTGACAGGGGGCACTCCCCGTTGACAGCGGGCACTCCTCATTGACAGGGGGCACTCCTCATTGACGGGGGGACTCCTCCTTGACAGCGTGCACATCTCATTGACAGGGGGCACTCCTCATTGACACGGGGTACTCCCCATTGACAGGGCCACTCCCCATTGACAGGCGGGTCTCCTCATTGACAGAGGGCACTCCTCATTGACAGGGGGTACACCTCATTGGCGTGGGCACTCTGCATTGACAGAGTGCACTCCTCATTGACAGGGCGCAGTCCACATTTACAGGGGGCACTCATAGTTGATAGCGGTCACTCCACATTGACAGGGGGCCCTCCGCATTGACAGAGGGTAATACCCTTTGACACAGGGCACTCCTCATTGACAGGGGGCACTCATTGACAGGGGGCACTCCTCATTGACAGCGGGCACTCCTCATTGGCGTGGGCACTCTGCATTGACAGCGGGCACTGCTCATTGACCGGGGGCTTTCGTCATTGACAGGGGGCACTCCTCTTTGACAGGGGGGTCTCCTCATTGACAGAGGGCACTCCTAATTGACAGGGTGTACTCCTCATTGGCAGGGGGTACTTCTCATTGACAGGGGGCAGTCCTCATTGACAGAGGGCACTCCTCATTGACAGGGGGTATTCCCCATTGACAGGGGGCACTCCTCATTGACAGGGGGCACTCCTCATTGACAGGGGGCACTCCTCATTGACAGGGGGCACTCCTCATTGACGGGGAGGACTCCTCATTGACAGCGGGCACTTCTCATTGACAGGGGGCACTCCTCATTGAGGGGGGGATGTGCATTCCTTCTTGACCGGGGGCACAACTCATTTACAGGGGGCACTCCTCATTGACACGGGGTACTCCTCATTGACAGGGCCTCTCCTCATTGACAGGGGGGTCTCCTCATTGGCAGAGGGCACTCTACATTGACAGGGGGTACTCCTCATTGGCGTGGGCACTCTGCATTGACAGGGTGCACTCCTCATTGACTGGGGGCAGTCCACATTTACAGGAGGAACTCATAGTTGATAGCGGTCACTCCACATTGACAGATGGCCCTCCGCATTGACAGAGGGCAATACCCATTGACACGGGGCACTCATCATTGACAGGGGGCACTCCCCGTTGACAGGGGGCAAAACCCATTGAAAGGGGGCACTCCTCATTGACAGGGGGCACTCCTCATTGACAGGCGGCACTCCTCATTGACAGGTGGCACTCCTCATTGACGGGGGGGGGGCACTCCTTATTGACGGGGGGGCACTCCTCATTGACAGGGGGCACTCCTCATTGACAGTGGGCACTCCTAGTTGTCAGCGGGCGCTCCTCATTGACAGGGGGCACTCCTCATTGACGGGGGTACCCCACATTGAGAGGGAGCACTCCTCTTTGACAGCGGCACTCCTCATTGACAGAGTGCACTCCTCAGTGACAGCGGGCAAACGTCATTGACATGGGACACTCATCTTTGACAAGGGGCACTCCTCATTTACAGGGTGACGCCTCATTTCCAGGGTGACTCCTCATTGACGGGGGGCACTTCTCATTGACGGGGCCCTCCTCATTGACAGCGGGCACTCTTCATTGAAAGGGGGCACTCCTCATTGACAGGGGGCACTCCTCATTGACAGGGGGTACTCCTCATTTACACGGTTACTCCTCATTGACAGGGGGCTCTCATCATTGACAGGGGGCATTCCTCACTGACGGAGGCACTCCTCATTGACAGAGGGCAATCCTATTCGACAGCGGGCACTCCTCATTGACAGGGTGCAATCCTCATTGACAGAGGGTACTCCTCATTGACAGGGGGCTCTCCTTATTGACAGGGGGCACTCCTCATTGACAGGGGCACTCCTCATTGACGGGGGGACACCTCCTTGACAGCGGGCACATCTCATTGACAGGGGGCACTCCTCATTGACACGGGGTACTCCTCATTGACAGGGCCACTCCCCATTGACAGGGGGTTCTCCTCATTGACAGAGGGCACTCCTCATTTACAGGGGGCACTCATAGTTGATAGCGGTCACTCCACATTGACAGGGGGCCTTCCGCATTGACAGAGGGCAATACCCATTGACACGGGGCACTCCTCATTGACAGGGGGCACTCATTGACAGGGGGCACTCCTCATTAACAGCGGGCACTCCTCATTGGCGTGGGCACTCTGCATTGACAGCGGGCACTGCTCATTGACCGAGGGCTTTCGTCATTGACAGGGGGCACTCCTCTTTGACGGGGGGGTCTCATCATTGACAGAGAGCACTCCTAATTGACAGGGTGTACTCCTCATTGGCAGGGGGTACTTCTCATTGACAGGGGGCACTCCTCATTGACAGAGGGCACTCCTCATTGACAGGGGGCACTCCCCATTGATAGCGGGCAATCCTCATTGACGGGGGTACTCCTCATTGACAGGGTGTACTCCTCATTTACAGGGGGCACTCCTCATTGACAGAGGGCACTCCCCATTGACAGGGGGCACTCCTCATTGACAGGGGGCACTCCTCATTGACAGGGGGCACTACCCGTTGACAGGGGGCAAAACCCATTGACAGGGGGCACTCCTCATTGACAGGGGGCACTCCTCATTGACAGGGGGCACTCCTCATTGACAGGTGGCACTCCTCATTGACGGGGGGCACTCCTTATTGACGGGGGGGCACTCCTCATTGACAGGGGGCACTCCTCATTGACAGTGGGCACTCCTAGTTGTCAGTGGGCGCTCCTCATTGACAGGGGGCACTCCTCATTGACGGGGGTACCCCACATTGACAGGGAGCACTCCTCTTTGACAGCGGCACTCCTCATTGACAGAGGGCACTCCTCATTGACAGCGGGCAAACGTCATTGACATGGGACACTCATCTTTGACAAGGGGCACTCCTCATTTACAGGGTGACGCCTCATTTCCAGGGTGACTCCTCATTGACGGGGGGCACTTCTCATTGACGGGGCACTCCTCATTGACATAGGGCCCTCCCCATTGACAGGGGGCAAAACCCATTGACCGGGTGCACTGCACATTGACAGGGGGCAGTCCACATTGAAAGGGGGCACTCATAGTTGATAGCGGTCACTCCACATTGACAGGGTGCCCTCCGCAGAGACAGAGGGCAGTACCCATTGACACGGGGCACTCCACATTGACAGGGCGCACTCCTCATTGACTGGGGGCACTCCTCATTGACAGGGGGCACTCCTCATTGACAGCGGGCACTCTTCATTGAAAGGGGGCACTCCTCATTGACAGGGGGCACTCCTCATTGACAGGGGGTACACCACATTGACAGGGGGTACACCTCATTGGCGTGGGCACTCTGCATTGACAGAGTGCACTCCTCATTGACAGGGGCAGTCCACATTTACAGGGGGCACTCATAGTTGATAGCGGTCACTCCACATTGACAGGGGGCCCTCCGCATTGACAGAGGGCAATACCCATTGACACGGGGCACTCCTCATTGACAGGGGGCACTCATTGACAGGGGGCACTCCTCATTAACAGCGGGCACTCCTCATTGGCGTGGGCACTCTGCATTGACAGCGGGCACTGCTCATTGACCGGGGGCTTTCGTCATTGACAGGGGGCACTCCTCTTTGACGGGGGGGTCTCATCATTGACAGAGGGCACTCCTAATTGACAGGGTGTACTCCTCATTGGCAGGGGGTACTTCTCATTGACAGGGGGCACTCCTCATTGACAGAGGGCACTCCTCATTGACAGGGGGTATTCCCCATTGACAGGGTGCTCTCCCTATTGACAGCGGGACCTCCTCATTGACAGGGGGCACTCCTCATTGACAGGGAGGACTCCTCATTGACAGCGGGCACTTCTCATTGACAGGGGGCACTCCTCATTGAGGGGGGGATGTGCATTCCTTATTGACCGTGGGCACATCTCATTTACAGGGGGCACTCCTCATTGACACGGGGTACTCCTCATTGACAGGGCCACTCCTCATTGACAGAGGGGTCTCCTCATTGGCAGAGGGCACTCCACATTGACAGGGGGTACTCCTCATTGGCGTGGGCACTCTGCATTGACATGGTGCACTCCTCATTGACAGGGGCAGTCCACATTTACAGGGGGAACTCATAGTTGATAGCGGTCACTCCACATTGACAGGTGGCCCTCCGCATTGACAGAGGGCAATACCCATTGACACGGGGCACTCCTCATTGACAGGGGGCACTCCTCATTGACAGGGGGCACTCCTCATTGATAGCGGGCACTCCTCATTGACGGGGGTACTCCTCATTGACAGGGTGTACTCCTCATTTACAGGCGGCACTCCTCATTGACAGAGGGCACTCCCCATTGACAGGGGGCACTCCTCATTGACAGGGGGCACTCCTCATTGACAGGGGGCACTCCCCGTTGACAGAGGGCAAAACCCATTGACAGGGGGCACTCCTCATTGACAGGGGGCACTCCTCATTGACAGGGGGCACTCCTCATTGACAGGTGGCACTCCTCATTGACGGGGGGGCACTCCTTATTGACGGGGGGGCACTCCTCATTGACAGGGGGCACTCCTCATTGACAGTGGGCACTCCTAGTTGTCAGCGGGCGCTCCTCATTGACAGTGGGCACTCCTCATTGACGGGGGTACCCCTCATTGACAGGGAGCACTCCTCTTTGACAGCGGCACTCCTCATTGACAGAGGGCACTCCTCATTGACAGCGGGCAAACGTCATTGACATGGGACACTCATCTTTGACAAGGGGCACTCCTCATTTACAGGGTGACGCCTCATTTCCAGGGTGACCTCTCATTGACGGGGCACTCCTCATTGACATAGGGCCCTCCCCATTGACAGGGGGCAAAACCCATTGACCGGGTGCACTGCACATTGACAGGGGGCAGTCCACGTTGAAAGGGGGCACTCATAGTTGATAGCGGTCACTCCACATTGACAGGGTGCCCTCCGCAGAGACAGAGGGCAATACCCATTGACACGGGGCACTCCACATTGACAGGGCGCACTCCTCATTATCTGGGGGCACTCCGCATTGACAGGGGGCACTCCTCATTGACAGCGGGCACTCTTCATTGAAAGGGGGCACTCCTCATTGACAGGGGGCACTCCTCATTGACAGGGGGTACTCCTCATTTACACGGTTACTCCTCATTGACAGGGGGCTCTCATCATTGACAGGGGGCACTCCTCACTGACGGAGGCACTCCTCATTGACAGAGGGCAATCCTAGTTGACAGCGGGCACTCCTCATTGACAGGGGGCACTCCTCATTGACGGGGGGACTCCTCCTTGACAGCGGGCACATCTCATTGACAGGGGGCACTCCTCTTTGACACGGGGTACTCCTCATTGACAGGGCCACTGCCCATTGACAGGGGGGTCTCCTCATTGACAGAGGGCACTCCTCATTGACAGGGGGTACACCTCATTGGCGTGGGCACTCTGCATTGACAGAGTGCACTCCTCATTGACAGGGGGCAGTCCACATTTACAGGGGGCACTCATAGTTGATAGCGGTCACTCCACATTGACAGGGGGCCCTCCGCATTGACAGAGGGCAATACCCATTGACACGGGGCACTCCTCATTGACAGGGAGCACTCATTGACAGGGGGCACTCCTCATTGACAGCGGGCACTCCTCATTGGCGTGGGCACTCTGCATTGACAGCGGGCACTGCTCATTGACCGGGGGCTTTCGTCATTGACAGGGGGCACTCCTCTTTGACGGGGGGGTCTCCTCATTGACAGAGGGCACTCCTAATTGACAGGGTGTACTCCTCATTGGCAGGAGGTACTTCTCATTGACAGGGGGCACTCCTCATTGACAGAGGGCACTCCTCATTGACAGGGGGTATTCCCCATTGACAGTGGGCACTCCCCATTGACAGGGAGCACTCCTCATTGACAGGGGGGAACTCCTCATTGACGGGGAGGACTCCTCATTGACAGCGGGCACTTCTCATTGACAGGGGGCACTCCTCATTGAGGGGGGGATGTGCATTCCTTATTGACCGGGGGCACAACTCATTTACAGGGGGCACTCCTCATTGACACGGGGTACTCCTCATTGACAGGGCCACTCCTCATTGACAGGGGGGTCTCCTCATTGGCAGAGGGCACTCCACATTGACAGGGGGTACTCCTCATTGGCGTGGGCACTCTGCATTGACAGGGTGCACTCCTCATTGACTGGGGGCAGTCCACATTTACAGGAGGAACTCATAGTTGATAGCGGTCACTCCACATTGACAGGTGGCCCTCCGCATTGACAGAGGGCAATACCCATTGACACGGGGTACTCCTCATTGACAGGGTCTACTCCTCATTTACAGGGGGCACTCCTCATTGACAGAGGGCACTCCCCATTGACAGGGGGCACTCCTCATTGACAGGGGGCAAAACCCATTGACAGGGGGCACTCCTCATTGACAGGGGGCACTCCTCATTGACGGGGGGGGGCACTCCTTATTGACGGGGGGCACTCCTCATTGACAGGGGGCACTCCTCATTGACAGTGGGCACTCCTAGTTGTCAGCGGGCCCTCCTCATTGACAGGGGGCACTCCTCATTGACGGGGGTACCCCACATTGACAGGGAGCACTCCTCTTTGACAGCGGCACTCCTCATTGACAGAGTGCACTCCTCATTGACAGCGGGCAAACGTCATTGACATGGGACACTCATCTTTGACAAGGGGCACTCCTCATTTACAGGGTGACGCCTCATTTCCAGGGTGACTCCTCATTGACGGGGGGCACTTCTCATTGACGGGGCACTCCTCATTGACATAGGGCCCTCCCCATTGACAGGGGCAAAACCCATTGACCGGGTGCACTGCACATTGACAGGGGGCAGTCCACATTGAAAGGGGGCACTCATAGTTGATAGCGGTCACTCCACATTGACAGGGGGCCCTCCGCAGAGACAGAGGGCAATACCCATTGACACGGGGCACTCCACATTGACAGGGCGCACTCCTCATTGACTGGGGGCACTCCTCATTGACAGGGGGCACTCCTCATTGACAGCGGGAACTCTTCATTGAAAGGGGGCACTCCTCATTGACAGGGGGCACTCCTCATTGACAGGGGGTACTCCTCATTTACACGGTTACTCCTCATTGACAGGGGGCTCTCATCATTGACAGGGGGCACTCCTCACTGACGGAGGCACTCCTCATTGACAGAGGGCAATCCTATTCGACAGCGGGCACTCCTCATTGACAGGGTGCAATCGTCATTGACAGGGGGTACTCCTCATTGACAGGGGGCTCTCCTTATTGACAGGGGGCACTCCTCATTGACAGGGGGCTCTCCTCATTGACGGGGGGACTCCTCCTTGACAGCGGGCACATCTCATTGACAGGGGGCACTCCTCATTGACAGTGGGCACTCCTAGTTGTCAGTGGGCGCTCCTCATTGACAGGGGGCACTCCTCATTGACGGGGGTACCCCACATTGACAGGGAGCACTCCTCTTTGACAGCGGCACTCCTCATTGACAGAGGGCACTCCTCATTGACAGCGGGCAAACGTCATTGACATGGGACACTCATCTTTGACAAGGGGCACTCCTCATTTACAGGGTGACGCCTCATTTCCAGGGTGACTCCTCATTGACGGGGGGCACTTCTCATTGACGGGGCACTCCTCATTGACATAGGGCCCTCCCCATTGACAGGGGGCAAAACCCATTGACCGGGTGCACTGCACATTGACAGGGGGCAGTCCACATTGAAAGGGGGCACTCATAGTTGATAGCGGTCACTCCACATTGACAGGGTGCCCTCCGCAGAGACAGAGGGCAGTACCCATTGACACGGGGCACTCCACATTGACAGGGCGCACTCCTCATTGACTGGGGGCACTCCTCATTGACAGGGGGCACTCCTCATTGACAGCGGGCACTCTTCATTGAAAGGGGGCACTCCTCATTGACAGGGGGCACTCCTCATTGACAGGGGGTACACCACATTGACAGGGGGTACACCTCATTGGCGTGGGCACTCTGCATTGACAGAGTGCACTCCTCATTGACAGGGGCAGTCCACATTTACAGGGGGCACTCATAGTTGATAGCGGTCACTCCACATTGACAGGGGGCCCTCCGCATTGACAGAGGGCAATACCCATTGACACGGGGCACTCCTCATTGACAGGGGGCACTCATTGACAGGGGGCACTCCTCATTAACAGCGGGCACTCCTCATTGACGTGGGCACTCTGCATTGACAGCGGGCACTGCTCATTGACCGGGGGCTTTCGTCATTGACAGGGGGCACTCCTCTTTGACGGGGGGGTCTCATCATTGACAGAGGGCACTCCTAATTGACAGGGTGTACTCCTCATTGGCAGGGGGTACTTCTCATTGACAGGGGGCACTCCTCATTGACAGAGGGCACTCCTCATTGACAGGGGGTATTCCCCATTGACAGGGTGCTCTCCCTATTGACAGCGGGACCTCCTCATTGACAGGGGGCACTCCTCATTGACAGGGAGGACTCCTCATTGACAGCGGGCACTTCTCATTGACAGGGGGCACTCCTCATTGAGGGGGGGATGTGCATTCCTTATTGACCGTGGGCACATCTCATTTACAGGGGGCACTCCTCATTGACACGGGGTACTCCTCATTGACAGGGCCACTCCTCATTGACAGAGGGGTCTCCTCATTGGCAGAGGGCACTCCACATTGACAGGGGGTACTCCTCATTGGCGTGGGCACTCTGCATTGACATGGTGCACTCCTCATTGACAGGGGGCAGTCCACATTTACAGGGGGAACTCATAGTTGATAGCGGTCACTCCACATTGACAGGTGGCCCTCCGCATTGACAGAGGGCAATACCCATTGACACGGGGCACTCCTCATTGACAGGGGGCACTCCTCATTGACAGGGGGCACTCCTCATTGATAGCGGGCACTCCTCATTGACGGGGGTACTCCTCATTGACAGGGTGTACTCCTCATTTACAGGCGGCACTCCTCATTGACAGAGGGCACTCCCCATTGACAGGGGGCACTCCTCATTGACAGGGGGCACTCCTCATTGACAGGGGGCACTCCCCGTTGACAGAGGGCAAAACCCATTGACAGGGGGCACTCCTCATTGACAGGGGGCACTCCTCATTGACACGGGGCACTCCTCATTGACAGGTGGCACTCCTCATTGACGGGGGGGCACTCCTTATTGACGGGGGGGCACTCCTCATTGACAGGGGGCACTCCTCATTGACAGTGGGCACTCCTAGTTGTCAGCGGGCGCTCCTCATTGACAGTGGGCACTCCTCATTGACGGGGGTACCCCTCATTGACAGGGAGCACTCCTCTTTGACAGCGGCACTCCTCATTGACAGAGGGCACTCCTCATTGACAGCGGGCAAACGTCATTGACATGGGACACTCATCTTTGACAAGGGGCACTCCTCATTTACAGGGTGACGCCTCATTTCCAGGGTGACCTCTCATTGACGGGGCACTCCTCATTGACATAGGGCCCTCCCCATTGACAGGGGGCAAAACCCATTGACCGGGTGCACTGCACATTGACAGGGGGCAGTCCACGTTGAAAGGGGGCACTCATAGTTGATAGCGGTCACTCCACATTGACAGGGTGCCCTCCGCAGAGACAGAGGGCAATACCCATTGACACGGGGCACTCCACATTGACAGGGCGCACTCCTCATTATCTGGGGGCACTCCGCATTGACAGGGGGCACTCCTCATTGACAGCGGGCACTCTTCATTGAAAGGGGGCACTCCTCATTGACAGGGGGCTCTCATCATTGACAGGGGGCACTCCTCACTGACGGAGGCACTCCTCATTGACAGAGGGCAATCCTAGTTGACAGCGGGCACTCCTCATTGACAGGGGGCACTCCTCATTGACGGGGGGACTCCTCCTTGACAGCGGGCACATCTCATTGACAGGGGGCACTCCTCTTTGACACGGGGTACTCCTCATTGACAGGGCCACTGCCCATTGACAGGGGGGTCTCCTCATTGACAGAGGGCACTCCTCATTGACAGGGGGTACACCTCATTGGCGTGGGCACTCTGCATTGACAGAGTGCACTCCTCATTGACAGGGGGCAGTCCACATTTACAGGGGGCACTCATAGTTGATAGCGGTCACTCCACATTGACAGGGGGCCCTCCGCATTGACAGAGGGCAATACCCATTGACACGGGGCACTCCTCATTGACAGGGAGCACTCATTGACAGGGGGCACTCCTCATTGACAGCGGGCACTCCTCATTGGCGTGGGCACTCTGCATTGACAGCGGGCACTGCTCATTGACCGGGGGCTTTCGTCATTGACAGGGGGCACTCCTCTTTGACGGAGGGGTCTCCTCATTGACAGAGGGCACTCCTAATTGACAGGGTGTACTCCTCATTGGCAGGAGGTACTTCTCATTGACAGGGGGCACTCCTCATTGACAGAGGGCACTCCTCATTGACAGGGGGTATTCCCCATTGACAGTGGGCACTCCCCATTGACAGGGAGCACTCCTCATTGACAGGGGGGAACTCCTCATTGACGGGGAGGACTCCTCATTGACAGCGGGCACTTCTCATTGACAGGGGGCACTCCTCATTGAGGGGGGGATGTGCATTCCTTATTGACCGGGGGCACAACTCATTTACAGGGGGCACTCCTCATTGACACGGGGTACTCCTCATTGACAGGGCCACTCCTCATTGACAGGGGGGTCTCCTCATTGGCAGAGGGCACTCCACATTGACAGGGGGTACTCCTCATTGGCGTGGGCACTCTGCATTGACAGGGTGCACTCCTCATTGACTGGGGGCAGTCCACATTTACAGGAGGAACTCATAGTTGATAGCGGTCACTCCACATTGACAGGTGGCCCTCCGCATTGACAGAGGGCAATACCCATTGACACGGGGTACTCCTCATTGACAGGGTGTACTCCTCATTTACAGGGGGCACTCCTCATTGACAGAGGGCACTCCCCATTGACAGGGGGCACTCCTCATTGACAGGGGGCAAAACCCATTGACAGGGGGCACTCCTCATTGACAGGGGGCACTCCTCATTGACGGGGGGGGGCACTCCTTATTGACGGGGGGCACTCCTCATTGACAGGGGGCACTCCTCATTGACAGTGGGCACTCCTAGTTGTCAGCGGGCCCTCCTCATTGACAGGGGGCACTCCTCATTGACGGGGGTACCCCACATTGACAGGGAGCACTCCTCTTTGACAGCGGCACTCCTCATTGACAGAGTGCACTCCTCATTGACAGCGGGCAAACGTCATTGACATGGGACACTCATCTTTGACAAGGGGCACTCCTCATTTACAGGGTGACGCCTCATTTCCAGGGTGACTCCTCATTGACGGGGGGCACTTCTCATTGACGGGGCACTCCTCATTGACATAGGGCCCTCCCCATTGACAGGGGCAAAACCCATTGACCGGGTGCACTGCACATTGACAGGGGGCAGTCCACATTGAAAGGGGGCACTCATAGTTGATAGCGGTCACTCCACATTGACAGGGGGCCCTCCGCAGAGACAGAGGGCAATACCCATTGACACGGGGCACTCCACATTGACAGGGCGCACTCCTCATTGACTGGGGGCACTCCTCATTGACAGGGGGCACTCCTCATTGACAGCGGGAACTCTTCATTGAAAGGGGGCACTCCTCATTGACAGGGGGCACTCCTCATTGACAGGGGGTACTCCTCATTTACACGGTTACTCCTCATTGACAGGGGGCTCTCATCATTGACAGGGGGCACTCCTCACTGACGGAGGCACTCCTCATTGACAGAGGGCAATCCTATTCGACAGCGGGCACTCCTCATTGACAGGGTGCAATCGTCATTGACAGGGGGTACTCCTCATTGACAGGGGGCTCTCCTTATTGACAGGGGGCACTCCTCATTGACAGGGGGCTCTCTTCATTGACGGGGGGACTCCTCCTTGACAGCGGGCACATCTCATTGACAGGGGGCACTCCTCATTGACACGGGGTACTCCTCATTGACAGGGCCACTCCCCATTGACAGGGGGTTCTCCTCATTGACAGAGGGCACTCCTCATTGACAGGGGGTACACCTCATTGGCGTGGGCACTCTGCATTGACAGAGTGCACTCCTCATTGACAGGGGGCAGTCCACATTTACAGGGGGCACTCATAGTTGATAGCGGTCACTCCACATTGACAGGGGGCCCTCCGCATTGACAGAGGGCAATACCCATTGACACGGGGCACTCCTCATTGACAGGGGGCACTCATTGACAGGGGGCACTCCTCATTGACAGCGGGCACTCCTCATTGGCGTGGGCACTCTGCATTGACAGCGGGCACTGCTCATTGACCGGGGGCTTTCGTCATTGACAGGGGGCACTCCTCTTTGACGGGGGGGTCTCATCATTGACAGAGGGCACTCCTAATTGACAGGGTGTACTCCTCATTGGCAGGGGGTACTTCTCATTGACACGGGGCACTCCTCATTGACAGAGGGCACTCCTCATTGACAGGGTGTATTCCCCATTGACAGGGGGCACTCCTCATTGACAGGGGTCACTCCTCATTGACAGGGGGCACTCCCCATTGACAGGGGGCACTCCTCATTTAAAGGGGGCACTCCTCATTGACTGGGGGCACTCCTCATTGACAGGGGCACTCCTCATTGACGGAGGGGGCACTCCTTATTGACGGGGGGGGCGCTCCTCATTGACAGGGGGGACTCCTCATTGACAGTGGGCACTCCTAGTTGTCAGCGGGCGCTCCTCATTGACAAGGGGCACTCCACATTGACAGAGGGTACCCCTCATTGAAAGGGAGCACTCCTCATTGACAGGGGTACTCGGCATTGACAGGGGGCACTACTCATTGACAGGGGGCACTCCTCATTGACATGGGGCACTCCCCGTTGACAGGGGGCAAAACCCATTGACAGGGGGCACTCCTCATTGACAGGGGGCACTCCTCATTGACAGGTGGCACTCCTCATTGACGGGGGGGCACTCCGTATTGACGGGGGGGGCACTACTCATTGACAGGGGGCACTCGTCATTGACAGTGGGCACTCCTAGTTGTCAGCGGGCGCTCCTCATTGACAGGGGGCACTCCTCATTGACGGGGGTACCCCTCATTGACAGGGAGCACTCCTCATTGACAGCGGCACTCCTTATTGACAGAGTGCACTCCTCATTGACAGCGGGCAAACGTCATTGACAGGGGCACTCATCTTTGACAAGGGGCACTCCTCATTAACAGGGTGACGCCTCATTTCCAGGGTTACTCCTCATTGACGGGGGGCACGTCTCATTGACGGGGCACTCCTCATTGACAGAGGGCCCTCCCCATTGACAGGGGGCAAAACCCATTGTCAGGGTGCACTCCACATTGACAGGGGGCAGTCCACATTGAAAGGGAACACTCCTCATTGACAGGGGGCACGCCTCATTGACCGGGGGTCTCCTCATTGAGGGGGGGATGTGCATTCCTTATTGACCGGGGGCACATCTCATTTACAGGGGGCACTCCACATTGACACGGGGGACTCCTCATTGACAGGGCCACTCCTCATTGACAGGGGGGGCCTCCTCATTGACAGAGGGCACTCCTCATTGACAGGGGGCACTCCTCATTGAGGGGGGAATGTGCATTCCTTATTGACCGGGGGCACATCTCATTTACAGGGGGCACTCCTCATTGACACGGGGTAATCCTCATTGACAGGGCCACTCCTCATTGACAGGGGGGTCTCCTCAGTGACAGAGGGCACTTCTCATTGACTGAGTGCACTGCTCATTGACGGGTGGGGGCACTCCTCATTGACGTGGGGCACTCCTCATTGACAGGGGGTACACTTTATAGACGGGGGGCGCTCGTCATTGATAGGGGACAGTCCTCATTGACAGGGGTCATTCGTCATTGACGGGGGGGACTGCTAAATGATGGGGGGGACTCCAAATTTACAGCGGTCACTCCTCATTGCCTGTGGGGCACTCCTCATTTTCAGGGTTAATCCTCTTTGACAGGGGGCGCTCATCATTGACAGGGGGCACTCCTCACTGACGGAGGCACTCCTCATTGACAGAGGGCACTCCTCGTTGACAGCGGATACTCCTCATTGACAGGGGGCAATCCTCATTGACAGGGGTACTCCTCATTTACAGGGCGCTCTCCTTATTGACAGGGGGCCCTCCTCATAGACAGGGGGCACTCCTCATTGACGGGTGGGGGCACTCCTCATTGACGGATGGGGGCACTGCTCATTGACAGGGGGTACACTTTATAGACGGGGGGCACTCCGTATTGACAGGGGGACCTCCTCATTGACAGGGGGCACTCCTCATTGACGGGGGGGACTCCTCATTGACAGCGGGCACTTCTCATTGACAGGGGGCACTCCTCATTGAGGGGGGGTAGTGCATTCCTTATTGACCGGGGGCACATCTCATTTACAGGGGGCACTCCTCATTGACACGGGGTACTCCTCATTGACAGGGCCACTCCTCATTGACAGGGGGGTCTCCTCATTGACAGAGGGCACTCCTCATTGACAGGGGGTACTCCTCATTGGCGTGGGCACTCTGCATTGACAGGGTGCACTCCTCATTGACAGGGGACAGTCCACATTTACAGGGGGCTCTCATAGTTGTTAGCGGTCACTCCACATTGACAGCGGGCCCTCGGCTTTGACAGACGGCAAAACCCATTGACACGGGGCACTCCTCATTGACAGGGGGCACTCCTCATTGACAGGGGGCACTCCTCATTGACAGCGGGCCCTCCTCATTGACAGGGGGTACTCCTCATTGACAGGGGGTACTCCTCATTTACAGGGGGCACGCCTCATTGACAGAGGGCACTCCTCATTGACAGGGGGTACTCCTCATTGACAGGGGGCTCTCCTCATTGACAGGGGGCACTCCTCATTGACAGGGGGCACTCCACGTTGACAGGGGGCAAAACCCATTGACAGGGGGCACTCCTCATTGACAGGGGGCACTCCTCATTGACAGGGTGCACTCCTCATTGACAGGGGGCAGTCCACATTGACAGCGGGCGCTCATAGTTGATAGCGGTCACTCCACATTGACAGGGGCCCCTCCGCATTGACAGAGGGCAATACCCATTGACCCGGGGCACTCCTCATTGACAGGGGGCACTCCTCATTGACAGGGGGCACTCCTCATTGACAGCGGGCACTCCTCATTGACAGGGCATACGCCTCATTGACAGGGGGTACTCCTCATTTACAGGGGGCACTCCTCATTGACAGAGGGCACTTCTCATTGACAGGGGGCACTCCTCATTGACAGAGGGCACTCCTCATTGACAGGGGGCACTCCCCGTTGACAGGAGTCAAAACCCATTGACAGGGGGCACTGCTCATTGACAGGGGGCACTCCCCGTTGACAGGGGGCAAAACCCATTGACAGGGGGCACTGCTCATTTACAGGGGGCACTCCTCATTGACAGGGGGCACTCCTCATTGACAGGTGGCACTCCTCATTGACGGGGGGGCACTCCTTATTGACGGGGGGGCACTCCTCATTGACAGGGGGCACTCCTCATTGACAGGGGGCACTCCTCATTGACAGTGGACACTCCTCATGGACAGGGGGCACTCCTCATTGACGGGGGTACCCGTCATTGACAGGGAGCAATCCTCATTGACAGAGGGCACTCCTCATTGACAGCGGGCAAACGTCATTGACAGGGGACACTCATCTTTGACAAGGGGCACTCCTCATTTACAGGGTGACGCCTCATTTCCAGGGTTACTCCTCATTGACGGGGGGCACTTCTCATTGACGGGGCATTCCTCATTGACATAGGGCCCTCCCCATTGACAGGGGCAAAACCCATTGACAGGGTGCACTCCACATTGACAGGGGGCAGTCCACATTGACAGGGGGCACTCATAGTTGATAGCAGTCACTCCACATTGACAGTGGGCCCTCCGCAGAGACAGAGGGCAATACCCATTGACACGGGGCACTCCACATTGACAGGGGGCACTCCTCATTGACTGGGGGCACTCCTCATTGACAGGGGGCACTCCTCATTGACAGCGGGCACTCCTCATTGAAAGGGGGCACTCCTCATTGACAGGGGGCACTCCTCATTGACAGGTGGGACTCCTCATTGACGGGGCACTGTTCATTGACAGAGGGCACTCCACATTGACAGCGGGCACGTCACATTGACACGGGGCACTCCTCATTGACGGGAGGGTTTGCATTCCTTATTGACCGGGGGCACTTCTCATTGACAGGGGGCACTCCTCATTGACAGGGGCCACTCCTCATTGACTGGGGGGTCTCCTCTTTGACAGGGGGCACTCCTCATTGACAGGGGGTACTCCTCATTGGCGTGGGCACTCTGCATTGACAGGGTGCACACCTCATTAACAGGGGGCACTCCTCATTGACAGCAGGCACTCCACATGGACAGGGCAAATTGATTGAAAAGGGGCACTTCTCATTGACAGGGTGTACTCTTCATAGAAGGGGGGGCACTTCTCGTTGACAGAGGGCACTCCTCATTGACGGGTGGGGGCACTCCTGATTGACGGGGGGCACTCCTCATTGACAGGGGTCATTCGTCACTGACGGGGGGGGACTGCTCAATGATGGGGGGGACTCCTAATTTACAGCGGTCTCTCCTCATTGACTGTGGGGCATTCCTCATTTACACGGTTACTCCTCATTGACAGGGGGCTCTCATCATTGACAGGGGGCACTCCTCACTGACGGAGGCACTCCTCATTGACAGAGGGCACTCCTAGATGACAGCGGGCACTCCTCATTGACAGGGGGCAATCCTCATTGACAGGGGGGTACTCCTCATTGACAGGGGGCTCTCCTTATTGATAGGGGGCACTCCTCATTGACAGGGGGCACTCCTCATTGACGGGGGGACTCCTCATTAACAGCGGGCACTTCTCATTGACAGGGGGCACTCCTAATTGACACGGGGTACTCCTCATTGACAGGGGGCTCTCATCATTGACAGGGGGCACTCCTCACTGACGGAGGCACTCCTCATTGACAGAGGGCACTCCTAGATGACAGCGGGCACTCCTCATTGACAGCGGGCAATCCTCATTGACGGGGGGCACTTCTCATTGACGGGGCATTCCTCATTGACATAGGGCCCTACCCATTGACAGGGGCAAAACCCATTGAAAGGGTGCAGTCCACATTGACAGGGGGCAGTCCACATTGACAGGGGGCACTCATAGTTGATAGCGGTCACTCCACATTGACAGGGGGCCCTCCGCAGAGACAGAGGGCAATACCCATTGACACGGGGCACTCCACATTGACAGGGGGCACTCCTCATTGACTGGGGGCACTCCTCATTGACAGGGGGCACTCCTCATTGACAGCGGGCACTCCTCATTGAAAGGGGGCACTCCTCATTGACAGGTGGCACTCCTCATTGACAGGTGGTACTCCTCATTGACGGGGCACTGTTCATTGACAGAGGGCACTCCACATTGACAGCGGGCACGTCACATTGACACGGGGCACTCCTCATTGACTGGAGGGTTTGCATTCCTTATTGACCGGGGGCACTTCCCATTGACAGGGGCCACTCCTCATTGACTGCGGGGGTCTCCTCTTTGACGGGGGGCACTCCTCATTGACAGGGGGTACTCCTCATTGGCGTGGGCACTCTGCATTGACAGGGTGCACACCTCATTAACAGGGGGCACTCCTCATTGACAGCAGGCACTCCACATGGACAGGGCAAACTCATTGAAAAGGGGCCCTTCTCATTGACAGGGGGTACTCTTCATAGAAGGGGGGGCACTTCTCATTGACAGAGGGCACTCCTCATTGACGGGTGGGGGCACTCCTGATTGACGGGGGGCACTCCTCATTGACAGGGGGTACACTTTATCGACGGGTGGCGCTCGTCATTGACAGGGGACAGTCCTCATTGACAGGGGTCATTCGTCACTGACGGGGGGGACTGCTCAATGATGGGGGGGACTCCAAATTTACAGCGGTCACTCCTCATTGACTGTGGGGCACTCCTCATTTACACGGTTACTCCTCATTGACAGGGGGCTCTCATCATTGACAGGGGGCACTCCTCACTGACGGAGGCACTCCTCATTGACAGAGGACACTCCAAGATGACAGCGGGCACTCCTTATTGACAGGGGGCAATCCTCATTGACAGGGGGTACTCCTCATTGACAGGGGGCTCTCCTTATTGACAGGGGGACTCCTCATTGACGGGGGGGACTCCTCATTGACAGCGGGCACTTCTCATTGACAGGGGGCACTCCTAATTGACACGCGGTACTCCTCATTGACAGGGGGCTCTCATCATTGACAGGGGGCACTCCTTAGTGACGGAGGCACTCCTCATTGACAGAGGGCACTCCTAGATGACAGCGGGCACTCCTCATTGACAGCGGGCAATCCTCATTGACAGGGGGCACTCCTCATTGACAGGTGGTACTCCTCATTGACGGGGCACTGTTCATTGACAGCGGGCTCGTCACATTGACCGGGGGCACTACTCATTGACAGGGGGCACTCCTCATTGACAGGGGCCACTCATCATTGACTGGGGGGTCTACTCTTTGACAGGGGGCACTCCTCATTGACAGGGGGTAATCCTCATTGGCGTGGGCACTCTGCATTGACAGGATGCACACTTCATTAAAAGGGGGCACTCCTCATTGACAGCAGGCACTCCACATGGACAGGGCAAACTCATTGAAAAGGGGCACTTCTCATTGACAGAGGGTACTATTCATAGAAGGGGGGCACTCCTCATTGACAGGGGGTACACTTTATAGACGGGGGGCGCTCGTCATTGACAGGGGACAGTCCTCATTGACAGGGGTCATTCGTCACTGACGGGGGGGACTGCTCAATGATGGGGGGGACTCCTAATTTACAGCGGTCACTCCTCATTGACTGTGGGGCACTCCTCATTTACACGGTTCCTCCTCATTGACAGGGGGCTCTCATCATTGACAGGGGGCACTCCTCACTGACGGGGGCACCCTTCATTGACAGGGGATACTCCTCATTGACAGGGGCCACTCCACATTGACTGGGTGGTCTCCTCTTTGACAGGGGGCACTACTCATTGAAACGGGGGACTCCTCATTGGTGTGGGCACTCTGCATTGACAGGGTGCACATCTCATTAACAGCGGGCACTCCTCATTGACAGCAGGCACTCCACATGGACAGGGCAAACTCATTGAAAACGGGCACTTCTCATTGACAGGGGGCACTCCTCATTGAGGAGGGGATGTGCATTCCTTATTGACCTTAAGCACATCTCATTGGCAGGGGGCACTCCTCATTGACACGGGGTACTCCGCATTGACAGGGCCACTCCTCATTGACAGGGGGTACTCCTCATTGTAGTGGACACTCTGCATTGACAGGGCGCACTCATCATTGACAGGGGGCAGTCTACATTTACAGGGGGCACTCATAGATGATAGCGGTCACTCCACTTTGACAGGGGGCCCTCCACATTGACAGAGGCCAATACCCATTGACACGGGGCACTCCTCATTGACAGGGGGCACTCCTCATTGACAGGGGACACTCCTAATTTACAGCGGTCACTCCTCATTGACTGTGGGGCACTCCTCATTTACACGGTTACTCCTCATTGACAGGGGGCTCTCATCATTGACAGGGGGCACTCCTCACTGACGGAGGCACTCCTCATTGACAGAGGGCACTCCTAGATGACAGCGGGCACTCCTCATTGACAGGGGGCAATCCTCATTGACAGGGGGGTACTCCTCATTGACAGGGGGCTCTCCTTATTGATAGGGGGCACTCCTCATTGACAGGGGGCACTCCTCATTGACGGGGGGGACTCCTCATTGACAGCGGGCACTTCTCATTGACAGGGGGCACTCGTAATTGAGGGGGGGGGTGTGCATTCCTTATTGACCGTGGGCACATCTCATTGACAGGGGGCACTCCTCATTGACACGGGGTACTCCTCATTGACAGGGGGTTCTCCTCATTGACAGGGGGCACTCCTCATTGAGGGGGGGTCTCCTCATTGAGAGCGGGCACTTCTCATTGACAGGGGGCACTCCTCATTGAGGGGGGGATGTGCATTCCTTATTGACCGTGGGCACATCTCATTGACAGGGGGCACTCCTCATTGGCACGGGGTACTCCTCATTGACAGGGCCACTCCTCATTGACAGGGGGTACTCCTCATTGTAGTGGGCACTCTGCATTGACAGGGTGCACTCCTCATTGACAGGGGGCAGTCCACATTTACAGGGGGCACTCATAGATGATAGCGGTCACTCCACATTGACAGGGGACCCTCCACATTGACAGAGGGCAATACCCATTGACACGGGGCACTCCTCATTGACAGGGGGCACTCCTCATTGACAGGGGGCACTCCTCATTGACAGGTGGTACTCCTCATTGAGAGGGGGTACTCCTCATTTACAGGGGGCACTCCTCATTGACAGAGGGCACTCCTCATTGACAGATGGCACTCATCATTGACGGGGGGGCACTCCTTATTGACGGGGGGCACTCCTCATTGACAGGGGGCACTCCCCGTTGACAGTGGGCAAAACACATTGACAGGGGGCACTCCTCATTGACAGGGGGCACTCCTCATTGACAGTGGGCACTCCTAGTTGTCAGCGGGCGCTCCTCATTGACAGGGGGCACTCCTCATTGACGGGGGTACCCCTCATTGAGAGGGGGCACTCCCCGTTGACAGTGGGCAAAACCCATTGACAGGGGGCACTCCTCATTGACAGGGGGCACTCCTCATTGACAATGGGCACTCCAAGTTGTCAGCGGGCGCTCCTCATTGACAGGGGGCACTCCTCATTGACAGCGGCAGTCCTCATTGACAGAGTGCACTCCTCATTGACAGCGGGCAAACGTCATTGACATGGGACACTCATCTTTGACAAGGGGCACTCCTCATTTACAGGGTGACGCCTCATTTCCAGGGTTACTCCTCATTGACGGGGGGTACTTCTCATTGAAGGGGCACTCCTCATTGACATAGGGCCCTCCCCATTGACAGGGGGCAAAACCCATTGACAGGGTGCACTCCAAATTGACAGGGGGCAGTCCACATTGACAGGGGTAACTCATAGTTGATACCGGTCACTCCACATTGACAGAGGGCCCTCCGCAGAGACAGAGGGCAATACCCATTGACACGGGGCACTCCACATTGACAGGGGGCACTCCTCATTGACAGGGGGCACTCCTCATTGACTGGGGGCACTCCACATTGACAGGGGGCACTCCTCATTGACAGCGGGCACTCCTCATTGAAAGAGGGCACTCCTTATTGACAGGGGGCACTCCTCATTGACAGGGGGTACACCTCATTGACGGGGCACTGTTCATTGACAGAGGGCACTCCACATTGACAGCGGGCACGTCACATTGACGGGGGCACTCCTCATTGACGGGAGGGTTTTCATTCCTTATTGACCGGGGGCACTTCTCATTGACGGGGGGCACTCCTCATTTACAGGGGGTACACTTTATAGACGGGGGGCTCTCATCATTGACAGGGGGCACTCCTCACTGACGGAGGCACTCCACATTGACAGAGGGCACTCCTAGTTGACAGCGGTTACTCTTCATTGACAGGGGGCAATCCTCATTGACAGGGGGTGCTCCTCATTGACAGGGGGCTCTCCTTATTGACAGGGGGCCCCCCTCATTGATAGGGGGCACTCCTCATTGACGGGGGGACTCCTCATTGACAGCGGGCACTCTCATTGACAGGGGCCCTCCGCATTGAGGGGGGGATGTGCATTCCTTATTGACTGGGGGCACATCTCATTTACAGGGGGCACTCCTCAGTGACACGGGGTTCTCCTCATTGACAGGGGCACTCCTCATTGACAGGGGGATCTCCTCATTGACAGAGGGCAATCCTCATTGACAGGTGGTTCTCCTCATTGGCGTGGGCACTCTGCATTGATAGGGTGCACTCCTCATTGACAGAGGGCAGTCCACATTTACAGGGGGCACACATAGTTGATAGCGGTCACTCCACATTGACAGGGGGCCCTCCACATTGACAGAGGGCAATACCCATTGACACGGGGAACTTCTCACTGACAGGGGGCACTCCTCATTGACAGGGGGCACTCTTCATTGACAGGGGGCACTCCTCATTTACAGGGGGCACTCCTCATTGACAGAGGGCACTCCTCATTCACAGGGGGTACTCCTCATTGACAGGGGGCTCTCCTCATTGACATGGGGCTCTCCTCATTGATAGGGGGCACTCCCCGTTGACAGGGGTCAAAACCCATTGACAGGTGGCACTCCTCATTGACAGGGTGCACTCCTCATTGACAGGGGGCACTCCTCATTGACAGGGGGCTGTCCACATTGACAGGGGGCACTCATAGTTGATAGCGGTCACTCCTCATTGACAGTGGGCACTCCGCAGAGACAGAGGGCACTCCTCATTGACTGGGGGCACTCCTCATTGACAGGGGGCACTCCTCATTGACAGGGGGTACTCCTCATTGACGGAGCACTGTTATTTGACAGAGGACACTCCACATTGACAGCGGGCACGTCACATTGACAGGGGGCACTCCTCATTGACGGGAGGTTTTGCATTCCTTATTGACCGGGGGCACTTCTCATTGACAGGGGGTACACTTTATAGACGGGGGGCGCTCGTCATTGAAAGGGGACAGTCCTCATTGACAGGGGTCATTCGTCATTGACGGGGGGGACTGCTAAATGATGGGGGGAATCCTAATTTACAGCGGTCACTCCTCATTGACTGTGGGGCACTCCTAATTTACAGGGTAATCCTCATTGACAGGGGGCTCTCATCATTGACAGGGGGCACTCCTCACTGACGGAGGCACTCCTCATTGACAGAGGGCACTCCAAGTTGACAGGGGTTACTCCTCATTGACAGGGGGCAATCCTCATTGACAAGGGGTCCTCCTCATTGATAGGGGCTCTCCTTATTGACAGGGGGCCCTCCTCATTGACAGGGAGCACTCCACATTGACGGGTGGGGGCACTCCTCATTGACAGGGGGCAATCCTCATTGACAGGGGGTACTCCTCATTGACAGGGGGCTCTCAGTTTTGACAGCGGGCCCTCCTCATTGACAGGGGGCACTCCTCATTGACGGGGGGGACTCCTCATTGACAGCGGGCACTTCTCATTGACAAGGGGCACTCCTCATTGACAGTGGGTACCCAACATTGACAGTGGCACTGCTTATTGACAGGGGGCACTCCTCATTGACGGGGGGGGGGGGGCTCACTCCTTATTGACGGGGGCACTCCTCATTGACAGGAAGCACTCTTCAGAGACGGGGGGGCACACCTCATTGACAGGGGTGTACTCCTCATTGACAGCGGGCACTTCTCATTAACAGGGGGCACTCCTGATTGACCGGGGGGGGGGGGTGCACTCCTTATTGACCAGGGGCACCTCTCATTGACAGGGGCATTCCTCATTAACAGGGGGTACTCCTCATTGACAGGGGGCACTCCTCATTGACAGGGGGGTCTCCTCATCGACAGGGAGCACTCCTCATTGACAGGGGGTACTCCTGATTGGCGTGGGCACTCCTCATTGACAGAGGGTCCACTTTATAGACGGGGGAAGCTCCTCATTGACAGGGGACAGTCCTTGTTGACAGGGGTCATTCGTCATTGAAGGGGGGCACTGCTCAATGTTGGTGGGGACTCCTAATTTACAGCTGTCACTGCTCATTGACAGTGGGGCACTCCTCATTTACTGGGTTACTCCTCATTGACAGGGGGCTCTCCTCATTGACAGGGGGCACTCCTCATTGACAGGGGGATCTCCCCAGTGACAGAGGGCACTCCGAGTTGACAGCGGGCACTCCGAGTTGACAGGGGGCACTGCTCATTTACAGGGGGCACTCCTCATTGACAGCGGCCACTCCTCGTTGACAGGGGACACACCTCATTGACGGGGGCAGTCCACATTGACGGGGGCACTCATAGTTGATAGCGGGCACTCCTCATTGACAGTGGGCACTCCTCGTTGACAGAGGGCACTCCTCATTTTCAGCGGTCACTCCTCATTGACAGTGGGCACTCCTCATTGACAGAAGGCACTCCTCATTGACAGGGGCACGCCTCATTCTCAGCCGGCACTCCTCATTGACGGCGGGTCACTCCTTTTTGACGGGGGGCACTCCTCATTGACAGCTGCCACTCCTCGTTAACGGGGGCACTACTCATTGACGGGCGGTCACTCCTTATTGACGGGGCGCACACCTCATTGACAGGGAGCACTCTTCAGAGACGGGGGGGGGGGCTCTCCTCATTGACAGGGGGCACACCTCATTGACAGGGGTCCCTTCTCATTGACAGGGAGCACTCCTCTTTGACGGGGGCGTTCAGTCCTCATTGACGGGGGGGACACTCCTCATTGACGGGGGGCACTCATCATTGACAGGGGGCTCTCCTTATTGACAGGGGGCACTCCTCATTGACAGGGGGCGCTCCTGATTGACAGCGGGCAATTCACATTGACAGGGGGCACTCCTCATTGACGGGGGGGGGGGCACTCCTTATTGACGGGTGACTCCTCATTGACAGGGTGCATTCTTCAGAGACCGGGGGGCACTCCTCATTGACAGGGGATCTCCTCATTGACAGCAGGCACTTCTCATTAACAGGGGGGACTACTCATTGACGGGGGGTGCATCCTTACTGACGGGGGGCACTCCTCATTGACAGGGGGCACTCGACAGAGACGGGGGGCCCTCCTCATTGACAGGGGGCACTCTACATTGACAGGGGGCACTTCTCATTGACAGGGGGCACTCCTCATTGACGGGGGGGTCACTCATTATTGACGGGGGGCACTCCTCATTAACGTTGGGCACTCATCATTGACAGGGGGCTCTCCACATTGACAGGGGCCACGTCTCATTGACAGGAGGCACTCCTCATTGACGGGGGTGGGGGTCACTGCTCATTGAAGGGGGGGCACTCCTCATTAACGGGGGGATCTCATCATTGACAGGGGGCTCTCCTCATTGACAGGGGGCACTCCTCATTGGCGTGGGCACTCGTCATTGACAGGCGGCACTGCTCATTGTCAGAGGGCACTCCTCCTTGACAGCGGGCACTCCGCGTTGACAGGGGACACGCCTCATTGACAGGGGGCACACGTCATTGACAGGGGACACTTAGCATTGACAGGGGGCACTCCTCATTTACATGGTCACGCCTCATTTCCAGGGTTACTGCTCATTGACGGGGGGCACTTCTCATTGACGGGGCATTACTCATTGACAGAGGGCACTCATTGTTGATAGTGGACACTCCTCATTGACATGGGGCCCTCCGCATTGACAGGGGGCAAAACCCATTGACAGGGTGCCGCCCTCATTGACAGGGGGCTGTCCACATTGACAGGGGGCACTCATAGTTGATAGCGGGCTCTCCTCATTGACAGGGGGCATTCCGCATTGACAGGGGGCAATGCCCATTGACACGTGGCAATCCTCATTGACAGGGGGCACTCCTCATTGACCGGGGGCCCTCCTCATTGACAGGGGGCACTCCTCATTGACAGCGGGCAGTCCTCATTGACAGGGGGAACTCCTCATTGACAGGGGGCACTTCTCATTGACAGGGGCTACTCCTCATTGACGGGGGGAGGGGTGCACTCCTTATTGACCGGGAGCACTTCTCATTGACAGGGGGCACTCCTCATTGACAGGGGGCACTCCTCATTGACAGGGGGCACTCCTCATTGACACGGAGTCTCCACTTTGACAGGGGGAACTCCTCATTGACAGGGGGTACTCCGCATTGGCGTGAGCACTCTTCATTGACAGGGGGCACTGCTCATTGGCCGGGGGCATTCATCATTGAAGGGGGACACTCCTCATTGACAGAGATCACACCTCATTATCAGGGGGCACTCCTCATTGTCAGGGGGCCCTCCTTATTGACAGCGGGCGCTCCTCAATGACAAGGGGCACTCCTCATTGACAGCAAGCACTCCTTTTGGACAGGGCAAACTCATTGACAAGGGACACTTCTCATTGACAGGGGGTACTCTTCATTGAAGGGGGGCACTTCTCATTGACAGCGGGCACTCCTCATTGACGGGTGGGGGCACTCCTCATTGACGGGGGGCACTCCTCATTGACAGGGGGTACACAATTTAGACGGGGGGGCGCACCTCATTGACAGGGGACACTCCTCATTGACAGGGGTCATTCGTCATTGGCGGGGGGCAATGCTCAATGATGGCGGGACTCCTAATTTGCAGCGGTCACTTCTCATTGACGGTGGGGCACTCCTCATTACAGGGTTTCTCGTCATTGACAGGGGGCTCTCCTCATTGACAAGGGCCACTCCTCATTGACAGGGGGTTCTCCTCAGTGACAGAGGGCACTCCTAGTTGACAGCGGGCACTCCTCATTGACAGGGGGCACTCCTCATTGACAGGGTGGACTCTTCATTGACAAGGGGTACTCCTCATTGACAGGGGGCACTCCTCATTGACAGAGGGCACTCCTCATTGACAGCGCGCACTCCTCATTGACAGCGGGCACTCCTCGTTGACAGGGGACACACCTCATTGACAGGGGGCAGACCACGTTGACGGGGGCACTTATAGTTGATAGCGGGCACTCGTCATTGACAGGGAGCACTCCGCATTGACAGGGGGCAAAACCCATTGACAGGGGTCACTCCTCATAGACAGGGGGCACTCCTCATTGACAGGGTGGACTCCTCATTGACAAGGGGTACTCCTCATTGACAGCGGGCACTTCTCATTGACAGGGGCTACTCCTCATTGACGGGGGGAGGGGTGCACTCCCTATTGACCGGGAGCACTTCTCATTGACAGGGGGCACTCCTCATTGACAGGGGGCACTCCTCATTGACAGGGGGCACTCCTCATTGACACGGAGTCTCCACTTTGACAGGGGGAACTCCTCATTGACAGGGGGTACTCCGCATTGGCGTGAGCACTCTTCATTGACAGGGGGCACTGCTCATTGGCCGGGGGCATTCGTCATTGAAGGGGGACACTCCTCATTGACAGAGATCACACCTCATTATCAGGGGGCACTCCTCATTGTCAGGGGGCCCTCCTTATTGACAGCGGGCACTCCTCATTGACAGCAAGCACTCCTTTTGGACAGGGAAAACTCATTGACAAGGGGCACTTCTCATTGACAGGGGGTACTCTTCATTGAAGGGGGGCACTTCTCATTGACAGCGGGCACTCCTCATTGACGGGTGGGGGCACTCCTCATTGACGGGGGGCACTCCTCATTGACAGGGGGTACACAATTTAGACGGGGGGGCGCACCTCATTGACAGGGGACACTCCTCATTGACAGGGGTCATTCGTCATTGGCGGGGGGCAATGCTCAATGATGGCGGGACTCCTAGTTTGCAGCGGTCACTTCTCATTGACGGTGGGGCACTCCTCATTACAGGGTTACTCGTCATTGACAGGGGGCTCTCCTCATTGACAAGGGCCACTCCTCATTGACAGGGGGTTCTCCTCAGTGACAGAGGGCACTCCTAGTTGACAGCGGGCACTCCTCATTGACAGGGGGCACTCCTCATTGACAGGGTGGACTCCTCATTGACAAGGGGTACTCCTCATTGACAGGGGGCACTCCTCATTGACAGAGGGCACTCCTCATTGACAGCGCGCACTCCTCATTGACAGCGGGCACTCCTCGTTGACAGGGGACACACCTCATTGACAGGGGGCAGACCACGTTGACGGGGGCACTTATAGTTGATAGCGGGCACTCGTCATTGACAGGGAGCACTCCGCATTGACAGGGGGCAAAACCCATTGACAGGGGTCACTCCTCATAGACAGGGGGCACTCCTCATTGGCAGGGGTCATTCCTCATAGACAGGGGGCACTCCTCATTGGCAGGGGGCGCTCCTCATTGACAGGGGGTCACTCCTTATTGCCGGGGGGCACTCCACATTGACAGGGGTCACACTCCAGAGACGGGGGGGGGGCACTCCTCATTGACAGGGGGCTCTCCTCATTGACAGGGGTCACACTTCAGAGACGGGGGGGCACTCCTCATTAAGAGGGGGCACTACTCATTGACGAGGGGGGCACTCCTTATTGACCGGAGGCACTCCTCATTGAATAGGGGCACTCTTCAGAGATGGGGGTGGGCACTCCTCATTGACAGGGGGCACTCCGCATTGACAGGGGGCACTCCGCATTGACAGGGGGCACTTCTCATTGACAGCGTTCTCTTCTCATTGACAGGGGACACTCATCATTGACTGGGGACACTCATCATTGACAGGGGACACTCCTCTTTGACAGGGGGCACACTTTATTGATGGGGGGGCGCTCGTCATTGACTGGGTACACTCCTCATTGACGGGTGTCATTCGTCATTGACGGGCGGCACTCCTCATTGACGGGGGCACTCCTCATTGACAGAGGGCACTCCTAGTTGACAGCGGGGACTCCTAATTGACAGGGGGCACTCCTCATTGACAGGGGGTACTCCACATTGACAGGGGGATCTCCTGATTGACAGGGGGCACTCCTCATTGACAGGGGACACTCCTCATTGACGGGGGGGACTGCTCATTGACAGCGGGCACCTTCATTGACAGGGGGCACTCCTCATTGACGGGGGTACTGCTCATTGACAGGGGGCAGTCCTCATTGACAGGGGGCTCTCCGCATTGACAGGGGGCACTCCTCATTGACAGGGGGAAGTTCACATTGACAAGGGGCACTCATAGTTGATAGCGGTCACTCCACATTGACAGGGGGCCCTCCGCATTGACAGAGGGCAATACCCATTGACGCGGGGCAATCCTCATTGACAGGGGGCACTCCTCATTGACAGGGGGCACTCCTCATTGACAGCGGGCACTCCTCATTGAAAGGGGGCACTCCTCATTGAAAGGGGGCACTCCTCATTGACAAGGGGTACTCGTCATTGACAAGGGCACTGCTCATTGACAGGGGGCACACCTCTTTGACAGCGGGCACTTCTCATTGACAGAGGGCACTCCTCATTGTCGTGGGGGTGTGCATTCCTTATTGACCGGGGGCACTTCCCATTGACAGGGGGCCACTCCTCATTGATAGCGGGGTCTCCTCATTGACAGGGGACACACCTCATTGTCAGGGGGTACTCCTCATTGGCGTGGCACTACTCATTGACAGAAGGCTCTCATCATTGACAGAGGGCACTCATCAGTGACAGGGGTCACTCCTCATTGAGAGGGGGGTACTCCTCATTTACAGGGGGCACTCCTCATTGACAGGGGGTTCTCCTCATTGACAGGGGGCACTCCTCATTGACAGCGGGCACTCCTCATTGACAGGGGGCACTCCCCGTTGACAGGGGGCAAAACCCATTGACAGGGGGCACTCCTCATTGACAGGGGGCACTCCTCATTGTCAGGGGGCACTCCTCATTGACAGGTGGCACTCCTCATTGACGTGGGGGGCACTCCATATTGACGGGGGGGCACTCCTCATTGACAGGGGGCACTCCTCATTGACAGTGGGCACCCCTAGTTGTCAGCGGGCGCTCCTCATTGACAGGGAGCACTCCTCATTGACAGGGGCACTCCTCATTGACAGAGTGCACTCCTCATTGAAAGTGGGCAAATGTCATTGACAGGGGACACTCATCTTTGACAAGGGGCACTCCTCATTTACAGGGTGACGCCTCATTTCCAGGGTTACTCCTCATTGACGGGGGGCACTTCTCATTGACGGGGCACTCCCCATTGACATAGGCCCTCCCCATTGACAGGGGGCAAAACCCATTGACAGGGTGGACTCCACATTGACAGGGGGCAGTCCACATTGACAGGGGGCACTCATAGTTGATAGCGGTCACTCCACATTGACGGGGGCCCTCCGCAGAGACAGAGGGCAATACCCATTGACACGGGGCACTCCACATTGACAGGGGGCACTCCTCATTGAGGGGGGGATGTGCATTCCTTCTTGACCGGGGGCACAACCCATTTACAGGGGGCACTCCTCATTGACACGGGGTACTCCTCATTGACAGGGCCTCTCCTCATTGACAGGGGGGTCTCCTCATTGGCAGAGGGCACTCTACATTGGCAGGGGGTACTCCTCATTGGCGTGGGCACTCTGCATTGACAGGGTGCACTCCTCATTGACTGGGGGCAGTCCACATTTACAGGAGGAACTCATAGTTGATAGCGGTCACTCCACATTGACAGGTGGCCCTCCGCATTGACAGAGGGCAATACCCATTGACACGGGGCACTCCTCATTGACAGAGGGCACTCCCCATTGACAGGGGGCACTCCTCATTGACAGGGGGCACTCCTCATTGACAGGGGGCATTCCCCGTTGTCAGGGGGCAAATCCCATTGAAAGGGGGCACTCCTCATTGACAGGGGGCACTCCTCATTGACAGGGGGCACTCCTCATTGACAGGTGGCACTCCTCATTGACGGGGGGGGGCACTCCTTATTGACGGGGGGGCACTCCTCATTGACAGGGGGCACTCCTCATTGACAGTGGGCACTCCTAGTTGTCAGCGGGCGCTCCTCATTGACAGGGGGCACTCCTCATTGACGGGGGTACCACACATTGACAGGGAGCACTCCTCTTTGACAGCGGCACTCCTCATTGACAGAGTGCACTCCTCAGTGACAGCGGGCAAACGTCATTGACATGGGACACTCATCTTTGACAAGGGGCACTCCTCATTTACAGGGTGACGCCTCATTTCCAGGGTTACTCCTCATTGACGGGGGGCACTTCTCATTGACGGGGCACTCCCCATTGACATAGGCCCTCCCCATTTACAGGGGGCAAAACCCATTGACAGGGTGCACTCCACATTGACAGGGGGCAGTCCACATTAACAGGGGGCACTCATAGTTGATAGCGGTCACTCAACATTGACGGGGGCCCTCCGCAGAGACAGAGGGCAATACCCATTGACACGGGGCACTCCACATTGACAGGGGGCACTCCTCATTGACTGGGGGCACTCCTCATTGACAGGGGGCACTCCTCATTGACAGCGGGCACTCCTCATTGAAAGGGGGCACTGTTCATTGACAGAGGGCACTCCACATTGACAGCGGGCACGTCACATTGACAGGGGGCACTCCTCATTGACGGGAGGGTTTGCATACCTTATTGACCGGGGGCACTTCTCATTGACAGGGGTCACTCCTCTTTGACAGGGGGCACTCCTCGTTGACAGGGGGTACTCCTCATTGGCGTGGGCACTCTGCATTGACAGGGTGCACACCTCATTAACAGCGGGCACTCCTCATTGACAGCAGGCACTCCACATGGACAGGGCAAACTCATTGAAAAGGGGCACTTCTCATTGACAGCGGGCACTCCTCATTGACGGGTGGGGGCACTCCTGATTGACGGGGGGCACTCCTCAATGACAGGGGGTACACTTTATAGACGGGGGGGCGCTCGTCATTGACAGGGGACAGTCCTCATTGACAGGGGTCATTCGTCACTGACGGGGGGGAATGCTCAATGATGGGGGGGACTCCTAATTTACAGCGGTCTCTCCTCATTGACTGTGGGGCACTCCTCATTTACACGGTTACTCTTCATTGACAGGGGGCTCTCATCATTGACAGGGGGCACTGCTCACTGACGGAGGCACTCCTCATTGACAGAGGGCACTCCTACATGACAGCGGGCACTCCTCATTGAGAGGGTGCAATCCTCATTGACAGGGGGTACTTCTCATTGACAGGGGGCTCTCCTTATTGACAGGGGGCACTCCTCATTGACAGGGGGCACTCCTCATTGACGGGGGGGACTCCTCATTGACAGCGGGCACTTCTCATTGACAGGGGGCACTCCTAATTGAGGGGGGGGGTGCATTCCTTATTGACCGTGGGCACATCTCATTGACAGGGGGCACTCCTCATTGACACGGGGTACTCCTCATTGACAGGGGGTTCTCCTCATTGACACGGGGTACTGCTCATTGACAGGGGGTACTCCTCATTGGCAGGGCCACTCCTCATTGACAGGGGGTACTCCTCATTGTAGTGGGCACTCTGCATTGACAGGGTGCACTCCTCATTGACAGGGGGCAGTCCACATTTACAGGGGGCACTCATAGATGATAGCGGTCACTCCACATTGACAGGGGGCCCTCCGCAGAGACAGAGGGCAGTACCGATTGACAAGGGGCACTCCATATTGACAGGGGGCACTCCTCATTGACTGGGGGCACTCCTCATTGACAGGGGGCACTCCTCATTGACAGCGGGCACTCCTCATTGAACTGGGGCACTCCTCATTGACAGGAGGCACTCCTCATTGACAGGAGGCACTCCTCATTGACAGGGGGCACTCCTCATTGACGGGAGTGTTTGTATTCCTTATTGACCGGGGGCACTTCTCATTGACAGGGGGTACTGCTCATTGACGGGGCACTGTTCATTGACAGAGGGCACTCCACATTGACAGCGGGCACTCCTCATTGAACTGGGGCACTCCTCATTGACAGGAGGCACTCCTCATTGACAGGAGGCACTCCTCATTGACAGGGGGCACTCCTCATTGACAGGGGGCACTCCTCATTGACGGGAGGGTTTGCATTCCTTATTGACCGGGGGCACTTCTCATTGACAGGGGGTACTCCTCATTGGCGTGGGCACTCTGCATTGACAGGGTGCACACCTCATTAACAGGGGGCACTCCACATGGACAGGGCAAACTCATTGAAAAGGGGCACTTCTCATTGACAGGGGGTACTCTTCATAGAAGGGGGGGCACTTCTCATTGACAGAGGGCACTCCTCATTGACGGGTGGGGGCACTCCTCATTGACGGGGGGCACTCCTCATTGACAGGGGGTACACTTTATAGACGGGGGGCGCTCGTCATTGACAGGGGACAGTTCTCATTGACAGGGGTCATTCGTCACTTACGGGGGGGACTGCTCAATGATGGGGGGGACTCCTAATTTACAGCGGTCACTCCTCATTGACTGTGGGGCACTCCTCATTTACACGGTTACTCCTCATTGACAGGGGGCTCTCATCATTGACAGGGGGCACTCCTCACTGACGGAGGCACTCCTCATTGGCAGAGGGCACTACTAGATGACAGCGGGCACTCCTCATTGACAGCGGGCAGTCCTCATTGACAGGGGGCACTGCTCATTGACAGGTGGTACTCCTCATTGACGGGGCACTGTTCATTGAAAGAGGGCACCCCACATTGACAACGGGCACGTCACATTGACAGGGGGCACTCCTCATTGACGGGAGGGTTTGCATTCCTCATTGACAGAGGGCACTCCTCATTGACAGGGGGCACTCCTCATTGACGCGGGGTACTCCTCGTTGACAGGGGGTTCTCCTCATTGACAGGGGGCACACCTCATTGACGGGGGGGGACTCCTCATTGAGAGCGGGCACTTCTCATTGACAGGGGGCACTCCTCATTGAGGGGGGGATGTGCATTCCTTATTGACCGTGGGCACATCTCATTGACAGGGGGCACTCCTCATTGACACGGGGTACTCCTCATTGACAGGGCCACTCCTCATTGACAGGGGGTACTCCTCATTGTAGTTTGCACTCTGCATTGACAGGGTGCACTCCTCATTGACAGGGGGCAGTCCACATTTACAGGGGGCACTCATAGATGATAGCGGTCACTCCACGTTGACAGGGGGTCTTCCGCAGAGACAGAGTGCAATACCCATTGACACTGGGCACTCCACATTGACAGGGGGCACTCCTCATTGACTGGGGGCACTCCTCATTGACAGGGGGCACTCCTCATTGACAGCGGGCACTCCTCATTGAAAGGGGGCACTCCTCATTGACAGGAGGCACTCCTCATTGACAGGGGGTACTCCTCATTGACGGGGCACTGTTCATTGACAGAGGGCACTCCACATTGACAGCGGGCACGTCACATTGACAGGGGGCACTCCTCATTGACGGGAGGTTAGCATTCCTTATTGACCGGGGGCACTTCTCATTCACAGGGGGCACTCCTCATTGACAGGGGATACTCCTCATTGACAGGGGGCACTCCTATTTGACGGGGGGGGACTCCTCATTGACAGCGGGCACTTCTCATTGACAGGGGGCACTCCTAATTGAGGGGGGGGGGTGGGCATTCCTTATTGACCTTGGGTACATCTCATTGACAGGGGGCACCCCTCATTGACACGGGGTACTCCTCATTGACAGGGCCACTCCTCATTGACAGGGGGTACTCCTCATTGAAGTGGGCACTCTGCATTGACAGGGTGCACTCCTCATTGACAGAGGGCAGTCCACATTTACAGGGGGCACTCATAGATGATAGCGGTCACTCCACATTGACAGGGGGCCCTCCACATTGACAGAGGGCAATACCCATTGACAAGGGGCACTCCTCATTGACAGGGGGCACTCCTCATTGACAGGGGGCACTCCTCATTGACAGCGGGGCACTCCTCATTTACACGGTTACTCCTCATTGACAGGGGGCTCTCGTCATTGACAGGGGGCACTCCTCACTGATGGAGGCACTCCTCATTGACAGAGGGCACTCCTAGATGACAGCGGGCACTCCTCATAGACAGCGGGCAATCCTCATTGACAGGGGGCACTCCTCATTGACAGGTGGTACTCCTCATTGACGGGGCACTGTTCATTGACAGAGGGCACTCCACATTGACAGCGGGCACGTCACATTGACAGGGGGCACTCCTCATTGACAGGAGCCACTCCTCATTTACTGGGGGGTCTCCTCTTTGACAGGGGTCACTCCTCATTGACAGAGGGCACTCCTCATTGGCGTGGGTACTCTGCATTGACAGGGTGCACACCTCATTAACAGGGGGCACTCCTCATTGACAGCAGGCACTCCACATGGACAGAGCAAACTAATTGAAAAGGGGCACTTCTCATTGACAGGGGGTACTCTTCATAGAAGGGGGGGGCACTTCTCATTGACAGAGGGCACTCCTCATTGACGGGTGGGAGCACTCCTCATTGACGGGGGGCACTCCTCATTGACAGGGGGTACACATTATAGACGGGGGGGGCGCTCGTCATTGACAGGGGACAGTCCTCATTGACAGGGGTCATTCGTCACTGACGGGGGGGACTGCTCAATGATGGGGGGGACTCCTAATTTACAGCGTTCACTCCTCATTGACAGTGGGGCACTCCTCATTTACACGGTTACTCCTCATTGACAGGGGGCTATCATCATTGACAGGGGGCACTCCTCACTGACGGAGGCACTCCTCATTGACAGAGGGCACTCCTAGATGACATCGGGCACTCCTCATTGACAGCGGGCAATCCTCATTGACAGGGGGCACTCCTCATTGACAGGTGGTACCGCTCATTGACGGGGCACTGTTCATTGACAGAGGGCACTCCACATTGACAGCGGGCACGTCACATTGACACGGGGCACTCCTCATTGACGGGAGGGTTTGCATTCCTTACTAACCGGGGGCACCTCTCATTGACAGGGGGCACTCCTCATTGACAGAGGCCACTCCTCATTGACTGGGGGGTCTCCTCTATGACAGGGGGCACTCCTCATTGACAGGGAGTACTCCTCATCGGCGTGGGCACACTGCATTGACAGGGTGCACACCTCATTAACAGGGGGCACTCCTCATTGACAGCAGGCAGTCCACATGGACAGGGCAAACTCATTGAAAAGGGGCACTTCTCATTGACAGGGGGTACTCTTCATAGAAGGGGGCCACTTCTCATTGACAGAGGGCACTCTTCATTGACGGGTGGGGGCACTCCTCATTGACGGGGGGCACTCCTCATTGACAGGGGGTACACTTTATAGACGGGGGGGCGCTCGTCATTGACAGGGGACAGTCCTCATTGACAGGGGTCATTCGTCACTGACGGGGGTGACTGCTCAATGATGGGGGGGACTCCTAATTTACAGCGGTCACTCCTCATTGACTGTGGGGCACTCCTCATTTACACGGTTACTCCTCATTGACAGGGGGCTCTCATCATTGACAGGGGGCACTCCTTACTGCCGGAGGCACTCCTCATTGACAGAGGGCACTCCTAGATGACAGCGGGCACTCCTCATTGACAGGGGGCAATCCTCATTGACAGGGGGTACTCCTCATTGACAGGGGGCTCTCCTCATTGACAGGGGGCACTCCTCATTGACGGGGGGGACTCCTCATTGACAGCGGGCACTTCTCATTGACAGGGGGCACTCCTAATTGAGGGGGGGTTGTGCATTCCTTATTGACCGTGGGCACATCTCATTGACAGGGGGCACTCCTCATTGACACGGGGTACTCCTCATTGACAGCGGGTTCTCCTCATTGACAGGGGGCACTCCTCATTGACGGGGGGGACTCCTCATTGAGAGCGGGCACTTCTCATTGACAGGGGGCACTCCTCATTGAGGGGGGGATGTGCATTCCTTATTGACCGTGGGCACATCTCATTGACAGGGGGCACCCCTCATTGACAGGGCCACTCCTCATTGACAGGGGGTACTCCTCATTGTAGTGGGCACTCTGCATCGACAGGGTGCACTCCTCATTGACAGGGGGCAGTCCACATTTACAGGGGCACTCATAGATGATAGCGGTCACTCCACATTGACAGGGGGCCCTCCACATTGACAGAGGGCAATACCCATTGACACGGGGCACTCCTCATTGACAGCGGGCACTCCTCATTGACAGCGGGCACTCCTCATTGAAATGGGGCACTCCTCATTGACAGGGGGCACTCCTCATTGACAGGGGGTACTCCTCATTGACGGGGCACTGTTCATTGACAGGGGGCACTCCTCATTGACGGGAGGGTTTGCATTCCTTATTGACCGGGGGCACCTCTCATTGACAGGGGGCACTCCTCATTGACAGGGGATACTCCTCATTGACAGGGGCCACTCCTCATTGACTGGGGGGTCTCCTCCTTGACAGGGGGCACTCCTTATTGACAGGGGGTACTCCTCATTGGCGTGGGCACTCTGCATTGACAGGGTGCACACTTCAATAAAAGGGGGCACTCCTCATTGACAGCAGGCACTCCACATGGACAGGGCAAACTCATTGAAAAGGGGCACTTCTCATTGACAGGGGGTACTCTTCATAGAAGGGGGGGCACTTCTCATTGACAGAGGGCACTCCTCATTGACGGGTGGGGGCACTCCTCATTGACGGGGGGCACTCCTCATTGACAGGGGATACACTTTATAGACGGGGGACGCTCGTCATTGACAGGGGACAGTTCTCATTGACAGGGGTCATTCGTCACTGACGGGGGGGACTGCTCAATGATGGGGGGGACTCCTAATTTACAGCGGTCACTCCTCATTGACTGTGGGCACTCCTCATTTACACGGTTACTCCTCATTGACAGGGGGCACTCCTCACTGACGGAGGCACTCCTCATTGACAGAGGGCACTCCTACATGACAGCGGGCACTCCTCATTGGCAGCGGGCAATCCTCATTGACAGGGGGTACTCCTCATTGACAGGGGGCTCTCCTTATTGACAGGGGGCACTCCTCATTGCCAGGGGGCACTCCTAATTGACGGGGGGGACTCCTCATTGACAGCGGGCACTTCTCATTGACAGGGGGCACTCCTAATTGAGGGGGGGGGTGCATTCCTTATTGACCGTGGGCACATCTCATTGACAGGGGGCACTCCTCATTGACACGGGGTACTCCTGATTGACAGGGGGTTCTACTCATTGACAGGGGGCACTCCTCATTGACGGGGGAGACTCCTCATTGAGAGCGGGCATTTCTCATTGACAGGGGGCACTCCTCATTGACAGTGGGCACCCTTGGTTGTCAGCGGGCGGTCCTCATTGACAGGGGGCACTCCTCATTGACGGGGGTACCGCTCATTGACAGGGAGCACTCCTCATTGACAGCGGCTCTCCTCATTGACAGAGTGCACTCCTCATTGACAGTGGGCAAATGTCATTGACAGGGGACACTCATCTTTGACAAGGGGCACTCCTCATTTACAGGGTGACGCCTCATTTCCAGGGTTACTCCTCATTGACGGGGGGCACCTCTCACTGACAGGGGCATTCCTCATTAACAGGGGGTACTCCTCATTGACAGGGGGCACTCCTCATTTACAGGGGGCACTCCTCATTGACAGAGGGCACTCCTCATTCACAGGGGGTACTCCTCATTGACAGGGGGCTCTCCTCATTGACAGGGGGCTCTCCTCATTGACAGGGGGCACTCCCCGTTGACAGGGGTCAAAACCCATTGACAGGTGGCACTCCTCATTGACAGGGTGCACTCCTCATTGACAGGGGGCACTCCTCATTGACAGGGGGCTGTCCACATTGACAGGGGGCACTCATAGTTGATAGCGGTCACTCTTCATTGACAGGGGGCACTCCGCAGAGACAGAGGGCACTCCTCATTGACTGGGGGCACTCCTCATTGACAGGGGGCACTCCTCATTGACAGGGGGTACTCCTCATTGACGGAGCACTGTTCATTGACAGAGGGCACTCCACATTGACAGCGGGCACGTCACATTGACAGGGGGCACTCCTCATTGACGGGAGGTTTTGCATTCCTTATTGACCGGGGGCACTTCTCATTGACGGGGGGCACTCCTCATTGACAGGGGGTACACTTTATAGACGGGGGGCGCTCGTCATTGAAAGGGGACAGTCCTCATTGACAGGGGTCATTCGTCATTGACGGGGGGGACTGCTAAATGATGGGGGGAATCCTAATTTACAGCGGTCACTCCTCATTGACTGTGGGGCACTCCTAATTTACAGGGTAATCCTCATTGACAGGGGGCTCTCATCATTGACAGGGGGCACTCCTCACTGACGGAGGCACTCCTCATTGACAGAGGGCACTCCAAGTTGACAGCGGTTACTCCTCATTGACAGGGGGCAATCCTCATTGACAAGGGATACTCCTCATTGATAGGGGCTCTCCTTATTGACAGGGGGCCCTCCTCATTGACAGGGAGCACTCCACATTGACGGGTGGGGGCACTCCTCATTGACAGGGGGCAATCCTCATTGACAGGGGGTACTCCTCATTGACAGGGGGCTCTCAGTTTTGACAGCGGGCCCTCCTCATTGACAGGGGGCACTCCTCATTGACGGGGGGGACTCCTCATTGACAGCGGGCACTTCTCATTGACGGGGGCACTCCTCATTGACAGTGGGTACTCCACATTGACAGTGGCACTGCTTATTGACAGGGGGCACTCCTCATTGACGGGGGGGGGGCTCACTCCTTATTGACGGGGGCACTCCTCATTGACAGGAAGCACTCTTCAGAGACGGGGGGGGCACACCTCATTGACAGGGGTGTACTCCTCATTGAAAGCGGGCACTTCTCATTAACAGGGGGCACTCCTGATTGACCGGGGGGGGGGGGATTGCACTCCTTATTGACCAGGGGCACCTCTCATTGACAGGGGCATTCCTCATTGACAGGGGGTACTCCTCATTGACAGGGGGCACTCCTTATTGACAGAGGGGTCTCCTCATCGACAGGGGGCACTCCTCATTGACAGGGGGTACTCTTGATTGGCGTGGGCACTCCTCATTGACAGAGAGTCCACTTTATAGACGGGGGAAGCTCCTCATTGACAGGGGACACTCCTTGTTGACAGGGGTCATTCGTCATTGAAGGGGGGCACTGTTCAATGTTGGTGGGGACTCCTAATTTACAGCTGTCACTGCTCATTGACAGTGGGGCACTCCTCATTTACTGGGTTACTCCTCATTGACAGGGGGCACTCCTCATTGACAGGGGGATCTCCCCAGTGACAGAGGGCACTCCGAGTTGACAGCGGGCACTCCGAGTTGACAGGGGGCACTGCTCATTTACAGGGGGCACTCCTCATTGACAGCGGCCACTCCTCGTTGACAGGGGACACACCTCATTGACGGGGGCAGTCCACATTGACGGGGGCACTCATAGTTGATAGCGGGCACTCCTCATTGACAGTGGGCACTCCTCGTTGACAGAGGGCACTCCTCATTTTCAGCGGTCACTCCTCATTGACAGTGGGCACTCCTCATTGACAGAAGGCACTCCTCATTGACAGGGGCACGCCTCATTCTCAGCCGGCACTCCTCATTGACGGCGGGTCACTCCTTTTTGACGGGGGGCACTCCTCATTGACAGCTGCCACTCCTCGTTAACGGGGGCACTACTCATTGACGGGCGGTCACTCCTTATTGACGGGGCGCACACCTCATTGACAGGGAGCACTCTTCAGAGACGGGGGGGGCTCTCCTCATTGACAGGGGGCACACCTCATTGACAGGGGTCCCTTCTCATTGACAGGGAGCACTCCTCTTTGACGGGGGCGTTCAGTCCTCATTGACGGGGGGCACTCATCATTGACAGGGGGCTCTCCTTATTGACAGGGGGCACTCCTCATTGACAGGGGGCACTCCTGATTGACAGCGGGCAATTCACATTGACAGGGGGCACTCCTCATTGACGGGGGGGGGGGGGCACTCCTTATTGACGGGTGACTCCTCATTGACAGGGAGCATTCTTCAGAGACCGGGGGGCACTCCTCATTGACAGGGGATCTCCTCATTGACAGCAGGCACTTCTCATTAACAGGGGGGACTACTCATTGACGGGGGGTGCATCCTTACTGACGGGGGGCACTCCTCATTGACAGGGGGCACTCGACAGAGACGGGGGGCCCTCCTCATTGACAGGGGGCACTCTACATTGACAGGGGGCACTTCTCATTGACAGGGGGCACTCCTCATTGACGGGGGGGTCACTCATTATTGACGGGGGGCACTCCTCATTAACGTTGGGCACTCATCATTGACAGGGGGCTCTCCACATTGACAGGGGCCACGTCTCATTGACAGGAGGCACTCCTCATTGACGGGGGTGGGGGTCACTCCTCATTGAAGGGGGGGCACTCCTCATTAACGGGGGGATCTCATCATTGACAGGGGGCTCTCCTCATTGACAGGGGGCACTCCTCATTGGCGTGGGCACTCGTCATTGACAGGCGGCACTGCTCACTGTCAGAGGGCACTCCTCCTTGACAGCGGGCACTCCGCGTTGACAGGGGACACGCCTCATTGACAGGGGGCACACGTCATTGACAGGGGACACTTAGCATTGACAGGGGGCACTCCTCATTTACATGGTCACGCCTCATTTCCAGGGTTACTGCTCATTGACGGGGGGCACTTCTCATTGACGGGGCATTACTCATTGACAGAGGGCACTCATTGTTGATAGTGGACACTCCTCATTGACATGGGGCCCTCCGCATTGACAGGGGGCAAAACCCATTGACAGGGTGCCGCCCTCATTGACAGGGGGCTGTCCACATTGACAGGGGGCACTCATAGTTGATAGCGGGCTCTCCTCATTGACAGGGGGCATTCCGCATTGACAGGGGGCAATACCCATTGACACGTGGCAATCCTCATTGACAGGGGGCACTCCTCATTGACCGGGGGCCCTCCTCATTGACAGGGGGCACTCCTCATTGACAGCGGGCAGTCCTCATTGACAGGGGGAACTCCTCATTGACAGGGGGCACTTCTCATTGACAGGGGGTACTCCTCATTGACAGGGGCACTGCCCATTGACAGGGGGCACTCCTCATTGACAGCGGGCACTTCTCATTGACAGGGGCTACTCCTCATTGACGGGGGGAGGGGTGCACTCCTTATTGACCGGGAGCACTTCTCATTGACAGGGGGCACTCCTCATTGACAGGGGGCACTCCTCATTGACAGGGGGCACTCCTCATTGACACGGAGTCTCCACTTTGACAGGGGGAACTCCTCATTGACAGGGGGTACTCCGCATTGGCGTGAGCACTCTTCATTGACAGGGGGCACTGCTCATTGGCCGGGGGCATTCGTCATTGAAGGGGGACACTCCTCATTGACAGAGATCACACCTCATTATCAGGGGGCACTCCTCATTGTCAGGGGGCCCTCCTTATTGACAGCGGGCGCTCCTCAATGACAAGGGGCACTCCTCATTGACAGCAAGCACTCCTTTTGGACAGGGAAAACTCATTGACAAGGGGCACTTCTCATTGACAGGGGGTACTCTTCATTGAAGGGGGGCACTTCTCATTGACAGCGGGCACTCCTCATTGACGGGTGGGGGCACTCCTCATTGACGGGGGGCACTCCTCATTGACAGGGGGTACACAATTTAGACGGGGGGGCGCACCTCATTGACAGGGGACACTCCTCATTGACAGGGGTCATTCGTCATTGGCGGGGGGCAATGCTCAATGATGGCGGGACTCCTAATTTGCAGCGGTCACTTCTCATTGACGGTGGGGCACTCCTCATTACAGGGTTACTCGTCATTGACAGGGGGCTCTCCTCATTGATAAGGGCCACTCCTCATTGACAGGGGGTTCTCCTCAGTGACAGAGGGCACTCCTAGTTGACAGCGGGCACTCCTCATTGACAGGGGGCACTCCTCATTGACAGGGTGGACTCCTCATTGACAAGGGGTACTCCTCATTGACAGGGGGCACTCCTCATTGACAGAGGGCACTCCTCATTGACAGCGCGCACTCCTCATTGACAGCGGGCACTCCTCGTTGACAGGGGACACACCTCATTGACAGGGGGCAGACCACGTTGACGGGGGCACTTATAGTTGATAGCGGGCACTCGTCATTGACAGGGAGCACTCCGCATTGACAGGGGGCAAAACCCATTGACAGGGGTCACTCCTCATAGACAGGGGGCACTCCTCATTGGCAGGGGTCAGTCCTCATAGACAGGGGGCACTCCTCATTGGCAGGGGGCGCTCCTCATTGACAGGGGGTCACTCCTTATTGCCGGGGGGCACTCCACATTGACAGGGGTCACACTCCAGAGACGGGGGGGGGGCACTCCTCATTGACAGGGGGCTCTCCTCATTGACAGGGGTCACACTTCAGAGACGGGGGGGCACTCCTCATTAAGAGGGGGCACTACTCATTGACGAGGGGGGCACTCCTTATTGACCGGAGGCACTCCTCATTGAATAGGGGCACTCTTCAGAGATGGGGGTGGGCACTCCTCATTGACAGGGGGCACTCCGCATTGACAGGGGGCACTCCGCATTGACAGGGGGCACTTCTCATTGACAGCGTTCTCTTCTCATTGACAGGGGACACTCATCATTGACTGGGGGCACTCATCATTGACAGGGGACACTCCTCTTTGACAGGGGGCACACTTTATTGATGGGGGGGCGCTCCTGATTGACAGGAGGCACTCCTCATTGACAGGGGACACTCCTCATTGACGGGGGGGACTGCTCATTGACAGCGGGCACCTTCATTGACAGGGGGCACTCCTCATTGACGGGGGTACTCCTCATTGACAGGGGGCAGTCCTCATTGACAGGGGGCTCTCCGCATTGACAGGGGGCACTCCTCATTGACAGGGGGTACTCGTCATTAGCGTGGGCACTCTGCATTGACAGGGTGCACTCCTCATTGTCAGGGGGAAGTTCACATTGGCAGGGGGCACTCATAGTTGATAGCGGTCACTCCACATTGACAGGGGGCCCTCCGCATTGACAGAGGGCAATACCCATTGACACGGGGCAATCCTCATTGACAGGGGGCACTCCTCATTGACAGGGGGCACTCCTCATTGACAGGGGGAAGTTCACATTGACAAGGGGCACTCATAGTTGATAGCGGTCACTCCACATTGACAGGGGGCCCTCCGCATTGACAGAGGGCAATACCCATTGACACGGGGCAATCCTCATTGACAGGGGGCACTCCTCATTGACAGGGGGCACTCCTCATTGACAGCGGGCACTCCTCATTGAAAGGGGGCACTCCTCATTGAAAGGGGGCACTCCTCATTGACAAGGGGTACTCGTCATTGACAAGGGCACTGCTCATTGACAGGGGGCACACCTCATTGACAGCGGGCACTTCTCATTGACAGAGGGCACTCCTCATTGTCGTGGGGGTGTGCATTCCTTATTGACCGGGGGCACTTCCCATTGACAGGGGGCCACTCCTCATTGACAGCGGGGTCTCCTCATTGACAGGGGATACTCCTCATTGTCAGGGGGTACTCCTCATTGGCGTGGCACTACTCATTGACAGAAGGCTCTCATCATTGACAGAGGGCACTCATCAGTGACAGGGGTCACTCCTCATTGACAGAGATCACTCCTCATTATCAGTTGGCAGTCCTCATTGACAGGGGGCCCTCCGCATTTACAGGGGGCGCTCCTCATTGACAGGGGGCACTCCTCATTGACAGGGGAGACTCCTCATTGACAGGAAGCACTCCTCATTAACAGGGGGCACTCCTCATTGACAGCAGGCACTCCTCATGGACAGGGCAAAATCATTGAAAAGGGGCACTTCTCATTGACAGGGGGTATTCTTCATAGAAGTGGCGGCACTTCTCATTGACAGAGGGCACTACTCATTGACGGGTGGGGGCACTCCTCATTGACGGCGGGCACTCCTCATTGACAGGGGTCATTCGTCATTGACGGGGGGCACTACTCAATGATGGGGGGGGGGACTTCTCATATACAGCGGTCACTCCTCATTGACGTTGGGACACTCCTCATTTCCACAGTAACTGCTCATTGACAGGGGGCTCTCTTCATTGACGGGGGCACTCCTCATTGACAGAGGGCACTCCTAGTTGACAGCGGGCACTCCTCATTGACAGGGGGCACTCCTCATTGACAGGGGGTACTCCTCATTCACAGGGGGCACTCCTCATTGACAGGTGGCACTCCTCATTGACAGGGGGCACTCCTCATTGACAGAGGGCACTCCTCATTGACAGCGGGCACTCCTCTTTGGCAGCGGGCACTCCTCGTTGACAGGGGCACCCCTCATTGACAGGGGGCAGTCCACATTGACGGGGGCACTCATAGTTGACAGCGGGCCCTCCTCATTGACAGGGGGCACTCCGCATTGACAGGGGGCAAAACCCATTGACAGGGGACACTCCTCATTGACAGGGGGCACTCCTCATTGACAGGGGGCAGTCCTTATTGACAGGGGGCACTCCTCATTGACAGGGGGCACTCCTCATTGACGGCGTGGGGCACTCCTTATTGACCGGGTCACTCCTCATTGACCGGGATCACACTTCAGAGACGTGAGGGGGGGGGGCACTCTTCATTGACAGGGGGCATTCCTCATTGTTAGCGGGCACTTCTCATTAACAGGGGGCGCTACTGATTGACGGGCGGGTGTGCATCCTTATTGACGGGGGACGCTCCTCATTAACAGTGAGCACTCTTTAGAGACGGGGGTCCCCTCCTGATTGACAGGGGCACTCCTCATTGACAGGGGGCACTTCTCATTGGCAGGGGGCACTCTTCATTGACGGGGGGGCGGGTCACACCTTATTGACGAGGTGGGGCACTCCTCATTAACGGGGGGCACTCGTCATTGACAGGGGGCTCGCCTCATTGACAGGGGGCACTCCTCATTGACAGGGGGCACTCTTCATTGACAGGGGGCACTGCTCATTGACCGGGGGCATTCGTCATTGACGGGAGGCACTCCTCATTGACAGAAGGCACTCATCATTTACAGAGGGCACTCATCATTGACATTGGGCACTCTTCATTGACAGGGGGCACTTCTCATTGACCGGAGGCATTCGTCATTGACGGGGGGCACTCCTCATTGACAGAAGGCACTCATCATTTACAGAGGGCACTCATCATTGACAGGGGTCACTCCTCATTGACAGAGGCCACTCCTCATTGTCAGCGGGCACTCCTCATTGTCAGGGGGCGCTCCCCATTTACAGGGGGCCCTCCTCATTGACAGGGGGCACTCCTCATTGACAGCGGGCACTTCTCATTGACAAGGGGCACTCCTCATTGACGCTGGGGGGCACTCCCTATTGACGGGGGACACTCCTCATTGACAGGGGGCACTCTTGAGAGACGGGGGGGCACTCCTTATTGACAGGGGGCACTCCTCATTGACAGCGGGCACTTCTCATTAACGGGGGCGCTACTCATTGACGGGGGGTTGCATCCTTATTGACGGGGGGCACTCCTCATTGACAGGGGGCACTCTTCATAGACGGGGGGGAACGCCTCATTGACAGTGGGCACGTCTCATTGACAGGAGGCACTCCTCATTGACCGGGAGGGGGGACACTCCTTATTGAAGGGAGGGCACTCCTCATTAATGGGGGGCACTCATCATTGACAGGGGGCTCTCCACATTGACAGGGGGCACGCCGCATTGGCGTGGGAACTCTACATTGACAGGGGGCACTGCTTATTGACCCGGGGCATTCGTCATTGACGGGGGGCACTCCTCATTGACAGAAGGCACTCATCATGTACAGAGAGCGGTCATCATTGAAAGGGGTCACTCCTCAATGACAGAGGTCACTCCTCATTGTCAGGGGGCACTCCTCATTGTCAGGGGTAACTCTGCATTTACAGGGGGCTCTCCGCATTGACAGGGGGAACTCCTAATTGACAGGGGGAATTCCACATTGACAGGAGACACTCCTCATTGACAGGGGTCCCTCCTAATTGACAGGGTCACTCGTAATTGAGAGGATTCTCTTCTCATTGACAGGGGACACTCATCATTGACTGGGGACACTCATAATTGACAGGGGATACTCCTCTTTGACAGGGGGCACACTTAATAGATGGGGGGGCGCTCGTCATTGACAGGGGACACTCCTCATTGACAGGGGTCATTCGTCATTGACGGAGGGCACTGCTCAATGATGGGGGGCACTCCTCATTTACAGCGGTCACTCCTCATTGACGGTGGGGCACTCCTCATTTACAGAGTTACTCCTCATTGACAGGGGGCACTCCTCATTGACAGGGGGTACTCCTCATTGACAGGGGGCTCTCCTTATTGACAGGGGCCACTCCTCTTTGACAATGGGCACTCCTCATTGACGGGGGGGGGACTGCTCATTGACAGCGGGCGCTTCTCATTGACAGGGGGCACTCCTCATTGACGGGGGGTGTGCATTCCTTATTGACCGGGGGCACTTCTCATTGACAGGGGGCACTCCTCATTGACAGGGGGGTCTCCTCATTGACAGGGGGCACTCCTCATTGACAGGGGGTACTCCTCATTCGCGTGGGCACTCTGCATTGACAGGGTGCACTCCTCATTGTCACGGGGCAGTCCACATTGACAGGGGGCATTCATAGTTGATAGCGGTCACTCCAAATTGACAGGGGGCCCTCCGCATTGACAGAGGGCAATACCCATTGACACGGGGCACTCCTCATTGACAGGGGGCACTCCTCATTGACAGGGGGCACTCCTCATTGACAGCGGGCACTCCTCATTGAAAGGGGGCACTCCTCATTGAAAGGGGGCACTCCTCATTGACAAGGGGTACTCGTCATTGACAAGGGCACTGCTCATTGACAGGGGGCACACCTCATTGACAGCGGGCACTTCTCATTGACAGGGGGCACTCCTCATTGACGGGGGGTGTGCATTCCTTATTGACCGGGGGCACTTCTCATTGACAGGGGGTACTCCTCATTGACAGGGGGCACTCCTCATTGACAGGGGGGTCTCCCCATTGACAAGGGGCACTCCTCATTGACAGGGGGTACTCCTCATTCGCGTGGGCACTCTGCATTGACAGGGTGCACTCCTCATTGTCACGGGGCAGTCCACATTGACAGGGGGCATTCATAGTTGATAGCGGTCACTCCAAATTGACAGGGGGCCCTCCGCATTGACAGAGGGCAATACCCATTGACACGGGGCACTCCTCATTGACAGGGGGCACTCCTCATTGACAGGGGGCACTCCTCATTGACAGCGGGCACTCCTCATTGAAAGGGGGCACTCCTCATTGAAAGGGGGCACTCCTCATTGACAAGGGGTACTCGTCATTGACAAGGGCACTGCTCATTGACAGGGGGCACACCTCATTGACAGCGGGCACTTCTCATTGACAGAGGGCACTCCTCATTGTCGTGGGGGTGTGCATTCCTTATTGACCGGGGGCACTTCCCATTGACAGGGGGCCACTCCTCATTGACAGCGGGGTCTCCTCATTGACAGAGGACACTACTCATTGACAGGGGGTACTCCTCATTGGCGTGGCACTACTCATTGACAGAAGGCTCTCATCATTGACAGAGGGCACTCATCAGTGACAGGGGTCACTCCTCATTGACAGAGATCACTCCTCATTATCAGTTGGCAGTCCTCATTGACAGGGGGCCGTCCGCATTTACAGGGGGCGCTCCTCATTGACAGGGGGCACTCCTCATTGACAGGGGAGACTCCTCATTGACAGGAAGCACTCCTCATTAACAGGGGGCACTCCTCATTGACAGCAGGCACTCCTCATGGACAGGGCAAAATCATTGAAAAGGGGCACTTCTCATTGACAGGGGGTATTCTTCATAGAAGTGGCGGCACTTCTCATTGACAGAGGGCAATACTCATTGACGGGTGGGGGCACTCCTCATTGACGGCGGGCACTCCTCATTGACAGGGGTCATTCGTCATTGACGGGGGGCACTACTCAATGATGGGGGGGGACTTCTAATATACAGCGGTCACTCCTCATTGACGTTGGGAGACTCCTCATTTCCACAGTAACTGCTCATTGACAGGGGGCTCTCTTCAATGACGGGGGCACTCCTCATTGACAGAGGGCTCTCCTAGTTGACAGCGGGCACTCCTCATTGACAGGGGGCACTCCTCATTGACAGGGGGCACTTCTCATTGACAGGGGGCACTCCTCATTGACAGGGGGTACTCCTCATTCACAGGGGGCACTCCTCATTGACAGGTGGCACTCCTCATTGACAGGGGGCACTCCTCATTGACAGAGGGCACTCCTCATTGACAGCGGGCACTCCTCTTTGGCAGCGGGCACTCCTCGTTGACAGGGGCACCCCTCATTGACAGGGGGCAGTCCACATTGACGGGGGCACTCATAGTTGACAGCGGGCCCTCCTCATTGACAGGGGGCACTCCGCATTGACAGGGGGCAAAACCCATTGACAGGGGACACTCCTCATTGACAGGGGGCACTCCTCATTGACAGGGGGCAGTCCTTATTGACAGGGGGCACTCCTCATTGACAGGGGGCACTCCTCATTGACGGCGTGGGGCACTCCTTATTGACCGGGTCACTCCTCATTGACCGGGATCACACTTCAGAGACGTGAGGGGGGGGGGGGCAATCCTCATTGACAGGGGGCATTCCTCATTGTTAGCGGGCACTTCTCATTAACAGGGGGCGCTACTGATTGACGGGCGGGTGTGCATCCTTATTGACGGGGGACGCTCCTCATTAACAGTGAGCACTCTTTAGAGACGGGGGTCCCCTCCTGATTGACAGGGGCACTCCTCATTGACAGGGGGCACTTCTCATTGGCAGGGGGCACTCTTCATTGACGGGGGGCGGGTCACACCTTATTGACGAGGTGGGGCACTCCTCATTAACGGGGGGCACTCGTCATTGACAGGGGGCTCGCCTCATTGACAGGCGGCACTCCTCATTGACAGGGGGCACTCTTCATTGACAGGGGGCACTGCTCATTGACCGGGGGCATTCGTCATTGACGGGAGGCACTCCTCATTGACAGAAGGCACTCATCATTTACAGAGGGGACTCATCATTGACATGGGGCACTCTTCATTGACAGGGGGCACTGCTCATTGACCGGGGGCATTCGTCATTGACGGGGGCACTCCTCATTGACAGAAGGCACTCATCATTTACAGAGGGCACTCATCATTGACAGGGGTCACTCCTCATTGACAGAGGCCACTCCTCATTGTCAGCGGGCACTCCTCATTGTCAGGGGGCGCTCCCCATTTACAGGGGGCCCTCCTCATTGACAGGGGGCACTCCTCATTGACAGCGGGCACTTCTAATTGACAAGGGGCACTCCTCATTGACGCTGGGGGGCACTCCCTATTGACGGGGGACACTCCTCATTGACAGGGGGCACTCTTCAGAGACGGGGGGGGCACTCCTTATTGACAGGGGGCACGCCTCATTGACAGCGGGCACTTCTCATTAACGGGGGCGCTACTCATTGACGGGGGGTTGCATCCTTATTGACGGGGGGCACTCCTCATTGACAGGGGGCACTCTTCATAGACGGGGGGGAACGCCTCATTGACAGTGGGCACGTCTCATTGACAGGAGGCACTCCTCATTGACCGGGAGGGGGGACACTCCTTATTGAAGGGAGGGCACTCCTCATTAATGGGGGGCACTCATCATTGACAGGGGGCTCTCCACATTGACAGGGGGCACGCCTCATTGGCGTGGGCACTCTACATTGACAGGGGGCACTGCTTATTGACCCGGGGCATTCGTCTTTGACGGGGGGCACTCCTCATTGACAGAAGGCACTCATCATATACAGAGAGGGGTCATCATTGAAAGGGGTCACTCCTCAATGACAGAGGTCACTCCTCATTGTCAGGGGGCACTCCTCATTGTCAGGGGTAACTCTGCATTTACAGGGGGCTCTCCCCATTGACAGGGGGATCTCCTAATTGAGTGGGGGAATTCCACATTGACAGGAGACACTCCTCATTGACAGGGGTCCCTCCTAATTGACAGGGTCACTCGTAATTGAGAGGATTCTCTTCTCATTGACAGGGGACACTCATCATTGACTGGGGACACTCATAATTGACAGGGGATACTCCTCTTTGACAGGGGGCACACTTAATAGATGGGGGGGCGCTCGTCATTGACAGGGGACACTCCTCATTGACAGGGGTCATTCGTCATTGACGGAGGGCACTGCTCAATGATGGGGGGCACTCCTCATTTACAGCGGTCACTCCTCATTGACAGGGGGCACTCCTCATTGACAGGGGGTACTCCTCATTGACAGGGGGCTCTCCTTATTGACAGGGGCCACTCCTCTTTGACAATGGGCACTCCTCATTGACGGGGGGGGACTGCTCATTGACAGCGGGCGCTTCTCATTGACAGGGGGCACTCCTCATTGACGGGGGGTGTGCATTCCTTATTGACCGGGGGCACTTCTCATTGACAGGGGGTACTCCTCATTGACAGGGGGCACTCCTCATTGACAGGGGGGTCTCCTCATTGACAGGGGGCACTCCTCATTGACAGGGGGAACTCCTCATTCGCGTGGGCACTCTGCATTGACAGGGTGCACTCCTCATTGTCACGGGGCAGTCCACATTGACAGGGGGCATTCATAGTTGATAGCGGTCACTCCAAATTGACAGGGGGCCCTCCGCATTGACAGAGGGCAATACCCATTGACACGGGGTACTCCTCATTGACAGGGGGCACTCCTCATTGACAGGGGGCACTCCTCATTGACAGGGGACACTCCTCATTGACAACGGGCACTCCCCATTGATACGGGGCACTCCTCATTGACAGGGGGCACTCCTCATTGACAGGGGGCACTCCTCATTGACAGCGGGCATTCCTCATTGAAAGGGGGCACTCCTCATTGAAAGGGGGCACTCCTCATTGACAAGGGGTACTCGTCATTGACAAGGGCACTGCTCATTGACAGGGGGCACACCTCATTGACAGCGGGCACTTCTCATTGACAGAGGGCACTCCTCATTGTCGTGGGGGTGTGCATTCCTTATTGACCGGGGGCACTTCCCATTGACAGGGGGCCACTCCTCATTGACAGCGGGGTCTCCTCATTGACAGGGGACACTCCTCATTGACAGGGGGTACTCCTCTTTGGCGTGGCACTACTCATTGACAGAAGGCTCTCATCATTGACAGAGGGCACTCATCAGTGACAGGGGTCACTCCTCATTGACAGAGATCACTCCTCATTATCAGTTGGCAGTCCTCATTGACAGGGGGCCCTCCGCATTTACAGGGGGCGCTCCTCATTGACAGGGGGCACTCCTCATTGACAGGGGAGACACCTCATTGACAGGAAGCACTCCTCATTAACAGGGGGCACTCCTCATTGACAGCAGGCACTCCTCATGGACAGGGCAAAATCATTGAAAAGGGGCACTTCTCATTGACAGGGGGTATTCTTCATAGAAGTGGCGGCACTTCTCATTGACAGAGGGCACTACTCATTGACGGGTGGGGGCACTCCTCATTGACGGCGGGCACTCCTCATTGACAGGGGTCATTCGTCATTGACGGGGGGCACTACTCAATGATGGGGGGGGACTTCTAATATACAGCGGTCACTCCTCATTGACGTTGGGAGACTCCTCATTTCCACAGTAACTGCTCATTGACAGGGGGCTCTCTTCATTGACGGGGGCACTCCTCATTGACAGAGGGCACTCCTAGTTGACAGCGGGCAATCCTCATTGACAGGGGGCACTCCTCATTGACAGGGGGTACTCCTCATTCACAGGGGGCACTCCTCATTGACAGGTGGCACTCCTCATTGACAGGGGGCACTCCTCATTGACAGAGGGCACTCCTCATTGACAGCGGGCACTCCTCTTTGGCAGCGGGCACTCCTCGTTGACAGGGGCACCCCTCATTGACAGGGGGCAGTCCACATTGACGGGGGCACTCATAGTTGACAGCGGGCCCTCCTCATTGACAGGGGGCACTCCGCATTGACAGGGGGCAAAACCCATTGACAGGGGACACTCCTCATTGACAGGGGGCACTCCTCATTGACAGGGGGCAGTCCTTATTGACAGGGGGCACTCCTCATTGACAGGGGGCACTCCTCATTGACGGCGTGGGGCACTCCTTATTGACCGGGTCACTCCTCATTGACCGGGATCACACTTCAGAGACGTGAGGGGGGGGGGGGCACTCCTCATTGACAGGGGGCATTCCTCATTGTTAGCGGGCACTTCTCATTAACAGGGGGCGCTACTGATTGACGGGCGGGTGTGCATCCTTATTGACGGGGGACGCTCCTCTTTAACAGTGAGCACTCTTTAGAGACGGGGGTCCCCTCCTGATTGAAAGGGGCACTCCTCATTGACAGGGGGCACTTCTCATTGGCAGGGGGCACTCTTCATTGACGGGGGGCGGGTCACACCTTATTGACGAGGTGGGGCACTCCTCATTAACGGGGGGCACTCGTCATTGACAGGGGGCTCGCCTCATTGACAGGCGGCACTCCTCATTGACAGGGGGCACTCTTCATTGACAGGGGGCACTGCTCATTGACCGGGGGCATTCGTCATTGACGGGAGGCACTCCTCATTGACAGAAGGCACTCATCATTTACAGAGGGCACTCATCATTGACATGGGGCACTCTTCATTGACAGGGGGCACTGCTCATTGACCGGGGGCATTCGTCATTGACGGGGGGCACTCCTCATTGACAGAAGGCACTCATCATTTACAGAGGGCACTCATCTTTGACAGGGGTCACTCCTCATTGACAGAGGCCACTCCTCATTGTCAGCGGGCACTCCTCATTGTCAGGGGGCGCTCCCCATTTACAGGGGGCCCTCCTCATTGACAGGGGGCACTCCTCATTGACAGCGGGCACTTCTCATTGACAAGGGGCACTCCTCATTGACGCTGGGGGGCACTCCCTATTGACGGGGGACACTCCTCATTGACAGGGGGCACTCTTCAGAGACGGGGGGGCACTCCTTATTGACAGGGGGCACGCCTCATTGACAGCGGGCACTTCTCATTAACGGGGGCGCTACTCATTGACGGGGGGTTGCATCCTTATTGACGGGGGGCACTCCTCATTGACAGGGGGCACTCTTCATAGACGGGGGGGAACGCCTCATTGACAGTGGGCACGTCTCATTGACAGGAGGCACTCCTCATTGACCGGGAGGGGGGACACTCCTTATTGAAGGGAGGGCACTCCTCATTAATGGGGGGCACTCATCATTGACAGGGGGCTCTCCACATTGACAGGGGGCACGCCTCATTGGCGTGGGCACTCTACATTGACAGGGGGCACTGCTTATTGACCCGGGGCATTCGTCTTTGACGGGGGGCACTCCTCATTGACAGAAGGCACTCATCATATACAGAGAGCGGTCATCATTGAAAGGGGTCACTCCTCAATGACAGAGGTCACTCCTCATTGTCAGGGGGCTCTCCTCATTGTCAGGGGTAACTGTGCATTTACAGGGGGCTCTCCCCATTGACAGGGGGAACTCCTAATTGACAGGGGGAATTCCACATTGACAGGAGACACTCCTCATTGACAGGGGTCCCTCCTAATTGACAGGGTCACTCGTAATTGAGAGGATTCTCTTCTCATTGACAGGGGACACTCATCATTGACTGGAGACATTCATAATTGACAGGGGATACTCCTCTTTGACAGGGGGCACACTTAATAGATGGGGGGGCGCTCGTCATTGACAGGGGACACTCCTCATTGACAGGGGTCATTCGTCATTGACGGAGGGCACTGCTCAATGATGGGGGGCACTCCTCATTTACAGCGGTCACTCCTCATTGACGGTGGGGCACTCCTCATTTACAGAGTTACTCCTCATTGACAGGGGGCTCTCCTCATTGACAGGGGGCACTCCTCATTGAAAGGAGGCACTTCTCATTGACGTGGAGGGGGGACACTCCTTATTGAAGGGGGGGCACACCTCATTAATGGGGGGCACTGATCAATGACAGGGGCTCTCCTCATTGACAGGGGGCACGCCTCATTGGCGTGTGCAGTCTTCATTGACAGGGGGCACTGCTTATTGACCCGAAGCATTTTCATTGACGGGGGGCACTCCTCATTGTCAGGGGGTACTCCTCATTGACAGGGGGCTCTCCTTATTGACAGGGGCCACTCCTCTTTGACAATGGGCACTCCTCATTGACGGGGGGGGACTGCTCATTGACAGCGGGCGCTTCTCATTGACAGGGGGCACTCCTCATTGACGGGGGGTGTGCATTCCTTATTGACCGGGGCACTTCTCATTGACAGGGGGCACTCCTCATTGACAAGGGGGTCTCCTCATTGACAGGGGGCACTCCTCATTGACAGGGGGTACTCCTCATTCGCGTGGGCACTCTGCATTGACAGGGTGCACTCCTCATTGTCACGGGGCAGTCCACATTGACAGGGGGCATTCATAGTTGATAGCGGTCACTCCAAATTGACAGGGGGCCCTCCGCATTGACAGAGGGCAATACCCATTGACACGGGGTACTCCTCATTGACAGGGGGCACTCCTCATTGACAGGGGGCACTCCTCAGTGACAGGGGACACTCCTCATTGACAACGGGCACTCCCCATTTACACGGGGCACTCCTCATTGACAGGGGGCACTCCTCATTGACAGGGGGCACTCCTCATTGACAGCGGGCACTCCTCATTGAAAGGGGGCACTCCTCATTGAAAGGGGGCACTCCTCATTGACAAGGGGTACTCGTCATTGACAAGGGCACTGCTCATTGACAGGGGGCACACCTCATTGACAGCGGGCACTTCTCATTGACAGAGGGCACTCCTCATTGTCGTGGGGGTGTGCATTCCTTATTGACCGGGGGCACTTCCCATTGACAGGGGGCCACTCCTCATTGACAGCGGGGTCTCCTCATTGACAGGGGACACTCCTCATTGACAGGGGGTACTCCTCATTGGCGTGGCACTACTCATTGACAGAAGGCTCTCATCATTGACAGAGGGCACTCATCAGTGACAGGGGTCACTCCTCATTGACAGAGATCAGTCCTCATTATCAGTTGGCAGTCCTCATTGACAGGGGGCCCTCCGCATTTACAGGGGGCGCTCCTCATTGACAGGGGGCACTCCTCATTGACAGGGTATACTCCTCATTGACAGGAAGCACTCCTCATTAACAGGGGGCACTGCTCATTGACAGCAGGCACTCCTCATGGACAGGGCAAAATCATTGAAAAGGGGCACTTCTCATTGACAGGAGGTATTCTTCATAGAAGTGGCGGCACTTCTCCTTGACAGGGGGCACTCCTCATTGACAGAGGGCACTCCTCATTGACAGCGTGCACTCCTCTTTGGCAGCGGGCACTCCTCGTTGACAGGGGCACCCCTCATTGACAGGGGGCAGTCCACATTGACGGGGGCACTCATAGTTGACAGCGGGCCCTCCTCATTGACAGGGGGCACTCCGCATTGACAGGGGGCAAAACCCATTGACAGGGGACACTCCTCATTGACAGGGGGCACTCCTCATTGACAGGGGGCAGTCCTTATTGACAGGGGGCACTCCTCATTGACAGGGGGCACTCCTCATTGACGGCGTGGGGCACTCCTTATTGACCGGGTCACTCCTCATTGACCGGGATCACACTTCAGAGACGTGAGGGGGGGGGGGGCACTCCTCATTGACAGGGGGCATTCCTCATTGTTAGCGGGCGCTTCTCATTAACAGGGGGCGCTACTGATTGACGGGCGGGTGTGCATCCTTATTGACGGGGGACGCTCCTCATTAACAGTGAGCACTCTTTAGAGACGGGGGTCCCCTCCTGATTGACAGGGGCACTCCTCATTGACAGGGGGCACTTCTCATTGGCAGGGGGCACTCTTCATTGACGGGGGGCGGGTCACACCTTATTGACGAGGTGGGGCACTCCTCAATAACGGGGGGCACTCGTCATTGACAGGGGGCTCGCCTCATTGACAGGGGGCACTCCTCATTCACAGGGGGCACTCATCATTTACAGAGGGCACTCATCATTGACATGGGGCACTCTTCATTGACAGGGGGTACTGCTCATTGACCGGGGGCATTCGTCATTGACGGGGGGCACTCCTCATTGACAGAAGGCACTCATCATTTACAGAGGGCACTCATCATTGACAGGGGTCACTCCTCATTGACAGAGGCCACTCCTCATTGTCAGCGGGCACTCCTCATTGTCAGGGGGCGCTCCCCATTTACAGGGGGCCCTCCTCATTGACAGGGGGCGCTCCTCATTGACAGCGGGCACTTCTCATTGACAAGGGGCACTCCTCATTGACGCTGGGGGGCACTCCCTATTGACGGGGGACACTCCTCATTGACAGGGGGCACTCTTCAGAGACGGGGGGGCACTCCTTATTGACAGGGGGCACGCCTCATTGACAGCGGGGACTTCTCATTAACGGGGGCGCTACTCATTGACGGGGGGTTGCATCCTTATTGACGGGGGGCACTCCTCATTGACAGGGGGCACTCTTCATTGACGGGGGGGAACGCCTCATTGACAGTGGGCACGTCTCATTGACAGGGGGCACTCCTCATTGACCGGGAGGGGGGACACTCCTTATTGAAGGGAGGGCACTCCTCATTAATGGGGGGCACTCATCATTGACAGGGGCTCTCCACATTGACAGGGGGCACGCCTCATTGGCGTGGGCACTCTACATTGACAGGGGGCACTGCTTATTGACCCGGGGCATTCGTCTTTGACGGGGGGCACTCCTCATTGACAGAAGGCACTCATCATATACAGAGAGCGGTCATCATTGAAAGGGGACACTCCTCAATGACAGAGGTCACTCCTCATTGTCAGGGGGCACTCCTCATTGTCAGGGGTAACTCTGCATTTACAGGGGGCTCTCCCCATTGACAGGGGGAACTCCTAATTGACAGGGGGAATTCCACATTGACAGGAGACACTCCTCATTGACAGGGGTCCCTCCTAATTGACAGGGTCACTCGTAATTGAGCGGATTCTCTTCTCATTGACAGGGGACACTCATCATTGACTGGGGACACTCATAATTGACAGGGGATACTCCTCTTTGACAGGGGGCACACTTAATAGATGGGGGGGCGCTCGTCATTGACAGGGGACACTACTCATTGACAGGGGTCATTCGTCATTGACGGGGGGCACTGCTCAATGATGGGGGGCACTCCTCATTTACAGCGGTCACTCCTCATTGACGGTGGGGCACTCCTCATTTACAGAGTTACTCCTCATTGACAGGGGGCACTCCTCATTGACAGGGGGTACTCCTCATTGACAGGGGGCTCTCCTTATTGACAGGGGCCACTCCTCTTTGACAATGGGCACTCCTCATTGACGGGGGGGGGGGACTGCTCATTGACAGCGGGCGCTTCTCATTGACAGGGGGCACTCCTCATTGACGGGGGGTGTGCATTCCTTATTGACCGGGGGCACTTCCCATTGACAGGGGGTACTCCTGATTGACAGGGGGCACTCCTCATTGACAGGGGGGTCTCCTCATTGACAGGGGGCACTCCCCATTGACAGGGGGTACTCCTCATTCGCGTGGGCACTCTGCATTGACAGGGTGCACTCCTCATTGACACGGGGCAGTCCACATTGACAGGGGGCATTCATAGTTGATAGCGGTCACTCCAAATTGACAGGGGGCCCTCCGCATTGACAGAGGGCAATACCCATTGACACGGGGTACTCCTCATTGACAGGGGGCACTCCTCATTGACAGGGGGCACTCCTCATTGACAGGGGACACTCCTCATTGACAACGGGCACTCCTCAATGAAAGGGGGCATTCCTCATTGACAGGGTGCACTCCTCATTGACAGCGGGTACTCCTCATTGACAAGGGGACTGCTCAATCACAGGGGGCTCTCCTCATTGACAGCGGGCACTTCTCATTGACAGGGTGCACTCCTCATTGACAGGGGGTACTCCTCATTGACAAGGGGACTGCTCAATCACAGGGGGCTCTCCTCATTGACAGCGGGCACTTCCCATTGATAGGGTGCACTCCTCATTGACAGGGGGTACTCCTCATTGACGGGGGCCACTCCTCATTGACAGGGGGGTCTCCTCATTGACAGGGGGCACTCCTCATTGACAGGGGGCACTACCCATTGGCGTGGGCACTCCTCATTGACAGAGGGCTCTCATCATTGACAGAGGGCACTCATCAGTGACAGGGGTCACTCCTGATTGACAGAGATCACTCCTCATTATCAGTTGGCACTCCTCATTGTCAGCGGGCCCTCCTCATTGACAGGGGGCCCTCCTCATTGACATGGGGCACTCCTCATTGACAGGGGGCACTCCACCTTGAGAGCAGGCACTCCTCATTGACAGGGGACACTCCTCATTGACAGCGGGCACTTCTCGTTAACAGGGGGATTACTCATTGACCGGAGGGGGGCACTCCTTATTGACGGGTTGCACTCCTCATTGACAGGGGGCACTCTTCAGAGACGGGGGGGGCACCCCTCATTGACAGGGGGCACTCCACATTGACAGGGGGCCCGTCTCATTGACAGGAGGCACTCCTCTTTGACCGGGTGGTTCACCCCTTATTGACGGGGGGGGGGGGGGTGGGCACTCCTCATTGACGGGGGGCACTCATCATTGACAGGGGGCACTCCTCATTTACAGCGGGCACTTCTCATTGACAGGGGGCACTCCTCATTGACAGCGGGCACTTCTCATTGACAGGGGGCATTCCTCATTGACAAGGGTACACTATATAGACGGGGGGCGCTCGTCATTGACAGCGGACGCTCCTCATTGACAAGGGTCATTCGTCATTGACGGGGGGCACTGCTCAATGATGGGGGGATTCCAAATTTACAGCGGTCACTCCTCATTGACGGTTGGGCACTCCTCATTTCCAGAGTTACTCCTCATTGACAGGGGGATCTCCTCATTGACAGGGGGCACTCCTCATTGACGGGGGCACTCCTCATTGACAGAGGGCACTCCTAGTTGACAGCGGGCACTCCTCATTGACAGGGGGCACTCCTCATTGACAGGGGGCACTCCTCATTGACAGTGGCACTCGTCATTGACAGAGGGCACTCCTAATTGACTGCGGGCACTCTTCATTGACAGCGGGCACTCCTCGTTGACAGGGGACACCCCTCATTGACAGGGGGCAGTCCACATTGACGGGGGCACTCATAGTTGACAGCGCGCACTCCTCATTTTCAGGGGGCACTCCGCATTGACAGTGGGCGAAACCCATTGACAGGGGGCACTCCTCATTGACAGGGGGCACTCCCTATAGACAGGGGGCACTCCTCATTGACAGGGGGCACTCCTCATTGACGGCGTGGGGCACTCCTTATTGACGGGGTCACTCCTCATTGTCCGGGGTCACACTTCAGAGACGGGGGGGGGGGGGGGGCATTCCTCATTGACAGGGGGCATTCCTCATTGACAGCGGGCACTTCTCATTAACAGGAGGCGCTACTCATTGACGGGCGGTTGTGCATCCTTATTGACGGGGGACGCTCCTCATTAACAGGGAGCACTCTTCAGAGACGGGGGGGCCCTCCTGATTGACAGGGGTCACTCCTCATTGACAGCGGACACTTCTCATTGACAGGGGCCACTCTTCATTGACGGCGGGGGGTCACACCTTTTTGACGGGGTGGGGCACTCCTCATTAACGGGGGGCACTCGTCATTGACAGGGGGCTCGCCTCATTGACAGGGGGCACTCCACATTGACAGGGACACTCTTCATTGACAGGGGGCACTGCTCATTGAACGGGGGCATTCGTCATTGACGGGGGGCACTTCTCATTGACAGAAGGCAATCATCATTTACAGAGGGCACTCATCATTGACAGGGGTCACTCCTCATTGACAGAGGCCACTCCTCATTGTCAGCGGGCACTCCTCATTGACAGGGGGCACTCCTCATTGACGGGGGCACTCCTCATTGACAGAGGGCACTCCTAGATGACAGCGGGCACTCCTCATTGACAGGGGGCACACCTCATTGACAGGGGGTACTCCTCATTGACAGGGGGCTCTCCTTATTGACAGGGGGCACTCCTCTTTGACAATGGGCACTCCTCATTGACGGGGGGGACTGCTCATTGACAGCGGGCACTTCTCATTGACAGGGGGCAATCCTCATTGACAGGGGGTCTCCTCATTGACAGGGGGCACTCCTCATTGACAGGGGTTACTCCTCATTCGCGTGGGCACTCTGCATTGACAGGGTGTACGCCTCATTGACACGGGGGAGTCCACATTGACAGGGGGCACTCGTAGTTGATAGCGGTCACTCCACATTGACAGGGGGCCCTCCGCATTGACAGAGGGCAATACCCATTGACACAGGGTACTCCACATTGACAGGGGGCACTCCTCATTGACAGGGGGCCCTCCTCTTTGACAACGGGCACTCCTCATTCAAAGGGGGCACTCCTCATTGACAGGGTGCACTCCTCATTGTCAGGGGGCACTCCTCATTGACAACGGGCACTCCTCATTGAAAGGGGGCACTCCTCATTGACAGGGGGCACTCCGCATTGACAGGGGGCAAAACCCATTGACAGGGGACATTCCTCATTGACAGGGGGCACTCCTCATTGACAGGGGGCACTCCTTATTGACAGGGGGCACTCCTCATTGACAGGGGGCACTCCTCATTGACAGGGGGCACTCCTCATTGACAGGTGGTACTCCTCATTCGCGTGGGCATTCTGCATTGACAGGGTGTACGCCTCATTGACACGGGGGTGTCCACATTGACAGGGGGCACTCGTAGTTGATAGCGGTCACTCCACATTGACATGGGGCCCTCCGCATTGACAGAGGGCAATACCCATTGACACAGGGTACTTCTCATTGACAGGGGGCACTCCTCATTGACAGGGGGCCCTCCTCTTTGACAACGGGCACTCCTAATTGAAAGGGGGCACTCCTCATTGACAGGGTGCACTCCTCATTGACAGGGGGCACTCCTCATTGACAACGGGCACTCCTCATTGAAAGGGGGCACTCCTCATTGACAGGGTGCACTCCTCATTGACGCGGGTACTCCTCATTGACAAGGGGACTGCTCAATCACAGGGGGCTCTCCTCATTGACAGCGGGCACTTCTCATTGACAGGGGGCACTCCTCATTGACGGGGGGGGTGCATTCCTTATTGACCGGGGGCACTTACCATTGATAGGGTGCACTCCTCATTGACAGGGGGTACTCCTCATTGAGTGGGCCACTCCTCATTGACAGGGCGTACTCCTCATTGGCGTGGGCAATCCTCATTGACAGAAGGCTCTCATCATTAAAAGAGGGCACTCATCAGTGACAGGGGTCACTGCTCATTGACAGAGATCACTCCTCATTATCAGTTGGCACTCCTCATTGTCAGGGGGCCCTCCGCATTTACAGGGGGCCCTCCTCATTGACGGGGGCACTCCTCATTGACAGGGGGCACTCCTCAATGACAGCCGGCACTCCTCATTGACAGGGGACACTCCTCATTGACAGCGGGCACTTCTCTTTAACAGGGGGACAACTCATTGACCGGAGGGGGGCACTCCTTATTGACGGGTGCACTCCTCATTGACAGGGGACACTCTTCAGAGACGAGGGGGCACCCCTCATTGACAGGGGGCACTCCACATTGACAGGGGGCTGTTCTCATTGACAAGAGGCACTCGTCTTTGACGGGGTGGTTCACCCCTTATTGTCGGGGGGGGGGGCACTCCCCATTGACGGGGGGCATTCATCATTGACAGGAGGCACTCCTCATTGACAGCGGGCACTTCTCATTGACAGCAGACGCGCCTCATTTACAGGGGTCATTCGTCATTGACGGGGGGCACTGCTCAATGATGGTGGGCACTCCTCATTTCCAGAGGTACTCCTCATTGACAGGGGGATCTCCTCATTGACAGGGGGCACTCCTCATTGACGGGGGCACTCCTCATTGACAGAGGGCACTTCAAGTTGACAGTGGGCACTCCTCATTGACAGAGGACACTCCTTATAGACAGGGGGCACTCCTCATTGACAGGGGGCACTCCTCATTGACGGCGTGGGGCACTCCTTATTGACGGGGTCACTCCTCATTGACCGGGGTCACACTTCAGAGACGGGGGGGGGGGGGGGGGGGGCATTCCTCATTGACAGCGGGCGTTTCTCATTAACAGGGGGCGCTACTCATTGACGGGCGGTTGTGCATCCTTATTGACGGGGGACGCTCCTCATTAACAGGGAGCACTCTTGAGAGACGGGGGGCCCCTCCTGATTGACAGGAGTCACTCCTCATTGACAGGGGACACTTCTCATTGACAGGGCCACTCTTCATTGACGGGGGGGGGGTCCCACCTTGTTGACGGGGTGGGGCACTCCTCATTAACGGGGGGCACTCGTCATTGACAGTGGGCTCGCCTCATTGACAGGGGGCACTCCTCATTGCCGTGGGCACTCTTCATTGACAGGGGGCACTGCTCATTGAACGGGGACATTCGTCATTGACGGGGGGCACTCCTCATTGACAGAAGGCAATCATCATTTACAGAGGGCACTCATCATTGACAGGGGTCACTCCTCATTGACAGAGGCCACTCCTCATTGTCAGCGGGCACTCCTCATTGTCAGGGGGCACTCCGCATTTACAGGGGGCCCTCCTCATTGATAGGGGGCACTCCTCATTGACAGCGGGCACTTCTCATTGACAGGGGGCACTCCTCATTGACGCTGGGCGGCACTCCTTATTGACGGGAGACACTCCTCATTGACAGGGGGCACTCTTCAGAGACGGGGGGGGGGGCACTCCTCATTGACAGGGGGCACTCCTCATTGACAGCGGCCACTTCCCATTAACAGGGGGCGCTACTCATTGACGGGGGGTTGCATCCTTATTGAGGGGAGGCACTCCTCATTGACAGGGGGCACTCTTCATAGACGGGGGGAACGCCTCATTGACAGTGGGCACGTCTCATTGACAGGAGGCACTACTCATTGACCGGGAGGGGGGACACTCCTTATTGAAGGGGGGGCACTCCTCATTAATGGGGGGCACTCATCATTGACAGGGGGCTCTCCACATTGACAGGGGGCACGCCTCATTGGCGTGGGCACTCTTCATTGACAGGGGTCACTGCTTATTGACCCGGGGCATTCGTCATTGACGGGGGGCACTCCTCATTGACAGAATGCACTCATCATTTACAGAGAGCGCTCATCATTGAAAGGGGTCACTCCTCATAGACAGAGGTCACTTCTCATTGTCAGGGGGCTCTCCCCATTGTCAGGGGTAACTCTGCATTTACAGGGAGCTCTCCTCATTGACAGGGGGCACTCCAAATTGACAGGGGTAATTCCACATTGACAGGAGACACTCCTCATTGATAGGGGTCCCTCCTAATTGACAGGGTCACTCCTAATTGAGAGTGTCCTCTTCTCATTGACAGCGGACACTCATCATTGACTGGGGACACTCATAATTGACAGGGGAGACTCCTCTTTGACAGGGGGCACACTTAATAGATGGGGGGCGCTCGTCATTGACGGGGTCACTCCTCATTGACAGGGGTCATTCGTCATTGACGGGCGGCACTGCTCAATGATGGGGGGTACTCCTCATTTACAGCGGTCACTCCTCATTGACGGTGGGGCACTCCTCATTTACAGAGTTACTCCTCATTGACAGGGGGCTCTCCTCATTGACAGGGGGCACTCCTCATTGAAAGGAGGCACTTCTCATTGACGTGGAGGGGGGACACTCCTTATTGAAGGGGGGGCACACCTCATTAATGGGGGGCACTGATCAATGACAGGGGCTCTCCTCATTGACAGGGGGCACGCCTCATTGGCGTGTGCAGTCTTCATTGACAGGGGGCACTGCTTATTGACCCGAAGCATTTTCATTGACGGGGGGCACTCCTCATTGTCAGGGGGCACTCCTCATTGTCAGGGGGCACTCCTAATTGACGGTGGGGCACTCCTCATTGACAGAGTTACTCCTCATTGACAGGGGGCTCTCGTCATTGACAGGGGGCACTCCTCATTGACGGGGGGACTCCTCATTGACGGGGGGCACTCCTCATTGTCAGGGGGCACTCCTAATTGACGGTGGGGCACTCCTCATTGACAGAGTTACTCCTCATTGACAGGGGGATCTCGTCATTGACAGGGGGCACTCCTCATTGACGGGGGCACTCTTCATTGACGGGGGGGACTCCTCATTGTCAGGGGGCACTCCTCAAGGTCAGGGGGCACTCCGAATTGACGGTGGGGCACTCCTCATTTACAGAGTTACTCCTCATTGACAGGGGGCTCTCGTCATTGACAGGGGGCGCTCCTCATTGACGGGGGCACTGGTCATTGACAGCGGGCACTCCTCGTTTACAGGGGACACCCCTCATTGACAGGGGGTAGTCCACATTGACGGGGGCACTCATAGTTGACAGCGCGCACTCCTCATTGTCAGGGGGCACTCCGCATTGACAGGGGGCGAAACCCATTGACAGGGGGCACTCCTCATTGACAGTGGGCACTCCTCACTGACAGGGGGCACTCCTTATAGACAGGGGGCACTCCTCATTGAAAGGAGGCACTTCTCATTGACGTGGAGGGGGGACACTCCTTATTGAAGGGGGGGCACACCTCATTGACGGTGGGGTGCATCCTTATTGACGGGAGGCACTCCTCATTGACAGGGTGCACTCTTCATAGACGGGGGGGGGAACGCCTCATTGACAGTGGGCACTTCTCATTGAAAGGAGGCACTTCTCATTGACGTGGAGGGGGGACACTCCTTATTGAAGGGGGGGCACACCTCATTAATGGGGGGCACTGATCAATGACAGGGGCTCTCCTCATTGAGAGGGGGCACGCCTCATTGGCGTGTGCAGTCTTCATTGACAGGGGGCACTGCTTATTGACCCGAAGCATTTTCATTGACGGGGGGCACTCCTCATTGTCAGGGGGCACTCCTCATTGTCAGGGGGCACTCCTAATTGACGGTGGGGCACTCCTCATTGACAGAGTTACTCCTCATTGACAGGGGGCTCTCGTCATTGACAGGGGGCACTCCTCATTGACGGGGGGACTCCTCATTGCCGGGGGCACTCCTCATTGTCAGGGGGCACTCCTCATTGTCAGGGGGCACTCCTAATTGACGGTGGGGCACTCCTCATTGACAGAGTTACTCCTCATTGACAGGGGGATCTCGTCATTGACAGGGGGCACTCCTCATTGACGGGGGCACTCTTCATTGACGGGGGGGACTCCTCATTGTCAGGGGGCACTCCTCAAGGTCAGGGGGCACTCCTAATTGACGGTGGGGCACTCCTCATTTACAGAGTTACTCCTCATTGACAGGGGGCTCTCGTCATTGACAGGGGGCACTCCTCATTGACGGGGGCACTGGTCATTGACAGCGGGCACTCCTCGTTGACAGGGGACACCCCTCATTGACAGGGGGTAGTCCACATGGACGGGGGCACTCATAGTTGACAGCGCGCACTCCTCATTGTCAGGGGGCACTCCGCATTGACAGGGGGCGAAACCCATTGACAGGGGGCACTCCTCATTGACAGTGGGCACTCCTCACTGACAGGGGGCACTCCTTATAGACAGGGGGCACTCCTCATTGACAGGGGGCACTCCTCATTGACGGCGTGGGGCACTCCTTATTGACGGGGTCACTCCTCATTGACCGGGGTCACACTTCAGAGACGGGGGGGGGGGGTTTCCTCATTGACAGGGGGCATTCCTCATTGACAGCGGGCACTTCTCGTTAACAGGGGGACTACTCATTGACCGTAGAAGTGGAAATCCTTATTGACGGGGTGCACTCCTCATTGACAGGGGGCACTCTTCAGAGACGGGGGGCACTCCACATTGACAGGGGGCCCTTCTCATTGACAGGTGGCACTCCTCTTTGACGGGGTGGTTCACCCCTTATTGACGGGGGGGTCTCTCCTCATTGACGGGGGGCACTCATCATTGACAGGGGGCACTCCTCATTGACAGCGGGCACTTCTCATTGACAGGGGGCACTCCTCATTGAAGGGGGACACTCCTCATTGACCGGGGGCTCTCCAGATTGACAGCGGGCACTTCTCACTGACAGGAGACACTCCTCATTGCCGGGGGGGGGGGGGGGGGGCACTCGTTATTGACGGGGGGCACTCCTCAGTGACAGGGGGCACTCTTCAGAGACGGGTGGGGCACTCCTCATTGATAGGGGGCACTCTTCAGAGACGGGGGGCACTCCTGATTGACAGGGGGCACTCCTCATTGACAGCGGGCACTTCCCATTAACAGGGAGCACTACTCATTGACGGGGGGGGGGGGGCGTTGTGCATCCTTCTTGACAGGGGGCACTCCTCATTTTCAGGGGCCACTCCTCATTAATAGGGGGCACTCCTCATTGTCGGGGGCACTTCTCATTGACAGGGGGCAATCCTAATTGACGGGGCAGGCATTCCAAATTGACAGGGTTCCCTCCTAATTGACAGGGTCAGTCCTAATTGAGAGTGGGCTCTTCTCATTGACAAGGGGCATTCCTGATTAACGGGGGCACTCCTCATTGACAAAGGGCGCTCCTAGTTGACAGCGGGCACTCCTCATTGACATGGGGCACTCCTCATTGACAGGGGGTACTCCTCATTGTCAGGGGGCACTCCGCATTGACAGGGGCGAAACCCATTGACAGGGGGCACTCCTCATTGACAGGGTGCACCCCTCATTGACAGGGGGCACTCCTTATTGACAGGGGGCACTCCTCATTGACAGGGGGCACTCCTCATTGACGGTAGGGGGGCACTCCTTATTGACGGGGGGCACTCCTCATTGACAGGGGGCACTCTTCCGAGACGGGGGGGGGGCACTCCTTATTGACAGGGGGCACTCCTCATTGACAGCGGGCACTTCTCATTAACAGGGGGCGCTACTCATTGACGGGGGGGTGCATCCTTATTGACGGGAGGCACTCCTCATTGACAGGGGGCACTCTTCATAGACGGGGGGGGGGGAACGCCTCATTGACAGTGGGCACTTCTCATTGAAAGGAGGCACTTCTCATTGACGTGGAGGGGGGACACTCCTTATTGAAGGGGGGGCACACCTCATTAATGGGGGGCACTGATCAATGACAGGGGCTCTCCTCATTGACAGGGGGCACGCCTCATTGGCGTGGGCACTCTTCATTGACAGGGGGCACTGCTTATTGACCCGAAGCATTTTCATTGACGGGGGACACTCCTCATTGTCAGGGGGCACTCCTCATTGTCAGGGGGCACTCCTAACTGACGGTGGGGCACTCCTCATTGACAGAGTTACTCCTCATTGACAGGGGGCTCTCGTCATTGACAGGGGGCACTCCTCATTGACGGGGGGGACTCATCATTGACGGGGGGCACTCCTCATTGTCAGGGGGCACTCCTCATTGTCAGGGGGCACTCCTAATTGACGGTGGGGCACTCCTCATTGACAGAGTTACTCCTCATTGACAGGGGGATCTCGTCATTGACAGGGGGCACTCCTCATTGACGGGGGCACTCTTCATTGACGGGGGGACCCCTCATTGTCAGGGGGCACTCCTCAAGGTCAGGGGGCACTCCTAATTGACGGTGGGGCACTCCTCATTTACAGAGTTACTCCTCATTGACAGGGGGCTCTCGTCATTGACAGGGGGCACTCCTCATTGACGGGGGCACTGGTCATTGACAGCGGGCACTCCTCGTTGACAGGGGACACCCCTCATTGACAGGGGGTAGTCCACATGGACGGGGGCACTCATAGTTGACAGCGCGCACTCCTCATTGTCAGGGGGCACTCCGCATTGACAGGGGGCGAAACCCATTGACAGGGGGCACTCCTCATTGACAGTGGGTACTCCTCACTGACAGGGGGCACTCCTTATAGACAGGGGGCACTCCTCATTGACAGGGGGCACTCTTCCGAGACGGGGGGGGGCACTCCTTATTGACAGGGGGCACTCCTCATTGACAGCGGGCACTTCTCATTAACAGGGGGCGCTACTCATTGACGGGGGGGTGCATCCTTATTGACGGGAGGCACTCCTCATTGACAGGGGGCACTCTTCATAGACGGGGGGGGGGGGGAACGCCTCATTGACAGTGGGCACTTCTCATTGAAAGGAGGCACTTCTCATTGACGTGGAGGGGGGACACTCCTTATTGAAAGGGGGGCACACCTCATTAATGGGGGGCACTGATCAATGACAGGGGCTCTCCTCATTGACAGGGGGCACGCCTCATTGGCGTGGGCACTCTTCATTGACAGGGGGCACTGCTTATTGACCCGAAGCATTTTCATTGACGGGGGACACTCCTCATTGTCAGGGGGCACTGCTCATTGTCAGGGGGCACTCCTAATTGACGGTGGGGCACTCCTCATTGACAGAGTTACTCCTCATTGACAGGGGGCTCTCGTCATTGACATGGGGCACTCCTCATTGACGGGGGGACTCCTCATTGACGGGGGGCACTCCTCATTGTCAGGGGGCACTCCTCATTGTCAGGGGGCACTCCTAATTGACGGTGGGGCACTCCTCATTGACAGAGTTACTCCTCATTGACAGGGGGATCTCGTCATTGACAGGGGGCACTCCTCATTGACGGGGGCACTCTTCATTGACGGGGGGGACTCCTCATTGTCAGGGGGCACTCCTCAAGGTCAGGGGGGACTCCTAATTGACGGTGGGGCACTCCTCATTTACAGAGTTACTCCTCATTGACAGGGGGCTCTCGTCATTGACAGGGGGCACTCCTCATTGACGGGGGCACTGGTCATTGACAGCGGGCACTCCTCGTTGACAGGGGACACCCCTCATTGACAGGGGATAGTCCACATTGACGGGGGCACTCATAGTTGACAGCGCGCACTCCTCATTGTCAGGGGGCACTCCGCATTGACAGGGGGCGAAACCCATTGACAGGGGGCACTCCTCATTGACAGTGGGCACTCCTCACTGACAGGGGGCACTCCTTATAGACAGGGGGCAATCCTCATTGACAGGGGGCACTCCTCATTGACGGCGTGGGGCACTCCTTATTGACGGGGTCACTCCTCATTGACCGGGGTCACACTTCAGAGACGGGGGGGGGATTCCTCATTGACAGGGGGCATTCCTCATTGACAGCGGGCACTTCTCGTTAACAGGGGGACTACTCATTGACCGTAGAAGTGGAAATCCTTATTGACGGGGTGCACTCCTCATTGACAGGGGGCACTCTTCAGAGACGGGGGGCACTCCACATTGACAGGGGGCCCTTCTCATTGACAGGGGGCACTCCTCATTGACGGGGGGACTCATCATTGACGGGGGGCACTCCTCATTGTCAGGGGGCACTCCTCATTGTCAGGGGGCACTCCTAATTGACGGTGGGGCACTCCTCATTGACAGAGTTACTCCTCATTGACAGGGGGATCTCGTCATTGACAGGGGGCACTCCTCATTGACGGGGGCACTCTTCATTGACGGGGGGGACTCCTCATTGTCAGGGGGCACTCCTCAAGGTCAGGGGGGACTCCTAATTGACGGTGGGGCACTCCTCATTTACAGAGTTACTCCTCATTGACAGGGGGCTCTCGTCATTGACAGGGGGCACTCCTCATTGACGGGGGCACTGGTCATTGACAGCGGGCACTCCTCGTTGACAGGGGACACCCCTCATTGACAGGGGGTAGTCCACATTGACGGGGGCACTCATAGTTGACAGCGCGCACTCCTCATTGTCAGGGGGCACTCCGCATTGACAGGGGGCGAAACCCATTGACAGGGGGCACTCCTCATTGACAGTGGGCACTCCTCACTGACAGGGGGCACTCCTTATAGACAGGGGGCAATCCTCATTGACAGGGGGCACTCCTCATTGACGGCGTGGGGCACTCCTTATTGACGGGGTCACTCCTCATTGACCGGGGTCACACTTCAGAGACGGGGGGGGGGATTCCTCATTGACAGGGGGCATTCCTCATTGACAGCGGGCACTTCTCGTTAACAGGGGGACTACTCATTGACCGTAGAAGTGGAAATCCTTATTGACGGGGTGCACTCCTCATTGACAGGGGGCACTCTTCAGAGACGGGGGGCACTCCACATTGACAGGGGGCCCTTCTCATTGACAGGTGGCACTCCTCTTTGACGGGGTGGTTCACCCCTTATTGACGGGGGGGTCTCTCCTCATTGACGGGGGGCACTCATCATTGACAGGGGGCACTCCTCATTGACAGCGGGCACTTCTCATTGACAGGGGGCACTCCTCAATGAAGGGGGACACTCATTGACCGGGGGCTCTCCTGACAGACAGCGGGCACTTCTCACTGTCAGGAGACACTCCTCATTGACGGGGGGGGGGGGGGGGCACTCGTTATTGACAGGGGGCACTCTTCAGAGACGGGTGTGGCACTCCTCATTGATAGGGGGCACTCTTCAGAGACGGGGGGCACTCCTGATTGACAGGGGGCACTCCTCATTGACAGCGGGCACTTCCCATTAACAGGGAGCACTACTCATTGACGGGGGGGGGGGGGGCGATGTGCATCCTTCTTGACAGGGGGCACTCCTCATTTTCAGGGGCCACTCCTCATTAATAGGGGGCACTCCTCATTGTCGTGGGCACTTCTCATTGACAGGGGGCAATCCTAATTGACGGGGCCGGCATTCCAAATTGACAGGGGTCCCTCCTAATTGACAGGGTCAGTCCTAATTGAGAGTGGGCTCTTCTCATTGACAAGGGGCACTCCTGATTAACGGGGGCACTCCTCATTGACAAAGGGCGCTCCAAGTTGACAGCGGGCACTCCTCATTGACATGGGGCACTCCTCATTGACAGGGGGTACTCCTCATTGTCAGGGGGCACTCCGCATTGACAGGGGCGAAACCCATTGACAGGGGGCACTCCTCATTGACAGGGTGCACTCCTCATTGACAGGGGGCACTCCTTATTGACAGGGGGCACTCCTCATTGACAGGGGGCACTCCTCATTGACGGTAGGGGGGGCACTCCTTATTGACGGGGGGCACTCCTCATTGACAGGGGGCACTCTTCCGAGACGGGGGGGGGGGGGGCACTCCTTATTGACAGGGGGCACTCCTCATTGACAGCGGGCACTTCTCATTAACAGGGGGCGCTATTCATTGACGGGGGGGGGGTGCATCCTTATTGACGGGAGGCACTCCTCATTGACAGGGGGCACTCTTCATAGACGGGGGGGGGGAACGCCTCATTGACAGTGGGCACTTCTCATTGAAAGGAGGCACTTCTCATTGACGTGGAGGGGGGACACTCCTTATTGAAGGGGGGGCACACCTCATTAATGGGGGGCACTGATCAATGACAGGGGCTCTCCTCATTGACAGGGGGCAGGCCTCATTGGCGTGGGCACTCTTCATTGACAGGGGGCACTGCTTATTGACCCGAAGCATTTTCATTGACGGGGGGCTCTCCTCATTGTCAGGGGGCACTCCTCATTGTCAGGGGGCACTCCTAATTGACGGTGGGGCACTCCTCATTGACAGAGTTACTCCTCATTGACAGGGGGCTCTCGTCATTGACAGGGGGCACGCCTCATTGACGGGGGCACTCCTCATTGACGGGGGCACTCCTCATTGTCAGGGGGCACTCCTCAAGGACAGGGGGCAATGCCAATTGACGGTGGGGCACTCCTCATTTACAGAGTTACTCCTCATTGACAGGGGGCTCTCGTCATTGACAGGGGGCACTCCTCATTGACGGGGGGCACTCATCATTGTCAGGGGGCACTCCTCAAGGGCAGGGGGCACTCCTAATTGACGGTGGGGCACTCCTCATTGACAGAGTTACTCCTCATTGACAGGGGGCTCTCGTCATTGACAGGGGGCACGCCTCATTGACGGGGGCACTCCTCATTGACGGGGGCACTCCTCATTGTCAGGGGGCACTCCTCAAGGACAGGGGGCAATGCCAATTGACGGTGGGGCACTCCTCATTTACAGAGTTACTCCTCATTGACAGGGGGCTCTCGTCATTGACAGGGGGCACTCCTCATTGACGGGGGGACTGGTCATTGACAGCGGGCACTCCTCGTTGGCAGGGGACACCCCTCATTGACAGGGGGTAGTCCACATTGACGGGGGCACTCATAGTTGACAGCGCGCACTCCTCATTGTCAGGGGGCACTCCGCATTGACAGGGGGCGAAACCCATTGACAGGGGGCACTCCTCATTGACAGGGGGCACTCATCAGAGATGGGGGGCACTCCACATTGACAGGGGGCCCTTCTCATTGACAGGTGGCACTCCGCTTTGACGGGGTGGTTCACCCCTTATTGACAGGGGGGTCTCTCCTCATTGACGGGGGGCATTCATCATTGACAGGGGGCACTCCACATTGACAGCGGGCACTTCTCATTGACAGGGGGCACTCCTCATTGAAGGGGGACACTCCTCATTGACCGAGGGCTCTCCTGATTGACAGCGGCACTTCTCACTGACAGGAGGCACTCCTCATTGACGGGGGGGGGTGCACTCCTTACTGACGGGGGGCACTCCTCATTGACAGGGGGCACTCTTCAGAGACGGATGGGTACTACTGATTGACAGGGGGCACTCCTCATTGACAGCGGGCACTTCCCATTAACAGGGAGCACTACTCATTGACGGGGGGGGGGGGGCGTTGTGCATCCTTCTTGACAGGGGGCACTCCTCATTGACAGGGGCCACTCCTCATTCATAGGGGGCACTCCTCATTGACAGGGGGCACTTCTCATTGACAGGGGGCAATCCTAATTGACGGGGCAGGCATTCCAAATTGACAGGGGTCCCTCCTAATTGACAGGGTCAGTCCTAATTGAGAGTGGGCTCTTCTCATTGACAAGGGGCACTCCTCATTAACGGGGGTACTCCTCATTGACAAAGGGCACTCCAAGTTGACAGCGGGCACACCTCATTGACAGGGGGCACTCCTCATTGACAGGGGGTACCCCTCGTTGACAGGGGGCACTCCTCATTGACAGAGGGCACTCCTCATTGACAGAGGGCACTCCTCATTGACAGCGGGGAATCCTCATTGACAGCGGGCACTCCTCGTTGACAGGGGACACCCCTCATTGACAGGGGGCAGTCCACATTGACGGGGGCACTCATAGTTGACAGCGCGCACTCCTCATTGTCAGGGGGCACTCCGCATTGGCAGGGGGAGAAACCCATTGAAAGAGGGCACTCCTCATTGACAGTGGGCACTCCTCATTGACAGGGGGCACTCCTTATAGACAGGGGGAACTCCTCATTGACAGGGGGCACTCCTCATTGACGGCGTGGTGCACTCCTTATTGACGGGGTCACTCCTCATAGACCGGAGTCACACTTCAGAGACGGGGGGTGGGTGGGGGATTCTTCATTGACAGGGGGCATTCCTCATTGACAGCGGGCACTTCTCGTTAACAGGGGGACGACTCATTGACCGTAGAGGGGGAAATCCTTATTGACGGGGTGCACTCTTCATTGACAGGGGGCACTCTTCAGATACGGGGGGGGGGGCACTCCACATTGACAGGGGGCCCTTCTCATTGACAGGTGGCACTCCTCTTTGACGGGGTGGTTCACCCCTTATTGACGGGGGGGTCACTCCTCATTGACGGGGGGCACTCATCATTGACAGGGGGCACTCCTCATTGACAGGGGGCGCACTTAATAGATGGGGGGCGCTCGTCATTGATAGGGGACACTCCTCATTGACAGGGGTCATTCGTCATTGACGGGCGGCACTGCTCAATGATGGGGGGTGCTCCTCATTTCCAGCGGTCACTCCTCATTGACGATGGGGCACTCCTCATTTACAGAGTTACTCCTCATTTACAGGGGGCTCTCCTCATTGCCAGGGGTCACTCCTCATTGACGGGGGCACTCCTCATTGACAGGGGGCACTCCTCATTGACAGGGGGCACTCCTCATTGTCAGGGGGCACTCCGCATTGACAGGGGCGAAACCCATTGACAGGGGGCACTCCTCATTGACAGGGGGCACGCCTCATTGGCGTGGGCACTCTTCATTGACAGGGGGCACTGCTTATTGACCCGAAGCATTTTCATTGACGGGGGGCACTCCTCATTGTCAGGGGGCACTCCTCATTGTCAGGGGGCACTCCTAATTGACGGTGGGGCACTCCTCATTGACAGAGTTACTCCTCATTGACAGGGGGCTCTCGTCATTGACAGGCGGCACTCCTCATTGACGGGGGGCACTCCTCATTGTCAGGGGGCACTCCTCAAGGGCAGGGGGCACTCCTAATTGACGGTGGGGCACTCCTCATTGACAGAGTTACTCCTCATTGACAGGGGGATCTCGTCATTGACAGGGGGCACGCCTCATTGACGGGGGCACTCCTCATTGACGGGGGGCACTCCTCATTGTCAGGGGGCACTCCTCAAGGTCAGGGGGCAATGCAAATTGACGGTAGGGCACTCCTCATTTACAGAGTTACTCCTCATTGACAGGGGGCTCTCGTCATTGACAGGGGGCACTCCTCATTGACGGGGGGACTGGTCATTGACAGCGGGCACTCCTCGTTGACAGGGGACACCCCTCATTGACAGGGGGTAGTCCACATTGACGGGGGCACTCATAGTTGACAGCGCGCACTCCTCATTGTCAGGGGGCACTCCGCATTGACAGGGGGCGAAACCCATTGACAGGGGGCACTCCTCATTGACAGGGGGCACTCATCAGAGACGGGGGGCACTCCAAATTGACAGGGGGCCCTTCTCATTGACAGGTGGCACTCCTCTTTGACGGTGTGGTTCACCCCTTATTGACAGGGGGGTCTCTCCTCATTGACGGGGGGCATTCATCATTGACAGGGGGCACTCCACATTGACAGCGGGCACTTCTCATTGACAGGGGGCACTCCTCATTGAAGGGGGACACTCCTCATTGACCGAGGGCTCTCCTGATTGACAGCGGGCACTTCTCACTGACAGGAGGCACTCCTCATTGACGGGGGGGGGGGGGGGGCACTCGTGACTGACGGGGGGCACTCCTCATTGACAGGGGGCACTCTTCAGAGACGGGGGGTACTACTGATTGACAGGGGGCACTCCTCATTGACAGCGGGCACTTCCCATTAACAGGGAGCACTACTCATTGACGGGGGGGGGGGGCGTTGTGCATCCTTCTTGACAGGGGGCACTCCTCATTGGCAGGGGCCACTCCGCATTCATAGGGGGCACTCCTCATTGACAGGGGGCACTTCTCATTGACAGGGGGCAATCCTAATTGACGGGGCAGGCATTCCAAATTGACAGGGGTCCCTCCTAATTGACAGGGTCAGTCCTAATTGAGAGTGGGCTATTCTCATTGACAAGGGGCACTCCTCATTAACGGGGGTACTCCTCATTGACAAAGGTCACTCCAAGTTGACAGCGGGCACTCCTCATTGACAGGGGGCACTCCTCATTGACAGGGGGTACCCCTCATTGACAGGGGGCACTCCTCATTGACAGAGGGCACTCCTCATTGACAGAGGGCACTCCTCATTGACAGCGGGGAATCCTCATTGACAGCGGGCACTCCTCGTTGACAGGGGACACCCCTCATTGACAGGGGGCAGTCCACATTGACGGGGGCACTCATAGTTGACAGCGCGCACTCCTCATTGTCAGGGGGCACTCCGCATTGACAGGGGGAGAAACCCATTGACAGAGGGCAGTCCTCATTGACAGTGGGCACTCCTCATTGACAGGGGGCACTCCTTATAGACAGGGGGCACTCCTCATTGACGGCGTGGTGCACTCCTTATTGACGGGGTCACTCCTCATAGACCGGGGTCACACTTCAGAGACGGGGGGGGGGGGGTGGGGGATTCCTCATTGACAGGGGGCATTCCTCATTGACAGCGGGCACTTCTCGTTAACAGGGGGACGACTCATTGACCGTAGAGGGGGAAATCCTTATTGACGGGGTGCACTCTTCATTGACAGGGGGCACTCTTCAGAGACGGGGGGGGGGGGGGCACTCCACATTGACAGGGGGCCCTTCTCATTCACAGGTTGCACTCCTCTTTGACGGGGTGGTTCACCCCTTATTGACAGGGGGGTCACTCCTCATTGACGGGGGCACTCATCATTGACAGGGGGCACTCCTCATTGACAGGGGGCACACTTAATAGATGGGGGGCGCTCGTCATTGATAGGGGACACTCCTCATTGACAGGGGTCATTCGTCATTGACGGGCGGCACTGCTCAATGATGGGGGGTGCTCCTCATTTCCAGCGGTCACTCCTCATTGACGATGGGGCACTCCTCATTTACAGAGTTACTCCTCATTTACAGGGGGCTCTCCTCATTACCAGGGGTCACTCCTCATTGACGGGGGCACTCCTCATTGACAGGGGGCACTCCTCATTGACAGGGGGCACTCCTCATTGTCAGGGGGCACTCCGCATTGACAGGGGCGAAACCCATTGACAGGGGGCACTCCTCATTGACAGGGTGCACTCCTCATTGACAGGGGGCACTCCTTATTGACAGGGGGCACTCCTCATTGACAGGGGGCACTCCTCATTGACGGTAGGGGGGCACTCCTTATTGACGGGGGGCACTCCTCATTGACAGGGGGGAATCTTCCGAGACGGGGGGGGGCACTCCTTATTGACAGGGGGCACTCCTCATTGACAGCGGGCACTTCTCATTAACAGGGGGCGCTACTCATTGACGGGGGGTGCATCCTTATTGACGGGAGGCACTCCTCATTGACAGGGGGCACTCTTCATAGACGGGGGGGGGGGGCAACGCCTCATTGACAGTGGGCACTTCTCATTGAAAGGAGGCACTTCTCATTGACGTGGAGGGGGGACACTCCTTATTGAAGGGGGGGCACACCTCATTAATGGGGGGCACTGATCAATGACAGGGGCTCTCCTCATTGACAGGGGGCACGCCTCATTGGCGTGGGCACTCTTCATTGACAGGGGGCACTGCTTATTGACCCGAAGCATTTTCATTGACGGGGGGCACTCCTCATTGTCAGGGGGCACTCCTCATTGTCAGGGGGCACTCCAAATTGACGGTGGGGCACGCCTCGTTGACAGAGTTACTCCTCATTGACAGGGGGCTCTCGTCATTGACAGGGGGCACTCCTCATTGACGGGGGGCACTCCTCATTGTCAGGGGGCACTCCTCAAGGGCAGGGGGCACTCCTAATTGACGGTGGGGCACTCCTCATTGACAGAGTTACTCCTCATTGACAGGGGGCTCTCGTCATTGACAGGGGGCACGCCTCATTGACGGGGGCACTCCTCATTGACGGGGGGCACTCCTCATTGTCAGGGGGCACTCCTCAAGGTCAGGGGGCAATGCCAATTGACGGTAGGGCACTCCTCATTTACAGAGTTACTCCTCATTGACAGGGGTCTCTCGTCATTGACAGCGGGCACTCCTCGTTGACAGAGGACACCCCTCATTGACAGGGGGTAGTCCACATTGACGGGGGCACTCATAGTTGACAGCGCGCACTCCTCATTGTCAGGGGGCACTCCGCATTGACAGGGGGCACTCTTCAGAGACGGGGGGGGGGCACTCCACATTGACAGGGGGCCCTTCTCATTGACAGGTGGCACTCCTCTTTGACGGGGTGGTTCACCCCTTATTGACGGGGGGTCACTCCTCATTGACGGGGGGCACTCATCATTGACAGGGGGCACTCCTCATTGACAGGGGGCACTCTTAATAGATGGGGGGCGCTCGTCATTGATAGGGGACACTCCTCATTGACAGGGGTCATTCGTCATTGACGGGCGGCACTGCTCAATGATGGGGGGTGCTCCTCATTTCCAGCGGTCACTCCTCATTGACGATGGGGCACTCCTCATTTACAGAGTTACTCCTCATTTACAGGGGGCTCTCCTCATTGCCAGGGGTCACTCCTCATTGACGGGGGCACTCCTCATTGACAGGGGGCACTCCTCATTGACAGCGGGCACTCCTCAGTGACAGCGGGCACTCCTCGTTGACAGGGGACACCCCTCTTTGACAGTGGGCAGTCCACATTGACGGGGGCACTCATAGTTGACAGCGCGCACTCCTCATTGTCAGGCGGCACTCCACATTGACAGGGGCGAAACCCATTGACAGGGGGCACTCCTCATTGACAGGGGGCACTCCTCATTGACAGGGGCACTCCTTATTGACAGGGGACACTCCTCATTGACAGGGGGCACTCCTCATTGACGGTAGGGGGGCACTCCTTATTGACGGGGGGCACTCCTCATTGACAGGGGGCACTCTTCAGAGACGGGGGGGCACTCCTTATTGACAGGGGGCACTCCTCACTGACAGCGGGCACTTCTCATTAACAGGGGGCGCTACTCATTGACGGTGGGGGTGCATCCTTATTGACGAGAGGCACTCCTCATTGACAGGGGGCACTCTTCAGAGACGGGGGGGGGAAAGCCTCATTGACAGTGGGCACTTCTCATTGAAAGGAGGCACTTCTCATTGGCGGGGAGGGGGGACACTCCTTATTGAAGGGGGGGCACACCTCATTAATGGGGGGCACTGATCAATGACAGGGGCTCTCCTCATTGACAGGGGGCACGCCTCATTGGCGTGGGCACTCTTCACTGACAGGGGGCACTGCTTATTGACCCCGGGCATTCGCCATTGACGGGGGGCACTCCTCATTGTCAGGGGGCACTCCTCAAGGTCAGGGGGCACTCCTAATTGACGGTGGGGCACTCGTCATTTACAGAGTTACTCCTCATTGACAGGGGGCTCTCGTCATTGACAGGGGGCACTCCGTATTGACGGGGGCACTGGTCATTGACAGCGGGCACTCCTCGTTGACAGGGGACACCCCTCATTGACAGGGGGTAGTCCACATTGACGGGGCACTCATAGTTGACAGCGCGCACTCCTCATTGTCAGGGGGCACTCCGCATTGACAGGGGGCGACACCCATTGACAGGGGGCACTCCTCATTGACAGTGGGCACTCATCATTGACAGGGGGCACTCCTTATAGACAGGGGGCACTCCTCATTGACAGGGGGCACTCCTCTTTGACGGGGTGGTTCACCCCTTACTGGCGGGTGGGGGGGGGGTGGGCACTCCTCATTGACGGGGGGCACTCATCATTGACAGGGGGCATTCCCATTGACAGCGGGCACTTCTCATTGACAGCGGACGCTCCTCATTTACAGGGGTCATTCGTCATTGACGGGGGGCACTGCTCAATGATGGGGGGGACTCCTAATTTACAACGGTCACTCCTCATTGACGGTTGGGCACTCCTCATTTCCAGAGGTACTCCTCATTGACAGGGGGATCTCCTCATTGACAGGGGGCACTCCTCATTGACGGGGGACACTTCTCATTGACAGGGGGCACTCCTCATTGAAGGGGGACACTCCTCATTGACCGGGGGCTCTCCTGATTGACAGCGGGCACTTCTCACTGAGAGGAGGCACTCCTCATTGAAGGGGGGGCACTCCTTATTGACGGGGGGCACTCCTCATTGACAGGGGGCACTCTTCAGAGACGGGGGGCACTTCACATTGACAGGGGGCCCTTCTCATTGACAGGTGGCACTCCTCTTTGACGGGGTGGTTCACCCCTTATTGACGTGGGGGTCACTCCTCATTGACGGGAGGCACTCATCATTGACAGGGGGCACTCCTCATTGACAGCGGGCACTTCTCACTGACAGGAGGCACTCCTCATTGACGGGGGGGGAACACTCCTTATTGACGGGGGGCACTCCTCATTGACAGGGCCACTCTTCAGAGACGGGGGGGCACTCCTCATTGATAGGGGGCACTCTTCAGAGACGGGGGGCACTCCTGATTGACAGGGGGCACTCCTCATTGACAGCGTGCACTTCCCATTAACAGGGAGCACGACTCATTGACGGGGTGGGGGGGCGTTGTGCATCCTTCTTGACGGGGGGTACTCCTCCTTGACAGGGGCCATTCCTCATTGATAGGGGGCACTCCTCATTGACAGGGGGCACTTCTCATTGACAGGGGGCAATCCTCATTGACGGGGCAGGCATTCCAAATTGACAGGGGTCCCTCCTAATTGACAGGGTCAGTCCTAATTGAGAGTGGGCTCTTCTCATTGACAAGGGGCACTCCTCATTAACGGAGGCACTCCTTATTGACAAAGGGCACTCCTAGTTGACAGCGGGCACTCCTCATTGACGGGGGCACTCCTCATTGACAGGGGGTACTCCTCATTGACAGGGGGCACTCCTCATTGACAGAGGGCACTCCTCATTGACAGAGGGCACTCCTCATTGACAGCGGGGAATCCTCGTTGACAGCGGGCCCTCCTCGTTGACAGGGGACAACCCTCATTGACAGGGGGCAGTCCACATTGACGGGGGCACTCATAGTTGACAGCCCGCACTCCTCATTGTCAGGGGGCACTCCGCATTGACAGGGGGCGAAACCCATTGACAGGGGGCACTCCTCATTGACAGTGGGCACTCCTCATTGACAGGGGGCACTCTTCAGAGACGGGGGGGCACTCCACATTTACAGGGGGCCCTTCTCATTGACAGGTGGCACTCCTCTTTGACGGGGTGGTTCACCCCTTATTGACGGGGTGGTCACTCCTCATTGACGGGGGGCACTCATCATTGACAGGGGGCAACCCTCATTGAAGGGGGCACTCCTCATTGACCGGGGGCTCTCCTGATTGACAGCGGGCACTTCTCACTGACAGGAGGCACTCCTCATTGACGGGGGGGGGGGCACTCCTTATTGACGGGGGGCACTCCTCATTGACAGGGGGCACTCTTCAGAGACGGGGGTGCACTTCACATTGACAGGGGGCCCTTCTCATTGACAGGTGGCACTCCTCTTTGACGGGGTGGTTCACCCCTTATTGACGGGGGGGTCTCTCCTCATTGACGGGAGGCACTCATCATTGAAAGGGGGCACTCCTCATTGACAGCGGGCACTCCTCATTGTAGGGGGACACTCCTCATTGACCGGGGGTCTCCTGATTGACAGCGGGCACTTCTCACTGACAGGAGGCACTCCTCATTGACGGGGGGGGGGGGCACTCCTTATTGACGGGGGGCACTGCTCATTGACAGGGGGCACTCTTCAGAGACGGGGGGGCACTCCTCATTGATAGGGGGCACTCTTCAGAGACGGGGGGCACTCCTGATTGACAGGGGGCACTCCTCATTGACAGCGGGCACTTCCCATTAACAGGGAGCACTACTCATTGACGGGGGGGGGGCGTTGTGCATCCTTCTTGACGGGGGGTACTCCTCATTGACAGGGGCCACTCCTCATTGATAGGGGGCACTCCTCATTGACAGGGGGCACTTCTTATTGACAGGGGGCAATCCTCATTGACGGGGCAGGCATTCCAAATTGACAGGGGTCCCTCCTAATTGACAGGGTCAGTCCTAATTGAGAGTGGGCTCTTCTCATTGACAAGGGGCACTCCTCATTAACGGGGGCACTCCGCATTGACAAAGGGCACTCCTAGTTGACAGCGGGCACTCCTCATTGACAGGGGGCACTCCTCATTGACAGGGGGCACTCCTCATTGACAGAGGGCACTCCTCATTGACAGAGGGCACTCCTCATTGACAGCTGGGAATCCTCATTGACAGCGGGCACTCCTCGTTGACAGGGGCACCCCTCATTGACAGGGGGCAGTCCGCATTGACGGGGGCACTCATAGTTGACAGCGCGCGCTCCTCATTGTCAGGGGGCACTCCGCATTGACAGGGGGCGAAACCCATTGACAGGGGGCACTCCTCATTGACAGTGGGCACTCCTCATTGACAGGGGGCACTCCTTATAGACAGTGGGCACTCCTCATTGACAGGGGGCACTCCTCATTGACGGCGTAGGGCACTCCTTATTGACGGGGTCACTCCTCATTGACCGGGGTCACACTTCAGAGACGGGGGGCGGGGATTCCTCATTGACAGGGGGCATTCCTCATTGACAGCGGGCACTTCTCGTTAACAGGGGGACTACTCATTGACCGTAGAAGGGGAAATCCATATTGACGGGGTGCACTCCTCATTGACAGGGGGCACTTCTCATTGACAGGGGGCACTCCTCATTGAAGGGGGACACTCCTCATTGACCGGGGGCTCTCCTGATTGACAGCGGGCACTTCTCACTGAGAGGAGGCACTCCTCATTGAAGGGGGGGCACTCCTTATTGACGGGGGGCACTCCTCATTGACAGGGGGCACTCTTCAGAGACGGGGGGCACTTCACATTGACAGGGGGCCCTTCTCATTGACAGGTGGCACTCCTCTTTGACGGGGTGGTTCACCCCTTATTGACGTGGGGGTCACTCCTCATTGACGGGAGGCACTCATCATTGACAGGGGGCACTCCTCATTGACAGCGGGCACTTCTCACTGACAGGAGGCACTCCTCATTGACGGGGGGGGAACACTCCTTATTGACGGGGGGCACTCCTCATTGACAGGGCCACTCTTCAGAGACGGGGGGGCACTCCTCATTGATAGGGGGCACTCTTCAGAGACGGGGGGCACTCCTGATTGACAGGGGGCACTCCTCATTGACAGCGTGCACTTCCCATTAACAGGGAGCACGACTCATTGACGGGGTGGGGGGGCGTTGTGCATCCTTCTTGACGGGGGGTACTCCTCCTTGACAGGGGCCATTCCTCATTGATAGGGGGCACTCCTCATTGACAGGGGGCACTTCTCATTGACAGGGGGCAATCCTCATTGACGGGGCAGGCATTCCAAATTGACAGGGGTCCCTCCTAATTGACAGGGTCAGTCCTAATTGAGAGTGGGCTCTTCTCATTGACAAGGGGCACTCCTCATTAACGGAGGCACTCCTTATTGACAAAGGGCACTCCTAGTTGACAGCGGGCACTCCTCATTGACGGGGGCACTCCTCATTGACAGGGGGTACTCCTCATTGACAGGGGGCACTCCTCATTGACAGAGGGCACTCCTCATTGACAGAGGGCACTCCTCATTGACAGCGGGGAATCCTCGTTGACAGCGGGCCCTCCTCGTTGACAGGGGACAACCCTCATTGACAGGGGGCAGTCCACATTGACGGGGGCACTCATAGTTGACAGCCCGCACTCCTCATTGTCAGGGGGCACTCCGCATTGACAGGGGGCGAAACCCATTGACAGGGGGCACTCCTCATTGACAGTGGGCACTCCTCATTGACAGGGGGCACTCTTCAGAGACGGGGGGGCACTCCACATTTACAGGGGGCCCTTCTCATTGACAGGTGGCACTCCTCTTTGACGGGGTGGTTCACCCCTTATTGACGGGGTGGTCACTCCTCATTGACGGGGGGCACTCATCATTGACAGGGGGCAACCCTCATTGAAGGGGGCACTCCTCATTGACCGGGGGCTCTCCTGATTGACAGCGGGCACTTCTCACTGACAGGAGGCACTCCTCATTGACGGGGGGGGGGGGCACTCCTTATTGACGGGGGGCACTCCTCATTGACAGGGGGCACTCTTCAGAGACGGGGGTGCACTTCACATTGACAGGGGGCCCTTCTCATTGACAGGTGGCACTCCTCTTTGACGGGGTGGTTCACCCCTTATTGACGGGGGGGTCTCTCCTCATTGACGGGAGGCACTCATCATTGAAAGGGGGCACTCCTCATTGACAGCGGGCACTCCTCATTGTAGGGGGACACTCCTCATTGACCGGGGGTCTCCTGATTGACAGCGGGCACTTCTCACTGACAGGAGGCACTCCTCATTGACGGGGGGGGGGGGCACTCCTTATTGACGGGGGGCACTGCTCATTGACAGGGGGCACTCTTCAGAGACGGGGGGGCACTCCTCATTGATAGGGGGCACTCTTCAGAGACGGGGGGCACTCCTGATTGACAGGGGGCACTCCTCATTGACAGCGGGCACTTCCCATTAACAGGGAGCACTACTCATTGACGGGGGGGGGGCGTTGTGCATCCTTCTTGACGGGGGGTACTCCTCATTGACAGGGGCCACTCCTCATTGATAGGGGGCACTCCTCATTGACAGGGGGCACTTCTTATTGACAGGGGGCAATCCTCATTGACGGGGCAGGCATTCCAAATTGACAGGGGTCCCTCCTAATTGACAGGGTCAGTCCTAATTGAGAGTGGGCTCTTCTCATTGACAAGGGGCACTCCTCATTAACGGGGGCACTCCGCATTGACAAAGGGCACTCCTAGTTGACAGCGGGCACTCCTCATTGACAGGGGGCACTCCTCATTGACAGGGGGCACTCCTCATTGACAGAGGGCACTCCTCATTGACAGAGGGCACTCCTCATTGACAGCTGGGAATCCTCATTGACAGCGGGCACTCCTCGTTGACAGGGGCACCCCTCATTGACAGGGGGCAGTCCGCATTGACGGGGGCACTCATAGTTGACAGCGCGCGCTCCTCATTGTCAGGGGGCACTCCGCATTGACAGGGGGCGAAACCCATTGACAGGGGGCACTCCTCATTGACAGTGGGCACTCCTCATTGACAGGGGGCACTCCTTATAGACAGTGGGCACTCCTCATTGACAGGGGGCACTCCTCATTGACGGCGTAGGGCACTCCTTATTGACGGGGTCACTCCTCATTGACCGGGGTCACACTTCAGAGACGGGGGGGGATTCCTCATTGACAGGGGGCATTCCTCATTGACAGCGGGCACTTCTCGTTAACAGGGGGACGACTCATTGACCGTAGAAGGGGAAATCCTTATTGACGGGGAGCACTCCTCATTGACAGAGGGCACTCTTCAGAGACGGGGGGGGGGCACTCCACATTGACAGGGAGCCCTTCTCATTGACAGGTGGCACTCCTCTTTGACGGGGTGGTTCACCCCTTATTGACGGGGGGGTTACTCCTCATTGACGGGGGGCACTCATCATTGACAGGGGGCACTCCTCATTGACAGCGGGAACTTCTCACTGACAGGAGGCACTCCTCATTGACGGGGGGCACTCGTTATTGACGGGGGGCACTCCTCATTGACAGGGGGCACTCTTCCGAGACGGGGGGGGGGCACTCCTCATTGATAGGGGGCACTCTTCAGAGACGGGGGGCACTCCTGATTGACCGAGGGCACTCCTCATTGATAGGGGGCACTCCTCATTGACAGGGGGCACTTCTCATTGACAGGGGGCACTCCTCATTGACAGGGGGCACGCCTCATTGACAGCGGGCACATTTCATTGGCAGGGGGCACTCCTCATTGACGGTGGGGGAACTCCTTATTGACGGGGCACTCCTCATTGACAGGGGGCACTCTTCAGAGATGGGGGGGGAACTCCTCATTGACAGGGCGCACTCCTCATTGAAAGCGGGCACTTCTCATTAACAGGGGGCGCTACTCATTGACAGGCGGGTGTGCATCCTTATTGACGGGGGGCACTCCTCATTGACAGGGAGTACTCTTCAAAGATTGGGGGGCCCTCCTGATTGACAGGGGTCACTCCGCATTGACAGGGGTCACTTCTCATTGACAGGGGGCACTCTTCATTGACGGGGGGGGGGGGGTCACACCTTATTGACGGGGTGGGGCACTCCTCATTAACGGGGGGCACTGGTCATTGACAGGGGGCTCACCTCATTGACAGGGGGCACTCCTCATTGGAGTTGGCACTCTTCATTGACAGGGGGCACTGCTCATTGACCGGGAGCATTCGTCATTTACGGGGGGCACTCCTCACTGACAGAAGGCACTCATCATTTACAGAGGGCACTCATCATTGACAGGGGTCACTCCTCATTGACAGAGGCTACTCCTCATTGTCAGCGGGCACGCCTCATTGTCAGGGGGCACTCCGCATTTACAGGAGGCCCTCCTCATTGACAGGGGGCACTTCTCATTGACAGGGGGCACTCCTCATTGATAGCGGGCACTTCTCATTGACAGGGGGCACTCCTCATTGACGGTAGGGGGGCACTCTTTATTGACGGGGGGCACTCCTCATTGACAGGGGGCACTCTTCATAGACGGGGGGCGAACGCCTCATTGACAGTGGGCACTTCTCATTGAAAGGAGGCACTTCTCATTGACGGGGAGGGGGACACTCCTTATTGAAGGGGGGGGCACACCTCATTAATGGGGGGCACTGATCAATGACAGGGGCTCTCCTCATTGACAGGGGGCACGGTTCATTGGCGTGGGCACTCTTCACTGACAGGGGGCACTGCTTATTGACCCGGGGCATTCGTCATTGACGGGGGGCACTCCTCATTGTCAGGGGGCACTCCTCAAGGTCAGGGGGCACTCCTAATTGACGGTGGGGCACTCCTCATTTACAGAGTTACTCCTCATTGACAGGGGGCTCTCGTCATTGACGGCGTGGGGCACTCCTTATTGACGGGGTGCACTCCTCATTGACAGAGGGCACTCTTCAGAGACGGGGGGGCACTCCACATTGACAGGGGGCCCTTCTCATTGACAGGTGGCACTCCTCTTTGACGGGGTGGTTCACCCCTTATTGACCGGGGGGTTACTCCTCATTGACGGGGGGCACTCATCATTGACAGGGGGCACTCCTCATTGAAGGGGGACACTCCTCATTGACCGGGGGCTCTCCTCATTGACAGCGGGCACTTCTCACTGACAGGAGGCACTCCTCATTGACGGGGGGGGGGGGCACTCCTTATTGACGGGGGGCACTCCTCATTGACAGGGGGCACTCTTCAGAGACGGGGGGGCGCTCCTCATTGATAGGGGGCACTCTTCAGAGACGGGGGGCACTCCTGATTGACAGGGGGCACTCCTCATTGATAGGGGGCACTCCTCATTGACAGGGGGCACTTCTCATTGACAGGGGGCAATCCTCATTGACGGGGCAGGCTTTCCAAATTTACAGGGGTCCCTCCTAATTGACAGGGTCAGCCCTAATTGAGAGGGGGCTCTTCTCATTGACACGGGGCACTCATCATTGACTGGGGACACTCATCATTGACAGGGTCACTCCTCATTGGCAGGGGGCACACTTCATTGACAGGGGGCACTCCTTATTGACAGGGGGCACTCCTCATTGACGGGGGGCACGCCTCATTGACAGCGGGAACATTTCATTGGCAGGGGGGACTCCTCATTGACGGTGGGGGAACTCCTTATTGACGGGGCACTCCTCATTGACAGGGGGCACACCTCAGAGACGGGGGGGCACTCCTCATTGATAGGGTGCACTCTTCAGAGACGGGGGGCACTCCTGATTGACAGGGGGCACTCCTCATTGATAGGGGGCACTCCTCATTGACAGGGGGCACTTCTCATTGACAGGGGGCAATCCTCATTGACGGGGCAGGCATTCCAAATTTACAGGGGTCCCTCCTAATTGACAGGGTCAGTCCTAATTGAGAGGGGGCTCTTCTCATTCACACGGGGCACTCATCATTGACTGGGGACACTCATCATTGACAGGGTCACTCCTCATTGGCAGGGGGCACACTTCATTGACAGGGGGCACTCCTTATTGACAGGGGGCACTCCTCATTGACGGGGGGCACGCCTCATTGACAGCGGGCACATTTTATTGGCAGGGGGCACTCCTCATTGACGGTGGGGGAACTCCTTATTGACGGGGCACTCCTCATTGACAGGGGGCACTCTTCAGAGATCGGGGGGGGGGGAACTCCTCATTGAGAGGGCGCACTCCTCATTGAAAGCGGGCACTTCTCATTAACGGGGGCGCTACTCGTTGACGGGCGGGTGTGCATCCTTATTGACGGGGGGCACTCCTCATTGACAGGGAGTACTCTTCAGAGATTGGGGGGCCCTCCTGATTGACAGGGGTCACTCAGCATTGACAGGGGGCACTTCTCATTGACAGGGGGCACTCTTCATTGACGGGGGGGGGGGGGTCACACCTTATTGACGGGGTGGGGCACTCCTCATTAACGGGGGGCACTGGTCATTGACAGGGGGCTCACCTCATTGACAGGGGGCACTCCTCATTGGAGTGGGCACTCTTCATTGACAGGGGGCACTGCTCATTGACCGGGAGCATTCGTCATTGACGGGGGGCACTCCTCATTGACAGAAGGCACTCATTGTTTACAGAGGGCACTCATCATTGACAGGCGGCACTTCTCATTGACAGCGGGCACTTCTCACTGACAGGAGGCACTCCTCATTGACAGCGGGCATTTCTCATTGACAGGGGGCACTCCTCATTGACGGTAGGGGGGCAGTCCTTATTGACGGGGGGCACTCCTCATTGACAGGGGGCACTCTTCAGAGACGGGGGGGGGCACTCCTTATTGACAGGGGGCACTCCTCATTGACAGCGGGCACTTCTCATTAACAGGGGGCGCTACACATTGACGGGGGGTGCATCCTTATTGACGGGAGTCACTCCTCATTGACAGGGGGCACTCTTCATAGACGGGGGGGGGGAACGTCTCATTGACAGTGGGCACTTCTCATTGACAGGAGGCACATCTCATTGACGGGGAGGGGGGACACTCCTTATTGGAGGGGGGGGCACACCTCATTAATGTGGGACACTGTTCAATGACAGGCGCTCTCCTCATTGACAGGGGGCACGCCGCATTGGCGTGGGCACTCTTCATTGACAGGGGGCACTGCTTATTGACCCGGGGCATTCGTCATTGACGGGGAGGGCACTCCTCATTGTCAGGGGGCACTCCTAATTGACGGTGGGGCACTCCTCATTGACAGAGTTACTCCTCATTGACAGGGGGCTCTCGTCATTGACAGGGGGCACTCCTCATTGACGGGGGCACTCCTCATTGACGGGGGGCACTCCTCATTGTCAGGGGGCACTCCTCAAGGGCAGGGGGCACTCCTAATTGACGGTGGGGCACTCCTCATTTACAGAGTTACTCCTCATTGACAGGGGGCTCTCGTCATTGACAGGGGGCACTCCTCATTGACGGGGGCACTGGTCATTGACAGCGGGCACTCCTCGTTGACAGGGGACACCCCTCATTGACAGGGGGTAGTCCACATTGACGGGGGCACTCATAGTTGACAGCGCGCACTCCTCATTGTCAGGGGGCACTCCGCATTGACAGGGGGCGAAACCCATTGACAGGGGGCACACTTCATTGACAGGGGGCACTCGTTATTGACAGGGGGCACTCCTCATTGACGGGGGGCACGCCTCATTGACAGCGGGCACATTTCATTGGCAGGGGGCACTTCTCATTGACGGTGGGGGAACTCCTTATTGACGGGGCACTCCTCATTGACAGGGGGCACTCTTCAGAGATGGGGGGGGGAACTCCTCATTGAGAGGGCGCACTCCTCATTGAAAGCGGGCACTTCTCATTAACAGGGGGCGCTACTCGTTGACGGGCGGGTGGGCATCCTTATTAAGGGGGGCACTCCTCATTGACAGGGAGTACTCTTCAGAGATTGGGGGGCCCTCCTGATTGACAGGGGTCACTCCGCATTGACAGGCGGCATTTCTCATTGACAGGGGGCACTCTTCATTGACGGGGGGGGGGGGGGGTTCACACCTTATTGACGGGGTGGGGCACTCCTCATTAACGGGGGGCACTGGTCATTGACAGGGGGCTCACCTCATTGACAGGGGGCACTCCTCATTGGAGTGGGCACTCTTCATTGACAGGGGGCACTGCTCATTGACCGGGAGCATTCGTCATTGACGGGGGGCACTCCTCATTGACAGAAGGCACTCATTATTTACAGAGGGCACTCATCATTGACAGGGGGCACTTCTCATTGACAGCGGGCACTTCTCACTGACAGGAGGCACTCCTCATTGACAGCGGGCACTTCTCATTGACAGGGGGCACTCCTCATTGACGGTAGGGGGGCACTCCTTATTGACGGGGGGCACTCCTCATTGACAGGGGGCACTCTTCAGAGACGGGGGGGGGGCACTCCTTATTGACAGGGGGCACTCCTCATTGACAGCGGGCACTTCTCATTAACAGGGGGCGCTACTCATTGACGGGGGGTGCATCCTTATTGACGGGAGGCACTCCTCATTGACAGTGGGCACTTCTCATTGACAGGAGGCACATCTCATTGACGGGGAGGGGGGACACTCCTTATTGGAGGGGGGGCACACCTCATTAATGGGGGGCACTGTTCAATGACAGGCGCTCTCCTCATTGACAGGGGGCACGCCTCATTGGCGTGGGCACTCTTCATTGACAGGGGGCACTGCTTATTGCCCCGGGGCATTCGTCATTGACGGGGGGGCACTCCTCATTGTCAGGGGGCACTCCTAATTGAGGGTTGGGCACTCCTCATTGACAGAGTTACTCCTCATTGACAGGGGGCTCTCGTCATTGACAGGGGGCACTCCTCATTGACGGGGGCACTCCTCATTGACGGGGGGCACTCCTCATTGTCAGGGGGCACTCCTCAAGGGCAGAGGGCACTCCTAATTGACGGTGGGGCACTCCTCATTTACAGAGTTACTCCTCATTGACCAGGGCACTGGTCATTGACAGCGGGCACTCCTCGTTGACAGGGGACACCCCTCATTGACAGGGGATAGTCCACATTGACGGGGGCACTCATAGTTGACAGCGCGCACTCCTCATTTTCAGGGGGCACTCCGCATTGACAGGGGGCAAAACCCATTGACAGGGGGCACTCCTCATTGACAGTGGGCACTCCTCATTGACAGGGGGCACTCCTTATAGACAGTGGGCACTCCTCATTGACAGGGGGCACTCCTCATTGACGGCGTGGGGCACTCCTTATTGACGGGGTCACTCCTCATTGACCGGGGTCACACTTCAGAGACGAGGGGGGGGAATCCTCATTGACAGAGGGCATTCCTCATTGACAGCGGGCACTTCTCGTTCACAGGGGGACTACTCATTGACCGTAGAAGGGGAAATCCTTATTGACGGGGTGCACTCCTCATTGACAGGGGGCACTCTTCAGAGACGGGGGGGGCACTCCACATTGACAGGGGGCCCTTCTCATTGACAGGTGGCACTCCTCTTTGACGGGGTGGTTCACCCCTTATTGACGGGGGGGTCTCTCCTCATTGACGGGGGGCACTCATCATTGACAGGGGGGACTCCTCATTGACAGCGTGCACTTCTCATTGACAGGGGGCACTCCTCATTGAAGCGGGACACTCTTCATTGACCGGGGGCTCTCCTGATTGACAGCGGGCACTTCTCACTGACAGGAGGCACTCCTAATTGAAGGGGGGGGGGCACTCCTTATTGTCGGGGGGCACTCCTCATTGACAGGGGGCGCTCTTCAGAGACGGGGGGGCACTCCTCATTGATAGGGGGCACTCCTCAGAGACGGGGGGCACTCCTGATTGACAGGGGGCACTCCTCATTAACAGCGAGCACTTCCCATGAACAGGGAGCACTACTCATTGACGGGGGGGGGGGGTGGGGGGGGGCGATGTGCATCCTTCTTGACGGGGGGTACTCCTCATTGACAGGGGCCACTCCTCATTGATAGGGGGCACTCCTCATTGACAGGGGGCACTTCTCATTGACAGGGGGCAATCCTCATTGACGGGGCAGGCATTCCAAATTGACAGGGGTCCCTCCTAATTGACAGGGTCAGTCCTAATTGAGAGTGGGCTCTTCTCATTGACAAGGGGCACTCCTCATTAACGGGGGCACTCCTCATTGACAAAGGGCACTCCTAGTTGACAGCGGGCACTCCTCATTGACAGGGGGCACTCCTTATTGACAGGGGGTACTCCTCATTGACAGGGGGCACTCCTCATTGACAAAGGCCACTCCTCATTGACAGAGGGCACTCCTCATTAACAGCGGGGAATCCTCATTGACAGCGGGCACTCCTCGTTGACAGGGGACACCCCTCATTGACAGGGGGCAGTCCACATTGACGGGGGCACTCATAGTTGACAGCGCGCCCTCCTCATTGTCAGGGGGCACTCCGCATTGACAGGGGGCGAAACCCATTGCCAGGGGCCACTCCTCATTGACAGTGGGCACTCCTCATTGACAGGGGGCACTCCTTATAGATAGGGGGCACTCCTTATTGACAGGGGCCACTCCTCATTGAGAGCGGGCACTCCTCATTGACAGGGGGCACTCCTCATTGACAGGTGGCACGCCTCATTGACAGCGGGCACATTTCATTGGCAGGGGGCACTCCTCATTGACGGTGGGGGAACTCCTTATTGACGGGGCACTCCTCATTGACAGGGGGCACTCTTCAGAGTTTGGGGGGGGGGGAACTCCTCATTGACAGGGCGCACTCCTCATTGACAGCGGGCACTTCTCATTAACGGGGGCGCTTATCATTGACGGGCGGGTGTGCATCCTTTTTGACGGGGGGCACTCCTCATTGACAGGGAGTACTCTTCAGAGACTGGGGGCCCCTCCTGATTGACAGGGGTCACTCTGCATTGACAGGGGGCACTTCTCATTGACAGTGGGCACTCTTCATTGACGGGGGGGGGGGGGGTCACACCTTATTGACGGGGTGGGGCACTCCTCATTAACGGGGGGCACTCGTCATTGATAGGGTGCTCACCTCATTGACAGGGGGCACTCCTCATTGGAGTGGGCACTCTTCATTGACAGGGGGCACTGCTCATTGACCGGGAGCATTCGTCATTGACGGGGGGGAACTCCTCATTGACAGAAGGCACTCATCATTTGCAGAGGGCACTCATCATTGACAGGGGTCACTCCTCATTGACAGAGGCCACTCCTCATTGTCAGTGGGCACTCCTCATTGTCAGGGGGCACTCCGCATTTACAGGAGGCCCTCCTCATTGACAGGGGGCACTCCTCATTGACAGCGGGCACTTCTCATTGACAGGGGGCACTCTTCATTGACAGCGGGCACTTCTCATTGATAGGGGGCACTCCTCATTGACGGTAGGGGGGCACTCCTTATTGACGGGGGGCACTCCTCATTGACAGGGGGGACTCTTCAGAGACGGGGGGGGGCACTCCTTATTGACAGAGCGCACTCCTCATTGACAGCGGGCACTTCTCATTAACAGGGGGCGCTACTCATTGAAAGGGAGTACAATTCAGAGACTGGGGGGCCCTCCTGATTGACAGGGGGCACTCCTCATTGACAGGGGGCACTTCTCATTGACAGGGGGCTCTCTTCATTGACGGGGGGGGGTCACACCTTGTTGACGGGGTGGGGCACTCCTCATTAACGGGGGGCACTCGTCATTGACTGGGGGCTCACCTCATTGACAGGGGGCACTCCTCATTGGCGTGGGCACTCTTCATTGACAGGGGGCACTGCTCATTGACCGGGAGCATTCGTCATTGACGGGGGGCACTCCTCATTGACAGGGGTCACTCCTCATTGACAGAGGCCACTCCTCATTGTCAGCGGGCACTCCTCATTGTCAGGGGGCACTCCGCATTTACAGGGGGCACTCCTCATTGACACCGGGCACTTCTCATTGACAGGGGGCACTCCTCATTGACGGAAGGGGGGCACTCCTTATTAACGGGGGGCACTCCTTATTGACAGCGGGCACTTCTCATTAACAGGGGGCGCTACTCATTGAAGGGGGGGGTGCATCCTTACTGACGGGAGGCAGTCCTCATTGACAAGGGGCACTCTTCATAGACGGGGGGGAACGCCTCATTGATTGTGGGCACTTCTCAATGACAGGAGGCACATCTCATTGACGGGGAGGGGGGACACTCCTTATTGAAGGGGGGGCACACCTCATTAATGGGGGGCACTCATCATTGACAGGGGATCTCCTCATTGACAGGGGGCACGCCTCATTGGCGTGGGAACTCTTCATTGACAGGGGGCACTGCTTATTGACCCGGGGCATTCGTTTTTGACGGGGGGCCCTCCTCATTGTCAGGGGGCACCCCTCATTGTCAGGGGGCACTCCTAATTGACGGTGGGTCACTCCTCATTGACAGAGTTACTCCTCATTGACAGGGGGCTCTCGTCATTGACAGGGGGTACTCCTCATTGACGGGGGGCACTCCTCATTGTCAGGGGGCACTCCTCAAGGTCAGGGGGCACTCCTAATTGACGGTGGGGCACTCCTCATTTACAGAGTTACTCCTCATTGACATGGGGCTCTCGTCATTGACAGGGGGCACTCCTCATTGACAGTGGGCACTTCTCATTGTCAGGAGGCACTCCTCATTGACGGGGAGGGGGGACACTCCTTATTGAAGGGGGGGCGCTCCTCATTAATGGGGGGCACTCATCATTGACAGGGGCTCTCCTCATTGACAGGGGGCACGCCTCATTGGCGTGGGCACTCTTCATTGACAGGGGGCACTGCTTATTGACCCGGGGCATTCGTCATTGACGGCGGGCCCTCCTCATTGTCAGGGGGCACTTCGCAAGGTCAGGGGGCACTCCTAATTGACGGTGGGGCACTCCTCATTCACAGAGTTACTCCTCATTGACAGGGGGCTCTCGTCATTGACAGGGGGCACTCATCATTTACGGGGGCACTGGTCATTGACAGGGGGCTCTCCTCATTGACAGGGGGCACTCCTCACTGACAGGGGGCACTCCTCATTGACAGCGGGGACTTCTCATTGAAAGGGGGCACTCCTCATTGACAGGGGGCACTCCTCATTGACAGGGGGTACTCCTCATTGACAATGGTACTGTTCATTGACAAGGGGGTCTCCTCATTGACAGGGGCCACTCCTCATTGACAGGGGGTACTCCTCATTGGCGTGTGGACTCCTCATTGACAGAAGGCTCTCATCATTGACAGAGGGCACTCATCAGTGACAGGGGTCACTCCTCATTGACAGAGATCACTCCTCATGGACAGGCCAAACACTTTGAAAAGGGGCACTCGTCATTGACGGGGGCACTCCTCATTGACGGGAGGCACTCCTCATTGTCAGGGGGCACTCCTCATTGTCAGGGGGCACTCCTAATTGACGGTGGGGCACTCCTCATTTACAGAGTTACTCCTCATTGACAGGGGGCTCTCGTCATTGACAGGGGGCACTCCTCATTGACGGGGGCACTCCTCATTGACAGGGGGCACTTCTCATTGACAGGGGGCACTCCTCATTGACAGGGGGCACTCCTCATTGACAGCGGGCACTCCTCATTGAAAGGGGGCACTCCTCCTTGACACGGGGCACTTCTCATTGACAGGGGGTACTCCTCATTGACAAGGGCACTTCTCACTGACAGGGGGCACTCCTCATTGACGGGGGGGGGTGTGCATTCCTTATTGACCGGGGGCACTCCTCATTGACAGCGGGCACTCCTCATTGAAAGGGGGCACTCCTCATTGACAGCGGGCACTCCTCATTGAAAGGGGGCACTCCTCCTTGACACGGGGCACTTCTCATTCACAGGGGGTACTCCTCATTGACAAGGGCACTTCTCACTGACAGGGGGCACTCCTCATTGTCAGGGGGTACTTCTCAGTGACAGGGGGCCCTCCTCATTTACGGCGGGGGGGGGGTGCACTCCTTATTGACCGGGGGCACTTCTCATTGACAGGGGGCACTGGTCATTGACAGGGGGCACTCCTCATTGACAGTGGGCACTCCTCATTGACAGGGGCACTCCTCATTGCAGCGGGGACTCCGCATTGAAAGGGGGCACTCCTCATTGACAGGGGGCTCTCCTCATTGACAGCGGGTACTCCTCATTGACAAGGGCACTGCTCATTGACAGGGGGGTCTCCTCATTGACAGGGGGCACTCCTCATTGACAAGGGGTACTCCTCATTGGCGTGGGGACTCCTCATTGACAGAAGGCTCTCATCATTGACAGAGGGCACTCATCAGTGACAGGGGTCACTCATCATTGACAGGGGGCACTCCTCATTATCAGTTGGTACTCCGCATTGTCAGGGGGCCCTCCGCATTTACAGGGGGGCCTCCTCATTGACAGGGGGCACTCCTCATTGAAAGGTGACACTCCTCATTGACAGGAAGCACTCCTCATTAACAGCGGGCACTCCTCATTGACAGGGGGCACTCCATATTGTCAGGGGTTACTCCTCAGTGACAGGGGGTACTCCTCATTTACAGGGGTACTGCTCATTGACAAGCGGCGCTCCTCATTGACAGCGGGCACTTCTCATTGACAGGGGGCACTCCTCATTTACGGGGGGGGGGGGGGGTGGTGGGCGGGTGCACTCCTTATTGACCGGGGGCACTTCTCATTGACAGGGGGTACTCCTCATTGAAAGGGGGCACTCCTCATTGACACCAGTCACTCCTCATGGACAGGGCCATCTCATTGAAAAGGGGCACTTCTCATTGACATCGGGTACTCTTCATAGAAGGGTGGCACTACTCATTGACAGGGGGCACTACTCATTGACGGGTGGGGGTACTCCTCATTGACAGGGGGCACACTTTATAGACGGGGGGGGGAGCTCCTCATTGACAGGGGACACACGTCATTGAGAGGGGACACTCATCATTGACAGGGGGCACTCCTCATTTACAGGGTCACGCCTCATTTCCAGGGTTACTCCTCATTGACGTGGGGCACTTCTCATTGACGGGGCACTACCCATTGACAGAGGGCACACATTGTTGTTAGCGGGCACTCCTCATTGACATGGGGCCCTCCGCATTGACTGGGGGCAAAACCCATTGACAGGGTGCACTCCTTGTTGACAGGGGGCAGTCCAAATTGACAGGGGACACTCATAGTTGATTGCGGGCTCTCCTCATTGACAGGGGGTCTCCGCATTGACAGGGGGCAATACAAATTGACACGGGGTACTCCTCATTGACAGGGGGCACTCCAAATTGACAGGGGGCACTCCTCATTTACAGTGGGTACTCCACATTGACAGGGGCACTGCTTATTGACAGCGGGCACTTCTCATTGACAGAGGGCACTCCTCATTGACGGGTGGGGGTGCACTCCTTATTGACCGGGGGCACTTCTTATTGACAGGGGCACTCCTCATTGACAGGGGGTACCCCTCATTGAAAGGGGGCACTCCTCATTGACAGGGGGTCTCCACATTGACAGGGGGCACTCCTCATTGACAGAGGGTACTCCGCATTGGCGTGGGCATTCCTCATTGACGGGGGTCCACTTTATAGACGGGGTAAGCTCGTCATTGACAGGGGAAAGTCCTCATTGACAGGGGTCATTCGTCACTGACGAGGGGCACTGCTCAATGATGGCGGGGACTCGAAATTTACAGCGGTCACTCCTCATTGAAAGTGGGGCACTCCTCATTTACAGGGTTTCTCCTCATTGACAGGGGGCTCTCCTCATTGACAGGTGACACTCCTCATTGACAGGGGACTCTGCTCAGGGACAGAAGGCACTCCGCGTTGACAGCGTGCACTCCACATTGACAGGGGGCACTCCTCATTGACAGGGGGCACTCCTCATTGACAGGGGGCACTCCTCATTGACAGGGGGCACTCCTCATTGACAGAGGGCACACCTCATTGACAGCGGGAACTCCTCATTGACAGCGGCCCCTCCTCGTTGACAGGGGACACAACTCATTGACGGGGGCAGTCCACATTGACGGGGGCAGTCATAGTTGATAGCGGGCACTCCTCATTGACAGGGGGCACTCAGCATTGACCGGGGGCAAAACGCATTGACAGGGGGCACTCCTCATTGACAGAAGGCACTCCTCATTGACAGGGGCAATCCTCATTGACAGGAGGCACTCCTCATTGACGGGGGGCACTCCTCATTGACAGAAGTGACTCATCATTTACAGAGGGCACTCATCATTGACAGGGGTCACTCCTCATTGACAGAGGCCACTCCTCATTGTCAGCCGGCACTCCTCATTGTCAGGGGGCACTCCGCATTTACAGGGGGCCCTCCTAATTGACAGGGGGCACTTCTCATTGACAGGGGGCACTCCTCATTGACGCTGGGGGGCACTCCCTATTGACGGGAGACACTCCTCATTGACAGGGGGCACTCTTCAGAGACGGGGGAGCACTCCTTTTTGAGAGGGGGCACTCCTCATTGACAGCGGGCACTTCTAATTAACAGGGGGCGCTACTCATTGACGGGGGGGGGGTGCATCCTTATTGACGAGAGGCACTCCTCATTGACAGGGGGCACTCTTCATAGACGGGGGGGGACGCCTCATTGACAGTGGTCACTTCTCATTGACAGGAGGCACTACTCATTGACGGCGAGGGGGGACACTCCTTATTGAATGGGGGCACACCTCAATAATGGGGGGCACTCATCATTGACAGGGGCTCTCCTCATTGACAGGGGGCACGCCTCATTGGCGTGGGAACTCTTCATTGACAGGGGGCACTGCTTATTGACCCGGGGCATTCGTCATTGACTGGGGGCACTCCTCATCGTCAGGGGGCACTCCTCATTGTCAGGGGGCACTCCTAATTGACGGTGGGGCACTCCTCATTGACAGAGTTACTCCTCATTGACAGGGGGCTCTCGTCATTGACAGGGGGCACTCCCCATTGACGGGGGCACTCCTCATTGACGGGGGGCACTCCTCATTGACAGGGGGCACTCCTCATTGACAGGGGGCACTCCTCATTGACAGCGGGGACTCCTCATTGAAAGGGGGCACTCCTCATTGACAGAGGGCACTCCTCATTGACAGGGGGTACTCCTCATTGACAAGGGCACTGCTCATTGACAGGGGGCACTCCTCATTGACAGCGGCACTTCTCATTGACAGGGGGCACTCTTCATAGACGGGGGGGGGGGACGCCTCATTGACAGTGGTCACTTCTCATTGACAGGAGGCACTACTCATTGACGGCGAGGGGGGACAATCCTTATTGAATGGGGGCACACCTCATTAATGGGGGGCACTCATCATTGACAGGGGCTGTCCTGATTGACAGCGGGTACTCCTCATTGACAAGGGCACTGCTCATTGACAGGGGGGTCTCCTCATTGACAGGGGGCACTCCTCATTGACAAGGGGTACTCCTCATTGGCGTGGGGACTCCTCATTGACAGAAGGCTCTCATCATTGACAGAGGGCACTCATCAGTGACAGGGGTCACTCCTCATTGACAGAGATCACTCCTCATTATCAGTTGGCACTCCGCATTGTCAGGGGGCCCTCCGCATTTCCAGGGGGCCCTCCTCATTGACAGGGGGCACTCCTCATTGAAAGGGGACACACCTCATTGACAGGAAGCACTCCTCATTAACAGGGGACACTCCTCATTGACAGCAGGTACTCCTCATGGACAGGGCAAACTCATTGAAAATGGGCACTCCTCATTGACGGGGGGCATTCCTCATTGACAGGGGGCACTACTAATTGACGGTGAGGGACTCCTCAATTACAGAGTTACTCCTCATTGACAGGGGGCTCTCGTCATTGACAGGGGGCACTCCTCATTGACGGGGGCACTCCTCATTGACAGGGGGCACTCCTCGGTGACAGGGGGCACTCCTCGTTGACAGGGGGCACTCCTCATTGACAGCGGGCACTCCTCATTGAAAGGGGGCACTCCTCATTGACAGGGGGCACTCCTCATTGACAGGGGGTACTCCTTATTGACAAGGGACAGTCCTCGTTGACAGGGGGCACTCCTCATTGACAGGGGGCACTCCTCATTGACAGCGGGCACTCCTCATTGAAAGGGGGCACTCCTCATTGACAGGGGGCTCTCCTCAGTGAAAGAAGGCACTCCGAGTTGACAGCGTGCACTCCTCATGGACAGGGGGCACTCCTCATTGACAGGGGGCACTCCTCATTGACAGGGGCCACTCCTCATTGACAGCGGGAACTCCTCATTGACAGCAGCCACTCCTCGTTGACAGGGGGCTCTCCTCATTGACAGGGGGCACTCCTCATTGACAGGGGGCTCTCCTCAGTGACAGAGGGCACTCCTAGTTGAAAGCGGGCACTCCTCATTGACAGGGGGTACACCTTATTGACAAGGGGCACTCCTCATTGACAGGGGGCACTCCTTATTGACAGGGGGCAATCCTCATTGACAGAGGGTACTCCTCATTGACAGCGGGCACTCCTCATTGACAACGGGCACTCCTCGTTGACAGGGGACCCACCTCATTGACAGGGGGCAGTCCACGTTGACGGGGGCACTTATAGTTGATAGCGGACACTCCTCATTGACAGGGAGCACTCCGCATTGACACGGGACAAAAGCCATTGACAGGGGGAACTCGTCATTGACAGGGGGCACTCCTCATTGACAGGGGGTACTCCTCATTGACAGGGGGCACTCCTCATTGACAAGGGGCCCTCCTCATTGACGGGGGGTCACTCCTTATTACCGGGGGGCACTCCTAGTTAAGAGGGGTCACACTTCAGCGACGGGGGGGGGGGGCACTCCTCATTGACAGGGGCACTCCTCATTGACAGCGGGCACTCCTAGTTAAGAGGGGGCACTACTCATTGACTAGGCGGGGCAATCCTTATTGACGGGGGCACTACTAATTGACGGTGAGGCACACCTCAATTACAGAGTTACTCCTCATTGACAGGGGGCTCTCGTCATTGACAGGGGGCACTCCTCATTGACGGGGGCACTCCTCATTGACAGGGGGCACTCCTCGGTGACAGGGGGCACTCCTCGTTGACAGGGGGCACTCCTCATTGACAGCGGGCACTCCTCATTGAAAGGGGGCACTCCTCATTGACAGGGGGCACTCCTCATTGACAGGGGGTACTCCTTATTGACAAGGGACAGTCCTCGTTGACAGGGGGCACTCCTCATTGACAGGGGGCACTCCTCATTGACAGCGGGCACTCCTCATTGAAAGGGGGCACTCCTCATTGACAGGGGGCTCTCCTCAGTGAAAGAAGGCACTCCGAGTTGACAGCGTGCACTCCTCATGGACAGGGGGCACTCCTCATTGACAGGGGGCACTCCTCATTGACAGGGGCCACTCCTCATTGACAGCGGGAACTCCTCATTGACAGCAGCCACTCCTCGTTGACAGGGGACACACCTCATTGACAGGGGGCAGTCCACATTGACGGGGGCAGTCATAGTTGATAGCGGGCACTCCTCATTGACAGGGGGCACTCCTCATTGACAGGGGGCACTCCTCATTGACAGGGGCCACTCCTCATTGACAGCGGGAACTCCTCATTGACAGCAGCCACTCCTCGTTGACAGGGGACACACCTCATTGACAGGGGGCAGTCCACATTGACGGGGGCAGTCATAGTTGATAGCGGGCACTCCTCATTGACAGGGAGCACTCCGCATTGACACGGGACAAAAGCCATTGACAGGGGGAACTCGTCATTGACAGGGGGCACTCCTCATTGACAGGGGGTACTCCTCATTGACAGGGGGCACTCCTCATTGACAAGGGGCCCTCCTCATTGACGGGGGGTCACTCCTTATTACCGGGGGGCACTCCTAGTTAAGAGGGGTCACACTTCAGCGACGGGGGGGGGGGGCACTCCTCATTGACAGGGGCACTCCTCATTGACAGCGGGCACTCCTAGTTAAGAGGGGGCACTACTCATTGACTAGGCGGGGCAATCCTTATTGACGGGGGCACTACTAATTGACGGTGAGGCACACCTCAATTACAGAGTTACTCCTCATTGACAGGGGGCTCTCGTCATTGACAGGGGGCACTCCTCATTGACGGGGGCACTCCTCATTGACAGGGGGCACTCCTCGGTGACAGGGGGCACTCCTCGTTGACAGGGGGCACTCCTCATTGACAGCGGGCACTCCTCATTGAAAGGGGGCACTCCTCATTGACAGGGGGCACTCCTCATTGACAGGGGGTACTCCTTATTGACAAGGGACAGTCCTCGTTGACAGGGGGCACTCCTCATTGACAGGGGGCACTCCTCATTGACAGCGGGCACTCCTCATTGAAAGGGGGCACTCCTCATTGACAGGGGGCTCTCCTCAGTGAAAGAAGGCACTCCGAGTTGACAGCGTGCACTCCTCATGGACAGGGGGCACTCCTCATTGACAGGGGGCACTCCTCATTGACAGGGGCCACTCCTCATTGACAGCGGGAACTCCTCATTGACAGCAGCCACTCCTCGTTGACAGGGGACACACCTCATTGACAGGGGGCAGTCCACATTGACGGGGGCAGTCATAGTTGATAGCGGGCACTCCTCATTGACAGGGGGCACTCCGCATTGACCGGGGGCAAAACCCATTGACAGGGGGCACTCCTCATTGACAGAAGGCACTCCTCATTGACAGAGGCACGCCTCATTGTCAGGGGGCACTCCTCATTGACAGGGGGGGCTCCTCATTGACAGGGGTCACACTTCAGAGACGGTGGGGCACTCCTCATTGACGGGGGGCGCTCCTCATTGACAGAAGGGACTCATAATTTACAGAGGGCACTCATCATTGACAGGGGTCACTCCTCATTGACAGAGGCCACTCCTCATTGTCAGCGGGCACTCCTCATTGTCAGGGGGCACTCCGCATTTACAGGGGGCCCCCCTCATTGACAGGGGGCACTCCTCATTGACAGCGGGCACTTCTCATTGACGCTGGGGGGGCACTCCCTATTGACGGTGGACACTCCTCATTGACAGGGGGCACTCTTCAGAGACGGGGGGGGGGGCACTCCTTATTGACAGGGGGCACTCCTCATTGAGAGCGGGCACTTCTCACTAACAGGGGGCGCTACTCATTGACGGGGGGGGTGCATGCTTATTGACGGGAGGCACTCCTCATTGACCGGCGGCACTCTTCATAGACGGGTGGGGAACGCCTCATTGACAGTGGTCACTTCTCATTGACAGGAGGCACTACTCATTGACGGGGAGGAGGGACAGTCCTTATTGAAGGGGGGCACACCTCATTAATGGGGGGCACTCATCATTGACAGGGGCTCTCCTCATTGACAGGGGGCACGCCTCATTGGCGTGGGCACTCTTCATTGACAGGGGGCACTGCTTATTGACCCGGGGCATTCGTCATTGACGGGGGGCACTCCTCATTGTCAGGGGGCACTCCTCATTGTCAGGGGGCACTCCTAATTGACGGTGGGGCACTCCTCATTGACAGAGTTACTCCTCATTGACACGGTGCTCTCGTCATTGACAGGGGGCACTCCTCATTGACGGGGGCATTCAATGACGGGGGGCACTCCTCATTGACAGCGGGGACTCCTCATTGAAAGGGGGCACTCCTCATTGACAGGGGGCACTCCTCATTGACAGGCGGCACTCTTCATAGACGGGGGGATCGCCTCATTGACAGTGGGCACTTCTCATTTCAGGAGGCCCTCCTCATTGACGGGGAGGGGGGACACTCCTTATTGAAGGGGGGGGCACTCCTCATTAATGGGGGGCACTCATCATTGACAGGGGCTCTCCTCATTGACAGGGGGCACGCCTCATTTGCGTGGGCACTCCTCATTGTCAGGATGCACTCCTCATTGTCAGGGGGCACTCCTAATTGACGGTTGGGCAATCCTCATTGACAGAGTTACTCCTCATTGACAGGGGGTTCTCGTCATTGACATGGGGCACTCCTCATTGACGAGGGCACTCCTCATTGACGGGGGGCACTCCTCATTGTCAGGGGGCACTCCTCAAGGTCAGCGGGCACTCCGAATTGACGGTGGGGCACTCCTCATTGACAGAGTTACTCTTCATTGACAGGGGGCTCTCGTCATTGACAGGGGGCACTCCTCATTGACGAGTGATCTCCTCATTGACAGGGGGCTCTCGTCATTGACAGGGGGCACTCCTCATTGACGGGGGCACTGGTCATTGACAGGGGGCACTCCTCATTGACAGGGGGCACTCCTCATTGACAGGGGGCACTCCTCATTGCAGTGGGGACTCCTCATTGAAAGGGGGCACTCCTCATTGACAGGGGGCTCTCCTCATTGACAGCGGGTACTCCTAATTGACAAGGGTACTGCTCATTGACAGGGGGGGGTCTCCTCGTTGACAGGGGGCACTCCTCATTGGAGTGGGGACTCCTCATTGACAGAAGGCTCTCATCATTGACAGAGGGCACTCATCAGTGACAGGGGTCACTCCTCATTGACAGAGATCACTCCTCATTATCAGTTGGCACTCCGCATTGTCAGGGGGCCATCCTCATTGACATGGGGCACTCCTCATTGAAAGGGGACACTCCTCATTGACAGGAAGCACTCCTCATTAACAGGTGGCACTCCTCATTGACAGCAGGTACTCCTCATGGACAGGGCAAACTCATTGAAACGGGGCACTCCTCATTGACGGGGGGCACTCCTCATTGTCAGGGGGCACTCCTCATTGACAGGGGGCACTACTAATTGACGGTGGGGCACTCCTCATTTACAGAGTTACTCCTCATTGACAGGGGGCTCTCGTCATTGACAGGGGGCACTCCTCGTTGACAGGGGGCACTCCTAATTGACAGGGGGCACTCCTCATTGACAGCGGGCACTCCTCATTGAAAGGGGGCACTCCTCATTGACAGGGGGCACTCCTCATTGACAGGGGGTACTCCTCATTGACAAGGGCACTTCTCATTGACAGGGAACACTCCTCATTGATGGGGGGGGGGTGTGCATTCCTTATCGACCGGGGCACTTCTCATTGACAGGGGGCACTCCTCATTGTCAGGGGTACTCCTCATTGACAAGCGGCACTCCTCATTGACAGCGGTCAATTCTCATTGACAGGGGTCACTCCGAATTTACGGGGGGGGGGGGGTGGGGTGCTGGTGCACTCCTTATTGACCCGGGGCACTTCTCATTGACAGGGGGCACTCCTCATTGACCGGGGGTACTCCTCAGTGACAGGGGGGGTTTCCTCATTGATAGGGTGGTCTTCTCATTGAAAGGGGACACTCCTCATTGACAGGAAGCACTCCTCATTAACAGGGGGAACTCCGTCTTGACACCAGTCAGTCCTCATGGACAGGGCCATCTCATTGAAAAAGGGCACTTCTCATTGACAGGGGGTACTCTTCATAGAAGGGTGGCACTACTCATTGACAGGGTGCACTACACATTGACGGGTGGGGGCACTCCTCATTGACGGGGGGCACTCCTCATTGACAGGGAGCACACTTTATAGACGGGGGGGAGCTCCTCATTGACAGGGGACACTCATCATTGACAGGGGACACTCATCATTGACAGGGGGGACTTCTCATTGACGGGGCAGTACTCATTGACAGAAGGCACTCATTGATGTTAGCGAGCACTCCTCATTGACATTGGGCCCTCCGCATTGACTGGGGGCAAAGCCCATTGACACGGGGAACTCCTCATTGACAGGGGGCACTCCACATTGACAGGGGACACTCCTCATTGACAGGGGGTACTCCACATTGATAGGGGCACTGCTTATTGATAGGGGGCAGTCCTCATTGACAGGGGGCACTCATATTTGATAGCGGGCTCTCCTCATTGACAGGGGGTCTCCGCATTGACAGGGGGCACGCCTCATTGGCGTGGGCACTCTTCATTTACAGGGGGCACTGCTTATTGACCCGGGGCATTCGTCATTGACGGAGGGCCCTCCTCATTGTCAGGGGGCACTCCTCATTGACAGGGGGCACTCCACATTGACAGGGGGCACTCCTCATTGACAGGGGCACTCCTCATTGACGGGGAGCCCTCCTCATTGTCAGGGGGCACTCCTCATTGACAGGGGGCACTCCACATTGACAGGGGGCACTTCTCATTGACAGGGGGCACTCCTCATTGGCAGGGGGGTCTCCTCATTGACAGGGGGCACTCCTCATTGACAGGGGGCACTCCTCATTGACAGGGGGCACTCCTCATTGACAGGTGGGTCTCCTCATTGACAGGGGGCACTCCTCATTCACAGGGGGCACTCCTCATTGACAGGGGGCACTCCTCATTGACAGGGGGCTCTCCTCATTGACAGGGGGCACTCCTCATTCACAGGGGGCTCTCCTCAGTGACGGAAGGCACTCCGAGTTGACAGCGTGCACGCCTCATTGACAGGGGGCACTCCACATTGTCAGGGGGCACTCCTCATTGACAGGGGGCACTCCTCATTGACAGGGGGCAGTCCATATTGACCGTGGGCAGTCATAGTTGATAGCGGGCACTCCTCATTGACAGGGGGCACTCCGCATTGACCGGGGGCAAAACCCATTGACAGGGGGCACTCCTCATTGACAGAAGGCACTCCCCATTGACAGGGGCACGCCTCATTGACAGGGGGCACTCCTCATTGACAGGGGGCGCTCCTCATTGACAGGGGTCACACTTCAGAGACGGTGGGGCACTCCTCATTGAGAGGGGGCATTCCTCATTGACAGCGGGCACTCCTCGTTAACAGGGGGCACTCCTCATTGACAGGGGGCACTCCTCTTTGAGGGGGGCGTTCACTCCTCATTGACGGGGTGGACACACCTCATTGACGGGGGGCACTCATCATTGACAGGGGGCACTCCTGATTGACAGCGGGCACATCTCAATGACATGGGGCACTCCTCATTGACGGGGGGGGGGGGGTCGGGGGCACTCCTTATTGACGGGGGCACTCCTCATTTACGGGGGCACTCCTCATTGACAGGCAGCACTCTTCAGAGACGGGGGCACTCCTCATTGACAATGGGTACTCCTCATTGACAGCGGTCACTTCTCATTAACAGGGGCCACTACTCATTGACGGGGGCTGCATCCTTATTGACGGGGGGCACTCCTCATTGACAGGGGGCACTCTTCATTGACAGGGGGCACTTCTCATTGACATAAGGCATTCCTCATTGACGGGGGGGTCACTCCTCATTGAAGGGGGGGAGCACTCCTCATGAACGGGGGGCACTCATCACTGACATGATACTCTCCTCATTGACAGTGGGCACTGCTCATTGGCAGAGGGCACTCCTCATTGACCGGGGACACTCCTCATTGACAGGGGGCACTCCTCATTGACAGCGGGCACTCCTCATTGACAAGGGGCACTCCTCATTGACAGGGGGCACTCCTCATTGACAGCGGGCACTTCTCATTGACGGGGGGTGGTGCACTCCTTATTGACTGGGGGCTCTCCTCTTTGACAGGGGGTAGTCCTCATTGGCGTGGGCACTCTTCATTGACAGGGTGCACTGCTCATTAACCGGGGGCATTCGTCATGGACGGGGGGCACTCCTCATTGACAGAAGGCTCTCATCATTGACAGAGGGCACTCATCATTGACAGGGGTCACTCCTCATTGACAGAGGTCACACCTCATTATCAGGGGGCACTCCTCATTGTCAGGGGCCCTCCGCATTTACAGGGGGCCCTCCTCATTGACAGCGGGCGCTCCTCATTGACAGGGGGCACTCCTCATTGACAGCAGGCACTCCATTTGGACAGGGCAAACTCATTGACAAGGTGCACTTCTCATTGACAGGGGCTACTCTTCATTGAAGGGGGGGCACTTCTCATTGACATGGGGCACTCCTATTTGACGGGTGGGGGCACTCCTCATTGACGGGTGGCACTCCTCATTGACAGGGGGTACATTTATTAGACGGGGGGGCGCTCCTCATTGACAGGGGTCATTCGTCATTGACGGGGGGCAATGCTCAATGATGGGGGGGACACGTAATTTACAGCGGTCACTTCTCATTGACGGTGGGGCACTCCTCATTACAGTGTTACTCGTCATTGACAGGGGGCTCTCCTCATTGACAGGGGGCACTCCTCATTGACAGGGGGCTCTCCTCAGTGACAGAGGGCACTCCTAGTTGAAAGCGGGCACTCCTCATTGACAGGGGGTACACCTTATTGACAAGGGGCACTCCTCATTGACAGGGGGCACTCCTTATTGACAGGGGGCAATCCTCATTGACAGAGGGTACTCCTCATTGACAGCGGGCACTCCTCATTGACAACGGGCACTCCTCGTTGACAGGGGACCCACCTCATTGACAGGGGGCAGTCCACGTTGACGGGGGCACTTATAGTTGATAGCGGACACTCCTCATTGACAGGGAGCACTCCGCATTGACACGGGACAAAAGCCATTGACGGGGAACTCGTCATTGACAGGGGGCACTCCTCATTGACAGGGGGTACTCCTCATTGACAGGGGGCACTCCTCATTGACAAGGGGCCCTCCTCATTGACGGGGGGTCACTCCTTATTACCGGGGGGCACTCCTAGTTAAGAGGGGTCACACTTCAGCGACGGGGGGGGGGGGGGCACTCCTCATTGACAGGGGCACTCCTCATTGACAGCGGGCACTCCTAAGTTAGAGGGGGCACTACTCATTGACTAGGCGGGGCAATCCTTATTGACGGGGGGCACTCCTCATTGATAGGGGGCACTCTTCAGAGACGGGTGGGGGCACTCCTCATTGACAGGGGGCAGTCCTCATTGTCGGGGAGGTTCACTCCTTATTGCCGGGGGGGCACTCCTCATTGAGGGGGGCACTCCTCATTGACAGGGGACACTCCTCATTGACAGGGGGACGCCTCATTGGCGTGGGCACGCTTCATTGACAGGGGGCACTGCTCATTGACCCGGGGCATTCGTCATTGACGGAGGGCCCTCCTCATTGTCAGGGGGCACTCCACATTGACAGGGGGCACTCCACATTGACAGGGGGCACTCCTCATTGACGGGGGCACTCCTCATTGACAGGGATCGCTCCCCGTTGACAGGGGACACACCTCATTGACTGGGGGCACTCCTCATTGACGGGGGGCATTGCTCATTGACAGGGATCACTCCTCGTTGACAGGGGACACACATCATTGACTGGGGGCTCTCCTCATTGACAGGGTCACTCATTGTCTGAGGGCACTCCTCATTCACAGGGGTCACTCCTCGTTGTCAGGGTGCCCGCTGCATTTACAGGGGGCACTCCTCATTGACAGGGGGCACTCCTCATTGACAGCGGGCACTCTTCAGAGACGGGGGGGCACTCCTTATTGACAGGGGGCACTCCTCATTGACAGCGGGCACTTCCCATTAACAGGGGGCGCTACCCATTGACGGGGGGTTGCATCCTTATTGACGGGAGGCACTCCTCATTGACAGGGGGCACTCTTCATAGACGGGGGGGAACGCCTCATTGACAGTGGGCACTTTCGCATTGACAGGAGGCACTCCTCATTGACGGGGAGGGGGGACACTCCTTATTGAACGGGGGGGCACTCCTCATTAATGGGGGGCACTCATCATTGACAGGGAGCTCTCCTCATTGACAGGGGCCTCTCCTCATTGACAGGGGGTACTCCTCATTTGCGTGGGCACTCTTCATTGACAGGGGGCACTGCTCATTGACCCGGGGCATTCGTCATTGACGGGGCGCACTCCTCATTGACAGAAGGCACTCATCATTTACAGAGCGCGCTCCTCATTGACGGGGCAGGTATACAGAATTGTCAGGGGTCCCTCCTAATTGAGGGGGGGCTCTTCCCATTGACAGGGGGCACTCATCATTGACAGGGGACACTCCTCTTTGAGAGGGGGCACACTTTATAGATGGGGGGCGCTCCTCATTGACATCGGGCACTCCTCTTTGACAGGGGGCACTCCTCATTGACAGCGGGAACTTCTCTTGACAGGGGGCACTCCTCATTGAGGGGGGCATTCTTCAGAGACGGGGGGGCACTCCTCGTTGACAGGGGGCACTCCTCATTGACAGGGGTCATTCGTCATTGGAGGGGGCACTGCTCATTGATGGGCTGCACTCCAAATTTACAGCGGTCAGACCTCATTGATGTGCGCACTCCTCATTTATAGGGGTTTCTCCTCATTGCCAGGGGGCACTTATCATTGAATAGGATCAGTCCCCGCTGACAGGGTGCACTCCTCATTGACAGGGGGCCCTCCTCATTGACAGGAGGCACACGTTATTGACACGGGGAACTCCTCATAGACGGGGTGGGGCACGCCTCATTGACAGGAGGCACTCGTCAATAACAGGGGGCACTCCTTATTGAAAGGGAGCACACCTCATTGACGGGGGGAATTGCTCATTGACAGGGATCACTCCTTGTTGACAGGGGACACACATCATTGACTGGGTCACTCCTCATTGACAGGGTCACTCATTGTCAGAGGGCACTCCTCATTCACAGGGGTCACTCCTCGTTGTCAGGGTGCCCTCTGCATTTACAGGGGGCCCTCCCCATTGACAGGGGGCTTTCCTCATTGATAGGGGGCACTCCTCATTGACAGGGATCGCTCCCCGTTGACAGGGGACACACCTCATTGACTGGGGGCACTCCTCATTGACGGGGGGCATTGCTCATTGACAGGGATCACTCCTCGTTGACAGGGGACACACATCATTGACTGGGGGCTCTCCTCATTGACAGGGTCACTCATTGTCAGAGGGCACTCCTCATTCACAGGGGTCACTCCTCGTTGTGAGGGTGCCCGCTGCATTTACAGGGGGCACTCCCCATTGACAGGGGGCTTTCCTCATTGATAGGGGGCACTCCTCATTGACAGGGATCGCTCCCCGTTGACAGGGGACACACCTCATTGACGGGGGGCACTCCTCATTGACGGGGGGCATTGCTCATTGACTGGGGGCCCTCCTCATTGACCGGGGACACACGTCATTGACAGGGTGCACTCCTCATTTACAGGGTCACGCCTAATTTCCAGGGCCACTCCTCATTGACGTGGGGAACTCCTCATTGACAGGGCACTCCTCATTGACACGGGCACTCCTCATTGACAGGGGGTACTCCTCATTGACGGGGGGCTCTCCTCATTGACAGGGGACACTCCTCATTGACAGCGGGCACTTCTCATTGACAAGGGGCACTCCTGATTGACATGGGGTGGGCACTCCTTATCGACGGGGGGCACTCCTCATTGACAGCGGGCACTCTTCAGAGATGGGGGGGCACTCCCCATTGACAGGGGACACTCCTCATTGACGGCGGGCACTTCTCATGAACAGGGGGCACTACTCATTGACGGGGGGTGCATCCATATTGACGGGAGGCACTCCTCATTGACAGGGGGGAACTCTCCAGAGACGTGGGGGGGGGTACTCCTCATTGACAGGCGGCACTCCTCATTGCCAGGGGGCACTTCTCATTGACAGGGGGCACTCCTCATTGACGGGGGGGTCACTCATTATTGACGGGGGGGCACTCCTCATTAACGGGGGCGACTCATCATTGACAGGGGGCTCTCCTCATTGACAGGGAACACTCCACATTGGCGTGGGCACTCTTCGTTGACAGGGGGCATTGCCCATTGACCGGGGGCATTCATCATTGTCGGGGGGCACTCCTCATTGACAGAAGCCACTCATCATTTACAGAGGGCACACATCATTGTCAGGGGGCACTCCGCATTTACAGGGGGCCCTCCTCATTCACGGGGGCACTCCTAATTGACAGGGGGAATTCCACTTTGACAGGAGACACTCCTCCTTGACAGGGGGCACTCCTCATTGACGGGGCATTCATTCCAATTTGAGAGGGGTCCCTCCTCATTGACAGGGTCACTGCTAATTGAAAGGGGGCTCTTCTCATTGACGGGGGACAATCATCGTTGACTGGGGACGCTCCTCATTGACAGGTGTCACTCCTCTTTGACAGGGGGCACTCCTCATTGACGGGGGGGGGGCACTCCTCATTGACGGAGGATCCTCCTCACTGACGGGGGGCACTCCTCATTGACAGGGGGCACTCCTCATTTTCAGGGGGCACTCCTCATTGCCGTGGGCACTCAACATTGACAGGGGCCACTGCTCATTGACCGGGGGCATTCGTTCTTGACGGGGGGCACTCCTCATTGACAGAAGGCACTCATTATTGACAGAGGGCACTCATCATTGACAGGGGTCACTCCTCATTGACACAGGTCAGTCATCATTGACAGGGGGCACTCCTCCTTGTCAGGGGTCATTCGTCTCTGACGGGGGGCACTGCTCAACGATGGGGGGTCTCCTAATTTAGAGCGGTCACTCCTCATTGACGGTGGGGCACTCTTCATTGACAGGTGTCAGTCCTCATTGACGGGGGCTCCCCTCATTGACAGGGTGCTCTCCTCATTGACAGGGGGCACTCCTCATTGACGGGGGGCGGAGGTGCAATCCTTATTGACGGGGGGCACTCCTCATTGATAGGGGGCACTCCTCATAGACGGGGGGGGCACTCCTCATTGCCAGCGGGCACTCCTCATTGACATGGGGCATTCTTCATTGACGCCGGGCGCTGCTCATTGATCGGGGGCACTGCTAATTTACAGCGGTCACTCCTCATTGACAGGGGCCACTCCTCACTGACGGGGGGCACTGCTCATTGACCGGGGGCATCGTCATTTACGGGGGTCACTCCTCATTGACAGAGGTCAGTCCTCCTTGTCAGGGGGCACTCCTCCTTGTCAGGGGTCATTCGTCATTGACGGGGGGCACTGCTCAATGAACGGGGGTCTCCTAATTTAGAGCGGTCACTCCACATCGACGGTGGGGCACGCCACATTGACAGGGAAAACCCCTCATTGACGTGTGCTCTCCTCATTGACAGGGGGCACGCCTCATTGACAGGGGTCACACCTCATTGACAGAGGGCACTCCTATTTGACAGCGGGCACTCCTCATTGACAGGGGCACTCCTCATTGACAGAGGGTCCCCCTCATTGACAGGGGGAACTCCACATTGACAGCGGGCACTCCTCATTGACAGAGGGCCCTCATCATTGACAGGGGGCTCTCCTCATTGACAGGGGGCACTGCTCATTGACCGGGGTCATTCGTGATTGACAGGGTCACTCCTCAATTACAGTGTCACGCCTCATTTCCAGGGTTACTCCTCATTTACGGGGGGTACTTCTCATTGAAGGGGTACTACTCGTTGACAGAGGGCACTCATAGTTGATAGCAGGCACTCCTCATTGACATGGGGCACTCCTCATTGACAGGGGGCAGTCCACATTACAGAGGGCACTCATAGTTGATAGCGGGCACTCCTCATTGACAGGGGGCCCTTCGCATTGACAGGGGGCAATACTCATTGACATGGGGAACTCCTCATTGACAGGGGGCACTCCTCACTAACAGGGGGCACTCCTCATTGAAAGCGGGCACTGCTCATTGACAGGGGGCACTGCTCATTGACGGGGGGCGGTGCACCCCTTTTTGACTGTGGGCACTTCCCATTGACAGGGGGCACTCCTCATTGACAGCGGGCAGTCCTCATTGACAGGGGGCACTCCTCATTGACAGGGGGCACTCCTCATTGACAGGGGTATTCCTCATTGACAGAGGGCACTGCTCATTGACAGTGGGCACTCCACATTGACAGCGGGCACTTCTCATTGACAGGTGGCACTGCTCATTGACGGGGGGCGGTGCACCCCTTATTGACTTTGGGCACTTCCCCTTGACAGGGGGCACTCCTCATTGACAGGGGGTACTCCTCATTGACAGGGGGCAGTCCTCATTGACGGGGCTGGGGGGGCACTTCTCATTTACGGGGGCCCTCCTCATTGACAGAAGGCACTCGTTATTGACAGAGGGCAGTCATCATTGACAGGGGTCACTCCTCATTGACAGTGGGCAGTCCACATTACAGAGGGCACTCATAGTTGATAGCGGCACTCCTCATTGACAGGGGGCCCTTCGCATTGACAGGGGGCAATACTCATTGACACGGGAAATTCCTCATTGACAGGGAGCACTCCTCATTGAAAGGGGGCACTCCTCATTGACAGGGGTAATCCTCATTGACAGAGGGCACTGCTCATTGACAGGGGGCACTCCACATTGACAGCGGGCACTTCTCATTGACAGGTGGCACTGCTCATTGACGGGGGGCGGTGCACCCTTTATTGACTGTGGGCACTTCCCATTGACAGGGGGCACTCCTCATTGACAGGGGGTATTCCTCATTGACAGGGGGCAGTCCTCATTGACGGGGTTGGGGGGGCACTTCTCATTGACGGAGGGCACTCCTCTTTGACAGGGGGTTCACTTTATAGAAGGGGGGCGCTCCTCATTGACAGGGGGTACTCCTCATTGACAGGGCGCCCTTCGCATTGACAGGGGGCAATACTCATTGACACGGGAAATTCCTCATTGACAGGGGGCACTCCTCATTGACATGGGGAACTCCACATTGACAGGGGGCACTCCTCACTGACAGGGGGCACTCCTCATTGACAGCGGGCACTCCTCATTGACAGGGTGCACTCCTCATTGACAGGGGGCACTCCTCAATGACAGGGGTATTCCTCATTGACAGGGGGCACTGCTCATTGACAGGGGGCACTCCACATTGACAGCGGGCACTTCTCATTAACAGGGGGCACTGCTCATTGACGGGGGGCGGTGCACCCCTTATTGACTGTGGGCACTTCCCATTGACAGGGGGCACTCCTCATTGACAGGGGGTACTCCTCATTGACAGGGGGCACTCCTCATTGACAGGGGGCACTCCACATTGACAGAGGGCACTCATCATTGACAGGGGACTCCCCTCATTGACAGGGGGCACTCCTCATTGGCGTGTGCACTCTTCATTGACAGGGGGCACGACTCATTGACCGGGGTCATTCGTCATTGACAGGGTCACTCCTCAATTACAGTGTCACGCCTCATTTCCAGGGTTACTCCTCATTGACGTGGGGCACTTCTCATTGACGGGGTACTACTCCTTGACAGAGAGCACTCATTGTTGATAGCAGGCACTCCTCATTGACATGGGGCCCTCCGCATTGACAGGGAACAAAACCCATTGACAGGGTGCACTTCTCATTGACAGGGGGAAGTCCACATTGACAGAGGGCACTCATAGTTGATAGCAGGCACTCCTCATTGACAGGGGGCCCTCCGCATTGACAGGGGGCAAAACCCATTGCACGGGGCACTTCTTATTGACAGGGGGCAATCCTCATTGACATGGGGAACTCCTCATTGACAGGGGGCACTCCTCACTGACAGGGGGCACTCCTCAGTGACTGCGGGAACTCCTCATTGACAGGGGGCACTGCGCATTGACAGGGGCACTCCTCATTGACAGGGGTATTCCTCATTGACAGGGGGCACTGCTCATTGACAGGGGGCACTCCTCATTGAGAGCGGGCACTTCTCATTGACAGGGGTCATTCGTCATTGACGGGGGTGAGGGGGGTCATTTCTCATTGACGGAGGGCACTCCTCATTGACAGGGTGTACACTTTATAGAAGGGAGGGCGCTCCTCATTGACAGGGGACACTCCTCATTGACAGGGGTCATTCGTCATTGACGGGGGGCACTGCTCAATGATGGGGGGGGACTCCTAATTTACAGCGGTCACCCCTCATTGACGGTGGGGCACTCCTCATTTACAGGTTACTCCTCATTAACAGGGGGCTCTCCTCATTGACAGGGGGCACTCCTCATTGACAGGGGGCACTCCTCATTGACAGAGGGCGCTCCCAGTTGACAGCGGGCACTCCTCATTGACAGGGGGCACTCCTAATTGACAGTGGGTATTCCTCATTGACAGGGGGCTCTCCTCATTGACAGGGGGCACTCCTCATTGACAGGGGGCATTCCTCATTGACAGAGGGCACTCCGCATTCACTGCGGGTACTCCTCATTGACAGAGGGCACTCATCATTGATAGCGCGCACTCCTCGTTGACAGGGGACACACCTTATTGACGGGGGGCACACGTCATTGACAGGGGACACTCATCATTGGCGGGGGTGAGGGGGGTCATTTCTCATTGACAGGGGACACTCCTAATTGACAGGGGTCATTCGTCATTGACGGGGGGCACTGCTCAATGATGGGGGGGACTCCGAATTTACAGCGGTCACCCCTCATTGACGGTGGGGCACTCCTCATTTACAGGGTTACTCCTCATTAACAGGGGGCTCTCCTCATTGACAGGGGGCACTCCTCATTGACAGAGGGCGCTCCCAGTTGACAGCGGGCACTCCTCATTGACAGGGGGCACTCCTAATTGACAGTGGGTACTCCTCATTGACAGGGGGCTCTCCTCATTGACAGGGGGCACTCCTCATTGACAGGGGGCATTCCTCATTGACAGAGGGCACTCCGCATTCACTGCGGGTACTCCTCATTGACAGAGGGCACTCATCATTGATAGCACGCACTCCTCGTTGACAGGGGACACACCTCATTGACGGGGGGCACACGTCATTGACAGGGGACACTCATCATTGACAAGGGGCATTCCTCATTTAAGGGGTCACGCTTCATTTCCAGTTTCACTCTTCATTGACGGGGGGCACTTCTCATTGACGGGGCACTACTCATTGACAGAGGACACTCATAGGTGATAGCGGGCACTCCTCATTGACATGGGGCCCTTCGCATTGACAGGGGGTACTCCTCATTGACAGGGGGTACTCCTCATTGACAGGGGGCACTCCTCATTGACAGGGGGCACTCCTGTTTGACAGGGGGTACTCCTCATTGATATGGGCACTCCTCATTGACAGGGGGCACTCCTCATTGGCGTGGGCACTCTTCATTGACAGGGGGCACGACTCTTTGACCGGGGTCATTCGTCATTGACAGGGTCACTCCTCAATTACAGTGTCACGCCTCATTTCCAGGGTTACGCCTCATTGACGTGGGGCACGTCTCATTGACGGGGTACTACTCCTTGACAGAGAGCACTCATTGTTGATAGCAGGCACTCCTCATTGACATGGGGCCCTCCGCATTGACAGGGAACAAAACCCATTGACAGGGTGCACTTCTCATTGACAGGGGGAAGTCCACATTGACAGAGGGCACTCATAGTTGATAGCAGGCACTCCTCATTGACAGGGGGCCCTCCGTATTGACAGGGGGCAAAACCCATTACACGGGGCACTTCTTATTGACAGGGGGCACTCCTCATTGACATGGGGAACTCCTCATTGACAGGGGGCACTCCTCACTGACAGGGGGCACTCCTCTTTGACTGCGGGAACTCCTCATTGACAGGGGGCACTGCGCATTGACAGGGGCACTCCTCATTGACAGGGGTATTCCTCATTGACAGGGGGCACTGCTCATTGACAGGGGGCACTCCTCATTGAGAGCGGGCACTTCTCATTGACAGGGGTCATTCGTCATTGACGGGGGTGAGGGGGGTCATTTCTCATTGACGGAGGGCACTCCTCATTGACAGGGTGTACACTTTATAGAAGGGAGGGCGCTCCTCATTGACAGGGGTCACACCTCATTGACAGGGGTCATTCGTCATTGACGGGGGGCACTGCTCAATGATGGGGCGAACTCCTAATTTACAGCGGTCACCCCTCATTGACGGTGGGGCACTCCTTATTTACAGGGTTACACCTCATTAACAGGGGGCTCTCCTCATTGACAGGGGGCACTCCTCATTGACAGGGGGCACTCCTCATTGACAGAGGGCGCTCCCAGTTGACAGCGGGCACTCCTCATTGACAGGGGGCACTCCTAATTGACAGTGGGTACTCCTCATTGACAGGGGGCACTCCTCATTGACAGGGGGCATTCCTCATTGACAGAGGGCACTCCGCATTCACTGCGGGTACTCCTCATTGACAGAGGGCACTCATCATTGATAGCGCGCACTCCTGGTTGACAGGGGACACACCTCATTGACGGGGGGCACACGTCATTGACAGGGGACTCTCATCATTGACAAGGGGCATTCCTCATTTAAGGGGTCACGCTTCATTTCCAGTTTCACTCTTCATTGACGGGGGGCACTGCTCATTGACGGGGCACTACTCATTGACAGAGGACACTCATAGGTGATAGCGGGCACTCCTCATTGACATGGGGCCCTTCGCATTGACAGGGGGTACTCCTCATTGACAGGGGGCACTCCTCATTGACAGGGGGCACTCCTGTTTGACAGGGGGTACTCCTCATTGACAGGGGGCACTCCTCATTGACAGGGGGCACTCCTCATTGACAGCCGGCACTTCTCATTGACATGGGGCACTCCTCATTGACAGGGGGTACACTTTATAGAAGGGAGGGCGCTCCTCATTGACAGGGGACACTCCTCATTGACAGGGGTCATTCGTCATTGACGGAGAGCACTGCTCAATGATGGGGGGGACTCCAAATTTACAGCGGTCACTCCTCATTGACGGTGGGGCACTCCTCATTTACAGGGTTACTCCTCATTGACAGGGGGCTCTCCTCATTGACAGGGGGCACTCCTCATTGTCAGGGGGCACTCCTCATTGACAGGGGGCGCTCCCAGTTGACAGCGGGCACTCCTCATTGACAGGGGGCACTCCTAATTGACAGGGGGCACTCCTCTTTGACTGCGGGAACTCCTCATTGACAGGGGGCACTGCGCATTGACAGGGGCACTCCTCATTGACAGGGGTATTCCTCATTGACAGGGGGCACTGCTCATTGACAGGGGGCACTCCTCATTGAGAGCGGGCACTTCTCATTGACAGGGGTCATTCGTCATTGACGGGGGTGAGGGGGGTCATTTCTCATTGACGGAGGGCACTCCTCATTGACAGGGTGTACACTTTATAGAAGGGAGGGCGCTCCTCATTGACAGGGGTCACACCTCATTGACAGGGGTCATTCGTCATTGACGGGGGGCACTGCTCAATGATGGGGCGAACTCCTAATTTACAGCGGTCACCCCTCATTGACGGTGGGGCACTCCTCATTTACAGGGTTACACCTCATTAACAGGGGGCTCTCCTCATTGACAGGGGGCACTCCTCATTGACAGGGGGCACTCCTCATTGACAGAGGGCGCTCCCAGTTGACAGCGGGCACTCCTCATTGACAGGGGGCACTCCTAATTGACAGTGGGTACTCCTCATTGACAGGGGGCACTCCTCATTGACAGGGGGCATTCCTCATTGACAGAGGGCACTCCGCATTCACTGCGGGTACTCCTCATTGACAGAGGGCACTCATCATTGATAGCGCGCACTCCTGGTTGACAGGGGACACACCTCATTGACGGGGGGCACACGTCATTGACAGGGGACTCTCATCATTGACAAGGGGCATTCCTCATTTAAGGGGTCACGCTTCATTTCCAGTTTCACTCTTCATTGACGGGGGGCACTGCTCATTGACGGGGCACTACTCATTGACAGAGGACACTCATAGGTGATAGCGGGCACTCCTCATTGACATGGGGCCCTTCGCATTGACAGGGGGTACTCCTCATTGACAGGGGGCACTCCTCATTGACAGGGGGCACTCCTGTTTGACAGGGGGTACTCCTCATTGACAGGGGGCACTCCTCATTGACAGGGGGCACTCCTCATTGACAGCCGGCACTTCTCATTGACATGGGGCACTCCTCATTGACAGGGGGTACACTTTATAGAAGGGAGGGCGCTCCTCATTGACAGGGGACACTCCTCATTGACAGGGGTCATTCGTCATTGACGGAGAGCACTGCTCAATGATGGGGGGGACTCCAAATTTACAGCGGTCACTCCTCATTGACGGTGGGGCACTCCTCATTTACAGGGTTACTCCTCATTGACAGGGGGCTCTCCTCATTGACAGGGGGCACTCCTCATTGTCAGGGGGCACTCCTCATTGACAGGGGGCGCTCCCAGTTGACAGCGGGCACTCCTCATTGACAGGGGGCACTCCTAATTGACAGGGGGCACTCCTCATTGACAGGGGGCACTCCTCATAGACAGAGGGCACTCCGCATTCACAGCGGGCACTCCTCATTGACAGAGGGCGCTCCCAGTTGACAGCGGGCACTCCTCATTGACATTGGGCACTCCTAATTGACAGTGGGTACTCCTCATTGACAGCGGGCTCTCCTCATTGACAGGGGGCACTCCTCATTGACAGGGGGCATTCCTCATTGACAGAGGGCACTCCGCATTCACTGCGGGTACTCCTCATTGACAGAGGGCACTCATCATTGATAGCGCGCACTCCTCGTTGACAGGGGACACAACTCATTGACGGGGGGCACACGTCATTGACAGGGGACACTCATCATTGGCAGGGGGCATTCCTCATTTAAGGGGTCACGCTTCATTTCCAGTTTCACTCTTCATTGACGGGGTGCACTTCTCATTGACGGGGCGCTTCTCATTGACAGAGGGCACTCATAGTTGATAGCGCGCACTTATCATTGACATGGGGCACTCCTCATTGACAGGGGGCACTCTTCAGAGATGGGCGGGGGCACTCCCCATTGACATGGGACACTCCTCATTGACGGCGGGCACTTCTCATGAACAGGGGGCGCTACTCATTGCCGTGGGCACTCATCATTTACGGGGGCCCTCCTCATTGACAGAAGGCACTCGTTATTGACAGAGGACAGTCATCATTGACAGGGGTCACTCCTCATTGACAGTGGGCAGTCCACATTACAGAGGGCACTCATAGTTGATAGCGGCACTCCTCATTGACAGGGGGCCCTTCGCATTGACAGGGGGCAATACTAATTGACACGGGAAATTCCTCATTGACAGGGAGCACTCCTCATTGACAGGGGGCACTCCTCATTGACAGGGGTATTCCTCATTGATAGAGGGCACTGCTCATTGACAGGGGGCACTCCACATTGACAGCGGGCACTTCTCATTGACAGGTGGCACTGCTCATTGACGGGGGGCGGTGCACCCCTTATTGACTGTGGGCACCTCCCATTGACAGGGGACACTCCTCATTGACAGGGGGTACTCCTCATTGACAGGGGGCAGTCCTCATTGACGGGGTTGGGGGGGCACTTCTCATTGACGGAGGGCACTCCTCTTTGACTGGGGGTTCACTTTATAGAAGGGGGGCGCTCCTCATTGACAGGGGACAATCCTCATTGACAGGGGTCATTCGTCATTGACGGGGGGCACTGCTCAATGATGGGGGGACTCCTAATTTACAGAGGTCACTCCTCATTGACGGTGGGTCACTCCTCAATTACAGGGTTACTCCTCATTGACAGGGGGCTCTCCTCATTGACAGGGGGTACTCCTCATTGACAGGGTGCACTCCTCATTGACAGAGGCCACTCCGCATTCACAGCGGGCACTCTTCATTGACAGAGGGCACTCCTCATTGAGAGCGGTCACTCCTCGTTGACAGGGGACACACCTCATTGACGGGGGGCACACGTCATTGACAGGGGACACTCATCAGTGACAGGGGGCACTCCTCATTTACGGGGTCACACCTCATTTCCAGGGTCACTCCTCATTGACGGGGGACACTTCTCATTGACGGGGCACTACTCTTTGACAGAGGGCGCTCATAGTTGTTAGCGGGCACTCCTCATTGACATGGGGCCCTCCGCATTGACAGGGGATAAAACCGATTGACAGGTTGCACTCCTCATTGACAGGGGCACTCCTCCTTGACAGGGGGTACTCCTCATTGACAGGGGGCACTCCTCATTGACATGGGGCGCGCCTCATTGACAGCGTGCACTTCTCATTGACATGGGGCTCTCCTCATTGACTGGGGGTGGGCACTCCTTATTGACGGGGGGCACTCCTCATTGACAGGGGGCACTCTTCAGAGATGGGCGGCGGCACTCCCCATTGACATGGGACACTTCTCATTGACGGCGGGCACTTCTCATGAACAGGGGGCGCTACTCATTGCCGTGGGCACTCATCATTTACGGGGGCCCTCCTCATTGACAGAAGGCACTCGTTACTGACAGAGGGCAGTCATCGTTGACAGGGGTCACTCCTCATTGACAGTGGGCAGTCCACATTACAGAGGGCACTCATAGTTGATAGCGGCACTCCTCATTGACAGGGGGCCCTTCGCATTGACAGGGGGCAATACTCATTGACACGGGAAATTCCTCATTGACAGGGGGCACTCCTCATTGACATGGGGAACTCCTCATTGACAGGGGGCACTCCTCACTGACAGGGGGCACTCCTCATTGACAGCGGGCACTCCTCATTGACAGGGTGCACTCCTCATTGACAGGGGGCACTCGTCAATGACAGGGGTATTCCTCATTGACAGGGGGCACTGCTCATTGACAGGGGGCACTCCACATTGACAGCGGGCACTTCTCATTGACAGGGGGCACTGCTCATTGACGGGGGGCGGTGCACCCCTTATTGACTGTGGGCACTTCCCATTGACAGGGGGCACTCCTCATTGACAGGGGGTACTCCTCATTGACAGGGGGCACTCCTCATTGACAGGGGGCACTCGTCATTGACAGAGGGCACTCATCATTGACAGGGGACTCCCCTCATTGACAGGGGGCACTCCTCATTGGCGTGGGCACTCTTCATTGACAGGGGGCACGACTCATTGACCGGGGTCATTCGTCATTGACAGGGTCACTCCTCAATTACAGTGTCACGCCTCATTTCCAGGGTTACTCCTCATTGACGTGGGGCACTTTTCATTGACGGGGTACTACTCCTTGACAGAGAGCACTCATTGTTGATAGCAGGCACTCCTCATTGACATGGGGCCCTCCACATTGACAGGGAACAAAACCCATTGACAGGGTGCACTTCTCATTGACAGGGGGAAGTCCACATTGACAGAGGGCACTCATAGTTGATAGCAGGCACTCCTCATTGACAGGGGGCCCTCCGCATTGACAGGGGGCAAAACCCATTACACGGGGCACTTCTTATTGACAGGGGGCACTCCTCATTGACATGGGGAACTCCTCATTGACAGGGGGCACTCCTCATTGACAGGGGGCACTGCGCATTGACAGGGGCACTCCTCATTGACAGGGGTATTCCTCATTGACAGGGGGCACTGCTCATTGACAGGGGGCACTCCTCATTGAGAGCGGGCACTTCTCATTGACAGGGGACACTCCTCATTGACGGGGGTGAGGGGGGTCATTTCTCATTGACGGAGGGCACTCCTCATTGACAGGCTGTACACTTTATAGAAGGGAGGGCGCTCCTCATTGACAGGGGGCACTCCTCATTGACAGGGGTCATTCGTCATTGACGGGGGGCACTGCTCAATGATGGGGGGGACTCCTAATTTACAGCGGTCACCCCTCATTGATGGTGGGGCACTCCTCATTTACAGGGTTACTCCTCATTAACAGGGGGCTCTCCGCATTGACAGGGGGCACTCCTCATTGACAGGGGGCACTCCTCATTGACAGAGGGCGCTCCCAGTTGACAGCGGGCACTCCTCATTGACAGGGGGCACTCCTAATTGACAGTGGGTACTCCTCATTGACAGGGGGCTCTCCTCATTGACAGGGGGCACTCCTCATTGACAGGGGGCATTCCTCATTGACAGAGGGCACTCCGCATTCACTGCGGGTACTCCTCATTGACAGAGGGCACTCATCATTGATAGCGCGCACTCCTCGTTGACAGGGGACACAACTTATTGACGGGGGGCACACGTCATTGACAGGGGGCACTCATCATTGACGGGGGTAAGGGGGGTCATTTCTCAGTGACGGGGGGCACTTCTAATTGACGGAGCACTACTCATTGACAGAGGACACTCATAGGTGATAGCGGGCACTCCTCATTGACATGGGGCCCTTCGCATTGACAGGGGGTACTCCTCATTGACAGGGGGTACTCCTCATTGACAGGGGGCTCTCCTCATTAACAGGGGGCACTCCTGTTTGACAGGGGGTACTCCTCATTGACAGGGGGCACTCCTCATTGACAGGGGGCACTCCTCATTGACAGCCGGCACTCCTCATTGACATGGGGCACTCCTCATTGACAGGGGGTACACTTTATAGAAGGGAGGGCGCTCCTCATTGACATGGGACACTCGTCATTGACAGGGGTCATTCGTCATTGACGGAGAGCACTGCTCAATGATGGGGGGGACTCCAGATTTACAGCGGTCACTCCTCATTGACGGTGGGGCACTCCTCATTTACAGGGTTACTCCTCATTGACAGGGGGCTCTCCTCATTGACAGGGGGCACTCCTCATTGTCAGGGGGCACTCCTCATTGACAGAGGGCGCTCCCAGTTGACAGCGGGCACTCCTCATTGACAGGGGGCACTCCTAATTGACAGTGGGTACTCCTCATTGACAGGGGGCTCTCCACATTGACAGGGGGCACTCCTCATTACAGGGGGCACTCCTCATAGACAGAGGGCACTCCGCATTCACAGCGGGCACTCCTCATTGACAGAGGGCACTCCTCATTGAAAGCGCGCACTCCTCGTTGACAGGGGACACACCTCATTGACGGGGGGCACACGTCATTGACAGGGGACACTCATCATTGACAGGGGGCATTCCTCATTTCAGGGGTCACGCTTCATTTCCAGTTTCACTCTTCATTGACGGGGTGCACTTCTCATTGACGGGGCGCTTCTCATTGACAGAGGGCACTCATAGTTGATAGCGGGCACTTCTCATTGACATGGGGCACTCCGCATTGACAGGGGGTACTCCTCATTGACACGGGGTACTCCTCATTGACAGGGGGCACACCTCATTGACAGGGGGCACTCCTTATTGACAGGCGGTACTCCTCATTGACAGGGGCACTCCTCATTGACAGTGGGCACTCCTCATTGACAGCCGGCACTTCTCATTGACATGGGGCACTCCTCATTGACGGGGTGTGGGCACTCCTAATTGACAGTGGGTACTCCTCATTGACAGGGGGCTCTCCACATTGACAGGGGGCACTCCCCATTGACAGGGGGCACTCCTCATAGACAGAGGGCACTCCGCATTCACAGCGGGCACTCCTCATTGACAGAGGGCACTCCTCATTGAAAGCGCGCACTCCTCGTTGACAGGGGACAGACCTCATTGACGGGGGGCACACGTCATTGACAGGGGACACTCATCATTGACAGGGGGCATTCCTCATTTAAGGGGTCACGCTTCATTTCCAGTTTCACTCTTCATTGACGGGGTGCACTTCTCATTGACGGGGCGCTTCTCATTGACAGAGGGCACTCATAGTTGATAGCGGGCACTTCTCATTGACATGGGGCACTCCGCATTGACAGGGGGTACTCCTCATTGACAGGGGGTACTCCTCATTGACAGGGGGCACACCTCATTGACAGGGGGCACTCCTTATTGACAGGCGGTCCTCCTCATTGACAGGGGGCACTCCTCATTGACAGTGGGCACTCCTCATTGACAGCCGGCACTTCTCATTGACATGGGGCACTCCTCATTGACGGGGTGTGGGCACTCCTTATTGACGGGGGGCACTCCTCCTTGTCAGGGGACATTTGTCATTGAAGGGGGCACTGCTCAATGATCGGGGGTCTCCTAATTTAGAGCGCTCACTCCTCATTGACGGTGGGGCACTCCTCAGGGACAGGGGTCACTCCTCATTGACAGGGGGCACTCCTCATTGACATCAGGCACTCCTCATTGACAGGGGACACTCCTCATTGACAGAGGGCACTTCTCATTGACAGGGGGCACTCCTCATTGACGGGGCCGTCACTCATTATTGAAGAGGGGTGCACTCCTCATTAACGGGGGGCACTCATTATTGACTGGGGGCTCCCCTCATTGACAGGGAGCACTCCTCATTGGCGTGGGCACCCTTCGTTGACAGGGGGCATTGCTCATTGACCGAGGGCATTCGTCATGAACGGGGGGCACTCCTCATTGACAGAAGGCACTCATCATTTACAGAGGGCACTCATCATTGACAGGGGGCACTCCTCATTCTCAAGGGGGCACTCCGCATTTACAGCGGGCCCTCCTCATTGACGCACGCACTCCGAATTGACAGGGGGAATTCCACTTTGACAGGAGACACTCCTCATTGACAGGGGCACTCCTCATTGACGGGGCATTCATTCCAATTTGACAGGGGTCCCTCCTCATTGACAGGGTCACTGCTAATTGAGAGGGGGCTCTTGTCATTGACGGGGGACAATCATCATTAACTGGGGACACTCCTCATTGACAGGGCTCACCCCTCATTGATAGGGGGCACTCCTCATCGACGGGGGGGGCACTCCTCATTGACGGGGGGGTAGTCCTCACTGACGGGGGGCACTCCTCATTGACAGGGGGCACTCCTCATTTACAGGGGGCCCTCCTCATTGCCGTAGGCACTCATCATTGACAGGGGGTACTGCTCATTGACAGGGGGCTCTCTTCATTGACAGGTTGCTCTCCTCATTGACAGGGGGCACTCCTCATTGAAGGGGGGTGCACTCCTTATTGACGGGGGGCACTCCTCATTGACAGGGGCACTCCTCATAGACGGGGGGCACTCCTCATTGCCACGGGGCACTCCTCATTGACAGGGGGCATTCGTCATTGACGCGGGGCACTGCTCATTGATCGGGGGCACTCCTAATTTACAGCGGTCACTCCTCATTGACAGGGGGCACTCCTCATTTACAGGGGGCCCTCCTCATTGCCGTGGGCACTCATCATTGACAGGGGGCACTGCTCATTGAACGGTGGCATTCGTCATTTACGGGGGGCATTCCACATTGACAGAAGGCACTCATTATTGACAGAGGGCAGTCATCATTTACAGGGGTCTCTCCTAATTGACAGAGGTCAGTCCTCATTGTCAGGGGGCACTCTTCCTTGTCAGAGGTCATTCGTTATTGACGGGAGGCACTGCTCAATGATCGGGGTCTCCTAATTTAGAGCGGTCACTCCTCATTGACAGGGTGCACTCCTCATTGACCGTGGGCTCTCCCCATTTACAGGGGGCACGCCTCATTGACAGGGGGCAATCCTCATTGACAGAGGGCACTCATATTTGACAGCGGGCACTCCTCATTGACAGGGGGCACTCCTCATTGACAGGGGGCACTCCTCATTGACAGAGGGCACTCCGCATTGACAGCGGGCAGTCCTCATTGAAAGCCGGCAGTTCTCATTGACAGCGGGCAATCCCCGTTGTCAGGGGACACACCTCATTGACATGGGGCACACGTCATTGACAGGGGACACTCATCATTGAGAGGGGGACCTCCTCATTTACAGGGTCACGCCTCATTTCCAGGGTTACTCCTCATTGACAGGGGGCACTGCTCATGGACAGGGGCTACTCCTCATTGACAGCGGCACACCTCGTTGACAGGGGGCACTCCTCATTGACAGGGGGCTACTCCTCATTGACAGCGGCACACCTCATTGACAGGGGGCACTCCTCATTGACAGGGGGCACAGGTCATTGACAGGGGACACTCATCATTGACAGAGGGCACTCCTCATTTACGGGGTCACGCCTCATTTCCAGGGTCACTCCTCATTGACGGGGGACACTTCTCATTGACGAGTCACGACTCATTGACAGAGGGCAATCATAGTTGATAGCGGGCACTCCTCATTGACAGGGGCACTCCTCATTGACAGGGGGCACTCCTTATTGACAGGGGGAACTCCTCATTGACAGGGGGCACTCCTCATTGACAGGGGGCACTCCTCATTGACAGCGTGCACTTCTCATTGACATGGGGCACTCCTCATTGACGGGGGGTGGGCACTCCTTATTGACGGGGGACACTCCTCATTGACGGCGGGCACTTCTCATGAACAGTGGGCACTCCTAATTGCCGTGGGCACTTATCATTGACAGGGGGCACTGCTCATTGACCGGGGGCATTCGTCATTTACGGGGGGCCCTCCTCATTGACAGAAGGCACTCATTATTGACAGAGGGCAGTCATCATTTACAGGGGTCTCTCCTAATTGACAGAGGTCAGTCCTCATTGTCAGGGGGCACTCTTCCTTGTCAGTGGTCATTCGTTATTGACGGGGGGCACTGCTCAATGATCGGGGGTCTCCTAATTTAGAGCGGTCACTCCTCATTGACGGTGGGGCACTCCTCATTGACAGGGGTCACTCCTCATTGACAGGGGGCTCTCCTCATTCTCAGGGGGCTCTCCTCATTGACAGGGGGCACTCCTCATTTACAGGGGGCCCTCCTCATTGCCGTGGGCACTCATCATTGACAGGGGGCACTGCTCATTGAACGGGGGCATTCGTCATTTACCGGGGCATTCCACATTGACAGAAGGCACTCATTATTGACAGAGGGCAGTCATCATTTACAGGGGTCTCTCCTAATTGACAGAGGTCAGTCCTCATTGTCAGGGGCACTCTTCCTTGTCAGAGGTCATTCGTTATTGACGGGATGCAATGCTCAATGATCGGGGGTCTCCTAATTTAGAGTGGTCACCCCTCATTGACAGGGGGCTCTCCTCATTGACCGTGGGCTCTCCCCATTTACAGGGGGCACGCCTCATTGACAGGGGGCACTCCTCATTGACAGAGGGCACTTCGCATTGACAGCGGGCAGACTTCATTGAAAGAGGGCAGTTCTCATTGAAAGCGGGCAATCCCCGTTGTCAGGGGACACACCTCATTGACATGGGGCACACGTCATTGACAGGGGACAATCATCATTGAGAGGGGGCACTCCTCATTTACAGGGTCACGCCTCATTTCCAGGGTTACTCCTCATTGACAGGGGGCACTGCTCATTGACAGGGACTACTCCTCATTGACAGCGGCACTCCTCATTGACAGGGGGCACTCCTCATTGACAGGGGGCACAGGTCGTTGACAGTGGACACTCATCATTGACAGGGGGCACTCCTCATTTACGGGGTCACGCCTCATTTCCAGGGTCACTCCTCATTGACGGGGGACACTTCTCATTGACAGGGTCATTCGTCATAGAAGGGGGGCACTGCTCAATGATGGGGGGGACTCCTAATTTACCGCGGTCACTCCTCATTGACGGTGGGGTACTCCTCATTTACAGGGTTACTCCTCATTGACAGGGGGCACTCCTCATTGACAGAGGGCACTCCTCATTGAGAGCGGGCACTCCTCGTTGACAGGGGACACACCTTATTGACGGGGGGCACACGTCATTGACAGGGGACACTCATCATTGACAGGGGGCACTCCTCATTTACGGGGTCACGCCTCATTTCCAGGGTCACTCCTCATTGACGGGGGACACTTCTCATTGACGGGTCACGACTCATTGACAGAGGGCAATCATAGTTGATAGCGGGCACTCCTCATTGACATGGGGCCATCCGCATTGTCAGGGGGCACTGCTCATTGACCGGGGGCATTCGTCATTTACGGGGTGCCCCCCTCATTGACAGAAGGCACTCATCATTGACAGAGGGCACTCATCATTGACAGGGGTCACTACTCATTGACAGTGGTCAGTCCTCATTGTCAGGGCACACTCCTCCTTGTCAGGGGTCATTCGTCATTGACGGGGGGCACTGCTCAATGATCGGGGGTCTCCTAATTTAGAGCGGTCACTCCTCATTGACGGTGGGGCACTCCTCATTGACAGGGGTCACTCCTCATTGACAGGGGGCTCTCCTCATTCTCAGGGGGCTCTCCTCATTGACAGGGGGCACGCCTCATTGACAGGGGGCACTCCCCATTGACAGAGGGCACTCCTATTTGACAGGGGGCATTCCTCATTGACATGGGGAACTCCACATTGAACGGGGGCACTCCTCACTGACAGGGGGCACTCCACATTGACTGCGGGCACTCCTCATTGACAGGGTTCACTGCTCATTGACAGGGGCACTCCTCATTGACAGGGCTATTCCGCATTGACAGGGGGCACTGCTCATTGACAGGGGGCACTCCTCATTGACAGCGGGCACTTCTCATTGTCAGCGGGCACTCCTCATTGACGGGGGGCGGTGCACTCCTTATTGACCGGGGGCACTTCCCATTGACAGGGGGCACACCTCATTGACAGGGGGTACTCCTCATTGACAGGGGGAACTCCTCATTGACGGGAGTGGGGGGGCCCTTCTCATTGACAGCGGGAACTCCTCATTGACGGGGGTGAGGGGGGGGGGGGGCACTTCTCATTGACGGAGGGCACTCCTCATTGACTGGGGATACACTTTATAGAAGGGGGGCGCTCCCCATTGACAGAGGACATTCCTCATTGACAGGGTCATTCGTCATAGAAGGGGGGCACTGCTCAATGATGGGGGGGACTCCTAATTTACCGCGGTCACTCCTCATTGACGGTGGGGTACTCCTCATTTACAGGGTTACTCCTCATTGACAGGGGGCACTCCTCATTGAGAGCGGGCACTCCTCGTTGACAGGGGACACACCTCATTGACGGGGGGCACACGTCATTGACAGGGGACACTCATCATTGACAGGGGGCACTCCTCATTTACGGGGTCTCGCCTCATTTCCAGGGTCACTCCTCATTGACGAGGGACACTTCTCATTGACGGGGCACTACTCATTGACAGAGGGCACTCATAGTTGATAGCGGGCACCCCTCATTGACATGGGGCACGCCTCATTGACAGCGGGCTCTCCTCATTGACAGAGGGCACTCCTACTTGACAGCGGGCACTCCTCATTGACAGGGGCACTCCTCATTGATATGGGGCACTCCTCATTGACAGGGGGCACTCCTCATTGACAGAGGGCACTCATCATTGACAGGGGACTCTCCTCATTGACGGGGGGCACTCCTCATTGGCGTGGGCACTCTTCATTGACAGGGGGCACGGCTCATTGACCGGGGTCATTCGTCATTGACAGGGTGAATCATCAATTGTAACGCCTCATGTCCAGGGTTACTTCTCATTGACGTGGGGCACTTCTCATTGACGGGGTACTACTCTTTGACAGAGGGCACTCATAGTTGATAGCCGGCACTCCTCATTGACATGGGGCCCTCCGCATTGACAGAGGGCAAAGCCCATTGACAGGGTGCACTCCTCATTGACAGGGGGCAGTCCACATTTACAGAGGGCACTCATAGTTGATAGCGGGCACTCCTCATTGACAGGGGGCCCTCCGCATTGAGAGGGGGCAAAACCCATTGACAAGGGGCACTCCTCATTGACAGGGGGCATTCCTCATTGACATGGGGAACTCCACATTGAACGGGGGCACTCCTCACTGACAGGGGGCACTCCACATTGACTGCGGGCACTCCTCATTGACAGGGTTCACTGCTCATTGACAGGGGCACTCCTCATTGACAGGGCTATTCCGCATTGACAGGGGGCACTGCTCATTGACAGGGGGCACTCCTCATTGACAGCGGGCACTTCTCAATGTCAGCGGGCACTCCTCATTGACGGGGGGCGGTGCACTCCTTATTGACCGGGGGCACTTCCCATTGACAGGGGGCACACCTCATTGACAGGGGGTACTCCTCATTGACAGGGGGAACTCCTCATTGACGGGAGTGGGGGGGCCCTTCTCATTGACAGCGGGAACTCCTCATTGACGGGGGTGAGGGGGGGGCACTTCTCATTGACGGAGGGCACTCCTCATTGACTGGGGATACACTTTATAGTAGGGGGGCGCTCCCCATTGACAGAGGACATTCCTCATTGACAGGGTCATTCGTCATAGAAGGGGGGCACTGCTCAATGATGGGGGGGACTCCTAATTTACCGCGGTCACTCCTCATTGACGGTGGGGTACTCCTCATTTACAGGGTTACTCCTCATTGACAGGGGGCACTCCTCATTGAGAGCGGGCACTCCTCGTTGACAGGGGACACACCTCATTGACGGGGGGCACACGTCATTGACAGGGGACACTCATCATTGACAGGGGGCACTCCTCATTTACGGGGTCTCGCCTCATTTCCAGGGTCACTCCTCATTGACGAGGGACACTTCTCATTGACGGGGCACTACTCATTGACAGAGGGCACTCATAGTTGATAGCGGGCACCCCTCATTGACATGGGGCCCGCCGCATTGACAGGGGGTAAAACCCATTGACAGGTTGCACTCCTCATTGACAGAGGGCACTCATAGTTGATAGCGGGCACCCCTCATTGACATGGGGCACGCCTCATTGACAGCGGGCTCTCCTCATTGACAGAGGGCACTCCTACTTGACAGCGGGCACTCCTCATTGACAGGGGCACTCCTCATTGATATGGGGCACTCCTCATTGACAGGGGGCACTCCTCATTGACAGAGGGCACTCATCATTGACAGGGGACTCTCCTCATTGACGGGGGGCACTCCTCATTGGCGTGGGCACTCTTAATTGACAGGGGGCACGGCTCATTGACCGGGGTCATTCGTCATTGACAGGGTGAATCCTCAATTGTAACGCCTCATGTCCATGGTTACTCCTCATTGACGTGGGGCACTTCTCATTGACGGGGTACTACTCTTTGACAGAGGGCACTCATAGTTGATAGCCGGCACTCCTCATTGACATGGGGCCCTCCGCATTGACAGGGGGCAAAGCCCATTGACAGGGTGCACTCCTCAATGACAGGGGGCAGTCCACATTTACAGAGGGCACTCATAGTTGATAGCGGGCACTCCTCATTGACAGGGGGCCCTCCGCATTGAGAGGGGGCAAAACCCATTGACAAGGGGCACTCCTCATTGACAGGGGGCATTCCTCATTGACATGGGGAACTCCTCATTGAACGGGGGCACTCCTCACTGACAGGGGGCACTCCACATTGACTGCGGGCACTCCTCATTGACAGGGTTCACTGCTCATTGACAGGGGCACTCCTCATTGACAGGGCTATTCCGCATTGACAGGGGGCACTGCTCATTGACAGGGGGCACTCCTCATTGACAGCGGGCACTTCTCATTGTCAGCGGGCACTCCTCATTGACGGGGGGCGGTGCACTCCTTATTGACCGGGGGCACTTCCCATTGACAGGGGGCACACCTCATTGACAGGGGGTACTCCTCATTGACAGGGGGAACTCCTCATTGACGGGAGTGGGGGGGCCCTTCTAATTGAATGCGGGAACTCCTCATTGACGGGGGTGAGGGGGGGCACTTCTCATTGACGGAGGGCACTCCTCATTGACTGGGGATACACTTTATAGAAGGAGGGCGCTCCCCCTTGACAGAGGACAGTCCTCATTGACAGGGTCATTCGTCATAGAAGGGGGGCACTGCTCAATGATGGGGGGGACTCCTAATTTACCGCGGTCACTCCTCATTGACGGTGGGGCACTCCTCATTTACAGGGTTACTCCTCATTGACAGGGGGCACTCCTCATTGACAGAGGGCACTCCTCATTGAGAGCGGGCACTCCTCGTTGACAGGGGACACACCTCATTGACGGGGGGCACACGTCATTGACAGGGGACACTCATCATTGACAGGGGGCACTCCTCATTTACGGGGTCTCGCCTCATTTCCAGGGTCACTCCTCATTGACGGGGGACACTTCTCATTGACGGGGCACTACTCATTGACAGAGGGCACTCATAGTTGATAGCGGGCAGCCCTCATTGACATGGGGCCCGCCGCATTGACAGGGGGTAAAACCCATTGACAGGTTGCACTCCTCATTGACAGGGGGCACGCCTCATTGACAGCGGGCTCTCCTCATTGACAGAGGGCACTCCTACTTGACAGCGGGCACTCCTCATTGACAGGGGCACTCCTCATTGACAGGGGGCACTCCTCCTTGACAGAGGGCACTCATCATTGACGGGGGGCACTCCTCATTGGCGTGGGCACTCTTAATTGACAGGGGGCACGGCTCATTGACCGGGGTCATTCGTCATTGACAGGGTGAATCCTCAATTGTAACGCCTCATGTCCAGGGTTACTCCTCATTGACGTGGGGCACTTCTCATTGACGGGGTACTACTCTTTGACAGAGGGCACTCATCGTTGACAGCCGGCAGTCCTCATTGACAGGGGCACTCCTCATTGACAGAGTGTCCCTCTCATTGCCAGGGGGCACTCCTCATTGACAGGGGGCACTCCTCATTGACAGGGGGCACTGTTCATTGACAGAGGGCACTCATCATTGACAGGGGACACTCCTCATTGACGGGGGCACTCCTCATTGGCGTCGGCACTCTTCATTGACAGGGGGCACGGCTCATTGACCGGGGTCATTCGTCATTGACAGGGTCACTCCTCAATTACAGTGTCAGGCCTCATTTCCAGGGTTACTCCTCATTGACGGGGGGCTCTTCTCATTGACGGGGTACTACTCCTTGACAGAGGGCACTCATAGTTGATAGCAGGCACTCCTCATGGACATGGGGCCCTCCGCATTGACAGGGGACAAAGCCCATTGACAGGGTGCACTCCTCATTGACAGGGGGCAGTCCACATTTACAGAGGGCACTCATAGTTGATAGCGGGCACTCCTCATTGACATGGGGCCCTCCGCATTGACAGGGGTCACTCCTCATTGACAGGGAGCTCTCCTCATTCTCAGGGGGCTCTCCTCATTGACAGGGGGCACGCCTCATTGACAGCGGGCTCTCCTCATTGACAGAGGGCACTCCTACTTGACAGCGGGCACTCCTCATTGACAGGGGCACTCCTCATTCACAGAGGGTCCCTCTCATTGCCAGGGGGCACTCCTCATTGACAGGGGGCACTCTTCATTGACAGGGGACACTCCTCATTGACGGGGGGCACCCCTCATTGGCGTTGGCATTCTTCATTGACAGGGGGCACGGCTCATTGACCGTGGCCATTCGTCATTGACAGGGTCACTCCTCAATTACAGTGTAACGCCTCATGACCAGGGTTACTCCTCATTGACGTGGGGCACTTCTCATTGACGGGGTACTACTCCTTGACAGAGGGCACTCATAGTTGATAGCAGGCACTCCTCATGGACATGGGGCCCTCCGCATTGACAGTGGAGAAAGCCCATTGACAGGGTGCACTCCTCATTGACAGGGGGCAGTCCTCAATGACATGGGGAACTCCTCATTGACAGGGGCACTCCTCACTGACAGGGGGCACTCCTCATTGACTGCGGACACTCATCATTGACAGGGGGCACTGCTCATTGAAAGGGGCACTCCTCATTGACAGGGGTATTCGTCATTGACAGGGGGCACTGCTCATTGACAGGGGGCACTCCTCATTGACAGCGGGCACTTCTCAGTGACAGGGGGCACTCCTCATTGACGGGGGGCGGTGCACTCCTAATTAACCGGGGGCAATTTCCATTGACAGGGGCACTCCTCTTTGATAGGGGGTACTCCTCATTGACAGAGGGCAGTTCTCATTGACAGCGGTCAATCCCCGTTTACAGGGGACACACCTCATTGACATGGGGCACACGTCATTGACAGGGGACACTCATCATTGAAAGGGGGCACTCCTCATTTACAGGGTCACGCCTCATTTCCAGGGCTACTCCTCATTCACAGGGGGCACTCCTCATTGACGGGGGCACTCCTCATTGACAGAGGGCACATCGCATTCACAGGGGGCACTCCTCATTGACAGAGGGCACTCCTCATTGAGAACGGGCACTCCTCGTTGACAGGGGACACACCTCATTGACGGGGGGCACACGTTATTGACAGGGGACACTCATCATTGACATGGGGGCACTCCTCATTTAAGGGATCACGCCTCATTTCCAGGGTCACTCCTCATTGACGGGGGGCAAAACCCATTGACAGGTGGCACTCCTCATTGACAGCGGGCACTTCTCAGTGACAGGGGGCACTCCTCATTGACGGGGGGCGGTGCACTCCTAATTAACCGGGGGCAATTTCCATTGACAGGGGCACTCCTCTTTGATAGGGGGTACTCCTCATTGACAGAGGGCAGTTCTCATTGACAGCGGTCAATCCCCGTTTACAGGGGACACACCTCATTGACATGGGGCACACGTCATTGACAGGGGACACTCATCATTGAAAGGGGGCACTCCTCATTTACAGGGTCACGCCTCATTTCCAGGGCTACTCCTCATTCACAGGGGGCACTCCTCATTGACGGGGGCACTCCTCATTGACAGAGGGCACACCGCATTCACAGGGGGCACTCCTCATTGACAGAGGGCACTCCTCATTGAGAACGGGCACTCCTCGTTGACAGGGGACACACCTCATTGACGGGGGGCACACGTTATTGACAGGGGACACTCATCATTGACATGGGGGCACTCCTCATTTAAGGGATCACGCCTCATTTCCAGGGTCACTCCTCATTGACGGGGGGCAAAACCCATTGACAGGTTGCACTCCTCATTGACAGGGGGCAGTCCTCATTGACAGGGGGTACTCCTCATTGACAGGGGGCACTCCTCATTGACAGAGGGCACTCCTCTTTGACAGGGGGTACTCCTCATTCACAGGGGGCACTCCTTATTGACGGGGGGCACTCCTCATTGACAGGGGACACTCTTCAGAGATGGGGGGCACACCTCATTGACAGGGGACACGCCTCATTGACGGCGGGAACTTCTCATTAACAGTGGGCACTACTTATTGACGGGGGGGGTGCTTCCTTATTGACGGGGGGCACTCCTCATTGACAGGGGACACTCTCCAGAGACGGGGGGCACTCCTCATTGAGAGGGGGCACTCCTCATTGACAGGGGGCACTTCTCATTGACACGGGGCACTCCTCATTGACGGGGCGGGGTCACTCATTATTGACGGGGGGGGGTGCACTCCTCATCAACGGGGGGCACTCATCATTGACAGGGAGCACTCCTCATTGACAGCGGGCACTTCTCATTGACAGGGGGCACAGCTCATTGACGGGGGGCGGTGCACTCGTTATTGACCGGGCTAATTTCCCATTGACAGGGGGCACTCCTCATTGAAAGGGGGTACTCCTCATTGACAGCGGGAACTCCTCATTGACGGGGGTGAGGGGGGGGGGCACTTCTCATTGACGGAGGGCACTCCTCATTGACAGGGGATACACTTTATAGAAGGGGGGCGCTCCTCATTGACAGAGGACATTCCTCATTGACAGGGTCATTCGTCATAGAAGGGGGGCACTGCTCAATGATGGGGGGGACTCCTAATTTACCGCGGTCACTCCTCATTGACGGTGGGGTACTCCTCATTTACAGGGTTACTCCTCATTGACAGGGGGCACTCCTCATTGACAGAGGGCACTCCTCATTGAGAGCGGGCACTCCTCGTTGACAGGGGACACACCTCATTGACGGGGGGCACACGTCATTGACAGGGGACACTCATCATTGACAGGGGGCACTCCTCATTTACGGGGTCACGCCTCATTTCCAGGGTCACTCCTCATTGACGGGGGACACTTCTCATTGACGGGGCACTACTCATTGAGAGAGGGCACTCATAGTTGATAGCGGGCAGCCCTCATTGACATGGGGCCCGCCGCATTGACAGGGGGTAAAACCCATTGACAGGTTGCACTCCTCATTGACAGGGGGCACGCCTCATTGACAGCGGGCTCTCCTCATTGACAGAGGGCACTCCTACTTGACAGCGGGTACTCCTCATTGACAGGGGCACTCCTCATTGACAGAGGGTCCCCCTCATTGACAGGGGGCACTCCTCATTGATATGGGGCACTCCTCATTGACAGGGGGCACTCCTCATTGACAGAGGGCACTCATCATTGACAGGGGACTCTCCTCATTGACGGGGGGCACTCCTCATTGGCGTGGGCACTCTTCATTGACAGGGGGCACGGCTCATTGACCGGGGTCATTCGTCATTGACAGGGTGAATCATCAATTGTAACGCCTCATGTCCAGGGTTACTTCTCATTGACGTGGGGCACTTCTCATTGACGGGGTACTACTCTTTGACAGAGGGCACTCATAGTTGATAGCCGGCACTCCTCATTGACATGGGGCCCTCCGCATTGACAGAGGGCAAAGCCCATTGACAGGGTGCACTCCTCATTGACAGGGGGCAGTCCACATTTACAGAGGGCACTCATAGTTGATAGCGGGCACTCCTCATTGACAGGGGGCCCTCCGCATTGAGAGGGGGCAAAACCCATTGACAAGGGGCACTCCTCATTGACAGGGGGCATTCCTCATTGACATGGGGAACTCCACATTGAACGGGGGCACTCCTCACTGACAGGGGGCACTCCACATTGACTGCGGGCACTCCTCATTGACAGGGTTCACTGCTCATTGACAGGGGCACTCCTCATTGACAGGGCTATTCCGCATTGACAGGGGGCACTGCTCATTGACAGGGGGCACTCCTCATTGACAGCGGGCACTTCTCATTGTCAGCGGGCACTCCTCATTGACGGGGGGCGGTGCACTCCTTATTGACCGGGGGCACTTCCCATTGACAGGGGGCACACCTCATTGACAGGGGGTACTCCTCATTGACAGGGGGAACTCCTCATTGACGGGAGTGGGGGGGCCCTTCTCATTGACAGCGGGAACTCCTCATTGACGGGGGTGAGGGGGGGGGCACTTCTCATTGACGGAGGGCACTCCTCATTGACTGGGGATACACTTTATAGAAGGGGGGCGCTCCCCATTGACAGAGGACATTCCTCATTGACAGGGTCATTCGTCATAGAAGGGGGGCACTGCTCAATGATGGGGGGGACTCCTAATTTACCGCGGTCACTCCTCATTGACGGTGGGGTACTCCTCATTTACAGGGTTACTCCTCATTGACAGGGGGCACTCCTCATTGAGAGCGGGCACTCCTCGTTGACAGGGGACACACCTCATTGACGGGGGGCACACGTCATTGACAGGGGACACTCATCATTGACAGGGGGCACTCCTCATTTACGGGGTCTCGCCTCATTTCCAGGGTCACTCCTCATTGACGAGGGACACTTCTCATTGACGGGGCACTACTCATTGACAGAGGGCACTCATAGTTGATAGCGGGCACCCCTCATTGACATGGGGCCCGCCGCATTGACAGGGGGTAAAACCCATTGACAGGTTGCACTCCTCATTGACAGAGGGCACTCATAGTTGATAGCGGGCACCCCTCATTGACATGGGGCACGCCTCATTGACAGCGGGCTCTCCTCATTGACAGAGGGCACTCCTACTTGACAGCGGGCACTCCTCATTGACAGGGGCACTCCTCATTGATATGGGGCACTCCTCATTGACAGGGGGCACTCCTCATTGACAGAGGGCACTCATCATTGACAGGGGACTCTCCTCATTGACGGGGGGCACTCCTCATTGGCGTGGGCACTCTTCATTGACAGGGGGCACGGCTCATTGACCGGGGTCATTCGTCATTGACAGGGTGAATCATCAATTGTAACGCCTCATGTCCAGGGTTACTTCTCATTGACGTGGGGCACTTCTCATTGACGGGGTACTACTCTTTGACAGAGGGCACTCATAGTTGATAGCCGGCACTCCTCATTGACATGGGGCCCTCCGCATTGACAGAGGGCAAAGCCCATTGACAGGGTGCACTCCTCATTGACAGGGGGCAGTCCACATTTACAGAGGGCACTCATAGTTGATAGCGGGCACTCCTCATTGACAGGGGGCCCTCCGCATTGAGAGGGGGCAAAACCCATTGACAAGGGGCACTCCTCATTGACAGGGGGCATTCCTCATTGACATGGGGAACTCCACATTGAACGGGGGCACTCCTCACTGACAGGGGGCACTCCACATTGACTGCGGGCACTCCTCATTGACAGGGTTCACTGCTCATTGACAGGGGCACTCCTCATTGACAGGGCTATTCCGCATTGACAGGGGGCACTGCTCATTGACAGGGGGCACTCCTCATTGACAGCGGGCACTTCTCATTGTCAGCGGGCACTCCTCATTGACGGGGGGCGGTGCACTCCTTATTGACCGGGGGCACTTCCCATTGACAGGGGGCACACCTCATTGACAGGGGGTACTCCTCATTGACAGGGGGAACTCCTCATTGACGGGAGTGGGGGGGCCCTTCTCATTGACAGCGGGAACTCCTCATTGACGGGGGTGAGGGGGGGGGCACTTCTCATTGACGGAGGGCACTCCTCATTGACTGGGGATACACTTTATAGAAGGGGGGCGCTCCCCATTGACAGAGGACATTCCTCATTGACAGGGTCATTCGTCATAGAAGGGGGGCACTGCTCAATGATGGGGGGGACTCCTAATTTACCGCGGTCACTCCTCATTGACGGTGGGGTACTCCTCATTTACAGGGTTACTCCTCATTGACAGGGGGCACTCCTCATTGAGAGCGGGCACTCCTCGTTGACAGGGGACACACCTCATTGACGGGGGGCACACGTCATTGACAGGGGACACTCATCATTGACAGGGGGCACTCCTCATTTACGGGGTCTCGCCTCATTTCCAGGGTCACTCCTCATTGACGAGGGACACTTCTCATTGACGGGGCACTACTCATTGACAGAGGGCACTCATAGTTGATAGCGGGCACCCCTCATTGACATGGGGCCCGCCGCATTGACAGGGGGTAAAACCCATTGACATGTTGCACTCCTCATTGACAGAGGGCACTCATAGTTGATAGCGGGCACCCCTCATTGACATGGGGCACGCCTCATTGACAGCGGGCTCTCCTCATTGACAGAGGGCACTCCTACTTGACAGCGGGCACTCCTCATTGACAGGGGCACTCCTCATTGATATGGGGCACTCCTCATTGACAGGGGGCACTCCTCATTGACAGAGGGCACTCATCATTGACAGGGGACTCTCCTCATTGACGGGGGGCACTCCTCATTGGCGTGGGCACTCTTAATTGACAGGGGGCACGGCTCATTGACCGGGGTCATTCGTCATTGACAGGGTGAATCCTCAATTGTAACGCCTCATGTCCAGGGTTACTCCTCATTGACGTGGGGCACTTCTCATTGACGGGGTACTACTCTTTGACAGAGGGCACTCATCGTTGATAGCCGGCACTCCTCATTGACATGGGGCCCTCCGCATTGACAGGGGGCAAAGCCCATTGACAGGGTGCACTCCTCAATGACAGGGGGCAGTCCACATTTACAGAGGGCACTCATAGTTGATAGCGGGCACTCCTCATTGACAGGGGGCCCTCCGCATTGAGAGGGGGCAAAACCCATTGACAAGGGGCACTCCTCATTGACAGGGGGCATTCCTCATTGACATGGGGAACTCCTCATTGAACGGGGGCACTCCTCATTGACAGGGGGCACTCCACATTGACTGCGGGCACTCCTCATTGACAGGGTTCACTGCTCATTGACAGGGGCACTCCTCATTGACAGGGCTATTCCGCATTGACAGGGGGCACTGCTCATTGACAGGGGGCACTCCTCATTGACAGCGGGCACTTCTCATTGTCAGCGGGCACTCCTCATTGACGGGGGGCGGTGCACTCCTTATTGACCGGGGGCACTTCCCATTGACAGGGGGCACACCTCATTGACAGGGGGTACTCCTCATTGACAGGGGGAACTCCTCATTGACGGGAGTGGGGGGGCCCTTCTAATTGAATGCGGGAACTCCTCATTGACGGGGGTGAGGGGGGGCACTTCTCATTGACGGAGGGCACTCCTCATTGACTGGGGATACACTTTATAGAAGGAGGGCGCTCCCCCTTGACAGAGGACAGTCCTCATTGACAGGGTCATTCGTCATAGAAGGGGGGCACTGCTCAATGATGGGGGGGACTCCTAATTTACCGCGGTCACTCCTCATTGACGGTGGGGCACTCCTCATTTACAGGGTTACTCCTCATTGACAGGGGGCACTCCTCATTGACAGAGGGCACTCCTCATTGAGAGCGGGCACTCCTCGTTGACAGGGGACACACCTCATTGACGGGGGGCACACGTCATTGACAGGGGACACTCATCATTGACAGGGGGCACTCCTCATTTACGGGGTCTCGCCTCATTTCCAGGGTCACTCCTCATTGACGGGGGACACTTCTCATTGACGGGGCACTACTCATTGACAGAGGGCACTCATAGTTGATAGCGGGCAGCCCTCATTGACATGGGGCCCGCCGCATTGACAGGGGGTAAAACCCATTGACAGGTTGCACTCCTCATTGACAGGGGGCACGCCTCATTGACAGCGGGCTCTCCTCATTGACAGAGGGCACTCCTACTTGACAGCGGGCACTCCTCATTGACAGGGGCACTCCTCATTGACAGGGGGCACTCCTCCTTGACAGAGGGCACTCATCATTGACGGGGGGCACTCCTCATTGGCGTGGGCACTCTTAATTGACAGGGGGCACGGCTCATTGACCGGGGTCATTCGTCATTGACAGGGTGAATCCTCAATTGTAACGCCTCATGTCCAGGGTTACTCCTCATTGACGTGGGGCACTTCTCATTGACGGGGTACTACTCTTTGACAGAGGGCACTCATCGTTGACAGCCGGCAGTCCTCATTGACATGGGGCCCTCCGCATTGACAGAGGGCAAAGCCCATTGACAGGGTGCACTCCTCATTGACAGGGGGCAGTCCACATTTACAGAGGGCACTGATAGTTGATAGCGGGCACTCCTCATTGACAGGGGGCCCTCCGCATTGAGAGGGGGCAAAACCCATTGACAAGGGGCACTCCTCATTGACAGGGGGCACTCCTCATTGACATGGGGAACTCCTCATTGAACGGGGGCACTCCTCACTAACAGGGGGCACTCCTCATTGACTGCGGGCACTCCTCATTGACAGGGTTCACTGCTCATTGACAGGGGCACTCCTCATTGACAGGGGTATTCCCCATTGACAGGGGGCACTGTTCATTGACAGGGGGCACTCCTCATTGACAGCGGGCACTTCTCATTGTCAGCGGGCACTCCTCATTGACGGGGGGCGGTGCACTCCTTATTGACCGGGGGCACTTCCCATTGACAGGGGGCACACCTCATTGAAAGGGGGTACTCCTCATTGACAGGGGGAACTCCTCATTGACGGGAGTGGGGGGGCCCTTCTCATTGACGGAGGGCACTCCTCATTGACAGAGGGAACTCCTCATTGAGAGCGGGAACTCTTCGTTGACAGGGGACACTCCTCATTGACGGGGGGCACACGTCATTGACAGGGGACACTCATCATTGACAGGGGGCACTCCTCATTTACGGGTTCACGCCTCATTTCCAGGGTCACTCCTCATTGACGGGGGACACTTCTCATTGACCGGGCACTACTCATTGACAGAGGCACTCATAGTTGATAGCGGGCACTCCTCATTGACACGGTGCCCTCCGCATTGACAGGGGGTAAAACCCATTGACAGATTTCACTCCTCATTGACAGGGGGCACTCTTCATTGACAGCGTGCACTTCTCATTGACAGGGGCACTCCTCATTGACAGGGGCACTCCTCATTGACAGGGGGCACTCCTCAGTGACAGAGGGCACTCCTCATTGACACGGTGCCCTCCGCAATGACAGGGGGCAAAACCCATTGACAGGTTGCACTCCTCATTGACAGGGGGCAGTCCTCATTGACATGGGGCACGCCTCATTGACAGGGGGCACTCCTCATTGACAGAGGGCACTCATCATTGACCGGGCACTACTCATTGACAGATGGCACTCATAGTTGATAGCGGGCACTCCTCATTGACACGGTGCCCTCCGCATTGACAGGGGGTAAAACCCATTGACAGGTTGCACTCCTCATTGACAGGGGGCACTCTTCATTGACAGGGGGTACTCCTCATTGACAGGGGGCACTCCTTATTGACGGGGGGCACTCTTCATTGACAGGGGGCACTCTTCAGAGATGGGGTGGGGGCACTCCTCATTGACAGGGGACACGCCTCATTGACGGCGGGAACTTCTCATTAACAGTGGGCACTACTTATTGCCGGGGGGGTGCATCCTTATTGACGGGGGGCACTCCTCATTGACAGGGGACACTCTCCAGAGACGGGGGGCACTCCTCATTGAGAGGGGGCACTCCTCATTGACAGGGGGCACTTCCCATTGACACGGGGCACTCCTCATTGACGGGGGGGGGGGTCACTCATTATTGACGGGGGGGGGGGGGCACTCCTCATTAACGGGGGGCACTCATCATTGACAAGGGGGGACTCCTCATTGACGGGGGTGGGGGGGGCACTTCTCATTGACGGAGGGCACTCCTCATTGACAGGGGATACACTTTATAGAAGGGGGGCGCTCCTCATTGACAGGGGACACTCCTCATTGACAGTTGTCATTCGTCATTGACGGGGGGCACAGCTCAATGATGGTGGGACTCCTAATTTACAGCGGTCACTCCTCATTGACGGTGGGGCACTCCTCATTTACAGTGTTACTCCTCATTGACAGGGGGCACTCCTCATTGACAGAGGGCACACCTCATTGAGAGCGGGCACTCCTCGTTGACAGGGGACACACCTCATTGACGGGGGGCATACGTCATTGACAGGGGACACTCATCATTGACAGGGGGCACTCCTCATTTACGGGGTCACGCCTCATTTCCAGGCTCACTCCTCATTGACGGGGGACACTTCTCATTGACGGGGCACTACTCATTGACAGAGGGCACTCATAGTTGATAGCGGGCACTCCTCATTGAAATGGGGCCCGCCGCATTGACAGGGGGTAAAACCCATTGACAGGTTGCAATCCTCATTGACAGGGGGCACTCCTCATTGACAGGGGGCACTCCTCATTGACAGAGGTCACTCCTATTTGACAGCGGGCCCTCCTCATTGACAGGGGCACTCCTCATTGACAGAGGGTCCCCCTCATTGACAGGGGGCACTCCTCATTGACAGGGGGCACTCCTTATTGACAGGGGGCACTTCTCATTGACAGAGGGCACTCATCATTGACAGCGGGCACTTCTCATTGACGGGGGGCACTCCTCATTTACGGGTTCACGCCTCATTTCCAGGGTCACTCCTCAGTGACGGGGGACACTTCTCATTGACGGGGCACTACTCATTGACAGAGGGCACTCATAGTTGATAGCGGGCACTCCTCATTGACACGGTGCCCTCCGCATTGACAGGGGGTAAAAACCATTGAAAGGTTTCACTCCTCATTGACAGGAGGCACTCTTCATTGACAGCGTGCATTTCTCATTGACAGGGGGCACTCCTCATTGACAGAGGGCACTCATCATTGACAGGGGACTCTCCTCAATGGCGTGGGCACTCTTCATTGACAGGGGGCACGGCTTTTGACCGGGGTCATTCGTCACTGACAGGGTCACTCCTCAATTACAGTGTCACGCCTCACTTCCAGGGTTACACCTCATTGACGGGGCACTTCTCATTGACGGGGTACTACTCCTTGACAGAGGGCACTCATAGATGATAGCAGGCACTCCTCATTGTCATGGGGCCCTCCGCATTGACAGGGGACAAAACCCATTGACACGGTGCACTCCTCATTGACAAGGGGCAGTCCACATTGACAGAGGGCACTCATAGTTGATAGCGGGCACTCCTCATTGACAGGGGGCAGTCCTCATTGACAGGGGGTACTCCTCATTGACAGGGGGCACTCCTCAGTGACAGAGGGCACTCCTCATTGACACGGTGCCCTCCGCAATGACAGGGGGCAAAACCCATTGACAGGTTGGACTCCTCATTGACAGGGGGCAGTCCTCATTTACAGGTCTCTCTCCTCATTGACAGAGGTCAGTCCTCATTGTCAGGGGGCACTCCTCCTTGTCAGAGGTCATTCGTTATTGACGGGATGCACTGGTCAATGATCGGGGGTCTCCTAATTTAGAGTGGTCACTCTTCATTGACAGGGGGCTCTCCTCATTGACCGTGGGATCTCCCCATTTACAGGGGGCACGCCTCATTGACAGGGGGCACTCATCATTGACAGAGGGCACTCCGCATTGACAGCGGGCAGTTCTCATTGAAAGAGGGCAGTTCTCATTGACAGCGGGCAATCCCCGTTGTCAGGGGACACACCTCATTGACATGGGCACACGTCATTGACAGGGGACACTCATCATTGAGAGGGGGCACTCCTCATTTACAGGGTCACGCCTCATTTCCAGGGTTACTCCTCATTGACAGGGGGCACTGCTCATTGACAGGGGCTACTCCTCATTGACAGCGGCACTCCTCATTGACAGGGGGCACTCCTCATTGACAGGGGGCACAGGTCATTGACAGGGGACACTCATCATTGACAGGGGGCACTCCTCATTTACGGGATCACGCCTCATTTCCAGGGTCACTCCTCATTGACGGGGGACACTTCTCATTGACGGGTCACTACTAATTGACAGAGGGCAATCATAGTTGATAGCGGGCACTCCTCATTGACATGGGGCCCTCCGCATTGACAGGGGGCACTGCTCATTGACCGGGGGCATTCGTCATTTACGGGGGGCCCTCCTCATTGACAGAAGGCACTCATTATTGACAGAGGGCACTCATCATTGACAGGGGTCACTACTCATTGACAGTGGTCTGTCCTCATTGTCAGGGGACACTCCTCCTTGTCAGGGGTAATTCGTCATTGACGGGGGGCACTGCTCAATGATCGGGGGTCTCCAAATTTAGAGCGGTCACTCCTCATTGACGGTGGGGCACTCCTCATTGACAGGGGTCACTCCTCATTGACAGGGGGCTCTCCTCATTCTCAGGGGGGTCTCCTCATTGACAGGGGGCACGCCTCATTGACAGGGGGCACTCCTCATTGACAGAGGGCACTCCTATTTGACAGCGGGCACTCCTCATTGACGGGGGGCACCCCTCATTGGCGTTGGCACTCTTCATTGACATGGGGCCCTCCGCATTGACAGGGGACAAAACCCATTGCCAGGGTGCACCCCTCATTGACAGGGGGCAATCCACATTGACAGAGGGCACTCATAGTTGATAGCGGGCACTCCTCATGGACAGGGGTCCCTCCGCATTGACAGGGGGCAAAACCCATTGACACGGGGCACTCCTTATTGACAGGAGGCACTCCTCAATGACATGGGGAACTCCTCATTGACAGGCGCACTTCTCACTGACAGGAGGCACTCCTCATTGACTGCGGGCACTCCTCATTGACAGGCGGCACTGCTCATTGACAGGGGCACTCCTCAGTGACAGGGGTATTTCTCATTGACAGGGGGCACTGCTCATTGACAGGGGACACTCCTCATTGACAGCGGGCACTTCTCAGTGACAGGGGGCACTCCTCATTGACGGGCAGCGGTGCACTCCTAATTAACCGGGGGCACTTTCTGTTGACAGGGGGCACTCCTCGTTGAAAGGGGGCACTCCTCATTGACAGGGGGCTCTCCTCATTGACAGGGGGCACTCCTCATTGACAGCGGGCTCTCCTCATTTTTACGGGCACTCCTCATTGACAGGGGGCACGCCTCATTGACAGGGGGCACTCCTCATTGACAGAGGGCACTCCTAATTGACAGCGGGCACTCCTCATTGACAGGGACACTCCTCATTGACAGAGGGTCCCCCTCATTGACAGGGGGCACTCCTCATTGACAGGGGGCACTCCGCATTGACAGGGGGCACTCCTCATTGACAGAGGGCACTCATCATTGACAGGGGTCTCCCCTCATTGACAGGGGGCACTCCTCATTGGCGTGGGCATTCTTCATTGACAGGGGGCACGGCTCATTGACCGGCTCATTCGTCATTGACAGGGTGACTCCTCAATTACAGTGTCACGCCTCATTTCCAGGGTTCCTCCTCATTGACGTGGGGCACTTCTCATTGACGGGGTACTACTCCTTGACAGAGGGCACTCATAGTTGATAGCAGGCACTCCTCATTGACATGGGGCCCTCCGCATTGACAGGGGACAAAACCCATTGACAGGGTGCACTCCTCATTGACAGGGGGCAGTCCACATTCACAGAGGCCACTCATAGTTGATAGCGGGCACTCCTCATTGACAGGGGGCACTCCGCAATGACAGGGCGCAAAACCCATTGACACGGGGCACTCCTCATTGACAGGGGGCACTCCTCATTGACATGGGGTCTCCTCATTGACAGGGGGCACTCCTCATTGACAGGGCGCACTCCTCATTGACAGAGGGCACTCCTCATTGACAGGGGGCACTGCTCATTGACAGGGGCACTCCTCATTGACAGCGGGCACTTTTCATTGACAGGGGGCACTCCTCATTGACAGGGGGGTACTCCTCATTGACAGAGGTCAGTCCTCATTGACGGGGGGCACTGCTCAATGATGGGGGGACTCCTAATTTACAGCGGTCACTCCTCATTGACCGTGGGGCACTCCTCATTTACAGGGTTACTCCTCACTGACAGGGGGCTCTCCTCATTGACAGGGGGCACTCCTCGTCGACAGGGGGCTCTCCTCATTGACAGGGGGCACTCCTCATTGACAGGGGACACTCCTCATTGACAGAGGGCGCTCGCTGTTGACAGCGGGCACTCCTCATTGACAGGGGGCACTCCTCATTGACAGGGGGCTCTCCTCATTCTCAGGGGGCTCTCCTCATTGACAGGGGGCACTCCTCATTTACAGGGTACCCTCCTCATTGCCGTGGGCACTCATCATTGACAGGGGGCACTGCTCATTGAACGGGGGCATTCGTCATTTACGGGGGGCCCTCCTCATTGACAGAAGGCACTCATTATTGACAGAGGGCAGTCATCATTTACAGGTGTCTCTCCTCATTGACAGAGGTCAGTCCTCATTGTCAGGGGGCACTCCTCCTTGTCAGACGTCATTCGTTATTGACGGGATGCGCTGCTCAATGATCGGGGGTCTCCTAATTTAGAGTGGTCACACTTCATTGACAGGGGGCTCTCTTCATTGACCGTGGGCTCTCCCCATTTACAGGGGGCACGCCTCATTGACAGCGGGCAATCCCCGTTGTCAGGGGACACACCTCATTGACATGGGCACACGTCATTGACAGGGGACACTCATCATTGAGAGGGGGCACTCCTCATTTACAGGGTCACGCCTCATTTCCAGGGTTACTCCTCATTGACAGGGGGCACTGCTCATTGACAGGGGTTACTCCTCATTGACAGCGGCACTCCTCATTGACAGGGGGCACTCCTCATTGACAGGGGGCACAGGTCATTGACAGGGGACACTCATCATTGACAGGGGGCACTCCTCATTTACGGGGTCACGCCTCATTTCCAGGGTCACTCCTCATTGACGGGGGACACTTCTCATTGACGGGTCACTACTAATTGACAGAGGGCAATCATCGTTGATAGCGGGCACTCCTCATTGTCATGGGGCCCTCCGCATTGACAGGGGGCACTGCTCATTGACCGGGGGCATTCGTCATTTACGGGGGGCCCTCCTCATTGACAGAAGGCACTCATTATTGACAGAGGGCACTCATCATTGACAGGGGTCACTACTCATTGACAGTGGTCAGTCCTCATTGTCAGGGGACACTCCTCCTTGTCAGGGGTAATTCGTCATTGACGGGGGGCACTGCTCAATGATCGGGGGTCTCCTAATTTAGAGCGGTCACTCCTCATTGACGGTGGGGCACTCCTCATTGACAGGGGTCACTCCTCATTGACAGGGGGCTCTCCTCATTCTCAGGGGGGTCTCCTCATTGACAGGGGGCACGCCTCATTGACAGGGGGCACTCCTCATTGACAGAGGGCACTCCTATTTGACAGCGGGCACTCCTCATTGACGGGGGGCACCCCTCATTGGCGTTGGCACTCTTCATTGACATGGGGCCCTCCGCATTGACAGGGGACAAAACCCATTGCCAGGGTGCACTCCTCATTGACAGGGGGCAGTCCACATTGACAGAGGGCACTCATAGTTGATAGCGGGCACTCCTCATGGACAGGGGTCCCTCCGCATTGACAGGGGGCAAAACCCATTGACACGGGGCACTCCTCATTGACAGGAGGCACTCCTCAATGACATGGGGAACTCCTCATTGACAGGGGCACTTCTCACTGACAGGAGGCACTCCTCATTGACTGCGGGCACTCCTCATTGACAGGCGGCACTGCTCATTGACAGGGGCACTCCTCAGTGACAGGGGTATTTCTCATTGACAGGGGGCACTGCTCATTGACAGGGGACACTCCTCATTGACAGCGGGCACTTCTCAGTGACAGGGGGCACTCCTCATTGACGGGCAGCGGTGCACTCCTAATTACCCGGGGGCACTTTCTGTTGACAGGGGGCACTCCTCGTTGAAAGGGGGCACTCCTCATTGACAGGGGGCTCTCCTCATTGACAGGGGGCACTCCTCATTGACAGCGGGCTCTCCTCATTTTTACGGGCACTCCTCATTGACAGGGGGCACGCCTCATTGACAGGGGGCACTCCTCATTGACAGAGGGCACTCCTAATTGACAGCGGGCACTCCTCATTGACAGGGGCACTCCTCATTGACAGAGGGTCCCCCTCATTGACAGGGGGCACTCCTCATTGACAGGGGGCACTCCGCATTGACAGGGGGCACTCCTCATTGACAGAGGGCACTCATCATTGACAGGGGTCTCCCCTCATTGACAGGGGGCACTCCTCATTGGCGTGGGCATTCTTCATTGACAGGGGCACGGCTCATTGACCGGCTCATTCGTCATTGACAGGGTGACTCCTCAATTACAGTGTCACGCCTCATTTCCAGGGTTCCTCCTCATTGACGTGGGGCACTTCTCATTGACGGGGTACTACTCCTTGACAGAGGGCACTCATAGTTGATAGCAGGCACTCCTCATTGACATGGGGCCCTCCGCATTGACAGGGGACAAAACCCATTGACAGGGTGCACTCCTCATTGACAGGGGGCAGTCCACATTCACAGAGGCCACTCATAGTTGATAGCGGGCACTCCTCATTGACAGGGGGCACTCCGCAATGACAGGGCGCAAAACCCATTGACACGGGGCACTCCTCATTGACAGGGGGCACTCCTCATTGACATGGGGTCTCCTCATTGACAGGGGGCACTCCTCATTGACAGGGCGCACTCCTCATTGACAGAGGGCACTCCTCATTGACAGGGGGCACTCGTCATTGACAGGGGGTACTCCTCATTGACAGAGGTCAGTCCTCATTGACGGGGGGCACTGCTCAATGATGGGGGGACTCCTAATTTACAGCGGTCACTCCTCATTGACCGTGGGGCACTCCTCATTTACAGGGTTACTCCTCACTGACAGGGGGCTCTCCACATTGACAGGGGGCACTCCTCGTCGACAGGGGGCTCTCCTCATTGACAGGGGGCACTCCTCATTGACAGGGGACACTCCTCATTGACAGAGGGCGCTCGCTGCTGACAGCGGGCACTCCTCATTGACAGGGGGCACTCCTCATTGACAGGGGGCTCTCCTCATTCTCAGGGGGCTCTCCTCATTGACAGGGGGCACTCCTCATTTACAGGGTACCCTCCTCATTGCCGTGGGCACTCATCATTGACAGGGGGCACTGCTCATTGAACGGGGGCATTCGTCATTTACGGGGGGCCCTCCTCATTGACAGAAGGCACTCATTATTGACAGAGGGCAGTCATCATTTACAGGTGTCTCTCCTCATTGACAGAGGTCAGTCCTCATTGTCAGGGGGCACTCCTCCTTGTCAGACGTCATTCGTTATTGACGGGATGCGCTGCTCAATGATCGGGGGTCTCCTAATTTAGAGTGGTCACACTTCATTGACAGGGGGCTCTCTTCATTGACCGTGGGCTCTCCCCATTTACAGGGGGCACGCCTCATTGACAGCGGGCAATCCCCGTTGTCAGGGGACACACCTCATTGACATGGGCACACGTCATTGACAGGGGACACTCATCATTGAGAGGGGGCACTCCTCATTTACAGGGTCACGCCTCATTTCCAGGGTTACTCCTCATTGACAGGGGGCACTGCTCATTGACAGGGGCTACTCCTCATTGACAGCGGCACTCCTCATTGACAGGGGGCACTCCTCATTGACAGGGGGCACAGGTCATTGACAGGGGACACTCATCATTGACAGGGGGCACTCCTCATTTACGGGGTCACGCCTCATTTCCAGGGTCACTCCTCATTGACGGGGGACACTTCTCATTGACGGGTCACTACTAATTGACAGAGGGCAATCATCGTTGATAGCGGGCACTCCTCATTGTCATGGGGCCCTCCGCATTGACAGGGGGCACTGCTCATTGACCGGGGGCATTCGTCATTTACGGGGGGCCCTCCTCATTGACAGAAGGCACTCATTATTGACAGAGGGCACTCATCATTGACAGGGGTCACTACTCATTGACAGTGGTCAGTCCTCATTGTCAGGGGACACTCCTCCTTGTCAGGGGTAATTCGTCATTGACGGGGGGCACTGCTCAATGATCGGGGGTCTCCTAATTTAGAGCGGTCACTCCTCATTGACGGTGGGGCACTCCTCATTGACAGGGGTCACTCCTCATTGACAGGGGGCTCTCCTCATTCTCAGGGGGGTCTCCTCATTGACAGGGGGCACGCCTCATTGACAGGGGGCACTCCTCATTGACAGAGGGCACTCCTATTTGACAGCGGGCACTCCTCATTGACAGGGGCACTCCTCATTGACAGAGGGTCCCTCTCATTGCCAGGGGGCACTCCTCATTGACAGGGGGCACTCCTCATTGACAGGGGGCACTCCTCATTGACAGAGGGCACTCATCATTGACAGGGGACTCTCCTCATTGACGGGGGGCACCCCTCATTGGCGTTGGCACTCTTCATTGACATGGGGCCCTCCGCATTGACAGGGGACAAAGCCCATTGCCAGGGTGCACTCCTCATTGACAGGGGGCAGTCCACATTGACAGAGGGCACTCATAGTTGATAGCGGGCACTCCTCATGGACAGGGGTCCCTCCGCATTGACAGGGGGCAAAACCCATTGACACGGGGCACTCCTCATTGACAGGGGGCACACCTCAATGACATGGGGAACTCCTCATTGACAGGGGCACTTCTCACTGACAGGAGGCACTCCTCATTGACTGCGGGCACTCCTCATTGACAGGCGGCACTGCTCATTGACAGGGGCACTCCTCAGTGACAGGGGTATTTCTCATTGACAGGGGGCACTGCTCATTGACAGGGGACACTCCTCATTGACAGCGGGCACTTCTCAGTGACAGGGGGCACTCCTCATTGACGGGCAGCGGTGCACTCCTAATTAACCGGGGGCACTTTCTGTTGACAGGGGGCACTCCTCGTTGAAAGGGGGCACTCCTCATTGACAGGGGGCTCTCCTCATTGACAGGGGGCACTCCTCATTGACAGCGGGCTCTCCTCATTTTTACGGGCACTCCTCATTGACAGGGGGCACGCCTCATTGACAGGGGGCACTCCTCATTGACAGAGGGCACTCCTAATTGACAGCGGGCACTCCTCATTGACAGGGGCACTCCTCATTGACAGAGGGTCCCCCTCATTGACAGGGGGCACTCCTCATTGACAGGGGGCACTCCGCATTGACAGGGGGCACTCCTCATTGACAGAGGGCACTCATCATTGACAGGGGTCTCCCCTCATTGACAGGGGGCACTCCTCATTGGCGTCGGCATTCTTCATTGACAGGGGGCACGGCTCATTGACCGGGTCATTCGTCATTGACAGGGTGTCTCCTCAATTACAGTGTCACGCCTCATTTCCAGGGTTCCTCCTCATTGACGTGGGGCACTTCTCATTGACGGGGTACTACTCCTTGACAGAGGGCACTCATAGTTGACAGCAGGCACTCCTCATTGACATGGGGCCCTCCGCATTGACAGGGGACAAAACCCATTGACAGGGTGCACTCCTCATTGACAGGGGGCAGTCCACATTCACAGAGGCCACTCATAGTTGATAGCGGGCACTCCTCATTGACAGGGGGCCCTCCGCAATGACAGGGCGCAAAACCCATTGACACGGGGCACTCCTCATTGACAGGGGGCACTCCTCATTGACATGGGGTCTCCTCATTGACAGGGGGCACTCCTCATTGACAGGGCGCACTCCTCATTGACAGAGGGCACTCCTCATTGACAGTGGGCACTGCTCATTGACAGGGGCACTCCTCATTGACAGCGGGCACTTCTCATTGACAGGGGGCACTCCTCATTGACAGGGGGGTACCCCTCATTGACAGAGGTCAGTCCTCATTGACGGGGGGCACTGCTCAATGATGGGGGGACTCCTAATTTACAGCGGTCACTCCTCATTGACCGTGGGGCACTCCTCATTTACAGGGTTACTCCTCACTGACAGGGGTCTCTCCTCATTGATAGGGGGCACTCCTCGTTGACAGGGGGCTCTCCTCATTGACAGGGGGCACTCCTCATTGACAGGGGACACTCCTCATTGACAGAGGGCGCTCGCTGTTGACAGCGGGCACTCCTCATTGACAGGGGGCAGTCCACATTGACAGAGGGCACTCATAGTTGATAGCGGGCACTCCTCATGGACAGGGGTCCCTCCGCATTGACAGGGGGCAAAACCCATTGACACGGGGCACTCCTCATTGACAGGGGGCACTCCTCAATGACATGGGGAACTCCTCATTGACAGGGGCACTTCTCACTGACAGGAGGCACTCCTCATTGACTGCGGGCACTCCTCATTGACAGGCGGCACTGCTCATTGACAGGGGGCACTCCTCGTTGACAGGGGGCTCTCCTCATTGACAGGGGGCACTCCTCATTGACAGGGGACACTCCTCATTGACAGAGGGCGCTCGCTGTTGACAGCGGGCACTCCTCATTGACAGGGGGCACTCCTCATTGACAGGGGTACTCCTCATTGACAGGGGGCTCTCCTCATTGACAGGGGGCAATCCTCATTGACAGGGGGCACTCCTCATTGACAGAGGGCACTCCGCATTCAAAGCGGGCACTCCTCATTGACAGAGGGCACTCCTCATTGATAGCGCGCACTCCTCGTTGACAGGGGCGCTCCTAATTGACAGGGGTGTTCCTCTTTGACAGGGGGCACTGCTCATTGACAGCGGGCACTCCTCATTGAGAGCGGGCACTTCTCATTGACAGGGGGCACTCCTCATTGACGGGGGGCGGTGCACATCTTATTGACCGGGGGCACTTCCCATTGACAGGGGGCACTCCACATTGACTGGGGGTACTCCTCATTGACAGGGGGCACTCCTCATTGACGGGAGTGGGGGGTACTTCTCATTGAGGGAGTGCACTCCTCATTGACAGAGGGCACTCCTCATTGTGAGCGGGCACTCCTCGTTGACAGGGGACACACCTCATTGACGGGGGGCACACGTCATTGACAGAGGACACTCATCATTGACAGGGGGCACTCCTCATTTACGGGGTCACGCCTCATTTCCAGGGTCACACCTCATTGACGGGGGACACTTCTCATTGACGGGGCACTATTCATTGACAGAGGGCACTCGTAGTTGATAGCGGGCACTCCTCATTGACATGGAGCCCTCCGCATTGACAGGCGGTAAAACCCATTGACAGGTTGCACTCCTCATTGGCAGGGGGCACTCTTCGTTGACAGGGGGTACTCCTCATTGACAGGGGGCACTCCTCATTGACAGGGGGCACTCGTCATTGACAGCGTGCACTTCTCATTGACATGGGGCACTCCTCATTGACAGGGGGCACTCCTCATTGACAGGGGGGTACTCCTCATTGACAGAGGTCAGTCCTCATTGACGGGGGGCACTGCTCAATGATGGGGGGACTCCTAATTTACAGCGGTCACTCCTCATTGACCGTGGGGCACTCCTCATTTACAGGGTTACTCCTCACTGACAGGGGGCTCTCCTCATTGACAGGGGGCACTCCTCGTTGACAGGGGGCTCTCCTCATTGACAGGGGGCACTCCTCATTGACAGGGGACACTCCTCATTGACAGAGGGCGCTCGCTGTTGACAGCGGGCAGTCCTCATTGACAGGGGGCAGTCCACATTGACAGAGGGCACTCATAGTTGATAGCGGGCACTCCTCATGGACAGGGGTCCCTCCGCATTGACAGGGGGCAAAACCCATTGACACGGGGCACTCCTCATTGACAGGGGGCACTCCTCAATGACATGGGGAACTCCTCATTGACAGGGGCACTTCTCACTGACAGGAGGCACTCCTCATTGACTGCGGGCACTCCTCATTGACAGGCGGCACTGCTCATTGACAGGGGGCACTCCTCGTTGACAGGGGGCTCTCCTCATTGACAGGGGGCACTCCTCATTGACAGGGGACACTCCTCATTGACAGAGGGCGCTCGCTGTTGACAGCGGGCACTCCTCATTGACAGGGGGCACTCCTCATTGACAGGGGTACTCCTCATTGACAGGGGGCTCTCCTCATTGACAGGGGGCAATCCTCATTGACAGGGGGCACTCCTCATTGACAGAGGGCACTCCGCATTCAAAGCGGGCACTCCTCATTGACAGAGGGCACTCCTCATTGATAGCGCGCACTCCTCGTTGACAGGGGCGCTCCTAATTGACAGGGGTGTTCCTCTTTGACAGGGGGCACTGCTCATTGACAGCGGGCACTCCTCATTGAGAGCGGGCACTTCTCATTGACAGGGGGCACTCCTCATTGACGGGGGGCGGTGCACATCTTATTGACCGGGGGCACTTCCCATTGACAGGGGGCACTCCACATTGACTGGGGGTACTCCTCATTGACAGGGGGCACTCCTCATTGACGGGAGTGGGGGGTACTTCTCATTGAGGGAGTGCACTCCTCATTGACAGAGGGCACTCCTCATTGTGAGCGGGCACTCCTCGTTGACAGGGGACACACCTCATTGACGGGGGGCACACGTCATTGACAGAGGACACTCATCATTGACAGGGGGCACTCCTCATTTACGGGGTCACACCTCATTTCCAGGGTCACACCTCATTGACGGGGGACACTTCTCATTGACGGGGCACTATTCATTGACAGAGGGCACTCGTAGTTGATAGCGGGCACTCCTCATTGACATGGAGCCCTCCGCATTGACAGGCGGTAAAACCCATTGACAGGTTGCACTCCTCATTGACAGGAGGCACTCTTCGTTGACAGGGGGTACTCCTCATTGACAGGGGGCACTCCTCATTGACAGGGGGCACTCGTCATTGACAGCGTGCACTTCTCATTGACATGGGGCACTCCTCATTGACAGAGGGCACTCATCATTGACAGGGGACTCTCCTCATTGACGGGGGGCACTCCTCATTGTTTGGCACTCTTCATTGACAGAGGGCACGGCTCATTGACCGGGGTCATTCGTCATTGACAGGGTGACTCCTCAATTACAGTGTCACGCCTCATTTCCAGGGTTACTCCTCATTGACGTGGGGCACTTCTCATTGACGGGGTACTACTCCTTGACAGAGGGCACTCATAGTTGATAGCAGGCACTCCTCATTGACATGGGGCCCTCCGCATTGACAGGGGACAAAACCCATTGACAGGGTGCACTCCTCATTGACAGGGGGCAGTCCACATTCACAGAGGCCACTCATAGTTGATAGCGGGCACTCCTCATTGACAGGGGGCCCTCCGTAATGACACGGCGCAAAACCCATTGACACGGGGCACTCCTCATTGACAGGGGGCACTCCTCATTGACATGGGGTCTCCTCATTGACAGGGGGCACTCCTCATTGACAGGGCGCACTCCTCATTGACAGAGGGCACTCCTCATTGACAGGGGGCACTGCTCATTGACAGGGGCACTCCTCATTGACAGCGGGCACTTCTCATTGACAGGGGGCACTCTTCATTGACAGGGGGGAACTCCTCATTGACAGAGGTCAGTCCTCATTGTCAGGCGGCACTCCTCCTTGTCAGGGGTCATTCGTCATTGACGGGGGGCACTGCTCAATGATCGGGGGTCTCCTAATTTAGAGCGGTCACTCCTCATTGACGGTGGGGCACTCCTCATTGACAGGGGTCACTCCTCATTGACAGCGGGCTCTACTCATTTTTACGGGCACTCCTCATTGACAGGGGCCACGCCTCATTGACAGGGGGCACTCCTAATTGACAGCGGGCACTCCTCATTGACAGGGGCACTCCTCATTGAAAGAGGGTCCCCCTCATTGACAGGGGGCACTCCTCATTGACAGGGGGCACTCCGCATTGACAGGGGGCACTCCTCATTGACAGAGGGCACTCATCATTGGCGTGGGCATTCTTCATTGACAGGGGGCACGGCTCATTGACCGGGTCATTCGTCATTGACAGGGTGACTCCTCAATTACAGTGTCACGCCTCATTTCCAGGGTTACTCCTCATTGACGTGGGGCACTTGACCACTTGACAGAGAGCACTCATAGTTGATAGCAGGCACTCCTCATTGACATGGCGCCCTCCGCATTGGCAGGGGACAAAACCCATTGACAGGGTGAACTCCTCATTGACAGGGGGCAGTCCACATTGACAGAGGGCACTCATAGTTGATAGAGAGCACTCCTCATGTACAGGGGTCCCTCCGCATTGACAGGGGGCAAAACCCATTGACACGGGGCACTCTTCATTGACAGGGGGCACTCCTCATTGACATGGGGAACTCCTCATTGAGTGCGGGCACTCCTCATTGATAGTGGGCTCTGCTCATTGACAGGGGCACTCCTCAGTGACAGGGGCATTCCTCATTGACAGGGGGCACTGCTCATTGACAGGGGGCACTCCTCATTGACATCGGGCACTTCTCATTGACAGGGGGCACTCCTTATTGACGGGGGGCGGTGCACTCCTTATTGACCGGGGGCACATCCCTTTGACAGGGGGCACTCCTCATTGACAGGGGGACCTCCTCATTGACAGGGGGCACTCCTCATTGACGGGGGTGGGAGGGGCACTTCTCATTGACGGAGGGCCATCCTCATTGACAGGGGGTACATTTTATAGAAGGGGTGGCGCTCCTCATTGACAGGGGACACTCCTCATTGATAGGGGTCATTCGTCATTGACGGGGGGGCACTGCTCAATGATGGGGGGACTACTAATTTACAGCGGTCACTCCTCATTGACCGTGGGGCACTCCTCATTTACAGGGTTACTCCTCATTGACAGGGGGCACTCCTCATTGACAGGGGGCTCTCCTCTTTGACAGGGGGCACTCCTCATTGACAGGGGACACTCGTAATTGACAGAGGGCGCTCGCTGTTGACAGCGGGCACTCCTCATTGACAGGGGACACTCCTCATTGACAGGGGGCACTCCTCATTGACAGAGGGAACTCCGCATTCAATGCGGGCACTCCTCATTGACAGAGGGCACTCCTCATTGACGGGGGTGAGGGGGGCACTTCTCATTGACGGCGGGCACTCCTCATTGACAGGTGGTACACTTTATAGAAGGGGGGGCGCTCCTCATTGACAGGGGACACTCCTCAGTGTCAGGGGTCATTCGTCATTGACGGGGGGCACTGCTCATTGACAGGCGGCACTCCTCATTGAGAGAGGGCACTCCGCATTGACAACGGGAACTCCTCATTGACAGAGGGCACTCCTTATTGAGAGCGGGCACTCCTCGTTGACAGGGGACACACCTCACTGACGGGGGAACTCCTCACTGACAGGCGGCACTCCTCATTGACAGCGGGCACTCCTCATTGACAGGTGGCACTCCTCATTGACAGGGGGCACTCCTCATTGACAGGGGTATTCCTCATTGACACGTGGCATTGCTCATTGACAGGGGGCACTCCTCATTGACAGCGGGCACTTCTCATTGACAGGGGGCACTCCTCATTGACGGGGGGGGTGGGGTGCACTCCTTATTGACCGCGGGCACTTCCCATTGACAGTGGGCACTCCTCATTGACAGGGGTTACTCCTCATTGACAGGGGGCACTCCTCATTGACGGGAGTGGGGGTCACCTCTCATTGACGGAGGGCACTCCTCATTGACAGGTGGTACTCTTTATAGAAGGGGGCGGTCCTCATTGACAGGGGACACTCCTCATTGACAGGGTTCATTCGTCATTGACGGGGGCACTGCTCAATGATGGGGGGTACTCCTAATTTAAAGCGGTTACTCCTCATTGACGGTGGGGCACTCCTCATTTACAGGGTTACTCCTCATTGACAGGGGGCTCTCCTCATTGACAGGGGGCACTCCTCATTGACAGGGGGCACTCCACATTGACAGAGGGCACTCCTCGTTGACAGCGGGCACTCCCCATTGACAGGTGGCACTCTTCATTGACAGGGGGTACTCCTCATTGACAGGGGGTACTCCTCATTGACAGGGGGCACTCCTCATTGACAGGGGGCAGTCCCAATTGACAGGGGGCACTCCTCATTGAGAGAGGGCACTCCGCATTGACAGCGGGAACTCCTCATTGACAGAGGGCACTCCTTATTGAGAGCGGGCACTCCTCGTTGACAGGGGACACACCTCATTGACGGGGGGCACACGTCATTGACAGGGGACACTCATCATTGACAGGGGGCACTCCTCATTTACGGGGTCATGCCTCATTTCCAGGGTCACTCCTCATTGACGGGGCACTACTCATTGACAGAGGGCACTCATAGTTGATAGCGTGCACTCCTCATTGAAATGGGGCCCTCCGCATTGACAGGGGGCACTCCTCATTGACAGGGGGCACTCGTCATTGACAGCGTGCACTTCTCATTGACATGGGGCACTCCTCATTGACAGAGGGCACTCATCATTGACAGGGGACTCTCCTCATTGACGGGGGGCACTCCTCATTGTTTGGCACTCTTCATTGACAGAGGGCACGGCTCATTGACCGGGGTCATTCGTCATTGACAGGGTGACTCCTCAATTACAGTGTCACGCCTCATTTCCAGGGTTACTCCTCATTGACGTGGGGCACTTCTCATTGACGGGGTACTACTCCTTGACAGAGGGCACTCATAGTTGATAGCAGGCACTCCTCATTGACATGGGGCCCTCCGCATTGACAGGGGACAAAACCCATTGACAGGGTGCACTCCTCATTGACAGGGGGCAGTCCACATTCACAGAGGCCACTCATAGTTGATAGCGGGCACTCCTCATTGACAGGGGGCCCTCCGTAATGACAGGGCGCAAAACCCATTGACACGGGGCACTCTTCATTGACAGGGGGCACTCCTCATTGACATGGGGTCTCCTCATTGACAGGGGGCACTCCTCATTGACAGGGCGCACTCCTCATTGACAGAGGGCACTCCTCATTGACAGGGGGCACTGCTCATTGACAGGGGCACTCCTCATTGACAGCGGGCACTTCTCATTGACAGGGGGCACTCTTCATTGACAGGGGGGAACTCCTCATTGACAGAGGTCAGTCCTCATTGTCAGGCGGCACTCCTCCTTGTCAGGGGTCATTCGTCATTGACGGGGGGCACTGCTCAATGATCGGGGGTCTCCTAATTTAGAGCGGTCACTCCTCATTGACGGTGGGGCACTCCTCATTGACAGGGGTCACTCCTCATTGACAGCGGGCTCTACTCATTTTTACGGGCACTCCTCATTGACAGGGGCCACGCCTCATTGACAGGGGGCACTCCTCATTGACAGAGGGCACTCCTAATTGACAGCGGGCACTCCTCATTGACAGGGGCACTCCTCATTGAAAGAGGGTCCCCCTCATTGACAGGGGGCACTCCTCATTGACAGGGGGCACTCCGCATTGACAGGGGGCACTCCTCATTGACAGAGGGCACTCATCATTGGCGTGGGCATTCTTCATTGACAGGGGGCACGGCTCATTGACCGGGTCATTCGTCATTGACAGGGTGACTCCTCAATTACAGTGTCTCGCCTCATTTCCAGGGTTACTCCTCATTGACGTGGGGCACTTGACCACTTGACAGAGAGCACTCATAGTTGATAGCAGGCACTCCTCATTGACATGGCGCCCTCCGCATTGGCAGGGGACAAAACCCATTGACAGGGTGAACTCCTCATTGACAGGGGGCAGTCCACATTGACAGAGGGCACTCATAGTTGATAGAGAGCACTCCTCATGTACAGGGGTCCCTCCGCATTGACAGGGGGCAAAACCCATTGACACGGGGCACTCTTCATTGACAGGGGGCACTCCTCATTGACATGGGGAACTCCTCATTGAGTGCGGGCACTCCTCATTGATAGTGGGCTCTGCTCATTGACAGGGGGCACTCCTCAGTGACAGGGGGCACTCCTCATTGACAGAGGGAACTCCGCATTCAATGCGGGCACTCCTCATTGACAGAGGGCACTCCTCATTGACGGGGGTGAGGGGGGCACTTCTCATTGACGGCGGGCACTCCTCATTGACAGGTGGTACACTTTATAGAAGGGGGGGCGCTCCTCATTGACAGGGGACACTCCTCAGTGTCAGGGGTCATTCGTCATTGACGGGGGGCACTGCTCATTGACAGGCGGCACTCCTCATTGAGAGAGGGCACTCCGCATTGACAACGGGAACTCCTCATTGACAGAGGGCACTCCTTATTGAGAGCGGGCACTCCTCGTTGACAGGGGACACACCTCATTGACGGGGGCACTCCTCACTGACAGGCGGCACTCCTCATTGACAGCGGGCACTCCTCATTGACAGGTGGCACTCCTCATTGACAGGGGGCACTCCTCATTGACAGGGGTATTCCTCATTGACACGTGGCATTGCTCATTGACAGGGGGCACTCCTCATTGACAGCGGGCACTTCTCATTGACAGGGGGCACTCCTCATTGACGGGGGGGGTGGGGTGCACTCCTTATTGACCGCGGGCACTTCCCATTGACAGTGGGCACTCCTCATTGACAGGGGTTACTCCTCATTGACAGGGGGCACTCCTCATTGACGGGAGTGGGGGTCACCTCTCATTGACGGAGGGCACTCCTCATTGACAGGTGGTACTCTTTATAGAAGGGGGCGGTCCTCATTGACAGGGGACACTCCTCATTGACAGGGTTCATTCGTCATTGACGGGGGCACTGCTCAATGATGGGGGGTACTCCTAATTTAAAGCGGTTACTCCTCATTGACGGTGGGGCACTCCTCATTTACAGGGTTACTCCTCATTGACAGGGGGCTCTCCTCATTGACAGGGGGCACTCCTCATTGACAGGGGGCACTCCACATTGACAGAGGGCACTCCTCGTTGACAGCGGGCACTCCCCATTGACAGGTGGCACTCTTCATTGACAGGGGGTACTCCTCATTGACAGGGGGTACTCCTCATTGACAGGGGGCACTCCTCATTGACAGGGGGCAGTCCCAATTGACAGGGGGCACTCCTCATTGAGAGAGGGCACTCCGCATTGACAGCGGGAACTCCTCATTGACAGAGGGCACTCCTTATTGAGAGCGGGCACTCCTCGTTGACAGGGGACACACCTCATTGACGGGGGGCACACGTCATTGACAGGGGACACTCATCATTGACAGGGGGCACTCCTCATTTACGGGGTCATGCCTCATTTCCAGGGTCACTCCTCATTGACGGGGCACTACTCATTGACAGAGGGCACTCATAGTTGATAGCGTGCACTCCTCATTGAAATGGGGCCCTCCGCATTGACAGGGGGCACTCCTCATTGACAGGGGGCACTCGTCATTGACAGCGTGCACTTCTCATTGACATGGGGCACTCCTCATTGACAGAGGGCACTCATCATTGACAGGGGACTCTCCTCATTGACGGGGGGCACTCCTCATTGTTTGGCACTCTTCATTGACAGAGGGCACGGCTCATTGACCGGGGTCATTCGTCATTGACAGGGTGACTCCTCAATTACAGTGTCACGCCTCATTTCCAGGGTTACTCCTCATTGACGTGGGGCACTTCTCATTGACGGGGTACTACTCCTTGACAGAGGGCACTCATAGTTGATAGCAGGCACTCCTCATTGACATGGGGCCCTCCGCATTGACAGGGGACAAAACCCATTGACAGGGTGCACTCCTCATTGACAGGGGGCAGTCCACATTCACAGAGGCCACTCATAGTTGATAGCGGGCACTCCTCATTGACAGGGGGCCCTCCGTAATGACAGGGCGCAAAACCCATTGACACGGGGCACTCTTCATTGACAGGGGGCACTCCTCATTGACATGGGGTCTCCTCATTGACAGGGGGCACTCCTCATTGACAGGGCGCACTCCTCATTGACAGAGGGCACTCCTCATTGACAGGGGGCACTGCTCATTGACAGGGGCACTCCTCATTGACAGCGGGCACTTCTCATTGACAGGGGGCACTCTTCATTGACAGGGGGGAACTCCTCATTGACAGAGGTCAGTCCTCATTGTCAGGCGGCACTCCTCCTTGTCAGGGGTCATTCGTCATTGACGGGGGGCACTGCTCAATGATCGGGGGTCTCCTAATTTAGAGCGGTCACTCCTCATTGACGGTGGGGCACTCCTCATTGACAGGGGTCACTCCTCATTGACAGCGGGCTCTACTCATTTTTACGGGCACTCCTCATTGACAGGGGCCACGCCTCATTGACAGGGGGCACTCCTCATTGACAGAGGGCACTCCTAATTGACAGCGGGCACTCCTCATTGACAGGGGCACTCCTCATTGAAAGAGGGTCCCCCTCATTGACAGGGGGCACTCCTCATTGACAGGGGGCACTCCGCATTGACAGGGGGCACTCCTCATTGACAGAGGGCACTCATCATTGGCGTGGGCATTCTTCATTGACAGGGGGCACGGCTCATTGACCGGGTCATTCGTCATTGACAGGGTGACTCCTCAATTACAGTGTCTCGCCTCATTTCCAGGGTTACTCCTCATTGACGTGGGGCACTTGACCACTTGACAGAGAGCACTCATAGTTGATAGCAGGCACTCCTCATTGACATGGCGCCCTCCGCATTGGCAGGGGACAAAACCCATTGACAGGGTGAACTCCTCATTGACAGGGGGCAGTCCACATTGACAGAGGGCACTCATAGTTGATAGAGAGCACTCCTCATGTACAGGGGTCCCTCCGCATTGACAGGGGGCAAAACCCATTGACACGGGGCACTCTTCATTGACAGGGGGCACTCCTCATTGACATGGGGAACTCCTCATTGAGTGCGGGCACTCCTCATTGATAGTGGGCTCTGCTCATTGACAGGGGGCACTCCTCAGTGACAGGGGGCACTCCTCATTGACAGAGGGAACTCCGCATTCAATGCGGGCACTCCTCATTGACAGAGGGCACTCCTCATTGACGGGGGTGAGGGGGGCACTTCTCATTGACGGCGGGCACTCCTCATTGACAGGTGGTACACTTTATAGAAGGGGGGGCGCTCCTCATTGACAGGGGACACTCCTCAGTGTCAGGGGTCATTCGTCATTGACGGGGGGCACTGCTCATTGACAGGCGGCACTCCTCATTGAGAGAGGGCACTCCGCATTGACAACGGGAACTCCTCATTGACAGAGGGCACTCCTTATTGAGAGCGGGCACTCCTCGTTGACAGGGGACACACCTCATTGACGGGGGCACTCCTCACTGACAGGCGGCACTCCTCATTGACAGCGGGCACTCCTCATTGACAGGTGGCACTCCTCATTGACAGGGGGTACTCCTCATTGACAGGGGGTACTCCTCATTGACAGGGGGCACTCCTCATTGACAGGGGGCAGTCCCAATTGACAGGGGGCACTCCTCATTGAGAGAGGGCACTCCGCATTGACAGCGGGAACTCCTCATTGACAGAGGGCACTCCTTATTGAGAGCGGGCACTCCTCGTTGACAGGGGACACACCTCATTGACGGGGGGCACACGTCATTGACAGGGGACACTCATCATTGACAGGGGGCACTCCTCATTTACGGGGTCATGCCTCATTTCCAGGGTCACTCCTCATTGACGGGGCACTACTCATTGACAGAGGGCACTCATAGTTGATAGCGTGCACTCCTCATTGAAATGGGGCCCTCCGCATTGACAGGGGGCACTCCTCATTGACAGGGGGCACTCGTCATTGACAGCGTGCACTTCTCATTGACATGGGGCACTCCTCATTGACAGAGGGCACTCATCATTGACAGGGGACTCTCCTCATTGACGGGGGGCACTCCTCATTGTTTGGCACTCTTCATTGACAGAGGGCACGGCTCATTGACCGGGGTCATTCGTCATTGACAGGGTGACTCCTCAATTACAGTGTCACGCCTCATTTCCAGGGTTACTCCTCATTGACGTGGGGCACTTCTCATTGACGGGGTACTACTCCTTGACAGAGGGCACTCATAGTTGATAGCAGGCACTCCTCATTGACATGGGGCCCTCCGCATTGACAGGGGACAAAACCCATTGACAGGGTGCACTCCTCATTGACAGGGGGCAGTCCACATTCACAGAGGCCACTCATAGTTGATAGCGGGCACTCCTCATTGACAGGGGGCCCTCCGTAATGACAGGGCGCAAAACCCATTGACACGGGGCACTCTTCATTGACAGGGGGCACTCCTCATTGACATGGGGTCTCCTCATTGACAGGGGGCACTCCTCATTGACAGGGCGCACTCCTCATTGACAGAGGGCACTCCTCATTGACAGGGGGCACTGCTCATTGACAGGGGCACTCCTCATTGACAGCGGGCACTTCTCATTGACAGGGGGCACTCTTCATTGACAGGGGGGAACTCCTCATTGACAGAGGTCAGTCCTCATTGTCAGGCGGCACTCCTCCTTGTCAGGGGTCATTCGTCATTGACGGGGGGCACTGCTCAATGATCGGGGGTCTCCTAATTTAGAGCGGTCACTCCTCATTGACGGTGGGGCACTCCTCATTGACAGGGGTCACTCCTCATTGACAGCGGGCTCTACTCATTTTTACGGGCACTCCTCATTGACAGGGGCCACGCCTCATTGACAGGGGGCACTCCTCATTGACAGAGGGCACTCCTAATTGACAGCGGGCACTCCTCATTGACAGGGGCACTCCTCATTGAAAGAGGGTCCCCCTCATTGACAGGGGGCACTCCTCATTGACAGGGGGCACTCCGCATTGACAGGGGGCACTCCTCATTGACAGAGGGCACTCATCATTGGCGTGGGCATTCTTCATTGACAGGGGGCACGGCTCATTGACCGGGTCATTCGTCATTGACAGGGTGACTCCTCAATTACAGTGTCTCGCCTCATTTCCAGGGTTACTCCTCATTGACGTGGGGCACTTGACCACTTGACAGAGAGCACTCATAGTTGATAGCAGGCACTCCTCATTGACATGGCGCCCTCCGCATTGGCAGGGGACAAAACCCATTGACAGGGTGAACTCCTCATTGACAGGGGGCAGTCCACATTGACAGAGGGCACTCATAGTTGATAGAGAGCACTCCTCATGTACAGGGGTCCCTCCGCATTGACAGGGGGCAAAACCCATTGACACGGGGCACTCTTCATTGACAGGGGGCACTCCTCATTGACATGGGGAACTCCTCATTGAGTGCGGGCACTCCTCATTGATAGTGGGCTCTGCTCATTGACAGGGGGCACTCCTCAGTGACAGGGGGCACTCCTCATTGACAGAGGGAACTCCGCATTCAATGCGGGCACTCCTCATTGACAGAGGGCACTCCTCATTGACGGGGGTGAGGGGGGCACTTCTCATTGACGGCGGGCACTCCTCATTGACAGGTGGTACACTTTATAGAAGGGGGGGCGCTCCTCATTGACAGGGGACACTCCTCAGTGTCAGGGGTCATTCGTCATTGACGGGGGGCACTGCTCATTGACAGGCGGCACTCCTCATTGAGAGAGGGCACTCCGCATTGACAACGGGAACTCCTCATTGACAGAGGGCACTCCTTATTGAGAGCGGGCACTCCTCGTTGACAGGGGACACACCTCATTGACGGGGGCACTCCTCACTGACAGGCGGCACTCCTCATTGACAGCGGGCACTCCTCATTGACAGGTGGCACTCCTCATTGACAGGGGGCACTCCTCATTGACAGGGGTATTCCTCATTGACACGTGGCATTGCTCATTGACAGGGGGCACTCCTCATTGACAGCGGGCACTTCTCATTGACAGGGGGCACTCCTCATTGACGGGGGGGGTGGGGTGCACTCCTTATTGACCGCGGGCACTTCCCATTGACAGTGGGCACTCCTCATTGACAGGGGTTACTCCTCATTGACAGGGGGCACTCCTCATTGACGGGAGTGGGGGTCACCTCTCATTGACGGAGGGCACTCCTCATTGACAGGTGGTACTCTTTATAGAAGGGGGCGGTCCTCATTGACAGGGGACACTCCTCATTGACAGGGTTCATTCGTCATTGACGGGGGCACTGCTCAATGATGGGGGGTACTCCTAATTTAAAGCGGTTACTCCTCATTGACGGTGGGGCACTCCTCATTTACAGGGTTACTCCTCATTGACAGGGGGCTCTCCTCATTGACAGGGGGCACTCCTCATTGACAGGGGGCACTCCACATTGACAGAGGGCACTCCTCGTTGACAGCGGGCACTCCCCATTGACAGGTGGCACTCTTCATTGACAGGGGGTACTCCTCATTGACAGGGGGTACTCCTCATTGACAGGGGGCACTCCTCATTGACAGGGGGCAGTCCCAATTGACAGGGGGCACTCCTCATTGAGAGAGGGCACTCCGCATTGACAGCGGGAACTCCTCATTGACAGAGGGCACTCCTTATTGAGAGCGGGCACTCCTCGTTGACAGGGGACACACCTCATTGACGGGGGGCACACGTCATTGACAGGGGACACTCATCATTGACAGGGGGCACTCCTCATTTACGGGGTCATGCCTCATTTCCAGGGTCACTCCTCATTGACGGGGCACTACTCATTGACAGAGGGCACTCATAGTTGATAGCGTGCACTCCTCATTGAAATGGGGCCCTCCGCATTGACAGGGGGCACTCCTCATTGACAGGGGGCACTCGTCATTGACAGCGTGCACTTCTCATTGACATGGGGCACTCCTCATTGACAGAGGGCACTCATCATTGACAGGGGACTCTCCTCATTGACGGGGGGCACTCCTCATTGTTTGGCACTCTTCATTGACAGAGGGCACGGCTCATTGACCGGGGTCATTCGTCATTGACAGGGTGACTCCTCAATTACAGTGTCACGCCTCATTTCCAGGGTTACTCCTCATTGACGTGGGGCACTTCTCATTGACGGGGTACTACTCCTTGACAGAGGGCACTCATAGTTGATAGCAGGCACTCCTCATTGACATGGGGCCCTCCGCATTGACAGGGGACAAAACCCATTGACAGGGTGCACTCCTCATTGACAGGGGGCAGTCCACATTCACAGAGGCCACTCATAGTTGATAGCGGGCACTCCTCATTGACAGGGGGCCCTCCGTAATGACAGGGCGCAAAACCCATTGACACGGGGCACTCTTCATTGACAGGGGGCACTCCTCATTGACATGGGGTCTCCTCATTGACAGGGGGCACTCCTCATTGACAGGGCGCACTCCTCATTGACAGAGGGCACTCCTCATTGACAGGGGGCACTGCTCATTGACAGGGGCACTCCTCATTGACAGCGGGCACTTCTCATTGACAGGGGGCACTCTTCATTGACAGGGGGGAACTCCTCATTGACAGAGGTCAGTCCTCATTGTCAGGCGGCACTCCTCCTTGTCAGGGGTCATTCGTCATTGACGGGGGGCACTGCTCAATGATCGGGGGTCTCCTAATTTAGAGCGGTCACTCCTCATTGACGGTGGGGCACTCCTCATTGACAGGGGTCACTCCTCATTGACAGCGGGCTCTACTCATTTTTACGGGCACTCCTCATTGACAGGGGCCACGCCTCATTGACAGGGGGCACTCCTCATTGACAGAGGGCACTCCTAATTGACAGCGGGCACTCCTCATTGACAGGGGCACTCCTCATTGAAAGAGGGTCCCCCTCATTGACAGGGGGCACTCCTCATTGACAGGGGGCACTCCGCATTGACAGGGGGCACTCCTCATTGACAGAGGGCACTCATCATTGGCGTGGGCATTCTTCATTGACAGGGGGCACGGCTCATTGACCGGGTCATTCGTCATTGACAGGGTGACTCCTCAATTACAGTGTCTCGCCTCATTTCCAGGGTTACTCCTCATTGACGTGGGGCACTTGACCACTTGACAGAGAGCACTCATAGTTGATAGCAGGCACTCCTCATTGACATGGCGCCCTCCGCATTGGCAGGGGACAAAACCCATTGACAGGGTGAACTCCTCATTGACAGGGGGCAGTCCACATTGACAGAGGGCACTCATAGTTGATAGAGAGTACTCCTCATGTACAGGGGTCCCTCCGCATTGACAGGGGGCAAAACCCATTGACACGGGGCACTCTTCATTGACAGGGGGCACTCCTCATTGACATGGGGAACTCCTCATTGAGTGCGGGCACTCCTCATTGATAGTGGGCTCTGCTCATTGACAGGGGCACTCCTCAGTGACAGGGGCATTCCTCATTGACAGGGGGCACTGCTCATTGACAGGGGGCACTCCTCATTGACATCGGGCACTGCTCATTGACAGGGGGCACTCCTCATTGACGGGGGGCGGTGCACTCCTTATTGACCGGGGGCACATCCCATTGACAGGGGGCACTCCTCATTGACAGGGGGACCTCCTCATTGACAGGGGGCACTCCTCATTGACGGGGGTGGGAGGGGCACTTCTCATTGACGGAGGGCCATCCTCATTGACAGGGGGTACATTTTATAGAAGGGGTGGCGCTCCTCATTGACAGGGGACACTCCTCATTGATAGGGGTCATTCGTCATTGACGGGGGGCACTGCTCAATGATGGGGGGACTACTAATTTACAGCGGTCACTCCTCATTGACCGTGGGGCACTCCTCATTTACAGGGTTACTCCTCATTGACAGGGGGCACTCCTCATTGACAGGGGGCTCTCCTCTTTGACAGGGGGCACTCCTCATTGACAGGGGACACTCCTAATTGACAGAGGGCGCTCGCTGTTGACAGCGGGCACTCCTCATTGACAGGGGGCACTCCTCATTGACAGGGGGCACTCCTCATTGACAGAGGGAACTCCGCATTCAATGCGGGCACTCCTCATTGACAGAGGGCACTCCTCATTGACGGGGGTGAGGGGGGCACTTCTCATTGACGGCGGGCACTCCTCATTGACAGGTGGTACACTTTATAGAAGGGGGGGCGCTCCTCATTGACAGGGGACACTCCTCAGTGTCAGGGGTCATTCGTCATTGACGGGGGGCACTGCTCATTGACAGGCGGCACTCCTCATTGAGAGAGGGCACTCCGCATTGACAACGGGAACTCCTCATTGACAGAGGGCACTCCTTATTGAGAGCGGGCACTCCTCGTTGACAGGGGACACACCTCATTGACGGGGGCACACCTCACTGACAGGCGGCACTCCTCATTGACAGCGGGCACTCCTCATTGACAGGTGGCACTCCTCATTGACAGGGGGCACTCCTCATTGACAGGGGTATTCCTCATTGACACGTGGCATTGCTCATTGACAGGGGGCACTCCTCATTGACAGCGGGCACTTCTCATTGACAGGGGGCACTCCTCATTGACGGGGGGGGTGGGGTGCACTCCTTATTGACCGCGGGCACTTCCCATTGACAGTGGGCACTCCTCATTGACAGGGGTTACTCCTCATTGACAGGGGGCACTCCTCATTGACGGGAGTGGGGGTCACCTCTCATTGACGGAGGGCACTCCTCATTGACAGGTGGTACTCTTTATAGAAGGGGGCGGTCCTCATTGACAGGGGACACTCCTCATTGACAGGGTTCATTCGTCATTGACGGGGGCACTGCTCAATGATGGGGGGTACTCCTAATTTAAAGCGGTTACCCCTCATTGACGGTGGGGCACTCCTCATTTACAGGGTTACTCCTCATTGACAGGGGGCTCTCCTCATTGACAGGGGGCACTCCTCATTGACAGGGGGCACTCCACATTGACAGAGGGCACTCCTCGTTGACAGCGGGCACTCCCCATTGACAGGTGGCACTCTTCATTGACAGGGGGTACTCCTCATTGACAGGGGGTACTCCTCATTGACAGGGGGCACTCCTCATTGACAGGGGGCAGTCCCAATTGACAGGGGGCACTCCTCATTGAGAGAGGGCACTCCGCATTGACAGCGGGAACTCCTCATTGACAGAGGGCACTCCTTATTGAGAGCGGGCACTCCTCGTTGACAGGGGACACACCTCATTGACGGGGGGCACACGTCATTGACAGGGGACACTCATCATTGACAGGGGGCACTCCTCATTTACGGGGTCATGCCTCATTTCCAGGGTCACTCCTCATTGACGGGGCACTACTCATTGACAGAGGGCACTCATAGTTGATAGCGTGCACTCCTCATTGAAATGGGGCCCTCCGCATTGACAGGGGGCAAAACTCATTGACAGGTTGCACTCCTCATTGACAGGGGGGCACTCCTCATTGACAGGGGGCACTCCTCATTGACAGAGGGCACTTCTCATTGACATGGCGCACTCCTCATTGACGGGGAGTGGAACTCCTTATTGACGGGGTGCTCTCCTCATTGACAGGGGGCTCTCTTCAGAGATGGGGGCGCACTCCTCAATGACAGGGGACACTCCTCATTGACGGCGGGCACTTCCCATTAACAGGGGCACTCCTCATTGACGTGGAGTGGAACTCCTTATTGACGGGGGGGAACTCCTCATTGACAGGGGTCACTCCTCATTGACATGGGGAAATCCTCATTGACAGGGAGCACTCCTCAATGACAGAGGGCACTCCTCAGTGACAGCGGGCACTCCCCATTGACAGGGGGCACACCTCATTGACAGGGGGCACTCCTCATTGACAGGGGTATTCCTCATTGACAGATGGCACTGCTAATTGACAGGGGGCACTCCTCATTGACAGCGGGCACTTCTCATTGACAGGGGGCACTCCTCATTGACGGGGGGGGGGGGGTGCACTCCTTATTGACCGCGGGCACTTCCCATTGACAGTGGGCACTCCTCATTGACAGGGGTTACTCCTCATTGACAGGGGGCACTCCTCATTGACGGGGGTGGGGGTCACTTCTCATTGACGGAGGGCACTCTTCATTGACAGGTGGTACACTTTATAGACGGGGGGGCGCTCCTCATTGACAGGGGACACTCCTCATTGACAGGGGTCATTCGTCATTGACGGGGGGCACTGCTCAATGATGGGGGGTACTCCTAATTTACAGCGGTCACTCCTCAATGACGGTGGGGCACTCCTCATTTACAGGGTTACTCCTCATTGACAGGGGGCTCTCCTCATTGACAGGGGGCACTCCTCATTGACAGGGCGCACTCCTCATTGACAGAGGGCACTCCTCGCTGACAGTGGGCACTCCTCATTGACAGGGGGCACTCTTCATTGACAGGGGGCAGTCCTAATTGACAGGGGTCCCTCCTCATTGAGAGAGGGCACTCCGCATTGACAGCGGGAGTTCCTCATTGACAGTGGGAACTCCTCATTGACAGGGGGCACTCTTCATTGACAGGGGGCAGTCCTAATTGACAGGGGGCACTCCTCATTGAGAGAGGGCACTCCGCATTGACAGCGAGAGTTCCTCATTGACAGAGGGCACTCCTTACTGAGAGCGGGCACTCCTCGTTGACAGGGGACACACCTCATTGACGGGGGGCACTCTTCATTGACAGTGGGCACTCCTCATTGACAGGGGTTACTCCTCATTGACAGGGGGCACTCCTCATTGATAGGGATCACTCCTGTGTGACAGGGAGCACTCCTCATTGACAGGGGGCACTCATCATTGACGGGGGGGGGGGGGGGGGGCAGTCCTCATTGACCGAAGGCACTCCTAATTTACAGGGATCATTCCAAATTGGCAGTGGGCACTCCTCATTGATAGTGGGCACTCCTCATTGACAGGGGACACTCCTAATTGACAGAGGGCGCTCGCTGTTGACAGCGGGCACTCCTCATTGACAGGGGGCACTCCTCATTGCCAGGGGTACTCCTCATTGACAGGGGGCTCTCCTCATTGACAGGGGGCAATCCTCATTGACAGGGGGCACTCCGCATTGACAGAGGGAACTCCGCATTCAAAGCGGGCACTCCTCATTGACAGAAGGCACTCCTCTTGATATCGCGCACTCCTCGTTTACAGGGGCGCTCCTCATTGACAGGGGTGTTCCTCTTTGACAGGGGGCACTGCTCATTGACAGGGGGCACTCCTCATTGAGAGCGGGCACTTCTCATTGACAGGGGGCCCTCCTCATTGACGGGGGTGAGGGGGGCACTTCTCATTGACGGCGGGCACTCCTCATTGACAGGTGGTACACTTTATAGAAGGGGGGGCGCTCCTCATTGACAGGGGACACTCCTCAGTGTCAGGGGTCCTTCGTCATTGACGGGGGGCACTGCTCATTGACAGGGGGCACTCCTCATTGAGAGAGGGCACTCCGCATTGACAGCGGGAACTCCTCATTGACAGAGGGCACTCCTTATTGAGAGCGGGCACTCCTCGTTGACAGGGGACACACCTCATTGACGGGGGCACTCCTCACTGACAGGCGGCACTCCTCATTGACAGCGGGCACTCCTCATTGACAGGTGGCACTCCTCATTGACAGGGGGCACTCCTCATTGACAGGGGTATTCCTCATTGACACGTGGCATTGCTCATTGACAGGGGGCACTCCTCATTGACAGCGGGCTCTTCTCATTGACAGGGGGCACTCCTCATTGACGGGGGGGGGGGGGGGTGCACTCCTTATTGACCGCGGGCACTTCCCATTGACAGTGGGCACTCCTCATTGACAGGGGTTACTCCTCATTGACAGGGGGCACTCCTCATTGAGAGAGGGCACTCCGCATTGACAGCGGGAGTTCCTCATTGCCAGTGGGAACTCCTCATTGACAGGGGGCACTCTTCATTGACAGGGGGCAGTCCTAATTGACAGGGGGCACTCCTCATTGAGAGAGGGCACTCCGCATTGACAGCGAGAGTTCCTCATTGACAGAGGGCACTCCTTACTGAGAGCGGGCACTCCTCGTTGACAGGGGACACACCTCATTGACGGGGGGCACTCTTCATTGACAGTGGGCACTCCTCATTGACAGGGGTTACTCCTCATTGACAGGGGGCACTCCTCATTGATAGGGATCACTCCTGTGTGACAGGGAGCACTCCTCATTGACAGGGGGCACTCATCATTGACGGGGGGGGGGGGCAGTCCTCATTGACCGAAGGCACTCCTAATTTACAGGGATCATTCCAAATTGGCAGTGGGCACTCCTCATTGATAGTGGGCACTCCTCATTGACAGGGGACACTCCTAATTGACAGAGGGCGCTCGCTGTTGACAGCGGGCACTCCTCATTGACAGGGGGCACTCCTCATTGCCAGGGGTACTCCTCATTGACAGGGGGCTCTCCTCATTGACAGGGGGCAATCCTCATTGACAGGGGGCACTCCGCATTGACAGAGGGAACTCCGCATTCAAAGCGGGCACTCCTCATTGACAGAAGGCACTCCTCTTGATATCGCGCACTCCTCGTTTACAGGGGCGCTCCTCATTGACAGGGGTGTTCCTCTTTGACAGGGGGCACTGCTCATTGACAGGGGGCACTCCTCATTGAGAGCGGGCACTTCTCATTGACAGGGGGCCCTCCTCATTGACGGGGGTGAGGGGGGCACTTCTCATTGACGGCGGGCACTCCTCATTGACAGGTGGTACACTTTATAGAAGGGGGGGCGCTCCTCATTGACAGGGGACACTCCTCAGTGTCAGGGGTCCGTCGTCATTGACGGGGGGCACTGCTCATTGACAGGGGGCACTCCTCATTGAAAGAGGGCACTCCGCATTGACAGCGGGAACTCCTCATTGACAGAGGGCACTCCTTATTGAGAGCGGGCACTCCTCGTTGACAGGGGACACACCTCATTGACGGGGGCACTCCTCACTGACAGGCGGCACTCCTCATTGACAGCGGGCACTCCTCATTGACAGGTGGCACTCCTCATTGACAGGGGGCACTCCTCATTGACAGGGGTATTCCTCATTGACACGTGGCATTGCTCATTGACAGGGGGCACTCCTCATTGACAGCGGGCTCTTCTCATTGACAGGGGGCACTCCTCATTGACGGGGGGGGGGGTGCACTCCTTATTGACCGCGGGCACTTCCCATTGACAGTGGGCACTCCTCATTGACAGGGGTTACTCCTCATTGACAGGGGGCACTCCTCATTGAGAGAGGGCACTCCGCATTGACAGCGGGAGTTCCTCATTGACAGTGGGAACTCCTCATTGACAGGGGGCACTCTTCATTGACAGGGGGCAGTCCTAATTGACAGGGGGCACTCCTCATTGAGAGAGGGCACTCCGCATTGACAGCGAGAGTTCCTCATTGACAGAGGGCACTCCTTACTGAGAGCGGGCACTCCTCGTTGACAGGGGACACACCTCATTGACGGGGGGCACTCTTCATTGACAGTGGGCACTCCTCATTGACAGGGGTTACTCCTCATTGACAGGGGGCACTCCTCATTGATAGGGATCACTCCTGTGTGACAGGGAGCACTCCTCATTGACAGGGGGCACTCATCATTGACGGGGGGGGGGGGCAGTCCTCATTGACCGAAGGCACTCCTAATTTACAGGGATCATTCCAAATTGGCAGTGGGCACTCCTCATTGATAGTGGGCACTCCTCATTGACAGGGGACACTCCTAATTGACAGAGGGCGCTCGCTGTTGACAGCGGGCACTCCTCATTGACAGGGGGCACTCCTCATTGCCAGGGGTACTCCTCATTGACAGGGGGCTCTCCTCATTGACAGGGGGCAATCCTCATTGACAGGGGGCACTCCGCATTGACAGAGGGAACTCCGCATTCAAAGCGGGCACTCCTCATTGACAGAAGGCACTCCTCTTGATATCGCGCACTCCTCGTTTACAGGGGCGCTCCTCATTGACAGGGGTGTTCCTCTTTGACAGGGGGCACTGCTCATTGACAGGGGGCACTCCTCATTGAGAGCGGGCACTTCTCATTGACAGGGGGCCCTCCTCATTGACGGGGGTGAGGGGGGCACTTCTCATTGACGGCGGGCACTCCTCATTGACAGGTGGTACACTTTATAGAAGGGGGGCGCTCCTCATTGACAGGGGACACTCCTCAGTGTCAGGGGTCCGTCGTCATTGACGGGGGGCACTGCTCATTGACAGGGGGCACTCCTCATTGAGAGAGGGCACTCCGCATTGACAGCGGGAACTCCTCATTGACAGAGGGCACTCCTTATTGAGAGCGGGCACTCCTCGTTGACAGGGGACACACCTCATTGACGGGGGCACTCCTCACTGACAGGCGGCACTCCTCATTGACAGCGGGCACTCCTCATTGACAGGTGGCACTCCTCATTGACAGGGGGCACTCCTCATTGACAGGGGTATTCCTCATTGACACGTGGCATTGCTCATTGACAGGGGGCACTCCTCATTGACAGCGGGCTCTTCTCATTGACAGGGGGCACTCCTCATTGACGGGGGGGGGGGGGGGTGCACTCCTTATTGACCGCGGGCACTTCCCATTGACAGTGGGCACTCCTCATTGACAGGGGTTACTCCTCATTGACAGGGGGCACTCCTCATTGACGGGGGTGGGGGTCACCTCTCATTGACGGAGGGCACTCCTCATTGACAGGTGGTACTCTTTATATAAGGGGGCGGTCCTCATTGACAGGGGACATTCCTCATTGACAGGGTTCATTCGTCATTGACGGGGGCACTGCTCAATGATGGGGGGTACTCCTAATTTACAGCGGTTACTCCTCATTGACGGTGGGGCACTCCTCATTTACAGGGTTACTCCTCATTGACAGGGGGCTTCTCCTCATTGACAGGGGGTACTCCTCATTGACAGGGGGCACTCCTCATTGACAGAGGGCACTCCTCATTGACAGGGGGCAGTCCCAATTGACAGGGGGCACTCCTCATTGAGAGAGGGCACACCGCATTGACAGCGGGAACTCCTCATTGACAGAGGGCACTCCTTATTGAGAGCGGGCACTCCTCCTTGACAGGGGACACACCTCATTGACGGGGGGCACACGTCATTGACAGGGGACACTCATCATTGACAGGGGGCACTCCTCATTGACAGGGTGATGCCTCATTTCCAGGGTCACTCCTCATTGACGGGGCACTACTCATTGACAGGGGGCACTCTTCATTGACAGGGGGCACTCCACATTGACACAGGGCACTCCTCATTGATGGGGGCACTCTTCTTTGACGGGGGCACTCCTCATTGACGGAGGGCACTCCTCATTCATGTTGGGCACTCCAAATTTACAGAGGGGTTACTCCTCATTGACAGGGGGAGCACTCCTCATTGACAGGTCCAACCCTCATTGACAGGGTCACTTATTGAAAGAGGGCACTCCTCATTGACGGGGTGCACTCCTCATTGACAGGTGGGGCACTCCTAATTTGCAGCGGGCACTCCTCATTGACGGGGGGGGGGGGTGTTCACTCCTCATTTACAGCATCCTTCCTCATTTACAGCGTCACTCCTCATTTGCAGGGGGTACTCGTAAATGGCAGGGGGGAGTCCTAATTGACAGAGCCACTCCTCATTTTTGGGGGACACCACCCATTGACAGGGGCACTCCTAATTGACACGGGGCACTCCTAATTGACAGGGTGCATCCACCTCATTGACATGGGCACTCCAAATTGACATGGGGCATTGCGAATTCACATGGGGCACTCCGAATTGAGGGGAGGCACTCCTTATTGACAGTGGGCACTCCTTATTGACAGGAGGCATTCCGTATTGACAGTGGGCACTCCTTATTGACAGGGGGCACTCCTAATTGACAGGGGGCACTTCTAATTGACAAGGGGCACTCCTAATTGACAGGGGGCACTTCTAATTGACATTGGGCACTCCTCATTGACAGGGGGCACTCCCCAATGACGGGCGGCACTCTTCATTGACGGGGGCATTTCCTCATTGAATGGGTGCACTCCTCATTAACGGGGGGCACTCCTCATTTTCAGTGGTCTCTCCTCATTGACCGGGGAAACTGCTCATTGATGGGGGGCGCTCCTAATTTGCAGAGGTCACTCCTCATTGACGGGGTGCAGTCTTCATTGACAGGGAGGACTCCTCATTGAAGGGGGCACTCATCATTGACAGGGGGCACTCTTCATTGACGTGGGGCACATTTCCCATTGACGGGGGGCACTCCTCATTGATGGGGGCACTCCTAATTTGCAGTGGTAACTCCTCATTGATGGGGCGTGGGGGCACTCTTCATTGACAGGGAACACTCCTCATTGACAGGGAGCATTCATCATTGACGGCGGGCACTCCTCAGTGATGGGGGGCACTCCTAACTTTCAGAGTTCACTCCTCATCGACGAGTGGGCTCTCCTCATTGACCGGGGGCTCTCCTCATTGACCAGGGGCAGTCCTCATTGACGGGGGGCACTCCTCATTGACGAGGGGGCCCTCCTCAGTGACGGGGGCATTTCACATTGAGAGGGTGACTCCGCATTGACAGGGATCACTCCTCATTGACAGGGGGCACTCCTCATTGATGGGGGATTCTCTTCATTGACAGGGGATTCTCCTCATTGACAGGAGTTACCCCTCATTGAAAAGGGGCAGTCCTCATTGTCAGGGGGAATCCTCATTGTCAGGGGGCCCTTTGCAATTACACGGGGCACTCCTCATTGACAGGGGGCATTTCACATTAACAGGAGGCACTCCTCATTAACCGGTGGTACGCCTGATTGACAGAGGGCACTCCTCATTGACAGTGGTGACTCCTCATTGACAGGGGGCACTGCTCATCGACAGGGGGGACTCCTCCTTGACGGGCGGCACTCCTCATTGATGGGTGGGGCACTCCTCGTTTACAGGGTCATTCCTCATTTACAGGGTCACTCCTCATTTCCAGGGCCACTCCTCATTGACAGAAGGCACTCCTCATTGGGAGGGGGCCCTCCACATTGATGGGAGGCACTCCTAACTTCCAGTGATCACTCTTCATTGACAGGGGGACACTCCTCATTTACAGGAGGCACTCCTCTTTGAAAGGGAGCATTCGGCAAAGGTGGGGGGGGCACACCTCATTGATGGGGGGCACTCCTAATTTACAGGGATCATTCCAAATTGACCGGGAGCACTCCTCATTGACAGAGGGCACTCCTCATTGACAGGGGTGTCTCCTCATTGGTAGGGGGCACTCCAAATTGACAGGGGGCACTCCCAACTGACAGGGGGAAATCCTAATCGACAAAGTGTACTCCCAATTAAAAGGTGGTACTCCTAATTGACAGGGGGCACTCCTAATTGACAGGGGGCACTCCTAATTGACAGGCATAAGTCCTAATTAACAGGGGGCACACTTCATTGTCAGGGGCCCTCTGCATTTACAGGGTGACTACTCATTGACAGAGGGCATTCCACATTGACAGGAGATACTCCTGATTGGCAGGGGGCACTCTTCATTGACAGTGGGCACTCCTCATTGACAGGGAACACTCCTCATTGGCAGGGGCGCTCATCATTGATTGGGGGTGTCACTCGTCATTTACGGGGGGGGGGGGCGACTCCCAATTGACAGATTTCTCTCCTAATTGAAAGTGGACACTGCTCATTGACAGGGGACACTCCTCATTGACAGGGGGCACTCGTCATTGACAGGGGACACTCCTCATTGACAGGGGTCATTCGTCATTGACGGGGGACACTGCTCAATGATGGGGGGTACTCCTAATTTACAGCGGTCACTCCTCAAAGAAGGTGGGGCAGTCCTGATTTACAGGGTTACTCCTCATTGACAGGGGGCTCTCCTCATTGACAGGGGGCACTCCTCATTGACAGGGGGCACTCCTCATTGACAGAGGCACTCCTCGTTGACAGTGGGCACTCCTCATTGACAGGGAGCACTCTTCATTGACAGGGGGCAGTCCTAATTGACAGGGGGCACTCCGCATTGAGAGAGGGCACTCCGCATTGACAGCGGGAGTTCCTCATTGACAGTGGGCACTCCTCATTGACAGGGGGCACTCTTCATTGACAGGGGGCAGTCCTAATTGACAGGGCGCACTCCTCATTGAGAGAGGGCACTCCGCATTGACAGCGGGTGTTCCTCATTGACAGAGGGCACTCCTTCCTGAGAGCTGGCACTCCTCGTTGACAGGGGACACACCTCATTGACGGGGGGCACACGTCATTGGCAGGGGACACTCATCATTGACAGGGGGCACTCCTCATTTACGGGGTCACGCCTCATTTCCAGGGTCACTCCTCATTGACGGGGCACTACTCATTGACAGAGGGCACTCATAGTTGATAGCGGGCACTCCTCATTGAAATGGGGCCCTCCGCATTGACAGGGGGCAAAACCCATTGACAGGTTGCACTCCTCATTGACAGGGGGCACTCCTCATTGACAGGGGGTACTCTTCATTGACAGGGGGCACACCTCATTGACAGGGGGCACTCCTCTTTAACAGAGGGCACTTCTCATTGACATGGGGCAATCCTCATTGATGGGGAGTGGAACTCCTTATTGACAGGGGGCACTCCTCATTGACAGGGGGCACTTCTCATTGACAGGGTGCACTCCTCATTGACAGGTGGCAGTGCACATTGACAGAGGGAACTCATAGTTGACAGCGGGCAGTCCTTATTGACAGGGGCCTTCCGCATTGACAGGGGGCAATACCCATAGGCACGGGGCACTCCTCATTGACAGGGGGCACTCCTCACTGACACGGGGCACTCCTCATTGACAGGGGGCACTCCTCATTGACAGGGGGCACTCCTCATTGACGGGGTGTGGGGCACTTCTCATTGACGTGGGGCGCTCCTCATTGACAGGGGGTACACTTTATTGAAGTAGGGGCGCTCCTCATTGACAGGGGACACTCCTCATTCTCAGGGGTCATTCGTCATTGAAGAGGGCAATGCTCAATGATGGGGGGACTCCTAATTTACAGCGGTCACTCCTCATTGACAGGGGGAATTCCACATTGACAGGAGACGCTCCTCTTTGTCAGGGAGCACTCCTCATTGCCGTGGGCACTCTTCATTGACAGGGGGCACTGCTCATTGACCGGTGGCATTCGTCATTGACGGGGGCACTCCTCATTACAGAAGGCACTCATTATTGAGAGAGGGCACTCATCATTGACAGAAGGCACTCATTATTGACAGAGGTAACTCCTCATTGTCAGGGGGCACTCCGCATTTCCTGGGGGCCCTTCTCATTGACAGGGGGCACTCCACATTTACTGGGGTCACTCCTAATTGACAGGGGGAATTCCACATTGACAGGAGAGACTCCTCATTGACAGGGTCACTCCAAATTGACAGGGTCACTCCTAATTGAGAGGGGGCTCTTCGCATTGACAGGGGACACTCAGCATTGACTGGAGACACTCATCATTGACAGGGGACACTCCTCAGTGACAGGGGGCACTTCTCATTGTCAGGGGGCACTGCTTATTGAAGGTGGGGCAGACCTCATAGACGGGGGGGGGGCACTCCTGATTGACAGGGGACATTCTTCATTGACAGGGGCACTCCTCATTGACTGGGAGCAAACCTCTTTAGCAGGAATCACTCCTCATTGACAGGGGCACTCCTCATTGACAGCGGGCACTTCTCATTGACAATGGCACTCCTCATTGACAGGGGGCACACCTCATTGGTGGTTCGGCACTCCTCATTGACGGGGGGGCACTCCTCATTGACAGGGGGCACTCTTCATGGACGGGGGGCGCTCCTCATTGACAGGGGCACTCCTCATTGACAGGGGGCATTCGACATTGACTGCGGGGCACTCCACATTGACAGGTGGCATTCGACATTGTGGGGGGGAGGACACTGCTCATTGATTGGCGGCACTCCTAATTTACAGCGGTCACTCCTCATTGATGTGCACATAGTTGATAGCGGGCACTGCTCATTGACAGGGGGTCCTCCGCATTGACGGGGGCAAAACCCATTGACAGGGGGCACTCCTCATTGGCAGTGGGCACTCCTCATTGAGAGGGGGCACTTCTCATTGACAGGGGGCGCTCCTCATTGACAGCGGCACTTCTCATTAACAGGGGGCACTACTCATTGACAGGGGGCTCTCCTCATTGACAGGGTGCACTGCTCATTGAGCGGGGGCATTCGTCATTGACGGGGTCACTCCTCATTGGCAGGGGGCACCTAACACATTGGCATGGCCACTCCAAATTGTCATGGGGCATTGCGAATTCACATAGGGCACTCCGAATAGACAGGAGGCACTCCTCATTGACAGTGGGCACTCCTTATTGACAGAGGGCACTCCTTATTGACAGTGGGCATTCCGTATGGACAGTGGGCCCTTCTAATTGACAGGTGGCACGCCAATTGACAGGGGATACTCCAATTGAAAGAGGGCACTTGAATTGACATGGGGCACTCCAATTGACATGGGGACTCTCATTGACAGGGGGCACTCCTCATTGGCAGAGGACACTCCGAATAGGCAGGGGGCACTCGTAAATGGCAGGGGGGGGGGGTCCTAACTGACAGTGGGCACGACTAATTAACAGGGGGTACTCCAAATTGACAGAGGAAACTCCGAATTCACAGGGGGCACTCCTCATTGACAGCGGGCAATCTTCATTGTCAGCGGGGACTCCTCAATAATGGTGGGGCAGTCCACGTTGACAGTGGGCCACTCCTCATTGACGGAGGGGGGGGCGCTCCTCATTGACAAGTGGAACTCCTCATTGACATGGGCCTCCTAATTGACAGGGGCACTCCTAATTGTCGGGGGACACTACCCATTGACAGGGGGCACTCCTAATTGAGAGCAGGCACTCCTAATTGACAGGGTGTACTCCTGATTGACATGGGCATTGCTATTTGACATGGGGCACTCCTAATTGACAGGAGGCACTCCTTATTGATAGTGGGCACTCCTTATTGACAGAACGCACTACCTATTGACAGGGGGCACGTCTTATTGACAGGGGGCACTCCTCATTTACCGGGGGCTCTTATCATTGAAAGGGGAAAATCCTCTTGACAGGGGTATTGCTCATTGACAGGGGGCACTCCTCATTGACGGCGGGCACTTCTCATTAACAGGGGCACTCCTCATTGACGTGGAGTGGAACTCCTTATTGACGGGGGGAACTCCTCATTGACAGGGGTCACTCCTCATTGACATGGGAAATCCTCATTGACAGGGAGCACTCCTCACTGACATGGGGCACTCCTCAGTGACAGCGGGAACTCCTCATTGACAGGAGGCACTCCTCATTGACGGGGGGGGGGTGCACTCCTATTGACCGCGGGCACTTCCCATTGACAGTGGGCACTCCTCATTGAGAGGGGTTACTCCTCATTGACAGGGGGCACTCCTCATTGACGGGGGTGGGGGTCACTTCTCATTGACGGTGGGCACTCCTCATTGACAGGTGGTACACTTTATAGAAGGGCGGGCGCTCCTCATTGACAGGGGACACTCCTCATTGACAGGGGTCATTCGTCATTGACGGGGGGCACTGCTCAATGATGGGGGGTACTCCTAATTTACAGCGGTCACTCCTCAATGACGGTGGGGCACTCCTCATTTACAGGGTTACTCCTCATTGACAGGGGGCTCTCCTCATTGACAGGGGGCACTCCTCATTGACAGGGGGCACTCTTCATTGACAGGGGGCAGTCCTAATTGACAGGGGGCACTCCTCATTGAGGGAGGGCACTCCGCATTGACAGCGGGAGTTCCTCATTGACAGTGGGCACTCCTCATTGACAGGGGGCACTCTTCATTGACAGGGGGCAGTCGTAATTGACAGGGGGCACTCCTCATTGAGAGAGGGCACTCCGCATTGACAGCGGGAGTTCCTCATTGACAGAGGGCACTCCTTACTGAGAGCGGGCACTCCTCGTTGACAGGGGACACACCTCATTGACGGGGGGCACACTTCATTGACAGGGGACACTCATCATTGATAGGGGGCACTCCTCATTTACGGGGTCACGCCTCATTTCCAGGGTCACTCCTCATTGACGGGGCACTACTCATTGACAGAGGGCACTCATAGTTGATAGCGGGCACTCCTCATTGAAATGGGGACCTCCGCATTGACAGGGGGCAAAACCCATTGACAGGTTGCACTCCTCATTGACAGGGGGCACTCCTCATTGACAGGGGTTACTCTTCATTGACAGGGGGCACACCTCATTGACAGGGGGCACTCCTCTTTAACAGAGGGCACTTCTCATTGACATGGGGCACTCCTCATTGATGGGGAGTGGAACTCCTTATTGACGGGGGGCACTCCTCATTGACAGGGGGCACTCTCCAGAGACGGATGGGGGGCACTCCGCATTGACAGGGGGCACTCCACATTGACAGGGGGCACTTCTCATTGACAGGGTGCACTCCTCATTGACAGGTGGCAGTGCACATTGACAGAGGGAACTCATAGTTGACAGCGGGCAGTCCTTATTGACAGGGGCCTTCCGCATTGACAGGGGGCAATACCCATAGGCACGTGGCACTCCTCATTGACAGGGGACACTCCTCATTGACATGGGTAACTCCTCATTGACAGGGGGCACTCCTCACTGACACGGGGCACTCCTCATTGACAGGGGGCACTCCTCATTGACAGGGGGCACTCCTCATTGACGGGGGTGGGGGGGCACTTCTCATTGACGTGGGGCACTCCTCATTGACAGGGGGTACACTTTATAGAAGTAGGGGCGCTCCTCATTGACAGGGGACACTCCTCATTCTCAGGGGTCATTCGTCACTGAAGAGGGCAATGCTCAATGATGGGGGGACTCCTAATTTACAGCGGTCACTCCTCATTGACAGGGGGAATTCCACATTGACAGGAGACGCTCCTCTTTGACAGGGAGCACTCCTCATTGCCGTGGGCACTCTTCATTGACAGGGGGCACTGCTCATTGACCGGTGGCATTCGTCATTGACGGGGGCACTCCTCATTACAGAAGGCACTCATTATTGAGAGAGGGCACTCATCATTGACAGAAGGCACTCATTATTGACAGAGGTAACTCTTCATTGTCAGGGGGCACTCCGCATTTCCTGGGGGCCCTTCTCATTGACAGGGGGCGCTCCTCACTGACACGGGGCACTCCTCATTGACAGGGGGCACTCCTCATTGACAGGGGGCACTCCTCATTGACGGGGGTGGGGGGGCACTTCTCATTGACGTGGGGCACTCCTCATTGACAGGGGGTACACTTTATAGAAGTAGGGGCGCTCCTCATTGACAGGGGACACTCCTCATTCTCAGGGGTCATTCGTCACTGAAGAGGGCAATGGTCAATGCTGGGGGGACTCCTACTTTACAGCGTTCACTCCTCATTGACAGGGGGAATTCCACATTGACAGGAGACGCTCCTCTTTGACAGGGAGTACTCCTCATTGCCGTGGGCACTCTTCATTGACAGGGGGCACTGTTCATTGACCGGTGGCATTCGTCATTGACGGGGGCACTCCTCATTACAGAAGGCACTCATTATTGAGAGAGGGCACTCATCATTGACAGAAGGCACTCATTATTGACAGAGGTAACTCCTCTTTGTCAGGTGGCACTCCGCATTTCCTGGGGGCCCTTCTCATTGACAGGGGGCACTCCACATTTACTGGGGTCACTCCTAATTGACAGGGGGAATTCCACATTGACAGGAGAGACTCCTCATTGACAGGGTCACTCCAAATTGACAGGGTCACTCCTAATTGAGAGGGGGCTCTTCGCATTGACAGGGAACACTCAGCATTGACTGGAGACACTCATCATTGACAGGGGACACTCCTCATTGACAGGGGGCACTTCTCATTGTCAGGGGGCACTGCTTATTGAAGGTGGGGCTGACCTCATAGACGGGGGGGGGGCACTCCTGATTGACAGGGGACATTCTTCATTGACAGGGGCACTCCTCATTGACTGGCAGCAAACCTCATTGGCAGGAATCACTCCTCATTGACAGGGGCACTCCTCATTGACAGCGGGCACTTCTCATTGACGATGGCACTCCTCATTGTCGGGGGCACACCTCATTGGCGGTTGGGCACTCCTCATTGACGGGGGGTCACACCTCATTGACAGGGGGCACTCTTCATGGACGGGGGGGGCGCTCCTCATTGACAGGGGCACTCCTCATTGACAGGGGGCATTCGACATTGACTGCGGGGCACTCCACATTGACAGGTGGCATTCGACATTGTGGGGGGGGGGGCACTGCTCATTGATTGGCGGCACTCCTAATTTACAGCGGTCACTCCTCATTGATGTGCACATAGTTGATAGCGGGCACTGCTCATTGACAGGGGGTCCTCCGCATTGACGGGGGCAAAACCCATTGACAGGGGGCACTCCTCATTGGCAGTGGGCACTCCTCATTGAGAGGGGGCACTTCTCATTGACAGGGGGCGCTCCTCATTGACAGCGGCACTTCTCATTAACAGGGGGCACTACTCATTGACAGGGGGCTCTCCTCATTGATAGGGTGCACTCCTCAATTGGCGTGGGCACTCTTCATTGACAGGGGGTACTGCTCATTGAGCGGGGGCATTCGTCATTGACGGGGTCACTCCTCATTGGCAGGGGGCACCTAACACATTGGCATGGCCACTCCAAATTGTCATGGGGCATTGCGAATTCACATTGGGTACTCCGAATAGACAGGAGGCACTCCTCATTGACAGTGGGCACTCCTTATTGACAGAGGGCACTCCTTATTGACAGTGGGCATTCCGTATGGACAGTGGGCCCTTCTAATTGACAGGTGGCACGCCAATTGACAGGGGATACTCCAATTGAAAGAGGGCACTTGAATTGACATGGGGCACTCCAATTGACATGGGGACTCTCATTGACAGGGGGCACTCCTCATTGGCAGAGGACACTCCGAATAGGCAGGGGGCACTCGTAAATGGCAGGGGGGGGGGTCCTAACTGACAGTGGGCACGACTAATTAACAGGGGGTACTCCAAATTGACAGAGGAAACTCCGAATTCACAGGGGGCACTCCTCATTGACAGCGGGTACTCTTCATTGTCAGCGGGGACTCCTCAATAATGGTGGGGCAGTCCACGTTGACAGTGGGCCACTCCTCATTGACGGAGGGGGGGGGGGGCTCCTCATTGACAAGTGGAGCTCCTCATTGACATGGGCCTCCTAATTGACAGGGGCACTCCTCATTGTCGGGGGACACTACCCATTGACAGGGGACACTCCTAATTGGGAGCAGGCACTCCTAATTGACAGGGTGTTCTCCTGATTGACATGGGCATTGCTATGTGACATGGGGCACTCCTAATTGACAGGAGGCACTCCTTATTGATAGTGGGCACTCCTTATTGACAGAACGCACTACCTATTGACAGGGGGCACGTCTTATTGACAGGGAGCTCTCCTCATTTACCGTGGGCTCTTATCATTGAAAGGGGAAAATCCTCTTGACAGGCGTATTGCTCATTGACATGGGGCACTCCTCATTGACGGCGGGCACTTCTCATTAAGAGGGGCACTCCTCATTGACGTGGAGTGGAACTCCTTATTGAAGGGGGGGAACTCCTCATTGACAGGGGTCACTCCTCATTGACATGGGAAATGCTCATTGACAGGGAGCACTCCTCACTGACATGGGGCACTCCTCAGTGACAGCGGGAACTCCTCATTGACAGGGGGCACTCCTCATTGACAGGGGGCACTCCTCATTGACAGAGGTATTCCTCATTGACAGGTGGCACTGCTCATTGACAGGGGGCACTCCTCATTGACAGCGGGCACTTCTCATTGACAGGGGGCACTCCTCATTGACGGGGGGGGGTGCACTCCTTATTGACCGCGGGCACTTCCCATTGACAGTGGGCACTCCTCATTGACAGGGGTTACTCCTCATTGACAGGGGGCACTCCTCATTGACGGGGGTGGGGGTCACTTCTCATTGACGGAGGGCACTCCTCATTGACAGGTGGTACACTTTATAGAAGGGCGGGCGCTCCTCATTGACAGGGGACACTCCTCATTGACAGGGGTCATTCGTCATTGACGGGGGGCACTGCTCAATGATGGGGGGTACTCCTAATTTACAGCGGTCACTCCTCAATGACGGTGGGGCACTCCTCATTTACAGGGTTACTCCTCATTGACAGGGGGCTCTCCTCATTGACAGGGGGCACTCCACATTGACAGGGGGCACTCCTCATTGACAGAGGGCACTCCCCGTTGACAGTGGGCACTCCTCATTGACAGGGGGCACTCTTCATTGACAGGGGGCAGTCCTAATTGACAGGGGGCACTCCTCATTGAGAGAGGGCACTCCGCATTGACAGCGGGAGTTCCTCATTGACAGAGGGCACTCCTTACTGAGAGCGGGCACTCCTCGTTGACAGGGGACACACCTCATTGACGGGGGTCACACGTCATTGACAGGGGACACTCATCATTGACAGGGGGCACTCCTCATTTACGGGGTCACGTCTCATTTCCAGGGTCACTCCTCATTGACGGGGCACTACTCATTGACAGAGGGCACTCATAGTTGATAGCGGGCACTCCTCATTGAAATGGGGCCCTCCGCATTGACAGGGGGCAAAACCCATTGACAGGTTGCACTCCTCATTGACAGGGGGCACTCCTCATTGATAGGGGGTACTCTTCATTGACAGGGGGCACACCTCATTGACAGGGGGCACTCCTCTTTAACAGAGGGCACTTCTCATTGACATGGGGCACTCCTCATTGATGGGGAGTGGAACTCCTTATTGACGGGGGGCACTCCTCATTGACAGGGGGCACTCTCCAGAGACGGTTGGGGGGCACTCCGCATTGACAGGGGGCACTCCACATTGACAGGGGGCACTCATCATTGACGGGGGGGGGGGGGGCGGCAGTCCTCATTGACCGAGGGCACTCCGAATTTACAGGGATCATTCCAAATTGGCAGAGGGCACTCTCATTGACAGTGGGCACTCCTCATTGACACAGGGCACTCCTCATTGATGGGGGCACTCTTCTTTGACGGGGGCACTCCTCATTGACGGAGGGCACTCCTCATTGATGTTGGGCACTCCAAATTTACAGAGGGGTTACTCCTCATTGACAGGGGGAGCACTCCTCATTGACAGGTCCAACCCTCATTGACAGGGTCACTTATTGAAAGAGGGCACTCCTCATTGACGGGGTGCACTCCTCATTGACAGGTGGGGCACTCCTAATTTGCAGCGGGCACTCCTCATTGACGGGGGGGGGGGGTGTTCACTCCTCATTTACAGCATCCTTCCTCATTTACAGCGATACTCCTCATTTGCAGGGGACACTCGTAAATGGCAGGGGGGAGTCCTAATTGACAGAGCCACTCCTCATTTTTGGGGGACACCACCCATTGACAGGGGCACTCCTAATTGACACGGGGCACTCCTAATTGACAGGGTGCATCCACCTCATTGACATGGGCACTCCAAATTGACATGGGGCATTGCGAATTCACATGGGGCACTCCGAATTGACGGGAGGCACTCCTTATTGACAGTGGGCACTCCTTATTGACAGGAGGCATTCCGTATTGACAGTGGGCACTCCTTATTGACAGGGGGCACTCCTAATTGACAGGGGGCACTTCTAATTGACAAGGGGCACTCCTAATTGACAGGGGGCACTTCTAATTGACATTGGGCACTCCTCATTGACAGGGGGCACTCCCCATTGACGGGCGGCACTCTTCATTGACGGGGGCATTTCCTCATTGAATGGGTGCACTCCTCATTAACGGGGGGCACTCCTCATTTTCAGTGGTCTCTCCTCATTGACCGGGGAAACTGCTCATTGATGGGGGGCGCTCCTAATTTGCAGAGGTCACTCCTCATTGACGGGGTGCAGTCTTCATTGACAGGGAGCACTCCTCATTGAAGGGGGCACTCATCATTGACAGGGGGCACTCTTCATTGACGTGGGGCACATTTCCCATTGACGGGGGGCACTCCTCATTGACAGTGGACACTCTTCATTGATGGGGGCACTCCTAATTTGCAGTGGTAACTCCTCATTGATGGGGCGTGGGGGCACTCTTCATTGACAGGGAACACTCCTCATTGGCAGGGAGCATTCATCATTGACGGCGGGCACTCCTCATTGATGGGGGGGGGGGCACTCCTAATTTTCAGAGTTCACTCCTCATCGACGAGTGGGCTCCTCTCATTGACCGGGGGCTCTCCTCATTGACCAGGGGCAGTCCTCATTGACGGGGGGCACTCCTCATTGACGGGGGCACTCCTCATTGACGAGGGGGCACTCCTCATTGACGGGGGCATTTCATATTGAGAGGGTGACTCCTCATTGACAGGGATCACTCCTCATTGACAGGGGGCACTCCTCATTGATGGGGGATTCTCTTAATTGACAGGGGATTCTCCTCATTGACAGGGGTTACCCCTCATTGAAAAGGGGCACTCCTCATTGTCAGGGCGAATCCTCATTGTCAGGGGGCCCTTTGCAATTACACGGGGCACTCCTCATTGACTGGGGGCATTTCACGTTAACAGGAGACACTCCTCATTAACCGGTGGTACGCCTGATTGACAGAGGGCACTCCTCATTGACAGTGGTGACTCCTCATTGACAGGGGGCACTCCTCATCGACAGGGGGGACTCCTCTTTGACGGGCGGCACTCCTCATTGATGGGTGGGGCACTCCTTGTTTACAGAGTCATTCCTCATTTACAGGGTCACTCCTCATTTCCAGGGCCACTCCTCATTGACAGAAGGCACTCCTCATTGGGAGGGGGCCCTCCACATTGATGGGAGGCACTCCTAACTTCCAGTGGTCACTCTTCATTGACAGGGGGACACTCCTCATTTACAGGAGGCACTCCTCTTTGACAGGGAGCATTCGGCAAAGGGGGGGGGGGACACCTCATTGATGGGGGGCACTCCTAATTTACAGGGATCATTCCTAATTGACAGGGAGCACTCCTCATTGACAGAGGGCACTCCTCATTGACAGGGGTGTCTCCTCATTGGTAGGGGGCACTCCCAACTGACAGGGGGAAATCCTAATCGACAAAGTGTACTCCCAATTAAAAGGTGGTACTCCTAATTGACAGGGGGCACTCCTAATTGACAGGGGGCACTCCTAATTGACAGGCATAAGTCCTAATTAACAGGGGGCACACTTCATTGTCAGGGGCCCTCTGCATTTACAGGGTGACTACCCATTGACAGAGGGCACACCTCATTGACAGGGGGCACTCCTCATTGACAGAGGGCATTCCACATTGACAGGAGTAACTCCTGATTGGCAGGGGGCACTCTTCATTGACAGTCGGCACTCCTCATTGACAGGGAACACTCCTCATTGGCAGGGGCGCTCATCATTGATTGGGGGTGGCACTCGTCATTTACGGGGGGGGGGGGGGGGGGCGACTCCCAATTGACAGATTTCTCTCCTAATTGAAAGTGGACACTGCTCATTGACAGGGGACACTCCTCATTGACAGGGGGCACTCGTCATTGACAGGGGACACTCCTCATTGACAGGGGTCATTCGTCATTGACGGGGGGCACTGCTCAATGATGGGGGTACTCCTAATTTACAGCGGTCACTCCTCAATGACGGTGGGGAAGTCCTCATTTACAGGGTTACTCCTCATTGACAGGGGGCTCTCCTCATTGACAGGGGGAACTCCACATTGACAGGGGGCACTCCACATTGACAGAGGGCTGTCCTCGTTGACAGTGGGCACTCCTCATTGACAGGGAGCACTCTTCATTGACAGGGGGCAGTCCTAATTGACAGGGGGCACTCCTCATTGAGAGAGGGCACTCCGCATTGACAGCGGGAGTTCTTCATTGACAGTGGGCACTCCTCAGTGACAGGGGGCACTCTTCATTGACAGAGGGCAGTTCTAATTGACAGGGAGCACTCCTCATTGAGAGAGGGCACTCCGCATTGACAGCGGGAGTTCCTCATTGACAGAGGGCACTCCTTACTGAGAGCGGGCACTCCTCGTTGACAGGGGACACACCTCATTGACGGGGGGCACACGTCATTGACAGGGGACACTCATCATTGACAGGGGGCACTCCTCAATTACGGGGTCACGCCTCATTTCCAGGGTCACTCCTCATTGACGGGGCACTACTCATTGACAGAGGGCACTCATAGTTGATAGCGGGCACTCCTCATTGAAATGGGGCCCTCCGCATTGACAGGGGGCAAAACCCATTGACAGGTTGCACTCCTCATTGGCAGGGGGCACTCCTCATTGACAGGGGGTACTCTTCATTGACAGGGGGCACACCTCATTGACAGGGGGCACTCCTCTTTAACAGAGGGCACTTCTCATTGACATGGGGCACTCCTCATTGATGGGGAGTGGAATTCCTTATTGACGGGGGGCACTCCTCATTGACAGGGGGCACTCTCCAGAGACGGGTGGGGGGGGCACTCCGCATTGACAGGGGGCACTCCACATTGACAGGGGGCACTTCTCATTGACAGGGTGCACTCCTCATTGACAGGTGGCAGTGCACATTGACAGAGGGAACTCATAGTTGACAGCGGGCAGTCCTTATTGACAGGGGCCTTCCGCATTGACAGGGGGCAATACCCATAGGCACGGGGCACTCCTCATTGGCAGGGGACACTCCTCATTGACATGGGGAACTCCTCATTGACAGGGGGCACTCCTCACTGACACGGGGCACTCCTCATTGACAGGGGGCACTCCTCATTGACAGGGGGCACTGCTCATTGACGAGGGTGGGGGGCACTTCTCATTGACGTGGGGCACTCCTCATTGACAGGGGGTACACTTTACTGAAGTAGGGGCGCTCCTCATTGACAGGGGACACTCCTCATTCTCAGGGGTCATTCGTCATTGAAGAGGGCAATGCTCAATGATGGGGGGACTCCTAATTTACAGCGGTCACTCCTCATTGACAGGGGGAATTCCACATTGACAGGAGACGCTCCTCTTTGTCAGGGAGCACTCCTCATTGCCGTGGGCACTCTTCATTGACAGGGGGAACTGCTCATTGACCGGTAGCATTCGTCATTGACGGGGGCACTCCACATTACAGAAGGCACTCATTATTGAGAGAGGGCACTCATCATTGACAGAAGGCACTCATTATTGACAGAGGTAACTCCTCATTGTCAGGGGGCACTCCGCATTTCCTGGGGGCCCTTCTCATTGACAGGGGGCGCTCCACATTTACTGGGGTCACTCCTAATTGACAGGGGGAATTCCACATTGACAGGAGAGACTCCTCATTGACAGGGTCACTCCAAATTGACAGGGTCACTCCTAATTGAGAGGGGGCTCTTCGCATTGACAGGGGACACTCAGCATTGACTGGAGACACTCATCATTGACAGGGGACACTCCTCATTGACAGGGGGCACTTCTCATTGTCAGGGGGCACTGCTTATTGAAGGTGGGGCTGACCTCATAGACGGGGGGCACTCCTGATTGACAGGGGACATTCTTCATTGACAGGGGCACTCCTCATTGACTGGGAGCAAACCTCATTGGCAGGAATCAGTCCTCATTGACAGGGGCACTCCTCATTGACAGCGGGCACTTCTCATTGACAATGGCACTCCTCATTGACAGGGGGCACACCTCATTGGCGGTTGGGCACTCCTCATTGACGGGGGGGCACTCCTCATTGACAGGGGGCACTCTTCATGGACGGGGGGGCGCTCCTCATTGACAGGGGCACTCCTCATTGACAGGGGGCATTCGACATTGACTGCGGGGCACTCCACATTGACAGGTGGCATTCGACATTGTGGGGGGGGGCACTGCTCATTGATTGGCGGCACTCCTAATTTACAGCGGTCACTCCTCATTGATGTGCACATAGTTGATAGCGGGCACTGCTCATTGACAGGGGGTCCTCCGCATTGACGGGGGCAAAACCCATTGACAGGGGGCGCTCCTCATTGGCAGTGGGCACTCCTCATTGAGAGGGGGCACTTCTCATTGACAGGGGGCGCTCCTCATTGACAGCGGCACTTCTCATTAACAGGGGGCACTACTCATTGACAGGGGGCTCTCCTCATTGACAGGGTGCACTCCTCATTGGCGTGGGCACTCTTCATTGACAGGGGGTACTGCTCATTGAGCGGGGGCATTCGTCATTGACGGGGTCACTCCTCATTGGCAGGGGGCACCTAACACATTGGCATGGCCACTCCAATTTGTCATGGGGCATTGCGAATTCACATGGGGCTCTCCGAATAGACAGGAGGCACCCCTCATTGACAGTGGGCACTCCTTATTGACAGAGGGCACTCCTTATTGACAGTGGGCATTCCGTATGGACAGTGGGCCCTTCTAATTGACAGGTGGCGCGCCAATTGACAGGGGATACTCCAAATGAAAGAGGGCACTTGAATTCACAGGGGGCAGTCCAATTGACATGGGGGACTCTCATTGACAGGGGTCACTCCTCATTGGCAGAGGACACTCCGAATAGGCAGGGGGCACTCGTAATTGGCAGGGGGGGGGGGGAGTCCTAACTGACAGTGGGCACGACTAATTAACAGGTGGTACTCCAAATTGACAGAGGAAACTCCGAATTCACAGGAGGCACTCCTCATTGACAGCGGGCACTCTTCATTGTCAGCGGGGACTCCTCAATAATGGTGGGGCAGTCCACGTTGACAGTGGGCCACTCCTCATTGACGGAGGGGGGGGGGGCGCTCCTCATTGACAAGTGGAACTCCTCATTGACATGGTCCTCCTAATTGACAGGGGCACTCCTAATTGTCGGGGACACTCCCCATTGACAGGGGGCACTCCAAATTGAGAGCAGGCACTCCTAATTGACAGGGTGTACTCCTGATTGACATGGGCATTGCTATTTGACATGGGGCACTCCTAATTGACAGGAGGCACTCCTTATTGATAGTGGGCACTCCTTATTGACAGAACGCACTCCCTATTGACAGGGGGCACGTCTTATTGACAGGGGGCCCTCCTCATTTACCGGGGGCTCTTATCATTGAAAGGGGAAAATCCTCTTGACAGGGGTATTGCTCATTGACAGGGGGCACTCCTCATTGACGGCGGGCACTTCTCATTAACAGGGGCACTCCTCATTGACGTGGAGTGGAACTCCTTATTGACGGGGGGAACTCCTCATTGACAGGGGTCACTCCTCATTGACATGGGAAATCCTCATTGACAGGGAGCACTCATCACTGACATGGGGCACTCCTCAGTGACAGCGGGAACTCCTCATTGACAGCGGGCACTCCTCATTGACAGGGGGCACTCCTCATTGACAGGGGTATTCCTCATTGACAGGTGGCACTGCTCATTGACAGGGGGCACTCCTCATTGACAGCGGGCACTTCTCATTGACAGGGGGCACTCCATAAGACCATAAGACATAGGAGCGGAAGTAAGGCCATTCGGCCCATCGAGTCCACTCCACCATTCAATCATGGTTGATTTCAACTCCATTTACCCGCTCTCTCCCCATAGCCCTTAATTCCTCGAGAAATCAAGAATTTATCAATTTCTGTCTTGAAGACGCTCAACGTCTCGGCCTCCACAGCCCTCTGTGGCAATGAATTCCACAGACCCACCACTCTCTGGCTGAAGAAATTTCTCCTCATCTCTGTTCTAAAGTGACTCCCTTTTATTCTAAGGCTGTGCCCCCGCGTCCTAGTCTCCCCTGTTAATGGAAACAACTTCCCTACGTCCATCCTATCTAAGCCGTTCATTATCTTGTAAGTTTCTATCAGATCTCCCCTCAACCTCCTAAACTCCAATGAATATAATCCCACGATCCTCAGACGTTCATCGTATGTCAGGCCTACCATTCCTGGGATCATCCGTGTGAATCTCCGCTGGACCCGCTCCAGTGCCAGTATGTCCTTCCTGAGGTGTGGGGCCCAAAATTGCTCACAGTACTCCAAATGGGGCCTAACCAGTGCTTTATAAAGCCTCAGAAGTACATCCCTGCTTTTGTATTCCAAGCCTCATTGACGGGGGGGAGGGTGCACTCCTTATTGACCGCGGGCACTTCCCATTGACAGTGGGCACTCCTCATTGACAGGGGTTACTCCTCATTGACAGGGGGCACTCCTCATTGACGGGGGTGGGGGTCACTTCTCATTGACGGAGGGCACTCCTCATTGACAGGGGTCATTCGTCATTGACGTGGGGCACTGCTCAATGATGCGGGGTACTCCTAATTTACAGCGGTCACTCCTCAATGACGGTGGGGCACTCCTCATTTACAGGGTTGCTCCTCATTGACAGGGGGCTCTCCTCATTAAGAATGGGAACTCCGCATTGACAGCGGGAGTTCCTCATTGACAGTGGGCACTCTTCATTGACAGGGGGCACTCTTCATTGACAGGGGGCAGTCCTAATTGACAGGGGGCACTCCTCATTGAGAGAGGGCACTCCGCATTGACAGCGGGAGTTCCTCATCGACAGAGGGCACTCCTTACTGAGAGCGGGCACTCTTCGTTGACAGGGGACACACCTCATTGACGGGGGTCACACGTCATTGACAGGGGACACTCATCATTGACAGGGGGCACTCCTCATTTAGGGGGTCACGCCTCATTTCCAGGGTCACTCCTCATTGACGGGGCACTACTCATTGACAGAGGGCACTCATAGTTGATAGCGGGCACACCTCATTGAAATGGGGCCCTCCGCATTGACAGGGGGCAAAACCCATTGACAGGTTGCACTCCTCATTGACAGGGGGCACTCCTCATTGATAGGGGGTACTCTTCATTGAAAGGGGGCACACCTCATTGACTGGGGGCACTCCTCTTTAACAGAGGGCACTTCTCATTGACATGGGGCACTCCTCATTGATGGGGAGTGGAACTCCTTATTGACGGGGGGCACTCCTCATTGACAGGGGGCACTCTCCAGAGACGGTTGGGTGGCACTCCGCATTGACAGGGGGCACTCCACATTGACAGGGGGCACTTCTCATTGACAGGGTGCACTCCTCATTGACAGGTGGCAGTGCACATTGACAGAGGGAACTCATAGTTGACAGCGGGCAGTCCTTATTGACAGTGGCCTTCCGCATTGACAGGGGGCAATACCCATAGGCACAGGGCACTCCTCATTGACAGGGGACACTCCTCATTGACATGGGTAACTCCTCATTGACAGGGGGCACTCCTCACTGACACGGGACACTCCTCATTGACAGGGGGCACTCCTCATTGACAGGGGGCACTCCTCATTGACGGGGGTGGGGGGCACTTCTCATTGACGTGGGGCACTCCTCATTGACAGGGGGTACACTTTATAGAAGTAGGGGCGCTCCTCATTGACAGGGGACACTCCTCATTCTCAGGGGTCATTCGTCACTGAAGAGGGCAATGCTCAATGATGGGGGGACTCCTAATTTACAGCGGTCACTCCTCATTGACAGGGGGAATTCCACATTGACAGGAGACGCTCCTCTTTGACAGGGAGCACTCCTCATTGCCGTGGGCACTCTTCATTGACAGGGGGCACTGCTCATTGACCGGTGGCATTCGTCATTGACGGGGGCACTCCTCATTACAGAAGGCACTCATTATTGAGAGAGGGCACTCATCATTGACAGAAGGCACTCATTATTGACAGAGGTAACTCCTCATTGTCAGGGGGCACTCCGCATTTCCTGGGGGCCCTTCTCATTGACAGGGGGCACTCCACATTTACTGGGGTCACTCCTAATTGACAGGGGGAATTCCACATTGACAGGAGAGACTCCTCATTGACAGGGTCACTCCAAATTGACAGGGTCACTCCTAATTGAGAGGGGGCTCTTCGCATTGATAGGGAACACTCAGCATTGACTGGAGACACTCATCATTGACAGGGGACACTCCTCATTGACAGGGGGCACTTCGCATTGTCAGGGGGCACTGCTTATTGAAGGTGGGGCAGACCTCATAGACGGGGGGGGCACTCCTGATTGACAGGGGACAATCTTCATTGACAGGGGCACTCCTCATTGACAGGGGCACTCCTCATTGACAGCGGGCACTTCTCATTGACAATGGCAATCCTCATTGTCGGGGGCACACCTCATTGGCGGTTGGGCACTCCTCATTGACGGGGGGCACTCTTCATGGACGGGGGGGCGCTCCTCATTGACAGGGGCACTCCTCATTGACAGGGGGCATTCGACATTGACTGCGGGGCACTCCACATTGACAGGTGGCATTCGACATTGTGGGGGGGGGCACTGCTCATTGATTGGCGGCACTCCTAATTTACAACGGTCACTCCTCATTGATGTGCACATAGTTGATAGCGGGCACTGCTCATTGACAGGGGGTCCTCCGCATTGACGGGTGCAAAACCCATTGACAGGGGGCACTCCTCATTGGCAGTGGGCACTCCTGATTGAGAGGGGGCACTTCTCATTGACAGGGGGCGCTCCTCATTGACAGCGGCACTTCTCATTAACAGGGGGCACTACTCATTGACAGGGGTCTCTCCTCATTGACAGGGTGCACTCCTCATTGGCGTGGGCACTCTTCATTGACAGGGGGTACTGCTCATTGAGCGGGGGCATTCGTCATTGACGGGGTCACTCCTCATTGGCAGGGGGCACCTAACACATTGGCATGGCCACTCCAATTTGTCATGGGGCATTGCGATTTCACATAGGGTACTCCGAATAGACAGGAGGCACTCCTCATTGACAGTGGGCACTCCTTATTGACAGAGGGCATTCTGTATGGACAGTGGGCCCTTCAAATTGACAGGTGGCACGACAATTGACAGGGGATACTCCAATTGAAAGAGGGCACTTGAATTGACAGGGGACACCCCTCATTGACAGGGGGCACTTCTCATTGTCAGGGGGCACTGCTTATTGAAGGTGGGGCAGACCTCATAGACGGGGGGGGGGGCACTCCTGATTGACAGGGGACAATCTTCATTGACAGGGGCACTCCTCATTGACTGGGAGCAAACCTCATTGGCAGGAATCACTCCTCATTGACAGGGGCACTCCTCATTGACAGCGGGCACTTCTCATTGACAATGGCAATCCTCATTGTCGGGAGCACACCTCATTGGCGGTTGGGCACTCCTCATTGACGGGGGGCACTCTTCATGGACGGGGGGCGCTCCTCATTGACAGGGGCACTCCTCATTGACAGGGGGCATTCGACATTGACTGCGGGGCACTCCACATTGACAGGTGGCATTCGACATTGTGGGGGGGGGCACTGCTCATTGATTGGCGGCACTCCTAATTTACAGCGGTCACTCCTCATTGATGTGCACATAGTTGATAGCGGGCACTGCTCATTGACAGGGGTTCCTCCGCATTGACGGGGGCAAAACACATTGACAGGGGGCACTCCTCATTGGCAGTGGGCACTCCTGATTGAGAGGGGGCACTTCTCATTGACAGGGGGCGCTCCTCATTGACAGCGGCACTTCTCATTAACAGGGGGCACTACTCATTGACAGGGGTCTCTCCTCATTGACAGGGTGCACTCCTCATTGGCGTGGGCACTCTTCATTGACAGGGGGTACTGCTCATTGAGCGGGGGCATTCGTCATTGACGGGGTCACTCCTCATTGGCAGGGGGCACCTAACACATTGGCATGGCCACTCCAATTTGTCATGGGGCATTGCGAATTCACATAGGGTACTCCGAATAGACAGGAGGCACTCCTCATTGACAGTGGGCACTCCTTATTGACAGAGGGCACTCCTTATTGACAATGGGCATTCTGTATGGACAGTGGGCCCTTCTAATTGACAGGTGGCACGACAATTGACAGGGGATACTCCAATTGAAAGAGGGCACTTGAATTGACAGGGGACACTCCTCATTGACAGGGGGCACTTCTCATTGTCAGGGGGCACTGCTTATTGAAGGTGGGGCAGACCTCATAGACGTGGGGGGGGCACTCCTGATTGACAGGGGACAATCTTCATTGACAGGGGCACTCCTCATTGACTGGGAGCAAACCTCATTGGCAGGAATCACTCCTCATTGACAGGGGCACTCCCCATTGACAGCGAGCACTTCTCATTGACAATGGCAATCCTCATTGTCGGGGGCACACCTCATTGGCGGTTGGGCACTCCTCATTGACGGGGGGCACTCTTCATGGACGGGGGGGCGCTCCTCATTGACAGGGGCACTCCTCATTGACAGGGGGCATTCGACATTGACTGCGGGGCACTCCACATTGACAGGTGGCATTCGACATTGTGGGGGGGGGGCACTGCTCATTGATTGGCGGCACTCCTAATTTACAGCGGTCACTCCTCATTGATGTGCACATAGTTGATAGCGGGCACTGCTCATTGACAGGGGGTCCTCCGCATTGACGGGGGCAAAACCCATTGACAGGGGGCACTCCTCATTGGCAGTGGGCACTCCTGATTGAGAGGGGGCACTTCTCATTGACAGGGGGCGCTCCTCATTGACAGCGGCACTTCTCATTAACAGGGGGCACTACTCATTGACAGGGGGCTCTCCTCATTGACAGGGTGCACTCCTCATTGGCGTGGGCACTCTTCATTGACAGGGGGTACTGCTCATTGAGCGGGGGCATTCGTCATTGACGGGGTCACTCCTCATTGGCAGGGGGCACCTAACACATTGGCATGGCCACTCCAATTTGTCATGGGGCATTGCGAATTCACATAGGGTACTCCGAATAGACAGGAGGCACTCCTCATTGACAGTGGGCACTCCTTATTGACAGAGGGCACTCCTTATTGACAGTGGGCATTCTGTATGGACAGTGGGCCCTTCTAATTGACAGGTGGCACGACAATTGACAGGGGATACTCCAATTGAAAGAGGGCACTTGAATTGACAGGGGGCACTCCAATTGACATGGGGGACTCTCATTGACAGGGGGCACTCCTCATTGGCAGAGGACACTCCGAATAGGCAGGGGGCACTCGTAATTGGCAGCGGGGGAGTCCTAACTGACAGTGGGCACGTCTAATTAACAGGGGGTACTCCAAATTGACAGAGGAAACTCCGAATTCACAGGGGGCACTCCTCATTGACAGCGGGCACTCTTCATTGTCAGCGGGGACTCCTCAATAATGGTGGGGCAGTCCACGTTGACAGTGGGCCACTCCTCATTGACGGAGGGGGGGGGGCGTTCCTCATTGACAAGTGGAACTCCTCATTGACATGGGCCTCCTAATTGACAGGGGCACTCCTAATTGTCGGGGGACACTACCCATTGACAGGGGGCACTCCTAATTGAGAGCAGGCACTCCTAATTGACAGGGTGTACTCCTGATTGACATGGGCATTGCTATTTGACATGGGGCACTCCTAATTGACAGGAGGCACTCCTTATTGATAGTGGGCACTCCTTATTGACAGAACGCACTCCCTATTGACAGGGGGCACGTCTTATTGACAGGGGGCACTCCTCATTTACCGGGGGCTCTTATCATTGAAAGGGGAAAATCCTTTTGACAGGGGTATTGCTCATTGACAGGGGGCACTCCTCATTGACGGCGGGCACTTCTCATTAACAGGGGCACTCCTCATTGACGTGGAGTGGAACTCCTTATTGACGGGGAGGAACTCCTCATTGACAGGGGTCACTCCTCATTGACATGGGAAATCCTCATTGACAGGGAGCACTCCTCACTGACATGGGGCACTCCTCAGTGACAGCGGGAACTCCTCATTGACAGGGGGCACTCCTCATTGACAGGGGGCACTCCTCATTGACAGGGGTATTCCTCATTGACAGGTGGCACTGCTCATTGACAGGGGGCACTCCTCATTGACAGCGGGCACTTCTCATTGACAGGGGGCAGTCCACATTGACGGGGGGGGGGGTGCCCTCCTTATTGACCGCGGGCACTTCCCATTGACAGTGGGCACTCCTCATTGACAGGGGTTACTCCTCATTGACAGGGGGCACTCCTCATTGACGGGGGTGGGGGTCACTTCTTATTGACGGAGGGCACTCCTCATTGACAGGTGGTACACTTTATAGAAGGGGGGGCGCTCCTCATTGACAGGGGACACTCCTCATTGACAGGGGTCATTCGTCATTGACGGGGGGCACTGCTCAATGATGGGGGGTACTCCTAATTTACAGCGGTCACTCCTCAATGACGGTGGGGCACTCCTCATTTACAGGGTTACTCCTCATTGACAGGGGGCTCTCCTCATTGACAGGGGGCACTCCACATTGACAGGGGGCACTCCTCATTGACAGAGGGCACTCCTCGTTGACAGTGGGCACTCCTCATTGACAGGGGGCACTCTTCATTGACAGGGGGCAGTCCTAATTGACAGGGGGCACTCCTCATTGAGAGAGGGCACTCCGCATTGACAGCGGGAGTTCCTCATTGACAGCGGGCACTCCTTCCTGAGAGCGGGCACTCCTCCTTGACAGGGGACACACCTCATTGACGAGGGGCACACGTCATTGACAGGGGACACTCATCATTGACAGGGGGCACTCCTCATTTACGGGGTCACGCCTCATTTCCAGGGTCACTCCTCATTGGCGGGGCACTACTCATTGACAGAGGGCACTCATAGTTGATAGCGGGCACTCCTCATTGAAATGGGGCCCTCCGCATTGACAGGGGGCAAAAACCATTGACAGGTTGCACTCCTAATTGACAGGGGGCACTCCTCATTGATAGGGGGTACTCTTCATTGACAGGGGGCACACCTCATTGACAGGGGGCACTCCTCTTTAACAGAGGGCACTTCTCATTGACATGGGGCACTCCTCATTGATGGGGAGTGGACCTCCTTATTGACGGGGGGAACTCCTCATTGACAGGGGGCACTCTCCAGAGACGGTTGGGGGGCACTCCGCATTGACAGGGGGCACTCCACATTGACAGGGGCACTTCTCATTGACAGGGTGCACTCCTCATTGACAGGTGGCAGTGCACATTGACAGAGGGAACTCATAGTTGACAGCGGGCAGTCCTTATTGACAGGGGCCTTCCGCATTGACAGGGGGCAATACCCAGAGGCACGGGGCACTCCTCATTGACAGGGGACACTCCTCATTGACATGGGTAACTCCTCATTGACAGGGGGCACTTCTCACTGACACGGGGCACTCCTCATTGACAGGGGGCACTCCTCATTGACAGGGGGCACTGCTCATTGACGGGGGTGGGGGGCACTTCTCATTGACGTGGGGCACTGCTCATTGACAGGGGGTACACTTTATAGAAGTAGGGGCGCTCCTCATTGACAGGGGACACTCCTCATTCTCATGGGTCATTCGTCACTGAAGAGGGCAATGCTCAATGATGGGGGGAGTCCTAATTTACAGCGGTCACTCCTCATTGACAGGGGGAATTCCACATTGACAGGAGACGCTCCTCTTTGACAGGGAGCACTCCTCATTGCCTTGGGCACTCTTCATTGACAGGGGGCACTGCTCATTGACCGGTGGCATTCGTCATTGACGGGGGCACTCCTCATTACAGAAGGCACTCATTATTGAGAGAGGGCACTCATCATTGACAGAAGGCACTCATTATTGGCAGAGGTAACTCCTCATTGTCAGGGGGCACTCCGCATTTCCTGGGGGCCCTTCTCATTGACAGGGGGCACTCCACATTTACTGGGGTCACTCCTAATTGACAGGGGGAATTCCACATTGACAGGAGAGACTCCTCATTGACCGGGTCACTCCAAATTGACAGGGTCACTCCTAATTGAGAGGGGGCTCTTCGCATTGACAGGGGACACTCAGCATTGACTGGAGACACTCGTCATTGACAGGGGACACTCCTCATTGACAGGGGGCACTTCTCATTGTCAGGGGGCACTGCTTATTGAAGGTGGGGCAGACCTCATAGACGGGGGGGGGGCACTCCTGATTGACAGGGGACATTCTTCATTGACAGGGGCACTCCTCATTGACTGGGAGCAAACCACATTGGCAGGAATCACTCCTCATTGACAGGGGCACTCCTCATTGACAGCGGGCACTTCTCATTGACAATGGCACTCCTCATTGACAGGGGGCACACCTCATTGGCGGTTGGGCACTCCTCATTGACGGGGGGGCACTCCTCATTGACAGGGGGCACTCTTCATGGACGGGGGGGCGCTCCTCATTGACAGGGGCACTCCTCATTGACAGGGGGCATTCGACATTGACTGCGGGGCACTCCACATTGACAGGTGGCATTCGACATTGTGGGGGGCGGGGCACTGCTCATTGATTGGCGGCACTCCTAATTTACAGCGGTCACTCCTCATTGATGTGCACATAGTTGATAGCGGGCACTGCTCATTGACAGGGGGTCCACCGCATTGCCGGGGCAAAACCCATTGACAGGGGGCACTCCTCATTGGCAGTGGGCACTCCTCATTGAGAGGGGGCACTTCTCATTGACAGGGGGCGCTCCTCATTGACAGCGGCACTTCTCATTAACAGGGGGCACTACTCATTGACAGGGGGCTCTCCTCATTGACAGGGTGCACTCCTCATTGGCGTGGGCACTCTTCATTGACAGGGGGTACTGCTCATTGAGCGGGGGCATTCATCATTGACGGGGTCACTCCTCATTGGCAGGGGGCACCTAACACATTGGCATGGCCACTCCAAATTGTCATGGGGCATTGCGAATTCACATAGGGCACTCCGAATAGACAGGAGGCACTCCTCATTGACAGTGGGCACTCCTTATTGACAGAGGGCACTCCTTATTGACAGTGGGCATTCCGTATGGACAGTGGGCCCTTCTAATTGACAGGTGGCACGCCAATTGACAGGGGATACTCCAATTGAAAGAGGGCACTTGAATTGACAGGGGGCACTCCAATTGACATGGGGGACTCTCATTGACAGGGGGCACTCCTCATTGGCAGAGGACACTCCGAATAGGCAGGGGGCACTCGTAATTGGCAGGGGGGGGAGTCCTAACTGACAGTGCGCACGACTAATTAACAGGGGGTACTCCAAATTGACAGAGGAAACTCCCAATTCACAGGGGGCAGCCCTCATTGACAGCGGGCACTCTTCATTAGAACATAGAACATAGAACATTACAGCGCAGAACAGGCCCTTCGGCCCACGATGTTGCACCGACCAGTTAAAAAAAAAACTGTGACCCTCCAACCTAAACCAATTTCTTTTCGTCCATGAACCTATCTACGGATCTCTTAAACGCCCCCAAACTAGGCGCATTTACTACTGATGCTGGCAGGGCATTCCAATCCCTCACCACCCTCTGGGTAAAGAACCTACCCCTGACATCGGTTCTATAACTACCCCCCCTCAATTTAAAGCCATGCCCCCTCGTGCTGGATTTCTCCATCAGAGGAAAAAGGCTATCACTATCCACCCTATCTAAACCTCTAATCATCTTATATGTTTCAATAAGATCCCCTCTTAGCCGCCGCCTTTCCAGCGAAAACAATCCCAAATCCCTCAGCCTCTCCTCATAGGATCTCCCCTCCATACCAGGCAACATCCTGGTAAACCTCCTCTGCACCCTCTCCAAAGCCTCCACATCCTTCCTGTAATGTGGGGACCAGAACTGCACACAGTACTCCAAGTGCGGCCGCACCAGAGTTGTGTACAGTTGCAACATAACGCTACGACTCCTAAATTCAATCCCCCTACCAATAAACGCCAAGACACCATATGCCTTCTTAACAACCTTATCTACTTGATTCCCAACTTTCAGGGATCTATGCACACATACACCTAGATCCCTCTGCTCCTCCACACTATTCAAAGTCCTCCCGTTAGCCCTATACTCAACACATCTGTTATTCCGACCAAAGTGAATTACCTCACACTTCTCCGCATTGTCAGCGAGGACTTCTCAATAATGGTGGGGCAGTCCACGTTGACAGTGGGCCACTCCTCATTGACGGAGGGGGGGGGGGGGCGCTCCTCATTGACAAGTGGAACTCCTCATTGACATGGGCCTCCTAATTGACAGGGGCACTCCTAATTGTCGGGGGACACTACCCATTGACAGGGGGCATTCCTAATTGAGAGCAGGCACTACTAATTGACAGGGTGTACTCCTGATTGACATGGGCATTGCAATTTGACAGGGGGCACTCCTAATTGACAGGAGGCACTCCTTATTGATAGTGGGCACTCCTTATTGACAGAACGCACTCCCTATTGACAGGGGGCACGTCTTATTGACAGGGGGCACTCCTCATTTACCGGGGGCTCTTATCATTGAAAGGGGAAAATCCTCTTGACAGGGGTATTGCTCATTGACAGGGGGCACTCCTAATTGACGGGGCACTCCAATTGACAGGGTGCACTCCAATTCACAGGGAGCACTCCAACTGACAGGGGGGACTCCTCATTGACAGGGCGCACTCCTCATTGACAGGAGGCACTCCTCATTGACAGGGGCGCCCCTCATTGACAGGAGGCAGTCCTCATTGAAACAGGGTACTCTTAATTGACAGGGGAAATCCTAATTGACAGGGGAACTCCTAATTGACAGGGGGCAGTCCTAATTGACGGGGCCACTCCTCATTGACAGGGTGCACTCCTCATTGACAGGGGGCACTCCTCAGGCTGGCGGGCTGTCCTCTTTGACAATTGACATGGGGCATTCCAATTGACATGGGGGACGCCTAATTGACAGCGGGTACTCCTCATTGGCAGCGGGAACTCCTAATTAAGGGGGAACTACTAATTGCCAGAGGACACTGCTAATTGAGAAGGGGTACTCCAACCATGACAGGAGGCACACCAAATTGATAGGGGCACTCCAAATTGACGGGGGGTACTTCGAATTGGCAGGGTCACTCCGAATTGGCAGGGGGCACTCGAAAATGACAGGTGGATCTCCTAAATGACAGGGGGCACTCCTCATTGACAGGTGACACTCCTCATTGACAGAGGGCACTCCTCATTGACAGGGAGCACTCCTCATTGACAGGGGGCACTCCTCAGTGACAGGGGGAACTCCTCATTGACAGGGGGCACTCCTCATTGATAGGGATCACTCCTGAGTGACAGGGAGCACTCCTCATTGACAGGGGGCACTCATCATTGACGGGGGGGGGGCGGCAGTCCTCATTGACCGAGGGCACTCGTAATTTACAGGGATCACTCCAAATTGGCAGAGGGCACTCCTCATTGTCAGTGGGCACTCCTCGTTGACACAGGGCACTCCTCATTGATGGAGGGCACTCCCCATTGATGTTGGGCACTCCAAATGTACAGAGGGGTTACTCCTCATTGACAGGGGGAGCACTCCTCATTGACAGGTCCAACCCTCATTGACAGGGTCACTTATTGAAAGAGGGCACTCCTCATTGTCGGGGTGCACTCCGCATTGACAGGTGGGGCACTCCTAATTTGCAGCGGGCACTCCTCATTGACGGGGGGGGGGCGGTGTTCACTCCTCATTTACAGCATCCTTCCTCATTTACAGCGTCACTCCTCATTTGCAGAGGGCACTCGTAAATGGCAGGGGGGAGTCCTAATTGACAGGGCCACTCCTCATTTTTGGGGGACACCACCCATTGACAGGGGCACTCCTAATTGACACGGGGCACTCCTAATTGACAGGGTGCATCCACCTCATTGACATGGGCACTCCAAATTGACATGGGGCATTGCGAATTCACATGGGGCACTCCGAATTGACGGGAGGCACTCCTTATTGACAGTGGGCACTCCTTATTGACAGGAGGCATTCCGTATTGACAGTGGGCACTCCTTATTGACAGGGGGCACTCCTAATTGACAGGGGGCACTTCTAATTGACAAGGGGCACTTCTAATTGACAGGGGGCACTTCTAATTGACATTGGGCACTCCTCATTGACAGGGGGCACTCCCCATTGACGGGCGGCACTCTTCATTGACGGGGGCATTTCCTCATTGAATGGGTGCACTCCTCATTAACGGGCGGCACTCCTCATTAATGGGGGGCACTCCTCATTTTCAGTGGTCTCTCCTCATTGACCGGGGAAACTGCTCATTGATGGGGGGCGCTCCTAATTTGCAGAGGTCACTCCTCATTGACGGGGTGCAGTCTTCATTGACAGGGAGCACTCCTCATTGAAGGGGGCACTCATCATTGACAGGGGGCACTCTTCATTGACGTGGGGCACATTTCCCATTGACGGGGGGCACTCCTCATTGACAGTGGACACTCCTCATTGATGGGGGCACTCCTAATTTGCAGTGGTCACTCCTCATTGATGGGGCGTGGGGGCACTCTTCATTGACAGGGAACACTCCTCATTGACAGGGAGCATTCATCATTGACGGCGGGCACTCCTCATTGATGGGGGGGGGCACTCCTAATTTTCAGAGTTCACTCCTCATCGAAGAGTGGGCTCTCCTCATTGACCGGGGGCTCTCCTCATTGACCAGGGGCAGTCCTCATTGACGGGGGGCACTCCTCATTGACGGGGGCACTCCTCATTGACGAGGGGGCACTCCTCATTGACGGGGGCATTTCACATTGAGAGGGGTGACTCCTCATTGACAGGGATGACTCCTCATTGACAGGGGGCACTCCTCATTGATGGGGGATTCTCTTCATTGACAGGGGATTCTCCTCATTGACAGGGGTTACCCCTCATTGAAAAGGGGCACTCCTCATTGTCAGGGGGAATCCTCATTGTCAGGGGGCCCTTTGCAATTACACGGGGCACTCCTCATTGACAGGGGGCATTTCACATTAACAGGAGACACTCCTCATTGACCGGTGGCACGCCTGATTGACAGAGGGCACTCCTCATTGACAGTGGTGACTCGTCATTGACAGGGGGCACTCCTCATCGACAGGGGGGACTCCTCCTTGACGGGCGGCACTCCTCATTGATGGGTGGGGCACTCCTCGTTTACAGGGTCATTCCTCATTTCCAGGGTCACTCCTCATTTCCAGGGCCACTCCTCATTGACAGAAGGCACTCCTCATTGGGAGGGGACCCTCCACATTGATGGGAGGCACTCCTAACTTCCAGTGGTCACTCTTCATTGATAGGGGGACACTCCTCATTTACAGGAGGCACTCCTCTTTGACAGGGAGCATTCGGCAAAGGGGGGGGGGCACATCTCATTGATGGGGAGCACTCCTAATTTACAGGGATCATTCCTAATTGACAGGGAGCACTCCTCATTGACAGAGGGCACTCCTCATTGACAGGGGTGTCTCCTCATTGGTAGGGGGCACTCCAAATTGACAGGGGGCACTCCCAACTGACAGGGGGAAATCCTAATCGGCAAAGTGTACTCCCAATTGAAAGGTGGTACTCCTAATTGACACGGGGCACTCCGAATTGACAGGGGGCACTCCTAATTGACAGGCATGAGTCCTAATTAACAGGGGGCACACTTCATTGGCAGGGACCCTCTGCATTTACAGGGTGACTACTCATTGACAGAGGGCACACCTCATTGACAGGGGGCACTCCTCATTGACAGAGGGCATTCCACATTGACAGGAGATACTCCTGATTGGCAGGGGGCACTCATCATTGACAGTGGGCACTCCTCCTTGACAGGGAACACTCCTCATTGGCAGGGGCGCTCATCATTGATTGGGGGTGGCACTCGTCATTTACGGGGGGGGGGGGGGGGGGGCGACTCCCAATTGACAGATTCCTCTCCTCATTGAAAGTGGACACTGCTCATTGACAGGGGACACTCCTCATTGACAGTGGGCACTCCTCATTGGCAGGCGGCACCCAACATTGATGGGGGGTGGTGGGCACTTGTCATTGACGGGGGGGAGCGGGGGCACTCCAAATTGACAGACGTCTCTCCTAAATGACAGGGGACATTGTCATTGACAGGGCGCACTCCTCATTGACAGGGAGCACTCCTCATTGACAGGGAGCACTCGTCATTGACAGGGGGCACTCGTCATTGACGTGGGGGGGATTTCCTCATTGACAGAGGGCACTCCTAATTTACAGGGATCACTCCTAATTGGCAGAGAACACTCCTCATTGACAGGGCTCACTCCTCATTGACGGGGGGCACTCCTCATTGACGGGGGGGGCACTCCTCGTTGACACGTTCACTCCACATTGACAGGCGTCACTCCTCATTGACGGGGCATTCGACGTTGACGGGGGGCACTTCTCGTTGACGGGAGGACACTCCTCGTTGACGGGGGGCACTCCTCATTTACGGGGGCATTCCTCATTTTCAGGGGTCTCTTCTCATTGACAGAGGGCACACCTCATTGACGGGGCACTCCTCATTGACGGGGGCATTCCTCATTGAGGGGGGCATTCCACATTGTTGGGGGCATCCCTCATTGTCGGGGTGCATTCCTCATTGACGGGGGCATTACTCATTGACAGGGGTCACTTTTTGTCAGGGGGCTCTCTTCGTTGTCGGGCGCCATCCGCATTTTCATGGGGCACTCCTCATTGACAGGGGGCACTCCTCATTGATGGGGGCACTCCTTATTGTCAGGGGGCACTCTTCATTGATGGGGGACGGCACTCCTATTGACAGGAGGCACTCCTCATTGATAGGGGGCATTCGTCAAAGGGGGGGGGGGCGCACTCAACATTGATGGGGGGGCACTACTAATTTACAGTGATCACTCCAAATTGACAGGGGGCATCCCTCATTGAAAGAGGGAACTCTTCATTGACAGAGGGCACTCCTCATTGACACGGGTGTCTCCTCATTGGAAGCGGGCACTCCAAATTGACAGGGGGCACTCCCAACTGACAGTGGGAGATCCTAATCGACAAAGAGCGCTCCCAATTGAAAGGTGGTACACCTAATTGACAGGGGGCACTCCTAATTGACAGGGATAAGGCCTAATTGACAGGGGGTACACTTCATTGTCTGGGGCTCTCTGCATTTACAGGGTGACTACTCATTGACAGAGGGCACTACTCATTGACAGGGGTGACTCCTCATTGACAGGAGGCACCCCTCATTGACAGGGGGCATTCCACATTGACAGGGATCACTCCTCATTGACAGGGGACAATCTTGATTGACGGGGCAGGCAATCCCTATTTACAGGGGTCACTCCTCAGTGACAGGGTTCACTCCTAATTGACAGGGGGCACTCCTCATTGACAGGGGGCACTGCTCATTGACTGGGGATATTCCTCATTGGCATGGGGCGCTCATCATTGATGGGTGGGGCACTGGTCATTCACGGGTGGCTCTACCAATTGACAGAGGTCTCTCCTAATTGACAGTGGACACTGCGCATTGACAGGGGGCACTCCTCATTGGCAGGGGCGCTCATCATTGATTGGGGGTGGCACTCGTCATTTACGGGGGGGGGGGGCGACTCCCAATTGACAGATTTCTCTCCTAATTGAAAGTGGACACTCCTCATTGACAGGCGGCACCCAACATTGATGGGGGTGGGGGGGGGGGGGTGGGCACTTGTCATTGACGGGGGGGAGAGGGGGCACTCCAAATTGACAGACGTCTCTCCTAATTGACAGGGGACATTGCTCATTGACAGGAGCACTCCTCATTGACAGGGAGCACTCCTCATTGACAGGGAGCACTCGTCATTGACAGGGGGCACTCGTCATTGACGTGGGGGGGGCACTCCTCATTGACAGAGGGCACTCCTAATTTACAGGGATCACTCCTAATTGGCAGAGAACACTCCTCATTGACAGGGCTCACTCCTCATTGACGGGGGGCACTCCTCATTGACGGGGGGGGCACTCCTCGTTGACAGGTTCACTCCACATTGACAGGCGTCACTCCTCATTGACGGGGCATTCGACGTTGACGGCGGCACTTCTCGCTGACGGGGGGACACTCCTCGTTGACGGGGACACTCCTCATTTGCGGGGGAATTCCTCATTTTCAGGGGTCTCTTCTCATTGACAGAGGGCACACCTCATTGACGGGGCTCTCCTCATTGACGGGGGCATTCCTCATTGAGGGGGCATTCCTCATTGTTGGGGGCATCCCTCATTGTCGGGGTGCATTCCTCATTGACGGGGGCATTACTCATTGATGGGTGGCACTCCTCCTTGACAGAGGGGACTCCTCATTGACAGAGGGCACTCCTCATTGACAGTGGACACTGCGCATTGACAGGGGGCACTCCTCATTGACGGGGGTACTCCTCATTGACAGGGTGTCATCCTCATTGACAGGTAGCAATCCTCATTGACAGGGGGCACTCCTCATAGACGGGGGGCGAGGTCACTCCTCATTTACAGCATCACTCCTCATTTACAGCATCATTCCTCATTTACAGGGTCACTCCTCATTTACAGGGTGACTCCTCATTGACAGGAGGCACTCTTCATATACAGCGGACATGCCACATTGACAGGGAACACTGCTAATTGGCAGAGGGCACTCCTCACTGACAGGGAGCTCTCATCATTGACAGTGGGCACTCCTCCTTGACAGTGGGCACTCCTCATTGACAGAGGGCACTCCTCATTGACAGGGATCACTCCTCTTTGACAGGGGGCACTCCTCATTGACAGGGGGAACTCCTCATTTACAGGGGGCACTCCTCATTGACAGGAGGCATTCCGTATTGACAGTGGGCACTCCTTATTGACAGGGGGCACTCCTAATTGACAGGGGGCACTTCTAATTGACAAGGGGCACTTCTAATTGACAGGGGGCACTTCTAATTGACATTGGGCACTCCTCATTGACAGGGGGCACTCCCCATTGACGGGCGGCACTCTTCATTGACGGGGGCATTTCCTCATTGAATGGGTGCACTCCTCATTAACGGGCGGCACTCCTCATTAATGGGGGGCACTCCTCATTTTCAGTGGTCTCTCCTCATTGACCGGGGAAACTGCTCATTGATGGGGGGCGCTCCTAATTTGCAGAGGTCACTCCTCATTGACGGGGTGCAGTCTTCATTGACAGGGAGCACTCCTCATTGAAGGGGGCACTCATCATTGACAGGGGGCACTCTTCATTGACGTGGGGCACATTTCCCATTGACGGGGGGCACTCCTCATTGACAGTGGACACTCCTCATTGATGGGGGCACTCCTAATTTGCAGTGGTCACTCCTCATTGATGGGACGTGGGGGCACTCTTCATTGACAGGGAACACTCCTCATTGACAGGGAGCATTCATCATTGACGGCGGGCACTCCTCATTGATGGGGGGGGGGCAGTCCTAATTTTCAGAGTTCACTCCTCATCGAAGAGTGGGCTCTCCTCATTGACCGGGGGCTCTCCTCATTGACCAGGGGCAGTCCTCATTGACGGGGGGCACTCCTCATTGACGGGGGCACTCCTCATTGACGAGGGGGCACTCCTCATTGACGGGGGCTTTTCACATTGAGAGGGGTGACTCCTCATTGACAGGGATGACTCCTCATTGACAGGGGGCACTCCTCATTGATGGGGGATTCTCTTCATTGACAGGGGATTCTCCTCATTGACAGGGGTTACCCCTCATTGAAAAGGGGCACTCCTCATTGTCAGGGGGAATCCTCATTGTCAGGGGGCCCTTTGCAATTACACGGGGCACTCCTCATTGACAGGGGGCATTTCACATTAACAGGAGACACTCCTCATTGACCGGTGGCACGCCTGATTGACAGAGGGCACTCCTCATTGATAGTGGTGACTCGTCATTGACAGGGGGCACTCCTCATCGACAGGGGGGACTCCTCCTTGACGGGCGGCACTCCTCATTGATGGGTGGGGCACTCCTCGTTTACAGGGTCATTCCTCATTTCCAGGGTCACTCCTCATTTCCAGGGCCACTCCTCATTGACAGAAGGCACTCCTCATTGGGAGGGGGCCCTCCACATTGATGGGAGGCACTCCTAACTTCCAGTGGTCACTCTTCATTGATAGGGGGACACTCCTCATTTACAGGAGGCACTCCTCTTTGACAGGGAGCATTCGGCAAAGGGGGGGGGGGGGCACACCTCATTGATGGGGAGCACTCCTAATTTACAGGGATCATTCCTAATTGACAGGGAGCACTCCTCATTGACAGAGGGCACTCCTCATTGACAGGGGTGTCTCCTCATTGGTAGGGGGCACTCCAAATTGACAGGGGGCACTCCCAACTGACAGGGGGAAATCCTAATCGACAAAGTGTACTCCCAATTGAAAGGTGGTACTCCTAATTGACACGGGGCACTCCGAATTGACAGGGGGCACTCCTAATTGACAGGCATGAGTCCTAATTAACAGGGGGCACACTTCATTGTCAGGGACCCTCTGCATTTACAGGGTGACTACTCATTGACAGAGGGCACACCTCATTGACAGGGGGCACTCCTCATTGACAGAGGGCATTCCACATTGACAGGAGATACTCCTGATTGGCAGGGGGCACTCATCATTGACAGTGGGCACTCCTCCTTGACAGGGAACACTCCTCATTGGCAGGGGCGCTCATCATTGATTGGGGGTGGCACTCGTCATTTACGGGGGGGGGGGGGGGGGCGACTCCCAATTGACAGATTTCTCTCCTCATTGAAAGTGGACACTGCTCATTGACAGGGGACACTCCTCATTGACAGTGGGCACTCCTCATTGGCAGGCGGCACCCAACATTGATGGGGGGTGGTGGGCACTTGTCATTGACGGGGGGGAGCGGGGGCACTCCAAATTGACAGACGTCTCTCCTAAATGACAGGGGACATTGTCATTGACAGGGCGCACTCCTCATTGACAGGGAGCACTCCTCATTGACAGGGAGCACTCGTCATTGACAGGGGGCACTCGTCATTGACGTGGGGGGGATTTCCTCATTGACAGAGGGCACTCCTAATTTACAGGGATCACTCCTAATTGGCAGAGAACACTCCTCATTGACAGGGCTCACTCCTCATTGACGGGGGGCACTCCTCATTGAGGGGGCATTCCTCATTGTTGGGGGCATCCCTCATTGTCGGGGTGCATTCCTCATTGACGGGGGCATTACTCATTGATGGGTGGCACTCCTCCTTGACAGAGGGCACTCCTCATTGACAGATGGCACTCCTCATTGACAGTGGACACTGCGCATTGACAGGGGACACTCCTCATTGACGGGGGTACTCCTCATTGACAGGGGGTCATCCTCATTGACAGGTAGCACTCCTCATTGACAGGGGGCACTCCTCATAGACGGGGGGCGAGGTCACTCCTCATTTACAGCATCACTCCTCATTTACAGCATCATTCCTCATTTACAGGGTCACTCCTCATTTACAGGGTGACTCCTCATTGACAGGAGGCACTCTTCATATACAGCGGACATGCCACATTGACAGGGAACACTGCTAATTGGCAGAGGGCACTCATCACTGACAGGGAGCTCTCATCATTGACAGTGGGCACTCCTCCTTGACAGTGGGCACTCCTCATTGACAGAGGGCACTCCTCATTGACAGGGATCACTCCTCTTTGACAGGGGGCACTCCTCATTGACAGGGGGAACTCCTCATTTACAGGGGGCACTCCTCATTGACATGGATCACTCCTGAGTGACAGGGAACACTCTTCATTGACAGGGGGCACTCCTCATATTCGGGGGGGGGGCAGTCCTCATTGACAGAGGGCACTCCGAATTTACAGGGATCACTCCTAATTGACAGAAGGCACTCCTCATTGACAGTGGGCACTCCTCATTGACACTGGGCAGTCCTCATTGATGGGGGGCACTCCTCATTGACGGGGGCACTCCTCATTGACGGGGGGCACTACTCATTGACGGGGTCATCCCTCATTGATGGAGGGCACTCCTCATTGATGGTGGGCACTCCAAATTTACAGAGGGGTTCCTCGTCATTGACAGGGGGAGCACTCCTAATTGACTGGGCCAACCCTCATTGACAGGGTCACGTATTGACAGAGGGCTCTCCTCATTGACGGGGGCACTCCTCATGGACAGGTGGGGCACTCCTAATTTGCAGTGGGCACTCCTCATTGACGGGGGGGGGGGTCACTCCTCATTTACAGCATCCTTCCTCATTTCCAGCGCCACTCCTCATTTGCAGAGGGCACTCGTAATTGGCAGGGGGGAGTCCTAGTTGACAGGGGGCACTCCTAATTGTCGGGGGACACTACCCATTGACAGGGGCACTCCTAATTGACACGGGGCATTCCTACTTGACAGGGTGCACCCACCTCATTCTAATGGGCACTCCAAATTGACATGGGGCACTGCGAATTCACATCGGGCACTCCGAATTGACAGGAGGCACTCCTAATTGACAGGGGACACTCCTAATTGACAAGGGGCACTCCTAATTGACAGGGTGCACTTCTAATTGACATTGGGCACTTCCAATTGACAGGGGGCTCACCTCATTGAATGGGCGCACTCCTCATTGACGCCGGGGGACTCCTCATTGACGGGGGATGCACTCCGCATTGAGGGGGGAACTCCTCATTGACAATGGGAAGCACTCATTGACAGGGGCCATCTAATTGACAGGGGGCACTCCTAAGTGACATGGGGCACTCCAAATATTCGGGGGACACTACCCATTGACAGGAGGTACCCCTAATCGACAGGGTGCACTCCTCATTGACAGGGGGCGCTCCTCATTGACAGGGGGCGCTCCTCATTGTCAGGGGCACTCCGCATTGATGGTAGCGCTCATCTCATGGATGATGCGGCACTCCTCATTGACGTGGGGTGGAGGGGGGGAATCCTCATTGACGGGGCGGGCACTACTCATTCACGGGGGGGGCGGGGTGGGGGCACTCGTCATTGACGGTGGGCACTCCTGATTCACAGGGGGCACTTTTCATTGACAGGAGGCACTCCTAATTGACACGGGACACTACACATTGACGGGGGGCACTACTAATTGTAAGCAGTCCTTTTTGACATGGGGCACTCCTAATTGTAATGGGGCATTTCTCATTGACAGGGGGCAATCCCCTGCCACAACTAGGAGCTCCCCCTGTCAATTAGGAGTGCCCCATATCAATGAAGAGTGCCCCAGTCAATTAGTAGTACCACCTTTCAATCAGTGGTGCCCCCTTTCAATAAGGAGTGCCCCCTGTTAATGAGGAATGCCCCGTATTAATTAGGAGTGTCCCATTTCAATTTGGAGTTCCTCATGCGAATGAGGAATGCCCCAATTAATGAGGTGTGCCCCCTGTATTTGAGTAGTGTCCCCCGACAATTGGGACTGCCCCCTGTCAGTGAGGAGTGCCCCACCGTCAATCAGGAGTGCCCCCTCTCAACGAGGCGTGCCCGCTGTCACCAAGGAGTGACGCCGGTCAATTAGGAGCTCCCCCTGTCAATAACGAGTGCCCCCTGTCCATGAGGAGTGGCCCCTGTCAATGAGTAGTGTTCCCCGACAATTAAGAATGCCTCCTGTCAATTTGGAGTGCCCCCTGTCAATGAGGAGATTCCCTTGTCACTGAGGAGTTCCCCTTGTCAATGAGGAGTGCCCCCCGTCAATGAGGAGTGCCCCACCGTCAATGACGATTGCCCAACCGTCATTGAGGTGTTCCCCCTGTCAATGAGTAGTGCCCCATGTCAAAGAGGACTGCCCACTGTTCATGAGAAGTGCCCCTGTCGATCAAGAGTGCCCACTGCCCCCTTGTCAATTTGGATTGACCTCTTTCAATTTGGAGTGCCCCTTGTCAACGAGGAGCTCCCCCTGTCAATTAGGAGTGGCCCCGGTCAATTAGGAGTCACCCCTTTCAATTAGTAGCGCTCCATTTCAATGAGTAGTGTCCCGTGTCAATTAGGAGTACCCCCTGTCAATCAGAAGTGCCCCCTTCAATCCGGAATGCCCCATGTCAATGAGGAATGCCCCATGTCAAAGAGGAGTAGCCACTGTCAATCAGAAGTGCTCCCTGTCAATGAGTGGCGCCCCCTGTCAATAAGGAGTGCCCCCTGTCAATAAGGAGTGCCAGTGTCAATGAGGAGTGCCCCCTGTTAATGAGGAACACCCCGTATCAATTAGGAGTGCCCCATGTCAATTTGGAGTCCCCCATGTTAATGAGGAGTGCCCCCTGTCAATGAGGTGTACCCCCTGGCATTGAGTAGTGTCCCCCGACCATTGTGACTGTCCCCCTGTCAATGAGGAGTGCCCCACCGTCAATAAGGAGTGCCCCCTCTCAATGAGGCGTGCCCGCTGTCACCTAGGTGTGACCCCTGTCAATTAGGAGTGCCCCCTGTCAATTAGGAGTGGCCCCGGTCAATTAGGAGTCACCCCTTACAATTCGTAGTCCCTAATTTCAATGAGTAGTGTCCCGTGTCAATTTGGAGTGCCCCCTGTCAACCAGGAGTACCCCCTTCGGGCTGGAATGCTCCCTGTCAATAAGGAATGCCCCATGTCAATTAGGAGTGCCCCATGTCAATTAGGAGTCCCCCATTCCAATGAGGAGGATCTCCTAATTGACAAGGGGCACTCCTAATTGAAAGGGGTTAGTCCTACTTGACAGGGGGCGCTCCTAATTGGCAGGATGCAGTCCTAATTGACAGGGGGTAGTCCTACTTGACAGAGGGCACTCTTCGTTGACAGGGGTCACTCCTCATTGACAGGGGTACTCCTCATTGGCATTGGGCACTCCTCATTGACAGGGGGCATTCCTCAGTGACAGGGGGCACTCTTCATTGACAGGGGGCAGTCCTAATTAACACGGGACACTATTCATTGACGGGGAGCACTACTAATTGAAAGGAGCCACTCCGAATTGACCAGGGCCACTCCTCATTTGCCAAACATTCTCCCTGAAGGCAATGCTCCTTTAAGCTGCATGGTGCATGCTTCACTTCAAAAAAAATTTTTTTTTCCGTTTTTAATCAGTATCCACTGTCAGTTATGAGTGTTCCGTGCCAATTAGTCATTCGCCCCACCAATTAGTTTTGACCCCTGCCAAGTAGGAGTGACCACTGCCAATTAAGAGTTCCCCCTGTCAATTAGGAGTGCCCCCTGTCAATGAGTAGTGCCCTCTGTCAATGACGCGTGCCCACTGTCCATGAGGAGTGTCCCCTGTCAATTAAGAGTCTCCCCTTATCAATTTGGAGTGCCCACTTCCAATTAGGAGTGTCCTATGTCAATCAGGAACTCCCCCTGTCAATTAGGAGTGGCTCCGGTCAATTAGGTGCTCCCCCTGTCGGTTAGGAATGTTCCCTGCCAATTAGGAGTGACTGCTGCAAATTAGGAGTGACCGCTGCCAATTAGGAGTGCCCCCTGTCAATGAGGAGAGCCCCCTGTCAATGAGGAGTCCCCCTGTCAATGAGGAGTACCCCTGGAAATGAGGAGTGCCCCCTGTCAATGAGGAGTACCCCTGGAAATGAGGAGTGCCCCCTGTCAATGAGGAGTACCCCTGGAAATGAGGAGTGCCCCCTGTCAATCAGCAGTGCCCCCTGTCAATTAGGAGTGCCCCGGGAAATGAGGAGTACCCCTGGAATTGAGGAGTGCTCCCTGTCAATGAGGAGTACCCCTGGAAATGAGGAGTACCCCCTGTCAATCAGCAGTGCCCCCTGTCAAATAGGAGTGCCCCCTTTCGAATAGGAGTGCCCTCTGTCAATTAGGACTCTCCCCTGTCTGTTAGGAGTGCCCCCTTTCAATTTGGAGTGTCCCTTGTCAATTAGGAACACCCCCTGTCAATTCCGCTTGGCCCCGGTCAATTAGGAGAGACCCCTTTCAATTAGGAGTGCCCCCTGTCAATGAGGAGGGCCCGCTGTCAATTGGGAGTGGCCCCTGTCAATAAGGAGGGCCTTCTGTCAATGAGGAGTGCCACTGTTAATGTGGAGTGCCCCCTGTCAATGTACAATGCCCCATATCAATTAGTAGTGCCCCATGTCAATTATGAGTTCCCCATGCTAATGCGGAGTTCCCCCCCCGTCAATGAGGAGTGCCCCTTCGGTCAAAGAGGAGTGCCCCCCGTCAATGAGCAGTGCCCCCTCTCATTGAGTAGTGTCCCCCGACAATTACGATTGCCCCCTGTCAATGAGGAGTGCCCCCTGTCAATTTGGAGGCCCCGGTCAATGAGGTGTTCCCCTTGTCAATGAGGAGGCCCCCCACCCCCATCAATGAGGAGTGCCCCTTCCGTCAAAGAGGAGTGCCCCCTCTCAATGAGGCGTGCCCCATGTCACCTAGGAGTGACCCCAGTCAAATAGGAGTGCCCCCTGTCAATTAGGAATGCCCCCTGTCAATGAGGAGTCCTCTGTCAATGAGGAGTTGCCCTTGACAATTAGGAGTGCATCCTTTCAATTAGGAATGCCCGTTGTCAATTAGGTGCTCGCCCTCTCAATTAGGAGCGGCCCATATCAATTAGGAGAGCCCCCTGCCAATAAAGAACAAGGAACAAAGAACAGTACAGTACAGGAAACAGGCCCTTCGGCCCTCCAAGCCTGTGCCGCTCCTTGGTCCAACTAGACCAATCGTTTGTATCCCTCCATTCCCAGGCTGCTCATGTGACTATCCAGGTAAGTCTTAAACGATGTCAGCATGCCTGCCTCCACCACCCTACTTGGCAGCGCATTCCCGGCCCCCACCACCCTCTGTGTAAAAAACGTCCCTTTGATGTCTGATATACTTCGGCCCTCTCAGCTTGAGCCCGTGACCCCTCGTGATCGTCACCTCCGACCTGGGAAAAAGCTTCTCACTGTTCACCCTATCTCTACCCTTCATAATCTTGTATACCTCTATTAGATCTCCCCTCAATCTCCGTCTTTCTAAGGTGAACAACCCCAGTCTACCCAATCTCTCCTCATAGCGAAGACCCTCCATACCAGGCAACATCCTGGTAAAACTTCTCTGCACTCTCTCCAATGCCTCCACGTCCTTCTGGTTGTGCGGCGAGCAGAACTGGACGCAGTACTCCAAATGTGGCCTAACCAGCGTTCTATACAGCTGCATCATCAGACTCCAGCTTTTATACTCTATACCCCGTCCTATAAAGGCAAGCATACCATATGCCTTCTTCACCACCTTCTCCACCTGTGTTGCCACCTTCAAGGATTTTTGGGCTTGCACACCTAGGTCCCTCTGTGTTTCTATAATCCTGATGACTCTGCCATTTATTGTATAACTCCTCCCTACATTATTTCTTCCAAAATGCGTCACTTCGCATTTATCCGGATTAAATTCCATCTGCAACCTCTCCGCTCAATTTTCCAGCCTTTCTATATCCTGCTGTATTGCCCGACAATGCTCTTCGCTATCCGCAATTCCAGCCATCTTCGTGTCATCCGCAAACTTGCTGATTACACCAGTTACATCTTCATCCAAATCATTTATATATATCACAAATAGCAGAGGTCCCAATACAGAGCCCTGCGGAACACCACTGGTCACAGTCCTCCAGCCGGAAAATGACCCTTCGACCACTACCCTCTGTCTCCTATGGCCAAGCCAGTTATCCACCCATCGAGCCACTTCTCCTTGTATCCCATGAGCCTTAACCTTCTTAACCAACCTGCCATGTGGGACTTTGTCAAATGCCTTACTGAAATCCATATAGACGACATCCACGGCCCTTCCTTCATCAACCGTTTTTGTCACTTCCTCAAAAAACTCCACCAAATTTGTAAGGCACGACCTCCCTCTTACAAAACCATGCCGTCTGTCACTAATGAGATTGTTCCGTTCTAAATGCACATACATCCTGTCTCTAAGAATCCTCTCCAACAACTTCCCTACCACGGACGTCAAGCTCACCGGCCTATAATTTCCCGGGTTATCCCTGCTACCCTTCTTAAACAACGGGACCACATTCGCTATCCTCTAATCCTCAGGGACCTCACCCGTGTCCAAAGAAGCGACAAAGATTTCCGTCAGAGGCCCAGTAATTTCACCTCTCGTCTCCCCTGAGCAGTCGAGGATAGATGCCATCAGGCCCTGGGGCTTTGTCAGTTTTAATGTTCCCTAAAATACCTAACACTTCCTCTCTTGTAATGGAGATTTTCTCTAACGGGTTAGCACCTCCCTCCGAGACACTCCCGGTTAACACGCCCCTCCCCTTCGTGAATACCGATGCAAAGTATTCATTTAGGATCTCCCCTATTCCCTTGGGTTCTATGCATAATTCCCCTCCTTTGTCCCTGAGAGGTCCGATTTTCTCCCTGACAACTCTTTTCTTCCTAACAAAGAGTGCCCCCTGTCAGTCCAGCTTGGCCCCGGTCAATTAGGAGTCAGTAAGGAGTGCCCCCTGTCAATGAGGAATGCCCCATGTCAATTAGGACTGCCCAATTTCAATTTGGAGTGCCCCATGTCAATGCGGAGTGCCACCTGTCAATGAGGAGTGACCCCTGTCAATGAGTAGTGTCCCCCGACAATTAGGAATGCCCCCTGTCAATTAGGAGTGCCCCCTCTTTATTAGGAGGCCCTTGTCAATGAGTAGTTCCCCTTGTCAATGAGGAGTTCCACTTGTCAATGAGGAGTGCCTCCCGTCAATGAGGAGTGCCCCCCCACGTCAATGAGGAGTGCACCACCGTCAATGAGGACTGCCCCACCGTCAATTAGGAGTGCCCCACGGTCAATGAGGAGTTCCCCCTGTCAATGAGGAGTGTCCCCTGTCAATGAGTAGTGTCCCATGTCAATGAGGAGTGCCCACTGTCCATGAGAAGTGCCCCCTGTCGATCAGGAGAGCCCCCTGTCAATTTGGAGTCATCCTTGTCAATTTGGAGTGCCCCCTTTCAATTAGGAGTGCCTCTTTTCAATTGGGAGCTCCCCCTGTAAACTAGGAATGGCCCCTGTCAATGAGGTGTGTGCCCTGACAATGAGGAGTCTCCCCTGTCAATTAGATGTGACCCCTTACAATTAGGAGAGCCCCTTGTCAATTAGGAGCTCTCCTTGTAAACTAGGATTGGCCCCTGTCAATTAGGAGTGGCCCCTGTCAATTAGGAGCGACCCCTGTCAATTACTCGTGCCCCCATCAATGAATAGAGTCCTGTGCCAATTAGGAGTACCCCCTTTTCAATTACGAGTGCTCCATGTCAATTTGATGCTCCCACTGGCAACGAGGAGTGGCCCCTGCCAATTGGAGTGCCCCCTGTAAATTGGAGGGCACCTGTCAATTGGAGTGCCCCGTGTCAATAAGGAGTGCCCCCTGTCAAAAAGGAATGCCCACTGCCAATAAAGATTGCCCAGTCAATTTGGAGTGCCCCATGTCAATTAGGAGTGCCCCATGTCAATTAGGAATGCCCCATGTCAATCAGGATTGCCCCCTGTCAATGAGGAGTGCCCACGTACCACGAGGAGTGCCCCCTGTCGATTAGGAGTCTCCCCAGTCAATTTGGAGTGCCCCCTTTCAATCAGGAGTGCAACTTGTGAATTATGACCTCGCCCTGTCAATAAATAGTGGCCCCAGTCAATTCGGAGTGAATTCAATTAGTAGTGACCCCCGACAATGAGTAGTGTCCCGTGTCAATTAGTAGTGCCCCTGTTAATGAAGAGTGCCCCCTGTCAATCCGGGTTGCCCCCTGTAAATCAGGAATGCCCCCTGTCAATGAGGACTGCCCCCACCCCGTCAATGAGGAGTGCTCCACCGTCAATGAGGAGTGACCCACCGTCAATGAGGAGTGCCCCCTCGCAATGAGGAATGCCCCATGCCAATGAGGATTACCCCTGTCAATGAGGAGTGTCCCACCGGTAATGAGGAGTGACCCACCGTTCAATGACGAGTGCCGCTGTCAATGAGGAGTGCCCCATGCCAATGAGGAGTGCCTCTGTCAATGAGGAGTGCCCCCTGTCAATGAGGAATGCCCGCTGTCATTTAGGAGTGCCCCCGTCAATTAGGGGTGCCCCCTGTCAAGTAAGAGTAACCCCTTTCAATTCGGAGTGCCCCTTGTCAATAACGAGATCCCACTGTCATTTGGGAATGCTCCGTGTCAATTTGGAGTGACCCCTGCCAATTAGGAGTGCCCCCTGTCAATTAGGAGAGACCCCGGTCAATTAGGATTGACCCCTTTCAATTAGTGCCCTCCATCAATGAGTAGCGTATCGTGTCAATTAGGAGTCCCTCTTGTCAATTAGGAGTGTCCGCTGTAAATCCGTGCGTCCTGTGAATGAAGAATGCCTTCTGTCAATGAGGAATGCCCCTTGTCAATTAGGAGTGCCCCATGTCAATTAGGAGTGACCGATGTCAATGCGGAGTACCCGCTGCCAATGAGGATTGCTCCCTGTCGATGAGGAGTGCCCCCTGTCAATTTAGAGTCTCCCCTGTCAATTTGGTGTGCCCCCTTCCAATTACGACATCCCCCTGTCAATTAGGAGTGGCCCCGGTCAATTAGGAGTGACCCCTTTGAATTTGGAGTGAACCTATTAATGAGGAGTGCACCCTGTCAATTAATAGTGCCCCCTTTCAAGTAGGTGTGCCGCCTGTCAATAAGGAGTGCCCCCTGTCAATAAGGAGTGCCACTGTCAATGACGAGTGCCCCCTGTCAATGAGGAATGCCGCATGTCAATTAGAAGTGTCCCATCTCAATTAGGAGTGCCCCAAACTAATAAGGAGTGCCCCCTATCAATGAGGAGTGTCCCCTGTCATTGAGTAGTGTCCCCCGACAATTAGGAGTGCCCCCTGTCAAGTAGGAGTGCCCCCTGTCAATTTGGAGGCCGCTTTCAATGAGGAGGTCCCCTTGTTTATGGGGAGCGCCCCCCCCCGTCAATGAGGACAGCCCCCACCCCGTCAATGAGGACTGCCCCCACCCCGTCAATGAGGAGTGACCCACCGTCAATGAGGAGTGCCCCACCGTCAATGAGGAGTGCCCCCTCGCAATGAGGAGTGCCCCCCGTCACCTAGAAGTGACCCCTGTCAATTAGGAATGCCCCCTGTCAATTAGGAGTGTCCCCCTGAAAAGTAGGAGGTCCCTGTCAATGAGGAGTGCCCCCTGTTAATGTGGGGTGCCCCCTATCAATGGCGAGTGCCCACTGTCCATGAGGAGTGCCCCTGCCGATTAGGAGTGCCCCCTGTCAATTAGGAGTCTCGACTGTGAATCTGGACTGCCTCCTTTCAATTAGGTGTGCCCCTTGTCAACTAGGAACTTCCCCCTGTAAATTACGAGAGCCCCCTACAAATTAGAAGTGACCCCTGCCAATTAGTAGTGCCTCACATCAATGAGTAGAGTCCCGGGTCAATTAGGAGTCCCTCCTGTCAAATAGGAATTCCCCTGTCAATCAGGATTGCCCCATGTAAATGATGAATGCCCCCTGTCAAAGAGAAGTGCTCCCTGTCATTGAGGAGTGTCCCCTTGTCAATGAGCAGTACCCACCCTCAATGACGGGTGCCCCACCGTCAACGAGGAGTGTCCCCTAGTCAATGAGGAGTGACCACTGTCAATTAGGAGTGCCCCCTGTCAATGAGGAGTGTCCCCAGTCACTGAGGTGTGTCGTCTCTCAATTAGCAGTGCCCCCTGTCAATTAGGTCTGCCCCTATCAATTAGCATAGCGCCTTGTCAATTAGGAGCTCCCCCTGTCATTTCGGAGTGGCACCTATCAATTAGGAGTGCCCCCTGTCAATGAGGAGTGCCCCCTGACAATGAGGAGCGCTCCCTGTCAAGGAGGAATGCCCCCTGTTAATGAGGAGTGCCCCCTGTCAATTAGGTCTGCCCCCTGGAAATTCGGAGTGGCACCAATCAATTAGGTGTGACCCCTGTCAACTTGGAGAGCCCCGTGTCAATGAACACTTCACCGTGTCAATGAGCCGTGCCCCACCGTCAATGAAGAGTGCTCCCCGCACCCTCCCACCCCCGGCCTCCCCCCTCCTCCGTGAATGAGTAGTGCCCGCCCCGTCAATGAGGATTTCCCCCACGTCAATGAGGAGTGCCCCCCCGTCAACGAGGAGTGCCGGACCATCCATGAGGAGACACCCACCAGCAACGCGGAGTGCCCCTGTCAATGAGGAGTGGCCCCCGTCATCAAGGAGTGATCCCTGTCAATTAGGAGTGCCCCCCTTTTCAACTAGGAGTGCCGCTCTGTCAATTAGGTGTGTCCACTGTAATATAGGAGCGCCCCTGTAAAAGAGGAGTCTCCCCTGTCAAGTAGGAGTGCCCCCTTTCATATAGGAGTGCCCCATGTAAGTTAGGACATTGATCAGTTAGCGCCACCGTCAATGAGTAGTGCCGCCTGTCAATGAGGAGTGTCCCCTGTCACTGAGGTGTGTCGCCTGTCAATTAGGAGTGCACCCTGTCAATTAGGATAGCGCCTTGTCAATGAGGAGCTCTCCCTGTCAATGAGGAGTGGCACCTATCAATTAGGAGTGCCCCCTGTCAATGAGGAGTGCCCCCTGTCAATGACGGATGCTCCCTGTCAATGATGCGTGCCCCCTGTCAATGAGGAGTGTCCACTGCCGATGGGGTGTGTCAACTGTCAATTAGGAGTACCCCCTGTCAATTAGGAATGCCCCCTGTCAATAAGGAAGTCCCTGTCAATGGGGAAATTCCCATGTCATTGAGCAGTACCCCCCCCCCCCTCAATGACGAGTGCCCAACCGTCAACGAGGCGTGACCCCTAGTCAATGAGGAGTGACCATTGTCAATTAGGAGTGCCCCCTGTCAATGACGAGTGCCCCCTGTCAACGAGGAGTGGTCCCTGTCAAGGAGGAATTCACCTGTCAATGGGGAGTGCCGCGTGTCAATGACGAGTGCCCCCTGTCAATGAGGTGTGGTCCCTGTAAATAAGGAATGCCCCCTGTCAATGAGGAGTGCCCCCTGTCAATTAAGTCTGCCCCCTGTCAATTAGTACGGCGCCTTGTAAATTTGGAGCTCACCCTGTCAACTAGGAGTGGCACCTATCAATTAGGAGTGCCCCCTGTCAATGAGGAGTGTTCCCTGTCAATGAGGAGGGCTCCCTGTCAATGAGGACGTCCCCTTGTCAATGAGCAGTACCCCTCCCCCTCAATGATAAGTGCACCACCGTCAATTAGGAGCCTTTGAGGAGTGCCGCCTGTCAATGAGGAGTGTCCCCTGTCACTGAGGTGTGTCGCCTGCCAATTAGCAGTGCCCCCTGACAATTAGGTCTGCCCCCTGTCAATTAGGATAGCGCCTTGTCAATTAGGAGCTCCCCCTGTGATTTCGGAGTGCCACCTATGAATTAGAAGTGCCCCCTGTAAATGAGGAGTGCCCCCTGTCAACGAAGAGTGCCCCCTGTCAAGGAGGAATGCCCCCTGTCAAAGAGGAGTGCCCCCTGTCAATGAGGAGTGTCCCCTGCCGATGGGGTGTGTCGCCAGTCAATTAGTTGTGCCCCCTGTCAATTAGGTCGCCCCTGTCAATGAGGAAGTCCCCTTGTCAATGAGCAGTACCCCCCGCCCCCCTCAATGACGAGTGCCCACCGTCAACGAGGAGTGACCCCTAGTCAATGAGGAGTGACCACTGTCAATGAGGAGTGCCCCCTGTCAATGAGGTGTGCCCCCTGTCAATGAGGAGTGCCAACTCTCAAGTTGGAATGCCCACTGTCAATGAAAAGTGCTCCCCGTCAATGAGGAGTGCCCCCTGTCAATGAGGAGTGTCCCCTGCCGATGGGGTGTGTCGCCAGTCAATTAGTTGTTGCCCTTTCAATTCGGACGCCCCTGTCAGTGAGGAAGTGTCCCCTTGTCAATGAGCAGTACCCCCCACCCCTCAATGAGGAGTGCCCCACCGTCAACGAGGAGTGACCCCTAGTCAATGAGGAGTGACGACTGTCAATTAGGAGTGCCCCCTGTCAATGAGGAGTGCCCCCTGTCAATGAGGAGTGCCCCCTGTCAAGGAGGAATGCGCCCTGTCAATGAGGAGTGCCCGCTGTCAATGACGAGTGCCGCCTGTCAATGAGGAGTGTCCCCTGTCACTGAGGTGTGTCGTCTCTCAATTAGCAGTGCCCCCTTTCAATTAGGTCTGCCCCCTGTCAATTCGCACAGCGCCTTGTCAATTTGGAGCTCCCCCTGTCATTTCGGATTGGCACCTATCAATTAGGAGTGCCCCCTGTCAATGAGGAATGCCCCCTGTCAATGAGGAGTGCCCCCTGTCAATTAGGTCTGCCCCCTGGCGATTCGGAGTGGTACCTATCAATTAGGTGTGACCCCTGTCAATTTGGAGAGATTCGTGTCAATGAGCAGTGCCCCACCGTCAATGAGGAGTGCTCCCCGCACTCCCCCCACACCCCGGCCTCCCCCCCCCCCCACTCCGTGAATGAGTAGGGCCCGCCCCGTCAATCAGAAGTTCCCGCACGTCAATGAGGAGTTCCCCCCCGTAAATGAGGAGTGCCGGACCATCAATGAGGAGACACCTACCATCAACGCGGAATGCCCCTGTCAATGAGGAGTGGCCCCCGTCACCTAGGAGTGATCCCTGTCAATTAGGAGTGCCCCCCTTTTCAAATAGGAGTGCCTCTCTGTCAAAGAGGTGTGTCCACTATAAATTAGGAGCGCCCCTGTAAAAGAGGAGTGTCCCCTGTCAATTAGGAGTGCCCCCTGTCAATGAGAATTGCATACTGTCAATAAGGATTGCGCCCTGTCAATTACGAGTCTCCCCTGTCAATTAGCATTGCCCCCTTTCAGATAGGAGTGCCCCTGGTAAGTTAGGACAGTGGTCAGTTAGCCCCACCGTCAATGAGGAGTGGCCCCGAGTCAATGAGGAGTGTCCCCTGTCACTGAGGTGTGTCGCCTGTCAATTAGGAGTGCCCCCTGTCAATTAGGAGAGCGCCTTGTCAATTTGGAGATCTCCCTGTCAATTAGGAGTGGCACCTATCAATTAGAAGTGCCCCCTGTCAATGAGGAGTACCCCCTGTCAATGAGGAGTGCCCCCTGTCAATGACGAATGCTCCCTGTCAATGATGGGTGCCCCCTGTCAATGAGGAGTGTCCCCTGCCGATGGGGTGTGTCGCCTGTCAATTAGGAGTACGCCCTGTCAATTAGGAGTGCCCCCAGTCAATTACGACGCCCCTGTCAATGGGGAAATTCCCATGTCAATTAGCAGTACCCCCCCCCCTCAATGACGAGTGCCCGACCGTCAACGAGGAGTGATCCCTAGTCAATGAGGAGCGACCACTGTCAATTAGGAGTGCCCCCTGTCAATGACGAGTGCCCCCTGTCAATGAGGATTGCCCCCTGACAAGGAGGAATGCCTCCTGTCAATGAGGAGTGCTCCCTGTAAATGAGGAGTGCCCCCTGTCAATGAGGAGTGCCCCCTGACAAGGAGGAATGCCCCCTGTCAATGAACAGTGCCCCCTGTCAAGGAGGAATGCCCCCTGTCAATGAGGAGTGCCCCCTGACAAGGAGGAATGCCCCCTGTCAATGAAGAGTGCCCCCTGTCAAGGAGGAATGCCCCCTGTCAATGAGGAGTGCCCCCTGTCAATGAGGAGTGTCCCCTGCCGATGGGGTGTGTCGCCAGTCAATTAGTTTTGCCCCCTGTCAATTAGGTCGCCCCTGTCAATGAGGAAGTCCCCTTGTCAATGAGCAGTACCCCCCGCCTACCTCAATGACGAGTGCCCACCGTCAACGAGGAGTGACCCCGAGTCAATGAGGAGTGACCACTGTCAATTAGGAGTGCCCCCTGTCAATGAGGAGTGCCAACTGTCAAGTTGGAATGCCCACTGTCAATGATAAGTGCTCCCCGTCAATGAGCAGGGCCCCCTGTCAATGAGGAGTGTCCCCTGCCGATGGGGTGTGTCGCCAGTCAAGTAGATGTTGCCCTGTCAATTCGGACGCCCCTGTCAATGAGGAAGTGTCCCCTTGTCAATGAGCAGTACCCCCCCTCAATGACGAGGGCCCCACCGTCAACGAGAGTGACCCCTAGTCAATGAGGAGTGACCACTGTCAATTAGGAGTGCCCCCTGTCAATGAGGAGTGCCCCCTGTCAATGAGGAGTGCCCCCTGTCAAGGAGGAATGCGCCCTGTCAATGAGGACTGCCCGCTGTCAATGACGAGTGCCGCCTGTCAATGCGGAGTGTCCCCTGTCACTGAGGTGTTTCGTCTCTCAATTAGCAGTGCCCTCTGTCAATTAGGAATGCCCCTGTCAATGAGGAGTGCCGCCTGTCAATGACGAGTGCCCCCTGTCAATGAGGAGTGCCCCCCTCAATGAGTAGAGTCCCATGCCAATACGGTGTGACCCCTGTCAATTAGGTCTTCCCCCTGTCAGTTAGGATAGCGCAATGTCAATTAGGAGTACCCCCTGTCAATTAGGAGTGGCACCTATCAATTAGGAGTGCCCCCTGTCAATGAGGAGTACCCCCTGTCAATGAGGAATGCCCCCTGTCAATGTGGAACGCTCCCTGTCAATGATGAGTGCCCCCTGTCAATGAGGAGTGCCCCCTGTCAATGAGGAGTGCCCCCTGTCAATGACGAATGCTCCCTGTCAATGATGAGTGCCCCCTGTCAATGAGGAGTGCCCCCTGTCAATGAGGAGTGTCCTCTGCCGATGGGGTGTGTCGCCAGTCAATTAGTTGTGCCCCTGTCAATTAGGACGCCCCTGCCAATGAGGAAGTCCCCTTGTCAATGAGCAGTACCCCCCCCCCCCTTAATGACGAGTGCCCCACCGTCAACGAGGAGTGACCCCTAGTCAATGAGGAGTGACCGCAGTCAATTAGAAGTGCCCCTTGTCAATGACGAGTGCTCCCTGTCAATGAAGAGTGCCCCCTGTCAATGAGGAGTGCCCGCTGTCAATGACGAGTGCCGTCTGTCAATGAGGAGTGTCCACTGTCACTGAGGTGTGTCGTCTCTCAATTAGCAGTGCCCCCTGTCAATTAGGTCTGCCCCCTGACAATTAGCATAGCGCCTTGTAAATTAGGAGTTCCCCCTGTCATTTCGGAGTGGTACCTATCAATTAGGAGTGCCCCCTGTCAATTAGGAGTGCCCCCTGTCAATGAGGAGCGCCCCATGTCAAGGAGGAATGCTCCCTGTGAATGAGGAGAGCCCCCTGTCAATAAGGAGTCACCCCTGTAAATGAGGAGTGCCCCCATCAATGAGGATTGCCGCTTGTCAAGGAGGAATGCCCACTGTCCATGAGGAGTGCCTCCTTTAGAATTGGAGTGCCCCCTGTCAATTAGGACCCTCCCGTGTCGGTTAGGAGAGCCCCCCTTCAATTAAGAGTGTCCCTTATCAATTAGGAGCTCCCCCTATCAACAATTATGAGTGTCCCTTATCAATTCGGAGCTCACCCAGTCAATCAGGAGTGCCCCCTGTCAATAAGGAGTGCCATTGTCAATGAGGAGTGCCCCTTGACATTGAGTAGTGTCCCTCGACAATTAGGACGGCCGCCTGTCAATTAGGAGTGCCCACTGTCAATTTGAAGGCCCCTGTCAATGAGGAGTTCACCTCGTCAATGAGGAGTGCCCCACCGTCAATGAGGAGTGCCCCCTCTCAATGAGGCGTGCCCCCTGTCGCCTTGGAGTCATCTCGGTCAATTAGGAGTGCCCACTGTGAATTTGGAGGCCCCTGTCAATGAAGAGTCCCCCTTGTCAATGAGGAGTGCCCCCCCCCCCCATGAATGAGGAGTGCCCCCCCCCCCCCGTCAATTTGGAGTGCCCCCTGTCAATTAGGAGTGCACCCTGTCAATGAGGAGTCTTATGTCAATGAGGACTTCCCCTTGACAATTAGGAGTGCCTCCTTTCAGTCAGGAATGCCCCTTGTGAATTAGGTGCTCCCCCTCTCAATTAGGAGTGGCCACTGTCAATAAGGAGTGCCCCCGTCAATAAGGAGTGCCCCCCCCCCCCGTCAATGAGGAGTGCCCCACCGTCAATGAGGAGTGCCCCACCGTCAATGAGGAGTGCCCCACCGATAATGGGGAGTGTCCCACCGTCAATGAGGAGTTCTCCCTTTCAATGAGGACTGCCCCCTGTCAATGAGATCTGGCCCCTCTCAATGAGTAGTGTCCCATGTCAATGAGGAGTGCCCGATGTCAATGAGGAATGCCCACTGTCCAGGAGAAGTGCTGCCTGTCGATCAGGAGTGACCCGTGTCAATTAGGAGTCTCCCTTGGCAGCTTGGAGTGCCCCCTTTCAATTATGAATGCCCCTTGTCAACTATGAGCTCCCGCTGTCACTTAGGAGTGGCACGTTTCAATTAGTAGCGCCCCCTTTCAATGAGTAGTGTGCCGTGTCAGTTAAGAGTGCCCGCTGTCGATTACGAGAGCCCCCTGTCAATCAGGAGTGCCCCCTTCAATCAGGAATGCCTCCTGTCAATGAGGAATGCCCCATGTCAATGAGGACAGCCCCCTGTCAATGAGGAGTGCCCCATATCAATTACGAGTGCCCCATATCAATTAGGAGTATCCCATGCTAATGAGGAGTTTCCCCAATCAATGAGGAGTGCCCCCTGTCATTGAGTAGTGTCCCCCGACAAGTAGGACTGCCCCCTGTCAATTAGGAGTGCCCGCTGTCAATCTGGATGCCGCTATCAATGAGGAGTTCCCCTTGTCAATGAGGAGTGAACCCCGATCAATGAGGAGTGCCCCCCTCGTCAATGAGGAGTGCCCACCGTCAATGAGGAGTGCCCCCTCTCAATGAGGCGTGTCCCCTGTCACCTAGGAGTGACCCCGGTCAATTAGGAGTGCCCACTGTCAATTTGGAGGCCCCTGTCAATGAGGAGTGCCCACTGTCCATGAGGAGTACCCCCTGTCAATTAGGAGTCTCCCCTGTCCAATCGAAGTGCCCCCTTTCAGATAGGAGTGCCCCTTTTCAATTAGGTGCTCCCCTTGTCAATTGGGAGTGGCCCCGGTCAGTTAGGGGTGATCCCTTTCAATTCGTAGTGCCCCCCGGCAATGAGTAGTGTCCCGTGTTAAATAGTCAATGTGGAGGCCTATGTGAATTAGGAGTGCCCCTTGTCAATTAGGAGCTCCCCCTGTCAATTAGGAGTTGCCCCTGTTAATTAGGTGTGAACCCTGTCAATTAGGAGTGCCCCGTGTCAATAGGGAGTGCCCCCTGTCAATAAGAAGTGCCCACCGTCATTAAGGATTACCCCCTATCAATGAGGAATGCCCCTTGTCAATTAGGAGCTCCCCCTGTCATTAAGGATTCCCCCCAGTCAATCAGGAATGCCCCCGGTCAATGGGAAATGCCCCATGTCAATTAGGACTGCCCCCTACAAATTAGGAGTGACCCCTGCTAATTCGGAGTGCCCCATGCCAATGAGGAGTGCCCGTACCAATGAGGAGTGCCCCTGTGAATGGGGAGTGCCCCCTGTCAATGAGGAGTGCCCCCTGCAAATTATGAGTGCACGCTTTCAATTAGGAGTGCCCCCTGTACAGTTGGAGTATCTCTTTCAATTAGGAGCTCCCAATGTCGCTTAAAAATGTCCCCTGCCAATTCGGAGTGCCCCCAGTCAATCAGGAGTGGCCCCTGTCAAAGAGGAGTGCCCCTGTCAATGAGGGGTGCCGACTGTCAATGAGGAGTGCCCCATGCCAATGAGGAGTGCCCATTCCAATGAGAAGTGTCCCTGTCAATTAGGAGTGCCCCTCTTTCAATTAGCAGTGCCCCCTGTCAAGGAGGGCTGTCCACTGGCAATTAGGAGTGCCCCCTGTCAAAGCGGAATGTCCCCTGTCAATTGGGAGTGACCCCTGTCAATTAGGAGTGCCCCCTGTCAATAAGGTCTGCCCCCTGTCAATTGGGATAGCGCCTTGGCAATTTCGAGGTCCCCCTGTCAATTAGGAGTGGTCCCTATCAATTAGGAGTGACTCTTGTCAATTAGGAGAGCCCCCTGTCAATGTGGACTTCACCCTGTCAATGAGGAGTGCCCCAACGTCAATGAGGAGTGCCCCCCTCCCTGTCAATGAGTAGTGCCCCCCCCGTCAATGAGGATTCCCCCCACGTCTTTGAGGAATACCCTCCCGTCAATAAGGAGTACACCACCGTTATTGAGGAGTGCCTCTCCATCCATGAGGAGAGCCCCACGATAAATGCGGAGTGACCCCTATCAATTCGGAGTGCCCCCCTTTCAATTAGGAGTGCCCCCTGTCAAAGCGGAGTGACCACTGTCAATTTGGAGTGACCCCTGTCAATGAGGAGTACCTCCTTTCATTTAGGAGTGCCCCTTGTCAATTAGGAGTTCTCCTTCAGTCAGGAGTATCCCCTGTCAATTAGGAGTGACCCCTGTCAATTAGGAATGCCTCCCTGTCATTTAGCTGGATCCCCACTGTTAATGACGAGTCTCCACTGTATATGAGGAGTGCGCCCTGTCAATGAAGAGTGCCCCCTGTCAATGAGGAGTGCACCCTGTCAATGGGGTTTGCCATTTGTCAAAGAGGATTGCCCGCTGTCAATGAAGAGTGGCCACTCTCAATGAGGAGTGCCCCATGTCAAATAGGAGTGCCCCCTGTCAATTAGGTGTACCCCCTTTATATTAGGAGTGCCCCTTGTCGGTTAGGATCTCCCCCGGTCAGTTAGGAGTGCCCCGTCATTTTGGATTGCCCCCTGCCAATGAGGAGTGACCCCTGACAATCTGGAGTGCCCCCTGTCAATTTGGAGTACCTCCTGTTAATTTGCCGTCCCCACTGTCAAATAGGACTGCCCCCTGCCAAGTACGAGTGCCCCCTGCCAATTAAGAGTGGCCCCTGCCAATGAGGAGTGCTCCCTGTCAATTAGGAGTCCCGCATGTCAATTGGAGTGCTCCCTCTCAATTGGAGGGCCCATGGTCAATTAGGAGGCCCCTGTCAATGAGAAGTTTCCCTTGTCAACGGGGACAGACCCCCACCCCCTCCCCGTCAATAAGGAGTACTCCACCGTCAATGAGGAGTGCACCCCCGGAAATGAGCAGTGCCCCCTCTCAATGGGGATTGCCATTTGTCAATGAGGATTGCCCCCTGTCAATGAGGATTGGCCACTGTCAATGAGGAGTGGCCATTCTCAATGAGGAGTGCCCCATGTCAATTAGGAGTGCCCCCTGTCAATTAGGAGTACCCCCTTTCTATTAGGAATGCCGCTTGTCGGTTAGGAGCTCCCCCGGTCAGTTAGGAGTGCCCCCTGTCATTATGGATTGCCCCCTGCCAATTAGGAGTGACCCCTGTCAATCTGGAGTGCCCCCTGTCAATTTGGAGTACCTCCTGTTAATTTGCCGTGCCCGCTGTCAATTAGGACTGCCCCCTGCCAAGTAGGAGTACCCCCTGCCTATTAAGAGTGGCCCCTGCCAATGAGGAGTGCTCCCTGTCAATTAGGAGTTCCCCATGTCAATTGGAATCCCTCTGTTAATTGGAGTGCTCCCTGTCAATTGAAGTGCCCTCTGTCAATTCGGAGGCCCCTGTCAATGAGAAGTTCCCCTTGTCAACGAGTAAAGACCCCCACCCCCCTCCCCGTCAATAAGGATTGCTCCACCGTCAATGAGGAGTGCCCCCACCGTCAATGGAGAGTGTCCCCTGTCAATGAGGAGTGACCCCATGTCACCGAGGAGTGACCCCTGTCAATTAGGAGTGCCCCCTATGAAGGAGCATATTCCACTGTCAATTAGGATTGCCCCCTGTCAATGAGCAGTGCCCCCTGTCAATGAGGAGTGCCCCCTGTCAATGAGGAGTGCCCGCGGCAATGAGGAGTGCTCCCTGTCAATGAGGAGTGCCCGCTGTCAATGAGGAGTGCCCCCTCTCCATGAAGTGTGCCGCCAGTCAATAGGAGTGCCCCCTGTAAATTTGGAGTACCCCTTATCAATTAGTCGTGCCCCTTGTCAATTAGGACTGCCCCCTGCCAATTATGAGTGCTCCCTGCCAATCAGGAGTGCCCCTTGTCAATTAGGAGTCCCCCATATCAATTGGAGTCCCACTGTCAATTGGAGTGCTCCCTGTCAATTGGAGTGCCCAATGTCAATTAGGAGGCCCCTGTCAATGAGGAGTGCACCCTGTCAATGAGGAGTGCCCCCATTTCACCGAGGAGTTACCCCTGTTAATGAGCAGTGCGTCCTGTCAATTGGCGTGCCACCTGGCAATTAGAAGGGCCCCCTGTCAATTAGGAGTGCCCCCTGTAAATGAGGAGTGCCCCCTGTGAATGAGGATTACCATTTGCCAATGAGGATTGCCCACTGTCAATGAGGAGAGGAGTGGCCACTCGCAATGAGGAGTGCCCCATGTCAATGAGGAGTACCTCATGTCAATGAGGAGTGCCCCCGTCAATGAGCAGTGCCCCCTGTCAATGAGGAGTGCCCCCTGTCAACGAAGAATGTCCCCTGTAAATTAGGAGTGCCCCTGTCAATTAGGAGTGCCCCCTGTCAATTAGGAGGGCCCCCTGTCAATGAGAAGTTCCCCTTGTCAACGGGGACAGACCCCCACCACCCTCTCCGTCAATAAGGAGTGCTCCACCGTCAATGAGGAGTGCACCCCCGGCAATGAGGAGTGCCCCCACCGTCAATGGGGAGTGCCCCCTGTCAATAAGGAGTGCCCCCTCTCAATGCGGAGTGCCCCCTGTCAATATGGAGTGCCCACTGTCAATGAGGAGTGGCCCCCGTCCCCGAGGATTGACTCACGTCAATTAGGAGTGCCCCCTGTCAATTTGGAGTGACGCGTGTCAATTAGGAGTGCCCCCTGTCAATGAGGAGTGTCCCCTGTGAATGAGGATTGCCATTTGCCAATGAGGATTGCCCACTGTCAATGAGGAGAGGAGTGGCCACTCGCAATGAGGAGTGTCCCATGTCAATGAGGAGAGCCCCACCATCAATGCGGAATGACCCCTGTCAATGGGGAATCGCCCCCGTCACCGAGGAGTGACCCCTGTCAATTAGGAGTGCCTCCCTTTCAATTGGGAGTGCCCCCCTGTCAAGGAGGGGTGTCCACTGTCAATTACGAGTGCCCGCTGTCATAGCGGAGTGCCCCTGGCAATAACGAGTGCCCCCTTTCAATTAGCAGTACCCCTTGTTAATTAGGAGTTCCCTGTCAGTCACGAGTATCCCCAACAATTAGGAGTAACCACTGTCAAATCGGAGTACCCCCCCTGTCAATTAGCTGTGCCCCCACTGCTAATGACGAGTATGCACTGTCTATGAGGAGTCCCCCGTCAACGAAGAGTGGCCACTCTCAATGAGGAGTGCCCAATGTCAATGAGGAGTGCCTCATGTCAATGAGGAGTGCCCCTGTCAATTAGGAGTGCCCCCTGTCAATTAACAGTACCCGCTTTCAATTAGGAGTGCTCCTCGACAGTTAGGAGCTCCCCCGGTCAGTTAGGAGTGCCCCCTGTCATTTTGGATTCCCCCTGCCAATTAGGAGTGACCCCTGTCAATGTGGAGTGCCCGCTGTCAATTAGGAGTACCCCCTTCCAATTAGGAGTGCCCCTTGTCAGTTAGGAGCTCCCCGGTCAGTTAGGAGTGCTCCCTGTCAATTTGGAGAACCCCCTGTAAATTAGTCATGCCCGCTGTCAATTAGGACTGCCCCCTGCCAATTACGAGTGCCCCATGCTTATTATGAGTGGCCCCTGCCAATGAGGAGTGCTCCCTGTCAATTAGGACTCCCCCATGTCAATTGGAGTCGCACTGTCAATTGGAGTGCTCACTCTAAATTGGAGTGCCGAATGTTACTAGGAGGCCCCTGTCAATGAGGAGTTCCCCGTGTCAATTAGAACAGCCCCCCCCCGCTCCCCCGCCCCCCACCGTCAATGAGGAGTGCCCCACCGTCAATGAGGAGTGCCACCCCCCGGGAATGAGTAGTGCCACCCACGTCAATGAGGGATCCCCCCCCCACGTCAATGTGGAGTGCCCCACCGCCAATGAGGAATGCCCCACCATCCATGAGAAGAGCCCCACCATCAATGCGGAGTGCCCCCTGTCAATAAGGAGTGGCCCCCGTCACCGAGGAGGGACCCCGGTCAATAAGGAGTACCTTAGGGAGTGCCCCCCTATCAAGGAGGGGAGTCCAATGTCAATTAGGAATGCCCTCTGTCAAAGCGGAGTGCCCCTTGTCAAATCGGAGTGACCCGTGTCAATCAGGAGTGCCCCCTATCAATTAGGAGTGCCCCCTTGCAATTCGGAGTGACCCCTGTCAATTAGGAGTACCCCCTTTCAATTAGGAGTGCCCCTTGTCAATTGGGAGTTCCGCGTCAGTCAGGAGTATCCCCCGTCAATTAGGAGTGCCCCCTGTCAATTAGCTGTGCCCCCACTGTTAATGAGGAGTGTCCACTGTCTACGAGGAGTGCCCCCAATCAATGAAGAGTGCCCCTTGTCAATGAGGAGTGCCGTCTGTCAATGAGGATTGCAATTTGTCAATGAGGATTGCCCCCTTTCAATGTGGAGTGGCCACTCTCAATGAGGAGTGCCCCATGTCATTGAGGAGTGCCTCATGTCAATGAGGAGTGCCCCCGTCAATGAGGAGTGCCCCCTGTCAATGAGGAGTGCCCCTGTCAATGAGGCGTGCCCCTGTCAATTAGTAGTGCCCCCTCTCAATTAGGACTACCCCCTTTCAATTAGGAATGCCGCTGGTCAGTTAGGAGCTCCCCCGGTCCGGTAGGAGTGCCCCCTGTCTATGTGGAGTACCACCTGTTAATTAGTCATTCCCGCTGTCAATTAGGACTGTCCCCTGCCAATTACGAGTGCCCCCTGCCAATTAGGAGTGGCCCTGCCAATGAGGAGTGCTCCCTGTCAATTAGGAGTCCCCCTGTCAATTGGAGTGCTCACTGTCAATTGGAGTGCCCACTGTCAATTAGGAGGCCCCTGTCAATGAGGAGTTCCCCTTGTCAATGAGGACAGCGTCCCCATCCCCCCCGGCCCCAGTCAATGAGGAGTGCCCCACCGTCAATGAAGCGTGCTCCCCAGCAATGAAGAGTGCCCCCACCGTCAATGGGATGTGCCCCCTGTCAATGAGAAGAGCTCACTGTCACCTAGGAGTGACCGCTGTCAATTAGGAGTGCCCCCCTGTCAATGAGGAGTGCCCCCTAGCAATGAGGAGGGTCCAGTGTCAATTAGGAGTGCCCCCTGTCAATAGGGTCTGTCTCCTGTCAACGATGATAGCGCCTTGTCAATTTCGAGCTCCGCCTTTCGATTAGGAGTGGTCCCTATCAATTAGGAGTGAGTCTTGTCAATTAGGAGAGCCCCCTGTCAATGAGGACTTCACCCTGTCAATGAGGAGTGCCCCAGCGTCAGTGAGGAATGCCCCACCGTCAACGAGGAGAGCCCCCCCCCCCCTGTGAATGAGCAGAGCCCTCCACCCCGTCATTGAGGAAACGCCCCCTCGTCAATGAGGAGTGCCCTCCCGTTAATTAGGAGTGCCCCACCATTAATGAGGAGTGACCCTGTCAATGAGGAGTGGCCCCCTTTCAATTAGGAGTGCCCCCCCCGTCGAGGAAATGTGTCCGCTGTCAATTACGAGTGCCCCTAGTCAATTCGGAGTGACCCCTGTCAATTAGGAGTTCCCCGTCAGTCAGGAGTATCCCCTGTCAATTATGAGTGACCCCTGTCAATTAGGAGTGCCCCCCCTGTCAATTAGCTTTTCCCCCGCTGTTAATGACGAGTGTCCACTGTCTATGAGAAGTGCCACCTGTCAATGAAGAGTGCCCCCTGTCAATGAGGAGTGCCCGCTTTCAATGAGGATTGCCATTAGTCAATGAGGATTGCCCCCTGTCAATGAGGAGTGGCCACTCTCAATTGGAGTGCACCATGTCAATGAGGAGTGCCTCATCTCGATTTGGAGTCCCCCTGTCAATGGGGAGTGCCCCCTGTCAATGAGGTGTGCCCCCTGTCAATTAGGAGAGCCCCACCGTCAATGAGGAGTGCCCCCTGTCAATTAGGACTGCCCCCTGTCAAGGAGGAGTGCCCCCTCTCCATGAGTAGTGCCCCCTTTCAATGAGGAATGCCGCATGTCAATGAGGAGTGCTTCAGTCAATGAGGAGTGTCCTCCATCAATGAGTGCCCCCTGTCAATGAGGTGTGCCGCCTGTCATTAGGACTGCACCCCTGTCAATTAGGTCTGCCCGCTGTCAATTAGGAGAGCGCCCTGTCAATTATGAGCTCCCCCTGTCATTTAGGCGTGGTCCCCATCAATTGGGAGTGACCCCTGTCAATGCGTGCCCCACCGTCAGTGAGGAGAGCCCCACCATCAATGAGGAAAGCCCCACCATCAATGTGGAGTGGCCCCTGTCAATGGCGAGTGCCCCATGTCAATGCGGATTGCCCCCTGTCAATGAGGAGTGGCCCCCGTCACCGACGAGTGACCCCTGTCAATTAGGAGTGTCCCCCTTTCAATTAGAAGTGGCACCCTGTCAAGAAGTGTTGTTCACTGTCAATTCGGAGTGCCCACTGTCAAAGCGGAATGCCCCCTGCCAATTAGGAGTGACCCCAGTCAATTTGGAGTGCCCCATGTCAATTGGGATAGCGCCTTGTTAATTTCGAGCTCCGCCTGTCAAGTAGGAGCGGCCCCATCAATTAGGAGTGACTCTTGTCAATTAGGACAGCCCCCTGTCAATGTGGACTTCACTCTGTCAATGAGGAGTGCCCCACCGTCAATGCGGAGTGCCCCCCCGTGAATGAGTAGTGCCCCCCCGTCAATGAGGATTCCCCCCCCCCCCCAACGTCAATGAGGAGTACCCTCCCGTCAATGAGGAGTGCCCCACCGTCAATGAGGAGTGCGCCACTATCCATGAGAAGAGCCCCATTATCAATGAGGAGTGACCCCTGTCAATGAGGAGTGGCCCCCGTCACCGAGGAGTGACCCCTGTCAATTAGGCGTGCCCCACTTTCAATTCGGAGTGCCCCCCTGTCAAGGAGGGGTGTCCGCTGTCAATGAGCAGTTCCCCCTGTCAAAGCGGAGTGCCGCTTGTCAATTAGGAGAGACCCCTGTCAATTAGGAGTACCCACTTTCAATTAGCAGTTCCCCTTGTCAATTAGGAGATCCCCGTCAGTCAGGAGTATCCCCTGTCAATTAGGAGTGACCCATGTCAATTAGGAGTGCCCCCCAGTCAATTAGCTGTACCCCCACTGTTAATGGCGAGTGTCCACTGTCTCTGAGGAGTGCCTCCCGTCAATGAAGAGTGCCATTTGTCAATGAGGAATACCCTGTCAATGAGGAGTGGCCCCTCTCAATGAGGAGTGCCTCATGTCAATGAGGAGTGCCCCTGTCAATGAGGAGTGCCCCCTGTCAATGAGGTGTGCCCCCTGTCAATTAGGAGTGCCCCTGTCAATTAGGAGTGCCCCTTGTCAGTTCGGAGCTCCCCCGGTCAGTTAGGAGTGCCCCCTGTCACATAGGAGTGCCCCATGTCATTTTGGATTGCTCCCTGCCAATTAGGAGTGACCCCAGTCAATTTGGAGTGCCCCCTGTCAATTTGGAGTACCTCCTGTTAATTAGCCGTGCCCGCTGTCAATTAGGACTGCCCCCTGCCAATTACGAGTGCCCCCTGCCTATTAGGAGAGGCCCCTGCCAATGACGAGTGCTCCCTGTCAATTAGGAGTCCACAGTAAGAAGTCTCACAACAGCAGGTTAAAGTCCAACATGTTTATTTGGTAGCAAATACCATAAGCTTTCGGAGCACTGCTCCTTCGTTAGATGGAGTGGAAATCTACTCTCAAACAGGGCAAACAGACAGAATCAAGTTGCAGAATACTGATTAGAATGCGAATCCTACAGCCAGCCAGGTCTTAACTGTACAGACAATGTGGGTGGAATCATCAAACACAGGTTAAAGAGATGTCTACCAGGTACACGGCACCTACTCCTGCAACTCGGCCAACGTTGTCTACCTGATAAGCTGCAGGAAAGGATGTCCCGAGGCATGGTACATTGGGGAGACCATGCAGACGCTACGACAACTGATGAATGAACACCGCTCGACAATCACCAGGCAAGACTGTTCTCTTCCTGTGGGGGAGCACTTCAGCAGTCACGGGCATTCAGCCTTGGATCTTTAGGTAAGCGTTCTCCAAGGCTGCCTTCACAACACACGACAGCGCAGAGTCGCTGAACAGAAACTGATAGCCAAGTTCCGCACACATGAGTACGGCCTAAACCGGGATGTTGGATTTATGTCACATTATCAGTAACCGCCACAGCTTGCCTCCTGGACTTGCAGAATTTCACAGGCTGCTCTGTCTGGAGACAATAGACATCTCTTTAACCTGTGTTTGATGATTCCACCCACATTGTCTGTACAGTTAAGACCTGGCTGGTTGTAGGATTCGCATTCTAATCAGTATTCTGCAAATTGATTCTGTCTGTTTGCACTGTTTGAGAGCAGATTTCCACTCCATCTGACGAAGGAGCAGTGCTCCGAAAGCTTATGGTATTTGCTACCAAATAAACCTATTGGACTTTAACCTGGTGTTGTGAGACTTCTTATTGTGTTCACTCCAGTCCAATGCCGGTATCTCCATATCATAATTAGGAGCCCCCATGTCAAATGGAGTCCCCATGTCTTTTGGAGTGCTCCCTGTCAATTGGAGTGTCCACTGTCAATTAGGAGGCCCCTGTCAATGAGGAGTTCTCCTTGTCAATGAGGACAGACCCCCACCCCCTCTCTCCCCCGTCAATGAGGAGTGCTCCACCATCATTGAAGAGTGCTCGCCCGGCAATGAGGAGTGCCCCCTGTAAATGCCGAGTGCCCCCATGTCACCTAGGAGTGACCCCTGTTAATTAGGAGTGCCCCCTATCAATGAGGAGAGTCCACTGTCAATGAGGAGTGCCCCCTGTCAATGAGAAGTCCCCCACCGTCAATGGGGAGTTCCCCCTGTCAATGAGGAGTGCCCCCCGTCACCTAAGAGTGACCGCTGCCAATTAGGAGTGCTCCCCCTGTCAATGGGGAGTGCCCCCTGTCAATGAGGAGTGCCCCCAATCAGGAGGAGGGTCCACTGTCAATTAGGAGTGCCCCCTGTCAATGCGTAGTGCCCCCTGTCAATGCGGAGTGCCCCCTGTCAATGAGGAGTGCCCCCTGTCATGTTGGACTGCCCCCTGTCAAGGAGGAGTGCCTCCTCTCAATGCGTAGTGCCCCCTGTCAATGAGGAGTGTCGGATGTCAATGAGGAGTGCTGCCAGTCAATGAGGAGTGTACTCCGTCAATGAGTGCCCAATGTCAATGAGGTGTGCCGACTGTCAGTAGGACTGCACCCCTGCCAATTAGGTCTACCCCCTGTCAATTAGTATAGCGCCCTGTCAATTACGAGCTCCCCCTGTCAATTAGGCGCGGTCCCCATCAATTATGAGTGACCCCTGTCAATGAGGAGTGCCCCCAATCAATGAGGAGGGTCCACTGTCAATTAGGAGTGCCCCCTGTCAATGCGTAGTGCCCCCTGTCAATGCGGAGTGCCCCCTGTCAATGAGGAGTACCCCACCATCAATGAGGACTGCCCCTCCCTATGAATGAGTCGTGCCCCCCCGTCAATGAGGATTCACCCACGTCAATGAGGAGTCCCCCCCCCCCGTCAATGAGGAGTCCCCCACCGTCAATGAGGAGTCCCCCACATTCAATGAGGAGTACCCCACCATCAATGAGGAAAGCCCCACCATTAGTCTGGAGTGGCCCTTGTCAATGACGAGTACCCCATGTCAATGCGGATTTCCCCCTGTCAATGAGGAGTGGCCCCCGTCAACGACGAGTGACACCTGTCAATTAGGAGTGCTCCCCTTACAATTAGGAGTGCCTCCCTGTCAAGGAGGGCTGTCCACTGTCAATTAGGAGTGCCCCCTGCCAAAGCGGAGTGCCCGCTGTCAATTAGGAGTGACCCCTGTCAATTAGGAGTGCCCCCTGTCAACAAGGTCTGCCTCCTGTCAATGAGGATAGCGCCTTGTCAATTTCGAGCTCCGCCTTTCAATTAGGAGTGGTTCCTATCAAATAGGAGTGACTCTTGTCAATTAGGAGAGCCCCATGTCAATATGGACTTCACCCTGTCAATGAGGCGTGCCCCACCGTCAATGAGGATTGCCCCCCTCCCTGTGAATGAGTAGTGACCCCCCCGCCCGTCAATGAGGATTCCCCCCTTCGTCAATGAGGAGTGCCCTCCCGTCAATGAGGAGTGCCCCCTGTCAAGGAGGAGTAGCCCCGCCATCAGTGCGGAGTGCCCCCTGTCAATGAAGAGTATCCCCCGTCACCGACGAGTGACCCCTGTCAATTAGTCGTGACCTCCTTTCAATTAGGAGTTCCCCCCCCTTCAAGGATGTGTGTCCGCTGTCAATTAGGAGTGCCCCTGTCAAAGCGGAGAGTCCCTTGTCAATTCGGAGTGACCCTGTCAATAAGGAGTACCCACTTTTAATTCGGAGTGCCCGTTGTCAATTAGGAGTTCCCCGTCAGTCAGGACTATCCCCTGTCAATTAGGAGTGACCCCTGTCAATTTGGAGTGCCCCCTGTCAATTAGCTGTTCCCCCACTGTTAATGACGAGTGTCCACTATCTATGAGAAGTGCCCCCTGCCAATGAAGAGTGCCCCCTGTCAGTGAGGAGTACCCCCTGTTGTTTGAAGGTCTCGCCAAGGCCATCCCCACACCCCCACTTCTTGCCTTCAAACAACCGCACAACCTCAAACAGACCATTGTCCGCAGCAAACTACCCAGCCTTCAGGAGAAGAGTGACCATGACACCACACAACCCTGCCACAGCAGCCTCTGCAAGACGTGCCGGATCATCGACACACATGCCATCATCTCACGTGAGAACACCATCCACCAGGTACACGGTACATACTCTTGCAATTCGGCCAACGTTGTCTACCTCATACGCTGCAAGAAAGGATGTCCCGAGGCATGGTACATTTGGGAAACTATGCAGACGCTGCGACAACGGATGAATGAACACCGCTCGACAATCACCAGGCAAGACTGTTCTCTTCCTGTTGGGGAGCACTTCAGCGGTCACGGGCATTCGGCCTCTGATATTCGGGTAAGCGTTCTCCAAGGCGGCCTTCGCGACACACGACAGCGCAGAGTCGCTGAGCAGAAACTGATAGCCAAGTTCCGCACACACGAGGACGGCCTCAACCGGGATATTGGGTTCATGTCACACTATTTGTAACTCCCACAGTTGCGTGGACCTGCAGAGTTTCACTGGCTGTCTTGTCTGGAGACAATACACATCTTTTTAGCCTGTCTTGATGCTCTCTCCAATCACATTGTTTTGTTTCTTAAAGACTTGATTAGTTGTAAGTATTCGCATTCCAACCATTATTCATGTAAATTGAGTCTGTGTCTTTATAAGCTCTGTTTGTGAAGAGAATTCCCACTCACCTGAAGAAGGGGCTTAGAGCTCCGAAAGCTTGTGTGGCTTTTGCTACCAAATAAACCTGTTGGACTTTAACCTTGTGTTGTTAAACTTCTTACTGTTCTTACAGCTAGCCAATTGCTGATCCAAACCACTAAATCATCCTCAGTCCCATGCCTCCGTATTTTCTGCAATAGCTTACCTTGGGGAATCTTATCAAATGCTTTACTGAAATCCATATACACCACATCAACTGCTTTACCCTCATCCACCTCTTTAGTCAACCAACAGGACCGGTTGGGTGAGTGGACAAATCCATGGCAGATGCAGTATAATTTGGATGAATGTGAGATTACTCACTTTGGAAGCAAAAACAAGGAGACAGATTACTACTTGAATGGCTGTAAATTGGGAGAGGGGAGTGTGCAGTGAGGCCTGGGTGTCCTTGTGCACGAGTCACTGAAGGTAAGCGTGTAGGTGCAGCAGGCAGTGAAGAAGGCAAATGGCACATTGACTTTCATTGCGAGAGGTTTCGAGTACAGAAGCAGGGATTTGCTGCTGCAATTACACAGAGCCTTGGTGAGGCCACACCGAGAGTATTGTGTGCAGTTTCGGTCTCCTTTTCTGAGGAACGATGTTCCTGCTCTCGAGGGAGTGCAGCAAAGGTTTAACAGGCTGACTCGAGCGACGGCGGGAATGATGTATGAGGAGAGATTGCCTCGGTTAGGATTGTTTTCGCTGGAATTCAGACAACTGAGGGGGATCTCAGAGAGACCTGTACAATTCTAACAGGACTAGACAGGGTAGATGCAGGGAAGATATTCCCGATGATGAAAGACTGCAGAACCAGGGGCTACATTCAGAGGCTTTAAGGTAGATCATATATGACGGAGGTGAGGAGGCCAAAAAGTGGTGAGCCTGCGGAATTCTGTAACACAGGAAGTAGTTGATGCGAAAGCATTGAATGGACACAAGAGGCGGCTGGATATCGCACTTGGGATGAATGGGTTCAAACGATATGGGAAAAAGTAGGATTAGACTCTTGAGTTCGACGAGCAGCCATTATCATAATGAATGGCGGAGCAGGCTCGAAGGGCCGAATGGCCTCCTCCTGCTCCTATCTCCTCTGTCAAAAAACCCTGCAGCAGCCGCCTGAATTCCTTGTATTCAGGATGTAATTGTGGGTTTTCCCGCTCTCTGCCTCTTTTGTGAGACATCAGGGAGGGGTACAGAATGAGAGAAAGGGGACAGAGCATGTAAGAGACAGTGAGACCAGGCAGAGTGGCAGGGACAGGAGATAAGGAATATTGTTGGGAGGAGGGGCCAAGTGTTAGGGTGAACTCTGCTGTGCAGTCACAGCCCAGCTGCCCATTCTCTGGGTAATAGAAAAAAGAAAATTACAGAACAGGAACAGGCCCTTCGGCCCTCCAAGTCTGCACCGACCATGCTGCCTGTAGTAGGTAAAAATTACCTGAGACTGGTATGAGTGGCATACATCAAGGTTTATTCTCACAAGCTTGCGGGAGAGTTCTGGCAACCTTAACAGCGATACGCCAAAACCTCTCACTGAACACAGGAAAGTGGGGACATTTGTACAGCATGGCTCCCAGCACCAGTCACGATACAAACACAGGTCTGGTCATGAATTCAAGTCAAACTGACAGTCCTTTATCACGAAGCACGATGCATCTGACCATAAATCAGAGTGCATCTGATTCTCAGGTCACGAAGCACAAGTCTCTGGCAGCTGTAGTCACGATCCAGTATCTGGTTTCCTGCTCTTCCGCGGCTTCCCTTTGAAGTTCCCGGTGCAATTTACAGGTGGCCCAGTGGGAGTCATCCTTTAAACGGCCGTATCGTGCTCCAAATCTTGTAACTGCCTTCTCCGTGCAAATGACACACAAGCCCGCAGGAAAGGCAAGACTTTACAAACACATTTAAATTTGAAAAAGTTATCTGCGAATAACTTGTTTTGATGTCAGAAGCAGTAGAAACAATGGGATTAGCCACAATGAAGGGTTATGTTTGTGATACATTCTAAGTACAATGTTCAACCTTTTAGGTACAAAATACATTAACCCTTTCCCTTTAGATACAAAATACATTGAATACAAAATTTACCCTTTCCCTTCTTCACTGCCCGATTGAACTAAAACCCCTTATACTTCCAGTGACAATGTCCCTCCATGCCCATCCTATTCATGTATTTGTCAAGACGTCCCATAAAAGTCACTCGAGTATTCACTTCCACTATCTCCCCCAGCAACGAGTTCCAGGCACCCACTGCTCTGTGTAAAAAAACTTGCCTCGGACATCTCCTTGAAAACTAGCCCCTGACAACTGAAACCTATTCCCCCGTGTTATTGATTCTTCCATCCTGCGAAAAAGCTTCTGACCATCCACTCTGTCCATGCATCTCATAATTCTGTGGTCTTCTACCAGGTCACCTCTCAACCTCCGTTGTTCCAGTGAGAATAGACCAAGTTTCTCCAACCTCTTCTCATAGCTCATGCCCTCCATACCAGGCAACACCCTGGAAAATACTTTTCTATACTCTATCCAAAACCTCCACATCCTTCTGTTAGTGCGGTGACAGCATTGAATACTATATTATACGTGTGGCCTAACTAAGGTTCTATAAAGCTGCAACATGTCTTGCCAATTTTTAAACTCAATACCCCGGCCGATGAAGGCAAGCATGCCGTATGCCTTCTTGACTCCCTTCTCCACCTGCATTGCCATTTTCAGTGACCTGTGCATCTGTATACTCAGATCACTTTGCCTCTCAATACTCCTCACGGTTCTGCCATTTCCTGTATATTTCAAATCTGTACTGGATCTTCCAAAATGCATTACCTCACATTTGTCCGGATTAAACGCCATCTACCTTCTCTCCATCCAAGTCATCAATCGATCTATTGAAGATAGATTGCCCCGTGCAATCCCTTCCCATTCCTCACACGGCCCCCTCCACACCACTCGCCCCGTCCATCACCACTCAGCCCCTTCCCCACCACTCCCCCGCCCCTGCCCCATTCCCCTCTGCCCTACGACCCCTCACCCAGCCCCACAAACTCTCACCCCATTGAACATAGAACATAGAACAGTACAGCACAGAACAGGACCTTCGGCCCACGATGTTGTGCCGAGGTTCATCTGAATAGAACCATAGAATATTACAGCCCAGAAACAGGCCTTTTGGACCTTCTTGGCTGTGCTGAACCATTTTTCTGCCTAGTCCCACTGACCTGCACCTGGACCATATCCCTCTACACCCCTCTCATCCATGTACCTGTCCAAGTTGTTTCTTAAATGTTAAAAGTGGCATTCAGAACTTCATCTGGCAGCTCATTCCACACGCCCACCACTCCCTGTATGAAGAAGTCCCCCTTAAAATTCCCCTTAAACTTTTCCCCCTTCACCCTTAACCCACACCCTCCAGTTTTTTTCTCCCCTCGCCTCTGTGGAAAAAAGCCGGTTTGTACTCGCTCTATCTATACCCATCATAGTTTTATACACCTCTATCAAATCTCCCCTCATTCTTCTCCGCTCCAGTGACTAAAGTCCTAACCTATTCAACCTTTCTCTGTAACTCAGTTTCTCAAGTCCCGGCAACATCCTTGTAAACCTTCTCGGCACTCTTTCAACATTATTAATATCCTTCCTGTAATTAGGTGACAGCAACTGCTCACAATACTCTAAACTCGGCCTCACCAATGTCTTATACAACCACACCATAACATTCCAACCCTTGTACTCAATACTTTGATTTATAAAGGCCAATGTACCAAAGGCACTTTTTACGACCCTATCTACCTGTGACGTCACTTTTGGGGAATTATGTACCTGTATTCCCAGATCCCTCTGTAATACTGCACTCATTCAGTGTCCGACCATTTACCTTGTATGTTCTACCTTGGTTTGTCCTTCCAAAGTGCAATACCTCACACTTGTCTGCATTGAACTCCATCTGCCATTTTTCAGCCAATTTTTCTAGCTGGTCCAAATCCCTCTGCAAGATTTGATAACCTTCCTCACTGTCCACTACACCTCCAATCTTTATATCATCAGCAAATTTGCTGATCCAATTTACCACATTCTCAACCAGATCATTGATATAGAAGAAAAACAACAATGGACCCTGTGGCACACCACGAGTCACAGGCCTCCACTCAGAGAATTAATCCTCCACTACCACTCTCTGGCTTCTTCCATTGAGCCAATGTCTTATCCAATTTACTACCTCTCCATGTATACCTAGCGAATGAACCTTCCTAACTAACGTCCCATGCGGGACCTTGTCAAAGACCTTACTGAAGTCCAGGTAGACAAGATCCACTGCTTTCCCTTCATCCACTTTCCTGGTAACCTCCTCGGAAAAGTCCAATAGATTGGTTAAACATGACCTACCACGCACAAAGCCATATTGAATCTCCCTAATAAGATCCTATCTCTTAGTACTCCTTCCAATAATTTACCTACTACTGACATCAACATTTCCTGGCCTATAATTTCCCACATTACATTTTGAGACTTTTTTAAACGATGGCAAGTCAGAGTGGATAAATCCCCAGGACCAGACAGGGTATTCCCACGGACCTTGACGGAAGCTAGTGTTGAGCTTGCAGGGGCCCTGGCAGACATATTTAAAATTCAGTATTCACGGGGGAGGTGCCGGATGATTGGAAGGTGGCTCATGCTGTTCCGTTGTTTAAAAAAGCTTCCAAAAGAAATCCGGGAAATTATAGGCCAGTAAGTTTGACGTCGGTGGTGGGCAAGTTATTGGAAGGTGTTATAAGGGATAGGATCTACAAATATTTGGATAGACAGGGACTTATTATGGAGAGTCAACATTGGTCTGTGCATGGTAGGTCATGTTTGACCAATCTATTAGAGTTTTTCGAGAAGGTTACCAGGAAAGTGGATGAAGGGAAGGCGATGGATGTTGTCTCCCTGGATTTCAGCAAGGCCTTTGACAAGGTCCCTCATGGGAGGTTAGTTAGGAAGGTTCAGTCGCTATGTATACATGGGGAGGTCGTAAATTGGATTAGACACTGGTTCAATGGAAGAAGCCAGAGAGTGGTTGTGGAGGATTGCTTCTCTGAGTGGAGGCCTGTGACGAGTGGTGTGCCACAGGGATCGGTGTTGGGTCCATTGTTGTTTGTCATCTATATAAATGATCTGGATGATAATGTGGTAAATTGGATCAGCAAGTTTGCTGATGATACAAAGATTGGAGGTGTAGTGGACAGTGAGGAACGGTTTCAAACCTTGCAGAGGGATTTGGACCTACTAGAAAAATGGGCTGCAAAATGGCAAATGGAATTTAAGGCAGACAAGTGTGAGATATTGAACTTTGGAAGGACAAACCAAAGTAGAACGTACAGGGTAAATGGTAGGACTCTGAAGAGTGCAGCTGAACAGAGGGATCTGGGAATACAGGTACAGAATTCCCTAAAAGTGAAGTCACAGGTGGATAGGGTCGTAAGAGTGCCTTTGGTACATTGATCTTTCTCAATCGGAGTTTCGAGTATGAAAGTTGGAGTGTTATGGTAAGGCTAGATAAGGCATTGGTGAGGCCGAATTTGGAGTATTGTGTACTGTTTTGGTCATCTAGTTGCAGGAAGGATGTAAATAAAGTTGAACGAGTGCAGAGAAGGTTCACAAGGATGTTGCCGTGACTTGAGAAGCTGAGTTACGGAGAGAGATTGAGTAGGTTAGGATATTATTCCCTGGAGCGTAGAAGACTGAGGGGAGATTTGATAGGGGTGCATAAGATTTTGATGGTGATAGATAGAGTGAATGCAAGCAGGCTTTTTCCGCTGAGGCTTGGGGAGAAATAAACCAGAGGGCATGGGTGAAGGGTGAAAGGAGAAAGGTTTCAAGCGAATATTATGGGGGGGGGGGGGTGGTCTTCTTCACGCAGAGAGTGGTGGGAGTGTGGAATGAGCTGCCAGATAAAATGGTAAATGCTTTTAACATTTAAGAAAAACTTGGACGGGTTGATAGATGAGAGGTTTGTGGAGGGATATGGTCCAAGTGCAGATCAGTGGGACGAGGCAAAAAATGGTTCGGCACAGACAAGAAGGGCCAAAAGGCCTGTTACTGAGCTGTAATTTTCTATCGTCTATGCTTCGATGGACGGAACAACATGACCTATCCTCCAATCTTCCGGCACTTCGCCCGTCGATTCCGACATTTTAAACATGTCTGCCAGGGCCCCTGCAATTTCAACACCAGTCTCCTTCAAGGTCCGAGGGAATACCCTGTCCGGTCCTGGTGATTTATCTACTCTGATTTCCCTCAAGACAGGAAGCACCTTCTCCCCTTTAATCTGTATATGTTCCATGACCTCCCTACTTATTTGCCTTATTTCCATCGACTCCATGACAGTTACCTTATTAAATACGGATGCAAACAACTCATTTAATATCTCCCCCATTTCTTTTGGTTGCATACATAGCCGACAAGTCCGATCTTCAAGAGGATAAATTTTATCTCTCACCATCCTTTTGCTGTTAATATACCTGTCGAAGCTCTTCGGATTATCCATCACCTTGTCTGCCAAAGCAACCTCATGTCCTCTTTTCGCCCTCCTGATTTCTTTCTTAAGTAGTTTCTCGCACTTTTTATACTCCTCAAGCATCTTATTTGCTCCCTGTTGCCTATACATGTCATACATCTCTCTCTTCTTCTTTATCAGCGTTCCAATATGCCTCGAGAACCAAGGTTCCTTATTATTATTCACTTTGCCTTTAATCCTGACAGGAAAATGCAAACTCTGCACTATCAAAATTTCTCCTTTGAAGGGCTCCAACTTTCCAATCACATCCTTTCCAGGGAACATACTGTCTCAATCCACGCTTTTTAGATCCTTTCTCATTTCTTCAAATTTGGCCTTTTTCCAGTTTAGAACCTCAACCCGAGGACCAGATCCATCTACATCCATGATCAAGTTGAAACTCATGATGTTATGATCACTGGAACCAAAGTGTTCCCCGACACACACGTCTGTCACTTGTCCGAACTTGTTTCCTAAAAGGAGATCGAATATTGCACACTGGCTCGTTGGTACCTCTATATATTGATTTAGAAAATTTTCCTGAACTCATTAAACAAACTCTAATCCGTCTAGAATTTTAAAAGTATGGGAGCCCCAATCCATATGTGGAAAGTTAAAATCCCCGACTATCACAAATTTATGTTTACTGCAGTTGTTTGCTAACTCTCTGCAGATTTGCCCCTGTAATTCTCGCTGACTAGTGGGTAGACTATAATTCAAACCCATTAATGTGGTCACTCCTTTCCTGTTTCTCAGCTCCACCCATATTGCCTCGGTTAACAAGCCCTCGAATCTGCCCTGCCCGAGCACAGCTGCAACATTTTCCCTGACTAGCAATGCCAACGCCCCCTCCCCCCCCCCCCGCCCACCCCTTCATCCTTCTGCCTCTATCACGTCTGAAACATCGGAACCCTGGAACATTGAGCTGCCAGTCCAGCCCTCCCGTAGCCAAGTTTCACTAATGGCTATATTGTCAGAATTCCATGTGTCAATCCAGGCCCTCAGCTCGTCTGCCTTCCCCACAATACTCCTGGCTTTGAAATGGACACACCTCAGAAGATTATTAGCACCAAACACAACCCTCCTATTTGTGAATTTGCATGAACTATTAACATCATTTATTTTCACCCCCGCTCCACTTGGTGCTCTGGCACTCTGGTTCCCATCCCCCTGCAAACCCTCCCCTGTGCAACCCCCTGCTCACTTCAACTGCAGCCCCTTGCCCCCTCCCCAACACCCCTCGCCCCCTGCCCCCCTCTCAATCCCTTTATCCCCACAACCAATTGCCCCATCCCCTGCAATTTCTTGCCCGGCACAATCCCTCCCCTCCCCCTACCACCTTCCGCCCCTCCACCCCACAACCCCTCGTCCCCTCAATACCAATTGACTCTGATCAATTTACTTGCTCTTGCAATATCACCAACAACACCTTGTGTATTCATGTGTTTGTCCAGAACCTTCTTAAATACGTGAGTCCCTGCCTCCAGCAGCCACTCAGGCAGCGAGTTTCAGATTTCTAACACAGTCTGCTCAACATTCTGTCCCCACGTCCCCTCTGAAACACTCTCACCTTTAACCTTTGCCTTTTGGTCAAACCCAGACAAAGACGGCACTGAGCATGCTTTCTCCCAACACTGCCCCTCACAAAGCTGGCGGCGGCGTAGGCGCACAGCCCCGCTGGAAACCTGGCGGCCGTGAACTCGGGGCAGTAACGGGGGATCAATACGGGGCTCCACTGGGTACAAACGGGGAACCGGGGATTTCTTTCCCTGAGTTTCTGCTTTACACAAACCTGGTTATGAATCCTCTCCGCCCACACGCCGGATCCATGGCGCTGTCCGAGCCGCCATTCCACTCACTGACCGACTGGACATAAGATCATCGCCATTCCGCTCACTGCACATGAACCAGCTCCCAGCCCCGCCCCTCATTCACGACGATGGTTTGGAGGACCAGCCTCTCGCGCTTGGTCATCCAGGCCCTACCCTCTCCTCCTATTCGTCCGGAGCTGCCGTCAATCAGCCGCGCATTCTAACGGTGTGAGATGATGGGCGGGGCTACAGCCTCAGGCTGACTCGCTGATGATTCCAGTGAGAAGTCTCACAACGCCAGGTTTAAGTCCAACAGGTTTATTTGGCAGCACAAGACACTAGTTTTCGGAGCGCTGCCCCTTCGTCAGGTGAGTGGGAGTTCTTTTCACAAACAGGGCACATAAAGACACAAACTCAATTTACAAAATAATAGTTGGAGTGCGAGTCTTTACAGATGATCAAGTCTGAAAGTGTGAATCTTTACAGGTGATCAAGTCGGAAGGTACAGACAATGTCAGTGGAGAGAGGGTGAAGGACAGGATAAAGAGATGTGTATTGTCTCCAGACAGGACAGTTAGTGAAATTTTGCAAGTCCAGGCAAGTCGTGGGGGTTACAGATCATGTGACATGAACCCAAGATCGCAACAGACACATCCAGACGCTGAAAGATGCCCTCATAAGAACAGGATATGGCACTCGATCGGCAGTTCCGACGCACCACAGCGAAAGACCGCACCAATCTCCTCAGAAGGCAATCACAGGACAGGGTGGACAGAGTACCCTTCTTCGTCCAGTACCTCCCCGGAGCAGAGAAGCGACGACATCTTCTCCAGTGCTTTCAACATATCATTGATGAAGACGAACATCTCGCCAAGACCATCCCCACAACCCCACTTCTTGCCACCAAACAACCGCACAACCTCAAACAGATCATTGTCTGCAGCAAACTACCCAGCCATCAGGAGAACAGTGACCATGGCACCACACAACCCTGCCACAGCAACTTCTGCAAGATGTGTCGAATCATCTACACGGATGCCATCATCTCACATGAGAACACCATCCACCAGGTACACAGTACCTACTCTTGCAACTCGGCCAAAGTTGTACGCTGCAGGAAAGGATGTCCCGAGGCATGGTACATTGGGGAGACCATGCAGACGCTACGACAACGGATGAATGCACACCGCTGGACAATCACTAGGCAAGAATGTTCTCTTCCTGTTGGGGAACAGTTCAGCGGTCACGGGCATTCGGCCTCTGATCTTCGGAAAAGCGTTCTCCAAGGCGGCCTTCACGGCACACGACAATGCAGAGTCACTGCGCAGAGACTGATACCCAAGTTCCACACACATGATAGGGGCCTCAACCGGGACATTGGGTTCATGTCACGCCATCTGTAACCCCCACGAATTGCCTGGGCTTGGAAAATCTCACTAACTGTCCTGTCTGGAGACAATACACATCTCTTTTAAATGAGCTTAACGCGCTCTCCACTCACATTGTCTGTACCTTTAAGACTTGATTACCTGTAAAGACTCGCATTCGAATCATTATTCTGCAAATTGAGTTTGTGTGTTCATATGCCCTGTTTGTGGGCAGATCTCCCACTCCCCTGATGAAGGAGCAGCGCTCCGAAAGCTAGCGTCTTGTGCTGCCAAATAAACCTGTTGGGCTTTAACTTGGTGTCGTGAGACTTCTCACTGTCATCATCAGCGAGTCAGCCTGAGTGTGTGGCCACGCCCACTATCTCACACCGCCACAATGCGCGGCTGATAGACGGCAGCTCCGGACCAATAGGAGGAGAGGGGGCGGGACTAGAGGACCGAGCGGGAACGGCTGGTCCTCCAAACAAGCGGAGTGAATGGTGGGCGGGGCTGGGAGTGGAGCCTGCGCAGTGAGTGGAATGGCGATGGGGTGACCGTGTTCTGATGTCCAATCGGTCAGTGAGTGGAATGGCGGCTCGCAGGCAACGATGGATCCGACGGGTGGGTGGAGAGGATTCATAACCAGGTTTGTGTAAAGCAGAAACTCAGAGAATGAAATCCCCGTTCCCTGTTTGTACCCAGCGGGACCCAGTATTGTTCCCCGTTTTTACCCCGAGTTGACGGCCGCCATGTTTCCAGTGTGACCTAACTAAAGTTCTATAAAGCTGCAACATGGCTTTTTAAACTTCGTGCCCTGGTTGATGAAGGCAAGCATGCCCCATGCTTTCTTAACTACCTTCTCCACTGTGTTGCCACTTTCAGTGACTTGTGTACCTGTACACCCAGATCCCTCTGTCTATCAATACTGTTAAGAGTTTTTCCATTTATTTTACATTTCCCATCTGTGCTGGAACTTCCAAAATGCATTACCTCACATTCGTCGGGATGAAAATCCATTTGCCATCTCTCCGCCCAAGTCGCCAACCGATCTAGATCCTGCTGTATCCTCTGATGGTTCTTCATCACTATCTGCAACTCCACCAACCTTGGTATCGTCCGCAAACTTTCTCATCAAACCAGTTACATTATCCTTCAAATTATTTATATATGTATGACAAGCAGCAAAGGTCCCAGCACTAATCCCGAAGGAACGCCACTCGTCACTGGAGGAAGTAGATGTTGGGAGGGAGGATGTCCTGGCAGATTTGAATGAACTGAAGGTCGATAAGTCCCCTGGGCCTGATGAAATGTATCCCAGGATTCTTTGGGAGGCGAGAAATGAGATTGCAGAGACTTTGGCTTTGATCTTTGGGTCCTCGCTGTCCACAGGGATGGTGCCAGAGGACTGGAGAATGGCGAATGTTGTTCCTCTGTTTCAGAAAGGGAATAGAAATGACCCTGGTAATTATAGACCAGTTAGTCGTATTTCGGTGGTTGGTAAATTGATGGGAAAGTTCCTCAGAGATGGGATTTACGACCATTTAGAAAGATGCGGATTAATCCGGGATAGTCAGCACGGATTCGTGAAGGGCAAGTCGTGCCTCACAAATTTGATTGAATTTTTTGAGGAGGGAACTAAGTGTGTTGATAAAGGTAGGGCAGTTGATGTCATACACATGGATTTTAGTAAGGCCTTTGATAAGGTCCCCCATAGTCGGCTTATGATGAAAGTGAGGAGGTGTGGGAGAGAGGGAAAGTTGGCCGATTGGATAGGTAACTGGCTGTCTGATCGAAGACAGAGGGTGGTCGATGGAAAATTTTCGGATTGGAGGCAGATTGCTAGCGGAGTGCCGCAGGGATCAGTGCTTGGTCCTCTGCTCTTTGTGATTTTTCTTAATGACTTAGAGGAGGGGGCTGAAGGGTGGATCAGTAAATTTGCTGATGACACCAAGATTGATGGAGTAGTGGATGAGCTGGAGGGCTGTTGTAGGCTGCAAAGAGACAGAGATAGGATGCAAAGCTGGGCTGAAAAATGGCAAATGGAGTTTAACCCTGATAAATGTGAGGTGATTCATTTTGGTAGGACTAATTTAAATGTGGATTACAGGGTCAAAGTTAGGGTTCTGCAGACTGTGGAGGAACAGAGAGATCTTGGGGTTCATATCCACAGATCTCTAAAGGTTGCCACTCAAGTGGATAGAGCTATGAAGAAGGCCTATAGTGTGTTAGCTTTTATTAACTTGGAGTTGGAGTTTAAGAGCCGTGGGGTTATGCTGCAACTGTACAGGACCTTGGTGAGACCACATTTGGAATATTGTGTGCAGTTCTGGTCACATCACTATAAGAAGAATGTGGAAGCGCTGGAAAGAGTGCAGAGGAGATTTACCAGGATGCTGCCTGGTTTGGAGGGTAGGTCTTATGTGGAAAGGTTGAGGGAGCTAGGGCTGTTCTCTTTCGAGCGGAGGAGGCTGAGGGGAGACTTAATAGAGGTTTATAAGATGATGAGGGGGATAGATAGAGTGAACTTTCAAAGACTATTTCCTCTGGTGGATGGAGCTATTACAAGGGGGCATAACTATAGGGTTCGTGTTTAGAGATACAGGAAGGATATCAGAGGTAGGTTCTTTACGCAGAGAGTGGTTGGGGTGTGGAATGGACTGCCTGCAGTGATATTGGAGTCAGACACTTTAGGAACATTTAAGCCGTTATTGGATAGGCACATGGAGCATACCAGGATGATAGGGAGTGGGATAGCTTGATCTTGGTTTCAGATAAAGCTCGGCACAACATCGTGGGTCGAAGGGCCTGTTCTATGCTGTACTGTTCTATGTTCTATGTTCTGTGTCACAGCACTCCATTCAGAAACGCACAATTCCGCAGCTACACTCTGTTTTCTATGACCGAGCCAGTTCTCAATCCACCCAGCCAGCTCACCTCTGATCCCATTTTCCTGCACCTACTGTACCAGTCTGCCATGAGTGACCTTGTCAGAGGCTTTGCTGAAGTCCATGTAGACAACATCCACTGCCGTCACCTCATTAATCATCTTTGTCACTTCCTCGAAAAACTCGATAAAATTAGTGAGACACGATCTTGTGTTCAAAAAAACTATGTTGCCTCTCACTAATACGCCCTCTTATTTCCAAGTTGGTTTAAATCCTATCTCGAAGAATCCTCTTCAACAATTTCCCAACTACTGACCTAAGGCGCACTGACCTGTGTTTACCTGGATTATTGTTGCTTTTCTTCCTGAAGAAACGACGGCAATTCTCCAATCCTCATGCTCCTCCCCTGTAGCCAGTAAGGATACAAAGATTTCTCTCAAGGCCCAAGCAATTTCCTCTCTTGCCTAACTCTGTATTCTGCGGTATATCCCATCAGGCCCTGGGGACTTGTCTGCCTTAATGTTTCTCATGAACACCGCTTCCTTTTTTTACATCAGCATGACTGAAACACCCTCCCCAGACTCATCATGCCTCAAGTCATTCTCTTTAGTGAATAGTGACGCAAAGTATTCATTTAATACGTCGCCCATTTCCCTGGCTCCACGCATAGATTCCCTCACCTATCCTCGAGTGTGCCAACCCTCTCACTGGCTACCCTCTTGTCCTTTGTATATGTTTAAAACGCCTTGGGATTTTCCTCCATCCTGCGGCCAGAGAATTTTTGTGACCCCTTTTAGCCCTCCTTACTACTTACTACTTTCCTTGTATTCCACAATTGTTTTGTGTCTTCCCAGCCTCCGAGCTTTGACAAATTCTTCCATTTTCCGTTTGACTGGGCTCTCAATATCACTCGTTATGAAAGTTCCTGAAATTTGCCATATCGATCCTTCATCCTTACAATTCCTATCAATTTAGACATAAAGCCTCCCACATGCCAGATGTGGATTTGCCCTCATACATCTGCCCCAATCTACATTCTTCAGTTCCCGACTAAGATTGTTGTAATTAGCCTTCCCCCAATTTAGTAGCTTCAGTCGAGGACTATACTTGTCTTCATCCATCAGTACTTTAAAGATTACTGAATTCTGGTCACTGTTCCCAAACTGCTCCCCTCCTGAAATGTCGACCACCTGGCCAGGCTCATTCCCCAATACCAGGTCCAGTACTGCCGCTCCCCTGGTTGGGCTATCTATATAATGTTTCAAGAAGCCCTCCTGAATGCTCCTTACAAATTCTGCCCCATTCACGCACTGAGCACGAAGTGAGTCCCAGTCAATTACGGGGAAGTTAAAAGCTCGCACCTCAATAAACCTGTTACTTTTACACCTTGCCAAAATCTGCCTTCTTATCTGTTCCTCTATCTCCCACTGGATGTTGGGCGACCAATAGTAACCCAAAATATTGTTACCACACACTTCCTTTTCCTGAGCTCTACTCATATTGCCTCACTTTATGAGCCCTCCGAGGTACAGTAGGTACAGCCCTCCCGCAGTACAGCTATGATATTCTCCTTGCCCAGTAGTGAATATGCTACATCTCTGCCATTCCTCTCCTTCACTTAACCAAGTTTCTGTAATAATAACAACATCACAGTTCCAAGTACGAATCCAAGCTCTAACTTCATCTGCCTTACCTGTTACACTTCTTGCATTGAAACAAATGCACTTCAGTCCACCGGACCATCTTTGATTCGCAGCTGCATCGTGCCTGCTATTTCTCTGAGTCTTACCGGGCCTGCTCTCGAGTTCCACTTCACTTCATTCACCTTGGCTTTGTTCCTCACCCCCTGGCAGATTTCCTTACCTAAAAGACATTAGGGAACAAAATGGTTCTTTCAACAATCGAATATGGTTTTATGGTCATCAGGAGATTTTGAATTCCAGATATTTTTTATTCAATTCAAATTCCATCCTCTGCCGTGACGGGATTCGAACCCGGGTCCCCAGACATTAAAAGAACATCGGGAACCCTTCCTGAAGCTATGACATGAGGGGCTGCTCTGAAACTTCCCTCAGTATTTCTTCCAAGGACTTACTCGGCAATCAGCTGCTTCCGTTGGTCCCACGTCACTTTCTGAACTGTAATGTCTGGTCGAAACCTGGTCGTAAGGGATCGCGCAGTAAGGGACACAAGACACAGCAATACATCTCCACCCACTTCTCTAAACTCCCACACTTACCCCAAATCTCAATGTTTCACTCTCTGCAGCTTGCACTCTGTGGAGCTCCCTGAGTGTGCAGATTTCACAGGCCTCAGTTCGGTAATTTATATTTGCCCATGTCCAACTCATGAACCTGTTTGACATCATTGAACCCTCTTCCCCTCTCGGTCTGAGTAACCGCCGAGGGCTGACCACCTTGGAAGTCTTTTTGGGAGTTTCACTACTGGGTCGGGTTCCTCCTGCTCTGCCCCGGAAGTGAATGGGTTCAGCAGACCGGAGCTCGACTCTCCCACCATGAGCGTTGTGGTTCAAGTTCCCTTTATCGAGTGACAATGTGGTCGAGAGGCGAAGTCCACAGTGTCCATTTAAGACTCCGAGTTTCCCACTGGCGGAGATGGAGAGCAGGAGCCGGAGTGCCTGGAATTCTTTCCGAAGTTCCCTAAATGCTGGGAATGGATTTCTCAGGCACGGCTTGGAGCTTCATGGTTTGTAGATGGTTGAAGCATTCCAATAGGATGGTATCACCGAAGCAGACTTGATAGGAAACTGGCCCTGTTCCGTTCTCGACCGGTACATCATTACCACGTGGATCCATTGCCATGATTCTTTACTAACAACCTATCAACTGCCTTTAAGTGCCTCTCCCGCCTGGTGGGTTTGGCACTGGGCGTCTTGATACTTGGCAACCACCCACTCTCAGGAAGATCAGCCTCAACCATGGGCGGAGTCATCTTCGCATGAACATCTCTGCTGGGACTGTTTCGGTCGTTGAAGGGAATGAGGTGGGGTTGAGAATTGGTCTTGCAATTGAAGATGAATCCGGATGGTTTGGCGTCCAAGGAGGCTGTGGGCTCGTTTTTTTGAACCTGCTTTTAGTTTTTCGACTGCTCTTTCTCCCAGGCCATTGGATGATGGGTGATATGTGTTGTGGGAAATTTACCACATCAGAGTCAGACTGGAGGTTCAACAAGGCAGTCTTATTTCGGACAAAGCTTTGGGAGAAGGCACTGGTACTCCGCAGTACTTGGCAGCTACCTTCTCAAATACACAATGGTAGTTGACCATCTTTATGCATTATAGACAATAGGCAGTACGGACATTAGCCGTTAATACATCGTTACAAGTTGAGTCGACAGATACATACATCGACAGTTAATTCATTGTTAAAAGCAAACAGTTCGGACATGGACAGTTAACATATCATTGTTCATAGAATGGATGCAATTATGCAGTTTTGTCCTCTATCAATGACTGGTTTCGATATATACATTCTGTGGCTGACCTTGTTAGATTTATGCATTTATGTTCCCATCTGTGGCTGACCTCATTATCAAACTCATTGTTCTGGGTCTGCTCTGATCTAAAGTGCCTCAAGTTCTGACCAGTTTCCTGCAGCAATTCAGATACTGCAGGTTTTAGCTTTTTGTGTAACTGTCTTTTCCCAAAGCTAATGCCTTTTAATGTCTCTTCCCAGAGTCCATTTTGTGTTGCAGGTAACCATTTTGTGTCCATCACAATTAGTAGTAGGGAACGGTTCTGCCTACCTGGTGAACTGGTCTATAATAACGAGACATTAGGTTTTGCCATGGGATTGTGATAGTGGCCCTGTGAAATCTATTTGCAGATGTTCCCAGGGTTCCTTTGTTCGTGGCTGGTGTCCCATCTTAATTTTTATGGGTCGACCAGGGTTGTGTTGTGCGCACGTCACGCATCGGTGACAGTGTCGGGCTATGCCTCTTCCCATTCCTTTCCACCACCATTCATTTCCTATACTAGTTATCATGGCCTCTCCTCCCGCATGTGACAGTCCATGGTCTAGATCCAAGAAGGTGTTTTGTATGCACTCTGGTGCCATTACCTTATCTTCTCGTCTCCAAAGGTTATCAGCCCCTTTGCTCGCTCCCTGTGCTTCCCACTTCCCCTTTTCGTCTTTCGATGTATCCTCATGTAAGTCCCGAATATCTATTTCGTCTGCTGTCTGTTCCGTTGCTGCTAGTGGCAGCTCGCCAACTGTCTCCTGTTCTAAAGCTAATTCTACTGCTCAATCTGTGGCTTGTTTCCTTTTGAAATTTAACCCGTCTGGGTTATCTATTCCTGGTTCTTTCTGGTGCACTTTAATTTTTATTACTGCGGCTTCTCGAGGTTTCTTACTAGCTTTTAGCAATGCCTCAATTCTTTGGTGTTTAAAAGGAGTTCCTCCGTGGTTATTAACCCCCTTCTACCCCATTCTGTCATATAGTCGCGTATTACACCGAACGGGTACCGGCTATCTGTATATATGTTTACCGTTTTGCCTTCAGATAACTCTAGTGCATGTGTGAGTGCCACTCGTTCTGCTACTTGCACGGATAGACCTCCGTCAATCCTTTCTGACCTTACTGTTTCCAGTTTGTCATTTACTACTGCCCACACTATCCGGGGTGATCCTCCACATATTTGCGCGAACCATCTACAAAAAGGGTCTCCTCAGCTTTTGTTAAAGGTACATCCTTTATCCTACCTTCTTCTACATCCATATCTATATCCCCACAATTGTGTGGCTCTCCTGTGTCTAAAGACCCGTCTGCTGGGTTATTTCCTGTGTCCCTTAATATTAAGACTGATTTTCTTGGAGGTAGGAGGACAGCTTCCCATTTAGCCCTTCTCATGTTTGAGACGGGCTTCAACTTTCCCGTTTTCAGCATTTCCACCAAGCTGTGTTTGGTGTGAAGGATTATATTCCCTGTCATTACTATTGGCTCGCTAATCTTTACGGTCCAGGCGGCGCAATCCAAGGCGGCTATGCACCTTGGCAGTCCGGTGACCACCGGCCCTTCTGCGTTGAACAAAAACATATGGGTCTCCTTTTGTCGCCATGGTCCTGTGTTACCACTGCAGAACAGAACCCTCCCCCAGTACTGCAATGGATGTGGAAGTCCTTATTAGAATCTGATAATCCTAGTCGAGGGGCTGATATCAGTTCTGTTGTTAGTTTTTTGTAAGCCTCTTCCTGCTTCGGTCCTCATTCTACGGGATTTAAAGCTGGCTTTCCCCCTTTGACTAGTCTTTGTATAGGTTCTGCCAATTTTGCGAATACGGGGATAAACTTCGGCTATGGTTAAACAGCCCTAGCACCTTCCTGACCCCTCTTACGGTGACGGGCCGCGGCATTTGTTGTACCACCTTATTTCGGTCTGTTGGCATTTCTTTCAGCCCTTGGGATATAAAGTGTCCTTGGTACAGGACTTATGTTTTCCCGATTTGTGACATTTTGGGTCTCACCTTAAACGCTGCGGTTTTTAATTCGTTTAACACTGGATATAGTGCTTCCTGATGTCCAAACTTGGATTCTGAAGCTATTAAGATTTCATCTACATATTGTAGGATCATGCGACACTCTGGTAATTCTATCCTGTTCAGGATGTCGCTCATTACTCGATGGAAGATTGCGGGGCTGTTGTGGAATCCCTGCGGTAGGCGAGTTCACGTGTACTGTCTGCCTCCCACTGGAAAGGCGAATTTGTCTTGTGATTCGGGATCCAAGGGTAGGGACCAGAATCCGTTGGCTATATCAAATAATGTGAATACTTTGTGCTCCTGTGACAGTCCATTCAGGATTGTCGAGGGGCTTGCTACAATGTGGTGCAACATGGACGTGACTTTATTGAGACCGGTGTAATCTATCGTAAGCCTGTCGCTTCCGTCAGGTTTCCTCACCGGCCAGCTTGCGGAGTTAATGGCGCTCGTGGTTTCTCTCAGAGTTCCTTTTTTCACTAACCCTTTGACTATCTCCAGTACAGCTGCCTCTGCTTCTGGTTTCATTGGATATTGTTGGTGGGGCTTATGCTCCGGTCCAGGTACCCTGATTGGGTCCATTTTAGTTCAGCCGGTATCTAATTTTGTTTTAGCCCACACTCCGGGTACGGAGGCACAGATGGGTCCGAACCCTCCTGTCTCTAACTCCCAATTTCTGATCGTGGCTGTGACCACCTTAATAGTTTCGAGGTGACTTTGTGAGTTTCCCGATTCAAGTTTCCAACCGTCCTGTCTTGGCCAGATTAATTCTTCCTTTCCACAGTCTATCAAAATCTCATATTCTTTCATTAAATCATTTCCCATAATTTTACCCTTGTTATTTTCACACACATAAAACGTCATAGCTATATATAACATAGAACATAGAACAGTACAGCACAGAACAGGCCCTTCGGCCCACGATGTTTTGCCGAGCTTTACCTGAATCCAAGATCCAGCTATCCCACTCCCTATCATCCTGGTGTGCTCCATGTGCCTATCCAATAACCGCTTAAATGTTCCTAAAGTGTCTCACTCCACTATCACTGAAGGCAGTCCATTCCACACCCCAACCACTCTCTGATTAAAGAACCTACCTCGAACTTCCTTCCTATATCTCCCACCATCAACCCTATAGTTATGCAAATTATTTATTTCTACTAACGTGATCTCGCTCAGGTAGGTGGGTGTTTTGTTACCTCCTATCCCGGTTAGGTAAACCATTTTACTTGTAGTGGGTAAGGGTAGGTCAGTGACTGATATGGTGGCTCCTGTGATCACCATCATCTCACATTGCCTGTCCCCTACCAGTGCAGACATGTAAATCCTTCCCTGCTTCTTCCCCTTATGAACGGGGTCTGCAGACCGTCAATCTTGCTGACCTCTGAGGTTCCTTTCTTCCACCGATTCTGCTGTGGTCATGGATCGGGTCGGGGGTCTCCCATGTGTGTCCCAACACTCTGCTTCTACGTGTCCATTTTTGTTACAGTGGCTACAATGTTTTCCACTGCTTCCAATTTTGTTTCCTTTCCTTGTAGTGCAGACTTGCAGCGGACTGACAAGCTTGAGCATGTAGATATTAAGAAAGAGGATGGGTTGGAGCTTTTGAAAAGCATCAAGTTTGATAAGTCGCCGGGACCGAATGAGACGTACCCGAGGCTACTGTGGGAGGCGAGGAAGGAGATTGCTGAGCCTCTGGCGATGATCTTTGCATCATTAATGGAGACGGGAGAGGTTCCGGAGGATTGGAGGATAGCAGATGTTGTTCCTTTATTCAAGAAAGGGAGTAGAGATCGCCCTGGAAATTATAGATCAGTGAGTCTAACCTCAGTGGTTGGTAAGTTGATGGAGAAGATCCTGAAAGGCAGGATTTATGAACATTTGGAGAGGTATAATATGATTAAGAATAGTCAGCATGGCTTTGCAAAGGCAGGTCATGCCTTACGAGCCTGATTGAATTTTTTGAGGATGTGACAAAAACATCGATGAAGGAAGAGCAGTAGATGTACCATATGGACTTCAGCAAGGCATTTGATAAGGTGGCCCATGCAAGGCTCATTGAGAAATTGAGGGGGCATGGGATGCAAAGGGACATTGCTTTTTGGATCCAGGACAGGCTTACCCACAGAAGGCAAAGAGTGGTTAGAGATGAGTCATATTCTGCATGGAGGTCGGTCACCAGTGGTGTGCCCCAGGGAGCTGTTCTGTGATTACTCTTTGTGATTTTTATAAATGACCTGGATGAGGAATTGGAGGGATGGGTTGGTAGGTTTGCTGATGACTCAAAGGTTGGAGGTGTTATGGATGGTATGGAGGGACGTCAGAAGTTGCAGCGAGACATTGATAGGATGGAAAACTGATCGGAGAAGTGGCAGATGGAGTTCAACCCAGATAAGTGTGAGGTGGTTCACTTTGGCAGGTCAAATAGGATGGCGGAATTTAATATTAATGGTAGGACTCTTGGCAGTGTGGAAGATCAGAGGATCTTGGTGTCCGAGTTCATATGATGCTCAAAGCAGCTGTGCAGGTTGAAGTTGTGGTTAAGAAGGCGTATGGTGTACTGGCCTTCATCAATCGAGGAATTGAGTTTAGGAGTCGTGAGATAATGTTGTAGCTATATTGGACCCTAGTCAGACCCCACTTGGAGTACTGTGCTCAGTTCTGTTCGCCTCATTACAGGAAGGATATGGACGCCATAGAAAGGGTGCAGAGGAGATTTAGAAAGGATGTTGCGTGGGTTGGGGAGCATGCCTTATGAGGATAGGTTGAGTGAGCTCGGCATTTTCTCCTTGGAGAGACGAAGGATGATGGGTGACCTGATAGAGGTGTATAAGTTGATGAGAGGTATTGGTCGAGTGGACAGTGAGAGGCTTTTTCCCAGGGCTGAAATGGTTGCCACAAGAGGACACAGGTTTAAGCTGCTGGGGAATAGGTATAGAGGACATGTCAGGGGTAAGTTTTCCACTCAGAGGGTGGTGGATGTGTGGAATGTGCTGCAACAACGGTGGTGGAGGGGGATTCGATCGGGTCTTTTAAGAGAGTTTGAGATAATACATGGAACTTAGTAAGATAGAGGGTTATAGGTAAGCCTCGTAATCGCTAAGGTAGGGACATGTTCGGCACAACTTTGTGGGCTGAAAGGCCGGTATTGTGCTTTAGTTTTTCAATGTTTCTATGTTTCCTCGGGACCCCGCAATCCTTCGCAAAGCACCCTTGTCGGCCACAATTGTGACAAGTCAGTTTGGACTTAGTTCCGTTCCCGTTACAGTAAGCGGCTATTCTTTCTTGTCTTACTCTTGTCTGGGATTTCACCTCTCCGCCTCTTGGTACGCCACTAGCCCATTCTACCAGCTCATCGTAATCTTGGGACATAATCGTTCTCATTTTTAGGATGGTTTGGTGATGACTAGAGGGTCCGTCGTGAAAAGCCTGGATGAACGCTCGATCACCATGACCTGGGTTTCATTGCCCTGAGCATTCCAGGTATACTTGGAACAATTGTTCCCCGTACTCAGAAGCTCCTTCCCCCTTTAACTGCTTGGTTGTGATAATTCTGCTCCAATTGGTCGGAGCATTTCCTAAAACTCTCTGAATTTCTGCCTTAAACTGGGTGAGGATGCCTGTTGCTCATCTATTTCTGCTGTTAGGGCGACTACATGTGTCCACCGTCCCCCAATATAATCTTGTTCTGGAGGAGTGGCAGGTCCACCTGCTACCTATCTCCACTTATCCGCTGGACAGGCTGCCCTGGGCAGTTGGTGTACGTCTCTCAGGTGTAATTGGTGTCCTACCCAAATTGTATTTAATTCTTCCCAGAATTTAGTGTTTGCACTTCGAGGTTGTAAGTTACTCAGGGAAGCCATTATCTGCTGTCTTTCGCCTGGGGAGAATGGTTTTTCATTTGCTTTTGGCTGCTCATCTGTTCCCCCTCGGGTTACTGGCGCTAACGTGAGTTCTAGCGCTACCCACTCTGCTGGAGGAGCGGTTTGTCCCTGTCGTGTGCACTCATAAGGACTCCATTCATTCTCTTCAAACATTTGGTTCCGTTTCTCAAGTTCCCTTTCTCTGGATTCAGACTTTCTAATTTTTTCTTTATCTTCACTCCTCCTTTACATAGAGCTGACTACTTGCTCAATTAGTCCCTCTAATTGATGTACTAAGAATACCCCTGTCTTCTTTGTCTTGTTTCTCTTCTCCCCACCTATCCACTTTCAATGCTGTTCTGAGATCTGAGAAGCATCCCAGCCATCCCTTTCCATTCTCTTTATTAACGCTTGTCTGTCTGTCATGTTCACTTCGATGAGAGATCTTGCAGGTTCTCTCTTAACTTCTTTATCTGCCATCTCGCAGACTTCACGACGCCCGGTCACTATTGCCTCCTTGGCAACATGTTTTAGGCACTGTTATGGCCACGATTACTCCCGAGTAAAGTGTGCTCTCTACCGTCGGGACTTCACTACCCCCCGGCCACTATTACTACTCTAGCACTGTGTATCACTGCCGTCTCAGGGTTTCAATTTATATTCACTGCTCCACTATTACCGCATCTGCAATGTGTTTCTCCATCGGTGTCCGGCTCTGGGTCAGAGTTGATCAGCTCCTTTTCCGCACCCCTTTCCAACATTGACAGTCCAGTACCCAACTATACAAACTTTCATGCAAACAGGTGGCAACTCTGCGTTTGTTCGCCACTCCAGAGTTTGATGGTAACCAACCTTTGTCAACTGTGCTTCACAATTCTAATTGCCCTTGGTCCCCGTACCCCAACTTCAGGGTCTTGACGTTCGCGTGGGGGATTTCCCCGCTTAACAACCGCTCTAAGGCTGCGCGTTTGAGACAGGCACTTCCTTGTCCTCTAGTCGTTCAGCAGAAGTAACAGTCAATCAATATTTATCACTATATCATCAGCAGTTAGTACTTATCACTACAAAACTATATCCAATCAATTCTTACCACTCTCAAGACCCCTTAATTTTACCCCTTTTAGACTGGATTATTGACCTCGCCTGACTCCCACAGGTTCAGTGATCTCTTCCCCAGCTTTCCCATCGTGGCCAATCGATCGAACTTACCAGCAATGAGATCCTTGCCGACTACGCCAATTGTTGTGGGAAATTTAAAACTTCAGAGTCAGACTGGAGGTTCAACAAAACAGCTTTATTTCGGAAAAAGCTGTGGGAGAAGGCAATGGTACTCCGTAGTACTTGGCAACGACCTTCTCAACTACACAATGGCAGTTGACCATCTTATACCTTTTAGACAATAAGCAGCACGGACATTAGCTGTTAACACATCGTTACAAGTTGAGGAGACAGATACGGACATGGACAGTTAACATATCATTGTACATAGAATGGGTGCATTTATACAGTTATGTCCTCTATCAATGACTGGTTTTGATGTATACATTCAGTGGCTGATCTTGTTATATTTATGTATTTATGTCCCCATCCGTGGCTGACCTTATTATCAAACTTATTGATCTGGGTCTGCTCTGATCTGAAGTACCTCAAGCACTGACCAGTTTCCTGCAGCAATTCAGATGCTGCAGGTTTTAACTTCTTGTCTGTGCCTTTTAATGCCCCTTCCAAGAGTCCATTTTGTGTGTCAGGTAACCATTTTGTGTCCATCACTTAAATTTCACCATAAACGTATGACACGGTCGCAACGTTTTAAATTCAGGTCATCCTCATCTCATGCACAAATTCCTGCCTGATGAAGGGTGGTCCATTTTCAGAAACAAACATCTGTGGGATCCCGGGTGTCAAGAAAGAGGCATGAAGTTTATCCACTCTTGTCCTTGTGTTTGATTAACTGCCCCTGTACACGGCCATCTATTTTGAATCAGCGTCTACCATTATCAGGAACATTAACACCATGAGCAGACCGGAACTGTCCATGTGCAGCCACATCGACGGATGTCCTGGCCATTTCCAAGTGTGAAGAGTAGCAACTGGTGATAGTGCTGCCCTTGTTGATATTGCCAACGCGGGGAAATATCTGTATCCATACCTGGACACCGGACAGGGCAACTAGGAGTATCTTCAGTTTGCAACTCCTGGGTGGCCATGGTAACGTTCAGCCAGGATGGGATGGTGAATCTGGCTCAGGGTGACACTCTTGAACCCAATCGGCGTGCGCCATTTTCTACAGTCAGCTGCTCTCTGCCAGTCCAATACTGGTGCAATTCAGGCTGCAACGGCCTTTTGGATTCCCCCATCAGCACTCGCTGCTTCAATTCATTCAGGAATGGGTAATTTTGCCTCCACAGCCGAATATTATTGGCAGCCACTGGGAGAGTTTTTAAAAATCAAGTGTCAACCACTTGGAGTCACATTTAGTCCTGACCACGTAAGGACGACAGATTTCCTTCCCTGGGAAATTGGTGAGCCAGATGTGTTTTTCCGAAAATCGACAATGGTTTTATGGTCACCAGCTGATTCTGAATTCCAGATATATTACAGATCTATATTCCAGCACTGTCTTTTGCTCTTGCTGTGTCCATTCTACTCATTTAATCTCACTGATTCAAATTTGCTGACGCTCTTTGTCTCTGTATCTGTTTCTCTCTGCCTCCCTTTCTGTCTCCCTTTCCGTCTCAGTCTCCCTCTCTCATTACATCCTCCCATCTGTCTCCCTCTGTCTGCCTTTCTCATTCCCTGTCCATCTGTCTCCCCATTTCCCCCAATTCCTTTTCCTGTTTTTTCGCGCTCTCTGAGAGTCCTTATCTGTCTCTGTCCTTTCTCTCTGTCTCTGTCTCTCTGTCTCTGTCTCTCTCTCTCTCTCTCTCTCTCTCTCTCTCTCTCTCCGGGTCTCTGTTTCTTTCACTGTACCTGTTAGAAACTCTTTCAAACTCTGTCACATTCCATGTATTTATCCCCTTCCCTCTCTCTGTCAATCTCCGTCTCTCCATCACTCTCACTGTTGCTCTCACTGCCCTCTCTCTCTCTATCTGCCGCTCTTTCTGTCTCTGTGAGGCTGTTTGTTATTTATCTGTTGAATGTCCAATAGGAAGAGTCAGGCATCTTGTGGTTGTAGTTTCCTCTCAGGATTTAATGAGTTGAAGAATTGCAGTAAGGGGATATTTGAGCAGATTTTTCAGCTGCTGTCTAAAGTGAGTCTGTGTCGCAGCATAAATGGCAGTGTTTGTACAGCAACTTGTGAGTTGGAGCATGAAACCCAATTCCTGAACTAAATAATGTAAATATACCGACTCATAGCCCAAAGTATACATCCGACGCCATACAGAATAAACCATTAATGTCGACCATAAGAGGGTGAAATTGGCTGAGATAACAAACAGTAAAATGATGGATTTCCTGCGACTCTCCATTTCTGGGTCTTTGGGATTCTCTCCAGTGCTGTGAGCCCGGAGTCTCCTGCGGGCTCTGCTGCTCATTAAAATGTGTCTGACGGTGAAAGCATTGAGCAGCAGAATCAGGACGAACGGGACAGTCGGGGTTAGAATGTGGTGGAGGAACTCGATTGTTGTCCAGACCGGAGAGAACAGAAGACCCATTGTGACATAACAAAACCAGGGGTCGTTCCCCACCATATATCTATTAAATAACATAAAATACCAGGAAATGTTCTTTAAACAGCTCAGCACCGTCACTGTTCCCAGAACCACAGCCGCCGATTTCTCACTGCAATATTTACTTTTCAGCTTGGGGCAGCAAATGGCCACAAATCGATCAAAGGTGAAAGTGACGGTAAACCAGACAGAACAGTCAGTGGCTGCATAAAGCAGGACGGCGTGGATGTTACACACGGGGACCGAGAAAAGGAAATAAAACTGTTCCTGATAAACAATGGGAATGTGTCTGAATATCAGGTCGAGGATAACGACCAGCAGATCCCCCACTGACATGGCCACCAGGTAACAAGTGACACATTTGGACAGACCACAATTTCTGCTCGTCAGTGTCACAATTGTGATTACGTTCACTGTCAGGAAGGAAATAAAGAATACAATTAGATATGATTCAGGGGAAAAAGTTACCGTTTAGACTGAGGATGGAATAATATTGAAAAAAAATGTACACACACATCATCACTTAAATCTCTTTTTATGAAGCAGCACATCTTTTGGAGTGCGAGAGGAAAGAGGAGCATCCGGAGGAAACCCACGCAGACACGGGGAGAAGGTCCAAACTCCACACAGACAGTGACCCAAGCCTGGAATTGAACCCATGTCCCTGACCCTGTGAGTCAGCAGTGTTAACCACTGTGCCACCGTGCTGCTCCATGGTCGTGGCACAATGGTATAGATTTGGGAGAGAGCTTTCCGGGGAGACCTCACCATTGACCCTCACTCAGCTACACGTAAATAGCCCCTCTACCTTGTGGGGGATTTGGAGGGTAAGGAGGCTGAGGTAGTAAACCCTGACAGAAAATCCGGAGTGGAGTCCTGCCAGTGGTAATCTCTTGACTCTCAGACAGCTTACTGACAACCCCTGCAGCAGAGGTGTCACCAATCAGTGCTGGTTTCACCCTTGCCTCTGGACAATACTAACAGTTGGCAGCGGGAGATCCTGATGCCTCAACAGTTCCGACTCTATTATATTTACCCAGGACTGTTCCCTGGAGAGGAGATCACAGCATTGTGGCCACCGTAAGCACAACACAGGAAGAAATAGTATCCTCACGCTTGATTGGCACAGAACACAAGTACCAGGGGTTGCTTTTAACAGTGGGAGAAAGCTTCAGGGTTTAGCGAATAACTACCGTCCATCGTACCCAGTGATTTTGTTGCTGTCCCACGATGGCCGACTGGACCACTGAACCACAGTGAGTCCTCTCTCGACAGGAAAGTTGCTAATCTATGCACCAGACAAGAACAACTCGTCCGGAAGCAAAGAAAAGCCAAGCAGTCTGCCTTAATGAATATCGTACGGTGACTCTGAGATCCAATATTATAAAATGCATCAAAAAGTTAGTCATGGCATGAATCATTTCCGGCCTCCCAGATTGCCTGGATCCACGACAGTCCGTCTTAACACCCCCCCGTCCCCCCTGCCCCCCTCCCCCCCGACCCCTCCTCTAGCCCCCAACCACTCAAAGCCGGAGATTTGCGACCTCCTGCAGACTCCAAGCAGTCCCTCCCCTCCCGCCTTCTACAGTCCCCAACGCTCCTAAAAATAAACTCTCACTGCCTTACAGTCACTAACGCTGTTCTTAAAATTCAATGACAGGTCGAAACAACCGCCGACCTCTGAACGAAGAAACCCCGGACTGGCAGTGAGCCAGTGGACCCCAGTGGACACAGATTCATCTGCGACCCCAGGGACACCATCCATTTTCGACCAGTCCACGCCGGAACATGGTCTGGATATCCACCGACTGGCGAAGCGAAACTGCAGCCTGACAGCGACCCGGTAAACCCGACCACGCAGACCCATCTACCACACAGGAACTGAAAATCTGCACACCGAGCAGAGCAAAGAAGCTCATTTGACATAATCGCCGGTTCCGGATAGGATGTACCCTAGTTTACTGTGGGAGGCGAGGGAAGAGATTGCAGAGCCTGTGGCGATGATTTTTGTGACGTCGATGGAGACGGGAGAGGTGCCGGAGGATTGGAGGATTGCGGATGTGGTTTCTATTTTCAAGAAGGGGAATCGGGATAGCATAGGCAATTACCGACCGGTGAATCTTTCCTCAGTGGTTGGTAAGCTGATGGAAAAGATCCTGAGGGACAGGATTTATGAGCATTTAGAGAGGTTTAGTATGCTCAAGAATACTCAGCATGGCTTTGTCAAAGGCAGATCGTGCCTTACGAGCCTGGTGGAGTTCTTCGAAAATGTGACTAAACACATTGACGAAGGGAAGGCGGTAGATGTGGTTTATATGGATTTCAGCAAGGCGTTCGATAAGGTCCCCCATGCAAGGCTTCTCGAAAAAGTGAGAGGGCATGGGATCCAAGGGGCTGCTGCCCGGTGGATCCAGAACTGGCTTGACCAAAGGAGGCAGAGAGTGGGAATAGATGGGTCTTTTTCTAAAAGGAGTTCGGTCACCAGTGATGTGCCCCAGGGATCTGTTCTGGGACCCTTGCTGTTTGTCATTTTCATAAATGACCTGGATGAGGAAGGGGAGGGATGGGTTGGTAAGTTTGCCGACGACACGAAGGTTGGTGGGGTTGTGGATAGTCTGGAGGGATGTCAGAAGTTACAGAGGGACATAGATAGGATGGAAGACTGGGCGGAGAAGTGGCAGATGGACTTCAACCCAGATAAGTGCGTAGTGGTCCATTTTGGCAGGTCGAATGGGATGAAGGAGTACAATATAAAGGGAAAGACTCTCAGTACGGTAGAGGATCAGAAGGACCTTGGGGTCCGTGTCCATAGGACTCTAAAATCGGCCCCGATGGTGGAGGAGGTGGTTAAGAAGGCGTATGGTGTACAGGCCTTTATCAATCGAGGAATTGAGTTTCGGAGTCCGGAGATAATGATGCAGCTATATAACACCCTCGTCAGACCCCACTTGGAGTACTGTGCTCAGTTCTGATCGCCTCATTACAGGAAGGATGTGGAAAAGATTGAAAGGGTGCAGAGGAGATTTACAAGTACGTTGCCTGGATTGTGTGGCATGCCTTTTGAGGATAGGCTGAGGGAGCTCGGTCTTTTCTCCTTGGAGAGACGTAGGATGAGAGGAGACCTAATAGAGGTGTATAAGATGTTGAGAGGCATAGATCGGGTGGACTCTCAGAGGCTTTTTCCCAGGGTGGAAATGGCTGCTACGAGACGACACAGGTATAAGGTGCTGGGGAGTAGGTACTGGGGAAATGTTGGGGGGAAGTTTTTCACACAGAGGGTGGTGGGCGAGTGAAATCGGCTGCCGTCAGTGGTGGTGGAGGCAAACTCAATAGGGCCTTTTAAGAGACTCCTGGATGAGTATATGGTACTTAATAGGATGGAGGGTTACAGGAAGGCCTAAAAGGTAGGGATAAGTTCGGCACAACTTGTGGGGCCGAAGGGTCTGTTTTCTGCTGTAGGTTTCTATTTTTCTATACCCTTAACACTGCAAACCACTCTCACCGTCTCCCAGGCTCGAAAGGAAGCAGTCACTCCAGGAAGCATGGAAGACGTGCAGGCCTGCCGGTGAGAGTGAAACAACAAGGCCCCAAGTCCCCTCTCCCCAGCTCACTCCTGACAAATGTCCAGTCTATGGAAAACAAGTGAGACGAACTTGGATTCAGACTCACTTTCCAAAGAGAACTGAGGGATTTCTGTGTCCTCTATTTCAGGGAGAAATGGCTCACTTCTGCTTCACCGTACAGTGCCGAACAACCAGAGGGCTTTTCAATCCATCGAATGGACCGTACAGCCGCCTCAGGCAAAGTTATGGGAGGTGGGGTCTGCTTTCCTTTCTGATCAATACCTCGTGGTGCCTAGACGGAGGAAGACTGGCAACTTGTTGCTCCCCAGACCTAGAATACCTGACACTACTACCTTCCACGGGAGTTCACCTCCGTTATCCTGAGGGCAGTTTACATCCCACCCCATGTGGATGTGAAGAAGACGCTGGACGAAATATGCACCACTACGAATAGCCTTGAGACGAAACATCATGAGGCCTTGTTCATTGTGGCCGGGGACTTCAATCAGGCCAAGCTCAAGAGCGTACTGCCAAGGTACCACCTACACGTCTGCCATCCCACCAGAGGCCCAAGCATCCCAGACCACTGCGACACAAATATCAAACATGCCTACCGCTCGGTCATCTGCGCACATTTTGGCAAATCAGACCACAAGTCTTTTCTCCTGCTTCCGGCTTACAAGCAAAAAGTGAAGCGGGAGAATCCATCGAAGAGAGTCGTGCAATGTTGGACAGAGGAATCGGAAGATCTCCGACAGAGATGCTCAGAGTCAGTGGACTGGTCAGTATCTAAAAACTCTGCAACCAGCCTGAACGAGTACGCCACGACAGCAACTAACTTCATTAGTCAGTGTGTAGAAGACTTTATGCCAACGAAGCAAATCCGTGCGTTCACCAACCGGAAACATAGAACATAGAACAGTACAGCACAGAACAGGCCCTTAGGCCCACGACGTTGTGCCGAGCTTAATCTGAAACCAAGATCAAACTATCCCACTCCCTATCATCCTGGTGTGCTCCATGCGCCTATCCAATAACCGCTTTAATGTTCCTAAAGTGTCGGACTCCACTATCACTGCAGGTAGTTCATTCCACACCCCAGCCACTCTCTGTGTAAAGAACCAACCGCTGATATCCTTCCCATATCTCCCACCATGAACCCTAATGTTATGCCCCCTCGTAATAGCTCCATCTACCCGAGGAAATAGTCTTTGAACGTTCACTCTATCTATCACCTTCATCATTTTATAAACCTCTATTAAGCTCCACTCAGCCTCCTCGGCTCCAGAGAGAACAGCCCGAGCTCCCTCAACCTGTCCTTATAAGTCCTACCCTCCAAACCAGGCAGAATCCTGGTAAATCTCCTCTGCACTCTTTCAAGCGCTTCCACGTCCTTCTTATAGTGAGGTGAGCAGAACAGCACACAATATTCCAAATGTGGTCTCACCAAGGTCCTGTGCATTTGCAGCGTAACCCCACGGCTCTTAAAATCCAACCCCCTGTTAATAAAAGCTAACACACTATAGGCCTTCTACACAGCTCTATCCCCTTGAGTGGCAACTTTTAGAGATCTGTGGATATGGACCCCAAGATCTCTCTGTTCCTCCACAGTCTTCAGAACCCTACCTTTGATCCTGAAATCCAAATTTAAATTCGTCGTACCAAAATGAATCACCTCACATTCATCAGGGTTAAACTCCATTTGCTATTTTTCAGCCAAGCATTGCATCCTATCTATGTCTCTTTGCAGCCTAAAACAGCCCTCCACCTCATCCACTACTCCACCAATCTTGGTGTCATCAGCAGATTTACTGATCCACCCTTCAGTCCACTCCTCTAAGTCATTAAGAAAAATCACAAAGAGCAGAGGACCAAGCACTGATCCCTGTGGCACTCCGCTAGCAACCTGACTCCAGTCCGAAAATAGTCTTCGATCAGATAGCCAGTTACCGATCCAATCGGCCAACTTTCCCTCTGTCCCACACCTCCTTACTTTCATCATAAGCCGACCATGGGGGACCTTATCAAACGCCTTTCTAAAATCCATGTATATGACATCAACTGCTCTACCTTCATCAACACACTTAGTTACCTCCTCAAAAAATTCTACCAAATTTGTGAGGCAAGACTTGCCCTTCACGAATCCGTGCTGACTATCCCAGATTAATCCCCATCTTTCTAAATGGTCGTAAATCCCACGCTAAGGACCTTTTCCATCAATTTACCAACCACCGAGGAAAGTCTAACCAGTCTATAATTACCAGGGTCATTTTTATTCCCTTTCTTAAACAGTGGAACAACATTCACCACTCTCCAGTCCACTGGCACCATCCCCGTGGAGAGTGATGACCCAAAGATCAAAGCCAAAGGCTCTGCGATCTCATCCCTTGCCTCCCAAATTATCCGAGGATATATTTCATCAGGCCCGGGGACGTATCGGCCTTCCATGGAAACCATCCATGAACAGGGATATCTACTGCTTGCTGAAGTCGAGGTCAGAGGCGTTCGCTTCGGCAGCACATATACTAAAATTGGAACGATACAGAGAAGATTAGCATGGCCCCTGCGCAAGGATGACACGCAAATTCGTGAAGCGTTCCATATTTTTGATTTCTCGAGGAATTAAGGGCTATGGGGAGAGAGCGGGTAAATGGAGTTGAAATCAACCATGATTGAATGGTGGAGTGGACTCGATGGGCCGAATGGCCTTACTTCCGCTCCTATGTCTTATGGTCTTATGGTCTTATGACCGATGTCAGAAAGCCAGACAAAATCTAAAGCGATCCATCAAAGATGCCAAAAGACAATATCGGACCAAGCTCGAGTCCCAGGCTAGCTACACCGAATATGGAAAGTTCTGCAAGATAAAACAGGCTACAAAATGAAGGCATATAAAATCGCCGGCTCCAATACACCCCTCCCTGATGTGCTCAATGCATTCTACGCCCGTTTTGAGCAAGAGGTGAGCGAGAGCATGCCCTCCACCCTGAAAGCCCTGGAGGAACCTATATCTGGAGTCACCATTGCAGATGTCAGAGCAGCTTTCTTGAAGGCCCGGAGCAACGGGCGAGCACTCGGATCCTGCATTGATCAGCTGATGGAGGCATTCACAGACAACTTCAACCCCTCTTTACAACAATCTGTGGTCCCTATCTGCTTCGAGAAGACGGCCATCATCCCGCTACCTAAGTAAAACCAAGCAGCGTGCCTTAATGACTGTTGTCCGGTGGCTCTGACATTCCATCATTATGAAGTGCTTCGAAAGGTTAGTCATGGCACGAATAAATTCCATCCCCCCGAACTACCTGGATCCACTACAGTTTGCTCCCGCCGCAGAAGTTCCACAGCAGACACCATTTCCTTGGCCCTGCAATCAACCCTGGAACACCTAGATAACAAGGGCACTTCTTTCAGACTCGTATTTATTGACAACAGCTCAGCGTTCAACACTATTATTCCCATGAAACACATCTCCAAGCTCCATGGACTGGGCCTCGGCACCTTCCTCTGTGACTGGATCCTCAACTTCCTAACTCACAGACCACAATCAGTAAGATAGGCAACAATATCTGCTCCATGATCATCCTCAACACCGGTGCCCCACAAGGCTGTGTTTTCAGCCCCCTACTATACTCCTTATACACCTTTGACTGTGCGGCCAACTTCCTCTCCAATTCGATTTTCAAGTTTACTGACGATGACACAGGAGTGGGTCGGATCTCAAACAATGACGAGACAGAGGACAGGAATGAGATCGATAATCTGGTGAACTGGTGCGGCAACAATAATCTCTCTCTCAATGTCAACAAAACGAAGAAGATTGTCATCAACTTCAGGAAGCGTAAAGGAGAACACACCCCATCAATGGGGACGAAGAAGAAAGAGTCGAGAGCTTCAAGTTTTTTGGTGTCCAGATCACCAACAACCTGTCCTTGTACCCCATGCCAACATATAGTTAACAATGCCCATCAACGCCTCTACTTTCCCAGAAAACTTAGGAAATTTGGCTTGTCAGCAAGACTCTCACCAACTTTTACAGATGCACCACAGAAAACATTATTTATGGTTGTATCACAGCTTGGTATGGCTCCTGCTCTGCCCAAGACTGCAAGGAACTACAAAAGGTCGTCAATGTAGCCAAATCCATCAGGCAAACCAGCCTCACATTCATTGACTCTGTCGACACTTCCCGCTGCCTCGGCAAGGCAGCCAGCATAATGAAGGACCCCACGCACCCCGGACATTCCCTCTTCCACCTTCTTCCTTCATGAAAAAGGTACAAACGTCTGAGGTCACGTACTAACCTACTCAAGAACAGCTTCTTCTGTGCTGCCTTCAGGTCTTTGAATGGACTTATGTTGCATTAAGTTGATCTTTCTCGACAACCTCGCTATGGCTCTAAAAGTACATTCTGCGCATTCTCCTTTGCTTCTCTATGAACGGTATGTTTTGTCTGTAAAGCGTGCAAGCAACAATAATTTTCACCTTATGTTAATACATGTGACAATAAATCAAATAAAATAAAACAGGTCCACAGACGCCATCTCCCTGGCCCGAGCGTCAACCCTGGAACACCGACTCGTGTTTATAGGAATACCATTATTCCTACGAAACCCATGTCCAAAATCCGTGACCTGGTGCTCGGCGGCTGCCTCTGCAATTGGATCCTGAAATTTCTAACCCACAGACAACAATAAATAAGGACAGGTAACAACACCCCCTCCACAATCACCCTCAACAGCGGTGACCACAAGGTTGTCTCCTCAGCCCCTTACTATACTCCTTATGTGCCGATGACTGTGTGGCTACATTCCCCTCCAACTCGATTTCCAAGTTTGCTGGTGACACCACTATAGTGGGTCATTTCTCATACAACGATGGGATTGGGAAAAGGGAAATGACAGAGAATTTGGTGAACTGGTGCGATCATAATAACCACTTCCTCAATGTCAACAAAGCAAAGGAGATAGTCATCGACTTCAGGACGCACAGTGGAGTACATGCCCCTCTCTACAACAATGCGATGAAATGGTTGAGAGCATCATGTTTTTAGTGGTGCAGATCATCAACAGCCTGTCCTGGAATCTCCATGACGACCCAATAGTTAAGAAAGCTCCACCTACGCCGCTACTTTCTCAGAAGACGAAGGAAATTTCTCATGTCAGCTCGGGCTGTCACCAAGTTTTACAGATGCACCATAGAAAACATTACTTCTGGTTGTATCACAGTTCGGTATGGCTCCTGCTCTGTCCAAGACTGCAAGAAACTTCAAAGATTCATGAATGAAGTCCATCACTCAAACCAGCCTCCCATCAATTATAGAGTTAGAGAGGTTTACAGCATGGAAACAGGCCCTTTGGCCTAACTTGTCCATGCCATCCTTTTTCTGAAACCCCGAAGGTATTCCCAATTGCCTGCATTTGGCACATATCCCTCTATACCCATCTTACCCATGTAACTGTCTAAATGCTTTTTCAAAAACAAAACTGCACCCGCCTCGACAACGACTTCTGGCAGCTTGTTCCAGACACCACCATCTGTGTGAAAGAAATTGCCCCTCTGAACACTTTTGAAAACTCCGCTCTCACCTTAAACCTATGCCCTCTAGTTTTCGACTCCCCTCCCTTTATGAAAAGACATTGACTCGCTGATCGGTGCGCCTCATTATTTTATAAACCTCTATAAGATACCCCTCAGCCTTATATGCTCCAGAGGAAAATGTCCCAGACGCTCCAGCCTCTCCTTATAACTCAAACCATTAAGTCCCAGGCGCATCCAAGTAAATCTTTTCTGCACTCTTTCCAGCTTAATAACATCCTAGACAGTGTCTGAACATCCCGCTGCCTCGGAAAAGCAGCCAGCCTAATTAAGGACCCAACGCACCACGGACATAAACTCTTCCAGCATATTCCATCTGAGACAAAAAGCTGGAAACATCTGAGGACATGTACCAATCGACTCTTAGAATCATAGAAACCCTGCAGGGCAGAAGGAGGTCATTCAACCCATCGAGTTTTCAGCTACAACAATCGCAGCCAGGCCCTATCCCCGAAATCCCACATATGTACCCTTCTAATTCTTCGAACATACATATCCCGGAAGCCTAATTTAGTGTGGCCCATCAATCTAACCTTGACTGTGGGTGGAAACCGGACCATCCGGAGAAACCCACGCAGCCACGGGAAGTACAAATTCCACACAGACAGTGATGCAAGCCGGGAATCGAACTCAGGTCTCTGTGAAGCAGCAGTGCTAATCATTGTGCCATCATGCTGCCGACTGAAGAACAGAGTCTTCACTGCTGCCATCAGACGTTTGAATGTACAAACATCGCATTAGGACGACCTTTCTCTGCACCATTGCTATGACTGCAACATTACATTCTGCACTCTCTCCTTCTCTGTGTACGGTATGCGTTGTCTGTATAGCACTCAAGGAACAATATGTTTCACTATATACTAATACATGAGATAGTAATAAATCAAATCAATTCAAATCAAATCAAATCAGTCTTTCACATCTCAAGCTGGAACATCAGCACGATGTGCCCTGGCCTTACCAATGACGGTATGCAGGTTGATGATGTACACAGGACTGCTGTGATCGAGACTGAATTTACAAGGCTCAATGTGGACATTGGGGAGCTGCAAGAAACTGGACTTGCTCAAAGAGGATCCTTTCCAGAGAAAGACCACACGTTCTTGTAACAGGCAAAATCTCAACAGGCAATATGTGAGAATGGAGCTGGTTTCAAATTTTTATAAAAAGCTTCACTGGTGATGATGGCATCCCTGGTATTGAACCGGGGTCCCTGATTCTGTGAGGCAGCAGTGCTAACCACTGTGCCATACTGCCATCCTGCAAGGTGCCTTGGAGACATCCAAGGTTACGCCCAAGACACCTTCATTGCCATATCCGTGGTGGGGAAGTGATTGGAAAGCAATCTGAGGGACAGAATTAATCTCCACTTCGAGAGGTAGGGATTTGTGAACAATGGTCAGCATGGCATTCTCAGGGGGAGATCATATTTAACAATTTGCTGGAATATATTGAGGGGGTGGCTGGATAAGTAGATGAAGGAAGTGCAGTCGATGTAATCGACATGGACTTCAGAAAAGCTTTGGCAAATTGGGAGACTGAACAAGAAAATAATCGCCGATGGGATTCAGGGCAATTTGGTAAATTAATTCAAAATAGGCTGAGTGGCAGGAGGCAGAGGGTGATGGTCGAAGGTTGTTTTTGTGACTGCAAGCCTGTGTCCAGTGGGGTTCCACAGGGATCGATGCTGGGCTCCTTGCTGTTTGCAGTGCACACCGATGGTCGAGACATGAATGTGTGAGGTATGATCAGTAAGTTCACAGATGATACAAAAATTGGTGTGGTAAATATTAAGGAGGAAAGTCTTCGATTCGAGGAATGATAGAATCCTACAATGCAGAAGGAGGCCATTCGGTCCATCGAGTCTGCACTGACCACAATCCCACTCAGGCCCTATCCCCATAAACGCCTTCATTTACCCCAGCGAGTCTCCCTGACTCTAAGAGCTATTTAGCCTGGCCAATCCACCTAACCCACACGTCTTTGTATTGTGGGAGGAAACTGGAGCACCCGGAGGAAACCCACGCAGACATGGGGAGAGTGTGCAAACAGATAGTGACCCAAGCCTGGAATCGAACAGGCGTCCCTGGCGCTATGGGGTAGCAGTGCTAACCACTATGCCACCTTACCGAGGAAACGGACAGGCTGATCAGATGGGTAAATGGAATTTAAACCTGAGAAATGTGAGGTGATGCATTTTGTGAGCACCAACAGGGCAAGGAAATGCACAATTAACAGTAGAGTGTGAGGAAGTGCAGAGGACCAGAATGAATTTGGGGTGCATATATGAGGATCCCTGAAGGCAGCAAGATAGGTTGATGAGGTGGCAAAGACAACATGTAGGATACTTGCCTTTAGCAGCTTCAGCATAGAATAAATGAGCTGGGAGATTTTGATGGAAGTGTATAAAATGCCGGTTAGACCAGAGCAAGGGAACTGTGTGCAGCTCTGGTCATCACACTACAGGAAGGATGCACTTGCACTGGAGACGGTGCAGAGGAGATTCACCAGGATGCACCCTGGGCTGGAGGTTTTCAGCTGTGAAGAGAGGCTGGTGAGGCTGGATTTTTATCTGAGAGCAGAGAAGGCAGGAGGGGGAGCGGGTGTAATGGGTGGTGGTGGGGAGATTTTCAGGTGGGGGTGACCTGAGTGATATGTACAAAATTATGCTGCACACAGATAGGAAGAAACGTTTTCCCTTTAGCAGAGGTGTCAATAACCAGAGGGACGTGGATTTAAGGCAAAGGGCAGATTTCTGTGCGGATCTGAGGAAAGATGTTTCCGTCTGCAGGGTGCTGGGATCTGCAGCTCACGGCCTGAAAGGATGGTAGAAGCGGGAACAACCTCAAGAGGCATTTAGATCAGCAATTCAAACGACAGAGCACACAAGGCTGTGGATCGAGTGCTGGAAAATGGGATTCGATTGGATAGGTGTCTGATGACCTGTTCACACAGAATAGGCTGAAGAGCCTCATTTCGTGCTGTTAAAACTCGATGGCTGTTATACCACCCTCAGCAGTGGCCCCCTCACTTGCAGCGCTCACAGCGCTGGCTGGGATACCGACCACGTACCAAACCTCTGTGGTTGCAAACGCGCAATTGTAGCCACCAGTGAGCTGCCTGGTCTGAGAGAGACAACTGTCAGCTCTCTGCTGCTGCAGCTCGTTTCAACACAGCAGCTGCCCCCAGATAGTCCGGGGGCCGCAGCTCTTCCTGAGGAGCCCCCGAACGTATATAATGCCCAATGCCACCCGATCCCCCGACCACCCGGACCAATTACCCCAACTTCCCCCACACCAATTGCATGTGGAGTGGCAGCAGGGCACTCCTCCCGACCCCACTGTGCATGCATAGAGGCAGCGAAACCCTCTCCCTATCCCACTGTGAGTGCAGAGAGGCAGCGAGACCCCCTCCCTACCCTACCTTGCATGCAGAGAGGTAGCGAGACTCCCTCACTACCCCACTGTGCATGCAGAGAGGCAGAGATGCCCCCTCCATACCCCACAGTGCATGCAGAGAGGCAGAGATGCCCCACTCTCTACTCCACCAATCGCGTGCAGAGTGGCTTTAGGATCTCCTACCCCCCAACAACTATTTGCAGTTTGGCAGCAGGGACCAACTTACCTCACCAACCGCGTGCAGAGTGGCTTTTCCCTTTCGGTTTGGCCCGCTCCCCAAGGGCCAATCTGCCTTCAGTCCCGCCCCTTCAGGTCCCACCCCTGCAGCCCATGGCCTGCAAGTTCTACTACCTTCAGGCTCTGCTCTTGTAGACCCCGCCACCGCAGGCCCCATCCCCTGGTACTGCCCGGTGAGCTCTGACAAAGGGGCCCCTACCTTTGCCCTTGAACTTGCCCAGTGTCCTCAATGGTCTTTGGTTCCACCGGCGAGAGCATCATGACTCGTCCGCCTATGTATGGTCCAGCTGTTTTCCTCACCGGACACAACCTCTCCCGGTGAGGCTGCAAAGGCAAGTGTGTCGCCCAGTTCCATCCCGGGCTTGCTAATGTGATTTAAATTTGTTTTGAAATAAATTTCAATAATTTATTCAGCCTCTTGCCAGAAATGGACAGGAGACTGAATCCGCCGCATATCTGTTGCCGGTGAGGTCGCAAGAGGCAAGAAATCGGGCTTGGACCTGAGTTCTAGGCTGTCAGGCTGTTTTACTGCTCACCCCGCCATCAGTGGGCAGGGAGTAGTTGTAAACCCACCTCCCTCCTGTGTGTGCGTGTGTGTGTGTGTGTGTGTGTGTGTGTGTGTGTGTGTCTGTGTGTCTGTGTGTCTGTGTGAGAGAGAGAGAGAGAGCAAGAGTGTGCCATACGAGTTTACCATTCTTAAGTGTGCATTGTTCTGGAGTGTTATCGCAATTTTGGTTATTCTTGAGTTTGTTTATCATTGGGAGTGTTTAAATCTGATTGTTTCTATCAGCACTTGTGTAGTTATCTCTGTGCATGTGGCTGTGTCTGGGTGTTTGGGTTTCTGTAACTTGGTGGTACAGAGGATATCAGTGTTGCCTCACAGCACCAGATGCCCTGGATCAATTTCAGGCTCGTCTACTGTCTGTACAGAATCTGCAAATTCTCCCTGCGTTTGAGTCGGTTTCCTCCGGTTGCTCTGGTTTCCTCTCACTCCCAAACGTTGTGCTGGTTAGATGCATTGCTCATTTGTAAATTCTCCCTCATTGCACCCAGACAGTCACTGGAGTGTTGTGTCTGAGGGATTTTTAAAGTAACTTCATTGCAATGTTAATGTAATCCTACTTGTAACACTGATGAATAAACTTGAAACTTTACAAAACATGTTTTCTTTCTGTAAGATCTTGCTGTGCACCTGTGATCATTAAAATGGATTCTGAGGCCTGGTGACTGGGTGGGTGATAGGCAGTGAACTGGTGTCACATGTAGAGGGTAAAAAGGGTACTGTTTCAATGTTTTACTCACGAAGGAATTGTGTTCGAAGTCACATGTCTATTGAAAGTCACAGCACACAGAAGACATCTTAGCCCATACACCCTGAGACCATTGTCAGTGGCTGAAAGAATTAATAACTGGATACAGAGATTCAACAGAAAGAGCATGAGCAGCAAACTCAGTACAGTAAATGACAAGAAAATCAATACAGTTAAACAGACTTTCTCAAATTAGGAACTGAACACAGGGGACGGGACTTTACAGCCGCACTATTCCCCAAGCTGCAAAATCCCACCCGTGTTCAACAGACCTTCCCATGCTCCGCCCCTCGCCTGCTCCGATTCCCATGGCGGTCGGGCCGATACAATTCCAGCCAGAGACTTACCCGGAACACCAACAATCGCAAGGAGGGGATAGTAAAAGCATTGAATCGCGTGCAGTAGATATTGAATCCGATAAACTGACGGTATCCACAAATAATCTGCAGTAAACTCAGAAATCCACAGGAATAAACTCCTGTCCTTAATTGGAACATTCCAATCCATTGGTCCCAAATTCTGATCCATTGTTGGAAGATTCCAATCCATTGTACTCAATTTCCGATCCACTGTTGGAACATTCCAATCCATTGTCCCCAGATTCTGATCCATTGTTGGAAAATTCAAATCCATTGTTCCCAGATTCTGATCGATTGTTGGAACATTCCATTCCATTGTTCCGAGATTCTGATCTCTCGTCTCCCTCCCTCTCTCTCCACAGCCGCTGATCTCTGTTAGTGTCGGAGTTTCGCTCCCGCTGCCTCAATGGGACAACACATTGATCGGAATCCATTATTAATAGAAGAAGGTAATCCCTCCAGGCACACTAGTTGGATCCATGGAGACTCACATCAATTACAGTCACTAAACAAACAGCTTCGCTTAACCCTGTTCAATCCAACACTTTTTAGACCCAGACTTACAGCCGAGATGGGTGTTGAGGGTCAGGGATGTATGGCAAGTTGGAAATAATGTCGGGCCAGGCCGTAAATATTTCAATATTCATTCCATATAACGGAGGTCCCTCTGTTAGCGTTCATTTCCAGAGGGCTAGAATACAAAAGCAGGGGTGTACTGCTGAGGGTTTATAAGACTCTGGTCAGGCCACAATCAGAATATTGTCAGCAATTCTGGGCCCCGCATAGAAGGAAATATGTTTTGGTCTTGGAGAGCATCCAGAGCAGGTTCACAGGAATGATCCGTGGAATGAAAGACTTCATGCATGAGGAGTGTCTGAGGACTCTGGGTCAGTACTCGATGGAGTTTGGAAGGATGAGGGCGGGGCTATCATTGAAACGTACAGAATAATGAAAGGCCTGGACAGAGTGCACTAAGGAGAGACGAGGACACGAGGGCACAGCCTCAGAGGAAAGAGACGACCCTTTAGAACTGTGATGTGGAGATGCTGGCTTTGGACTGGGGTGGGCACAGCAAGAAGTCTCACAGCACCAGTTGTCCAGTCATCTGATGAAGGAGCAGCGTTCCGGAAGCTCGTGATTCCAAATAAATCTGTGGGTCTTTAACCTGCTGATGTGTGACTTCTTACTTTTGAAATGTGATGAGGAGGAATTTATTCTGCCAGAGGGTGGTGAATCTGTGAAATTCATTGCCGCACAAGGCTGTGGAGGCCAGGCCATTGAGTGTATTTAAGAAAGGGATATATAGGTTCTTGCGTGGTCAAAGGATCAAGGGTTACAAGGAAAAAAACGGGAGAATTGGTTTGAGAAACTTATCAGACAGAATTGAATGGTGGAGCCGGCTCGATGGGCCGAATGGCCTAATTTTGCTCCGATATGTTATTGTCTTATGGTTATCATGGTTGTGGGTTTTAGATGAGGTCAACGTTAATCAGGATTGACACAGATTGCTAAAATCAGGCTGTAGTGATCTCTTGGACAGCTTATGTGCAGAAAAACGTTTGTAAGGTATTCCACATAGATCAATATCACAGCGTTTCATACAGTAAAATCTTCGCTAGAGTCATCAGATAGAAATATCTCTCAGTGTTACGCACAGTCCAATTTTAGCCAGAGGCTTCAGACAGATCTATTTTTTAGTGTTGCATACAGTCCAATTTTGTCAAGAGGCTTCAGATAGAACCATCTCTCAGTGTTACGTACAGTCCAATTTTCGCAAGAGGCTTCAGATAGAACGAACTTTCAGTGTTATGTCCAGTACAATCTGAGCAAGAGTTTTCACATCGAAGTGTCTCCCAGTGATACGTACAGAAGGACCTGGTCAAGAGGCTTCGCATCAAACTTCCTCAGCATTTATCTGGTGAGTTTGTAAGGAGGCCAGAGTGAATTCAGCAGAGTGTGGGAGAACGGCACCAGGACACCTAAACAGAGTCAGCAGAGAGGAGAGTGTGAGAGGGGGATGTCGGACACCGGGCCAGAGAAGCAGCACCTTGAGGAGACTGTGAGAGGGGGACACTGGGACACCGTACAGACAAGCAGCACCTTGAGGAGAGTGCGAGAGGGGGACACTGGGACACCGGGGTAGACAACCAGCACCTTGAGGAGAGTGTGAGAGGGGGACACTGGGACACCGGGACAGACAATCAGCACCGTGAAGAGAGTGTGAGAGGGGGACACCGGGACAGACAAGCTGCACCTTCAAGAGAACAACACTCCAAATATTGACTGCCCAATGTGGAAGAATCCCAACAGTTCACTGCACACCTGAGATCACATGGCCTGTTCCCTGAAAGGAATTCCCCAACATATATAACACTCTCCCCTGTAAATATGATCCCCCCCCCACGGTACAGCAACAGCATTTGAAGCCATTTACGAACAATTGTACATGTTTCTCTATTTACTTCATACAGGCTTCGTGCAGACTCCACAGCATATTTACAATATAATACAGCCCATAGTTCATTCCTGACCCTTACGTCCATCTTACATAGACCTGATCAGGGGGAACGACATTCTCTGGGGGTTGATTTTGGGACTGGAGACAGTTTTAAGAGCCTCTCTGGCGAGTGTGACTTCGATGAACCCACCAACGTTTGGTCCTCTTCCCGGGTCATCAGTAACCAATGTCGATTTCCCTGTCCCCACCATGAGTGGAAGAGCTGTTGATACCAGCAGCCCCCCCCCCCCCCCTGCCCCCCAACCCCCCCCCCCCCCCGCCACATAATAGAACAGAGAGTATAGAAGGTGGCAGGAATCAAACCTCAGGCAGGAGCAGAAAAGGTGACAAGAATGAGAAGGGAGGTGGTCAATGCAGGACTGAGTGTGTTATAACCAAATGCGTGCAGTGTACGGAACAACGTAAATGAGCTTGTCGCACACATTGAAATTGGCCAGTACGATGTTGTGGGCATCACAGAGATGTGGATGCAAGGGGATCAGGGCTGGGATCGAAATATCCAGGGATATGTGTCCATCGGAAGGACAGGCAGATGGGTAAAGGGGGCGGGGTCGTATTGTTTGTAAGGAATGAAGTTAAATCGATAGTAAGAAGTGATATAGGACCAGAAGGCATAGAATCTCTGTGGGTGGAGTTGAGGAATCATTATGGTAAAAAGACCCTGATGGGAGTAATGTACAGGCCCCCTAGCAGTAGTCACGATGTGGGGCATAAAATAAATCAGGTGATAGAAAAGGCATATAAAAAAGGCAATATTACAATATTCACGGGGGAACTTCATTTTGCAGGTAGACTGGGAAAATCAGCATGCCAGTGGATCCTGTTGTCGGTATAAAAAACCTCTGACACTATTAGTAGATCAAAATGCAGTTTATTTTCACAATTGTGGGAGAAGTGAGGTTCCTAACAGTGGACCCGCAGCCTTCTCATCGAACACAAGTGAGAACAGAGTTTATTTATGTCCCGGGCCCCGCCCTCATTACATTGCAATTCTCTAAGATGTCTGTCATTGTTCATGGTGAGATTCTTGTTGTATTAGCAATATCTTCCTCTGCGTAGTTTGTTCAATCTCCAAGGCCACGACTGTTCGTCATTTATATCCTTGAAACAACATCGCAGGTTTTGCACAAACAAGTTAACTAATATACATACAAGTTTGTATAATACTTTATATCAGGATAAAATGAATAACGTATGATGAATATATATATGAATCTATGGTGATTCAGAGACTGAAGGCATACATGTCAACTCCATCGTGTTAAACAAAGGTAGAGGAAAATGGAGACTATTTAGCTTATTTCAAGCTGGGTTAATCACATTTCTTAATAACAAGAATAGCTGTTCCTCTTATCTGGCACAGACATGAAAAACACCGAACTCTGACGAAAACATGAGCTCTGCAGTGTTCTCAACAAAATCATAGATTTCGGGTCTTAATGCTGAAGTGTGACAAAGTTCATTAACCCATTCCCGACTTCACTCCCCACTTTTGGTCGGATGCCAGTTCCAAACATGGCATCTTTAACCAACTCTGAATCACATGTTATCAGGGAATGGGCCAAGATCCTTAGTCACGAGGTCTGCCCCCTCCGCCCGTAGACTTGCGACTGTCATAATACGCGCTGTTACTGTTTTGCAACAGGCGTTCAATAATGCCATACAAACACAGCAAGTAATTACAATTACAATTAATACAATCAATCCATGCATCAGGTATGAACCGCACGACCCCAACCATTGCCCCAGCCAGCACGGAGGATTATAATCATGATATTGGTTCCCTTCTTCCTGTATTGCTTTTGCTACTTGTTTAATATGATCTGCTAAGCGAGTTGTGTTCTCCGAAGCTTCGGGAATATACGTACAGCATTTCGAACCAACTATGGCACATGTTCCAAATTGGGAGGCTAGCACATAATCGAGTTCCAATCAGTTCTTCAACGCCATAGTTCGAATAGCTACGACCTCTGCTGACATTTCAGAGATGGCCGTGCTCACCTACTCGAACCCATTTTTAGTCTCATCTGCAATTTTCTCTCGGGTTGAGGCCATCTGTATAAGTTCCTGTGCTGCCTTTGCCGTCCCAAAAAATGGGTAGGCTATCATGAAGAATCGTTCTGTCTCACTAATGGCTCGCTTAGCCCTAAGCAGGTGTATCGCGGGGTGGTTCCATAAGTCAGTGTAATGGTGAATATAAGGCACCACATATGCCAAATGACACGATCCTGTCCAATTCCAGGGAAGCCACGGATCGGCCTTGTTTCCACAGACAAAATAGGTACCATTATATGCAGTCATCGCTCTTATATAAGCGGAGGAGAGGCTAACCGGGACAGTGGCTATGGGGCATTGGATTGTGATCTGTATCATGGCTTCAGCGTCATCAGTGATATCAATCTGCTGTATACAGTAGCTACGGCCACCAGGTGTGGTTCCATTTCTTGTCAGGCAGATAACTCCCCTTTGTTGATTTTTCACAAAGAAGTTGGGTGGGGAATCTGATCTGTCGTAGCTGGGCTGGTAATTCTTCATAAAGGACGATAAAGTGCACCCTCCTTGAAACAACATCACTGTTGCTGATACCCTGCATAGTGGTACCCGATGCGGTTTTGAAAGTCAGTTGCCGTGTCCCTTTCTGGGATCCATTCTGATTTAAAACCCATTCAATGACTTCTGGAGCTAATAAAGAGATAGGAAATAAGGGAATTCCTCCCTTTCCTCCGTGCGTGGGAATGTGTGAACAGACCCAGCACTCGATCAGATTCGATTGTGATGCATACACATAAGGCATAGACACAAAGGTGTTCATACAATAGACAGTCATCATTACAGAGATGATCACTGTGCTTCATCCCTAACTCCTCATAATTCAATTTGTATTCTCCCGCTATGGCTAACAGGGCCAGGGTCGTGAGTATCAGCATGAGAAGCATCTTATCACTTACTAATATCCCGCGCGACCGTTATACAATTGTCCAAAGGCTATATCGACCACGCACAAAGTTTCCGCGCGCCCGTTCAGCTTGCTTGGAGGTCAGTTGTTGTTTGTTTATATCTGCAATTGGAGTATATCACATATTTTTCCAATTAATTTCACCATATTCAACTGAGTATATACAGGCACAGATATCTCCACTAATTATAAATTCATACGGCTCATTTCATTTGTGTACAAGGCCTGATTTGTTAGGTGATATTTTTACTCGGGCATCCCACTGTTGGGACTGTCAGGGAGCATTTCAAGCTCTCTCTGCATCTCTTATTTCTTGATTGTCTTTTAACGATTTATGCAACCCTTTTCGTTGGGTGCTTAGTTCCAAAACATATCTCCTGATTTTATCTTTTAGTGGACCTACATCGGTCCCACCTGTTATGATGCGTTTTGGTAATTGCATCGTACGTCCTGTCATTAGCTCATAAGGGGTTAATCCGGTTGTTTGGTTTGTAGCAACCCTTCATCTCATTGAGTATGGTGGGCAATACCTTCATCCACGTTTTTTTCCGATGTCGGTATGGCTTTCGCCAGTACAAAGTATTTTTGTCGAATGTAATTAATTGTGGTATGATTTAAGTTAATTGAAGCTAATTTGGCCTCATCAGCTTGGAATTCTGAGTCCAACTTAGAAACGTAGTTGCATTCTCTGACAGTACAATATAAGGTAAACAAACTTTCTCATGGCCAAGTTGTTGGTGTCGCTGGAGACTGCTTGTATGTAATAATATCTAATTCAGTTATGCTTTAGAAACAGATGTTTTGTTTCGTTCAATCTCAGCGCTGGTTTTGGCTGCTCTCTCTCTCTCTCTCTCTCTCTCCTTCTTTCTGTAAAATAACCGTTATTTCGAAAGCAATGCTTAAAGAAAGGCATATTTACTTCAGATCAGTCAAGTTTATTCTGAAGAAATAAACAGACCATTCAGTTGACTTGGTGCGAATCACACAACACTTTGCACTGGCTGCAGCCGGACATTCTATCAAAAGACATCACTTTTCTAATTTTAACTAAATCACATACCATACAACTCCGATCTTTGTATGATGTATTCTTACATTATATCTAATTTGATAATTTGTTCGTCCACATTTGAAAGTGCAATGTTTAAGCAGAAATGATTCTTCTATGGACAGATTGTCTCATAAGGTAAACACCAGTGTTTCGTGGTCATAGATGCCAATTGTATGCTGCCATACACAGCTTTTTTAAAAAAAACACAGATAACCGAATAAGCCGTTTGTTGAGTGCAGTCGAATGCTGCAAGAGTTTTGAGTCTGGCTGCAAAGCCAGTCTCCAACTCTTTTCTCTCTCTCTCTCTCTCTTAAGTAATCCGGTTTCACTTCCTGTCATGTTAATGTTAAATGTGCAAGATATTACAAATTATGGCAAAGAATGGTTACATGTTTGGAATAACTCGCCTTTTTCTTCACAGACTTATGTTTTTATCAATACACCATATATATTATATCGGTTATCTCAAAACCCTCTTAATTTAATTTTTAAATTAATCTGTTTCCATTTGTAAACTGAGCTCCAGATCAGAATTCCTTCATTTTCAGAACGATAACAAGCACAATACATATAACAATAACAAGAGTTAATTGATTAGAAATGTTTTGGTTTCCTTCCTAGCTGGCTAGATTTTAAGCTTTGCAGTGTTCTTAGATTTGGAAAACCTTGAACAATAGATGGCACAATTCCAACAGCAGTATATAGTTTTAACTAGTTACACTATCAGAACTATCATCAATGTTAAATGATTTAAATGATGTAATTTGTTGCATGTTATCGCAACATCACACAAGTCTTGAATTTCATATCGGTAACTAACTGGCAACACAAGTTCCAATAATTCATGGTATTCAATGGTTGGCATCAAATGCAAATTAAAAATACTCAAGGACAACTGGTCAAAAGGAAAAGAGAGGCGTATGTTAGGTCCAAGCAGCTAAAAAAGGAGGGAGCTCGGGAGGAGTACAAAGAAAGTAGGAAAGTACTCAAACGGGGAATGAGAAGAGCAAAAAGGGGTCACGAAATGTTCTTGGCAGACAGGATTAAGGAGAATCCCATGGCATTTTATTCATACGTTAGGAACAAAAGGGTTGTTAGGGAAAAAATCGGACCTCTCAGGGACAATAGTGGGGACATATGCTTGGAGCCCAAAGAAGTAGGAGAGATCCTAAATGAATACTTTGCGTCGGTATTCACAAAGGAGAGGGATGTGTTGACTGGGAGTGTCTCTGAGGGGAGTGTTGAACGGTTGGAGAAAATCTCCATTACAAAGGAGGAAGTGTTAGGTTTGTTAGAGAATATAAAGACTGACAAATCCCCAGGGCCTGATGGAATCTATCCAAGGCTGCTCAGGGAGACGAGAGGTGAAATCGTTGGGCCTCTGACGCAAATCTTTGTCTCGTCACTGGACGCAGGTGAGGTTCCAGAGGATTGGAGGATAGCCAATGTGGTCCCGTTATTTAAGAAGGGTAGGAAGGATAACCCGGGTAATTATAGGCCGGTGAGCTTGACGTCCGTGGTGGGGAAGTTGTTGGAGAAGATTCTTAGAGCGAGGATGTATGCGCATTTAGAAAGGAATAAACTCATTAACGATAGTCAGCATGGTTTTGTGAGAGGGAGGTCATGCCTCACTAACCTGGTGGTGTTTTTTGAAGAAGTGACCAAAATGGTTGACGAAGGAAGGGCCGTGGATGTTGTCTATATGGACTTTAGTAAAGCGTTTGACAAAGTCCCTCATGGTAGGCTAGTGAAAAAGGTTGGATCTCATGGGATAAAGGGGGAGGTGGCTAGATGGGTGGAGAACTGGCTTGGTCATAGAAGACAGAGGGTGGTAGTGGAAGGGTCTTTTTCCGGCTGGAGGCCTGTGACTAGTGGTGCACCGCAGGGCTCTGTATTGGGACCTCTGCTTTCTGTGATTTATATAAATGATCTGGAAGAAGGAGTAACTGGGGTGATCAGCAAGTTTGCGGACGACACAAAACTGGCAGGACTTGCAGATAGTGAGGAACACTGTCAGAGGCTACAGATGGATATAGATAGGCTGGAAATTTGGGCAAAGAAATGGCAGATGGAGTTCAATCCTGATGAATGCGAAGTGATGCATTTTGGTGGGAATAATGTAGGGAGGAGCTACACGATAAATGGAAGAACCATAAAGGGTGTAGAGACGCAGAGGGACCTGGGTGTGCAAGTCCACAGATCTTTGAAGGTGACGTCACAGGTGGAGAAGGTGGTGAAGAAGGCATATGGCATGCTTGCCTTTATTGGACGGGGCATAGAGTATAAAAGTTGGGGTCTGATGTTGCAGATGTATAGAACGTTGGTTCGGCCGCATTTGGAATACTGCGTCCAGTTCTGGTCGACACACTACCAGAAGGACGTGGAGGCTTTGGAGAGAGTCCAGAGGAGGTTTACCAGGATGTTGCCTGGTATGGAGGGGCATGGTTATGAGGAGAGATTGGGGAAACTGGGGTTGTTCTCCTTGGAAAGACGGAGGATGAGGGGAGACTTAATAGAGGTGTATAAAATTATGAAAGGCATAGATAGGGTGAACGGTGGGAAGCTTTTCCCCGGGTCGGTGGTGACGTTCACGAGGGGTCATAGGTTCAAGGTGAAGGGGGGGAGGTTTAACACAGATATCAGAAGGACATATTTTACACAGAGGGTCGTGGGGGCCTGGAATGGGTTGCCGGGCAATTTGGTGGAGGCGGACACACTGGGAACGTTTAAGACTTATCTCGACAGCTATTTGAACGGAGTGGGAATGGAGGGATACAAAAGAGTGGTCTAGTTTGGACCAGGGAGCGGCGCGGGCTAATTGTTCTTTGTTTCTCGTTTCAAGGCTTCATTCTATGATCATCTTGCTGGTGCCAGTACAGAGCGAGACTGCGGATAGTTGGGAACCTGTCTCGGGGGCAGGGAATTCATATGGTGTTCATGGAAGTGGAAATGAATAGGGTTGGGAAGCATTTTCCGATCAGGGCCAGTGTGATCTCCTGGACTCGTTTCGATCGCCTCAGGGGGTCGGAGAGGAATTTCCCAGATTTTCTTTTCCCCATATTGGCCCTGGGGTTTTCACTCTGGGTTTTCGCCTCTCCCTGGAGATCACATGGTCTGGAATGGGGGGGTAGGGGTGAGTTAATAGGTTGTGATGAACAAAGCATCATAGCTGTGAGGGACAGCTCGGTGGATAGGATATTAGTATGTCGATAGGCTGGAAAATTGGGCGGGGATCCTGGATTCAGGATTCAATCCTGGACCGGGGAGCGGCACGGGCTTGGAGGGCCGAAGGGCCTGTTCCTGTGCTGTATTGTTAAAAAAACATCTTTATTTGTATTAACAACTGAGGTTTTAACTGACTTAATCTCGTGCTGTTACTTGGGATAATCGGAACTACGATTCACTGATTTGATAGACTTTAAACGGACTCATAGACAGAATATTCACATCATTCTATTGTTCCTGCTTTTCTATTTTTCACAAAATTACGTGTTGTTTTTAAACTTCTCAACTACACTCTTATAATTTCAACTTCAAGACAAGCAAAGCGCACATGGTCCTTCCAAGGTTTAAATACTTTCTCAACATTAAAACGAACAACAACAAAACATTCACGCAATCACGTTGTTAAACACAAAGATACACGTGGAAGCTTCCAACATTTATTCAGACTTAACATCTTAAACTGGGATGGAAGTAAAACATTTAAGAATACAGACCGTTGATTAACAGTCGCTTTTATGCTGCTGCCTTCCAAGCTGTAATTCAACTCAAAACAGAAGTAAATTGAAGAAATCTTATCACTTTCATCTTTAACCGTTTGTAACAAATATTTCCCAGCATTTTCTTATCTCATTTATTCCACTGAATTATTTCCGTCATTTCTAAGTATATTGATTTGTCAATTTGGTATTATAGGCGGGCACACCCTTTTAGTCCGTCTGTTATTTAATACAGTTTCATGGTTGATCCATTTAACACATTTTAATTAGAATGCATTATGGCAGTATAATAATTCCCAGTGTGGCACACACACTCCCATTCTACCTTATGTAACTCCCTTCTCTGTTAAATTTTGACGATATCTTAAAATTACTGCAAGTCTTATAACTCAGAAGAACATAAACAACTGATTAATCATCATTTCATATACACAGGAATAATTCTTTCTATTTATCATTTCATTGTCAGTTCTATCAAAAATACATTTTCTAATGTAACAAAAGCCTGATCCAAATATTCCATTTACTTTATCACTTTTAAATATCCCTACTAAAATAATTATCTTTACACAGGCAGATGCAAGATCGAATCTACTGTGTGCTTAAATGGCTAACTCTCCTTACGACTCTTCAGATGTAACCTAATGCTATTATTCCCACATTCCCCAAATCTCTGTCCGATGCATTATCGTAAAATTTACTGGAGAACGTAATTTACTGGAGAACGTAATTTACTAAACTCGCATTGATCTGCTCTCCCCCATTCCACCACATGAGGTTCTCGATCGCAAAAACATCTTAAATCTCTCTCTCTCTCTCTCTTTCTCGAGTAAGAGAAAGAGAGAGATTCATAGCCTGCTTGTTTTCCTTTAACCCTTTATTCACCTTTTAAATGTTTTGTTGTGGTAATTGGTGTATTCCTTTAACTGGGTCCAATGCTTCCAGACACCCCTACCTTGCATATCTATTCAGGCACAGGTGTCTCCACTGATAATGACCTCATTGGGGCCTTTCCATTTGGGGGCAAATCCAGGTTTTCCTGGTAGTGTTTTTACCATAACCTTGCTGCCCGCCGGGGGTACCTGCGGGGTCTGTTCTAGTTTATTGTGCTCATCTATCACTGTTTGTCTGTCCCGTACTGTTTTCTGCATATATTTTAATTGGGAGCTTAACTCTAATACATATCGTTTTAATCGTGTCCCGTAATGGGCCTACATCTGCATATTTCCGTGATCCATCCAAAAACAGGAGCAAATCTGGTGCCTCCAGGGGCACATCTTTTATTCTACTCTCCTCGACCTCTTCGTCTACGTCCCGACATGAGTGGGGAGACCCTTCACCTAACATTCCTTCTGCGGTGTTCATTTCCATGTCTCGTACAATGGTGATGGACTTAGTGGGTGGGAGAAGCACTGCCTCCCACTTCGCCCTTCTCATGTTTGAGACAGACCGCAATTTTCCTGTGTTCAGCATTTGCACCAAGCTATGTTTGGTGTGAAAAACAATATTCCCCGTCATTATGATGGGCTCGCTGACCTTTACTGCCCATGCCACGTAAGCTAGTGCGGCTATACATCTGGATAACCCGGTTACTACGGGGCCCTCTGCTGTGGAATAATAACCCACGGGTCGCTGTTTGTCCCCATGGACCTGTGTGACTGCTGCCGAATAAAATCCTCCTTCGTGATTACAATAGATGTGAAAATCTTTACTCGCGTCTGGCAGTTCAAGTCTACTATATGCCCTTTCCTGTTCTGATCCCCATTCTATTACTTCGAGAGCGGGTTTCCCCCCTTTTAATAGCCTTTGTATTGATTCGGCTCGCCTTGCGAATTCTGGTATAAAGTTGCGGCTGTAATTAAACAACCCCAAAACCTTTCTTACCCCACGGACGGTTACTAGTCTTGGCATTTGCTGTATGGCTGTTTTCCTGTCCAATGGCATTTCTTTTGTCCCCTGGGATATCAGGTGTCCCAAATATAACACCTGCGCTTTCCCTATTTGGGCCTTCCTGGGGCTCGCCTTTTGTCCCTGTTCTTCGAAGTGTTTCAGGACTGAGGACGGTGCCGTCTGGTGATTATCTACACTGGGTCAATTCCACCACCCCTGTTCATTCGTATCGGGATTTTGGAACAACATTGGCAAGCCAGATACCTCTTTATCTTTTCTTTGATTATCACATTCACTGATCCCTCTTCTTAATTGTATTTTTGTGGTAATTCTGCTCCAATTAGTGGGAGCATTCTCTAATACTCTCTGAATCTTTGTTTGACACTGGGTGACGGGTTTATAATTTTGCTTTGGGCCGCGCACCAGTTCCCCTCCGGGTGACTGGTGCTGGGTTGTATTCGAGCACTTCCCACTACTCTGGAGGAGTGGTTGGTCCCTGTGTGGACTCATTAGGAGGTAGAGGAACAGTTTACCCTTTCTGTTGTTTTACTTCGAAGACATGGTTTCGTTTCTCCAATTCTCTTATTCTGAATTCTAGTTCTCTAATCTTTTCTTTATCTTGCTCAATCAATCCAGCTAACTGATACATTAACAATACTCCAATTTTCTTTGCCTCGTTTCTCTTTTCTTCATATATCCAAGTTTTCTGCTACTCTGAGGTCTGAGACGTATCCCAGCCATCTTTTTGCATCCTCTTTCTTAATGCTTTTTTCTTTGTAAAGTACACGTCAATGCGAGAACCTGCAGATCCCCTCATCCTTCATTATCTGCCATTTTGCAGACTTCACTACCCCCCTTTGGAGCCCTACAGTGCCTGACAAAGTGACTTCGTTTGCTACAATTATGGCACGCAGCCCCTGGTTTATCTCCTCCACTGTTTGCACTCGCATTTTCCTGTTTTATTTGCAGGTATGGTTTCTCATCTGGTCCATCTCTAATTCCAGATGCCCATTCCACTAATTCAACATAAGTCTGGGTATTGAGAACTCCCATTTTAAGGATTTTCTGGTTAGCTGGCGACAGCCCGTCTTTAAATGCTTGTTAAAAAGGCTCTAACTGTTCATGCAGTTTCGGATACTCCCCAACATTCTTGGTATATTCTAAAGAGCCGCTCCCCAAATTCGGAGGCTTTTTCACCCCTTTGTTGATTAACATTTTATTTTTTTCTTTGACATCAGCCCATTTCTTACCCAAGGCTGAAACCTGTTCAATTAATCCGGCCAATTGATGAACTAAGAGAACTCCAATTTTCTTAGTTTTGTTTTTCTTTTCCTTTCCAACCACTTTCGTTGTTGGCCGAGCGGATGGTCTAAATCCCATCAACCTTTCATCATCTGTTTTATGAGTCTGTCCCTCTTAATCATAAATTCATTTATTAGGGACCCAGGGGGTCCCCACTGTCTTTGTCCCGCCGTAACACTGATAAGTTTATACTCACCACCTGGAGTGACATATTCTCCTTTCTCGCTCTCCCCCTCCCAGGTCGCTCTTATCGGAGTCCGGTGATACCTATAAGGGGTGATCAGAACCCTCCGTACCACCGCTTATACTATATATTTGTTTAAGCCAGCTTCTCCTCAGAAGGCTTTTCCTTCTAACTCTTACACATGAAGGCTTTTCCATCAAACTCCGGCGATCACTCAGACAGTCTCTATCTCACTCACCTCTGAAGACACACACTCTTATCACAGATGATTACCCACTGCATTTTGACCCACTCTATTTAAAGTTCGATAATCTATTCCAGTGTCTCAGTCGTGGCCATTCGACCGGACCGTAAATAGGTTATCCCGGACGAGCCCCAATTGTTGGAGGTAAAAACCTCTGACACTATTAGTAGATCAAAATGCAGTGTTTGTTTTCACAATTGTGGGAGAAGTGAGGTTCCTAACAGTGGACCCCCAGCCTTCTCATCGAACACAAGTAAGAACAGAGTTTATAATTGTACCGGGGCCCGCACTCATTACATTGCAATTCACTGAGATGGATGTCATTGTTCATGGTGAGATTCTTGTTGTATTAGCAGTATCTTCCTCTGCGTAGTTTGTTCGATCTCCAAGGCAACGATTGTTCGTCATTTATATCCTTGAAACAACATCACAGGTTTTGCACAACAAGTTAACTAATATACATACAGGTTTGTATAATACTTTATATCAGGATAAGATGAATAACGTATGATTAATATATATATGAATCTATGGTGATTCAAAGACAGAAGGCGTACATGTCAACTCCATCGTGTTAAACAAAGGTACATAAAAATGGAGACTGTTTAGCTTATTTCTAGCTGGGTTAATCGCATGTCTTGATAACAAATGCAGACAGAGGAATAGCTGTTCCTTTTATTTGGCACAGACATGAAAAACACCGAACTTTGACGAAAACATGAACTCTGCAGTGTTCTCAACAAAATCACAGAGTTTGGGTCTTAATGCTTAAGTGTGACAAAGTTCATTAACGCATTCCCGACTGCACCCCCTCTCAATGAGGAGTGTCTGCTGTCAATGTGGAATGCCCCGTCAATAACGAGGTCCCCTGTCAATTAGGAGTGCCCCCTGTCAATGAGGAGTGCCCCCTGTCGATGAGGTGTGCCCCGTGTCAATGAGGAGTGCCCCCGTCAATGAGGTGTGCCCTCTGTCAATGAGGAGTGCCCTATGTCAATCAGGAGTGGCCGCTGTAAATTAGGAGTGACCCCCATCAATAAGCAGTGAACCCCTCGTCAATGACGCATGCCCCCTGTCAATGAGGAGTGCCCCCCCCGTCTATGAAGAGTGCCCCCTGTCGAGGAGGAGTGCCGCCCGTCAATGAGGATTGCCCCCCCCTGTAAATGAGGAGTGCCCTCTTTAAATGAGAACTGTCCCCGGTCAAAGAGGAGTGCCCACTGTAAATTAGGAGTGCCCGCTGTCAATGAGGACTGCCCCTGTCAATGAGGAGAGATCCTTGTAAATTAGGAGTGACCCCTGTAAATTAGGAGTGACCCCTGTAAATTTGGAGTGCATGCCCTGTCAATGAGGAGTACCCCCTCTCAATGAGGAGTGTCTACTGTCAATGTAGTATGCCCCTTGTCAATGATGATTGTCCCTCGTTAATGAAGAGTGCCCTCTGTCAATGAGGAGTGCTCCCTGTCAATGAGGAGTGCCCCCTGTCAAGGAAGAGTGCCCTATCAATGAGGAGTGCCCCCTGTCAATGCGGACTGCCCCCTGTTAATGAGGAGTGACCCTGACAATGAGGAGTGCCAAATGTCAATCAGGAGTGCCCCGGACAATGAGTAGTGCCCCCCCCCGCCAATGAGGAGTGCCCTCTGTCAGTGAGATGTGCCCCCTGTCAATGACAAGTGCCCCCTGTCAATGTGGAGTGCTCCCTGTCAATGAGGAGTGTCTGCTATCAATGTGGAAGGCCCCGTCAATGAGGAGGGCCCCCTGTCAAGGAGGAGTTCCCCTGTCAATGAGGAGGGCAATCTGTCAATGAGGAATGCCCTCTGTCAATGAGGAGTGTCCTCTGTCAATGAGGAGTGCCCTCTGTCAATGAGGAGTGCCCCTTGTCATTGAAGAGTGCCCCCCGTCAATGAGGAGTGCCCCCCCGTCAATGAGGAGTACCCCTGTCAATGAAGAGGGCCCCCTATCAATGAGGAGGGCCCCCTGTCAATGACGAGTGCCCCGTGTCAATGAAGAGTGCCCTCTGTCAATGAGGGTGCCCCCGTCAATGGGGACTGCCACCCACTCAATGAGGAGTTCCCCTGTCAATGAGGAGGGGAATCTGTCAATGAGGAATGCCCTCTGTCAATGAGGAGTGTCCTCTGTCAATGAGGAGTGCCCTCTGTCAATGAGGAGTGCCCCTTGTCATTGAAGAGTGCCCCCCGTCAATGAGGAGTGCCCCCCGTCAATGAGGAGTACCCCTGTCAATGAAGAGGGCCCCCTATCAATGAGGAGGGCCCCCTGTCAATGCCGAGTGCCCCGTGTCAATGAAGAGTGCCCTCTGTCAATGAGGGTGCCCCCGTCAATGGGGACTGCCACCCACTCAATGAGGAGTGCCCTCTGTCAATGAGGAGTGCCCACTGTAAATGAGGAGTGCCCCCTGTCAATGAGGAGTGCCACCGTCAATGAGGAGTGCAAACGTCAATGAGGAGTGCCCCCCCCGTGAATGAGGTGTGCCCTCTGTCAATGAGAAGTGCCCACTGTCAATGATGAGTGCCCCCGTCAATGAGGAGTGCGAGCGTCAAAGAGGAGTGCCCCCCCCCCCGTCAATGTGGTGTGCCCTCTGTCATTGAGGAGACCTCTGTCAATGAGGAGTGCCCCCTGTCAAAGAGAAGTGCCCCCGTCAATTACGAGTACCCCCTGTCAATTAGGAGTGCCCCCTGTCAATGAGGAGTGCTCCCTGTCAATGAGGAGTGCTCCCTGTCAATGAGGAAGGCCCCCTGTCAATGAGGAGTGCCCCCTGTCAATGATGAGTGCCCCCTGTCAATGAGGACAGCCCCCCAGTTAGTGAGGTGTGGCCTCTGTCAATGAGGAGTGTGCTCTGTCAATGAGGAGTGCCCCCTGTCAATGAGAAGTGCCCCCTGTAAATTACGAGTACCCCCTGACAATGAGGAGTGCCCTCTGTCAATGAGGAGTTCCACCCATCAATGAGGAATGCCCCCGTCAATGGGGAATGCACCCCGACAATGAGGGATGCCTCCAACAAAGAGGTTTGCCCCCTTCAATGAGGAATGCCCTCGTCAATGTGGAGTGCCCCGTCAATGAGGAGTGCCCCGTCAATGAGGGGTGCCCTCTGTCAATGAGAATAGACCCCTGAAAATGAGGAATGCCCCCGTAAATGAGGAGTGCCCCCCGTCAACGAGGAGTGCCCCCCCCCCGTCAACGAGAAGTGCCCCCGTCAACGTCGAACGCCCCGTCAATGAGGAGTGACGCCTGTCAATGTGGAGTGAACCTGTCAACGAGGAGTGCCCCCCCCCCGTCAATGAGGAGTGCCCCCCATCAATGAGGAGTGAGCCCTGTCAATGAGGAGTGTTCGCTGTCAATGAGGAGTGCCCCCCCCCCCCCCCGTCAACGGGGAGTGGCCTTGTTAATGTGGACTGCCCGCTATCAATGAGAGGTGCCACCTGTCAATGAGGAGTGCCCGCTACCAATGAGGAGTCCCCCCCGTCAATGAGGTGTGCCCCGTGTCAATGAGGAGTGGCCCCGTCAATGAGGAGTGCCCTTTGTCAATGAGGAGTGCCCTCTGTCAATGAGGAGTGACCGCTGTAAATTATGATTGACCCCCATCAATGAGCAGTTCAAACCCTGGTTAATGACGAATGCCCCCTGTCAATGACGAGTGCCCCCCCCCCGCCCCCCGTCTATGAAGAGTGCCCTCTGTCGAGCAGGAGTGCCGCCCGTCAATGAGGATTGCCCTCTTTAAATGAGAACTGCCCCCGGTCAAAGAGGAGTGCCCACTGTCAATTATGAGTGCCCGCTGTCAATGAGGAGTGCCCCTGTCAATGAGGAGTGCCCCTGTCAATGAGGAGTGACCCTGTAAATGAAGAGTGCCACTCCCCCCCCGTCAATGAGGAGCGACCTCTGCAAATTAGGAGGGCCGCCCGTCAATGAGCAATGCTCCCTTTCAATGAGGAGTGACCCGGTCAATGAAGAGTGCCCTCTGTCAATGAGGAGTGCTCCCGGTCAATGTGGAGTCCTCCCTGCCAATGAGGAGTGCCCCCTGTCAATGAGGACTGCCCCCTGTCAATGAGGAGTGACCCTGTCAATGTGGAGAGACCCTGTCAATGAGGAGTGCTCCATGTCAATGAGGAGTGCCCCCTGTCAATGAAGAGTGCCCCGTCAATGAGTAGTGCCCCCGTCAATGACGAGTGCGCCCCCCCCCCGTCAATGAGGAGTGCCCTCTGTCATTGAGGAGTGCCCCTGTCAATGAGAAGTGCCCCCTGTCAATTACAAATACCCCCTGTCAATTAGCAGTGCCCCCCCGTCTATGAAGAGTGCCCCCTGTCGAGGAGGAGTGCCGCCCGTCAACGAGGATTGCACCCCCCCCCCCCCCGTAAATGAGGAGTGCCCTCTTTAAATGAGAACTGCCCCGGTCAAAGAGCACTGCCCACTGTCAATTAGGAGTGCTCGCTGTCAATGAGGACTGCCCCGTGTCAATGAGGAGGTCCCCGTGTCAATGAGGAGTGCCCCGTGTCAATGAGGAGTGCCCCGTGTCAATGAGGAGTGCCCACGTCAATGAGGAGTGCCCCGTGTCAATGAAGAGTGCCCCACCGTGAATGAGGAGTGACCGCTGTAAATTAGGAGTGCCTCCCTTCAATGAGCAGTGCCCCCCCCCCGTCAAAGACGAATGCCCACTGTCAATGAGGACGCCCCCTGTCAACGAGGAGTGCCGCCCCGCAGTCTATGAAGAGTGCCCTCTTTAAATGAGAACTGCCCCCGGTCAAAGAGGAGTGCCCACTGTCAATTATGAGTGCCCGCTGTCAATGAGGAGTGCCCCTGTCAATGAGGAGTGCCCCTCCGCCGTCTATGAAGAGTGCTCACTGTCAATGAGGACTGCCCCCTTCAATGAGGAGTGCACCCCCTCCCCCCGTAAATGAGGAGTGCGCTCTTTTAATGAGAAGTGTCCCCGGTCAATAAGGAGTGACCACTGTCAATGAGTAGTGCCCCCGTCATTGAGTAGTGCCCCCTGTCAATGAGAAGTGCCCCCTGTCAATGAGGAGCGACCCTTGTAAATTTGGAGTGACCCCTGTAAAATAGGAGTGACCGCTCTAAATTTGGAGTGCCTGCCCCGTCAATGAGGAGTACCACATCTCAAAGAGGAGGGCCCGCTGTCAATGTGGAATGCCCCGTCAATGAGGAGTGCCCCCTGTCAATGAGGAGTGCCTCCTGTCAATGAGGAGTGCCCTCTGTCAGTGAGGAATGCGCTCTGTCAATGAGGAGTGCCTTTGTCAATGAGGAGTGCCCTCTGTCAATGCGGAGTGCCCTCTGTCAATGAGGAGTGCCCCTTGTCAATGAGGAGTGCCCCTGTCAAAGAGGAGATCCCCCTGTCAACGAGGAGTGCCCTCTGTCAATGAGGAGTGCCCTCTGTCAATGAGGAGTGCCCTCTGTCAATGAGGAGTGACCCTGTAAATGAGGAGTGGCCCCTCCCCCCGTCAATGAGGAGCCACCTCTGCAAAGTCGGAGGGCCCCCCATCAATGAGGAGTGCCCACCCACACAATGAGCAATGCCCCTGTCAATGAGGAGTGCCCCCCGTCAGTGAGGAGTGACCCTGTCAATGAGGAGTTACCCTGTAAATGAGGAGTGTCCCACCGTCAATGAGAAGTACCCCCTGTCAATTTTCGAGTACCCCCTGTCAATTAGGAGTGACCCTGTCAATGAGGAGTCCCCCCTGTCGATGAGGTGTGCCGCGTGTCAATGACGAGTACCCCGTCAATGAGGAGTGACCCTGTAAATGAGGAGTGCCCCACCGTCAATGAGGAGTGACGCTGTATATTAGGAGTGACCCCCATCAATGAGGAGTGCCCCCCCCCGTCAATGAGCAATGCGCTCTGTCAATGAGGAGTGCCCCCCTTCAATGAGGAGTGACCGTGTCATTGAGAACTACTCCCTGTCAATGCGGAGTGCTCCCTGTCAATGAGGAGTGCTCCCTGTCAATGAGGAGTGCTCCCTGTCAATGGGGAAGGGCCCCTGTCAATGAGGAGTGCCCCCTGTCAATGATGAGTGCCCCCTGTCAATGAGGAGTGCCCCTGTCAATGAGGACAGCCCCCCAGTTAGTGAGGTGTGCCCTCTGTCAATGAGGAGTGTCCTCTGTCAATGAGGAGTGCCCCCTGTCAATGAGGAGTGCCCCTGTCAATGAGGACAGCCCCCCAGTTAGTGAGGTGTGCCCTCTGTCAATGAGGAGTGTCCTCCGTCAATGAGGAGTGCCCCCTGTCAATGAGAAGTGCCGCCTGTCAATTACGAGTTCCCCCTGTAAATTAGGAGTGTCCCCTGTCAATGAGGAGTGGCCCCTGTCGATGAGGTGTGCCACGTGTCAATGAGGACTGCCCCCGTCAATGTGGAGCGCCCTCTGTCAATCAGGACTGACCCTGTAAATGAGGAGTGGCCCCTCCCCCCGTCAATGAGGAGCCACCTCTGCAAATTAGGAAGGCCCCCTATCAATGTGGAGTGCCCCACGCCCGTCAATGAGCAATTCCCCCTGTCAATGAGGATTGCTCCCTGTCCATGAGGCGTGACCCTGTCATTGAAGAGTGCCCCCCGTCAATGAGGAGTGCCCCCCTCGTCAATGAGGAGTACCCCCGTCAATGAAGAGGGCCCCCTATCAATGAGGAGGGCCCCCTGTCAATGACGAGTGCCCCGTGTGAATGAAGAGTGCCCTCTGTCAATGAGGAGTGCCCCCGTCAATGAGGACTGCCACCCACTCAATCAGGAGTGCCCTCTGTCAATGAGGAGTGCCCACTGTAAATGAGGAGTGCCCCCTGTCAATGAGGAGTGCCACCGTCAATGAGGAGTGCAAACGTCAATGAGGAGTGCCCCCCCCCCCGTGAATGAGGTGTGCCCTCTGGTAATGAGGAGTGCCCACTGTCAATGATGGTTGCCCCCGTCAATGAGGAGTGCAAGCGTCAATGAGGAGTGCCCCCCCGTCAATGAGGTGTGCCCTCTGTCAATGAGGAGTGTGCTCTGTCAATGAGGAGTGCCCCCTGTCAATGAGAAGTGCCCCCTGTAAATTACGAGTACCCCTTGACAATGAGGAGTGCCCTCTGTCAATGAGGAGTGCCACCCATCAATGAGGAATGCCCCCGTCAATGGGGAATGCACCTCGACAATGAGGGATGCCTCCAACAAAGAGGAATGCCCCCTTCAATGAGGAATGCCCTCGTCAATGTGGAGTGCCCCGTCAATGAGGAGTGCCCCGTCAATGAGGGGTGCCCTCTGTCAATGAGAAGAGACCCCTGAAAATGAGGAATGCCCCCGTAAATGAGGAGTGCCCCCCGTCAACGAGGAGTGCCCCCCCCCGTCAACGAGAAGTGCCCCCGTCAACGTCGAACGCCCCGTCAATGAGGAGTGACGCCTGTCAATGTGGAGTGAACCTGTCAACGAGGAGTGCCCCCCCCGTCAATGAGGAGTGCCCCCCATCAATGAGGAGTGAGCCCTGTCAATGAGGAGTGTTCGCTGTCAATGAGGAGTGCCCCCCCCCCCCTGTCAATGGGGAGTGGCCCTGTCAATGTGGACTGCCCGCTATCAATGAGAGGTGCCACCTGTCAATGAGGAGTGCCCGCTATCAATGAGGAGTCCCCCCCCGTCAATGAGGAGTGCCCCTGTCAATGAGGAGTGCCCTCCGTCAATGAGGAGTGCCCCCTTTCAATGAGGAATGCCCCCTGTCATTGAGGAGTGCTCCCCCCCGGCAAAGAAGAGTGCCCACCCGTCAATGAAGAGTGCCGCCTGTCAATGAGGAATGACACCCCGTCAAAAAGGAGTGCCCCCCGTCAATGAGGAGTCACCCTGGCAATGAGGAGTACCCCCTGTCAATTAGGATTGATCCCTGGCAATGAAGAGTGCCCCCTGTCAATCAGGAGTGCCCCTGGTCAATGAGGAGAACACCCTCGTCAATGAGGAGTGACCTCTTTAAATTCGGAGTGCCCCCCCATCAATGAGGAGTGCCCCCCGCCAATGACGAATGCCCACTGTCAATGAGGAGTGCCACCTGTCATTGAGGAGTGCCCCCTGACAATGACGAGTGCCCTCTGTCAATGAGTAGTGCCCCCCCTTCAAAGAGGAGTGCGCCCCCTTCAATGAGGAGTGCCCCCTGTCAATTAGGAGTGCCCAAGACAATGTGGAGTGCCCCCGGTCAATGAGGACTGCCCCCCCCCCGTCAATGTGGAGTCACCCTGTCAATGAGCAGTGCCCCCTGTCAATGAGGAGTGCCCCCTGTCAATTTGGCGTGATCCCTGGCAATGAAGAGTGCCCCCTGTCAATGAGGAGTGCCTCCACACCCGAATATGCGGAGTGCCCCCTGTCAATGAGGAGTCATCCCTGTCAATGACGAGTGCCCCCACATCAATGAGGAGTGCCCGCTCCAACAATGAGGAGTGCCCCCCCCCCCGTCAATGAGGAGTGCCCCCCGTCAATGAGGAGTGCCCTCTGCAAATTAGGAGTGCACCCCATCAATGAAGAATGCCCCCTAGCAATGAAGAGTGCCTTCAATTAATGAGGAGTGCCCCATCAATGAAGAGTGCCCCCTGTCAATGAGGAGTGCCTCCACACCCGAATATGCGGAGTGCCCCCTGTCAATGAGGAGTCATCCCTGTCAATGACGAGTGCCCCCACATCAATGAGGAGTGCACGCTCCAACAATGAGGAGTGCCCCCCCCCGTCAATGAGGAGTGCCCCCCGTCAATGAGGAGTGCCCTCTGCAAATTAGGAGTGCACCCCATCAATGAAGAATGCCCCCTAGCAATGAAGAGTGCCTTCAATCAATGAGGAGTGCCCCATCAATGAAGAGTGCCCCTGTCAATTTGGAGTGCCCACCCCCGACTATGAGGAGTGCTCCCCCCGAATATGAGGATTGCCCCCTGACAAAGAGGAGAGACACCTGTCATTAGCAGTGACCCCTCTCAATTAGGATTCATACCCGTCAATGATGAGTGCTCCCCACATTAAATGAGGAGTGCCCCCTGTCAATGAGGAGTGCCCCCTGTCAATGAAGAGTGACCCTGTACATTTTGAGTGCTTGCCCCGTCAATGAGGAGTGCCCCCTGTCAATGAGGAGCGTCTCCTGTCAATGAGGAGTCGCCCCTTTCAATGAGGAGACACCCAGTAAATGCGGAGGGCCCCTGAAAATGTGGTGTGCCCCCTGTCAATTAGGAGTGATCCCTGTAAATTAGGAGAGCCCCCTTGCAATTGGGAGTGCCCCCTACAAATGAGGAGTCACCCCTGTCAATGGGGAGTCAGCCCTGTCAATGAGGAGAGCCCTCTGTCAATGAGGAGTGCCCCCCGTCAATGACGAATGCCCACTCTCAATGATGAGTGCCCCCTGTCAAAGAGGAGTGCCCCACCGTCAATGAGGAGTGCCCCCCGTCAATGAAGAGTGCCCCCTGTCAATCAGGAGTGCCCCCGGTCAATCAGGAGAACACCCTCGTCAATGAGGAGTGACCTCTGTAAATTAGGAGTGCCCCCCCCATCAATGAGGAGTGCCCCCCGTCAATGACGAATGCCCCCTGCCAATGAGGAAGGCCACCGGTCATTGAGGAGTGCCCTCTGTCAATAAGGAGTGCCCCCTTCAATGAGGAGTGCGCCCCCTTCAATGAGGAGTGCCCCCTGTCAATGAGGAGTGCCCAAGTCAATGTGGAGTGCCCCCCGTCAATGAGGACTGCCCCCCCCCCCGTCAATGTGGAGTCACCCTGTCAATGAGCAGTGCCCCCTGTCAATGAGGAGTGCCCCCTGTCAATTTGGAGTGATCCCTGGCAATGATGAGTGCCCCCTGTCAATGAGGAGTGCCTCCACACCCGAATATGAGGAGTGCCCCCTGTCAATGAGGAGTCATCCCTGTCAATGACGAGTGCCCCCACATCAATGAGGAGTGCCCGCTCCATCAATGAGGAGTGCCCCCCCATCAATGAGGAGTGCCCCCCGTCAATGAGGAGTGCCCTCTGCAAATTAGGAGTGCACCCCATCAATGAAGAATACCCCCTGTCAACGAAGAGTGCCTCCTATCAATGAGGAGTGCCCCATCAATGAAGAGTGCCCCTTGTCAATGAGGAGTGCCCACCCCCGACTATGAGGAGTCCCCCCCCCCGAAAATGAGGGTTGCCCCCTGACAAAGAGGAGAGACGCCTGTCATTAGCAGTGACCCCTGTCAATTAGGATTCATACCCGTCAATGATGAGTGCTCCCCACATTAAATGAGGAGTGCCCCCTGTCAATGAGGAGTGCCCCCTGTCAATGAAGTGTGACCCTGTACATTTTGAGTGCTTGCCCCATCACTGAGGAGTGCCCCCTGTCAATGAGGAGCGTCTCCTTTCAATGTGGAGTCGCCCCTGTCAATGAGGAGTCACCCAGTAAATGCGGAGGGCCACTGACAATGAGGTGTGCCCTCTGTCAATTAGGAGTACCCCCTTTCAATTGGGAGTGCCCTTTGTCGATTAGGAACTCCCCCTGTCAGTTATGAGTGCCCCTGTCAAATAGGAGTGCCCCCTACCAACGACGAGTCCCCCCCTGTCAATGAGGAGTCACCGCTGTCAATGAGGAGAGCCCTCTGTCAATGAGGAGAGCCCTCTGTCAATGAGGAGTGCCCTCTGTTAATTGGGTGTGCCCCGATCAATGTGGAATGCCCCTATCAATGAGGAGTGCCCTCGGTCAATGGGGAGTGCCCCCATCAATGAGGAATGCCCCCGTCAATGAGGAGTGCCCCCTGTCAATGAGGAGACACACAGGAAATGCCCCTGACAATGAGGTGTGCCCCCTGTCAATTAGGAGTGATCCCTGTCAATTAGGAGAGCCCCCTTGCAATTGGGAATGCCCCCTACCAATGAGGTGTCACCCTTGTCAATGAGGAGTGAGCTCTGTCAATGAGGAGTGCCCTCTGTCAATGAGGAGAGCCCCCCATCAATGAGGAGCGCCCCCCGTCAATGAGGAGTGCCCCCCGTAAATAAGGAGAGTCCCCTATCAATGAGGAGTGACCCCAGTCAATGAGGAGAGCCCCCTCATCAATGAGCAGTGATCTCTGTAAATAAGGAGTGCCCCCCCATCAATAAGGAGTGACCCCCGTCAATGACGAATCCCCCTGTCAATGATGAGTGCCCCCTGTCAAAGAGGAGTGCCCCCCGTCAATGAAGAGTGCTCCCCGTCAATGAGGAGTGCCCCCGTCAATGAGGAGTGACACCCCGTCAATAAGGAATGCCCGCCGTCAATGAGGGATCACCCTGTCAATGAGGAGTGCGCCCTGTCAATGAGGAGTGCCCCCTGTCAATGACGAGTGCCCCCCATCAATGAGGTGTGCCCCCCGCATCAATGAGGAGTAACCCCTGTCAATGAGGAGTGACCCCTGGCCAATCAACCTAACCCGCACATCTTTGGATGAGGAGAGCACCCTGTCAATGAGGAGTGACCCTGTCAATGAAGACCGCCCCCTGTCAATCAGGAGTGATCCCAGGTCAATGAAGAGAACCCCCTCATCAATGAGGTGTGACCTCTGTAAATTTGGAGTGCACCCCCACATTGATGAGGTGTGACCCCCGTCAATAACGAATGTCCCCTGTCAACGACGAGTGTCCCCAGTCATCTAGGAGTGTCCCCTGTCAATGAGGAGTGCCCCCCTTCAATGAGGAGAGACCCCCCCCCCGTCAGTGAAGAGAGCCCCCTGTCAATGAGGCGTGCCCATGTCAATGAGGAGTGCCCCACCCCGTCAATGAGGAGTGCCCCCCCCCCGTCAATGAGGCATCACCCTGTCAATGAGCAGTGCCCCCTGTCAGTGAGGAATGCCCCGTGTAAATGAGGAGTCACCCCTTTCAGTGAGGAGTGCCCTCTGTCATTGAGGAGAGACCCTGTCAATGAGGAATGCCCTCTGTCAATGAGGAGTGACCTATGTAAATTAGGAGTGCCCCCCATCAATGAGGAGTCACCCCTGTCAATGAGGAGTGCTCCCTGTCATTGAGGAGTGCCCTCTGTCAACGAGGAGTGCGCCCCCTTCAATGAGGAGTGCCTACCCCGCAAATGAAGAGTGCCCCCTGTCAACGAGGAGTGCCCACGTCAATGAGGAGTGCTCCCCCGTCAATGGGGAGTCATCCTGTCAATGAGCAGAGCCCCCTGTCAATGAGGAGTGATCCCTGTCAATGAGGAGTGTCTCCTGTCAATGTGGAATGCCCCCTGACAATGAGGGATGCCAACTGTCAATGAGAAGTCACACAGTAAATGCGGAGGGCCCCTGACAATAATGTCTGCCCGCTGTCAATTAGGAGTGATCCCTGTCAATTAGGAGAGCCCCCTGTCAATTAGGAGTACCCCCTTTGAATTGGGAGTGCCCTTTGTCGATTAGGATCTCCCCCTGTCTGTTAGGAGTGACCCTGTCAATTAGGAGTGTCCCCTACCAATGAGGAGTCACTCCTGTCAATGAGGAGTCACCCCTGTCAATGAGGAGAGCCCTCTGTCAATGAGAAGTGCCCCCCGTCAATGAGGAGTGCCCCCGTCAATGAAGGGTGCCCCCTGTCAATGAGGAGTGCCCCCGTCAATGAGGAGGGACATCCCGTCAATGAAGAGTGCCCAATGTCAATGAGGGGTCACCCTGTCAATGAGGAGTGCTCCCTGTCAATGAGGAGTGCCCCAGTCAATTTGGAGTGACCCCTGTCAATTCGGGATCATCCCTGTCAATGACGAGTGCCACCCCATCAATGAAGAGTCTCCCCCCATCAATGAGGAGTGCCCGCCCCATCAATGAGGAGTGCCCCCTGTCAATGAGGAGTGACCCCTCTAAATTAGGAGTGACCGCTGAAAATTTGGAGTGCCCGTCCCGTCAATGAGGAGTACCCCCTATCAATGAGGAGTGACCCTGTCAATGAAGACCGCCCCCTGTCAATCAGGAGTGATCCCAGGTCAATGAAGAGAACCCCCTCATCATTGAGGTGTGACCTCTGTAAATTTGGAGTGCACCCCCACATTGATGAGGTGTGACCCCCGTCAATAACGAATGTCCCCTGTCAACGACGAGTGTCCCCAGTCATCTAGGAGTGTCCCCTGTCAATGAGGAGTGCCCCCCTTCAATGAGGAGAGACCCCCCCCCGTCAATGAAGAGAGCCCCCTGTCAATGAGGCGTGCCCATGTCAATGAGGAGTGCCCCACCCCGTCAATGAGGAGTGCCCCCCCCCCCGTCAATGAGGCATCACCCTGTCAATGAGCAGTGCCCCCTGTCAGTGAGGAGTGCCCCCTGTAAATGAGGAGTCACCCCTTTCAGTGAGGAGTGCCCTCTGTCATTGAGGAGAGACCCTGTCAATGAGGAATGCCCTCTGTCAATGAGGAGTGACCTATGTAAATAAGGAGTGCCCCCCCCATCAATGAGGAGTCACCCCTGTCAATGAGGAGTGCTCCCTGTCATTGAGGAGTGCCCTCTGTCAACGAGGAGTGCGCCCCTTTCAATGAGGAGTGCCTCCCCCGCAAATGAAGAGTGCCCCCTGTCAACGAGGAGTGCCCCCGTCAATGAGGAGGGACATCCCGTCAATGAAGAGTGCCCAATGTCAATGAGGGGTCACCCTGTCAATGAGGAGTGCTCCCTGTCAATGAGGTGTGCCCCAGTCAATTTGGAGTGACCCCTGTCAATTCGGGACCATCCCTGTCAATGACGAGTGCCACCCCATCAATGAAGAGTCTCCCCCCATCAATGAGGAGTGCCCGCCCCATCAATGAGGAGTGCCCCCTGTCATTGAGGAGTGACCCCTCTAAATTAGGAGTGACCGCTGAAAATTTGGAGTGCCCGTCCCGTCAATGAGGAGTACCCCCTATCAATGAGGAGTGCCCCCTGTCAAAGAGGAGAATCCCGAGTCAATGGGGAGTGCCCCCCGTCAATGAAGAGTGACCCCTGTCTATGAGGAGCGCCCCCTGTCAATGAGGAGTGCCCCTCTGTCAATGAGGAGAAAACCCTCGTCAATGAGGTGTGACCTCTGTAAGGTAGGAGTGCCCCCCCCATTAATAAGGTGTGCCCCCCGTCAATGACGAAAGTCCCCTGTCAATGACGAGTGTCCCCAGTCATTGAGGAATGCCCGCTGTCAATGAGGAGTGCCCCCCTTCAATGAGGAGCGCCCCCCGTCAATGAGTGAGCCCCCTGTCAATGAGGCGTTCCCAAGTCAATGAGGAGTGCCCCACCCCGTCAATGAGGAGTGCCCCCCCTTCAATGAGGAGTCACCCTGTCAATGAGCAGTGCCCCCTGTCAATGAGGAGATTCCCCTGTCAATTTCGAGTGCTCTCTGTCAATTTGGTGTCACCCCTGTCAATGAGGAGTCACCCCTGTCATTGAGGAGTGACCCTGTCAATGACGAACGCCCTCTGTCAATGAGGAATGACATATGTAAATTAGGAGTGCCCCCCCCCCCCATCAATGAGGAGTCACCCCGTCAATGAGGAGTGCTCCCTGCCATTGAGGGGTGCCCTCTGTCAACGAGGAGTGCCCCCCCTTCAATGAGGAGTGCCCCCCCCCCCGTCAATGAAGCGTGCCCCCCGTCATCGAGGAGTGTCCACGTCAATGAGGAGTGACCCCACCGTCAATGAGGAGTCACTCTGTCAATGAGGATTCACACTGTCAATGAGCAGAGCCCCCTGTCAATGAGGAGTGTCCCATGTCAATTAGGAGTGATCCCTGGCAATGAGGAGTGCCCCTTTCAATGCGGAGTGTCTCCTGTCAATGTGGAATGCCCCCTGTCAATGAGGAGTGCCTGCCTCGTCAATGAGGAGTACCCCCTCTCAATGAGGAGTGTCTCCTGTCAATGTGGAATGCCCCTTGCCAATGAGGAGTGCCCCCTGTCAATGAGGAATATCCTCTGTCAATGCGGAGTGACAGTGCCAATGAGGAGTGCCCTCTGACAATGAAGAGTGACCCGGTCAATGAGGATGACCCCTGTCAATTAGGAGTCCCCCCCGTCAATGAGGAGTGCCCCCTGTCAATGAGGAGTGACCGCTCTCAATTAGGAGAGACCCCTGTAAATTTGGAATGCCCCCTATCAATTATGAGTGACCCCTGTAAATTTAGAGTGCGCTCAGTCAATGCGGAATGCCCCCTGTAAATGTGGAGGGCCCCCTAACAATGAAGACTGCTCACTGTCAATGAGGAATGACCTCTGTCAATGAGGAGAGCCCTCTGTCAATGAGGAGTGCCCTCGGTCAATGTGGAGTGCCCCCTCTCCATGAGGAGTGCCCCCTGTCAATGGGGAGTGCCCCCGTCAATGAGTACTGACCCTGTAAATGAGCAGTGCCCCACTGTCAATGACGAAAGCCCCCTGTCAATGAGGAGTGCCCCCTGTCAATGAGGACTGCCCCCCTCTATGAAGAGTGCCCCCTGTCAATGAGGAGTGGCCACTGTCAATGAGGAGGGCCCGTGTCAATGAGGAGTGCCCCCTGTCAATTAGGAGTGCCCCCTGTCAATGAGGAGTGCCCCCCGTCAATGAGGAGTGCCCCCCCAACCTGAATGAAGAGTGCCCTCTGTCAACGAGGAGTGCTCTTTGTCAACGAGGAGTGCCCTCTGTCAATGAGTGACCCTGTCAATGAGGAGTGCGCCTTGTCAATGAGCAATGGCCCTTGTCAATGAGGAGTGCCTCCTATCAATGAGGTGTGCCCCCTATCAATGAGGAGTGCTCCCTGTCAACGAGGAGTGCCCTCCGTCAATGAGGAGTGACCCTATAAATAAGGTGTACCCCCCCCACGTCAATGCGGAGTCACCTCTGCAAATTAGGAGGGCCCCCGTCAATGAGGAGTGCCTCCTATCAATGAGGTGCGCCCCCTATTAATGAGGAGTGCGCGCTGACAACGAGGAGTGCCCCCTGTCAATGAGAGGTGAGTCTGTAAATGAGGAGGGAGCCCCATCAATGAGGAGCACCCCCCCCCCGTCAATGAGGAATACTCCCCCGTCAATGAGGAATGCACCCCGTTAATGTGGAGTGACCATGTCAATGAGTGACCCTGTCAATGAGGAGTGCCCCAGTCAATGAGGACTGCCCCCGTTAATGAGGAGTGATCCTGTCAATGAGGAGTGCCCCCTGTCAATTCGGAGTGCCCCCCCCCCGCCGATGAGGAGTACCCCTTCCGTCTATGAGGAGTACCCCCTGGCAATGAGGAGTACCCCCTCCCGTCGATGAGGAGTACCCCTCCCGTCTATGAGGAGTACCCCGTGGCAATGAGGTGTGCCCCCTGTCAATTAGGAGTGACCTCTGTCAATGAGGAGTGCCCCCCGTCAATGAAGAGTGCTCCCCGTCAATGAGGAGTGCCCCCGTCAATGAGGAGTGACACCCCGTCAATAAGGAATGCCCGCCGTCAATGAGGGATCACCCTGTCAATTAGGAGTGCGCCCTGTCAATGAGGAGTGCCCCCTGTCAATGACGAGTGCCCCCCATCAATGAGGTGTGCCCCCCGCATCAATGAGGAGTAACCCCTGTCAATGAGGAGTGACCCCTGGCCAATCAACCTAATCCGCATATCTTTGGATGAGGAGAGCACCCTGTCAATGAGGAGTGACCCTGTCAATGAAGACCGCCCCCTGTCAATCAGGAGTGATCCCAGGTCAATGAAGAGAACCCCCTCATCATTGAGGTGTGACCTCTGTAAATTTGGAGTGCACCCCCACATTGATGAGGTGTGACCCCCGTCAATAACGAATTGTCCCCTGTCAACGACGAGTGTCCCCAGTCATCTAGGAGTGTCCCCTGTCAATGAGGAGTGCCCCCCTTCAATGAGGAGAGACCCCCCCCCCGTCAATGAAGAGAGCCCCCTGTCAATGAGGCGTGCCCATGTCAATGAGGAGTGCCCCACCCCGTCAATGAGGAGTGCCCCCCCCCCGTCAATGAGGCATCACCCTGTCAATGAGCAGTGCCCCCTGTCAGTGAGGAGTGCCCCCTGTAAATGAGGAGTCACCCCTTTCAGTGAGGAGTGCCCTCTGTCATTGAGGAGAGACCCTGTCAATGAGGAATGCCCTCTGTCAATGAGGAGTGACCTATGTAAATTAGGAGTGCCCCCCCCCCATCAATGAGGAGTCACCCCTGTCAATGAGGAGTGCTCCCTGTCATTGAGGAGTGCCCTCTGTCAACGAGGAGTGCGCCCCTTTCAATGAGGAGTGCCTCCCCCGCAAATGAAGAGTGCCCCCTGTCAACGAGGAGTGCCCACGTCAATGAGGAGTGCTCCCCCGTCAATGGGGAGTCATCCTGTCAATGAGCAGAGCCCCCTGTCAATGAGGAGTGATCCCTGTCAATGAGGAGTGTCTCCTGTCAATGTGGAATGCCCCCTGACAATGAGGGATGCCACCTGTCAATGAGAAGTCACACAGTAAATGCGGAGGGCCCCTGACAATAATGTGTGCCCGCTGTCAATTAGGAGTGATCCCTGTCAATTAGGAGAGCCCCCTGTCAATTAGGAGTACCCCCTTTGAATTGGGAGTGCCCTTTGTCGATTAGGATCTCCCCCTGTCTGTTAGGAGTGACCCTGTCAATTAGGAGTGCCCCCTACCAATGATGAGTCACTCCTGTCAATGAGGAGTCACCCCTGTCAATGAGGAGAGCCCTCTGTCAATGAGAAGTGCCCCCCGTCAATGAGGAGTGCCCCCGTCAATGAAGGGTGCCCCCTGTCAATGAGGAGTGCCCCCGTCAATGAGGAGGGACATCCCGTCAATGAAGAGTGCCCAATGTCAATGAGGGGTCACCCTGTCAATGAGGAGTGCTCCCTGTCAATGAGGAGTGCCCCAGTCAATTTGGAGTGACCCCTGTCAATTCGGGATCATCCCTGTCAATGACGAGTGCCACCCCATCAATGAAGAGTCTCCCTCCATCAATGAGGAGTGCCCGCCCCATCAATGAGGAGTGCCCCCTGTCATTGAGGAGTGACCCCTCTAAATTAGGAGTGACCGCTGAAAATTTGGAGTGCCCGTCCCGTCAATGAGGAGTACCCCCTATCAATGAGGAGTGCCCCCTGTCAAAGAGGAGAATCCCGAGTCAATGGGGAGTGCCCCCCGTCAATGAAGAGTGACCCCTGTCTATGAGGAGCGCCCCCTGTCAATGAGGAGTGCCCCTCTGTCAATGAGGAGAAACCCCTCGTCAATGAGGTGTGACCTCTGTAAGGTAGGAGTGCCCCCCCATTAATAAGGTGTGCCCCCCGTCAATGACGAAAGTCCCCTGTCAATGACGAGTGTCCCCAGTCATTGAGGAATGCCCGCTGTCAATGAGGAGTGCCCCCCTTCAATGAGGAGCGCCCCCCGTCAATGAGTGAGCCCCCTGTCAATGAGGCGTTCCCAAGTCAATGAGGAGTGCCCCACCCCGTCAATGAGGAGTGCCCCCCTTCAATGAGGAGTCACCCTGTCAATGAGCAGTGCCCCCTGTCAATGAGGAGATTCCCCTGTCAATTTCGAGTGCTCTCTGTCAATTAGGTGTCACCCCTGTCAATGAGGAGTCACCCCTGTCATTGAGGAGTGACCCTGTCAATGACGAACGCCCTCTGTCAATGAGGAATGACATATGTAAATTAGGAGTGCCCCCCCCCCCATCAATGAGGAGTCACCCTGTCAATGAGGAGTGCTCCCTGCCATTGAGGGGTGCCCTCTGTCAACGAGGAGTGCCCCCCCTTCAATGAGGAGTGCCCCCCCCCGTCAATGAAGCGTGCCCCCCGTCATCGAGGAGTTTCCACGTCAATGAGGAGTGACCCCACCGTCAATGAGGAGTCACTCTGTCAATGAGGATTCACACTGTCAATGAGCAGAGCCCCCTGTCAATGAGGAGTGTCCCATGTCAATTCGGAGTGATCCCTGGCAATGAGGAGTGCCCCTGTCAATGCGGAGTGTCTCCTGTCAATGTGGAATGCCCCCTGTCAATGAGGAGTGCCTGCCTCGTCAATGAGGAGTACCCCCTCTCAATGAGGAGTGTCTCCTGTCAATGTGGAATGCCCCTTGCCAATGAGGAGTGCCCCCTGTCAATGAGGAATATCCTCTGTCAATGCGGAGTGACAGTGCCAATGAGGAGTGCCCTCTGACAATGAAGAGTGACCCGGTCAATGAGGATGACCCCTGTCAATTAGGAGTCCTCCCCGTCAATGAGGAGTGCCCCCTGTCAATGAGGAGTGACCGCTCTCAATTAGGAGAGACCCCTGTAAATTTGGAATGCCCCCTATCAATTATGAGTGACCCCTGTAAATTTAGAGTGCGCTCAGTCAATGCGGAATGCCCCCTGTAAATGTGGAGGGCCCCCTAACAATGATGACTGCCCACTGTCAATGAGGAGTGACCTCTGTCAATGAGGAGAGCCCTCTGTCAATGAGGAGTGCCCTCGGTCAATGTGGAGTGCCCCCTCTCCATGAGGAGTGCCCCCTGTCAATGGGGAGTGCCCCCGTCAATGAGTACTGACCCTGTAAATGAGCAGTGCCCCACTGTCAATGACGAATGCCCCCTGTCAATGAGGAGTGCCCCCTGTCAATGAGGACTGCCCCCCTCTATGAAGAGTGCCCCCTGTCAATGAGGAGTGGCCACTTTCAATGAGGAGGGCCCGTGTCAATGAGGAGTGCCCCCTGTCAATTAGGAGTGCCCCCTGTCAATGAGGAGTGCCCCCCATCTATGAAGACTGCCCCCTGTCAATGAGGAGTGCCCCCCGTCAATGAGGAGTGCCCCACGTGAACGAAGCGTGCCCACTGTCAATGAATAGTGATACTGTAAATGAGGAGTGCCCCGTCAATGAGGAGTGCCTCCCTGTCAATGAAGAGCCCCCTGTAAATGAGGTGTGCCCCCCATCGTCTATGAGGAGTACCCGTCAATGAACAAGGCCCCCTATCAATGAGGAGTGCCTCGTCAGTGAGGACTGACCCTGTCAATGAGGACTGCCCCCTGTTAATGAGGAGTGACCCTGTCAATGAGGAGTGCCTACTGTTAATGATGAGTGTCCCCTGTCAATTAGGAGTCACCCCTGTCAATTAGGAGACCCCTCCGTCAATGATGAGTGCCCCCCCTCAATGGGGAAGGCCCCCTGACAATGAGGAGTGACCCTGTCAATGAGGGGTGCCTCTTGTCAATGAGGAGTGCCCCCCGTCAATGAGGAGTGCCCCCCGTCAATGAGGAGTACCCCCACCCTCAATGACGAAAGCCCCCTGTCAATGAGTGACACCGTCAATGAGGAGTGCCCCCTGTCAACGAAGAGTGCCCCCTGTCAATGAGGAGTGATACCGTCAATGAGGAGTGCCCCGTCAATGAGGAGTGCCTCCCTGACAATGAAGAGCCCCCTGTCAATGAGGAGTGCCCCCCCACCGTCCATGTGGAGTACTCGTCCCGTCTATGAGGAGTACTCGCTGGCAATGAGGTGTGCCCCCTGTCAATCAGGCGTGCCCCCTGTCAATGAGGAGCGCCCTCCCCGTCAATGAGGAGTGACCCCCCACTGTCCATGTGGAGTACCCACCCACCCCCCGTCAATGAGGAGTACCCCCTGGCAATGAGGTGTGCCCCCAGTCAATGAGGAGTGCCCCCCGTCAATGAGGAGTACCCCCCACCCTCAATGACGAAAGCCCCCTGTCAATGAGTGACACCGTCAATGAGGAGTGCCCCCTGTCAACGAAGAGTGCCCCTGTCAATGAGGAGTGATACCGTCAATGAGGAGGGCCCCGACAAAGAGGAGTGCCTCCCTGACAATGAAGAGCCCCCTGTCAATGAGGTGTGCCCGCCCCCCCCCACCGTCCATGTGGAGTACTCGTCCCGTCTATGAGGAGTACTCCCTGGCAATGAGGTGTGCCCCCTGTCAATCAGGCGTGCCCCCTGTCAATGAGGAGCGCCCTCCCCGTCTATGAGGAGTGACCCCCACTGTCCATGAGGAGTACCCACCCACCACCGTTAATGAGGAGTACCCCCTGGCAATGAGGAGTGCCCCCAGTCAAGGAGGAGTGCCCCCTGTCAATTAGGAGAGCCCCTGTCAATGAGGAGAGCCCCCTTTCAATCAGGAGAAACCCCTGACAATGAGTAGTGACCCCTGTCAATTAGGAGAGACCCCTGTCAATTAGGAGAGCCCCCTTTCAATCAGGAGAGACCCCTGTCAATGAGTAGTGACCCCTGTCAATTAGGAGAGACCCCTGTAAATTTGGAATGCCTGCGCGATCAAAGAGGAGTGCTCCCTGTCAATCAAGAGTTACCATGTAAATGAGGAATGGCCCCTCACCCCCGTCAATAAGGAGCCACTTCTGCAAATTAAGAGGGCCCCCATCAATGAGGAGTGCCCCCGTGTCAATGAGCAATGCACCCTGTTAATGAGGAGTGCCCTCCGTCAATGAGGAGTGACCCTGTCAATGAGGAGTGCCGTCTGCCAATGAGGAGTGCTCCCTGTCAATGGGGAGTGCTCCCTGTCAATGAGGAATGCTCCCTGTCAATGAGGAGTGCTCCCTGTCAATGAGGACTGCCCCTGTTAATGAGGAGTGACCCTGTCTAATAGGAGACTACCCCGTCAATGATGAGTGCCCCCCCCCCTCAATGAGGAATGCCCCCTGTCAATTAGGAGAGACCCCTGTAAATTTGGAATGCTTGCCCGATTAATGAGGAGTGCCCCCTGTCAATGAGGAGTGTCTCATGTCACTGTGGAATGCCCCCTGTCAATTAGGAATGAGCGCTGTAAATTTGGAGTGCCCCCTGTCAACGAGGAGTGCACTCTGTCAAAGAGGAGTGACCCTGTCAATGAGGAGTGCCCTCTGTCAATGAGGAGTGCCCCTGTCAATGAGGAGTGCACTCTGTCAATGTGGAGAGACACCTGTCAATGAGGAGTGCCCTCTGTCAAAGAGGATTGCCCCTGTCAATGAAGAGTGCCCCCTGTCATTGAGGAGTGCCCTCTGTCAATGAAGAGGGCCCTCTGTCAATGAGGAGTGCCCCCTGTCAATGAGGGGGGCTCCCTTTAAATGCGGAGGGCCCCCTGACAATGAGTGACCCTGTAAATGAGGAATGCCCTCTGTCAATGATGAGTGCCCGCCGTCAATGAGGAGTGACCGCTGTCAATGAAGAGTGACACCGTCAATGAGGAATTCCCCCCGTCAATGAGGAGTGGCCCACCCACAATGAAGAGTGCCCCCTGTCAATGAGGAGTGCCCCTGTCAATGAGGAGTGCACGCTGTCAATAAAGAGTGCCCCCTGTCAATGAGGAGTGACACCGTCAATGAGGAGTGCCCCCCCCCCCATCAATGAGGATTGACCCTGTCAATGAGGAGTGCCCTCTGTCAATGAGGAGTGCCCCGAGTCAGTTAGGAGTGCCACCTGACAATGAGGAGTGCCCCCTGTTAATGAGGACTGCCCCCTGTCAATGAGAAGAGCCGCCCCCGTCTATGAATTGTGCCCCCTGTCAAAGCGGTGTGCCCGCCCGTCAATGAGGAGGGCCCCCTGTCAATGAGAAGGGCCCCCTGTCAATGAGGATTGCCCCCTGTCAATGTGGAGTGCCCTCGGTCAAAGGGGAGTGCCCCTGTCAATGCGGAGTGCACTCTGTCAATGAGGAGAGACCCCTGTCAATGAGGAGTGCCCTCTGACAAAGAGGAGTGCCTCTGTCAATGAGGAGTGCCCCCTGTCACTGAGGCGTGATACCGTCAATGAGGAGTGCCCCGTCAATGAGGAGTGCCCCCCCCAGCACCGTCCATGAGGAGTACCCGTCTCGTCTATGAGGAGTGCCCCGTGGCAATGAGGTGTGACCCCTGTCAATTAGGAGTGCCTCCTGTCCGTGAGGAGTACCCCCCCCCCGTCTATGAGGAGTACCCTCTGGCAATGGGGTGTGCCCCCAGTCAATGAGGAGAGCCCCCTATCAGGTAGGAGAGCATCCTATCAATTAGGAGAGCCCCCTGTCAATGAGGAGAGCTCCCTGTCAATGAGGAGTGACCCCTGTCAATTTGGAGTCGCCCCGTCAATGATGAGTGGCCCCCCACAATGAGGAGTGCCCCCTGTCAATGAGGAGTTACCCCTGTCAATTAGGAGAGACCCCTGTATATTTGGAATGCCTACCCGATCAATGAGGAGTGCCCCCTGTCAATGAGGAGTGAACCTATAAATGAGGAGCGGCCCCTCCCCCCCCCCCCCCCGTCAATGAGGAGCCACCTCTGCAATTTAGGAGGTCCCACCATCAATGAGGAGTGCCTCCCCCCCGTCAATGAGCAATGCCCCCTGTCAATGAGGAGTGCCCCCCGTCAATGAGGAGTGAAACTGTCAATGAGGTGTGGCCCCTGTCAATGAGGAGTGCTCCCTGTCATTGAGGACGGCCCTCTGTTAATGAGGAGTGATCCTGTCAATGAGGAGTGCCCCCTGTAAATGATGAGTGTCCCCTGTCAATGAGGAGTGACCCCCCGTCAATGATGAGTGGCCCCCCTCAATGAGGAGTGCCCCATGTCAATGAGGAGTGCCCTCTGTCAAAGAGGAGTGCCCCTGTCAATGAGAAGTGGCCACCCCCCCCTGTCAATGAGGAGCCACCTCTGCAAATTAGGAGGGCCCCCCATCAATGGGGAGTGCCCCCCGTCAATGAGGAGTGACCCTGTCATTGAGGAGTGCCCTCTGTCAATGAGGAGTGCTCGCTGTCAATGAGGAGTGCTCGCTGTCAATGAGGAGTGCTCCCTGTCAATGAGGAGTGCTCCATGTCAATGAGGAGTGCCACCTCTCAATGAGGACTGCCCCCTGTTAATGTGGAGTGACTCTGTCAATGAGGTGTGCCCCCTGGCAATTCGGAGAACCCCCTGTAAATCAGTAGTGTCCCCTGTCAATGAGGAGTACCCCCCTTCAATGAGAATGCCCCCTATATATGCCGAGGGCCCCCTGACAATGAGGAGTGACCCTGCCAATGAGGAGTGTCGTCTGTCAATGAGGAGTGACCTCTGTCAATGAGGAGTGCCCCCCATCAATGAGGAATGACACCCGTCAATGAGGAGTGCCCCCTTCAATGACGAAAGCCCCCTGTCAATGAGTGACAGCGTCAATGAGGAGTGCCTCCTGTCAATGTGGAGTGCCCCCTGACAATGAGGAGTGCCCTGTCATTGAGGCGTGCCTCCCTGTCAATGAAGAGCACCATGTTAATGAGGAGTGCCCCCCCCCCCCCACCGTCTGTGAGGAGTACCCGTCCCATCTATGATTTGAACCCCCTGGCAATGAGGTATGCCCCCTGTCAATTAGGAGTGCACCCTGTCAATGAGGAGCGCCCACCCCGTCTATGAGGAGTGACCCCCACTGTCCATGAGGAGTACCCCCCACCCCACTGGCAATGAGGTGTGCCCCCAGTCAAGGAGGAGTGCCCCCTGTCAATTAGGAGAGCCACTGTCAATTAGGAGAGCACCCTGTCAATGAGGAGAGCCCCCTGTCAATGAGGAGTGACCTCTGTCAATTAGGAGAGACCCCTGTAAATTTGGAATGCCTGCCCGATCAAAGAGGAGCGACCCCTATCAATGAGGAGTTACCCTGTAAATGAGGAGTGGCCCCTCACCCCCGTCAATGAGGAGCCACTTCTGCAAATTAAGAGGGCCGCCATCAATGAGGAGTGCCTCCCTTTCAATGAGGAGTGACCCTGTCAATGAGGAGCGCACTCTGCCAATGAGGAGCGCTCCGTGACAATGGGGAGTGCTCCCTGTCAATGAGGAGTGCCCGTGTTAATGAGGAGTGACCCTGTCAAATAGGAGACCCGACCGTCAATGATGAGTGCCCCCCCCCTCTCAAATAGGAGTGTCCCCAGTCAATGAGGAGTGACCCCTGTCAATTAGGAGAGACCCCTGTAAATTTGGAATGCCTGCCCGATCAATGAGGAGTGCCCCCTGTCAATGAGGAGTACCCCCGCGCCGTCTTTGAGGAGTACCCCTGCCGTCTATGAGGAGTACCTTCTGGCAATGAAAAGTGCCCCCTGTCAATGAGGACTGCCTCCTGTCAATGAGAAGAGCCACCCCGTCTATGAATTGTGCCCCCTGTCAATGCGGTGTGCCCGCCCGTCAATGAGGAGTGCCTCCCCGTCAATGAGGAGTACCCCTGTCAATGAGGAGGGCCCCCTGTCAATGAAGAGTGCCCCCTGTCAATGAGGAGAGCCCCCGTCAATGAGGAGTGCCCCCCTTCAATGAGGACTGCCCTCTGTCAATGAGGAGTCCCCTCTGTCAATGAGGAGTGACCCCTGTCAATGCGTATTGCCCCCTGTCAATTACGAGCACCCCCTGTCAATTAGGAGTACCCGCTGTCATTGAGGAGTGCCCCCCGGCAATGAGGTGTCCCCCCAGTCAATGAGGAGTGCCCCCTGTCAATTAGGAGTGCCCCCTGTCAATGAGGAGTGCCCCCCATCTATGAAGAGTGCCCCCTGTCAATGAGGAGTGCCCCCCGTCAATGAGGAGTGCCCCACGTGAACGAAGCGTGCCCACTGTCAATGAATAGTGATACTGTAAATGAGGAGTGCCCCGTCAATGAGGAGTGCCTCCCTGTCAATGAAGAGCCCCCTGTAAATGAGGTGTGCCCCCCATCGTCTATGAGGAGTACCCGTCAATGAGCAAGGCCCCCTATCAATGAGGAGTGCCTCGTCAGTGAGGACTGACCCTGTCAATGAGGACTGCCCCGTTAATGAGGAGTGACCCTGTCAATGAGGAGTGCCTACTGTTAATGATGAGTGTCCCCTGTCAATTAGGAGTCACCCCTGTCAATTAGGAGACCCCTCCGTCAATGATGAGTGCCCCCCCTCAATGGGGAAGGCCCACTGACAATTAGGAGTGACCCTGTCAATGAGGGGTGCCTCTTGTCAATGAGGAGTGCCCCCCGTCAATGAGGAGTGCCCCCCGTCAATGAGGAGTACCCCCACCCTCAATGACGAAAGCCCCCTGTCAATGAGTGACACCGTCAATGAGGAGTGCCCCCTGTCAACGAAGAGTGCCCCCTGTCAATGAGGAGTGATACCGTCAATGAGGAGTGCCCCGTCAATGATGAGTGCCTCCCTGACAATGAAGAGCCCCCTGTCAATGAGGAGTGCCCCCCCCCCACCGTCCATGTGGAGTACTCGTCCCGTCTATGAGGAGTACTCCCTGGCAATGAGGTGTGCCCCCTGTCAATCAGGCGTGCCCCCTGTCAATGAGGAGCGCCCTCCCCGTCTATGAGGAGTGACCCCCCACTGTCCATGTGGAGTACCCACCCACCCCCCGTCAATGAGGAGTACCCCCTGGCAATGAGGTGTGCCCCCAGTCAATGAGGAGTGCCCCCCGTCAATGAGGAGTACCCCCCACCCTCAATGACGAAAGCCCCCTGTCAATGAGTGACACCGTCAATGAGGAGTGCCCCCTGTCAACGAAGAGTGCCCCTGTCAATGAGGAGTGATACCGTCAATGAGGAGTGCCCCGTCAAAGAGGAGTGCCTCCCTGACAATGAAGAGCCCCCTGTCAATGAGGTGTGCCCCCCCCCCCCCCCCACCGTCCATGTGGAGTACTCGTCCCGTCTATGAGGAGTACTCCCTGGCAATGAGGTGTGCCCCCTGTCAATCAGGCGTGCCCCCTGTCAATGAGGAGCGCCCTCCCCGTCTATGAGGAGTGACCCCCACTGTCCATGAGGAGTACCCACCCACCACCGTTAATGAGGAGTACCCCCTGGCAATGAGGAGTGCCCCCAGTCAAGGAGGAGTGCCCCCTGTCAATTAGGATAGCCCCTGTCAATGAGGAGAGCCCCCTTTCAATCAGGAGAGACCCCTGTCAATGAGTAGTGACCCCTGTCAATTAGGAGAGACCCCTGTCAATTAGGAGAGCCCCCTTTCAATCAGGAGAGACCCCTGTCAATGAGTAGTGACCCCTGTCAATTAGGAGACACCCCTGTAAATTTGGAATGCCTGCGCGATCAAAGAGGAGTGCTCCCTGTCAATCAAGAGTTACCATGTAAATGAAGAATGGCCCCTCACCCCCGTCAATAAGGAGCCACTTCTGCAAATTAAGAGGGCCCCCATCAATGAGGAGTGCCCCCCTGTCAATGAGCAATGCACCCTGTTAATGAGGAGTGCCCTCCGTCAATGAGGAGTGACCCTGTCAATGAGGAGTGCCGTCTGCCAATGAGGAGTGCTCCCTGTCAATGGGGAGTGCTCCCTGTCAATGAGGAATGCTCCCTGTCAATGAGGAGTGCTCCCTGTCAATGAGGACTGCCCCTGTTAATGAGGAGTGACCCTGTCTAATAGGAGACTACCCCGTCAATGATGAGTGCCCCCCCCCTCAATGAGGAATGCCCCCTGTCAATTAGGAGAGACCCCTGTAAATTTGGAATGCTTGCCCGATCAATGAGGAGTGCCCCCTGTCAATGAGGAGTGTCTCATGTCACTGTGGAATGCCCCCTGTCAATTAGGAATGAGCGCTGTAAATTTGGAGTGCCCCCTGTCAACGAGGAGTGCACTCTGTCAAAGAGGAGTGACCCTGTCAATGAGGAGTGCCCTCTGTCAATGAGGAGTGCCCCTGTCAATGAGGAGTGCACTCTGTCAATGTGGAGAGACACCTGTCAATGAGGAGTGCCCTCTGTCAAAGAGGATTGCCCCTGTCAATGAAGAGTGCCCCCTGTCATTGAGGAGTGCCCTCTGTCAATGAAGAGGGCCCTCTGTCAATGAGGAGTGCCCCCTGTCAATGAGGGGGGCTCCCTTTAAATGCGGAGGGCCCCCTGACAATGAGTGACCCTGTAAATGAGGAATGCCCTCTGTCAATGATGAGTGCCCGCCGTCAATGAGGAGTGACCGCTGTCAATGAAGAGTGACACCGTCAATGAGGAATTCCCCCCGTCAATGAGGAGTGGCCCACCCACAATGAAGAGTGCCCCCTGTCAATGAGGAGTGCCCCTGTCAATGAGGAGTGCACGCTGTCAATAAAGAGTGCCCCCTGTCAATGAGGAGTGACACCGTCAATGAGGAGTGCCCCCCCCCCATCAATGAGGATTGACCCTGTCAATGAGGAGTGCCTTCTGTCAATGAGGAGTGCCCCGAGTCAGTTAGGAGTGCCCCCTGACAATGAGGAGTGCCCCCTGTCAATGAGGACTGCCCCCTGTCAATGAGAAGAGCCGCCCCCGTCTATGAATTGTGCCCCCTGTCAAAGCGGTGTGCCCGCCCGTCAATGAGGAGGGCCCCCTGTCAATGAGAAGGGCCCCCTGTCAATGAGGATTGCCCCCTGTCAATGTGGAGTGCCCTCGGTCAAAGAGGAGTGCCCCTGTCAATGCGGAGTGCACTCTGTCAATGAGGAGAGACCCCTGTCAATGAGGAGTGCCCTCTGACAAAGAGGAGTGCCTCTGTCAATGAGGAGTGCCCCCTGTCACTGAGGCGTGATACCGTCAATGAGGAGTGCCCCGTCAATGAGGAGTGCCCCCCCCAGCACCGTCCATGAGGAGTACCCGTCTCGTCTATGAGGAGTGCCCCGTGGCAATGAGGTGTGACCCCTGTCAATTAGGAGTGCCTCCTGTCCGTGAGGAGTACCCCCCCCCCGGCTATGAGGAGTACCCTCTGGCAATGGGGTGTGCCCCCAGTCAATGAGGAGAGCCCCCTATCAGGTAGGAGAGCATCCTATCAATTAGGAGAGCCCCCTGTCAATGAGGAGAGCTCCCTGTCAATGAGGAGTGACCCCTGTCAATTTGGAGTCGCCCCGTCAATGATGAGTGGCCCCCCACAATGAGGAGTGCCCCCTGTCAATGAGGAGTTACCCCTGTCAATTAGGAGAGACCCCTGTATATTTGGAATGCCTACCCGATCAATGAGGAGTGCCCCCTGTCAATGAGGAGTGAACCTATAAATGAGGAGCGGCCCCTCCCCCCCCCCGTCAATGAGGAGCCACCTCTGCAAATTAGGAGGTCCCACCATCAATGGGGAGTGCCTCCCCCCCGTCAATGAGCAATGCCCCCTGTCAATGAGGAGTGCCCCCCGTCAATGAGGAGTGAAACTGTCAATGAGGTGTGGCCCCTGTCAATGAGGAGTGCTCCCTGTCAATGAGGACGGCCCTCTGTTAATGAGGAGTGATCCTGTCAATGAGGAGTGCCCCCTGTAAATGATGAGTGTCCCCTGTCAATGAGGAGTGACCCCCCGTCAATGATGAGTGGCCCCCCTCAATGAGGAGTGCCCCATGTCAATGAGGAGTGCCCTCTGTCAAAGAGGAGTGCCCCTGTCAATGAGAAGTGGCCACCCCCCCCTGTCAATGAGGAGCCACCTCTGCAAATTAGGAGGGCCCCCCATCAATGGGGAGTGCCCCCCGTCAATGAGGAGTGACCCTGTCATTGAGGAGTGCCCTCTGTCAATGAGGAGTGCTCGCTGTCAATGAGGAGTGCTCCCTGTCAATGAGGAGTGCTCCCTGTCAATGAGGAGTGCTCCATGTCAATGAGGAGTGCCACCTCTCAATGAGGACTGCCCCCTGTTAATGTGGAGTGACTCGGTCAATGAGGAGTGCCCGCTGTCAATGAGGTGTGCCCCCTGGCAATTCGGAGAACCCCCTGTAAATCAGTAGTGTCCCCTGTCAATGAGGAGTACCCCCCTTCAATGAGAATGCCCCCTATATATGCCGAGGGCCCCCTGACAATGAGGAGTGACCCTGCCAATGAGGAGTGTCGTCTGTCAATGAGGAGTGACCTCTGTCAATGAGGAGTGCCCCACATCAAGGAGGAATGACACCCGTCAATGAGGAGTGCCCCCTTCAATGACGAAAGCCCCCTGTCAATGAGTGACAGCGTCAATGAGGAGTGCCTCCTGTCAATGTGGAGTGCCCCCTGACAATGAGGAGTGCCCTGTCATTGAGGCGTGCCTCCCTGTCAATGAAGAGCACCATGTTAATGAGGAGTGCCCCCCCCCCACCGTCTGTGAGGAGTACCCGTCCCATCTATGATTTGAACCCCCTGGCAATGAGGTATGCCCCCTGTCAATTAGGAGTGCACCCTGTCAATGTGGAGCGCCCACCCCGTCTATGAGGAGTGACCCCCACTGTCCATGAGGAGTACCCCCCACCCCACTGGCAATGAGGTGTGCCCCCAGTCAAGGAGGAGTGCCCCCTGTCAATTAGGAGAGCCACTGTCAATTAGGAGAGCACCCTGTCAATGAGGAGAGCCCCCTGTCAAATGAGGAGTGACCTCTGTCAATTAGGAGAGACCCCTGTAAATTTGGAATGCCTGCCCGATCAAAGAGGAGCGACCCCTATCAATGAGGAGTTACCCTGTAAATGAGGAGTGGCCCCTCACCCCCGTCAATGAGGAGCCACTTCTGCAAATTAAGAGGGCCGCCATCAATGAGGAGTGCCTCCCTTTCAATGAGGAGTGACCCTGTCAATGAGGAGCGCACTCTGCCAATGAGGAGCGCTCCGTGACAATGGGGAGTGCTCCCTGTCAATGAGGAGTGCCCCTGTTAATGAGGAGTGACCCTGTCAAATAGGAGACCCCCCCGTCAATGATGAGTGCCCCCCCCTCAAATAGGAGTGTCCCCAGTCAATGAGGAGTGACCCCTGTCAATTAGGAGAGACCCCTGTAAATTTGGAATGCCTGCCCGATCAATGAGGAGTGCCCCCTGTCAATGAGGAGTGCCCCCGCGCCGTCTTTGAGGAGTACCCCTGCCGTCTATGAGGAGTACCTTCTGGCAATGAAAAGTGCCCCCTGTCAATGAGGACTGCCCCCTGTCAATGAGAAGAGCCACCCCGTCTATGAATTGTGCCCCCTGTCAATGCGGTGTGCCCGCCCGTCAATGAGGAGTGCCTCCCCGTCAATGAGGAGTACCCCTGTCAATGAGGAGGGCCCCCTGTCAATGAAGAGTGCCCCCTGTCAATGAGGAGAGCCCCCGTCAATGAGGAGTGCCCCCCTTCAATGAGGACTGCCCTCTGTCAATGAGGAGTCCCCTCTGTCAATGAGGAGTGACCCCTGTCAATGCGTATTGCCCCCTGTCAATTACGAGCACCCCCTGTCAATTAGGAGTACCCGCTGTCATTGAGGAGTGCCCCCCGGCAATGAGGTGTCCCCGCAGTCAATGAGGAGTGCCCCCTGTCAATTAGGAGAGCCCCCTGTCAATTAGGAGAGCCCCCTGTCAATGAGGAGTGACCCCTGTCAATTAGGAGTCCCCCCCGTCAATGATGAGTGGCCCCCCTCAATGAGGACTGACCCCTGTCAATTTGAAGAGACCCCTGTAAATTTGGAATGCCTGCCCGATCAATGAGGAGTGCCCCCTGTCAATGAGGAGCGACCCTGTAAATAGGAGTGGCCCCTCCCCCCCGTAAATGAGGAGCCACCTCTGCAAATTAGGAGTGCCCCCCATCAATTCGGCGTGCCCCCCGTGAACGAAGCGTGCCCACGGTCAATGAATAGTGATACTGTAAATGAGGAGTGCCCCGTCAATGAGGAGTGCCTCCCTGTCAATGAAGAACCCCCTGTAAATGAGGTGTGCCCCCCATCGTCTATGAGGAGTACCCGTCAATGAGCAAGGCCCCCTATCAATGAGGAGTGCCCCGTCAGTGAGGACTGACCCTGTCAATGAGGACTGCCCCCTGTTAATGAGGAGTGACCCTGTCAATCAGGAGTGCCCCCTGTTAATGATGAGTGTCCCCTGTCAATGAGGAGTCACCCCTGTCAATTATGAGACCCCTCCGTCAATGATGAGTGGCCCCCCTCAATCAGGAGGGCCCCCTGACAATGAGGAGTGACCCTGTCAATGAGGAGTGCCCCCCGTCAATGAGGAGTACACCCCACCCTCAATGACGAAAGCCCACTGTCAATGAGTGACACCGTCAATGAGGAGTGCCCCCCGCCCCCGTCAATGAAGATTGCCCCCTGTCAATGAGGAGTGATACCATCAATGAGGGGTGCCCCGTCAATGAGGATTGCCCCCTGGCAAAGAAGAGCCCCCTGTCAATGAGGAGTGACATCGTCAATGAGGAATGCCCACCGTCAATGAGGAGTGCTCCATGTCAATGAGGAGTGCCACCTCTCAATGAGGACTGCCCCCTGTTAATGTGGAGTGACTCTGTCAATGAGGTGTGCCCCCTGGCAATTCGGAGAACCCCCTGTAAATCAGTAGTGTCCCCTGTCAATGAGGAGTACCCCCCTTCAATGAGAATGCCCCCTATATATGCCGAGGGCCCCCTGACAATGAGGAGTGACCCTGCCAATGAGGAGTGTCGTCTGTCAATGAGGAGTGACCTCTGTCAATGAGGAGTGCCCCCCATCAATGAGGAATGACACCCGTCAATGAGGAGTGCCCCCTTCAATGACGAAAGCCCCCTGTCAATGAGTGACAGCGTCAATGAGGAGTGCCTCCTGTCAATGTGGAGTGCCCCCTGACAATGAGGAGTGCCCTGTCATTGAGGCGTGCCTCCCTGTCAATGAAGAGCACCATGTTAATGAGGAGTGCCCCCCCCCCCCCACCGTCTGTGAGGAGTACCCGTCCCATCTATGATTTGAACCCCCTGGCAATGAGGTATGCCCCCTGTCAATTAGGAGTGCACCCTGTCAATGAGGAGCGCCCACCCCGTCTATGAGGAGTGACCCCCACTGTCCATGAGGAGTACCCCCCACCCCACTGGCAATGAGGTGTGCCCCCAGTCAAGGAGGAGTGCCCCCTGTCAATTAGGAGAGCCACTGTCAATTAGGAGAGCACCCTGTCAATGAGGAGAGCCCCCTGTCAATGAGGAGTGACCTCTGTCAATTAGGAGAGACCCCTGTAAATTTGGAATGCCTGCCCGATCAAAGAGGAGCGACCCCTATCAATGAGGAGTTACCCTGTAAATGAGGAGTGGCCCCTCACTCCCGTCAATGAGGAGCCACTTCTGCAAATTAAGAGGGCCGCCATCAATGAGGAGTGCCTCCCTTTCAATGAGGAGTGACCCTGTCAATGAGGAGCGCACTCTGCCAATGAGGAGCGCTCCGTGACAATGGGGAGTGCTCCCTGTCAATGAGGAGTGCCCCTGTTAATGAGGAGTGACCCTGTCAAATAGGAGACCCCCCCGTCAATGATGAGTGCCCCCACCCCTCAAATAGGAGTGTCCCCAGTCAATGAGGAGTGACCCCTGTCAATTAGGAGAGACCCCTGTAAATTTGGAATGCCTGCCCGATCAATGAGGAGTGCCCCCTGTCAATGAGGAGTGCCCCCGCGCCGTCTTTGAGGAGTACCCCTGCCGTCTATGAGGAGTACCTTCTGGCAATGAAAAGTGCCCCCTGTCAATGAGGACTGCCTCCTGTCAATGAGAAGAGCCACCCCGTCTATGAATTGTGCCCCCTGTCAATGCGGTGTGCCCGCCCGTCAATGAGGAGTGCCTCCCCGTCAATGAGGAGTACCCCTGTCAATGAGGAGGGCCCCCTGTCAATGAAGAGTGCCCCCTGTCAATGAGGAGAGCCCCCGTCAATGAGGAGTGCCCCCCTTCAATGAGGACTGCCCTCTGTCAATGAGGAGTCCCCTCTGTCAATGAGGAGTGACCCCTGTCAATGCGTATTGCCCCCTGTCAATTACGAGCACCCCCTGTCAATTAGGAGTACCCGCTGTCATTGAGGAGTGCCCCCCGGCAATGAGGTGTCCCCCCAGTCAATGAGGAGTGCCCCCTGTCAATTAGGAGTGCCCCCTGTCAATGAGGAGTGCCCCCCATCTATGAAGAGTGCCCCCTGTCAATGAGGAGTGCCCCCCGTCAATGAGGAGTGCCCCACGTGAACGAAGCGTGCCCACTGTCAATGAATAGTGATACTGTAAATGAGGAGTGCCCCGTCAATGAGGAGTGCCTCCCTGTCAATGAAGAGCCCCCTGTAAATGAGGTGTGCCCCCCATCGTCTATGAGGAGTACCCGTCAATGAGCAAGGCCCCCTATCAATGAGGAGTGCCTCGTCAGTGAGGACTGACCCTGTCAATGAGGACTGCCCCGTTAATGAGGAGTGACCCTGTCAATGAGGAGTGCCTACTGTTAATGATGAGTGTCCCCTGTCAATTAGGAGTCACCCCTGTCAATTAGGAGACCCCTCCGTCAATGATGAGTGCCCCCCCTCAATGGGGAAGGCCCACTGACAATGAGGAGTGACCCTGTCAATGAGGGGTGCCTCTTGTCAATGAGGAGTGCCCCCCGTCAATGAGGAGTGCCCCCCGTCAATGAGGAGTACCCCCACCCTCAATGACGAAAGCCCCCTGTCAATGAGTGACACCGTCAATGAGGAGTGCCCCCTGTCAACGAAGAGTGCCCCCTGTCAATGAGGAGTGATACCGTCAATGAGGAGTGCCCCGTCAATGATGAGTGCCTCCCTGACAATGAAGAGCCCCCTGTCAATGAGGAGTGCCCCCCCCCCACCGTCCATGTGGAGTACTCGTCCCGTCTATGAGGAGTACTCCCTGGCAATGAGGTGTGCCCCCTGTCAATCAGGCGTGCCCCCTGTCAATGAGGAGCGCCCTCCCCGTCTATGAGGAGTGACCCCCCACTGTCCATGTGGAGTACCCACCCACCCCCCGTCAATGAGGAGTACCCCCTGGCAATGAGGTGTGCCCCCAGTCAATGAGGAGTGCCCCCCGTCAATGAGGAGTACCCCCCACCCTCAATGACGAAAGCCCCCTGTCAATGAGTGACACCGTCAATGAGGAGTGCCCCCTGTCAACGAAGAGTGCCCCTGTCAATGAGGAGTGATACCGTCAATGAGGAGTGCCCCGTCAAAGAGGAGTGCCTCCCTGACAATGAAGAGCCCCCTGTCAATGAGGTGTGCCCCCCCCCCCCCCACCGTCCATGTGGAGTACTCGTCCCGTCTATGAGGAGTACTCCCTGGCAATGAGGTGTGCCCCCTGTCAATCAGGCGTGCCCCCTGTCAATGAGGAGCGCCCTCCCCGTCTATGAGGAGTGACCCCCACTGTCCATGAGGAGTACCCACCCACCACCGTTAATGAGGAGTACCCCCTGGCAATGAGGAGTGCCCCCAGTCAAGGAGGAGTGCCCCCTGTCAATTAGGATAGCCCCTGTCAATGAGGAGAGCCCCCTTTCAATCAGGAGAGACCCCTGTCAATGAGTAGTGACCCCTGTCAATTAGGAGAGACCCCTGTCAATTAGGAGAGCCCCCTTTCAATCAGGAGAGACCCCTGTCAATGAGTAGTGACCCCTGTCAATTAGGAGACACCCCTGTAAATTTGGAATGCCTGCGCGATCAAAGAGGAGTGCTCCCTGTCAATCAAGAGTTACCATGTAAATGAAGAATGGCCCCTCACCCCCGTCAATAAGGAGCCACTTCTGCAAATTAAGAGGGCCCCCATCAATGAGGAGTGCCCCCCTGTCAATGAGCAATGCACCCTGTTAATGAGGAGTGCCCTCCGTCAATGAGGAGTGACCCTGTCAATGAGGAGTGCCGTCTGCCAATGAGGAGTGCTCCCTGTCAATGGGGAGTGCTCCCTGTCAATGAGGAATGCTCCCTGTCAATGAGGAGTGCTCCCTGTCAATGAGGACTGCCCCTGTTAATGAGGAGTGACCCTGTCTAATAGGAGACTACCCCGTCAATGATGAGTGCCCCCCCCTCAATGAGGAATGCCCCCTGTCAATTAGGAGAGACCCCTGTAAATTTGGAATGCTTGCCCGATCAATGAGGAGTGCCCCCTGTCAATGAGGAGTGTCTCATGTCACTGTGGAATGCCCCCTGTCAATTAGGAATGAGCGCTGTAAATTTGGAGTGCCCCCTGTCAACGAGGAGTGCACTCTGTCAAAGAGGAGTGACCCTGTCAATGAGGAGTGCCCTCTGTCAATGAGGAGTGCCCCTGTCAATGAGGAGTGCACTCTGTCAATGTGGAGAGACACCTGTCAATGAGGAGTGCCCTCTGTCAAAGAGGATTGCCCCTGTCAATGAAGAGTGCCCCCTGTCATTGAGGAGTGCCCTCTGTCAATGAAGAGGGCCCTCTGTCAATGAGGAGTGCCCCCTGTCAATGAGGGGGGGCTCCCTTTAAATGCGGAGGGCCCCCTGACAATGAGTGACCCTGTAAATGAGGAATGCCCTCTGTCAATGATGAGTGCCCGCCGTCAATGAGGAGTGACCGCTGTCAATGAAGAGTGAGACCGTCAATGAGGAATTCCCCCCGTCAATGAGGAGTGGCCCACCCACAATGAAGAGTGCCCCCTGTCAATGAGGAGTGCCCCTGTCAATGAGGAGTGCACGCTGTCAATAAAGAGTGCCCCCTGTCAATGAGGAGTGACACCGTCAATGAGGAGTGCCCCCCCCCATCAATGAGGATTGACCCTGTCAATGAGGAGTGCCTTCTGTCAATGAGGAGTGCCCCGAGTCAGTTAGGAGTGCCCCCTGACAATGAGGAGTGCCCCCTGTCAATGAGGACTGCCCCCTGTCAATGAGAAGAGCCGCCCCCGTCTATGAATTGTGCCCCCTGTCAAAGCGGTGTGCCCGCCCGTCAATGAGGAGGGCCCCCTGTCAATGAGAAGGGCCCCCTGTCAATGAGGATTGCCCCCTGTCAATGTGGAGTGCCCTCGGTCAAAGAGGAGTGCCCCTGTCAATGCGGAGTGCACTCTGTCAATGAGGAGAGACCCCTGTCAATGAGGAGTGCCCTCTGACAAAGAGGAGTGCCTCTGTCAATGAGGAGTGCCCCCTGTCACTGAGGCGTGATACCGTCAATGAGGAGTGCCCCGTCAATGAGGAGTGCCCCCCCCAGCACCGTCCATGAGGAGTACCCGTCTCGTCTATGAGGAGTGCCCCGTGGCAATGAGGTGTGACCCCTGTCAATTAGGAGTGCCTCCTGTCCGTGAGGAGTACCCCCCCCCGTCTATGAGGAGTACCCTCTGGCAATGGGGTGTGCCCCCAGTCAATGAGGAGAGCCCCCTGTCAGGTAGGAGAGCATCCTATCAATTAGGAGAGCCCCCTGTCAATGAGGAGAGCTCCCTGTCAATGAGGAGTGACCCCTGTCAATTTGGAGTCGCCCCGTCAATGATGAGTGGCCCCCCACAATGAGGAGTGCCCCCTGTCAATGAGGAGTTACCCCTGTCAATTAGGAGAGACCCCTGTATATTTGGAATGCCTACCCGATCAATGAGGAGTGCCCCCTGTCAATGAGGAGTGAACCTATAAATGAGGAGCGGCCCCTCCCCCCCCCCGTCAATGAGGAGCCACCTCTGCAAATTAGGAGGTCCCACCATCAATGGGGAGTGCCTCCCCCCCGTCAATGAGCAATGCCCCCTGTCAATGAGGAGTGCCCCCCGTCAATGAGGAGTGAAACTGTCAATGAGGTGTGGCCCCTGTCAATGAGGAGTGCTCCCTGTCAATGAGGACGGCCCTCTGTTAATGAGGAGTGATCCTGTCAATGAGGAGTGCCCCCTGTAAATGATGAGTGTCCCCTGTCAATGAGGAGTGACCCCCCGTCAATGATGAGTGGCCCCCCTCAATGAGGAGTGCCCCATGTCAATGAGGAGTGCCCTCTGTCAAAGAGGAGTGCCCCTGTCAATGAGAAGTGGCCACCCCCCCCTGTCAATGAGGAGCCACCTCTGCAAATTAGGAGGGCCCCCCATCAATGGGGAGTGCCCCCCGTCAATGAGGAGTGACCCTGTCATTGAGGAGTGCCCTCTGTCAATGAGGAGTGCTCGCTGTCAATGAGGAGTGCTCCCTGTCAATGAGGAGTGCTCCCTGTCAATGAGGAGTGCTCCATGTCAATGAGGAGTGCCACCTCTCAATGAGGACTGCCCCCTGTTAATGTGGAGTGACTCGGTCAATGAGGAGTGCCCGCTGTCAATGAGGTGTGCCCCCTGGCAATTCGGAGAACCCCCTGTAAATCAGTAGTGTCCCCTGTCAATGAGGAGTACCCCCCTTCAATGAGAATGCCCCCTATATATGCCGAGGGCCCCCTGACAATGAGGAGTGACCCTGCCAATGAGGAGTGTCGTCTGTCAATGAGGAGTGACCTCTGTCAATGAGGAGTGCCCCCCATCAAGGAGGAATGACACCCGTCAATGAGGAGTGCCCCCTTCAATGACGAAAGCCCCCTGTCAATGAGTGACAGCGTCAATGAGGAGTGCCTCCTGTCAATGTGGAGTGCCCCCTGACAATGAGGAGTGCCCTGTCATTGAGGCGTGCCTCCCTGTCAATGAAGAGCACCATGTTAATGAGGAGTGCCCCCCCCCCACCGTCTGTGAGGAGTACCCGTCCCATCTATGATTTGAACCCCCTGGCAATGAGGTATGCCCCCTGTCAATTAGGAGTGCACCCTGTCAATGAGGAGCGCCCACCCCGTCTATGAGGAGTGACCCCCACTGTCCATGAGGAGTACCCCCCACCCCACTGGCAATGAGGTGTGCCCCCAGTCAAGGAGGAGTGCCCCCTGTCAATTCGGAGAGCCACTGTCAATTAGGAGAGCACCCTGTCAATGAGGAGAGCCCCCTGTCAAATGAGGAGTGACCTCTGTCAATTAGGAGAGACCCCTGTAAATTTGGAATGCCTGCCCGATCAAAGAGGAGCGACCCCTATCAATGAGGAGTTACCCTGTAAATGAGGAGTGGCCCCTCACCCCCGTCAATGAGGAGCCACTTCTGCAAATTAAGAGGGCCGCCATCAATGAGGAGTGCCTCCCTTTCAATGAGGAGTGACCCTGTCAATGAGGAGCGCACTCTGCCAATGAGGAGCGCTCCGTGACAATGGGGAGTGCTCCCTGTCAATGAGGAGTGCCCCTGTTAATGAGGAGTGACCCTGTCAAATAGGAGACCCCCCCGTCAATGATGAGTGCCCCCCCCTCAAATAGGAGTGTCCCCAGTCAATGAGGAGTGACCCCTGTCAATTAGGAGAGACCCCTGTAAATTTGGAATGCCTGCCCGATCAATGAGGAGTGCCCCCTGTCAATGAGGAGTGCCCCCGCGCCGTCTTTGAGGAGTACCCCTGCCGTCTATGAGGAGTACCTTCTGGCAATGAAAAGTGCCCCCTGTCAATGAGGACTGCCCCCTGTCAATGAGAAGAGCCACCCCGTCTATGAATTGTGCCCCCTGTCAATGCGGTGTGCCCGCCCGTCAATGAGGAGTGCCTCCCCGTCAATGAGGAGTACCCCTGTCAATGAGGAGGGCCCCCTGTCAATGAAGAGTGCCCCCTGTCAATGAGGAGAGCCCCCGTCAATGAGGAGTGCCCCCCTTCAATGAGGACTGCCCTCTGTCAATGAGGAGTCCCCTCTGTCAATGAGGAGTGACCCCTGTCAATGCGTATTGCCCCCTGTCAATTACGAGCACCCCCTGTCAATTAGGAGTACCCGCTGTCATTGAGGAGTGCCCCCCGGCAATGAGGTGTCCCCGCAGTCAATGAGGAGTGCCCCCTGTCAATTAGGAGAGCCCCCTGTCAATTAGGAGAGCCCCCTGTCAACGAGGAGTGACCCCTGTCAATTAGGAGTCCCCCCCGTCAATGATGAGTGGCCCCCCTCAATGAGGACTGACCCCTGTCAATTTGAAGAGACCCCTGTAAATTTGGAATGCCTGCCCGATCAATGAGGAGTGCCCCCTGTCAATGAGGAGCGACCCTGTAAATAGGAGTGGCCCCTCCCCCCCGTAAATGAGGAGCCACCTCTGCAAATTAGGAGTGCCCCCCATCAATTCGGCGTGCCCCCCGTGAACGAAGCGTGCCCACGGTCAATGAATAGTGATACTGTAAATGAGGAGTGCCCCGTCAATGAGGAGTGCCTCCCTGTCAATGAAGAACCCCCTGTAAATGAGGTGTGCCCCCCATCGTCTATGAGGAGTACCCGTCAATGAGCAAGGCCCCCTATCAATGAGGAGTGCCCCGTCAGTGAGGACTGACCCTGTCAATGAGGACTGCCCCCTGTTAATGAGGAGTGACCCTGTCAATCAGGAGTGCCCCCTGTTAATGATGAGTGTCCCCTGTCAATGAGGAGTCACCCCTGTCAATTATGAGACCCCTCCGTCAATGATGAGTGGCCCCCCTCAATCAGGAGGGCCCCCTGACAATGAGGAGTGACCCTGTCAATGAGGAGTGCCCCCCGTCAATGAGGAGTACACCCCACCCTCAATGACGAAAGCCCACTGTCAATGAGTGACACCGTCAATGAGGAGTGCCCCCCGCCCCCGTCAATGAAGATTGCCCCCTGTCAATGAGGAGTGATACCATCAATGAGGGGTGCCCCGTCAATGAGGACTGCCCCCTGGCAAAGAAGAGCCCCCTGTCAATGAGGAGTGACATCGTCAATGAGGAATGCCCACCGTCAATGAGGAGTGGCCCACCGTCAATGAAGAGTGCCCCCTGTCAACGAAGAGTGCCCCCTGTCAATGAGGAGTAATACCGTCAATGAGGAGTGCCCCGTCAATGAGGACTGCCTCCCTGACAATGAAGAGCCCCCTGTCAATGAGGTGTGCCCCCCTCCCCCACCGTCCATGTGGAGTACTCGTCCCGTCTATGAGGAGTACTCCCTGGCAATGAGGTGTGCCCCCTGGCAATTCGGAGTGGTCCCTGTCAATGAGGAGTGCCCTCCCCGTCTATGAGGAGTGAACCTCACTCTCCATGGTGAGTAACTCTCCCGTCTCTGAGGAGCACGCCCTGGCAATGGGGTGTGCCCCCAGACAAGAGCAGTGCCCCCTGTCAATTAGGAGAGCCCCCTGTCAATTAGGAGAGCCCCCTGTCAATGAGGAGAGCCGCCTGTCAACGAGGAGTGACCCGGGTCAATTTGGAGTCCCCCCCCCCCCGTCAATGATGAGTGGACGCCTTCAATGAGGAGTTCCCCCTGTCAATGAGGAGTGACCCATGTCAATTAGGAGAGACCCCTGTCAATTTGGAATGCCTGCCACATCAATCAGGAGTGCCCCCTGTCAATGAGGAGTGTCTCCTGTCAATGTTGAATGCCCCTTGTCAATTGGAATGACCCCTGTAAATTTGGAGTGCGCCATGTCAATAAGGAGGGACCCTGTAAATGCGGAGGGCCCCTTGCCAATGAGGAGTGCCCCTTGTCAATGAGGAGTGCCCCCTGTCAATGAGGAGTAACCTTGATCAATAAGGAGTGCCCTCTGTCAATCAGGAGGGCCCTCTGTCAATGAGGAGTGCCCTCTGTCAATGAGCAGTGCCCCTTGTCAATGAGGAGTGCCCCCTGTCAATGAGGAGTGCCCCCCGTCAATGACGAATGCCCCCTGTCAATGAGGAGTGTGAGGAGTGACACCGTCAATGAGGAGTGCCCCCCCGCCCCCCGTCAATGAAGATTGCCCCCTGTCAATGAGGAGTGGCCCCTCACCCCCGTCAATGAGGAGCCACTTCTGCAAATTAAGAGGGCCGCCATCAATGAGGAGTGCCTCCCTTTCAATGAGGAGTGACCCTGTCAATGAGGAGCGCACTCTGCCAATGAGGAGCGCTCCGTGACAATGGGGAGTGCTCCCTGTCAATGAGGAGTGCCCCTGTTAATGAGGAGTGACCCTGTCAAATAGGAGACCCCCCCGTCAATGATGAGTGCCCCCCCCTCAAATAGGAGTGTCCCCAGTCAATGAGGAGTGACCCCTGTCAATTAGGAGAGACCCCTGTAAATTTGGAATGCCTGCCCGATCAATGAGGAGTGCCCTCTGTCAATGAGGAGTGCCCCCGCGCCGTCTTTGAGGAGTACCCCTGCCGTCTATGAGGAGTACCTTCTGGCAATGAAAAGTGCCCCCTGTCAATGAGGACTGCCCCCTGTCAATGAGAAGAGCCACCCCGTCTATGAATTGTGCCCCCTGTCAATGCGGTGTGCCCGCCCGTCAATGAGGAGTGCCTCCCCGTCAATGAGGAGTACCCCTGTCAATGAGGAGGGCCCCCTGTCAATGAAGAGTGCCCCCTGTCAATGAGGAGAGCCCCCGTCAATGAGGAGTGCCCCCCTTCAATGAGGACTGCCCTCTGTCAATGAGGAGTCCCCTCTGTCAATGAGGAGTGACCCCTGTCAATGCGTATTGCCCCCTGTCAATTACGAGCACCCCCTGTCAATTAGGAGTACCCGCTGTCATTGAGGAGTGCCCCCCGGCAATGAGGTGTCCCCGCAGTCAATGAGGAGTGCCCCCTGTCAATTAGGAGAGCCCCCTGTCAATTAGGAGAGCCCCCTGTCAATGAGGAGTGACCCCTGTCAATTAGGAGTCCCCCCCGTCAATGATGAGTGGCCCCCCTCAATGAGGACTGACCCCTGTCAATTTGAAGAGACCCCTGTAAATTTGGAATGCCTGCCCGATCAATGAGGAGTGCCCCCTGTCAATGAGGAGCGACCCTGTAAATAGGAGTGGCCCCTCCCCCCCGTAAATGAGGAGCCACCTCTGCAAATTAGGAGTGCCCCCCATCAATTCGGCGTGCCCCCCGTGAACGAAGCGTGCCCACGGTCAATGAATAGTGATACTGTAAATGAGGAGTGCCCCGTCAATGAGGAGTGCCTCCCTGTCAATGAAGAACCCCCTGTAAATGAGGTGTGCCCCCCATCGTCTATGAGGAGTACCCGTCAATGAGCAAGGCCCCCTATCAATGAGGAGTGCCCCGTCAGTGAGGACTGACCCTGTCAATGAGGACTGCCCCCTGTTAATGAGGAGTGACCCTGTCAATCAGGAGTGCCCCCTGTTAATGATGAGTGTCCCCTGTCAATGAGGAGTCACCCCTGTCAATTATGAGACCCCTCCGTCAATGATGAGTGGCCCCCCTCAATCAGGAGGGCCCCCTGACAATGAGGAGTGACCCTGTCAATGAGGAGTGCCCCCCGTCAATGAGGAGTACACCCCACCCTCAATGACGAAAGCCCACTGTCAATGAGTGACACCGTCAATGAGGAGTGCCCCCCGCCCCCGTCAATGAAGATTGCCCCCTGTCAATGAGGAGTGATACCATCAATGAGGGGTGCCCCGTCAATGAGGACTGCCCCCTGGCAAAGAAGAGCCCCCTGTCAATGAGGAGTGACATCGTCAATGAGGAATGCCCACCGTCAATGAGGAGTGGCCCACCGTCAATGAAGAGTGCCCCCTGTCAACGAAGAGTGCCCCCTGTCAATGAGGAGTAATACCGTCAATGAGGAGTGCCCCGTCAATGAGGACTGCCTCCCTGACAATGAAGAGCCCCCTGTCAATGAGGTGTGCCCCCCTCCCCCACCGTCCATGTGGAGTACTCGTCCCGTCTATGAGGAGTACTCCCTGGCAATGAGGTGTGCCCCCTGGCAATTCGGAGTGGTCCCTGTCAATGAGGAGTGCCCTCCCCGTCTATGAGGAGTGAACCTCACTCTCCATGGTGAGTAACTCTCCCGTCTCTGAGGAGCACGCCCTGGCAATGGGGTGTGCCCCCAGACAAGAGCAGTGCCCCCTGTCAATTAGGAGAGCCCCCTGTCAATTAGGAGAGCCCCCTGTCAATGAGGAGAGCCGCCTGTCAACGAGGAGTGACCCGGGTCAATTTGGAGTCCCCCCCCCCCCCGTCAATGATGAGTGGACGCCTTCAATGAGGAGTTCCCCCTGTCAATGAGGAGTGACCCATGTCAATTAGGAGAGACCCCTGTCAATTTGGAATGCCTGCCACATCAATCAGGAGTGCCCCCTGTCAATGAGGAGTGTCTCCTGTCAATGTTGAATGCCCCTTGTCAATTGGAATGACCCCTGTAAATTTGGAGTGCGCCATGTCAATAAGGAGGGACCCTGTAAATGCGGAGGGCCCCTTGCCAATGAGGAGTGCCCCTTGTCAATGAGGAGTGCCCCCTGTCAATGAGGAGTAACCTTGATCAATAAGGAGTGCCCTCTGTCAATCAGGAGGGCCCTCTGTCAATGAGGAGTGCCCTCTGTCAATGAGCAGTGCCCCTTGTCAATGAGGAGTGCCCCCTGTCAATGAGGAGTGCCCCCCGTCAATGACGAATGCCCCCTGTCAATGAGGAGTGTGAGGAGTGACACCGTCAATGAGGAGTGCCCCCCCGCCCCCCGTCAATGAAGATTGCCCCCTGTCAATGAGGAGTGATACCATCAATGAGGGGTGCCCCGTCAATGAGGACTGCCCCCTGGCAAAGAAGAGGCCCCTGTCAATGAGGAGTGACATTGTCAATGGGGAATGCCCACCGTCAATGAGGAGTGGCCCACCGTCAATGAAGAGTGCCCCCTGTCAATGAGGAGAGCCTCCCGTCAATGAGCAGAGCACCACCCCCATCAATGAGGAGTGACCCTGTCAATGAGGAGTGCTGTCTGTCAATAAGGGTGCCCCGAGTCAATTAGAAGTGCCCCCTGTCAATTAGGAGTGCCCCCTGTCAATGAGGAGTGCCCCCTGTCAATGAGGAGTGCGCCCTGTCAATGAGGAGAAGCCCCGCGCCGTCTATGAGGAGTACACCTCCCGTCTGTGAGGAGTACCCCCTGGCAATGAAGAGTGCCCCCTGTCAATGAGCACGGCCCCCTATCAATGAGGAGTGCCCCCCCGTCGATGAAGAGTGCCCCCTGTCAATGCGGAGTGCCCCCCGTCAATGAGAAGTGCCCCCCCTTCAATGAGGAGTAACCCGTCAATGAGGAGTACCCCCTGTCAATGAGAAGGGCCCCCTGTCAATGACGAGTGCCCCCTATCAATGAAGAGTGCCCCCTGTCAATGAGGAGTGCCCCCGTCAATGAGGAGTGCCACCCTTCAATGAGGTGCGCCCCCCGTCAATGACGATTGCCCCCCCTTCAATGAGGAGAGCCCTCTGTCAATGAGGAGTCCCCTCTGTCAATGAAAAGTGCCCCGTCAATTACGAGCATCTCCTGTCAATTAGGAGTGCCCCCTGTCAATGAGGAATGCCACCCCCACCGTCCATAAGGAGTAATCCTCCCGTCTATGAGGAGTACCCCCTATCAATGAGGTGTGCTCCCTGTCAATGAGGACAGCCCCCTGTCAATGCGGACTGCCCCCAGTCAATGAGCAGTGTCCCCTGTCAATGTGGAGAGCCCCCTGTCAATTAGGAGTGACCCCTTGAAATTAGGAGTCCACCGCCACTCCCCCGTCAATGACGAGTGCCCCCCCCCCATCAATGAGGAGTGTCCCCCCCATCAATGAGGAGTTCCACCTGTCAATGAGGATTGCCCACTGTCAATGAGGAGGGCCCCCTGTAAATGCGGAGTGCCCCCTGTCAATTAGGAGTCGCCCCCGTCAATGATGATTGGCCCCACTCAATGAGGATTGCCCCCTTTCTATGTGGAGTGACCCCTTTCAATGAGGAGGGACCCCTGCAAATGTGGAATGCCTGCCCCGTCAACGTGGAGTACCCCCTGGCAATGAGGTGTGCCCCTGTCAATGAGGAGTGCCCCCTACCAAATAGGAGAGCCCCCTGTCAATTAGGAGTGCCCCCTGTCAATGAGGAGTGCCCCCTGAAAATGAGGAATTACCCCTCCCCACGTCTATGAGCAGTATTCATCCCGTCTATGAGGACTACCGGCCTGGCAATGAGGTGTGCTCCCTGTCAATGGGGACTGCCCCCTGTCAATGAGTACTGCCCCGTGTCAATGAGGAGTGTCACCTGTCAATGAGGAGTGTCACCTGTCAATGAGGAGTGCCCACTGTCAATGAGGAGTGGCCCCTGTCAATGAGGAGTGAACCCTGTCAATAAGGAGTGACCCCTGTCAATTAGGAGTCCCCTCCTCCTGTCAATGACGAATGACCCACATCAATGAGGAGTGCACCCCCCATCAATGAGTAGTGACTCCTGTCAATGCGGAGTGACCCTTGTAAACTAGGAGTGACCCCTGTAAATTAGGAGTCACCTCTGTAAATTTGGAGTGACCCCTGTAGATTTGGAGTGCCTGCCCCGTCAATGAGGAGTACCCCCTCTCAAGGAGGAGTGTCTCCTGTCAATGTGGAAAGACCCATGCCAATGTGGAGTGCCCATTTCAATGAGGAGGGTCCCCTGTCAATGAGGAGTTCCACCTGTCAATGAGGAGTGCCCACTGTCAATGAGGAGGGCCCCCAGTAAATGCGGAGGGCCCCCTGTAAATGAGGAATGCCCTCTGTCAATGCGGAGTGACAGTGTCAATGAGGAGTGCCCTCTGTCAATGAAGAGTCACCCTGCCAATGAGGACAGTCCTCTGTCAATGTGGAGTGCACCCTGTCAATAAGGAGTGCCCCCTGTCAATGACGAGTGTCCCTGTCAAATAGGAGTCGCCCACGTCAATGTAGAGTGCCCCCCCCCCGCAATGAGGAGTTCCCCTGTCAACGAGGAGAGACCCCTGCAAATTTGGAATGCCTGTCCCTTCAATGAGGAGTAACCCCTGTCAATGAGGAGTGCCCCTTGTAAATTAGGAGTGACCCCTTGTAAATTAGGAGTGACCCCTTGTAAATTAGGAGTGACCCCTGTATATTTGGAGTCCCTGCCCCGTCAATGAGGAGTACCACCCTCAATGAGGAGTGCCCCCTATCAATGAGGAATGCCCTCTGTCAATGCGGAGTGACAGTGTCAATTAGGAGTGCCCCCTGTCAATGAGGAGTGCCCCCTGTCAATGAGGAGTGCCCTCTGACAATGAAGAGTGCCCCTGTCCATGAGGAATGCCGCATATCAATTAGGAGTGCCCCATGTCAATGAGGAGTGCCCCCTGCCAATTACGAGTGCCCTCTGTCAATGAGGAGAACCCCCTGTCAATGAAGAGTGCCGCCTGTCAATGACGAGTGCCTCCCCATCAATGAGGCCCCCCACTGTCAATGAGGAGTGCCCCACCGTCAATTAGGAGCGCCCCCTCTCAATATGGAGTGCCCCCTGTCACCTACGAGGGACCCCTGTTAATTAGGAGTGACCCCTGCCAATTAGGAGTGACCGCTGCCAATGAGAAGTGCCCCCTGTCAATGAGGAGTGCCCTTGTCAATGAGGAGTGCCCCTGTCAATGAGCAGAGCCCCCTGTCAATGAGGGTTCCCCCCTGTCAATTAGGAGTGCCCCGTGTCAATGAGGAGAGCCCCCTGTGAATGAGGAATGCCCACTGTCCATGAGGAGAACCCCTTGTCGATTAGGAGTGCCCCCTGTCAATTAGGACTCTCCCCTGCCTGTTAGGAATGCCCCCTTTCAATTAGGAGTGTCCCTTCACAATTTGGAGCTCCCCCTGTCAATTAGTAGTGGCCCCTGTCAATTAGGAGAGCTCCTTTTCAATGAGGACTGCCCCAAATAAAATAGGATTACCCCATATCAATTAGGAGTTCCCCATGCAAATGAGGAGTGCCCCCTATCAATGAGGAGTGCCCCCTGTCATTGAGTAGTGTCCCGGACAATTAGGAGTTCCCCCTGTCAATTAGGAGTGCCCCCTGTCAATTTGGAGGCCCCATTCAATGAGGAGTTCACCTTGTCAAAAAGGAGTGCCCCCCCCCCCGTCAATGAGGAGTGCCCCCCCCCCCGTCCATGAGGCGTGCGACCCCGTCAATGAGGAGTGACCCACCGTCAATGAGGAGAGCCCTCTCTCCACGACGATTGCCCCCTGTCATCTAGGTGTGACCCGTGTCAATTAGGATTGCACCACCTGTCAATTAAGAGTGCCCCCCGAGCAATGAGGAGTGTCTACTGTCAGTTAGGAGGCCCCTGTCAATGAGGAGTGCCCCCTATCAATTAGGAGTGGCCACGCGCCGTCTATGAGGAGTACACCTCCCGTCTATGAGGAGCACCCCCTGGCAATGAAGAGTGTCCCCTGTCAATGAGCATTGCCCCCTGTCAATGACGAGTGTCCCCCCGTCGATGAAGAGTGCCCCCTGTCAATTCGGAGTGCCCCCCCGTCAATGAGGAGTGCCGCCCCTTCAATGAGGAGGGCCCTCTGTCAATGAGGAGTCCCCTCTGTCAATGAGAAGTGCCCCCTGTCAATTACGAGCACCTCCTGTCAATTAGGAGTGCCCCATGTGAATGAGGAATGCCCCCCCACCGTCTATAAGGAGTAATCCTCCCGTCAATGAGGAGTACCCCCTGTCAATGAGGTGTGCTCCCTGTCAATGAGGAGAGCCCCCTGTCAATGCGGACTGCCCCAGTCAATGAGGAGTGTCCCCTGTCAATGAGAAGAGCCCCCTGTCAATTAGGAGTGACACCTGTCAATTAGGAGTCCACCTCCACCCCCCCCCCCCCCCCCCCGTCAATGACGAGTGTCCCCCCCCCATCAATGAGGTTTCCCCATCCCATCAATGAGTTGTGCCCCCGTCAATGAGGAGTGACCCTTGTACATTAGGAGTGACCCCTGTAAATTTGGAGTGCCTGCCCCGTCAATGAGGAGTACCCCTCTCAAGGAGGAGTGTTTCCTGTCAATGTGGAATGCCCCCTGCCAATGAGGTGTGCCCATTTCAATGAAGAGGGCCCCCTGTCAATGAGGAGTTCCACCTGTCAATGAGGAGTGCCCATTGTCAATGAGGAGGGCCCCCTGTAAATGTGGAGGGCCCCCTGTCAATGAGGAACGTCCTCTGTCAATGCGGAGTGACAGTGTCAATGAGGAGTGCACTCTGTCAATGAATAGTGAACCTGCCAATGAGGACAGCCCTCTGTCAATGAGGAGTGCACCCTGTCAATGAGGAGTGCCCCCAGTCAATGACGAGTGTCCCCTGTCAAATTGGAGTCGCCCCCGCCAATGTTGAGTGCCCGCCCCCCCCCGCAATGAGGAGTGCACCCTGTCAATGAGGAGTGACCCCTGTCAACGAGGAGAGACCCCTGCAAATTTGGAATGCCTGCCCCTTCAATGAGGAGTACCCCCTGTCAATGAGGAATGCGTCCTGTCAATGAGGAGTGCCCTCTGTCAATGAGAAGTGCCCTCTGTCTATGAGGAGTGCCCCCTGTCAATGATGAGTGTCCTCTGTCAATGAGGAGTGACCCCCGTCAATGATGAGTGGCCCCACTCAATGAGGAGTGACCCCTGTCAATGAGGAGAGACCCCTGCAAATTTGGAATGCCTGCCCCGTCAATGACCAGTGCCCCCTGTCAATTAGGAGAGCCCCCTGTCAATTTGGAGTGCTGATGTGGAGATGTCCAGTACTTCCCCGGAGCGGAGAAGCTACGGCATCTCCTCCGCAGCCTTCAACATGTCATTGATGAAGACGAACATCTCACCAAGGCCATCCCCACACCCCCACTTCTTGCCTTCAAACAACCGGACAACCTCAAACTGACCATTGTCCGCAGCAAACTACCCAGCCTTCAGGAGAACAGTGACCACGATACCACACAACCCTGCCACAGCAACCTCTGCAAGACGTGCCGGATCATCGACACAGATGCCATCATCTCACGTGAGAACACCATCCACCAGGTACACGGTACATACTCTTGCAACTCGGCCAACGTTGTCTACTTAATAGGCTGCAAGAAAGCATGTCCCGAGGCATGGCACATTGGGGAAACCATGCAGACGCTGCGACAACGGATGAATGAACACCGCTCGACAATTACCAGGCAAGACTGTTCTCTTCATGTTGGGGAGCACTTCAGCGGTAACGGGCATTCGGCCTCTGATATTTGGGTAAGCGTTCTCCAAGGCGGCCTTCGCGACACACGACAGCGCAGAGTCACTGTGCAGAAACTGATCGCCAAGTTCCGCACACACGAGGACGTCCTCAACCGGGATATTGGGTTCATGTCACACTATTTGTAACTCCCACAGTTGCGTGGCCCTGCAGATTTTCACTGGCTGTCTTGTCTGGAGACAGTACACATCTTTTTAGCCTGTCTTGATGCTCTCTCCACTCACATTGTTTCGTTTCTTAAAGACTTGATTAGTTGTAAGTATTCGCATTCCAACCATTATTCATGTAAATTGTATCTGTGTCTTTAGAAGCTCTGTTTGTGAACAGAATTCCCACTCACCTGAAGAAGGGGCTGAGAGCTCCGAAAGCTTGTGTGGCTTTTGCTACCAAATAAACCTATTGGACTTTAACCTGGTGTTGTTAAACTTCTTAATGAGCAGAACCACCTGTCAATGAAGAATGCCCCCTGTCAATGACGAATGCGTCCCCGTCAATGAGGAGTGCACCCACTGTCAATGAGGAGTGCTCCACCGTCAATGAGGAGTGACCAACCGTCAACGAGGAGTGCCCCTTCTCAATAAGGAGTGCCCCCTGTCACCGAGGAGGGACCTCTGTCAATTAGGAGTGACACCTGGCAATTAGGAGTGACCGCTGCCAATTAGGAGTGCCCCCTGTCAATGAGGAGTACCCCTGTCAATGAGGAGTGCCCTCTGTCAATTAGGGATCTTCTGTCAATGAGGAGTACCCCCTGTCAATGACGAGTGCCCCATGTCAATGAGGATTGCCCCCTGCCAATTAGGAATGTCCCCTGTCAATGAGGAGAAACCCTGTCAATGAAGAGTGCCCCCTGTCAATGACGAGTGCGTCCCCGTCAATGAGGAGTGCACCCCACTGTCAATGAGGAGTGCCCCACCGTCAATGAGGAGTGACCCACCGTCAACGAGCAGTGCCCCCTCTCAATAAGGAGTGCCCCCTGTCACCTCGGAGAGACCTCTGTCAATTAGGAGTGACACCTGCCAATTAGGATTGGCCGCTGCCACTTAGGTGTGCCCCCTGTCAATGAGGAGTGCCCGTGTCAATGAGGAGTGCCCTTGTCAATGAGGATCCCCCCTGTCAATGAGGAGTGCCCCCTGCCAATGAGGAGGCATTCCTGTGAATGAGGAATGCCCACTGTCCATGTGGAGTGCCCCCTGTCAATTAGGATTCTCCCCTGTCTGTTACGAGTAGCCCCTTTCATTTAGGATTGTCCCTTCACAATTTGGAGCCCCCCTGTCAACTATTAGTGGCCCCTGTGAAATGGGAGTGAACCCTTTTAATTTGGAGTGTCCCCTCTCAATCAGGAGTGCCCCTCGTCAATGAGGAATGCCCCCTGTCAATGAGTAATACCCCATTTCAATTAGGAGTGCCCCATGTCAATTAGGAGTGCCCCCTGTCAATGAGGAGTGCCCCCTGTCAATGAGGATTGCCCCCTGTCAATGAGGAGTGCCCCCTGTCGATTAGGAGTGCCCCCTGTCAATTAAGAGTCTCCCCTGTAAATTTCGAGTGCCCCCTTTCAATTAGGGGCTTCCCCTGTCAATTAGGTGCTCCCCCTGTCAATTAGGAGTGGCCCCGGTCAATTTGGAGTGACCCCTTTCAATTAGTGTTGCCCCCCCCCGTCAATGAGTAGTGTCCCGTGTCAATTTGGAGTGCCCCCTGTCAATTGGGAGTGCCCCCTGTACATCAGGAATGCCCCCTGTTAATGAGGAATGCCCCATGTCAATTAGGAGTGCCCCATGTCAATTAGGATTGCCCACTGCCAATTAGGAGTGCCCCCTGTCAATGAGGAGTGCCCCTGTCAATGAGAAGTGCACCTGTCAATGAGGAGTGCCCCCCGTCAATGAGGAGTGCCCCCTTTCAATTTGGATGGCCCCCTGTCAATTAGGAGTGCCCCCCTGTCAAGTAGGAGTGGCACTTGCCAATTAGGAGCTCCCACTGTCAATTAGTAAGGTCCACTGCCAATTAGGAGTGGCCACTGCCAATTTCGAGTGACCGCTGCCATTTAGGAGTGCCCCCTGTCAATGAGGAGTGCTCCTGTCAATGAGGAGTGCCGCTGTCAATGAGGACAGGCCCCTGTCAATGAGGAATTCCCCCTGTCAATGAGGAGTGCCCCCTGTCAATGAGAATTGCCCACTGTCGATTAGCAGTGCCCCCTGTAAATTAAGGCGCTCCCCTGTCAATGAGGTTTGCCCCTTTCAAATCGGAGTGCCCCCGGTCAATGAGGAGTGCCACTGTCAATGAGGAGTGCCCTCTGTCAATGAGGAATGCCGCATATCAATTAGGAGTGCCCCATGGCAATTAGGAGTCCACCATGCTAATAAGGAGTGCCCCCCTTCAATGCGGAGTGCCCCCTGTCAATGAGGAGTGCCACTGTCAATGAGGAGTGCCCCCTGTCAATGCGGAATGCCGCGTATCAATGAGGAGTGCCCCATGGTAGTTAGGAGTCCCCCATGCTAATACGGAGTGCCCCCCATCAATGAGGAGTGTCCCCTGTCATTGAGTAGTGTCACCCGACAATTAGGAGTTCCCCCTGTCAATTAGGAGTGCCCACTGTCAATGAGGAGTGCCCCTGTCAATGAGGATTGCCACCTGTCAATGAGGAGTGCCCACTGTCCATGAGGAGTGTCCTCTGCCGATTAGGAGTGCCCCCTGTCAATTAAGAGTCTCCCCTGTAAATTTGGAGTGCCCCCTTGCAATTACGGGCTTCCCGTGCCAATTAGGAGCTCCCCCTGTCAATTAGGAGTGGCCCCGGTCAATTAGGAGTGACCCCTTTCGATTAGTGATGCCCCCCCCACCCGTCAATGTGTTGTGTCCCGTGTCAATTTGGAGTGCCCCCTGTCAATTGGGAGTGCACTCTGACAATCAAGAGTGCCCCCTGTCAATGAGGAATGCCCCATGCCAATTAGTAGTGCCCCATGTCAATTAAGAGTGCCCGCTGTCAATGAGGAGTACCCCCTGTCAATGAGGACTGCCCCCGTCAATTTGGAGTGCCTCCTTTCAATTTGAATTGCCCCCTGTCAATTAGGATTACCCCCTGTCAATTAGGAGTGCCCCTTGTCAATTAGGATTGACCGCGGTCAATTAGGAGTGTCCCCTTTCAATTTGGATTGCCCCCTGTCAATTAGGAGTGCGCCCTGTCAAGTAGGAGTGCCGCTTGTCAATTGGGAGCTTCCCCTGTCAGTTAGGAATGCCCCCTGCCAATTTGGAGTGACCCCTGTCAATTAGGAGTGACTGCTGCCAATTAGGAGTGCCCCTGTCAATGAGAAGTGCCCTCTCAATGAGGAGTGCCCCTGTCAATGAGGATTGCTCCCTGTCAATGCGGAGTGCCCACTGTCTATGAGGAGTGGCCCCTGTCGGTTAGGAATGTCCCTTGTCATTTAAGAATCTCCCCTGTAAATTGCGAGTGCCCCCTTTCAATTAGGGGGCCTCCTCTGTCAATTAGGAGCTACCCCTGTCAATTAGGAGTGGCCCCGGTCAATTTGGAGTCCCCCATGCTGATAAGGAGTGCCCCCTATCAATGAGGAGTGTCCCCTGTCATTGAGTAGTGTCACCCGACAATTAGGAGTTCCCCCTGTCAATAAGGAGTGCCCTCTCTCAATTTGGATGCCCCATTCAATGAGTAGTTCCCCTTGTCAATGAGGAGTGCCCCCGCCACCCCGTCAATGAGGAGTGCCCCCCACCCCGTCAATGACGAGTGATCTACCGTCAATGAGGAGTGACCCATCTCAAAGAGGATTGACTCCTGTCACCTAGGAGTGAACCCTGTCAATTAGGAACGCCCCACCTGTCAATTAAGAGTGCCCCCTAGCAATGAGGAGTGTCCACTGTCAATTCGGAGTGCCCCCTGTGAATTAGTAGTGCCCCCTGTTAATTCGGAGTCTCGACTATCAGTCTGGAGTGCCCCCTTTCAATTCGGAGTTCCCGTTGTCAACTAAGAGCTCCCCCTGTCAACTAGGAGTGGCCCTGGTCAAATAGGAATGAACCCTTTCAATTTGGAGTGCCCCCCATCAATGAGTATCGTCCCGTGTCAATTAGCAGTCCATACTGTCAATTAGAAATGTCTCCTGTCAATCAGGAGTGCCCGCGTCAATGAGGAATGCCCCCTGTCAATGAGGAATACCCCATGTCAATTAAGAGTGCCCCATGTCAGTTAGGAGTGTCCCCTGTCTATGAGGAGTACCCCCTGTCAATCAGGATTGCCCCCAGTCAATGAGCAGTGCTCACTGCCCATGAGGAGTGCCCCCTGTCGATTAGAAGTGCCCCCTGTCAATTAAGAGTCTCCCCTGTAATTTTGGACTGCCCCCTTTCAATCACGGGCTTCCCGTGCCAATTAGGAACTCCCCCTGTCAATTAGGAGTGGCCCCGGTCAATTAGGAGTGACCCCTTTCGATTAGTGATGCCCCCCCCCACCCGTCAATGTGTAGTGTCCCGTGTCAATTTGGAGTGCCCCCTGTCAATTGGGAGTGCAGTCTGACAATCAAGAGTGCCCCCTGTCAATGAGGAATGCCCCATGCCAATTAGGAGTGCCCCATGTCAATTAAGAGTGCCCGCTGTCAATGAGGAGTACCCCCTGTCAATGAGGACTGCCCCCGTCAATTTGGATTGCCTCCTTTCAATTTGAATTGCCCCCTGTCAATTAGGATTACCCCCTGTCAATTAGGAGTGCCCCTTGTCAATTAGGATTGACCGCGGTCAATTAGGAGTGTCCCCTTTCAATTTGGATTGCCCCCTGTCAATTAGGAGTGCGCCCTGTCAAGTAGGAGTGCCGCTTGTCAATTGGGAGCTTCCCCTGTCAGTTAGGAATGCCCCCTGCCAATTTGGAGCGACCCCTGTCAATTAGGAGTGACTGCTGCCAATTAGGAGTGCCCCTGTCAATGAGAAGTGCCCTGTCAATGAGGAGTGCCCCTGTCAACGAGGATTGCTCCCTGTCAATGCGGAGTGCCCACTGTCGATGGGGAGTGGCCCCTGTCGGTTAGGAGTGTCCCTTGTCATTTAAGAATCTCCCCTGTAAATTGCGAGTGCCCCCTTTCAATTAGGGGCCTTGCTCTCTCAATTAGGAGCTACCCCTGTCACTTAGGAGTGGCACCGGTCAATTAGGAGTCCCCCATGCTAATAAGGAGTGCCCCCTATCAATGAGGAGTGTCCCCTGTCATTGAGTAGTTTCACCCGACAATTAGGAGTTCCCCCTGTCAATTAGGAGTGCCCTCTCTCAATTTGGATGCCCCATTCAATGAGTAGTTCCCCTTGTCAATGAGGTGTGCCCCCCCGTCAATGAGGAGTGCCCCCGCCACCCCGTCAATGAGGAGTGCCCCCCACCCCGTCAATGACGAGTGATCTACCGTTAATGCGGAGTGACCCATCTCAAAGAGGATTGACTCCTGTCACCTAGGAGTGAACCCTGTCAATTAGGAACGCCCCACCTGTCAATTGAGAGTGCCCCCTAGCAATGAGGAGTGTCCACTGTCAATTCGGAGTGCCCCCTGTGAATTAGTAGTGCCCCCTGTTAATTCGGAGTCTCGACTATCAGTCTGGAGTGCCCCCTTTCAATTCGGTGTTCCCGCTGTCAACTAAGAGCTCCCCCTGTCAACTAGGAGTGGCCCTGGTCAAATAGGAATGAACCCTTTCAATTTGGAGTGCCCCCCGTCATTGAGTATCGTCCCGTGTCAATTAGCAGTCCATACTGTCAATTAGAAATGTCTCCTGTCAATCAGGAGTGCCCGCGTCAATGAGGAATGCCCCCTGTCAATGAGGAATACCCCATGTCAATTAAGAGTGCCCCATGTCAATTAGGAGTGTCCCCTGTCTATGAGGAGTACCCCCTGTCAATCAGGATTGCCCCCAGTCAATGAGCAGTGCTCAATGCCCATGAGGAGTGCCCCCTATCAATTAAGATTCTCCCCTGTAAATGTGGAGTGCCCCCTTTCAATTACGGCTTTCCCGTGTCAATTAGGAGCTCCCCCTGTCAATTAGGAGTGGTCCCGGTCATTTAGGAGTGACCCCATTCGATTAGTGATGCCCCCCGCCCCCCCCCCCCCCCCCACCCTTCAATGTGTAGTGACCCGTGTCAATTTGGATGGCCCCCTGTCAATGAGGAATGCCCCTGTCAATGAGGATTGCCACCTGTCAATGAGGAGTGCCCACTGTCCAGGAGGAGTGTCCTCTGCGATTAGGAGTGCCCCCTGTCAATTAAGAGTCTCCCCTGTAAATCTCGCGTGCCCCCTTTCAATTAGGGGCTTCCCCTGTCAATTAGGAGTTCCCCCTGTCAATTAGGAGTGCCCTCTGTCAATTTGGATGCCCCATTCAATGAGTAGTTCCCCTTGTCAATGAGGTGTCCCCGTCAATGAGGAGTGCCCCTGCCACCCCGTCAATGAGGAGTGCCCCCCACCCCGTCAATGACGAGTGATCTACCGTCAATGAGGAGTGACCCCTCTCAAAGAGGATTGACTCCTGTCACCTAGGAGTGAACCCTGTCAATTAGGAACGCCCTACATGTCAATTAATAGTGCCCCCTAGCAATGAGGAGTGTCCACTGTCAATTCGCAGAGCCCCCTGTGAATTAGGAGTGCCCCCTGTTAATTCGGAGTCTCGCCTATCAGTCTGGAGTGCCCCCTTTCAATTAGGAGTTCCCGTTGTCAACTAAGAGCTCCCCCTGTCAACTAGGAGTGGCCCTGGTCTAATATGAATGAACCCTTTCAAATTGGAGTGCCCCCCATCAATGAGTATCGTGCCGTGTCAATTAGCAGTCCATACTGTCAATTAGAAATGTCTCCTGTCAACCAGGAGTGCCCGCGTCAACGAGGAATGCCCCCTGTCAATGAGGAATACCCCATGTCAATTAAGAGTGCCCCCTGTCTATGAGGAGTACCCCCTGTCAATCAGAATTGCCCCCAGTCAATGGGCAGTGCCCACTGCCCATGAGGAGTGCCCCCTGTCGATTAGAAGTGCCCACTGTCAATTAAGAGTCTCCCCTGTAAATCTGGAGTGCCCCCTTTCAATTACGGGTTTCCCATGTCAATTTGGAGCTCCCCCTGTCAATTAGGAGTGGCCCCGGTCAATTAGGAGTGACCCCTTTCGATTAGTGATGCCCCCCCCCCCACCCGTCAATGTGTAGTGTCCCGTGTCAATTTGGAGTGCCCCCTGTCAATGAGGAATGCCGCATATCAATGAGGAGTGCCCCATGGCAATTAGGAGTCCCCCATGCTAATAAGGAGTGCCCCCCATCAATGAGGAGTGTCCCCTGTCATTGAGTAGTGTCACCCGACAATTTGGAGTTCCCCCTGTCAATTAGGAGTGCCCACTGTCAATGAGGAGTGCCCCTGTCAATGAGGATTGCCACCTGTCAATGAGGAGTGCCCACTGTCCATGAGGAGTGTCCTCTGCCGATTAGGAGTGCCCCCTGTCAAGTGGGGGCTTCCCCTGTCAATTAGGAGCTCCCCCTGTCAATTAGGAGTGGCCCCAGTCATGTAGGAGTGACCCCTTTCAATTAGTGTTGCCCCACCCCCCGTCAATGAGGAGTGTGCCGTGTCAATTTGGAGTGCCCCCTATCAATTGGGAGTGCCCCTGTACATCAGGAGTGCCCTCTGTTAATGAGGAATGCTCCATGTCAATTAGGAGTGTCCCATGTCAATTAGGATTGCCCACTGCCAATTAGGAGTGACCCCTGTCAATGAGGAGTACCTCCTGTCAATGAAGAGTGCCCCCTGTCAATGAGGATTATCCCTGTCAATGAGGAGTGCCCCTGTCAATGAGGTGTGCATCTGTCAACGAGGAGTGATCCACTGTCAATGAGGAGTGTCCCCTTTCAATTTGGATTGCCCCCTGTCAATTAGGAGTGCGCCCTGTCGAGTAGGAGTGCCGCTTGTCAATTAGGAGCTCCCCCTGTCAGTTCGGAATGCCCCCTGCCAATTAGGAGTTACCCCTGTCAATTAGGAGTGACTGCTTCCAATTAGGAGTGCCCCCTGTCAATGAGAAGTGCCCCTGTCAATGAGGAGTCCCCTGTCAATGAGGATTGCTCCCTGTCAATGAGGAGTGCCCACTGTCTATGAGGAGTGGCCCCTGTCGGTTAGGAGTGTCCCCTGTCAATTAAGAGACTCCCCTGTAAATTGCGAGTGCCCCCTTTCAATTAGGGGCTTCCCCTGTCAATTAGGAGCTCCCCCTGTCAATTAGGAGTGCCCCAGTCAATATGGAGTCCCCCATGCTAATAAGGAGTGCCTCCTATCAATGAGGAGTGTCCCCTGTCATTGAGTAGTGTCACCCGACAATTAGGAGTTCCCCCTGTCAATTAGGAGTGCCCTCTCTCAATTTGGATGCCCCATTCAATGAGTAGTTCCCCTTGTCAATGAGGTGTTCCCCCCCGTCAATGAGGAGTGCCCCCGCCACCCCGTCAATGAGGAGTGCCCCCCATCCCGTCAATGACGAGTGATCTACCTTCAATGAGGAGTGAACCCTCTCAAAGAGGATTGCCCCCTGTCACCTAGGAGTGAACCCTGTCAATAAGGAACGCCCCACCTGTCAATTAAGAGTGCCCCCCTAGCAATGAAGAGGGTCCACTGTCAATTTGGAGTGCCCCCGGTGAATTAGGAGTGCCCCCTGTTAATTCGGAGTCTCGACTATCAGTCTGGAGTGCCCCCTTTCAATTAGGACTTCCCGTTGTCAACTAAGAGCTCCCCCTGTCAACTAGGAGTGGCCCTGTTCAAATAGGAGTGAACCCTTTCAATTTGGAGTGCCCCCCATCAATGAGTATCGTCCCGTGTCAATTAGGAGTCCCTACTGTCAATTAGAAATGTATCCTGTCAATCAGGAGTGCCCGCGTCAATGAGGAATGCCCCCTGTCAATGAGGAATACCCCACGTCAATTAAGAGTGCCCCATGCCAATTAGGAGTGTCCCCTGTCACTGAGGAGTGCCCCCTGTCATTCAGGATTGCCCCCAGTCAATGAGCAGTGCCCACTGCCCATGAGGAGTGCCCCCTGTCGATTAGAAGTGCCCCCTGTCAATTAAGAATCTCCCCTGTAAATTTGGAGTGCTCCCTTTCAATTACGGGCTTCCCGTGTCAATTAGGAGCTCCCCCTGTCAATTAGGAGTGACCCCGGTCAATTAGGAGTGACCCCTTTCGATTAGCGATGCCCCCCCCCCCCCACCCGTCAATGTGTAGTGTCCCGTGTCAATTTGGAGTGCCCCCTGTCAATTGGGAGTGCCCTCTGACAATCAAGAGTGCCCCCTGCCAATGAGGAATGACCCATGCCAATTAGGAGTGCCCCATGTTAATTAAGAGTACCCGCTGTCAATGAGGAGTACCCCCTGTCAAAGAGGACTGCCCCCTGTCAATTAGGAGTGCCCCCTTTCAATTTGGATTGCCCCCTGTCAATTTGGATTGCCCCCTGTCAATTAGGATTACCCCCTGTCAATTAGGAGTGCCCCTTGTCAATTAGGAGTGACCACTGCCAATTAGGAGTGACCCCTGTCAATGAGGGGTACCCCCTGTCAATGAAGAGTGTCCCTTGTCAATGAGGAGTGCCCCTGTCAAGGAGGTGTGCCCCTGTCAATGAGGAGTGCCCACTGTCCATGAGGAGTGGCCCCTGTCCATTAGGAATTCCCCCTGTCAATTAAGTATCTCCCCTGTAAATGTCGAGTGCCCCCTTTCAATTAGGGGCTTCCCCTGTGAATTAGGAGCTCCCCCTGTCAATTAGGAGTGGCCCCGGTCAATTAGCAGTCCCCCATGCTAATCAGGAGTGCCCCCTATCAATGAGGAGTGTCCCCTGTCATTGAGTAGTGTCACACGACAATTAGGAGTTCCCCCTGTCAATTAGGAGTGCCCTCTGTCAATTTGGATGCCCTATTCAATGAGTAGTACCCCTTGTCAATGAGGTGTGCCCCCCCGTCAATGAGGAGTGCCCCCCCACCCCGTCAATGTGGAGTGCCCCCCCCCCCCGTCAATGACGAGTGATCTATCGTCAATGAGGATTGCCCCCTCTCAAAGAGGATTGCCCCCTGTCACCTGGGAGTGAACCCTGTCAATTAGGAACGCACCACCTGTCAATTAAGAGTGCCCCCTAGTAATGAGGAGTGTCCACTGTCAATTCGGAGTGCCCCCTGTGAATTAGGAGTGCCCCCTGTTAATTCGGAGTCTCGACTATCAGTCTGGAGTGCCCCCTTTCAATTTGGAGTTCCCGTTGTCAACTAAGAGCTCCCCCTGTCAACTGGGAGTGGCCCTGGTCAAATAGGAGTGAACACTTGCAATTTGGAGTGCCGCCCATCAATGAGTATCGTCCCGTGTCAATTAGGAGTCCCTACTGTCAATTAGAAATATCTCCTGTCAATCAGGAGTGCCCGCGTCAGTGAGGAATGCCCCCTGTCAATGAGGAATACCCCATGTCAATTAGGAGTGCCCCATGTCAATTAGGAGTGTCCCCTGTCAATGGGGAGTGCCGCCTCTCAATCAGGATTGCCCAAAGTCAATGAGGAGTGCCCACTGCCCATGAGGAGTGCCCCCTGTCGATTAGAAGTGCCCCCTGTCATTTAAGAGTCTTCCCTGTATATTTGGAGTGCCCCCTTTCAATTACGGGCTTCCCGTGTCAATTAGGAGCTCCTCCTGTCAATTAGGAGTAGCCCCGGTCAATTAGGAGTCACCCCTGTCGATTAGTGATGCCCCCCCCCACCCGTCAATGTGTTGTATCCCGTGTCAATTTGGAGTGCCCCCTGTCAATTGGGAGTGCCCTCTGACAATCAAGAGTGCCCCCTGTCAATGAGGAATGCCCCATGCCAATTAAGAGTGCCCGCTGTCATTGAGGAGTACCCCCTGACAATGAGAACTGCCCCCTGACAATTAGGAGTGCCTCCTTTCAATTTGAATTGCCCCCTGTCAATTAGGATTACCCCCTGTCAATTAGGATTGCCCCTCGTCAATTAGGAGTGACCGCTGTCAATTAGGAGTGCCCCCTGTCAATGTGGAGTGCCCCTGTCTATTAGGGGTGCCTCTGTCAGTGAGGAGTGCCCCCTGTCAATGAAGAATCCCCCCTGTCAATGAGGAGTCCCCCTTTCAATGAGGAGTGCACCCTGTAAATGAGGAATGCCCAGTGTCCATGAGAAGTGCCCCCTGTCAATTAGGACACTCCCCTCCCTGTTAGGAGTGCCCCCTTTCAATTAGGAGTGTCCCTTGTCAAATTGGATCTCCCCGTGTCAATTAGGAGTGCCCCCTGTCAATGAGGATTGCCCCATGTATATTGGAGTGCCCCCTGTCAATTTGATGTGCCCCCTGTCAATAAGGAGTGCCCACTCTCAATAAGGAGTGCCTCCTGTCAATCAGGAGTGCCCCATGTCAATTAGGAGTGCCCCATGCGAATTAGGGGTGTCCCCTGTCAATGGGTAGTGTCCCCCGAGAATCTGGAGTGCCCTCTGTGACGTAGGAGTGCCCCCTGGCAATTAGGAGGTCCCAGTGAATTTGGAGTTCTCCTTGTCAATGAGGAGTGCGCTCCCCCGTCAATTTGGAGTGCCCCACCGTCGACGAGGAGTGCCCCACAGTCAATAAGGAGTGCCCCCTGTCAATCAGACGTGCCCCCTGCCACCTAGCGGTGACTCCTGTCAATGGGGAGTGCCCCACTGTCAATGAGGAGTGCCCCGCTGTCAATGAGGATGGCCCCATGTCAATGAGGAGTGCCCCCTCTCAATGAGGAGTGTCCCCTGTCAATGACGAGTGCCCCTGTCAATAAGTAGTGCCCCCTGTCAATGAAGAATGCCCCATATCAATTAGGAGCCCCACATGTCAATTAGGAGTGCCCCATGCTGATGAGGAGTCCCCCCTTTCAATGAGGAGTGCCCCTTGCCAATTTGGAGGAATCTGTCAATGAAGAATCCCCCCTGTCAATGAGGAGTGCCCCCTGTCAATGCGGAATGCCCACTGTCGATGAGGAGTGCCCCCCCCCCCCCCCCGTCGACTATGAGTGTCCCCTGTCAATTAGGACATTCAACTGTCTGTTACGAGTGCCCCCTTTCAATTAGGAGTGCCCCTTGTCAATTAGCAGTGATCGTTTCAATTCGGAGTGCCCCCTGTCAATTCGGAGTGCCCCCTGTCAATTGGGAGTGTCCCCTGTCAATGAGGAGTGCCCCATGTCTATTGAAGTGCCCCCTGCCAAATGAAGTACGCCCTGTCAATAAGGAGTGCCCCCTGTCAATAAGGATTGCCTCCTGTCATTTAGGAGAGCCCCATGTCAATTAGGAGTGCCCCATGTCAATGACGAGTGCCCCTGTCAATGAGGAGTGCCCCCGGTCAATGAGCAGTGTCCCCCGAGAATTAGGAGTGCCCCCTGTCAATTAGGAGGCCCCTGTGATTGCAGTTCCCCTTGACAATGAGGACTGCCACCCGTCAATGAGGAGTGCCCCACCGCCAACGAGGAGTGCCCCACCGTCAGTGAGTCGTCCCTCCCGTCAATGAGGAGTGCCGCACCATTCATGGGGAGTGCCCCCTGTCAATCAGAAGTGCCCCCTGTCACGTTGCGGTGACCACTGTCAATGAGGAGTGCACCCTGTCAATGAGGAGCGCCCCCTAACAATGAGGAGTGTGCCCTATCAATGAGCAGGCCCCTGTCAATGAGGAGTTCCCCTTGTCAATTAGGATTGCCCCTTCCAGATAGGAGTGCCCCTTGTCCATTAGGTGCTTCCACTGTCAATTAGGAGTGGCCCCTGTCAATTGGATTGCACCCTGTCAATTTGAGTTCCCCCTCTCAATTCGAGTGCCCGCTGTATTTTGGAGTGTCACCTGTTAATTAGAAGTGCCGCCTGTCAATAAGGAGTGCCCCATGTCAATAAGGATAGCCTCAAATCAATAAGGAATGCTCCATGTCAAGTAGGAGTGCCCCACGTCGATTAGGAGTGCCCCATGTCAATGAGGAGTGCGCCCTATTAATTAGGAGCGCCCCCTGTTAATTAGGAGTGCCCCTGTCAATGGGTAGTGTCCCGCGAGAAATTGGAGTGCCCTCTGTGAATTCGGAGTACCCCCTTTCAATTAGCAGTGCCCCTGTTCAAGTAGGTGCTCCCCCAACAGTTCCGAGTGCCCCCTGTCAATTTGGAGTAGCCCCTACCAATTAGGAGTAACCCCTGCCAATTAGGAGTGACCCTGACAATCAGGAGTGCACCCTGTCAATGAGGATTGCCCCCTGTCAAAGAGCGGCGCCCCCTGTCAATGAGGATTGCCCCCTGTCAATGAGGATTGCCCCCTGTCAATGAAGACAGCTCCTTGTCAATCAGGAGTGCCACCCGTCAATAAGGAGTCACCCCTGTCAATTCGGAGTGCCCCTTGTCAATTAGGAGTACCCCCAATCAATCAGGAGTGTCCCTTGTCAATTAGGATCTCCCCCTGTCAGTTAGTAGTGCCCCTTGTCAACTAGGAGTGCCCTCTACCCATTAGGAGTGACCCCTGCCAATTAGGAGTGACACTTTACAATTAGGAGGTCCCACTGTCAGTTAGGAATACCCCCTGTAAATGCGGAGTTCCCCCTGTCCATTTGGAGTGCCCCCTGACAATCGGGAGTACCCGTGTCAATGAGGAGTGCCCCCTGTCAATTAGGAGTACCACCTGCCAATTAGGAGTGCTCGCTGCCGATTAGGAGTGCCCCCTGCCAATTAGAATTGCCCCCTGTCAATTCGGAGTCTCCCATGTCAATTGGAGTCCCCCATGGAAATTGGAGTGCACTCTGTCAATTAAGAGTGCCCGCTGTTAATTGGAGTGCCCCCTGTCAATTGCAGTGTCCCCTGTCATTTGGAGTGCAAAAAGTCAATTAAGAATGCCTCCTGTTAATTGGAGTGCCCCCTGTCAATTAGGAGCCCCCTGTCAATGAGGAGTTCCCCTTTTCAATGAGGAGTGCCCCAATCAATCAGGAGTGCCCCCCTGTCAATGAGGAGAGTGCACGGTCAATTCGGAGTGCCCCCTGTCAATGAGGAGTGTCCCCTGTCAATGAGGAGTGCTCCCCTCAAATGAAGACTGCCCCCTGTCAATTAGGAGTGGCCCCTGTAAATTAGGATTGCCCCCTGTCAATTAGGAGTCTCCCCTGTCAATTGGGAGTGCACTCTTACAATTACGAGTGCCCCTTTATAATTAGGAGTGGCCCCTGTCAATTAGGAGCGCCCCGTGTCAATAAGCAGTGCCCAGTGTCAATTAGGAGATCCCCATGTCAATTATAAGTGCCCCCTGTCAATGAGGAATTCCCCTTGTCAATGAGGAGTGCCACCCGCCGTCAATGAGGAGTGCCCCACCGTCAATGAGGAGTGCGCCATAAAAATATGGAGTGCCCCCAGTCAAATAGGAGTGCCCCCTGTCAATGAGGAATGCCCCCTTTCAATGCGGAGTGCGCCCTGTCAATTAGGAGTGCCCACTGTAAATTAGGAGTCCCCCATGTCAATTGGAGTGCCCCCTGCCGAATGGAGTGCCCCCTGTCAATTCGAGTGCCCCCTATCAATAATGAGTCCCCACTGTCAATAAGGAGCGCCTGCTGTCAATTAGCAGCGCTTCTTGTCAATTTGGAGTGCCTATGTCAATGAGGAGTGCCCCCTCTCAATGAGGAGTGTCCCCTGTCAATGACGAGTGCCCCTGTCAATAAGTAGTGCCCCCTGTCAATGAAGAATGCCCCATATCAATTAGGAGCCCCACATGTCAATTAGGAGTGCCCCATGCTGTTGAGGAGTCCCCCCTTTCAATGAGGAGTGCCCCTTGCCAATTTGGAGGAATCTGTCAATGAAGAATCCCCCCTGTCAATGAGGAGTGCCCCCTGTCAATGCGGAATGCCCACTGTCGGTGAGGAGTGCCCCCCCCCCCCCCCCCCCGTCGACTATGAGTGTCCCCTGTCAATTAGGACATTCAACTGTCTGTTACGAGTGTCCCCTTTTAATTAGGAGTGCCCCTTGTCAATTAGCAGTGATCGTTTCAATTCGGAGTGCCCCCTGTCAATTCGGAGTGCCCCCTGTCAATTGGGAGTGCCCCCTGTCAATGAGGAGTGCCCCATGTCTATTGAAGTGCCCCCTGCCAAATGAAGTACGCCCTGTCAATAAGGAGTGCCCCCTGTCAATAAGGATTGCCTCCTGTCATTTAGGAGAGCCCCATGTCAATTAGGAGTGCCCCATGTCAATGACGAGTGCCCCTGTCAATGAGGAGTGCCCCCGGTCAATGAGCAGTGTCCCCCGAGAATTAGGAGTGCCCCCTGTCAATTAGGAGGCCCCTGTGATTGCAGTTCCCCTTGACAATGAGGACTGCCACCCGTCAATGAGGAGTGCCCCACCGCCAACGAGGAGTGCCCCACCGTCAGTGAGTCGTCCCTCCCGTCAATGAGGAGTGCCGCACCATTCATGGGGAGTGCCCCCTGTCAATCAGAAGTGCCCCCTGTCACGTTGCGGTGACCACTGTCAATGAGGAGTGCACCCTGTCAATGAGGAGCGCCCCCTAACAATGAGGAGTGTGCCCTATCAATGAGCAGTGCCCCCTGCCAATGAGGAGTGTCCCCTGTTAATGACAAGTGCTCCCTACAAATTAGGAGTTCCCCCGGTCAATGAGCAGTGCCTCCTGTCAATACGGAGTGCCACTGTCAATAAGGAGTCCCCCCAGTCAATGAGGAATTCCCCATATCAATTAGGAGTCTCCCATATCAATTAGGCGCGCCCCAGGCTAATGAGCAGTGCCCCCGATCAATGAGGCGTGTCCCCTGTCATGAAGCAGTGTCCCCTGAAAATTAGGAGAGCCCCTGACAATTAGGAATGTCCCCTGTCAATTTGGAGCACCCTGTCAATGAGGAGTTCCCCTTGTCAATGAGGAGTTCCCCCCCCCCATCAATTAGGAGTCCCCCCCCCTTCAATGAGGAGTGCCCCACCGTCAATGAGGAGTGACCCACCGTCAATGAGTGCCCCCTCTCAATGAGGTGTGCCCCCTGTCACCCAGGACGGACCCTTGCCAATTAGGAATGCCCCCTGTCAATTAAGAGTGCCCCCATGACAATCAGGAGTGTCCACTGACAATCAGGAGTGCTCCCTGTCAATTAGGAGTACCCCCTGTCAATTAGGAGGCCCCTGTCAATCAAGAGTTCCCCTTGTCAATGAGGAGTGCCCCCCCGTCAATGAAGAGAGCCCCACCGTCAATGAGGAGTGCCCCCTGACAGTGAGGAGTGCCGCCTTTCAATGAGAAGCTCCCCTGTCAATGAGGAGTACCCCCTGTCAACGAGGAGTGCATCCTGTCAATGACGAGTGCCCCCCCCCCGTCAAAGACGAGTGCCCCCTGTCAATTAGGAAAGCCCCCTGTCAATTAGTAGTACCCCTGTCGATTAGGAGTGCCCCCTTTCAGTTAGGAGTGCTCCGTGTCAATTAGGAGTACCCCCTGCCAATTAGGAGTGCCCCTGCCAATTAGCTTTGCCCCTGTCAAGGACGAATGCCCCCTGTCAATGAGGAGTGCCCCCTGTCAATGAGCAGTGCCCCCTGTCAATGAGGAGTGTCCACTGTCCATGAGGAGTGCCCTCTGTCGATTAGAATTGCCCCCTGTCAATTAGGAATCTTCCCTGTCAATTAGGAGTGCCCGTTTACAATTAGGAGAGCCCCTTGTCAATTTGGAGCTTCCACTGTAAATTAGGAGTGGCTCCTGTCAAATAGCAGTGACCCCTGTCATATAATAGTGCCCCCCCCCATCAATGAGTAGTGTCCCGTGTCAATATGGAGTGCCCCTTGTCAATGAGCAGGCCCCTGTCAATGAGGAGTTCCCCTTGTCAATTAGGAGTGCCCCTTCCAGATAGGAGTGCCCCTTGTCCATTAGGTGCTTCCACTGTCAATTAGGAGTGGCCCCTGTCAATTGGATTGCACCCTGTCAATTTGAGTTCCCCCTCTCAATTCGAGTGCCCGCTGTATTTTGGAGTGTCACCTGTTAATTAGAAGTGCCGCCTGTCAATAAGGATTGCCCCCTGTCAATAAGGAGTGCCCCATGTCAATAAGGATTGCCTCAAATCAATAAGGAATGCTCCATGTCAAGTAGGAGTGCCCCACGTCGATTAGGAGTGCCCCATGTCAATGAGGAGTGCGCCCTATTAATTAGGAGCGCCCCTTGTTAATTAGGAGTGCCCCTGTCAATGGGTAGTGTCCCGCGAGAAATTGGAGTGCCCTCTGTGAATTCGGAGTACCCCCTTTCAATTAGCAGTGCCCCTTGTCAAGTAGGTGCTCCCCCAACAGTTCCGAGTGCCCCCTGTCAATTTGGAGTAGCCCCTAGCAATTAGGAGTGACCCCTGCCAATTAGGAGTGACCCTGACAATCAGGAGTGCACCCTGTCAATGAGGATTGCCCCCTGACAAAGAGCGGCGCCCCCTGTCAATGAGGATTGCCCCCTGTCAATGAGGATTGCCCCCTGTCAATGAAGACAGCTCCTTGTCAATCAGGAGTGCCACCCGTCAATAAGGAGTCACCCCTGTCAATTCGGAGTGCCCCTTGTCAATTAGGAGTACCCCCAATCAATCAGGAGTGTCCCTTGTCAATTAGGATCTCCCCCTGTCAGTTAGTAGTGCCCCTTGTCAACTAGGAGTGCCCTCTACCCATTAGGAGTGACCCCTGCCAATTAGGAGTGACACTTTACAATTTGGAGGTCCCACTGTCAGTTAGGAATACCCCCTGTAAATGCGGAGTTCCCCCTGTCCATTTGGAGTGCCCCCTGACAATCGGGAATACCCGTGTCAATGAGGAGTGCCCCCTGTCAATTAGGAGTACCACCTGCCAATTAGGAGTGCTCGCTGCCGAATTGGAGTGCCCCCTGCCAATTAGAATTGCCCCCTGTCAATTCGGAGTCTCCCATGTCAATTGGAGTCCCCCATGGAAATTGGAGTGCACTCTGTCAATTAAGAGTGCCCGCTGTTAATTGGAGTGCCCCCTTTCAATTGCAGTGCCCCCTGTCATTTGGAGTGCAACCAGTCAATTAAGAATGCCTCCTGTTAATTGGAGTGCACCCTGTCAATTAGGAGCCCCCTGTCAATGAGGAGTTCCCCTTTTCAATGAGGAGTCCCCCAATCAATCAGGAGTGCCCCCCTGTCAATGAGGAGAGTGCACTGTCAATTCGGAGTGCCCCCTGTCAATGAGGAGTGCCCCCTGTCAATGAGGAGTGCTCCCCGCAAATGAAGACTGCCCCCTGTCAATTAGGAGTGGCCCCTGTAAATTAGGATTGCCCCCTGTCAATTAGGAGTCTCCCCTGTCAATTGGGAGTGCCCTCTTACAATTACGAGTGCCCCTTTATAATTAGGAGTGGCCCCTGTCAATTAGGAGCGCCCCGTGTCAATAAGCAGTGCCCAGTGTCAATTAGGAGATCCCCATGTCAATTATAAGTGCCCCCTGTCAATGAGGAATTCCCCTTGTCAATGAGGAGTGCCACCCGCCGTCAATGAGGAGTGCCCCACCGTCAATGAGGAGTGCGCCATAAAAATATGGAGTGCCCCCAGTCAAATAGGAGTGCCCCCTGTCAATGAGGAGTGCCCCCTTTCAATGCGGAGTGCGCCCTGTCAATTAGAAGTGCCCACTGTAAATTAGGAGTCCCCCATGTCAATTGGAGTGCCCCCTGCCGAATGGAGTGCCCCCTGTCAATTCGAGTGCCCCCTATCAATAATGAGTGCCCACTGTCAATAAGGAGCGCCTGCTGTCAATTAGCAGCGCTTCTTGTCAATTTGGAGTGCCTATGTCAATGAGGAGTGCACCCAGTCAATTATGAGTGCCCCTGTCAATGGGTCGTGCCCTCTGTCAATTAGGAGTGCCTCTGTCAATGGGTAGTGTACCCCGAAAGTTAGGAGTGCCCACCGTCAATGACGCGTGCCCCACCGTCAAGGAGGCGTGTCCCCTGTCAATGAGGAGTACCCCCTGCCAATGAAGAGTGCCTGCTGTCAATGAGGATTCCCCCCGGACAATGGGGTGTGCCCGCTGTCACCGAGGAGTGCCCCCTGTCAATTAGGAGCGCCACCTGTCAATTAGGAGTGCGCCCTTTCAATTACGAGTGCCCTTTGTAAATTAGGAGCTCCCCCTGTCAATTTGGAGTGGCCCCGTCAATAAGGAGTGCCCACTGTCAATAAGGAGTATCCCCTGACAATTAGCAGTGCCCCATATCAATTAGGAGTGCCCCATGTCAAATAGGAGTGCCCCCTGTCAATTAGGAGTGCCCCCTGTCAATTGGGAGGCCCCTGACAATGAGGATTGCCCCCCGTCAATGAGGAGTGCGCCACCGTCAATGAGGATTGACCCAGCGTCAATGAGGAGTACCCCACCGTCAATGAGGAGTGCCCCACATAAATAAGGAGTACCCCCAGTCAATGAGGAGTGCCCCCTGTCAATTAGGAGTGCCCCCTGTCAATGAGGAATGCCCCCTTTCAATGAGGAGTGCCCCCTGCCAATTAGGAGTGCCCCCTGTCAATTAGGAGTGCCCCCTGTCAATTAAGAGTACCCCTTTCAATTAGGAGTATTGCTTGTCAGTTAGGAACTCCCTCTGTCAGTTAGGAGTGGCCCCTGTCATTTTGGAGCACCGCCTGCCAATTCGGAGAGACGCTGCGAATTAGGAGTGCCCCCTGTCAATTTGGAGTTCCCCCTGTCAATTTGGTGTGCCCCCTGAAAATATTGGAGTTCCCCCTATCAATTAGCTGTGCCCCCGGCAATTAGTAGTGGCCGCTGCCAAGTAGGAGTGGTCCCTCTACATTTGTACTCCCCCATGTTAATTGGAGTGCACCCTGTCAATTGGATTGTCCCCTGTAAATGAGGAGTGCCCCCTGTCAATTGGAGTTCCCCTGTCAATAAGGAGTGCCCACTGTCAATAAGGAGCGCCTGCTGTCAATTAGCAGTGCCTCATGTCAATTAGGAGTGCCCCTGTCAATTAGGAGTGACCCTTGCCAATTAGGATGCCCCTGTCAATGAGGAGTTCCCCTTGTCAATGAGGAGAGCCCCCCCATCTATGAAGTGTGCCCCACCGTCAATGAGGTGTGCCACCTGTCAATGAGGAGTGCCCCTGTCAATTAGGAGTGTCCCCTTTCAATTTGGAGTCCGCCAGGTCGTTTGGATTCCCCGTCAATTGGAGTGCCCCCTGTCAATTGGAGCGCCCCCCGTCAATTGAAGTGCACCCTGTCAATTAGAAGTGCCCCCTGTCAATAAAGAGTGCCCCACCATCAATGATGAGTGCCCCACCGTCAATGAGGAGTGCCTCTTGTCAGTTAGGAGCTCCCACTGCCAGTTAGGAGTGCCCCCTGTCAAATCGGAGTACCCCCTGTCATTTTGGATTGCCCACTGCCAATTAGGAGTGCCCCTGCCAATTTGGAGAGCCCCTTATCAATGAGGACTTCACCCTGTCAATGAGGAGTGGCCCACCGTCAATGAGGAGTGCTACCCCGTCAACGAGGAGTGCCCCACCGCCATTGAGGAGAGCCGCACCATCCATGAGGAGGGCCCCACCATCAATGCGGTGTGCCCTCTGTCAATTAGGACTGCCCCCTGCCAATTACGAGTGCTCCCTGCCAATGAGGAGTGATCCCTGTCAATTCGACAGCCCCCTGTCAATTCGAGAGCCCCCTGTCAATTCAAGTGCCCCCTGTCAATTCGAGTGTCCCCTGTCAATTTGAGACTGTCCTGTCACTTAGGAATGCCACCTGTCAATAAGGGCGCATGCTGTCAATTAGCAGTGCCTTATGTTAATTTGGAGTGCCCATGTCAATTAGTAGTGCCCCCTGTCAATTAGGAGTGCCCCCTGTCAATTGGAGTGCCCCCTCTCAATTTGGAGTGCCCCCTATCAATAAGGTGTGCCCAAAGTCAATAAGCAGCGCCTGCTGTCAATTAGCAGTACCGCATGTTAATTTGGAGTGCCCATGTCAATGAGGAGTGCAGCCTGTCAATTAGGAGTGCCCCATTTCAATTAGGAGCGCCCATGTCAATTGGATTCCCCCCTGTGAATTGGAGTCTCCCCTGTCAATTAGGAGCGCCCCCTTTCATCTCGGTGTGCCCCTTGTCAGTTTGGAGCTCGCCCTGTCAATTAGGAGTTGCCCTGTTAATTAGGAGTGCCCCTGTCAATTAGGACGCTCCTGTCAATGAGGACTTCCCCTTGTCAATGAGAATTCCCCCCCACAACCCCGGTCAATGACGAGTGTCCCACAGTCAATGAGGAGTGCCCCATCGTCAATGAGGAGTGCCGCAACATTCATGAGGAGAGCCCCACCATCAATGCGGAGTGTCCCTGTCAATGAGGAGTGCACCATGTCAATGTGGAGGGCCCGCTGCCAATTCGGAGTGCTCCCTGTCAATTTGGAGTGCCACCTGTCAATAAGGAGTGCCACCTGTCAATAAGGAGTGCCCCCTGTCAATAAGGAGTGCCCCCTGTCAATAAGGAGTGGCCACTGTCAATAAAGAATGCCCCACCATCAATGATGAGTGCCCCACCGTCAATGAGGAGTGCCTCTTGTCAGTTAGGAGCTTCCACTGTCAGTTAGGAGTGCCCCTGCCAAATCGGAATGCCCCCTGTCATTTTGGCGTGCCCACTGCCAATTAGGAGTGCCCCTGCCAATTAGGAGAGCCCCTTATCAATGAGGACTTCACCCTGTTAATGAGGAGTGCCCCACCGTCAATGAGGAGTGCTACGCAGTCAATGAGGAGTGCCCCACCGCCATTGAGGAGAGCCGCACCATCCATGAGGAGGGCCCCACCATCAATGCGGTGTGCCCTCTGTCAATTAGGACTGCCCCCTGCCAATTGCGAGTGCTCCCTGCCAATGAGGAGTGATCCCTGTCAATTCGAGAGCACCCTGTCAATTCGAGAGCCCCCTGTCAATTCAAGTGCCCCCTGTCAATTCGAGTGTCCCCTGTCAAGTTGAGAGTGTCCTGTCACATAGGAGTGCAACCTGTCAATAAGGGCGCCTGCTGTCAATTAGCAGTGCCTTATGTTAATTTGGAGTGCCCATGTCAATTAGTAGTGCCCCCTGTCAATTAGGAGTGCCCCCTGTCAATAATGTGTGCCCAAAGTCAATAAGGAGCGCCTGCTGTCAATTTGCCGTGCCGCATATTAATTTGGAGTGCCCATGTCAATGAGGAGTGCAGCCTGTCAATTAGCAGTGCCCCATTTCAATTCGGAGCGCCCATGTCACTTGGAGTCCCCCCTGTGAATTGGAGTCTCCCCTGTCAATTAGGAGCGCCCCCTTTCATATAGGTGTGCCCCTTGTCAGTTTGGAGCTCGCCCTGCCAATTAGGTGTTGCCCTGTAAATTACGAGTGCCCCCTGTCAATTAGGAGTGCCCCCTGTCAATTAGGACGCTCCTGTCAATGAGGAGTTCACCTTGTCAATGAGAATTCCCCCCCCCCCCCCAAACCCGGTCAATGACGAGTGCCCCACATTCAATGAGGGGTGACCCCCAGTCAATGAGGAGTGCCCCATCGTCAATGAGGAGTGCCGCAACATTCATGAGGAGAGCCCCACCACCAATGCGGATTGTCCCTGTCAATGAGGAGTGCACCATGTCAATGTGGAGGGCACGTTGCCAATTAGGAGTGCTCCCTGTCAATTAGGAGTGCTCCCTGTCAATTTGGAGTGCCACCTGTCAATAAGGAGTGCCACCTGTCAATAAGGAGTGGCCACTGTCAATAAAGAGTTCCCTCTGACAATGAGGATTGCCCCCTGTCAATGAGGAGTGCCCCCTGTCAACGAGGAGTGCCCCATGTGAATGAGGAGTGCACCCTTTCAATGAGGACAGCCCTCTTTCAATGAGGAGTTCCCCGTGTAAAATGAGGAGCGCCCCCCCCCCGTCACTGAAGAGTGAGAGCCCCCCGTCAATGAGGAGAGTCCCCACCGTCAATCGGGAGGGCCCATTGTCAATGAGGAGTGCCCCCTGTCACGTAGGAGTGACCCTTGTCAATGAGGAGTGCACCGTGTCAATGAGGACTCCACCGTGTCAATGAGGATTGCCCCTTCGTCAATGAGGAGTGCCACCCTGTGAATGAGTAGTGCCCCCCACCCCGTCTATGTCGATTCCCCACACGTCAATGAGGAATGCCCCCCCCCCCGTCAATGAGGTGTACCCCCCCCCCCCCGTCAATGAGGAGTGCCCCCTGTCAATTAGGAGTGCCCCTGTCAATTAAGAGTACCCCCTTTCAATTAGGAGTATTGCTTGTCAGTTAGGAACGCCCTCTGTCATTTAGGAGTGCCCCCTGGCAATTTGGAGTCCCCCCTGTAAATTTGGTGTGCCCCCTGAAAATATTGGAGTTCCCCTGTGAATTAGCTGTGCCCCCGGCAATTTGTAGTGGCCGCTGCCAAGTAGGAGTGGCCCCTATACATTCGTAATCCCCCATGTTAATTGGAGTGCACCCTGTCAATTGGAGTGCCCCCTGTCAATTGGATTGTCCCCTGTAAATGAGGAGTGCCCCCTGTCAATTTGAGTTCCCCCTGTCAATAAGGTGTGCCCAAAGTCAATAAGGAGCGCCTGCTGTCAATTAGCAGTACCGCATGTTAATTTGGAGTGCCCATGTCAATGAGGAGTGCAGCCTGCCAATTAGGAGTGCCCCATTTCAATTAGGAGTGCCCATGTCAATTGGAGTCCCCCCTGTGAATTGGAGTCTCCTCTGTCAATTAGGAGCGCCCCCTTTCATATAGGTGTGCCCCTTGTCAGTTTGGAGCTCGCCCTGTCAATTAGGAGTTGCCCTGTAAATTAGGAGTGCCCCCTTTCAATTAGGAGTGCCCCCTGTCAATTAGGACGCCCCTGTCAATGAGGAGTTCCCCTTGTCAATGGGGAGCCCCCCCCGCCCCCCCCAACCCCGGTCAATGACGAGTGCCCCACAGTCAATGAGGAGTGACCCCTGTCAATTAGGAGTGCCCCACCGTCAATGAGGAGTGCCCCCCACGTGAAAGAGTAGTGCGCGCCCCGTCAATGAGGATTGCCCCGACGTAAATGAGGAGTGCACCCTGTCAATGAGGAGTGCCCCTGTCGATTAGGAGTACCGCTGTCAATGAGGAGTGCTCCCTGTCAATTAAGAGTACCCCTTGCAATCAGGAGTGCCGCTTGTCAGTTAGGAGCTTCCACTGTCAGTTAGGAGTGCCCCCTGTCAATTTGGAGTGCTCCTTGTCATTATGGATTGCCCCCTGCCAATTCGGAGTGACGCTGCCAATTAGGAGTGCCCTCTGTCAATTTGGTGTGCCCTCTGTCAAATTGGAGTACCCCCTGTCAATTAGCAGTGCCCCCTGAAAATTAGTAGTGCCCCCTGCCACATAGTAGTGCCCACTGCCAATTAGGAGTGGCCCCTGTCAAATAGGAGTCCCCCATGTCAATTGCAGTACACCCTGTCAATTGGAGTCCGTTCTGTCGATTGGAGTGCCCCCTGTCCATTGGAGTGTCCCGTGTCAATGAGGAGTGCCCCGTGTCAATGAGGAGTGCCCCCTGTCAATGAGCAGTGCCCCCTGTCAATGAGGTGTGCCCCCTGTCAATGAAGTGTGCCGCCTCTCAATTAGGAATGCCCCCTCTCAATTAGGTCTGCCCCCTGTCAATTAGGATTGCGCCTTGTCAATTAGGAGTGGCGCCTATTAATTAGGAGTGACCCGTGTCAATTAGGAGAGCCCCCTGCCAATGAGGACTTCACCGTGTCAATGAGGATTCCCCACACGTCAATGAGGAGTGCCACCCTGTGAATAAGTAGAGCCCCACCCTCCCCCCCACCCCCGTCTATGACGATTTCCCACACGTCAATGAGGAGTGCCCCCCCCCCCGTCAACGCGGAGTGCCCCACCATCCATGAGGAGTGCCCAACCATCAATGCGGTGTGGCCCTCTCAATGAGGCGTGCCCCCTATCAATTGGAGTGCCCTCTGTCAATAAGGAGTGCCCACTGTCAATGAGGAGTGCTCCCTGTCAATTAGGAGTGCCCGCTGACAATTAGAGGTTCCCCATGTCAATTAGGAGTGCCCCCTGTCAATGAGGAGTGTCCCATGTGAATGAGGACAGCCCCCTGTCAGTGAGGAGTTCCCCGTGCAAAATGAGGAGCGCCTCCCCCCCCCCCCCCCGTCAATGCGGAGTGCCCCACCGTCAATGAAGAGTGCCCCCCCCCGTCAAACAGGAGAACACCCAACGTCAATCTGGAGTGCCCCCTGTCAATGAGGAGTGCCCTCTGTCAATGAGGAGTGCCCCATGTCAAAGAGGATTGCCCCCTGTCAATTAGGAGTGCCACCTGTCAATTAGGAGAGCCCCCTGTCAGTTAGGAGTGCCCCCTGTGAATTGGGAGGCCCCTGTCAATAAGGAATTCCCCTTGTCAATGAGGAGTGCCCCCCCCCCGCCGTCAATGAGGAATGCCCCACCGTCAATGGGGAGTGCCCCATATACGCTAGAAGTTCCCCCAGTCAATTCGGAGTGCCCCCTGTAAATTATGAGTGCACCCTGTCAATGAGGATTTCCCGCTGCCAATTAGGAGAGCTTCCTGTCAATTAGGAGTCCCCCATGTCAGTTGGAGTGCACCCTGTCAATTCGAGTGTCCCGTGTCGATTGGGGTGCCCCCTGTCAATTGGAGTGCGCCCCCCCCCGTCCATTGGAGGGCCCTCTGTCAATGAGGAACGCCCACTGTCAATGAGGGCTGCCCCCTGCCAATGAGGAACGCCCCCTGTCAATGAGGAGTGCCCACTGTCAATAAGGATTGCCCCCTGTGAATCAGGAGTTTCCCCTTGCATTTAGCATTGCCCCCTTTCATATAGGAGTACCCCTTGTCAGTTAGGAGCTCCCCCTGTCAATTAGGAGTGGCCCCAGTAAAGTAGGAGTGTCCCCTGTCAAACAGGACGAACCCCCGACCGTCAATGAGGAGTGCCCACTGACAATTAGGAGTGCTCCCTATCAATAAGGATTCCCCCATGCCAATTGGAGTGCACCCTGTGAATTGCAGTGCCCCGTGTCGTTTGGAGTGCCCCCTGTCAATTGGAGCGCCCCCCCCCCCCGTCAATTGGAGTGCCTCCCGTCAAAGACGAGTGCCCCCTGTCAATGAGGACTGCCCCCTGTCAATGAGGAGTGCCCGCTGTCAATGAGGAGTGCCCACTGTCAATAAGGATTGCCCCCTGCCAAGTACGAGTCTCCCCTGGCAATTCGGAGTGCCCCCTTTCATACAGGAGTGTCCCTTGTCAGTTAGGAGCTCCCCCTGTCAATTAGGAGTTGCCCCTGTCAATTAGGACGCCCCTGTCAATGAGGAGTTCCCCTTGTCAATGAGGAGTGCCCCCCCCCACACCCGTCAACGACGAGTGCCCACCGTTAATGAGTGACCCCGAGTCAATGAGGAGTGCCATACCGTCAATGGGGAGTGTTCCCTGTCAATGAGGAGTGCCCCACATTCAATGGTGAATGGCCCCCCGTCAATGAGGTGTGCCCCACCGTCAATTAGGAGAGCCCCACCATCAATGCGGAGTCCCCCTGTCAATGAGGTGTGATCCCTGTCAATTAGGAGTGCGCCCTGTTAATGAGGTTTGTGCACTGTCAATTAGGAGAGCAACTGTCAAAGAGGAGTGCCTCCTGTCAATTTGAAGTGTCCCCTGTCAATTAGTAGTGCCCCCTGTCAATTAGCTGTGCCCCCACTATCAATGAGGAGTATCCACTGTCTCTGAGGAGTGCCCTCCTGTCAATGATGAGTGCCCCCTTTCAATGAGGAGAGCCCCCTGTCAATGAGGAGTTCCCTGTTTAAATGAGGAGTGCCCCCCCCGTCAATGAGGAGTGCCCCACCGTCAATGAAGAGTGCCCCCGCCCGTCAGTGAGGAGTGCCCCCTCCCGTCAATGAGGACTGCCCCACCGTCAATGAAGAGTGTCCCCCCGTCAATGAGGAGTGCCCCCACCATCAATCGGGAGGGTCCCATGTCAATGAGGAGTGCCCCCTGTCACCTCGGAGTGACCGCTGTCAATTAGATGTGCCCCCCTGTCAATTAGGAATGACCCCCTGTCGAGGAAAGTCCACTGTCAATTAGAAGCGCCCCCTGTCAATTAGGAAAACTCCCAGTTAATGAGGTGAGCCACCTGTCAATGAAGTGTGCCCCTTGTCAATTTGGACTGTTCCCTGTCAATTAGGAGTACCCCCAGTTAATGAGGAGTGCTCCCTGTCAATGAGGAGTGCCCAGTGTCAATGAGTAGTGCCCGCTGTCAATGAGGTGTGCCCCCTGTCAATGAGGAGTGCCCTCTGTTAATTTGGTCTGCCCTATGTCAATTAGCATTGCGCCCTGTCAATTCGGAGCTCCACCTGTCAATTAGGAAAAACCCCTGTCACTGAAGAGTGCCCCACGTCAATGAGCAGTGCCCTTTTTCAATGAGGAGAGCCCCCTGTCAATGAGGAGAGCCCCCTGTCAATGAGGAGTGCCCCTGTCAATGAGGTTTTCCCCTTGTCCGTGAGAGAGCCCCCTGTCAAATCGGAGTGCCCCCTGTTATTTTGGATTGCCCCCAGCCAATTAGGAGTGAACCCTGACAATTGCGAGTGCCTCCGGTCAACTTGGAGTTACGCCTGTCAATTTGGAATGCCCCCTGTCAATTTCGAGTACCCCCTGTCAATTAGTCGTGCCCCAGTCAATTGGAACTGCCCCCTGCCAATTACGAGTGCCCAATGCAAATGATGAGTGCCCCCTGTCAATTATGAGCCCCTCATGCCAACTGGAGTTCCCCTGTCAATTTGGAGGCCCCAGTCAATGAGGAATGCCCCCAGTCAATGAGGAGTGCCCGCTGTCAACGAGGAGTGGCCCTGTCAATTAGGAGTGCATCCCGTCAACTAGGAGTGCCCTCCTTTCAATTAGGAGAGCCCCATATCAATTACGAGCTCCCCATGTCAATTAGGAGTGACCCCTGACAATTAGGAGTGCCCCCTGACACTTCGGAGTGCGCCCTATCAATTAGCAGTGCCCCCTGTCAATTGGGAGGCCCCTGTCAATGAGGAATTCCCCTTGTCAATAAGGAGTGCCCCCCTCCCCATCAATGAGGAGTGCCCGCCCCCTTCAATGAGGAGTACCCCACCGTCAATGAGGAAAGCCCCACCGTCAATGAGGAGTACCCCACCGTCAATGAGGACTGCCCCATATACATTAGGAGTGCCCCCAGTCAATTCGAAGTGCCCACTGTCAAGGAGGAGTGCACCCTGTCAATGAGGAGTGCCCCCTGCGATTAGGAGTGCCCCCTATCCATTAGGAGTCCCCTATGTCAATTGGAGTGCACCCTGTCAATTGCAGTGTTCCATGTCGATTGGTGTGCCCCCGTTCAATTGGAGTGCCCACCCCCCCCCCCCCCCCACCGTCAGCTGGAGTGCCCCCTGTCAATGAGGAGCGCCCCGTGTCAATGAGGAGTTCCCCCTGACAATGAGGAGCGCCCGCTCTCAATAAGGATTGCCCCCTGTCAATTAAGAATCTCACCTGTCAATTAGCAGTTCCCCCTGTCAATTTGGAGTGCCTCATGTCAATTAGGAGTGTCCCCTGACAATTCTCAGTGCCCCATGTCAATTAGGAGTACCCCATGTCAATTAGGAGTGCCCCGTATACATTGAGATTGCCCCCTGTCAATTGGGAGCCCCCTGTCAATGAGGAATTCCCCCTGTCAATAAGGAGTGCCCCGCCCGTCAATAGGAGTGCCCCACCGTCAATGAGGAAAGCCCCACCGTCAGTGAGGAGTACCCCACCGTCATAGAGGAGTGCCCCATATAAAATAGGAGTGCCCGCAGTCTATTCGGAGTGCCGCCTGTCAAAAAGGAGTGCACCCGGCAAATGAGGAGTGCCCGCTTCCAATTAGGAGTGCCCGCTATCAATTAGCAGTCCCCCATGTCAATTGGAGTGCACGCAGCCAACTGGAGTGTCCCGTGTCGATTGGAGTGCCCCGGTTCAATTGGAGTGCCCCCACCCGTCAATTGGAGTGCCCCCTGTCAATGCGGAGTGACCCCTGCCAATGAGGAGTGCTCCCTGTCAATGAGGAGTGCTCCCTGTCAATGAGGAGTGCCCCCTTTCATATAGGAGTGCCCCTTGTCAGTTAGGAGCTCCTCCTGTCAATTCGGAGTGCCCCCTGTCAATTAGGACGCCCCTGTCAATGAGGAGTTCCCCTTGTCAACGATGAGTTCCCCATGTCATTGAAGAGTGCCGCCTGTCAATGAGGAGTGCTCCCTGTCAATGAGGAGTTCCCCCTGTCAATGAGGAGTGTCCACTGTCAATGAGGAGTGCCCCCTGTCAATGAGGAGTGTCCCCTGTCAATTAGGAGTGCCCCCTGTCAATTAGGTCTGCCCCCTGTCAATTACGACAGCGCCTTGTCAATTAGGAGCACCTCCTGTCAATTAGGAGTGGCACCGATCAATTAGGAGTGACCCCTGTCAATTTGGAGAGCCCCCTGACAATGAAGGCTTCACCCTGTCAATGAGGAGTGCGCCACCGTCAATGAGAAGTATGCCTCCCCCCCGCGTGAATCAGTAGTGCCCGCCACGTCAATGACGATTCCCCCCACGTCAATGAGGAGTGCCCCCGTCAATGAGGAGTGCCCCACCGTCAATGAGCAGTGTCGCACCATCCATGAGGAGAGCCCCACCATCAATACGGAGTGCCCCTGTCAATGAGAAGTGCCCCCTGTCATTAAAGAGTACCCCCTTGCAATTAGCAGTGCCGCTTGTCAGATAGGAGCTCCCACTGTCAGTTAGGAGTGCCCCCTGTCAATTGGGAGTGCTACTTGTCATTTTGGAGTGCCCCCTGCCCATTCGGAGTGAACCTGCCAATTAGGAGCGCCCCCTGACAATTTGGAGTTCCCCCTGTCAGATTGGTGTGCCCCCTATCAAATTGGAGTACTCCCTGTCAATTACCTGTGCCCCCTGGCAATTAGTAGTGCCCCCTGCCATTTCGTAGTACCCGCTCCCAATTAGGAGTGGCCCCTGTCAATTAGGAGTCCCCGATGTCAATCGGAGTAAACCCTGTCAATTGGAGTGCCCCCTGTCAATTGGAGTGTCCCCTGTCAATGAGGTGTGCTCCCTGTCAATGAAGTGTGCCACCTGTCAATTAGTATTGCCCCCTGTCATTTAGGCCTGCCCGCTGTCAATTAAGATTGCGCCTTGTCAATTAGGCGTGGCCCCTATCAATTAGGAGTGATCCCTGTCAATTAGGAGAGCCCCCTGTAAATGAGAACTTCACCCTTTCAATGAGAATTGCCCCACCGTCTATGAGTATTGCCCCACCGTGAAAGAGGAGTGCCCCCTGTCTATCGAAATTGCCCCCTGTCAATGAGGATTGCCCCCTGTCAATGAGGAGTGCCCCACCGTCAATAAAGAGTGCCCCCCCCGTCAATGAGGAGTGCCCCCACCGTCAATGGGGAGTGCACCCTGTCAATGAGGAGTGTCCACGTCACCTAGGAGTGATCCCTGTCAATTAGGAGAGACCCCCTGTCAATTAGGAGTGCCCCCCTGCCAATGAGGAGTTCCCCTTGTCAATGAGGAGTTCCTCCTGTCAACGAGGCGTGCCGCCTGTCAATGAGGAGTGCCACATGTCAATGAGAAGTGTCCACTGTCAATGAGGTTTGCCCCCTGTCAATGAGGATTCCCTCTGTCAAGGAGGAGTGCGCCATGTCAATGAGGAGTTCCCCCTGTCAATGAGGGGTACCGCCTGTCAATTGGTGTGCCCCTGTCTATTGGAGTGCCCCCTGTCAATGAGGAGTGCCCCCTGTCAATGAGCTGTGCTCACTGTCAATGAAGTGCGCCACTCGTCAATTAGGACTGCCTCTTGTCAATTAGGTCTGCCCTCTGTCAATTAGGATTGCGCCTTGTCAATTAGGAGTGACCCCTCTCAATTAGCAGAGCCTTCTGTCAATGAGGACTTCACCCTGTCAATGAGGATTGCCCCACCGTCAATGAGAAGTGACACCCTGTGCTTGAGTCGGGCCCCCCCACCCGTCTACGACGATCCCCCCCCCCGTCAATGAGGAGTGCACCCCCGTCAATGAGGAGTGCCCCACCGTCAATCAGGAGTTCACCATGTCAATGAAGATTGCCCGTTGTCAATGAGGATTGCCCCTGTCAATGATCTGTGCCCCTTGTCAGTCAGGAGTGTCCCATGTGAATGAGGAGTACCGCCTTTCAATGAGGACAGCCCCGTGTCAATGAAGAGTTCCCCGTGTCAATGAGGAGTGTCCCCCCACTCCCCCTTCCCCCCCGTCAATGAGGAGTGTACGCCGTCAATGAAGAGTGGCCCCCCGTCAATGAGGAGTGCCCGCACCGTCAATGGGGAGTGCCCCCGTCACCTAGGAGTGATCCCTGTCAATTAGGAGTGCCCCCTGTCAATTAGTTCTGCCCCCTGTCAAATACGATAGCGCCTTGTCAATTAGGAGTTCCTCCTGTCAATTAGGACTGGCACCGATCAATTAGGAGTGACCCCTGTCAATTTGGAAAGCCCACTGACAATGAAGACTTCACCCTGTAAATGAGGAGAGCGCCACCGTCAATGAGGAGTGGCCCTGTAAATTAGGAGTGGACCCTGTCAAATAGGAGAGCCCCCTTTCAATTAGGAGTTCCCCATGTCAATTACGAGCTCCCCCTGACAATTAACAGTGCCCATGTCAATTAGGTGTGTCCCATGTCAATTAGGAGTGCCGCCTGTCAATTAGGAGTGCCCCCTGTCAATTGGGCGGCCCCTGGCAATGAGGAATTCCCCTTGCCCCCCTCCCTGTCAATGACGATCCCCCCACGTCAATCAGGTGTGCCGAAAATCCATAAGGAGGGCCCCACCATAAATGTCGAGCGCCCCCTGTCAATGAGGATTGGCCCCCGTCACCTAGGAGTGACTCCAGTCAATTAGGAGTGCCCCCTGTCAAAGAGGAGTTCCCCCTGTCAATTAGGAGTGCCGCATGTCAAAGAGGACGTCCCTGTCAATGAGGAGTTCCACTTGTCAAGTAGGAGTGCCCCGTGTCAATGAGGAGTGCCCCCACTAAATTCGGAGGCCCCTGTCAATGAGGAGTTCCACTTGTCAATGAGGAGTACCCCCCCGTCATGAGGAGTGCCCCACCGTCAATGAGGAGTGCCCCCTTTCAAAGAGGAGTGTCCCCTTTCAATGAGACGTGCCCCCTGTCAATGAGGAGTGCCCGCTGTCAGTGAGGAGTGGCCCTGTCAATTAGGAATGCCCCCTGTCAATTAGGAGTTCCCGCCTTTCAATTAGGAGTGCCACTTATCAATTACGAGCTCCGCATGTCAATTAGGAGAGCCCCATGTCAATTAGGAGTGCCCCAATTAAATTAGGAGTGCCCCCTGACAATTAGGAGTGCCCCCTGTCAAGGACGGGTGCCCCCACTAAATTAGGAGGCCCCTGTCAATGAGGAGTTCCACTTGTCAATGATGAGAGCCGCCCCCCCCGTCAATGAGAAGTGCCCCATCGTCAATGAGGAGTGCCCAACCGTCAATGAAGAGTGCCCGCTGTCAATGAGAAGTGCACCCTGTCACTGAGTAGTGCCCGCTGTCCATGAGGAGTGGCCCTGTCAATTAGGAGTGCCCCCTGTCAATTAGGAGTACTCCCCTTTCAATAAGGAGTGCCCCATATCAATTACGAGCTCCCCATGTCAATTAGGAGTGCCGCATGTCAATTAGGAGTGCCCACTGTCAATGAGGAGTGCCCTCTGTTAATGAGCAGAGCCCCCTGTCAATGAGGAGTGCCGCACCGTCAATGAGGAGTGCCGCACCATCCATGAGGAGAGCCCCACCATCAATGCGGAGTTCCCCTGTCAATGAGGAGTGCCCCCTGTCAATGAGGAGTGCCCCCTGTCAATTAGCAGTGCCCAAGTCAATTAAGAGCTCCCTCTTGCAATTAGGAGTGCCGCTTGTTAGGTAAGAGCTCCCACTGTCATTTAGGAGTGCCCCCTGTCAATTAGGAGTGCTCCCTGTCATTTTGGAGTGTCCCCTCCCAATTCGGAGTGACGATGCCAATTAGGAGTGCACCCTGTCAATTAGGAGGGCGCTGTCAATGAGGAGTTCCACTTGTCAATAAGGAAAGCCCCACCGTCAATGAGGAGTGCCCCCTGTCAATGAGGAGTGCCCGCTGTCCATGATGAGAGGCGCTGTCAATTAGGAGTGCCCCCGTGTCAATTAGGAGTGCCCCTTATCAATTGTGAGATCCCCATGTCAATTAGGAGTGCCCCATGTCAATTAGGAGTGCCCCATGTCAATTAGGAGTTCCCCCTGCCAATGAGGAGAGCCCCCTGTCAATGCGAAGTGGCCCCTGTCAGTGAGGAGTGCCCCCTGTTAATGAGGAGTGCACCCTGTCAAAGAGGATTGCCCACTGTCCATTAGTTCTGCAACCTGTCAATTAGGATAGCGTCTTGTCAATTAGAAGCTCCCCCTGTCAATTAGGAGTGGCCCCAATAAATTAGGAGTGACCCCTGTCAATTAGGAGAGCGCCCTGTCAATGAAGACTTCACCCTGTCAATGGGGAGAGCACCACCGTCAATGAGGAGTGCCCCAAAATCCATGAGGCGGGCCCGACCATCAATGCGGAGTGCCCCCTGTCAATGGCGAGTGGCCCCCTTCACCGAGGTGTGACCAGTGTCAATTAGGAGTGACCCCTGTCAAGGAGGAGTACACCCTGTCAATTAGGAGTGCCGCTTCCCAAAGAGGAGGCCCCTGTCATTGAGGACCTCCACGTGTCAATGAGGAGAGTACCCCCACCCCCCCCCCCCGTCATGAGGAGTGCCCCACCGTCAAATAGGAGTGCCCAACCGTCAATGAGGAGTGCCCCCTTTCAAAGATGATTGCCCCCTGTCAATGAGGAGTGCCCGCTGCCATTGAGGAGTGGCCCTGTCAATTGGGAATGCCCCCTGTCAATTAGGAATTCCCGCCATTCAATTGGGAGTGCCCCTTATCAATTACGAGCTCCGCATGTCAATTAGGAGAGCCCCATGTCAATTAGGAGTGCCCCAATTCAATTCTGAGTGCCCCCTGACAATTAGGAGTGCCCCCTGTCAATGAGGAGTGCCCCCACTAAATTAGGAGGCCCCTGTCAATGAGGAGTTCCACTTGTCAATGATGAGAGCCCCCCCCCCCCCCCGTCAATGAGGAGTGCCCAACCGTCAATGAAGAGTGCCCGCTGTCAATGAGAAGTGTCCCCTGTCACTGAGGAGTGCCCGCTGTCTATGAGGAGTGGCCCTGTCATTTAGGAGTGCCCCCTGTTAATTAGGAGTGCCCCTCTTTCAATTAGGAGTGCCCCATATCAATTACGAGCTCTCCATGTCAATTAGGAGTGCCGCAAGTCAATTCGGCGTGCCCCCTGTCAATGAGGAGTGCCGTCTGTTAATGAGCAGTGCCCCCTGTCAATGAGCAGTGCCCAATGTCAATTAGTTCTGCCCCCTGGCAATTAGGATAGCGCCTTGTCAATTAGGGACTTCCCCGTGTCAATTAGGAGTGGCCCCAGTAAATTAGGATCGACACCTGTCAATTAGGAGAGCCCCCTTTTAATGAAGACTTCACCCTGTCAATGAGGAGTGCACCACCGTAATGAGGAGTTCCCCCCGGTCAATGAGGAGTGCCCCACCGTCAATGAGGAGTGCCCACTGTCGATTAGGAGGACACCCTGTCAATTAGCAGGGCCCCTGTCAATTAAGAGTTCCCCCTTGCAATTGGGAGTGCCGCTTGTTAGGTCGGAGCTCCCACTATGTTAGGAGTGCCCCCTGTCAATTTGGAGTGCTCCCTGTCATTTTGGAGTGCCTCCTCCCAATTCGGAGTGACGATGCCAATTAGGAGTGCCCCCTGTCAATTTGAAGTTCCCCCTGTCAATTTGGTGTGCCCCATATCAAATTGGAGTACGACCTGTCACTTAGCAGTGCCCCCTGCCAATTAGAAGTGCCCGCTGCCAAATCGGAGTGGCCCCTGTCAATTCGGAGTCCGCCATTGGAGTACACCCGGTCAATTGGAGAGCCCCCTGCCGAACTGAGTGCCCCCTGTCTATGGAAGTGCCCCATATCGATGAGGAGTGCCCCCTGTCAATGAGGGGTGCCGCCTGTCAATGAGGTGTTCCCCCGTCAATGAAGTGTGCAACCTTTCAATTAGTAGAGTCCCCTGTTAATTTGGTCTGCCCTCTGTCAATTAGGATTGCGCCTTGTCAATTAGGAGTGGCCCCTATCATTTAGGCTTGACCCCTCTCAATTAGGAGAGCCCCCTGTCGATGAGGACTTCACCCTGTCAATTACGATTGCCCCACCGTCAATGAGGAGTGCCACCCGGTGAATGAGTGGTGCCCCCCCCCCCCGCTCTATGAAGATTCCGCCTCCCCCGTCAATGAGGAGTGCCCCATCGTCAATGAGGAGTCCCCCCTGTCAATGAGGATTGCACCTTGTCAATGAGGATTGCCCCCTGTCAGTGATGAGTGCCCCCTGTCAGTGAGGAGTGTCCCATGTGAATGAGAAGTGCCCCCTTTCAATGACGACAGCCCCCAGTCAATGAGGAGTTCCCCCTGTCAATGAGGGGTGCCCACCCGTCAATGAGGAGTGCCCCACCGTCAATGAAGAGTACCCCCCCCCGTCAATGAGGAGAGCACCCACCCTCAATGGGGAGTGCCCCCTGTCAATGAGGAGTGCCCCTGTCACCTAGGAGTGACTCCTGTGAATTAGGAGTGACCCCCTGTAAATTAGAAGTGCCCCCCTGCCAATGAGGAGTGCCCCCTGTCAACGAGGAGTGCCCGCTGACAATGAGGAGTGCCGCCTGTCAATTCGGAGTGCACGCTGTCAATGGGGAGTGTCCACTGTAAATGACGTTTGCCCCCTGTCAATGAGGATTCCCCCTGTCAATGAGGGGTGCCGCCTGTCTATGAGGAGTGCCCCCTTTCAATGAGGATTTCCCCCTTTCAAGGAGGAGTTCCCCCTGTCAATGAGGATTTTCCCCTGTCAATGAGGAGTGCCGCGTGTCAATGAGGAGTGCTCCCTGTAAATCAGGAGTGCCCCACCGTCAAGGAGGAGTGTACCCTGTCAATGAGGTGTGTCCCCTGTCAATTAGGTGTGCCCCCTGTCAATTAGTTCTGCCCCCTGTCAAGTACGATAGCGCCTTGTCAATTCGGAGCTCCTCCTGTCATTTAGGAGTTGCACCGAACAATTCGGAGTGACCCATGTCAATTTGGAGAGGCCCCTGACAAGGAAGACTTCACCCTGTAAATGAGGAGTGCCCCCCCGTCAATGAGGAGTGCCCCCACCGTCAATGGGGAGTGCCCCCAGTCAATGAGGAGTGTCCCCGTCACCTAGGAGTGACCCCTGTCAATTAGAAGAGATCCATGTCAATTAGGAGTGCCCCCTACCAATGAGGAGTTCCTCTTGTTAATGAGGCGTTCCCCCTGTCAATGAAGAGTGCCGCCTGTCAATGACGAGTGCTTCCTGTCAATGAGGAGTTCCCACTGTCAATGAAGAGTGCCGCCTGTCAATGAGGAGTGCTCCCTGTCAATGAGGAGTGCCCCCTGTCAAGTAGGAGTGCCCCCTGGCAATGAGGAGTTCCCCCTGTCAATGACGGGTGCCGCCTGTCAATGAGGAGTGCCCCCTGTCAATAAGGATTGCCCCCTGTCAATGGGGCGTTCCCCCTGTCAATGAGGAGTGCCGCCTGTCAATAAGGAGCGTTCCCTGTCAATCAGGAGTGCCCCACCGTCAATGAGGAGTATACGCTGTCAATGAGGTGTGTCCCCGGTCAATTAGGAGTGCCCACTGTCAATTAGTTCTGCCCCCTGTCAAATACGATCGCGCCTTGTCAATTAGGAACTCCTCCTGTCAATTAGGAGTTGCACCGATCAATTAGGAGTAACCCCTGTCAATTTGGAGAGCCCCCTGACAATGAAGACTTCGCCCTGTAAATGAGGAGTGCGCCACCGTCAATGAGGACTGCTCCCCACCCCGTGAATCAGTCGTGACCACCCCGTCAATGAGCCGTGACGCCTCATCCATGAGGAGAGCCCCACCATCAATGCGGAGTGCGCCCTGTCAATGAGGAGTGCCCCCTCTCAATGAGGAGTGAACCCTGTCAATTAGGAGTGCCCCATGTCGAATAGGAGTACACCTTGTCAATTAGAAGTGACCCCCGTCATTTAACAGTATCCCCTTGCAATTCGGAGTGCCGCTTGTGAGATAGGAGCTCCCACTGTCAGTTAGGGGTGCGCACTGTCAATTGGGAGTGCTGCCTGTCATTTTGGTGTGCCCCCTGCCAATTCGGAGTGACGCTGCCAATTAGGAGTGACCCCCTGTCAATTAGGAGTGCCCCCCTTCCAATGAGGAGTGCCCCCGTCAATGAGGTGTGCCCGCTGTCAATGTGGTTTGGCCCTGTCAATTGGGAGTGCCCACTGCCAATTAGGAGTGCCCCCTATCAATTAGGAGTCCCCCATGTCAATTGGAGTGCACCCTGTCAATTGGAGTGTCCCGTGTCGATTGGAGTGCCCCAGTTCATTTGGAGTGCCTCCCCCCCCCCCCGACCATTGGAGTGCCCACTGTCAATGGGGAGTGCCCCCCGCCAATGACGAGTGCTCCCTGTCAATGAGGAGCGCCACCTGTCAATGAGGAGTGCCCACTGTCATTAAGGATTGTCCCCTGTCAATTACGAGTCTCCCCTGTCAATTAGGAGTGCCCCCTTTCATATAGGAGTGCCCCTTGTCAGTTAGGAGCTCCTCTTGTCAATTAGGAGTGGCCCCAGAAAATTAGGAGTGCCCCCTGTCAATTAGGACGCCCCTGACTATGAGGAATTCCCCTTCTCAATGAGGAGTTAACCCTCTCAACGAGGAGTGTCCCCTGTCAATAGGAGGGCCCACTGTCAATTAGGAGTGCCCCCTGTCAATGAGGAGTGCCCCCTGTCAATGAGGAGTGCCCCCTGTCAATGAGGAGTGCACCTGTCAAAGAGGTGTGTCCCCTGTCAGTTAGGAGTGCCCCCTGTCAATTAGTTCTGCCCCCTGCCAATTACGATAGCGCCTTGTCAATTAGGAGCTCCTCCTGTCAATTAGGAGTGGCACCGATCAATTAGGAGTGACCCTTGTCAATTTGGAGATACTCCTGACAATGAAGGCTTCACCCTGTCAATGAGGAGTGCGCCACCGTCAATGAGGAGTACCCCGCCCCCCCGTGAAGCAATAGTGCCCGCCACGTCAATGACGATTCCCCCCACGTCAATAAGAGTGCACCACCGTCAATGAGCAGTGCCGCACCAGCCATGAGGAGAGCCCCACCATCAATGCGGAGTGCCCCTGTCAATGAGGAGTGCCCCCTGCCAATTCGTAGTGCCCGCTGCCAATTATGAGTGGCCCCTGTCAATTAGGAGTCCCTCATGTCAATCGGAGTACACCCTGTGAAGTGGAGTGCCCCCTGTCGATTTGCATGCCCCCCGTCAATTGGAGTGCCCACTGTCAATTGGAGTGTCCCCTGGCAATTGGTGTGCCCCTGTCTATTGTACTGCCCCCTGTCAATGAGGAGTGCCCCCTGTCAATGAGCTGTGCTCACTGTCAATGAAGTGTGCCACTCGTCAATTTGGACTGCCTCCTGTCAATTAGTTCTGCCCTCTGTCAATTAGGATTGCGCCTTGTCAATTAGGAGTGACCCCTCTCAATTAGGAGAGCCTCCTGTCAATGAGGACTTCACCCTGTCAATGAGGATTGCCCCCTGTCAATTCGGACGCCCCTGACTATGAGGAGTTCCCCTTCTCAATGAGGAGTTACCCCTCTCAACGAGGAGTGCTCCCTGTCAATGAGGAGTGCCCCCTGTCAAAGAGGATTGCGCCTTGTCAATTAGGAGTGGCCCCTATCAATTAGGAGTAACCAATCTCAATTAGCAGAGCCTCCTGTCAATGAGGACTTCACCCTGTCAATGAGGATTGCCCCACCGTCAATGAGAAGTGACACCCTGTGCTTGAGTAGTGCCCCCCCCCCCCACACCCGTCTACGACGATTACCCCCCCCCCGTCAATGAGGAGTGATCCCCCATCAATGAGGAGTGCCCCACCGTCAATGAGGAGTGCACCCTGTCAATGAAGATTGCCTGTTGTCAATGAGGATTGCCCCTGTCAATGATCAGTGCCCCTTGTCAGTCAGGAGTGTCCTATGTGAATGATGAGTACCGCCTTTCAATGAGGACAGCCCCGTGTCAATGAAGAGTTCCCCGTGTCAATGAGGAGTGTTCCCCCCCCCCCCCCCGTCAGTGAGGAGTGCCCTACCGTCAATGAAGAGTGGCCCCCCGTCAATGAGGAGTGCCCGCACCGTCAATGGGGAGTGCCCCCTGTCAATGAGGAGTGCCCCCGTCACCTAGGAGTGATCCCTGTCAATTAGGAGTACCCCCTGTCAATTAGGTCTGCCCCCTGTCAAATACGATAGCGCCTTGTCAATTAGGAGCTCCTCCTGTCAATTAGGAGTGGCACCGATCAATTAGGAGTGACCCCTGTCAATTTGGAAAGCCCACTGACAATGAAGACTTCACCCTGTAAATGAGGAGAGCGCCACCGTCAATGAGGAGTTGACCTGTCAATTAGGAGTGGACCCTGTCAATTGGGAGTGCCCCCTTTCAATTTGGAGTTCCCCATGTCAATTACGAGCTCCCCCTGACAATTAACAGTGCCCATGTCAATTAGGTGTGTCCCATGTCAATTAGGAGTGCCGCCTGTCAATTAGGAGTGCCCCCTGTCAAAGTGGAGTGCCCCCTGTCAATTAGGAGTGCCGCATGTCAAAGAGGAGGTCCCTGTAAATGAGACGTTCCACTTGTCAAGTAGGAGTGCCCCGTGTCAATGAGGAGTGCCCCCACTAAATTGGGAGGCCCCTGTCAATGAGGAGTTCCACTTGTCAATGAGTAGTACCCCCCCGTCATGAGGAGTGCCCCACCGTCAATGAGGAGTGCCCCCTTTCAAAGAGGAGTGCCCCCTTTCAATGAGGCGTGCCCCCTGTCAATGAGGAGTGCCCGCTGTCCATGAGGAGTGGCCCTGTCAATTAGGAGTGCCCCCTGTAAATTAGGAGTGCCCCATTTCAATTAGGAGTGCCCCATATCAATTACGAGCTTCCCATGTCAAATAGGAGAGCCGCATGTCAATTTGGAGTGCCCCCTGTCAATGCGGAGTGTCCCCTGTCAATGAGGAGTGCCCCCTGTTCATGAGGAGTGCACCCTCTCAATGAGGATTGCCCACTGTCAATTAGTTCTGCACCCTGTCAATTAGGACAGCGCCTTATCAATTAGAAGCTCCCCCTGTCAATTACGAGTGGCCCCAATAAATTAGGAGTGACCCCTGTCAATTAGGAGAGCCCCTGTCAATGAAGACTTCACCCTGTCAATGGGGAGAGCACCACCGTCAATGAGGAGTGCCCCAAAATCCATGAGGAGGGTCCGACCATCAAAGCGGAGTGCCCCCTGTCATTGACGAGTGGCCCCCGTCACCGAGAAGTGCCCAGTGTCATTTAGGAGTGCCCCCTGTCAAAGAGGAGTGCCCCCTGTCAATTAGCAGTGCCCCCTGCCAAAGAGGAGGCTCCTGACAATGAGGAGTTCCACTTGTCAATGAGGAGTACCCCCCCGTCATGAGGAGTGCCCCACCGTCAATGAGGAGTGCCCCCTATCAAAGAGGCGTGCCCCCTTTCAATGAGGCGTGCCCCCTGTCAATGAGGAGTGCCCGCTGTCATTGAGGAGTGGCCCTGTCAATTTGGAATGCCCCCTGTCAATTAGGAGTTCCCGCCTTTCAATTAGGAGTGCCCCTTATCAATTACGAGCTCCACATGTCAAGTAGGAGAACCCCATGTCAATTAGGAGTGCCCCAATTCAATTAGGAGTACCCCCTGACAATTAGGAGTGCCCCCTGTTAATGAGGAGTGCCTCCACTAAATTAGGAGGCCCCTGTCAATGAGGAGATCCACTTGTCAATGATGAGAGCCCCCCCGTCAAAGAGGAGTGCCCCAGCGTCAATGAGGAGTGCCTAACCGTCAATGAAGAGTGCCCGCTGTCAATGAGAAGTGCGCCCTGTCACTGAGGAGCGCCCGCTGTCCATGAGCAATGGCCCTGTCAATTAGGAGTGCCCCCTGTTAATTAGGAGTGCCCCCCTTTCAATAAGGAGTTCCCCATATCAATTACGAGCTCCCCATATCAATTAGGAGTGCCCCCTGTCAATGACGAGTGCCCTCTGTTAATGAGCAGAGCCCCCTGTCAATGAGGAGTGCCCAATGTCAATTAGTTCTGCCCCTGTCAATTAGGATAGCGTCTTGTCAATTAGGAGCTTCCCCGTGTCAATTGGGAGTGGCCCCAGTAAATTAGGTGTGACACCTGTCAAATAGGAGAGCCCCTTGTCAATGAAGACTTCACCCTATCAATGAGGAGTGCACCACCGTCAATGAGGAGCGCCCCCCCGTCAATGATGAGTGCCCCACATTCAATGAGGAGTGCCGCACCATCCATGAGGAGAGCCCCACCATCAATGCGGAGTTCCCCTGTCAATGAGGAGCGCCCCCTGTCAATGAGGAGTGCCCCCTGTCAATTAGCAGTGCCGCTGTCAATTAAGAGTTCCCTCTTGCAATTAGGAGTGCCGCATGTTAGGTAAGAGCTCCCACGGTCATTTAGGAGTGCCCGCTGTCAATTAGGAGTGCTCCCTGTCATTTTGGAGTGCCCCCTCCCAATTCAGAGTGACGATGCCAATTAGGAGCGCCCCCTGTCAATTAGGAGGGCGCTGTCAATGAGGAGTTCCACTTGTCAATCAGGAGAGCCCCACTGTCAATGAAGAGTCCCCCCTGTCAATGGGTAGTGCCCGCTGTCCATGATGAGAGGCCCTGTCAATTAGGAGTGACCCCTGTCAATTAGGAGTGCCCCCCTTTCAATTAGGAATGCCACTTATCAATTGCGAGATCCCCATGTCAATTAGGAGTGCCCCCTGTCAATGAGGAGAGCCGCCTGTCAATGCGGAGTGTCCCCTGCCAATGAGGAGTGCCCCCTGTTAATGAGGAGTGCACACCGTCAAAGAGGATTGCCCACTGTCCATTAGTTCTGCACCCTGTCAATTAGGATAGAGCCTTGTCAATTAGAAGCTCCCCCTGTCAATTAGGAGTGGCCCCAATAAATTAGGAGTGACCCCTGTCAATTAGGAGAGCCCCTGTCAATGGAGACTTCACCCTGTCAATTGCGAGAGCACCACCGTCAATGAGGAGTGCCCCAAAATCCATGAGGCGGGCCAGACCATCAATGCGGAGTGCCCCTTGTCAATGACGAGTGGCCCCCGTCACCGAGGTGTGACCAGTGTCAATTAGGAGTGACCACTGTCAAGGAGGAGTACACCCTGTCAATTAGGAGTGCCCCCTCCCAAAGAGGAGGCCCCTGTCATTGAGGAGCTCCACTTGTCAATGAGGAGAATACCCTCCCCCCCGTCATGAGGAGTGCCCCACCGTCAATGAGGAGTGCCCCACCGTCAATGAGGAGTGCCCCCTTTCAAAGAGGACTGCCCCCTGTCAATGAGGCGTGCCCCCTGTCAATGAGGAGTCCCCGCTGTCATTGAGGAGTGGCCATGTCAATTAGGAATGCCCCCTGTCAATTAGGAGTTCCCGCCTTTCAATTAAGAGTGCCCCTTATCAATTACGAGCTCCGCATGTCAATTAGGAGATCCCCATGTCAATTAGGAGTGCCCCAATTCAATTAGGAGTGCCCCTGACAATTAGGAGTGCCCCCTGTCAATGAGGAGTGCCCCCATTAATATAGGAGGCCCCCACGTCAATGAGGAGTGCCCAACCGTCAATGAAGTGCCCGCTGTCAATGAGAAATGTCCCCTGTCACTGAGGAGTGGCCCTGTCATTTCGGAGTGCCCCCTGTTAATTAGGAGTGCCCCTCTTTCAAGTAGGAGTGCCCCATATAAATTATGAGCTCCCCATGTCAATTAGGAGTGCCGCAAGTCAATTCGGCGTGCCCCCTGTCAATGAGGAGTGCCGTCTGTTAATGAGCAGTGCCCCCTGTCAATGAGCAGTGCCCAATGTCAATTAGTTCTGCCCCCTGGCAATTAGGATAGCGCCTTGTCAATTAGGAACTTCCCCGTGTCAATTGGGAGTGGCCCCAGTAAATTAGGAGCGACACCTGTCAATTAGGAGAGCCCCCTGTCAATGAAGACTTCACCCTGTCAATAAGGAGTGCACCACCGTCAACGAGGAGTTCCCCCCGGTTAATGAGGAGTGCCCCACCGTCAATGAGGAGTGCCCACTGTCGATTAGGAGTACACCCTGTCAATTAGCAGTGCCCCTGTCAACTAAGAGTTCCCCCTTGCAATTAGGAGTGCCGCCTGTTAGGTAGGAGCTCCCACTATGTTAGGAGTGCCCCCTGTCAATTGGGAGTGCTCCCTGTCATTTTGGAGTGCCCCCTCCCAATTCGGTGTGACGATGCCAATTAGGAGTGCCCCTTGTCAATTTGAAGTTCCCCCTGTCAATTTGGTGTGCCCTCTATCAAATTGGAGTACCACCTGTCACTTAGCAGTGCCCCTTGCCAATTGGAACTGCCCGCTGCTTATTCGGAGTGGCCCCTGTCAATTAGGAGTCCGCCATTTCAATTGGAGTACACCCTGTCAATTGGAGAGCCCCCTTTCAATTGGAGTGCGCCCTGTCAATTGGAATGCCCCCTGTCTGTTGGAGTGCCCCATAACGATGAGGAGTGCCCCCTGTCAATGAGGAGTGCCGCCCTTCAATGAGGTGTGCCCCCTGTCAATGAAGTGTGCCGCCTGTCAATTAGGAATGTCCCCTGTTAATTTGGTCTGCCCTCTGTCAATTAGGATTGCGCCTTGTCAATTAGGAGTGGCCCCTATCAATTAGGAGTGACCCCTGTCAATGAGGACTTCACCCTGTCAATTACGATTGCCCCACCGTCAATGAGGAGTGTCACCCGGTGAATGAGTAGTGCCCCCCCCCCCCGGTCTATGACGATTCCCCCCACGTCAATGAGGAGTGCCCGCCCCGTCAATGAGGAGTGCCCCACCGTCAATGAGGAGTCCCCCCTACCAATGAGGATTGCATCTTGTCAATGAGGATTGCCCCCTGTCAGTGATGAGTGCCCCCTGTCAGTGAGGAGTGTCCCATGTGAATGAGAGGTGCCCCCTTTCAATGAGGACAGCCCCCAGTCAATGAGGAGTTCCCGTGTCAATGAGGGCTGCCCCCCCCCCCCCCGGTAATGAGGAGTGCCCCACCGTCAATGAAGAGTGCCCTCCCGTCAATGAGGAGAGCCCCCACCCTCAATGGGGAGTGCACCCTGTCAATTACGATTGCCCCACCGTCAATGAGGAGTGCCACCCTGTGAATGAGTAGTGCCCCCGCCCGGTCTATGACGATTCCCCCCACGTCAATGAAGAGTGCACCCCCCCGTCAATGAGGAGTCCCCCCTGTCAATGAGGATTGCACCTTGTCAATGAGGATTGCCCCCTTTCAGTGATGAGAGCCCCTCTCAGTGAGGAGTGTCCCATGTGAATGAGAGGTGCCCCCTTTCAATGAGGAGTTCCCCGTGTCAATGAGGGGTGCCCCCCCGTCAATGAGGAGTGCCCCACCGTCAATGAAGAGTGCCCTCCCGTCAATGAGGAGAGCCCCCACCCTCAATGGGGAGTGCCCCCTGTCAATGAGGAGTGCCCCTGTCACCTAGGAGTGACCCCTGTGAATTAGGGGTGAACCCCTGTAAATTAGGAGTACCCCCCCGCCAATCAGGAGTGCCCCCTGTCAACGAGGAGTACCCGCTGACAATGAGGAGTGGCCCTGTCAATTCGGAGTCCACGCTGTCAATTAGTAGTTCCCCCTGTCAGTTGGGAGGCCCCTGGCATTTAAGGCTTCACCCTGTCAATGAGGAGTGCGCCACCGTTAATGAGGAGTACCCCCCACCCCCGTGAATCGGTAGTGCCCGCAACGTCAATGAGGATTCCCCCCACGTCAATGAGCAGTGCCCACCCTTCAATGAGGAGTGCCCCCCCGTCAATGAGGATTTCCCCGTCAGTGATGAGTGCCCCCTGTCAGTGAGGAGTGTCCCATGTGAATAAGAGGTGCCCCCTTTCAATGAGGACAGCCCCCAGTCAATGAGGAGTTCCCCGTGTCAATGAGGGGTGCCCCCTTCCGTCAATGAGGAGTGCCCCACCGTCAATGAAGAGTGCCCTCCCGTCAATGAGGAAAGATTCCACCGTCAATGGGGAGTGCCCCCTCTCAATGAGGAGAGCCCCTGTCACCTAGGAGTGACCCCTGTGAATTTGGAGTGACCCCCCTATAAATTAGGGGTGCCCCCTGCCAGTGAGGAGTGCCCCCTGTCAACGAGGAGTGCCCGGTAACAATGAGGAGTGGCCCTGTCAATTCGCAGTGCACGCTGTCAATGAGGAGTTCCCCCTGTCACTTGGGAGGCCCGAGGCAATGAAGGCTTCACGCTGTCAATGAGGATGCGCCACGGTCAACGAGGAGTACCCCCTACCCCGTGAATCGGTAGTGCCCGCAACGTCAATGAGGATTCCCCCCACGTCAATGAGGAGTGCCCCCCACGTCAATGAGGAGTTGCACCCCCCGTCAATGAGGAGTGCCCCCTCCCCCCGTCAATGAGGAGTGCCGCCACCGTCAATGAGGAGTGCCCCCTGTCAATGAGGAGAGCCCCCTTGCAGCTAGGAGTTATCCCTGTCAATGAGGAGTGACCCCCTGTCAAATAGGAGTGCCCCCTGCCAATGAGGAGTGCCCCCTGTCATTGAAGACTGCCCCATTTCAATGAGGATGCCCCCCTGTCAATGATGAGTGCCCCCTGTCAATGAATAGTGCCGCATGTGAAAGAGGAGTTCCCCCTTTCAATGAGGACAAGCCCCTGTCAATAAGGAGTTCCCCCCTGTCAATGAGAAGTGCCCCCCCCCCCCCACCGTCAATGAGGAGTGCCCCGCCGTCAATGAAGAGTGCCCCCCGTCACTGAGGAGTGCCCCCACCGTCAATGGGTAGTCCCCCCTGTCAATGAGGAGTGCCCCCTGTCACCTAGGAGCGATCCCTGTCAATTAGGAGTGATCCCCTATCAATTAGGAGTGCCCCCGCCGATGAGCAGAACGCGCTGTCAGTGAGGTGTGGCCCTGTCAATTAGGAGTGCACCCTGTCAATTAGCAGTGTCCATGTTAATTAGGAGTGCCCCATGTCAATTAGGAGTGCCGCCTGTCAATTAGGAGTGCCGCCCCCGTCAATTGGAGTGCCCCCCGTCAATGAGGAGTGCCCGCTGTCAATGACGTGTGTCCCTGTCAATTAGGAGTCCCCCTTTCAATTAGGAGTGCCCCTTATCAGTTACGAACTCACCATGTCAATTAGGAGAGCCCCCTGTCAAGTACGAGTGCCCCATGTCAATTAGGAGTGCCCCCTGACAATTAGCAGTGCCCCATGTCAATTAGGAGTGCCCCCTGCCAATTAGGAGGCACCTGTCAATGAGGAGTTCCACTTGTCAATGAGGTTATCCTCCCACCCCGTCAATGAGGAATGCCCCACCGTCAATAAGGTATACCCCACCGTCAATGTAGTGTGCCCCATATAAAATCGGTGTACCCCCAGTCAATTCGGAGTGCCCGCTGCCAATTAGCAGTGCCCCCTGTAAATTAGGAGTCCCCCATGTAAATTGGAGTGTCCCCTGTCAATTGGAGTGACCCCCCGTCAATTGGAGTGCGCTCTGCCAATGCGGAGTGCCCCCTGTCAATTAGGATTGCCCCCGTCAATTACGAGCCTCCCCTGTCAATTACGAGTGCCCCCTTTCATATAGGAGTGCCCCTTCTCAGGTAGGAGCTCACCCTATCAATTAGGAATGGCCCCAGTAAATTAGGAGTGACCCCTGTCAACTAGGAGAGCCCCCTGTCAATGAAAACATTACCCTGTCAATGAGGAGGGCGCCACCGTCAATGAGGAGTGCCCCCCGCTCCCCCCCCCCACCCCCGTGAATGAGTGGTGTCCGCCCCATCAATGATGATTCACCCCATGTCAGTGAGGTGTGCTCCCCCTTCAATGAGGAGTGCCCCCCCCGTCAATGAGGAGTGCCCCCCCCCCGCCAATGACAAGTGCCCCGCCGTCAATGAGTAAAGCCCCTGTCAATGAGGAGTACCCACCGTCAATCAGATGTGCCCCCTATCACTGAGGAGTGCCCGCTGTCCATGAGGAGTGGCCCTGTCAATTAGGAGTGCCCCCTGTCAATTCGGAGTGTCACCCTTTCAATTAGGAGTGGCCCTTGTCAATTACGAACTCTCCATGTCAATGAGGATTGCCCCCTTACAATTAGCAGTGTCCCATGTCAATTTGGAATGCCCCCTGTCAATGATGAGTGCCCCCTGTCAGTGAGCAGTGTCCAATGTGAAAGAAGAGTGCCCCCTTTCAATGAGGACAGCCCCCTGTCAATGAGGTGTTCCCCGTCTCAAAAAGGAGTGCCCCACCGTCAATGAGGACTGCTCCCCGGCAATGAGGAGTGCCTTCACCGTCATTGGGGAGTGCCCCCTGTCAGTGAGGAGTGCCCCCTGTCACCTAGGAGTGATCCCTGTCAATTAGGAGTGACCTCCTCTCAATTAGGAGTGCCCCCCCCCCGCCAATGAGGAGTGCCCCCTGTCAATGAGGAGTGGCCCTGTCAATTAGGAGTGCCCCACTTCCAATTCGGAGTGCCCAATATCAATTACGAGCTCCCCCTGACAATTCGCAGTGCCTATGTCAATTTGGAGTGCCCCCTGTCATTGAGGAGTGGCCCTGTCAATTAGGAGTGCACCCTGTCAATTAGGAGTGCCCCCTTTCAATTCGGAGTACCCCATGTCAATTAGGAGTGCCCCATTACAATTGGGAGGCCTCTGTCAATGAGGAATTCCCATTGCCAATGAGGAGTGCCCCCCCCCCCCTCCGTCAATGAGGAATGCCCCAACGTCAATAAGGTGCACTCCACTGTCAAAGTAGAGTGCTGCATATAAATTTGGAGTACCCCCAGTCAATTCGGAGTGCCCCCTGACAATTAGGAGTGCACCCTGTCAAGGAGAAGTGCCTCCTTGCAGCTAGGAGTGCCCCCTGCCAATGAGGAGTACCCCCTGTCAATGAAGACTGCCCCATGTCAATGAGGAAGCCCCCCTGTCAATGATCAGTGTCCCCTGTCAGTGAAGTGTGTCCCATGTGAAAGAGGAGTGCCCCCTTTCAATGAGGACAAGCCCCTGTCAATAAGGAGTTCCCCCTGTCAATGAGAAGGGCCCCCCCCGTCAATGATGAGTGCCCCGCCGTCAATAAAGAATGCCCCCGTCACTGAGGAGTGCCCCCAACGTCAATGGGGAGTGCCCCCTGTCAATGAGGAGTGCCCACTGTCACCTCGGAGTGATCCGTGTCAATTAGGAGTGTGCCCCTGTCAATTAGGAGTGCCCCCTTTCAATTAGGAGTGCCCCATATCAATTACGAGCTCCCCCTGACAATTAGCAGTGTCCATGTTAATTAGGAGTGCCCCCTGTCAATTAGGAGTGCCGCCTGTCAATTAGGAGTGCCCCCCCCGTCAATTGGAGTGCCCCCCGTCAATGAGGAGTGCCCGCTGTCAATGACGTGTGTCCCTGTCAATTAGGAGTCCCCCTTTTAATTAGGAGTGCCCCTTATCAGTTACGACCTCACCATGTCAATTAGGAGAGCCCCCTGTTATGTACGAGTGCCCCATGTCAATTAGGAGTGCCCCCTGACAATTAGCAGTGCCCCATGTCAATTAGGAGTGTCCCCTGCCAATTAGGAGGCACCTGTCAATGAGGAGTTCCACTTGTCAATGAGGTTAACTTCCCACCCCGTCAAATAGGAATGCCCCACCGTCAATAAGGTATACTCCACCGTCAATGTAGTGTGCCCCATATAAAATCGGAGTACCCCCAGTCAATTCGGAGTGACCCCTGTCCATTAGGAGTGCACCCTTTCAATGAGGAGTGCCCGCTGCCAATTAGGAGTGCCCCCTGTAAATTAGGAGTCCCCCATATAAATTGGAGTGTCCCCTGTCAATTGGAGTGACCCCCCGTCAATTGGAGTGCGCCCTGCCAATGCGGAGTGCCCCCTGTCAATTAGGATTCCCCCCTTCAATTACGAGCCTCCCCTGTCAACTAGGAGTGCCCCCTTTCATATAGGAGTGCCCCTTCTCAGGTAGGAGCTCACCCTATCAATTAGGAATGGCCCCAGTAAATTAGGAGTGACCCCTGTCAACTAGGAGAGCCCCCTGTCAATGAAAACTTTACCCTGTCAATGAGGAGGGCGCCACCGTCAATGAGGAGTGCCCCCGCTCCCCCCCACCCCCGTGAATGAGTCGTGTCCGCCCCATCAATGATGATTCACCCCATGTCAGTGAGGTGTGCCCCCCCTTCAATGAGGAGTGCCCCCCCCCCGTCAATGAGGAGTGCCCCCCCCCCGTCAATGACGAGTGCCCCGCCGTCAATGAGTAAAGCCCCTGTCAATGAGGAGTACCCACCGTCAATCAGAAGTGCCCCCTATCACTGAGGAGTGCCCGCTGTCCATAAGGAGTGGCCCTGTCAATTAGGAGTGCCCCCTGTCAATTAGGAGTGTCACCCTTTCAATTAGGATTGTCCCTTGTCAATTACGAGCTCTCCATGTCAATGAGGATTTCCCCCTTACAATTAGCAGTGTCCCATGTCAATTAGGAATGCCCCCTGTCAATGATGAGTGCCCCCTGTCAGTGAGGAGTGTGCAATGTGAAAGAAGAGTGCCCCCTTTCAATGAGGACAGCCCCCTTTCAATGCGGTGTTCCCCGTCTCACAAAGGAGTGCCCCACCGTCAATGAGGACTGCTCCCCGGCAATGAGGAGTGCCTTCACCGTCATTGGGGAGTGCCCCCTGTCAGTGAGGAGTGCCCCCTGTCACCTAGGAATGATCCCTGTCAATTAGGAGTGACCTCCTCTCAATTAGGATTGCCCCCCCCGCCAATGAGGAGTGCCCCCTGTCAATGAGGAGTGGCCCTGTCAATTAGGAGTGCCCCCCTTCCAATTCGGAGTGCCCAATATCAATTACGAGCTCCCCCTGACAATTAGCAGTGCCTATGTCAATTTGGAATGCCCCCTGTCATTGAGGAGTGCCCCTGTCAATTAGGAGTGCACCCTGTCAATTTGGAGTGCCCCCTTTCAATTCGGAGTACCCCATGTCAATTAGGAGTGCCCCATTATAATTGGGAGGCCTTTGTCAATGAGGAATTCCCATTGCCAATGAGGAGTGCCCCCCCCCCTCCGTCAATGAGGAATGCCCCAACGTCAATAAGGTGCACTCCACTGTCAAAGTAGAGTGCTGCATATAAATTTGGAGTACCCCCAGTCAATTCGGAGTGCCCCCTGACAATTAGGAGTGCACCCTGTCAAGGAGAAGTGCCTCCTGGCAGCTAGGAGTGCCCCCCTGCCAATGAGGAGTACACCCTGTCAATGAAGACTGCCCCATGTCAATGAGGAAGCCCCCCTGTCAATGATCAGTGCCCCCTGTCAGTGAAGTGTGTCCCATGTGAAAGAGGAGTGCCCCCTTTCAATGAGGACAAGCCCCTGTCAATAAGGAGTTCCCCCTGTCAATGAGAAGGGCCCCCCCGTCAATGATGAGTGCCCCGTCGTCAATAAAGAGTGCCCCCGTCACTGAGGAGTGCCCCCACCGTCAATGGGGAATGCCCACTGTCACCTCGGAGTGATCCCTGTCAATTAGGAGTGTTCCCCTGTCAATTAGGAGTGCCCCCTTTCAATTAGGAGTGCCCCATATCAATTACGAGCGCCCCCTGACAATTAGCAGTGTCCATGTTAATTAGGAGTGCCCCATGTCAATTAGGAGTGCCGCCTGTCAATTAGGAGTGCCCCCCCCCCGTCAATTGGAGTGCCCCCCGTCAATGAGGAGTGCCCGCTGTCAATGACGTGTGTCCCTGTCAATTAGGAGTCCCCCTTTCAATTAGGAGTGCCCCTTATCAGTTACGACCTCACCATGTCAATTAGGAGAGCCCCCTGTTATGTACGAGTGCCCCATGTCAATTATTGTGCCCCCTGCCAATTAGGAGGCACCTGTCAATGAGGAGTTCCACTTGTCAATGAGGTTAACCTCCCATCCCGTCAAATAGGAATGCCCCACCGTCAATAAGGTATACCCCACCGTCAATGTAGTGTGCCCCATATAAAATCGGAGTACCCCCAGTCAATTCGGAGTGACCCCTGTCCATTAGGAGTGCACCCTTTCAATGAGGAGTGCCCGCTGCCAATTAGGAGTGCCCCCTGTAAATTAGAAGTGTCCCCTGTCAATTTGAGTGACCCCCCGTTAATTGGAGTGCGCCCTGCCAATGCGGAGTGCGCCCTGCCAATGCGGAGTGCCCCCTGTCAATTAGGATTGCCCCCGTCAATTACGAGCCTCCCCTGTCAACTAGGAGTGCCCCCTTTCATATAGGAGTGCCCCTTCTCAGGTAGGAGCTCACCCTATCAATTAGGAATGGCCCCAGTAAATTAGGAGTGACCCCTGTCAACTAGGAGAGCCCCCTGTCAATGAAAACTTTACCCTGTCAATGAGGAGGGCGCCACCGTCAATGAGGAGTGCCCCCGCTCCCCCCCACCCCCGTGAATGAGTCGTGTCCGCCCCATCAATGATGATTCACCCCATGTCAGTGAGGTGTGCCCCCCCTTCAATGAGGAGTGCCCCCCCCCCGTCAATGAGGAGTGCCCCCCCCCCCCGTCAATGACGAGTGCCCCGCCGTCAATGAGTAAAGCCCCTGTCAATGAGGAGTACCCACCGTCAATCAGAAGTGCCCCCTATCACTGAGGAGTGCCCGCTGTCCATGAGGAGTGGCCCTGTCAATTTGGAGTGCCCCCTGTCAATTAGGAGTGTCACCCTTTCAATTAGGATTGTCCCTTGTCAATTACGAGCTCTCCATGTCAATGAGGATTTCCCCCCTACAATTAGCAGTGTCCCATGTCAATTAGGAATGCCCCCTGTCAATGATGAGTGCCCCCTGTCAGTGAGGAGTGTGCAATATGAAAGAAGAGTGCCCCCTTTCAATGAGGACAGCCCCCTGTCAATGAGGTGTTCCCCGTCTCAAAAAGGAGTGCCCCACCGTCAATGAGGACTGCTCCCCGGCAATGAGGAGTGCCTCCACCGTCATTGGGGAGTGCCCCCTGTCAGTGAGGAGTGCCCCCTGTCACCTAGGAGTGATCCCTGTCTATTAGGAGTGACCTCCTCTCAATTAGGAGTGCCCCCCCCCGCCAATGAGGAGTGCCACCTGTCAATGAGGAGTGGCCCTGTCAATTAGGAGTGCCCCCCTTCCAATTCGGAATGCCCAATATCAATTACGAGCTCCCCCTGACAATTAGCAGTGCCTATGTCAATTTGGAGTGCCCCCTGTCATTGAGGAGTGGCCCTGTCAATTAGGAGTGCACCCTGTCAATTAGGAGTGCCCCCTTTCAATTCGGATAACCCCATGTCAATTAGGAGTGCCCCATTTCAATTGGGAGGCCTCTGTCAATGAGGAATTCCCATTGCCAATGAGGAGTGCCCCCCCTTCGTCAATGAGGAATGCCCCAACGTCAATAAGGTGCACTCCACTGTCAAAGTAGAGTGCTCCATATAAATTTGGAGTACACCCAGTCAATCCGGAGTGCCCCCTGACAATTAGGAGTGCACCCTGTCAAGGAGGAGTGCCCGCTGCCAATTAGGAGTGCCCCCTGTCAATTCGGAGTCCCCCCTGTCGATTGGAGTGCCCCCTGACAATTGGAGTGCCCCGTGTCGATGAGAAGTGCCACCAGTCGATTAGGATTGCCCCCGGCAATTACGAGTCTCCCCTGTCAATTAGGAGTGCTCCCTTTCATATAGGAGTGCTGCTTGTCAGTGAGGAGCTTCCCCTGTCAATTAGGAGTGGCCCCAGTATATATAGGATTGACCCCTCTCAATTAGGAGAGCCCCCTGTCGATTGGTGTACCCGCTGTCAATTGGAGTGCCCCCTGTCAATTGGAGTGCCCCCTGTCAGTTGGCGTGCCCCCTGTCTATTGGAGTGCCCACTGTCAATGAGGAGTGCCCCCTGTCAATGAGGTGTGCCCCCTGTCAATTAGGTCTGTCCTCTGTCAATTAGGATTGCGCCTTGTCAATTCGGAGTGGCCCCTATCAATTAGGAGTGACCCCTATCAATTAGGAGAGCCCCCTGTCAATGAGGACTTCACCCTCTCAATGAGGAGTGCACCACCGTCAATGAGGAGTGCCCCCCTCCGTCTATGACGATTCCCACCCTGTCAATGAGGAGTGCCCCACCGTCAATGCGGAGTGCCCCAAAATCCATGAGGAGTGCCCCACCATCAATGCGGAGTGCCTCCCGTCAATGGGGAGTGGCCACCATCACCGAGGAGTGACCCCTGTCAATTAGGAGTGCCCTCTGTCGAAGAGGTGTGCCCCCTGTCAAAGAGGAGGCCCCTGTCAATGAGGAGTTCCAGTTGTCAATGAGGAGAGCCCCACCGTCAATGAGGAGTGCCGAACCGTCAATGAGGAGTGCCCACTGTCAATGAGGAGTGCCCCCTGTCAATGAGGAGTGCCCGCTGTCAATGAGGAGTGGCCCTTTCAATTAGGAGTCCCGCCTATCAACTAGGAGTGCCCCCTTTCAATTGGGAGTGCCCCTTATCAATTACGAGCCTCCCATGTCAATTAGGAGAGTCCTATGTCAAATAGGAGTGCCCCATGTCAATGAGGAGTGCCCGCTGACAATTAGCAGTGGCCAATGTCAATTATGAGTGCCCACTGTCAATTAGGAGCTCCCCCTCTCAATTCGGAGAGGCCCCAGTAAATTAGGAGTGATCCTTGTCAATTAGGAGAGCCCCCTGTCAATGACGACATCACCCTGTCAATGAGGAGTGCCCCCCCCGTCAATGAGAAGTGCCCTACCGTCATTGAGGAATGCCTCACCGTCCATAAGGTTTACCCCACCGTCAATGTAGACTGCCCCATATAAATTAGGAGTGCCCCGAGTCAAATCGGAGTGCCCCCTGTAAATTAGGAGTGCACCCTGTCAATGAGGAGTGTCCACATGCCAATTACGAGTGCCCCTGTCAATTGGAGCGCACCCTGTCTATTGGAGTGCCCCCTGTCAATGCGAAGTGCCCCCTGTCAATGAGAAGCGCCCCCTGTCAATGAGAAGTGCCCCGTGTCAATGTGAAGTGCCCACTGTCAATGAGAAGTGCCCCCTGACAATGAGAAGTGCCCCGTGTCAATGGGAAGTGCCCACTGTCAATGAGAAGTGCCCCCTGACAATGAGAAGTGCCCCTTGTCAATCTGGTGCGCCCCCTGCCAATGAGGTGTGCCGCCTGTCAATTACGAGTGCCCGCTGGCAATTAGTAGTCACCCCTGCCAATTCGTAGTGCCCGCTGCCAATTAGGAGTCGCCCCTGTCAATTAGGAGTACCCAATGTCAATTGGACTACACCCTGTCAATTGGAGTGCCCCCTGTCGATTAAGTGTACCCCCTTGCAATTAGGAGTGCCGCTTGTCAGTTAGGAGCTCCCACTGTCAGTTAGGTGTGCCCCTGTCAACTAGGAGTGCTCCCTGTCATTTTCGAGTGCACCCTGCCAATTTGGAGTGACGCTGCCAATTAGGAGTACCCCCTCTTAATTTGGAATTCCCCCTGTCAATTTGGTGTGCCCCTATCAAATCGGAGTACCCCCTGTCAATTAGCAGTGCCCCCTGGCAATTAGTAGTCCCCCCTCCCAATTCGCACTTCCCGCTGCCAATGAAGAGCAGCCCCTGGCAATTTGGAGTCCCGCATGTCAATTGGAGTACATGCTGTCAATTGGAGTGCCCCCTGTGGACTGGAGTGCCCCTGTCAATTGGAGTGCCCCTTGTCAATTGGAGTACCCCCTGTCAATTGCAGTGCCCCCTGTCAATGACGAGTGCCCCATGTCAATGAGCATTGCCCCCTGCCAATTAGGAATGTCCCCTGTCAATGAGGAGAACCCCCTGTCAATGAAGAGAGCCCCCTGTCAATAACGAGTGCGTCCCCGTCAATGAGGAATGCACCCCACTGTCAATAAGTAGTGCCCCATCGTCAATGAGGAATGACCCACCGTCAACGAGGAGTGCCCCCTGTCACCTAGGAGGGACCCCTGGCAATTAGGAGTGACACCTGCCAATTAGGAGTGACCGCTGCCAATTAGGAGTGCTCCTTGTCAATGAGGAGTGCCCTTGTCAATGAGGAGTGCCCCTGTCAATGAGGAGTGCCCTCTGTCAATTAGGGATCCCCTGTCAATGAGGAGTGCCCCCTGCCAATGAGGAGGCATTCCTGTGAATGAAGAATGCCCACTGTCCAAATGGAGTGACCCCTGTCAATTAGGATTCTCCCCTGTCTGTTACGAGTATCCCCTTTCAATTAGGAGTGTCCCTTCACAATTCGGAGCCCCCCTGTCAATTATTAGTGGCCCCTGTGAAATAGGAGTGAACCCTTTTAATTTGGAGTGCCCCCTGTAAATCAGGAGTGCCCCCCGTCAATGAGGAATGCCCCCTGTCAATGAGTAATACCCCATTTCAATTAGGAGTGCCCCATGTCAATTAGGAGTGCCCCTGTCAATGAGGAGTGCCCCCCGTCAATGAGGATTGCCCCCTGTCAATGAGGAGTGCCCAATGTCCATGAGGAGTGGCCCCTGTCGATTACGAGTGCCCCCTGACAATTAAGATTCTCCCCTGTAAATGTCGAGTGCCCCCTTTCAATTAGGGGCTTCCCCTGTCAATTAGGAGCTCCCCCTGTCAATTAGGAGTGGCCCCGGTCAATTAGGAGTGACTCCTTTCAATTAGTGTTGCCCCCCCCCCCCCACCGTCAATGAGTAGTGTCCCGTGTCAATTGGAAGTGCCCCCTCTACATCAGGAGTGTCCCCTGTTAATGATGAATGCCCCGTGTCAATTAGGAGTGCCCCATGTCAATTTGGATTGCCCAGTGCCAATTAGGAGTGACCCCTGTCAATGAGGAGTACCCCCTGTCAATGAAGTGTGCCCCCTGTCAATGAGGAGTGCCCCTGTCAATGAGGAGTGCCCCTGTCAATGAGGAGTGCACCTGTCAATGAGGAGTGCCATCCGTCAATGAGGAGTGACCCCTTTCAATTTGGAATGCCCCCTGTCAATTAGGAGTGTCCCCTGTCAAGTAGAAGTGCAACTTGCCAATTAGGAGCTCCCCCTGTCAGTTAGTAATGCTCCCTGCCAATAAGGAGTGGCCCCTGCCAATTTGGAGTGACCGCTGCCATTTAGGAGTGCCCCCTGTCAATGAGGAGTGCTCCTGTCAATGAGGTGTGCCGCTGTCAATGAGGAGAGGCCCCTGTCAATGAGAAATTCCCCCTGTCAATGAGGAGTGCCCCCTGTCAATGAGAATTGTCCACTGTCGATTAGCAGTGCTCCCCGTAAATTAGGACGCTCCCCTGTCTGTTAGGACTGCCCCCTTTCCATTCCGATTGCCCCTTTTCAATTAGGACCTCCCCCTGTCAATTAAGAGTGGCTTCGATCAATTAGGAGTGGCCCCTTTCAATTCGGAGTGCCCCCTGTCAATGAGAAGTGCCACTGTCAATGGAGAGTGCCCGCTGTCAATGAGGAATACCGCATATCAATGAGGAGTGCCCCATGGCAATTAGGAGTCCCCCATGCTAATAAGGAGTGCCCCCTATCAATGAGGAGTGTCCACTGTCATTGAGTAGTGTCACCCGACAATCAGGAGTTCCCACTGTCAATTAGGAGTGCCCCTTGTCAATGAGGAGTGCCCCTGTCAATGAGGATTGCCCCCTGTCAATGAGGAGTGCCCACTGTCCATGAGGAGTGGCCCCTGCCGATTAGGAGTGACCCCTGCCAATTAGGAGTGACTGCTGCCAATTAGGAGTGCCCCCTGTCAATGAGGAGTGCCCCTGTCAATTAGGAGTGCCCCTGCCTATGAGGATTGTCCCCTGTCAATGAGGAGTGCCCACTGTGTATGAGGAGTGGCCCCTGTCGATTAGGAGTGCCCCTTGTCAATTAAGAGTCTCCCCTGTAAATTTTGAGTGCCCCCTTTCAATTAGGAGCTTCCCCTGTCAATTAGGAGCTCCCCCTGTCAATTAGGAGTGGCCCCGGTCAATTAGGAGTCCCCCATGCTAATAAGGAGTGCCCCCTATCAATGAGAAGTGTCCACTGTCATTGAGTAGTGTCACCCGACAATTAGGAGTTCCCCCTGTCAATTAGGAGTGCCCTCTGTCAATTTGGATGCCCCATTCAATGAGTAGTTCCCCTTGGCAATGTGGTGTGCCCCCCCGTCAATGATGAGTGCCACCCCACCCGTCAATGAGGAGTGCCCCCCCCCCCCCCCGTCAATGACGAGTGATATTCCGTCAATGAGGAGTGCCCTCTCTCAAAGAGGATCGCCCCCTGTCACGTAGGAGTGAACCCTGTCAATTAGGAACGCCCCACCTGTCAATTAAGAGTGCCCACCTAGCAATGAGGAGTGTCCACTGTCAATTCGGATTGCCCGCTGTGAATTAGGTGTGCCCCCTGTTAATTCGGAGTCTCGACTATCAGTCTGGAGTGCCCCCTTTCAATTAAGAGTTCCCGTTGTCAACTAAGATCTCCCACTGTCAACTAGGACTGTCCCTGGTCAAATAGGAGTGAACCCTTTCAATTTGGAGGGCCCCCCATCAATGAGTATCGTTCCGTGTCAATTAGGAGTCCCTACAGTCAATTAGAAATGTCTCCTGTCAATCAGGAGGGCCCGCGTCAATGAGGAATGCCCCCTGTCAATGAGGAATACTCCATGTCAATTAGTAGTGCCCCATGTCAATTAGGAGTGTCCCCTGTCAATGAGGAGTGCCCCCTGTCAATCAGGATTGCCCCCAGTCAATGAGGAGTGCCTACTGCCCATGAGGAGTGCCCCCTGTCGATTAGAAGTGCCCCCTATCGATTAGAAGTGCCCCTGTCAATTAAGAGTCTCCCCTGTAAATTTGGAGTTTCCCCTTTCAATTACGGGCTTCCCGTGTCAATTAGGAGCTCCCCTGTCAATTAGGAGTGGCTCCGGTCAATTAGGAGTGATCCCTTTCGACTAGTGTTGCCCCCTCCCCCCGTCAATGAGTAGTGTCCCGTGTCAATTTCGACTGCCCCTGTCAATTGGGAGTGCCCTCTGACAATCAAGAGTGCCCCCTGTCAATGAGGAATGTCCTATGCCAATTAGGAGTGCCCCATGTCAATTAAGAGTGCCCGCTGTCAATGTGGAGTGCCCCCTGTCAATGAGGACTGCCCCCTGTCAATTAGGAGTGCCCCCTTTCAATTTGGATTGCCCCCTGTCAATTAGGAAATCCCCCCTGTCAATTAGGAATGCCTCTTGTCAATTAGGAGTGACCCCTGTCAATGAGGAGTATCCCCTGTCATTGAAGAGTGCCCCCTGTCAATGAGGATTGCCGCTGTCAATGAGGTGTGCCCCTGTCAATGAGGAGTGCCCACTGTCCATGAGGAGTGGTCCCTGTCCATTAGGAGTGCCCCTTGTCAATTAAGAGTCTCCCCTGTAAATTCCGAGTGCCCCCTTTCAATTAGGGGCTTCCCCTGTCAATTAGGAGCTCCCCCTGTCAATTAGGAGTGGCCCCGGTCAATTAGGAGTCCCCCATGCTAATAAGGAGTGCCCCCTATCAATGAGGAGTGTCCACTGTCATTGAGTAGTGTCACCCGAAAAATAGGAGTTCCCCCTGTCAATTAGGAGTGCCCTCTGTCAATTTGGATGCCCCATTCAATGAGTAGTTCCCCATGTCAATGAGATGTGCCCCCCGTCAATGAGGAGTGCCCCCCCACCCCGTCAATGAGGAGTGCCCCCCCCGTCAATGACGAGTGATCTACCGTCAATGAGGAGTGGCCCCTCTCAAAGTGGATTGCCCCCTGTCACCTAGGAGTGAACCCTGTCAATTAGGAACGCCCCACCTGTCAATTAAGAGTGCCCCCCTAGCAATGAGGAGTGTCCACTGTCAATTCGGAGTGCCCCCTGTGAATTAGGAGTGCCCCCTTTTAATTCGGAGTCTCGACTATCAGTCTGGACTGCCCCCTTTCAATTAGGACACTCCCCTGCGTGTTCGGATTGCACCCTTTCAATTAGGAGTGTCCCTTGTCAATTTGGAGCTCCCCGTGTCAATTAGGAGTGTCCACTGTCAATGAGGATTGCCCCATGTCTATTGGAGTGCCCCCTGTCAATTTGATGTGCCCCCTGTCAATAAGGAGTGCCCCATGTCAATTAGGAGTGCCCCATGTCAATTAGGAGTGCCCCATGCGAATTAGGGGTGCCCCATGTCAATGAGTAGTGTCCCCCGAGAATCTGGAGTGCCCTCTGTGAAGTAGGAGTGCCCCCTGTCAATTAGGAGGTCCCTGTGAATTTGGAGTTCACCTTGTCAATGAAGAGTGCCCCCCCCCCCGTCAATGAGGAGTGCCCCACCGTCGACGACGAGTGCCCCACCGTCAATAAGGAGTGGCCCCTGTCAATCAGACGTGCCCCCTGCCACCTAACGGTGACTCCTGTCAATGGGGAGTGCCCCACTGTCAATGAGGAGTGCCCCGCTGTCAATGAGGATGGCCCCATGTCAATGAGGAGTGCCCCCTCTCAATGAGGAGTGTCCCCTGTCAATGACGAGTGCACCTGTCAATAAGTAGTGCCCCCTCTCAATGAAGAATGCCCCATATCAATTAGGAGCCCCACATGTCAATTAGGAGTGCCCCATGTTGATGAGGAGTCCCCCCTTTCAATGAGGAGTGCCCCTTGCCAATTTGGAGGAATCTGTCAATGAAGAATCCCCCCTGTCAATGAGGAGTGCCCCCTGTCAATGCGGAATGCCCACTGTCGATGAGGAGTGCTCCCCCCCCCGTCGACTATGAGTGTCCCCTGTCAATTAGGTCATTCCCCTGTATGTTAAGAGTGCCCCCTTTCAATTAGGAGTGTCCCTTGTCAATTAGGAGTGATCCGTTTCAATTCGGAGTGACCCCTGTCAATGAAGAGTGCCCCCTGTCAATTAGGAGTGCCCCCTGTCAATGAGGAGTGCCCCATGTCTATTGAAGTGCCCCCTGCCAATTTGAAGTACCCCCTGTCAATAAGGAGTGCCCCCTGTCAATAAAGATGGCCTCCTGTCAATTAGGAGTGCCCCATGTCAATTAGGAGTGCCCATTGTCAATGACGAGTGCTCCTGTCAATGAGGAGTGCCTCCGGTCAATGAGCAGTGTCCCCCGACAATTAGTAGTGCCCCCTGTCAATTAGGAGGCCCCTGTGATTGCAGTTCAATGAGGAGTGCCCACTGTCATTAAGGAAAGCCCACTGTCAATTAGTAGTGCCCCTGTCAATTAAGAGTGCCCCCTTTCAGTTAGGAGTGCCATCTGCCAGTTAGGAATGCCCCCTGTCAAGGACGAAAGCCCCCTGTCAATGAGGAATGCCCCCTGTCAATGTGGAGTGCCCCCTGTCAATGAGGAATGCCCCCTGTCAATGAGGAGTGCCCCCTGTCAATGAGCAGTGCCCCCTGTCAATGAGGAGTACCCACTGTCCATGAGGAGTGCCCTCTGTCGATTAGAATTGCCCCCTGTCAATTAGGAGTCTCCCCTGTCAATTAGGAGTGCCCGTTTACAATTAGGAGAGCCCCTTGTCAATTAGGAGCTTCCACTGTAAATTAGGAGTGGCTCCTGTCAAATAGCAGTGACTCTTGTCAAATAATAGTGCCCCCATCAATGAGTAGTGTCCCGTGTCAATTTGGAGTGCCCCCTGTCAATGAGCAGGCCCCTGTCAATGAGAAGTTCCCCTTGTCAATTAGGAGTGCCCCTTTCAGATAGGAGTGCCCCTTGTCCATTAGGTGCTTCCACTGTCAATTAGGAGTGGCCCTGTCAATTGGAGTGCCCCCTGTAAATTGGTGTGTCCCCTGTCAATTGGAGTGCCCCCTGTCAATTCGAGTGCACCCTGTATTTCGTAGTGTCACCTGTTAATTAGAAGTGCCGCCTGTCAATAAGGATTGCCCCCTGTATTTGGGATTGTCACCTGTTAATTAGAAGTGCCGCCTGTCAATAAGGATTTTCCCCTGTCAATAAGGAGTGCCCCATGTCAATAAGGATTGCCGCAAATCAATATGGAATGTCCCATGTCAAGTAGGAGTGCCCCACGTCAATTAGGAGTGCCCCATGGCAAAGAGGAGTGCGCCCTATCAATTAGGAGCGCCCCCTGTTAATTAGGAGTGCCCCTGTCAATGAGTAGTGTCCCCCGAGAATTTGGAGTGCCCTCTGTGAATTCCGAATACCCCCTTTCAATTAGGAGTTCCCCTTGTCAAGCAGGAGCTCCCCCGACAGTTCCGAGTGCCCCCTGTCAGTTAGGAGTGCCCCCTACCAATCAGGAGTGCACCCTGTCAATGAGGATTGCCCCCTGTCAAAGAGGGGCGCACTCTGTCAATGAAGATTGCCCCCTGTCAATGAGGATTGCCCCCTGTCAGTGAAGACAGCTCCTTGTCAATTAGGAGTGCCACCTGTCAATAAGGAGTCACCCCTGTCAATTAGGAGTGCCCCATGTCAATTAGGAGTACCCCCAATCAATCAGGAGTGTCCCTTCTCAATTAGCATCTCCCCCTGTCAGTTAGTAGTGCCCCTTGTCAACTAGGAATGCCCTCTACCCATTAGGAGTGACCCCTGCCAATTAGGAGTGATCCTGCCAATTGGGAGTGTTCCCTTTCAATTAGGAGAGCCCCTTTACAATTAGGAGGTCCCCCTGTCAGTTAGGAATAGCCCCTGTCAATCTGGATTACCCCCTGTCCAGTTGGAGTGCCCCCTGACAATCGGGAGTACCCGTGTCAATGAGGAGTGACCCCTGTCAATTAGGAGCACCCCCTGCCAATTAGGACTGCTCGCTGCCGATTAGGAGTGCCCCCTGCCAATTAGGATTGCCCCCTGTCAATTCGGAGTCTCCCATGTCAATTGGAGTTCCCAATGGAAATTTGAGTGCACTCTGTCAAGTAAGAGTGCCCGCTGTTAATTGGAGTGCCCCCTGTCAATTGGAGTGCAAGCAGTCAATTAGAAGAGACCAATGTCAAACATGGGTCCCCCTTTTCAATGAAGAGTGCTCCCTGTCAATGAGGATTATCCCACTGTCAATTAGGAGTGCCTCCTGTCAATGAGGAGTGCCCCCTGTCAATTAGGAGCGCCCCCTGTCAATTAGGAGCCCCCTGTCAATGATGAGTTCCCCCTATCAATAAGGTGTGCCCAAAGTCAATAAGGAGCGCCTGCTGTCAATTAGCAGTGCCGCATGTTAACTTGGAGTGCCCATGTCAATGAGGAGTGCAGCCTGGCAATTAGGAGTGCCCCATTTCAATTAGGAGCGTCCATGTCAATTGGAGTCCCCCCTGTGAATTGGAGTCTCCTCTGTCAATTAGGTGCGCCCCCTTTCATATAGGAGTGCCCCTTGTCAGTTTGGAGCTCGCCCTGTCAATTAGCAATTGCCCTGTAAATTAGGAGTGCCCCCTGTCATTTAGGAGTGCCCCTGTCAATTAGGACGCCCCTGTCAATCAGGAGTTCCCCTTCTCAATGAGGAGTTCCCCCCCCCCATCCCGGTCAATGACGAGAGCCCCACAGTCAATGAGGAGTGACCCCTAGTCAATGAGGAGTGCCCCACCGTCAATGAGGAGTGCCGCAACATTCATGAGCAGAGCCCTACCATCAATGCGGAGTGTCCCTGTCAATGAGGAGTGCACCATGTCAATGAGGAGGACCCGCTGCCAATTAGGAGTGCTCCCTGTCAATTAGGAGTGCCACCTTTCAATAAGGAGTGGCCACTGTCAATAAAGAGTGCCCTCTGTCGAAGAGGATTGCCCCCTGTCAATGATGAGTGCCCCCTGTCAATGAGGAGTGCCCCATGTGAATGAGGAGTGCACCCTTTCAATGAGGAAAGCCCTCTTTCAATTAGGAGTTCCCCGTATAAAATGAGGAGCGCCCCCCCCCCCCCCGGCACTGAAGAGTGAGAGCCCCCCGTCAATGAGGAGATTCCCCACCACCAATCGGGAGTGCCCCCTGTAAATGAGGAGTGCCCCCTGTCACCTAGTAGTGACCCTTGTCAATGAGGAATGCACCGTGTCAATGAGGACTTCACCGTGTCAATGAGGATGACCCCTTCGTCAATGAGGAGTGCCACCTTGTGAATGAGTAGTGCCCCCCACCCCGTCTATTTCGATTCCCCACACGTCAATGAGGAATGCCCCCCCGTCAATGAGGTGTACCCCCCCCCCCGTCAATGAGGAGTGCCCCACATAAATTAGGAGTGCCACCAGTCAATTAGGAGTCCCCCATATCAATTGGAGTGCCCCCTGTCAATTGGAGTGCAACCTGTCAATTGGAGTGCGCCGTGTCGATTGGGGTGTCCCCTGTCAATTGGAGTGCCCCCCCCCCGTCAATTGGAGAGCCCCCTGTCAATGAGTAGCGCCCCCTGTCTATGAGGAGTGCCCGCTGTCAATAAGGATTGCCCCCTGCCATTTAGGAGTCTCCCCTTGCAATTATGAGAGCCCCGTTTCGTATAGGAGTGGCCCTTGTCAGTTAGGAGCTCCCCCTGTCAATGAGGAGTGCCCTCTGTCAATTACGAATGCCCCCTGTCAAATAGGACGCCCCCGTTAATGACGAGTGCCCCACCGTCAATGAGGAGTGACCCCTAGTCAATGAGGAATTCCCCCTGTCAAAGAGGAGTGTCCCCTGTCAATGACGAGTGCCCCCTATCAAACAGGAGTGTCCCCTGTCAAAGAGGAGTGCCCCCTGTCAATGAGGTGTGCTGCCTATCAATTAGGAGAGCCCCCTGTCAATTAGGTCTGCCCCCTGTCAATTAGGATAGCGCCTGGTCAATTAGGAGCTCCCCCTGTCAATTAGGAGTGGCACCTACCAATTAGGAGTGACCCCTATCAATTAGGAGTGCCCCCTGTCAATGAGGAGTGGCCACGCGGCGTCTGTGAGGAGTACACCTCCCGTCTATGAGGAGTACCCCCTGGCAATGAAGAGTGCCCCTTGTCAATGAGCACTGCCCCCTGTCAATGAGGAGTTTCCCCCCCGTCGATGAGGAGAGCCCCCTGTCAATGCGGAGTGCCCCCCCGTCAAAGTTGAGTGCCCCCCCCTTCAATGAGGAGTGCCCCCCGTCAATGAGGAGTGCCGCCCTTCAATGAGGAGTGCCCTCTGTCAATGAGAAGTGCCCCCTGGTAATTACGAGCACCTCCTGTCAATTAGGAGTGTCCCCTGTCAATGAGGAATGCCCCCCCCCCCCGCTGTCTATAAGGAGTAATCCTCCCGTCTATGAGGAGTACCCCCTGTCAATGAGGTGTGCTCCCTGTCAATGAGGTCAGCCCCCTGTCAATGCGGACTGCCCCCATTCAATGAGGAGTGTCCCCTGTAAATGAGGAGAGCCCCCTGTCAATTAGGAGTGACACCTGTCAATTAGGAGTCCACTTCCAAAACCCCCCCGTCAATGACGAGTGTCCCCCCCATCAACGAGGAGTGCCCTCCCCATCACTGAGTTGTGCTCCCGTCAATGAGGAGCGACCCTTGTACATTAGGAGTGACCCCTGTAAATTAGGAGTGACCTCTTTAAATTTGGAGTGACCCCTGTAAATTTCGAGTGCCAGCCCCGTCATTGAGGAGTACCCCCTCTCAAGGAGGACTGTCTCCTGTCAATGAGGAGTTCCACCTGTCAATGAGGAGTGCCCACTGTCAATGAGGAGGGCCCCCTGTCAATGAGGAGTGGCCCTTGTAAATTAGGATTGACCCTTGTAAATTATGAGTGACCCTTGTAAATTAGGACTGACCCCTGTATATTTGGAGTCCCTGCCCCGTCAATGAGGAGTATCCCACCTCAATGAGGAGTGTGTCCTGCCAATGTGGAATGCCCCCTGCCAATGAGGAGTGCCCCGTCAATGAGGAGTGCGCCCAGTCAATGAGGAGTGACCCTTGTAAATTAGGAGTGACCCCTGTATATTTGGAGTCCCTGCCCCGTCATTGAGGAGTACTCCCTGTCAATGAGGAGTGCCCATGTCAATGAGGAATCCGTCCTATCAATGAGGAGTTCCACCTGTCAATGCGGAGTGACAGTGTCAATGAGGAGGGCCCTCTGTCAATGAGGAGTGCCCCCTGTCAATGAGGAGTGCCCCCTGTCAATGATGAGAGTCCTCTGTCAATGAGGAGTGCCCCCTGTCAATGATGAGAGTCCTCTGTCAATGAGGAGTGACCCCTGTCAATTAGGAGTCGTCCCCGTCAATGATGATTGGCCCCACAAAATGAGGAGTGCCCCCTGTCTATGAGGAGTGACCCCTGTCAATGAGGAGAGACCCCTGCAAATTTGGAATGCCTGCCCCGTCAATGTGGAGTGCCCTCTGGCAATGAGGTGTGCCCCCTGTCAATGAGGAGTGCCCCCTGCCAATTAGGAGAGCCCCCTGTCAATTCGGAGTGCTGATGTGGAGATGTCCAGTACTTCCCCGGAGCGGAGAAGCTGCGGTATCTCCTCCGGAGCATTCAACATGTCATTGATGAAGACGAACATCTCGCCAAGGCCATCCCCACACCCCCACTTCTTGCCTTCAAACAACCGCACAACCATTGTCCGCAGCAAACTACCCAGCCTTCAGGAGAACAATGAACATGACAGCACACAACCCTGCCACAGCAACCTCTGCAAGACGTGCCGGATCATCGACACAGATGCCATCATCTCACGTGAGAACACCATCCACCAGGTACACGGTACATACTCTTGCAACACGGCCAACGTTGTCTACCTGATACGCTGCAAGAAAGGATGTACCTGAGGCATGGGACATTGGGGAAACTATGCAGACGCTGCGACAACGGATGAATGAACACCGCTCGACAATCACCCGGCAAGACTGTTCTCTTCCTGTTGGGGAGCACTTCAGCGGAAACGGGCATTCGGCCTCTGATATTCGGGTAAGCGTTCTCCAAGGCGACCTTCGCGACACACGATGGCACAGAGTCGCTGTGCAGAAACTGATAGCCACGTTCCGCAAACACGAGGACGGCCTCAACCGGGATATTGGGTTCATGTCCCACTATTTGTAATCCCCACAGAGTTTCACTGGCTGTCTTGTCTGGAGACAATATACATCTTTTTAGAATGTCCTGATGCTCTCTCCACTCATGTTGCTTTGTTTCTTAAAGACTTGATAAGTTGTAAGTATTCGCATTCCAACCATTATTCATGTAAATTGAGTTTGTGTCTTTATAAGCTCTGTTTGTGAACAAAATTCCCACTCACCTGAAGAAGGGGCTTGCAGCTCCGAAAGCTTGTGTGGCTTTTGCTCCCAAATAAACCTGTTGGACTTGAAACTGGTGTTGTTAAACTTCTTACTGTAATTAGGAGTGCCCCATGTCAATGTGGAGTACCCCCTGAAAATGAGGAATGCCCCCTCCCCACGTCCATGAGGAGTATTCCTCCCGTCTATGAGGACTACCCCCCGGGCAATGAGGTGTGCTCCCTGTCAATGAGGACTGCCCCTGTCAATAAGGTGTGACCCCCGTCAATGGCGAGTGCCCCCCTCCCTCAATCAGTATTGCCCCCCCCCCATCAATGAGTAGTGACCCCTGTCAATGAGGAGTGGCCCTTGTATATTAGGTCTGACCCCTGTAAATTAGAAGTGACCCCTGTAAATTCGGAGTGACCCCTTTTAATTTGGAGTGCCTGGCCCGTCAATGAGGAGTACCCCCTCTCAATGAGGAGTGTCTCCTGTCAATGTGGAATGCCCCCTGCCAATGAGGAGTGCCCCTGTCAATGAAGAGCCCTCTGTCAATGAGGAGTGACACCGTCAATGAGGAATGCCCACGGTCAATGAGGAGTGGCCCCCCGTCAATGAGGAATGCCGCCTGTCAATGCGGAGTGTCACCAGCAATGAGGGGTGCCCTCCCCCCATCAATGAGGAGGGCCCCTGTCAGTGAGTAGTGTCCCCGACAATTAGGAGTGCCCCCTGTCAATGAGGAGTGCCCCCTGTCAATTTGGAGGCTCCATTCAATGAGGAGTTCCCCTTGTCAATAAGGAGTGCTCCCCCGTCAAAGAGAAGTGCCCCCCCCCCGTCCATGAGGAGTGCGACCCCGTCAATGAGGTGTGATCTACCGTCAATGGGGACTGCCCTCTCCCAAAGAGGATTGCCCCCTGTCATCGAGGTGTGACCCCTGTCAATTAGGAATGCCCCACCTGTCAATTAAGAGGGCCCCCCGAGCAATGAGGAGTGTCCACTGTCAATTAGGAGTTCTGCCTGTCAATTAGGTTTGCCCCTTGTTAATTAGGAGGCCCCTGTCAATGAGGAGTGCCCCCTGTCAATGCGGAGTGCCCCCTATAAATGAGTCGTGCCCTCTGTCAACGGGGATTGCCCACTATCCATGAGGAGTGCCCCCTGTCGATTAGGAGAAGCCACTGACAATTAGTAGTCTCGACTATCAGTCTGGAGTGCCCCGTTTCAATTAGCAGTGCCCCTTGTCAACTAGGAGCTCCACCTGTCAATTCGAAGTGGCCCTCGTCAATTAGGAGTGACCACTTTCAGTTGGTAGCGCCCCCCATCAATGAATATCGTCCCGTGTCAATTAGGAGTCCCTACTGTCAATTTGGAATGCCCCCCCCCCCCCCCCGTCAATGAGGAATGCCCCCGTCAATGAGGAATACCCCATGTCAATTAGGAGTGCCCCCTGTCAATGAGGATTGCCCCCTGTCAATGAGGATTGCCCCCTGTCAATGAGGAGTGCCCACTGTCCATGAGGAGTGCCTCCTGTCGATTTGGAGTGCCTCCTGTCAATTAAGAGTCTCCCCTTTAATTTGGGAGTGCCCTCTTTCATTTACGGGCTGTTCTTGTCAATTAGGAGATCCCACTGTCAATCAGGAGTGGCCTCGGTCAATTACAAGTGATCCCTTTCAATTAGTGTTGCCCGACACCCCGTCAATGAGGAATGCCCCATGTCAATTAGGAGTGCCACATGTCAATTAGGATTACCCACTGCCAATTAGGAGTGGCCCCTGTCAATGAGGAGTGCCCCGTCAATGAAGAGAACCCCCTGTCAATGAGGAGTCCTCCCCTGTCAATGAGGAGTGCCCCCTTTCAATTTGGATTGCCCCCTGTCAATTGGGAGTGCCCCCTGTGAAGTAGGAGTGCCGCTTGTCAATTAGGAGCTCCCCCTGTCAGTTAGGAATGCCCCCTGCCAATTAGGAGTGACCCCTGCCAATTAGGAGTGTCTGCTGCCAATTAGGATTGTCCCCTGTCAATGAGGAGTGCCCCTGTCAATGAGGAGTGCCCCTGTCAATGAGGAGTGACCCTGTCAATGAGGAGTGCCCCTGTCAATGAGGTGTGCCCCTATCAATAAGGAGTGCCCCCTGTCAATGAGGAGTGCCCCTGTCAATGAGGAGTGCCCCTGTCAATGAGGAGTGACCCTGTCACTGAGGAGTGCCCCTGTCAATGAGGTGTGCCCCTGTCAATGAGGAATTCCCCCTGTCAATGAGGAGTGCCCCCTGACAATGAGAATTGCGACCTTTAAATCAGGAATGCCCACTGTACATGAGAAGTTCCCCCCCTGTCGATTAGGAGTGCCCCCCTGTCGATTAGGAGTGCCCCCTGTCAATTATGACTCTCCCCTGTCTGTTCGGAGTGGCCCTTTCAATTAGGAGTGTCCCTTTTCATTTTGGAGCTCCCGCTGTCAATTAAGAGTGCCCCCTGTCAATAAGGAGTGCCCGCTATCAATGAAGAGTGTTCCCTGTCATTGAGTAGTGTCCCCCGACAATTAGGAGTGCCCCCGTCAATTAGGAGAGCCCTCTGTCAATTTGGAGGCCCCATTAAATGAGGAGTTCCCCTTGTCAATGAGGAGTGCCCCCCCCCCCCGTCAATGAGGATTGCCCCCCCGTCAATGAGGAGTGCCACCCCGTCAATGAGGTGTGATCCACCGTATGTGAGGAGGGCCCCCTCTCAAGGACGATTGCCCCCTGTCACCGAGGAGTGACCTCTGTCAATTAGGAATGCCCCACCTGTCAATTAAGAGGGCCCCCCTCGCAATGAGGTGTGTCCACTGTCAAATAGGAGAGCCCACTGTGAATTAGGAGTGACCCCTGTCAATTAGGAGGCCCCTGTGAATTTGGAGTTCCCCTTGTCAAAGAGGAGTGCCCCCCCCACTATCCCATCCCTCCGTCAATGAGGAGCACCAAACCCCCCCCCCCCCCCCGTCAACGAGGAGTACCCCCCACCCGTCAATGAGGACTGATCCACCGTCAATGAGGAGTGCCCCCTCTCAAAGAGGAGTGCCACATGTCATCTAGGAGTGACCCCTCTCAATTAGGTGTGCCCCCTGTCAATGATGAGTGTCCTCTGTCAATGAAGAGTGACCCCTGTCAATTATGAGTCGCCCCCGTCAATGATGAGTGGCCCCACCCAATGCGGAGTGCCCGCTGTCTATGAGGAGTGACCCCTGGCAATGAGGAGAGACCCCTGCAAATTTGGAATGCCTGCCCCGTCAATTAGGAGTACCCCCTGGTAAGGAGGTGTGCCCCCTGTCAATGAGGAGTGCCCCCTGCCAATTAGGAGAACCCCCTGTCAATTAGGAGAGCCCCCTGTCAATTAGGAGTGCTGATGTGGAGATGTCCAGTACTTCCCCGGAGCGGAGAAGCTACGGCATCTCATCCGGAGCCTTCAACATGTCATTGATGAAGACGAACATCTCGCCAAGGCCATCCCCACACCCCCACTTCTTGCCTTCAAACAACCGCACAACCTCAAAAAGACCATTGTCCGCAGCAAACTACCCAGCCTTCAGGAGAACAGTGACCATGACACCACACAACCCTGCCACAGCAACCTCTGCAAGACGTGCCGGATCATCGACACAGATGCCATCATCCCACGTGAGAACACCATCCACCAGGTACACGGTACATACTCTTGCAACTCGGCCAACGTTGTCTACCCGATACGCTGCAAGAAACGATGTCCCGAGGCATGGTACATTGGGGAAACTATGCAGACGCTGCGACAACGGATGAATGGACACCGCTCGACAATCACCAGGCAAGACTGTTCTCTTCCTGTTGGGGAGCACTTCAGCGATCACGGGCATTCGGCCTGGGATATTCGGGTAAGCGTTCTCCAAGGCGGCCTTCGCGACATACGACGGCGCAGAGTCGCTGAGCAGAAACTGATAGCAAAGTTCCGCACACACGAGGACGGCCTCAACCGGGATATTGGGTTCATGTCCCACTATTTGTAATCCCCACAGAGTTTCACTGGCTGTCTTGTCTGGAGACAATACACATCTTTTTAGCCTGTCTTGATGCTCTCTCCACTCATGTTGTTTTGTTTCTTAAAGACTTGATAAGTTGTAAGTATTCGCATTCCAACCATTATTCATGTAAATTGAGTTTGTGTCTTTATTTGCTCTGTTTGTGAACAGAATTGCCACTCACCTGAAGAAGGGGCTTGCAGCTCCGAAAGCTTGTGTGGCTTTTGATCCCAAATAAACCTGTTGGACTTTAACCTGTTGTTGTTAAACTTCTTACTGCAATTAGGAGTGCCCCATGTCAATGTGGAGTGCCCCCTAAAAATGAGGAATGCCCCCTCCCCACGTCCATGAGGAGTATTCCTCCCGTCTATGAGGACTACCCCCCTGGCAATGAGGTGTGCTCCCTGTTAATGAGGACTGCCCCTCTCAATGAGGACTGCCCCCGTCAATGAGGAGTGTCCCCTGTCAATGAGGAGAGCCCCCTGTCAATGAGAAGTGACCCCTGTCAATGAGGAGGGTCCCCTGTCAATAAGGAGTGACCCCCGTCAATGGCGAGTGCTCCCCCATCAATCAGGATTGCCCCCCCCCCATCAATGAGTAGTGACCCCTGTCAATGAGGAGTGGCCCTTGTATATTAGGTGTGACCCCTGTAAATTAGGAGTGACCCCTGTAAATTAGGAGTGACCCCTGTAAATTTGTAGTGCCTGGCCCGTCAATGAGGAGTACCCCCTCTCAATGAGGAGTGTCTCCTGTCAATGTGGAATGCCCCCTGCCATTGAGGAGTGCCCCTGTCAATGAAGAGCCCCCTGTCAATGAGGAGTGACACCGTCAATGAGGAATGCACACGGTCAATGAGGAGTGGCCCCCGTTAATGAGGAGGGCCCCTGTCAGTGAGTAGTGTCCCCGACAATTAGGAGTGCCCCCTGTCAATGAGGAGTGTCCCCTGTCAATTTGGAGGCTCCATTCAATGAGGAGTTCCCCTTGTCAATAAGGAGTGCCCCCCCGTCAATGAGAAGTGCCCCCCCCCCCGTCCACGAGGAGTGGGACCGCGTCAATGAGGTGTGATCTACCGTCAATGAGGAGTGCCCTCTCTCAAAGAGGATTGCCCCCTGTCATCGAGGTGTGACCCCTGTCAATTAGGAATGCCCCACCTGTCAATTAAGAGGGCCCCCCTAGCAATGAGGAGTGTCCACTGTCAATTAGGAGTTCTGCCTGTCAATTAGGATTGCCCCCTGTTAATTAAGAGGCCCCTGTCAATGAGGAGTGCCCCCTGTCAATGCGGAGTGCCCCCTATAAATGAGTCGTGCCCTCTGTCAACGAGGAAAGCCCAATATCCTTAAGGAGTTCCCCCTGTCGATTAGGAAAAGCCACTGACAATTAGTAGTCTCGACAATCAGTCTGGAGTGCCCCCTTTCAATTAGCAGTGTCCCTTGTCAACTAGGAGCTCCCCCTGTTAATTAGAAGTGGCCCTGGTCAATTAGGAGTGACCACTTGCAGTTAGTAGCGCCCCCCATCAATGAGTATCGTCCCGTGTCAATTAGGAGTCCCCACTGTCAATTAGAAATGCCCACCCCACCGCCCCCCCCCCCCGTCCATGAGGAATGCCCCCTGTCAATGAGGAATACCCCATTTCAATTAGGAGTGCCCCATGTCAATTAGGAGTGCCCCCTGTCAATGAGGATTGCCCCCTGTCAATGAGGATTTCCCCCTGTCAATGAGGAGTGCCCACTGTCCATGAGGAGTGTCCCCTGTCGATTAAGAGTCTCCCCTGTAATTTCGGAAAGTCTTCTTTCAATTACGGGCTTCCCTTCTCAATTAGGAGATCCCACTGTCAATTAGGAGTGGCCCCGGTAAATTACAAGTGACCCCTTTCAATTAGTGTTGCCCGACACACCGTCAATGAGTTGTGTCCCGTGTCAATTTGGAGTGCCCTCTGTCAATTGGGAGTGCCCCCTGTCAACCAGAAGTGACCCCTGTTAATGAGCAATGCCCCATGTCAATTAGGAGGGCCACATGTCAATTAGGATTGCCCACTGCCAATTAGGTTTGGCCCCTGTCAATGAGGAGTAACCCCTGTCAATGAAGAGTGCCCCCTGTCAATGGGGAGTCCTCCCCTGTCAATGAGGAGCTCCCCCTGTCAGTTAGGAATGCCCCCTGCCAATTAGGAGTGACCACTGGCAATTAGGAGTGACTGCTGCCAATTAGGAGTGCCCCCTGTGAATGAGTAGTGCCTCTGTCAATGAGGAGTGCCCCTGTCAATGAGGTGTGCCCCTGTCAATGAGGAATTCCCCCTGTCAATGAGGAGTGCCCCCTGACAATGAGAATTGCGACCGGTAAATCAGGAATGCCCACTATCCATGAGAAGTGCCCCCTGTCGATTAGGAGTGCTCCCTGTCAATTATGACTCTCCCCTGTCTTTTCGGAGTGCCCCCTTTCAATTAGCAGTGTCCCTTTACAATTTGGAGCTCCCCCTGTCAATCAAGAGTGCCCCCCGTCAATGTGGAATGCCACCTGTCAATGAGAAGTGCCCCCTGTCAATGACGAGTGCCCCATGTCAATGAGGATGTCCCCTGTCAATGAGGATTGCCCCCTGTCAATGAGGAGTGTCCAAGGTCCATGAGGAGTGGCCCCTGTCGATTACGAGTGCCACCTGTGAATTAAGAGTCTCCCCTGTAGGTTTCGAGTGCCCCCTTTCAATTAGGGGCTTCCCCTGTCAATTCGGAGCTCCGCCTGTCAATTAGGAGTGGCCCCGGTCAATTAGGAGTGACCCCTTTCAATTAGTGTTGCCCCCCCACCCCCCCCCCGTCAATGAGTAGTGTCCCGTGTCAATTGGGGGTGCCCCCTGTACATCAGGAGTGCCCCCTGTTAATGAGGAATGCCCCATGTCAATTAGGAGTGCCCCAAGTCAATTAGGATTGCCCACTGCCAATTAGGAGTGACCCCTGTCAATGAGGAGTACCCTCTGTCAATGAAGTGTGTCCCCTGTCAATGAGGAGTGCCCCTGTCAATGAGGAGTGCACCTGTCAATGAGGAGTGCCCCCCGTCAATGTGGAGTGCCCCTTTCATTTTGGATTGCCCCCTGTCAATTAGGTTTGCCCCCTGTCAAGTAGGAGTGCCACTTGCCAAGTAGGAGATCCCCCTGTCCGTTAGGAATGCCCCCTGCCAATTAGGAGTGGCCCCTACCAATTTGGAGTGACCGCTGCAATTTTGGAGTGCCCCCTCTAAATGAGGAGTTCTCCTTTCAATGAGGAGTGGCCCCTGTCAATGAGGACTTCCCCCTGTCAATGAGGAGTGCCCCCTGTCAATGAGGGTCCCCCCTGTCAATGAGGAGTGCCCCCTGTCAATGAGGAGTGCCCCCTGTGAATGAGGAATGCCCACTGTCCATGTGGAGTGCCCCCTGGCTATTAGGAGTCTCCCCTCTCTGTTAGGAGTGCCCCCTTTCAATTAGGAGTGACCCTTCACAATTTGGAGCCCCCCTGTCAATTATTAGTGGTCACTGTGAAATAGGAGTGAACCCTTTTAATTTGGAGTGCTCCCTGTCAATCAGGAGTGCCCCCCGTCAATGAGGAATGCCCCCTGTAAATGAATAATACCCCATTTCAATTAGGAGTGCCCCATGGCAATTAGGAGTGCCCCCTGTCAATGAGGAGTGCCCCCTGTCAATGAGGAGTGCCCCTGTCAATGAGGAGTGCCCGCTGTCCACGAAGAGTGGCCCCTGTCGATTAGGAGTGCACCCTGTCAATTAAGAGTCTCCCCTGTAAATTTCGAGTGCCCCCTTTCAATTAGGGGCTTCCCCTGTCAATTTGGAGCTCCCTCTGTCAATTAGGAATGGCCCCGGTCATTTAGGAGTGACCCCTTTCAATTAGTGATGCCCCCCGCCCCCCCCCCCCCCCCCCCCGTCAATGAGTAGTGTCCCGTGTCAATTTGGAGTGCTCCCTTTCAATTGGGAGTACCTCCTCTACATCAGTAGTGCCCCCTGTTAATGAGGAATGCCCCATGTCAATTAGGAGTGCCCCAAATCAATTAGGATTGCCCACTGCCAATTAGGAGTGAACCCTGTCAATGAGGAGTACCCCCTGTCAATCAAGTGTGCCCCCTGTCAATGAGGAGTGCCCCTGTCAATGAGGAGTGCACCTGTCAATGAGGAGTGCCCCACGTCAATGTGGAGTTACTCCTTTCAATTTGGATTGCCCCTGTCAATTAGGCGTGCCCCCTGTCAAGTAGGAGTGCCACTTGCCAATTAGGAGCTCCCCCTGTCAGTTAGTAATGCCCCCTGCCAATTAGGAGTGGCCCCTGCCAATTTGGAGTGACCGCTGCCATTTTGGAGTGCCCCCTGTCAATGAGAAGTGCTCCTGTCAATGAGGAGTGCCGCTGTAAATGAGGAGTGGCCCCTGTCAATGAGGACTTCCCCCTGTCAATGAGGAGTGCCCCCTGTGAATGAGGAATGCCCACTGTCAATGTGGTGTGCCCCCTGGCAATTAGGAGTCTCCCCTCTCTGTTAGGAGTGCCCCCTTTCAATTAGGAGTGTCCCTTCACAATTTGTAGCCCCCCTGTCAATTATTAGTGGGCCCTGTGAAATAGAAGTGAACCCTTTTAATTTGGAGTGCTCCCTGTCAATCAGGAGTGCCGCCCGTCAATGAGGAATGCCCCCTGTAAATGAATAATACCCCATTTCATTTAGGAGTGCCCCATGGCAATTAGGAGTGCCCCCTGTCAATGAGGAGTGCCCCCTGTCAATGAGGAGTGCCCCTGTCAATGAGGGATCCCCCCTGTCAATGAGGAGTGCCCCCTGTCAATGAGGAGTGCCCCCTGTGAATGAGGAATGCCCACTGTCAATGTGGAGTGCCCCCTGGCAATTAGGAGTCTCCCCTCTCTGTTAGGAGTGCCCCCTTTCAATTAGGAGTGTCCCTTCACAATTTGGAGCCCCCCTGTCAATTATTAGTGGGCACTGTGAAATAGGAGTGAATCCTTTTAATTTGGAGTGCTCCCTGTCAATCAGGAGTCCCCCCCGTCAATGAGGAATGCCCCCTGTAAATGAATAGTACCCCATTTCAATTAGGAGTGCCCCATGGCAATTAGGAGTGCCCCTGTCAATGTGGAGTGCCCCCTGTCAATGAGGACTGCCCCCTGTCAATGAGGAGTGCCCGCTGTCCGTGAAGAGTGGCCCCTGTCAATTAAGAGTCTCCCCTGTAAATTTCGGGTGCCCCGTTTCAATTAGGGGCTTCCCCTGTCAAAAAGGAGCTCCCTCTGTCAATTAGGAGTGGCCCCGGTCATTTAGGAGTGACCCCTTTCAATTAGTGATGCCCCCCGCCCCCCCCCCCCGTCAATGAGTTGTGTCCCGTGTCAATTGGGAGTGCCCCCTGTACATCAGGAGTGCCCCCTGTTAATGAGGAATGCCTCATGTCAATTAGGAGTGCCCCATGTCAATTAGGATTGCCCACTGCCAATTAGGAGTGACTCCTGTCAATGAGGAATACCCCTTGACAATGAAGAGTGCCCCCTGTCAATGAGGATTGCCCCTGTCAATGAGGAGTGTCCCCTTTCAATTTGGATTGCTCCCTGTCAATTAGGAGTGCGCCCTGTCAATTATGAGTGCGCCCTGTCAAGTAGTAGTGCCGCTTGTCAATGAGGAGCTACCTTGTCAGTTAGGAATTCCCCCTGCCAATTAGGAGTGACCCCTGCCAATTAGGAGTGATTGCTGCCATTTAGGAGTGCCCCCTGTCAATGAGGTGTTCCCCTGACAATGCGGAGTGCCCTCTGTCAACGAGGAGTGCCCACTATCCATGAGGAGTGCCCCCTGTCGTTTAGGAGTGCCCACTGTCAATTTGGATTCTCGACTGTCAGTCTGGAGTGCCCCCCTTCAATTAGGAGTGCCCCTTGTCAACTAGGATTTTCCCCTGTCAATTAGGAGTGGCCCTAGTCTATTAGGAGTGACCCCTTTCAATTTGGATTGCCCCCCCATCAATGAGTATCGTCCCGTTTCAAATAGGAATCCCTCCTGTCAATTAGGAATGCCCCCTGTCAATCAAGAGTGCCCCCCCTCAATGTCGAATGCCCCCTGTCAATGAGAAGTGCCCCCTGTCAATGACGAATGCCCCATGTCAATGAGCATTGCCCCCTGCCAATTAGGAACGTCCACTGTCAATGAGGAGAACCCCCTGCCAATGAAGAGTGCCCCCTGTCAATGACGAGTGCGTCGCAGTCAATGAGGAGTGCAACCCACTGTCAATGACAAGTGAACCACCGTCAACGAGGAGTGCCCCCTCTCAATAAGGAGTGCCCCCTGTCACCTAGGAGGGACCTCTGTCAATTTGGAGTCACACCTGCCAATTAGGAGTGACCGTTGCCAATTAGGAGTGCCCCCTGTCAATGAGGAGTGCCCCCTGCCAATGAGGAGGCATTCCTGTGAATGAGGAATGCCCACTGTCCATGTGGAGTGCCCCTGTCAATTAGGATTCTCCCCTGTCTGTTACGAGTATCCCCTTTCAATTAGGAGTGTCCTTTAACAATTTGGAGCCCCCTGTCAATTATTAGTGACCCCTGTGAAATAGGAGTGACCCTTTTAATTTGGAGTGCCCCCTATCAATCAGGAGTCCCCCCCGTCAATGAGGAATGCCCCCTGTCAATGAGTAATACACCATTTCAATTAGGAGTGCCCCATGTCAATTAGGAGTGCCCCATGTCAATTAGGAGTGCCCCCTGTCAATGAGGATTGCCCCCTGTCAATGAGGAGTGCCCAATGTCCATGAGGAGTAACCCCTTTCAATGAAGTGTGCCCCCTGTCAATGAGGAGGGCACCAGTCAATGAGGAGTGCCCCTGTCAGTGAGGAGTGTACCTGTCAATGAGGAGTGCCCCCCGTCAATGAGGAGTGACCCCTTTCAATTTGGATTGCCCCCTGTTAATTAGGAGTGCCCCCTGTAACGTAGGAGTGCCACTTGCCAATTAGGAGCTCCCCCTGTCAGTTAGTAATGCCCCCTGCCAATTAGGGGTGGCCCCTGCCAATTTGGAGTGACCACTGCCGTCTAGGAATGCCCCCTGACAATGAGGAGTGCTCCTGTCAATGAGGAGTGCCGCTGTCAATGAGGAGTGGCCCCTGTCAATGAGGACTTCCCCCTCTCAATGAGGTGTCCCCCCTGTCAATTAGGGATCCCCTCTGTCAATGAGGAGTGCCCCCTGTCAATGAGGAGTGCCCCCTGTGAATGAGGAATGCCCACTGTCCATGTGGAGTGCCCCCTGTCAATTAGGAGTCTCCCCTCTCTGTGAGGAGTGCCCCCTTTCAATTAGGAGTGTCCCTTCACAATTTGGAGCCCCCCTGTCAATTATTAGTGGGCCCTGTGAAATAGGAGTGAACCCTTTTAATTTGGAGTGCTCCCTGTCATTGAGGAGTGCCCCCCGTCAATGAGTAATACCCCATTTCAATTAGGAGTGCCCCATGTCAATTAGGAGTGCCCCCTGTCAATGAGGAGTGCTCCCTGTCAATGAGGTGTGCCCCTGTCAATGAGGAGTGCGCACTGTCCATGACGAGTGGCCCCTGTCGATTAGGAGTGCCCCTTGTCATTTAAGAGTCACCCTTGTAAACTCCTTTCAATTAGGGGCTTCCCCTGTCAATTACGAGCTCCCCCTGTCAATTAGGAGTTGCCCCGATCAATTTGGACTCCCCGATGCTAATAAGGAGTGACCCTATCAATGACGAGTGTCCCCTGTCATTGAGTAGTGTCACCCGACAGTTAGGATTTCCCCCTGTCAATTAGGAGTGCCCTCTGTCAATTTGGATGCCCCATTCAATGAGTCGTTCCCCTTGTCAATGAGGTGTGCCCCCCCTCCGTCAATGAGGAGGGCCCCCCACCCCGTCAATGAGGAGTGCCCCCCCGTCAATGACGAGTGATCTGCCGTCAATGAGGAGTGCCCCCTCTCAAAGAGGATTGCCCCCTGTCACCTAGGAGTGAACCCCGTCAATTAGGAACGCCCCACCTGTCAATTAGGAGTGCGCCCCCAGCAATGAGGAGTGTCCACTGTCAATTCGGAGTGCCCCCTGTGAAATATGAGGGCCCCCTGTTAATTCGGAATCTCGACTATCAGTCTGGAGTGTCCCCTTTCAATTAGTAGTTCCCGTTGTCAACAAAGAGCTCCCCCTGTCAACTAAGAGTGTCCCTGGTCAAATAGGAGTGAACCCTTTCAATTTGGCGTGCCCGCCATCAATGAGTATCGTCCCGTGTCAATTTGGAGTCCCTACTGTCAATTAGAAATGTCTCCTGTCAATCAGGAGTGCCCGCGTCAATGAGGAAAGCCCCCTGTCAATGAGGAGTGCCCCCTGTCAATCAGGATTGCCCCCAGTCAATGAGGAGAGCCCACTGCCCATGAGGAGTGCCCCCTGTCGATTAGAAGTGCCCCCTGTCAATTAAGAGTCTCACCTGTAAATCTGGAGTGCCCCCTTTCAATTACGGGCTTCCCGTGTCAATTAGGAGGTGCCCCCTGTCAATTAGGAGTGGCCCCGGTCAATTAGGAGTGACCCCTTTCGATTATTGCTGCCCCCCCCCCCCCCCGTCAATGAGTAGTGTCCCGTGTCAATTTGGAGTGCCCCCTGACAATTGGGAGTGCCCTCTGACAATCAAGAGTGCCCCCTGTCAATGAGGAATGCCCCATGCCAATTAGGAGTGCCCCATTTCAATTAAGAGTGCCCGCTGTCAATGAGGAGTACACCCTGTCAATGAGGACTGCCCCCTGTCAATTAGGAGTGCCCCCTTTCAATTTGGACTGCCCCTGTCAATTAGAATTACCCCCTGTCAATTAGGAGTGCCTCTTGTCAATTAGCAGTGACCATTGCCAATTAGGAGTGACCCCTGTCAATGAGGAGTACCCCCTGTCAATGAAGAGTGCCCCCTGTCAATGATGATTGCCCCTGTCAATGAGGTGTGCACCTCTCAATGAGGAGTGCCCACTGTCCATGAGGAGTGGCCCTGTCTATTCGGAGTGCCCCTTGTCAATTAGAGTCTCCCCTGTAAATGTAGTGTGCCCCCTTTCAATTAGGGGCTTCCCCTGTCAATTAGGAGCACCCCCTGTCAATTAGGAGTGGCCCAGGTCAATTAGGAGTCACCCATGCTAATACGGAGTGCCCCCTATCAATGAGGAGTGTCCCCTGTCATTGAGTAGTGTCACCCGACAATTAGCAATTCCCCCTGTCAATTAGGAGTGCCCTCTTGCAATTTGGATGCCCCATTCAATGAGTAGTTCCCCTTGTCAATTAAGAGTCTCCCCTGTAAATTTGGAGTGCCCCCTTTCAATTATGGGCTTCCCGCGTCAATTACGAGCTCCCCCTGTCATTTAGGAGTGGCCCCGGTCAATTAGGAGTGACCCCTTTCGATTAGTGTTGCCCCCGCTCCCCGCCCCCCCCCCCCCCCCCCCCCCGTCAATGAGTAGTGTCTCGTGCCAATCTGGAGTGCCCCCTCTCAATTGGGAGTGCCCTCTGACAATCAAGAGTGCCCCTTGTCAATGAGGAATGCCCATGCCAATTAGGAGTACCCCATGTCAATTAAGAGTGCCTGCTGTCAATGAGGAGTACCACCTGTCAATGAGGACTGCCCCCTGTAAATTAGGAGTGCCCCCTCTCAATAAGGAGTGCCCCCTGTCACCTCGGTGGCACCTCTGTCAATTTGGAGTCACACCTGCCAATTAGGAGTGACCGCTGCCAATTAGGAGTGCCCCCTGTCAATGAGGAGTGCCCTTGTCAATGAGGAGTGCCCCCTGCCAATGAGGAGGCATTCCTGTGAATGAGGAATGCACTCTGTCCATGTGGAGTGCCCCCTGTCAATTAGGATTCTCCCCTGTCTGTTACGAGTATCCCCTTTCAATTAGGAGTGTCCCTTCACAATTTGGAGCCCCCCTGTCAATTATTAGTGGCCCCTGTGAAATAGGAGTGAAGCCTTTTAATTTGAAGTGCCCCCTATCAATCAGGAGTGGCCCCAGTCAATGAGGAATGCCCCCTGTCAATGAGTAATACCCCACTTAAATTAGGAGTGACCCATGTCAATTAGGAGTGCCCCCTGTCAATGAGGTGTGCCCGTGTCAATGTGGAGTGCCCACTGTCCATGAGGAGTTGCCCCTGTCGATTACGAGTGCCCCCTGTCAATTACGAGTCTCCCATGTAAATGTTGTGTGCCCCCTTTCAATTAGGGGCTTCCCCTGTTAATTAGGAGCTCCCCCTGTCAATTAGGAGTGGCCCCGGACAATTAGGAGTCCCCCATGCTAATAAGGAGTGCCCCCTATCAATGAGGAGTGTCCCCTGTCATTGAGTAGTGTCACCCGACAATTAGGAGTTCCCCCTGTCAATTAGGAGTGCCCCCTGTCAATGAGGAGTGCCCTTGTCAATGAGGAGTGAACCCCTGCCAATGAGGAGGCATTCCTGTGAATGAGGAATGCCCACTGTCCATGTGGAGTGCCCCTGTCAATTAGGATTCTCCCCTGTCTGTTACGAGTATCCCCTTTCAATTAGGAGTGTCCCTTAACAATTTGGAGCCCCCTGTCAACTATTAGTGACCCCTGTGAAATAGGAGTGACCCCTTTTAATTTGGAGTGCCCCCTATCAATCAGGAGTCCCCGCCGTCAATGAGGAATGCCCCCTGTCAATGAGTAATACACCATTTCAATTAGGAGTGCCCCATGTCAATTTGGAGTGCCCCATGTCAATTAGGAGTGCCCCCTGTCAATGAGGATTGCCCCCTGTCAATGAGGAGTGCCCAATGTCCATGAGGAGTGGCCCCTGTCGATTACGAGTGCCCCCTGTCAATTAAGAGTCTCCCCTGTAGGTTTCGAGTGCCCCCTTTCAATTAGGGGCTTCCCGTGTCAATTAGGAGCTCCCCCTGTCCATTCGGAGTGGCCCCGGTCAATTAGGAGTGACGCCTTTCAATTAGTGTTGCCCCCCCCCCCCCCGTCAATGAGAAATGTCCCGTGTCAATTTGGAGTGCCCCCTGTCAATTGGGAGTGCCCCCTGTACATCAGGAGTGCCCCCTGTTAATGAGGAATGCCCCATGTCAATTAGGAATGCCCCATGTCAATTAGGATTGCACACTGCCAATTAGGAGTGACCCCTGTCAATGAGGAGTACCCCCCATCAATGAAGTGTGCCCCCTGTCAATGAGGAGGGCACCAGTCAATGAGGAGTGCCCCTGTCAGTGAGGAGTGCACCTGTCAATGCGGAGTGCCCCCCGTCAATGAGGAGTGACCCCTTTCAATTTGGATTGCCCCCTGTTAATTAGGAGTGCCCCCTGTAACGTAGGAGTGCCACTTGCCAATTAGGAGCTCCCCCTGTCAGTTAGTAATGCCCCCTGCCAATTAGGGGTGGCCCTGCCAATTTGGAGTGACCACTGCCGTTTAGGAGTGCCCCCTGTCAATGAGGAGTGCTCCTGTCAATGAGGACTTCCCCCTCTCAATGAGGTGTCCCCCCTGTCAATTAGGGATCCCCTCTGTCAATGAGGAGTGCCCCCTGTCAATGAGGAGTGCCCCCTGTGAATGAGGAATGCCCACTGTCCATGTGGAGTGCCCCCTGTCAATTAGGAGTCTCCCCTCTCTGTTAGGAGTGCCCCCTTTCAATTAGGAGTGTCCCTTCACAATTTGGAGCCCCCCTGTCAATTATTAGTGGGCCCTGTGAAATAGGAGTGAACCCTTTTAATTTGGAGTGCTCCCTGTCATTGAGGAGTGCCCCCCGTCAATGAGTAATACCCCATTTCAATTAGGAGTGCCCCATGTCAATTAGGAGTGCCCCCTGTCAATGAGGAGTGCTCCCTGTCAATGAGGTGTGCCCCTGTCAATGAGGAGTGCGCACTGTCCATGACGAGTGGCCCCTGTCGATTAGGAGTGCCCCTTGTCATTTAAGAGTCACCCTTGTAAACTCCTTTCAATTAGGGGCTTCCCCTGTCAATTACGAGCTCCCCCTGTCAATTAGGAGTTGCCCCGATCAATTTGGACTCCCCGATGCTAATAAGGAGTGACCCTATCAATGACGAGTGTCCCCTGTCATTGAGTAGTGTCACCCGACAGTTAGGATTTCCCCCTGTCAATTAGGAGTGCCCTCTGTCAATTTGGATGCCCCATTCAATGAGTCGTTCCCCTTGTCAATGAGGTGTGCCCCCCCTCCGTCAATGAGGAGGGCCCCCCACCCCGTCAATGAGGAGTGCCCCCCCGTCAATGACGAGTGATCTGCCGTCAATGAGGAGTGCCCCCTCTCAAAGAGGATTGCCCCCTGTCACCTAGGAGTGAACCCCGTCAATTAGGAACGCCCCACCTGTCAATTAGGAGTGCGCCCCCAGCAATGAGGAGTGTCCACTGTCAATTCGGAGTGCCCCCTGTGAAATATGAGGGCCCCCTGTTAATTCGGAATCTCGACTATCAGTCTGGAGTGTCCCCTTTCAATTAGTAGTTCCCGTTGTCAACAAAGAGCTCCCCCTGTCAACTAAGAGTGTCCCTGGTCAAATAGGAGTGAACCCTTTCAATTTGGCGTGCCCGCCATCAATGAGTATCGTCCCGTGTCAATTTGGAGTCCCTACTGTCAATTAGAAATGTCTCCTGTCAATCAGGAGTGCCCGCGTCAATGAGGAAAGCCCCCTGTCAATGAGGAGTGCCCCCTGTCAATCAGGATTGCCCCCAGTCAATGAGGAGAGCCCACTGCCCATGAGGAGTGCCCCCTGTCGATTAGAAGTGCCCCCTGTCAATTAAGAGTCTCACCTGTAAATCTGGAGTGCCCCCTTTCAATTACGGGCTTCCCGTGTCAATTAGGAGGTGCCCCCTGTCAATTAGGAGTGGCCCCGGTCAATTAGGAGTGACCCCTTTCGATTATTGCTGCCCCCCCCCCCCCGTCAATGAGTAGTGTCCCGTGTCAATTTGGAGTGCCCCCTGACAATTGGGAGTGCCCTCTGACAATCAAGAGTGCCCCCTGTCAATGAGGAATGCCCCATGCCAATTAGGAGTGCCCCATTTCAATTAAGAGTGCCCGCTGTCAATGAGGAGTACACCCTGTCAATGAGGACTGCCCCCTGTCAATTAGGAGTGCCCCCTTTCAATTTGGACTGCCCCCTGTCAATTAGAATTACCCCCTGTCAATTAGGAGTGCCTCTTGTCAATTAGCAGTGACCATTGCCAATTAGGAGTGACCCCTGTCAATGAGGAGTACCCCCTGTCAATGAAGAGTGCCCCCTGTCAATGATGATTGCCCCTGTCAATGAGGTGTGCACCTCTCAATGAGGAGTGCCCACTGTCCATGAGGAGTGGCCCTGTCTATTCGGAGTGCCCCTTGTCAATTAGAGTCTCCCCTGTAAATGTAGTGTGCCCCCTTTCAATTAGGGGCTTCCCCTGTCAATTAGGAGCACCCCCTGTCAATTAGGAGTGGCCCAGGTCAATTAGGAGTCACCCATGCTAATACGGAGTGCCCCCTATCAATGAGGAGTGTCCCCTGTCATTGAGTAGTGTCACCCGACAATTAGCAATTCCCCCTGTCAATTAGGAGTGCCCTCTTGCAATTTGGATGCCCCATTCAATGAGTAGTTCCCCTTGTCAATTAAGAGTCTCCCCTGTAAATTTGGAGTGCCCCCTTTCAATTATGGGCTTCCCGCGTCAATTACGAGCTCCCCCTGTCATTTAGGAGTGGCCCCGGTCAATTAGGAGTGACCCCTTTCGATTAGTGTTGCCCCCGCTCCCCGCCCCCCCCCCCCCCCCCCCGTCAATGAGTAGTGTCTCGTGCCAATCTGGAGTGCCCCCTCTCAATTGGGAGTGCCCTCTGACAATCAAGAGTGCCCCTTGTCAATGAGGAATGCCCATGCCAATTAGGAGTACCCCATGTCAATTAAGAGTGCCTGCTGTCAATGAGGAGTACCACCTGTCAATGAGGACTGCCCCCTGTAAATTAGGAGTGCCCCCTCTCAATAAGGAGTGCCCCCTGTCACCTCGGTGGCACCTCTGTCAATTTGGAGTCACACCTGCCAATTAGGAGTGACCGCTGCCAATTAGGAGTGCCCCCTGTCAATGAGGAGTGCCCTTGTCAATGAGGAGTGCCCCCTGCCAATGAGGAGGCATTCCTGTGAATGAGGAATGCACTCTGTCCATGTGGAGTGCCCCCTGTCAATTAGGATTCTCCCCTGTCTGTTACGAGTATCCCCTTTCAATTAGGAGTGTCCCTTCACAATTTGGAGCCCCCCTGTCAATTATTAGTGGCCCCTGTGAAATAGGAGTGAAGCCTTTTAATTTGAAGTGCCCCCTATCAATCAGGAGTGGCCCCAGTCAATGAGGAATGCCCCCTGTCAATGAGTAATACCCCACTTAAATTAGGAGTGACCCATGTCAATTAGGAGTGCCCCCTGTCAATGAGGTGTGCCCGTGTCAATGTGGAGTGCCCACTGTCCATGAGGAGTTGCCCCTGTCGATTACGAGTGCCCCCTGTCAATTACGAGTCTCCCATGTAAATGTTGTGTGCCCCCTTTCAATTAGGGGCTTCCCCTGTTAATTAGGAGCTCCCCCTGTCAATTAGGAGTGGCCCCGGACAATTAGGAGTCCCCCATGCTAATAAGGAGTGCCCCCTATCAATGAGGAGTGTCCCCTGTCATTGAGTAGTGTCACCCGACAATTAGGAGTTCCCCCTGTCAATTAGGAGTGCCCCCTGTCAATGAGGAGTGCCCTTGTCAATGAGGAGTGAACCCCTGCCAATGAGGAGGCATTCCTGTGAATGAGGAATGCCCACTGTCCATGTGGAGTGCCCCTGTCAATTAGGATTCTCCCCTGTCTGTTACGAGTATCCCCTTTCAATTAGGAGTGTCCCTTAACAATTTGGAGCCCCCTGTCAACTATTAGTGACCCCTGTGAAATAGGAGTGACCCCTTTTAATTTGGAGTGCCCCCTATCAATCAGGAGTCCCCGCCGTCAATGAGGAATGCCCCCTGTCAATGAGTAATACACCATTTCAATTAGGAGTGCCCCATGTCAATTTGGAGTGCCCCATGTCAATTAGGAGTGCCCCCTGTCAATGAGGATTGCCCCCTGTCAATGAGGAGTGCCCAATGTCCATGAGGAGTGGCCCCTGTCGATTACGAGTGCCCCCTGTCAATTAAGAGTCTCCCCTGTAGGTTTCGAGTGCCCCCTTTCAATTAGGGGCTTCCCCTGTCAATTAGGAGCTCCCCCTGTCCATTCGGAGTGGCCCCGGTCAATTAGGAGTGACGCCTTTCAATTAGTGTTGCCCCCCCCCCCCCCCGTCAATGAGAAATGTCCCGTGTCAATTTGGAGTGCCCCCTGTCAATTGGGAGTGCCCCCTGTACATCAGGAGTGCCCCCTGTTAATGAGGAATGCCCCATGTCAATTAGGAATGCCCCATGTCAATTAGGATTGCACACTGCCAATTAGGAGTGACCCCTGTCAATGAGGAGTACCCCCCATCAATGAAGTGTGCCCCCTGTCAATGAGGAGGGCACCAGTCAATGAGGAGTGCCCCTGTCAGTGAGGAGTGCACCTGTCAATGCGGAGTGCCCCCCGTCAATGAGGAGTGACCCCTTTCAATTTGGATTGCCCCCTGTTAATTAGGAGTGCCCCCTGTAACGTAGGAGTGCCACTTGCCAATTAGGAGCTCCCCCTGTCAGTTAGTAATGCCCCCTGCCAATTAGGGGTGGCCCTGCCAATTTGGAGTGACCACTGCCGTTTAGGAGTGCCCCCTGTCAATGAGGAGTGCTCCTGTCAATGAGGACTTCCCCCTCTCAATGAGGTGTCCCCCCTGTCAATTAGGGATCCCCTCTGTCAATGAGGAGTGCCCCCTGTCAATGAGGAGTGCCCCCTGTGAATGAGGAATGCCCACTGTCCATGTGGAGTGCCCCCTGTCAATTAGGAGTCTCCCCTCTCTGTTAGGAGTGCCCCCTTTCAATTAGGAGTGTCCCTTCACAATTTGGAGCCCCCCTGTCAATTATTAGTGGGCCCTGTGAAATAGGAGTGAACCCTTTTAATTTGGAGTGCTCCCTGTCATTGAGGAGTGCCCCCCGTCAATGAGTAATACCCCATTTCAATTAGGAGTGCCCCATGTCAATTAGGAGTGCCCCCTGTCAATGAGGAGTGCTCCCTGTCAATGAGGTGTGCCCCTGTCAATGAGGAGTGCGCACTGTCCATGACGAGTGGCCCCTGTCGATTAGGAGTGCCCCTTGTCATTTAAGAGTCACCCTTGTAAACTCCGAGTGCCCCCTTTCAATTAGAGGCTTCCCCTGTCAATTACGAGCTCCCCCTGTCAATTAGGAGTTGCCCCGATCAATTTGGACTCCCCGATGCTAATAAGGAGTGACCCTATCAATGACGAGTGTCCCCTGTCATTGAGTAGTGTCACCCGACAGTTAGGATTTCCCCCTGTCAATTAGGAGTGCCCTCTGTCAATTTGGATGACCCATTCAATGAGTCGTTCCCCTTGTCAATGAGGTGTGCCCCCCCCCCGTCAATGAGGAGGGCCCCCCACCCCGTCAATGAGGAGTGCCCCCCCCCCGTCAATGACGAGTGATCTGCCGTCAATGAGGAGTGCCCCCTCTCAAAGAGGATTGCCCCCTGTCACCAAGGAGTGAACCCCGTCAATTAGGAACGCCCCACCTGTCAATTAGGAGTGCGCCCCCAGCAATGAGGAGTGTCCACTGTCAATTCGGAGTGCCCCCTGTGAAATATGAGGGCCCCCTGTTAATTCGGAATCTCGACTATCAGTCTGGAGTGTCCCCTTTCAATTAGTAGTTCCCGGTGTCAACAAAGAGCTCCCCCTGTCAACTAAGAGTGTCCCTGGTCAAATAGGAGTGAACCCTTTCAATTTGGCGTGCCCGCCATCAATGAGTATCGTCCCGTGTCAATTTGGAGTCCCTACTGTCAATTCGAAATGTCTCCTGTCAATCAGGAGTGCCCGCGTCAATGAGGAAAGCCCCCTGTCAATGAGGAGTGCCCCCTGTCAATCAGGATTGCCCCCAGTCAATGAGGAGAGCCCACTGCCCATGAGGAGTGCCCCCTGTCGATTAGAAGTGCCCCCTGTCAATTAAGAGTCTCACCTGTAAATCTGGAGTGCCCCCTTTCAATTACGGGCTTCCCGTGTCAATTAGGAGGATCCCCCTGTCAATTAGGAGTGGCCCCGGTCAATTAGGAGTGACCCCTTTCGATTATTGCTGCCCCCCCCCCCGTCAATCAGTAGTGTCCCGTGTCAATTTGGAGTGCCCCCTGACAATTGGGAGTGCCCTCTGACAATCAAGAGTGCCCCCTGTCAATGAGGAATGCCCCATGCCAATTAGGAGTGCCCCATTTCAATTAAGAGTGCCCGCTGTCAATGAGGAGTACACCCTGTCAATGAGGACTGCCCCCTGTCAATGAGGAGTGCCCCCTTTCAATTTGGACTGCCCCCTGTCAATTAGAATTACCCCCTGTCAATTAGGAGTGCCTCTTGTCAATTAGCAGTGACCATTGCCAATTAGGAGTGACCCCTGTCAATGTGGAGTACCCCCTGTCAATGAAGAGTGCCCCCTGTCAATGAGGATTGCCCCTGTCAATGAGGTGTGCACCTCTCAATGAGGAGTGCCCACTGTCCATGAGGAGTGGCCCTGTCTATTCGGAGTGCCCCTTGTCAAGTTAGAGTCTCCCCTGTAAATGTCGTGTGCCCCCTTTCAATTTGGGGCTTCCCCTGTCAATTAGGAGCACCCCTTGTCAATTAGGAGTGGCCCAGGTCAATTAGGAGTCCCCCATGCTAATAAGGAGTGCCCCCTATCAATGAGGAGTGTCCCCTGTCATTGAGTAGTGTCACCCGACAATTAGGAATTCCCCCTGTCAATTAGGAGTGCCCTCTTGCAATTTGGATGCCCCATTCAATGAGAAGTTCCCCTTGTCAATTAAGAGTCTCCCCTGTAAATTTGGAGTGCCCCCTTTCAATTATGGGCTTCCCGCGTCAATTACGAGCTCCCCCTGTCAATTAGGAGTGGCCCCGGTCAATTAGGAGTGACCCCTTTCGATTAGTGTTGCCCCCGCTCCCCCCCCCCCGTCAATGAGTAGTGTCTCGTGCCAATCGGGAGTGCCCCCTCTCAATTGGGAGTGCCCTCTGACAATCAAGAGTGCCCCTTGTCAATGAGGAATGCCCCATGCCAATTAGGAGTGCCCCAAGTCAATTAAGAGTGCCTGCTGTCAATGAGGAGTACTACCTGTCAATGCGGACTGCCCCCTGTCAATTAGGAGTGCCCCCTCTCAATAAGGAGTGCCCCCTGTCACCTAGGAGGGACCTCTGTCAATTTGGAGTCACACCTGCCAATTAGGAGTGACCGCTGCCAATTACGCGTGCCCCCTGTCAATGAGGAGTGCCCTTGTCAATGAGGAGTGCCCCCTGCCAATGAGGAGGCTTTCCTGTGAATGAGGAATGCACTCTGTCCATGTGGAGTGCCCCCTGTCAATTAGGATTCTCCCCTGTCTGTTACGAGTATCCCCTTTCAATTAGGAGTGTCCCTTAACAATTTGGAGCCCCCCTGTCAATTATTAGTGGCCCCTGTGAAATAGGAGTGAAGACTTTTAATTTGAAGTGCCCCCTATCAATCAGGAGTGGCCCCCGTCAATGAGGAATGCCCCCTGTCAATGAGTAATACCCCATTTAAATTAGGAGTGCCCCCTGTCAATGAGGTGTGCCCGTGTCAATGAGGAGTGCCCCCCGTCAATGAGGAGTGCCCCCACCCGTCAATGAGGAGTGCCCCCTGTCAATGAGATGGGCCCCCTGTCAAGAAGGAGAGCCCCCTGTCAATGAGGAGTACCCCCTGTCAATGAGGATTGCCCCCTGTCAATGAGCAGTAACCGCTGTCAACTAGGAGTGCCCTCTGTCAATGAGGAGTGCCTCCGTCAGTGAGGAGTGCCCCCTGTCAATGATGAGAGCCCCCTGTCAATGAGGATTAACCTTGTAATTGAGGAGTGCCCCACAGTCAATGAGGAGTGCCCGCTGTAAATTAGGAGTCCCCCCCATCATTTAGCAGTCCCCCCCGTCAATGACGAATGACCCCTGTCAATGAGGACTATCCCCTGTCAATGACGAGCGCCCCCCGTCGATAAAGTGTACCCCCTGTCAATGAGGCGTGCCCCCCGTCAATGAGAAGTGCCCCCGGTCAATAAGGAATGCAAACCCTCCCGTCAATGAGGAGTGCCCCCTGTCAATGTGACGTGCCCGCTGTCAATGTGGAGTGCCCTCTGTCAATGAACAGTGCCCCGTCAATGAGGAGTACCCCCTGTCAATGAGGAGTGCACCCTGTCAATGAGGAGTGCCCCCTTTCAATGAGGAGTGCCCGCTGTCAATGAGGAGTGCCCCCTGCCAATGAGGAGTGCCCCCAGTCAATGAGGAGTGCGCCCTGTCAATGTGGAATGCCCCGTGTCAATGGGTATTGCCCTCTGTCACTGCGGAGGGCCCCCTGTCATTGTGGAGTGACCGCTATCAACACTGAGTGCCCCCTGTCAATGTGGACTGCCCCCTGTCAATGTGGAGTTCACCATGTCAATGGGTTTTGCCCCCAGTCAATGGGGAGGGCCCTATGTCAATGAGCAGTGCCCCGTCAATGAGAAGTGCCCCCCGTCAATGAGGAGTAACCCTGGAAATGAGGCGTCACCCTGTAAATGAGGAGTGCCACTTGTCAAAGATGAGTGTCCCCTGTCAATGACGTTTGCCCGCTGTCAATGAGGAGTGCACTCTGTCAATGAGGAGTGCCGCTGTCAATGAGGAGTACCCCCTGTCAATGAGGAGTGCACCCTGTCAATGAGGAGTGCCCCCTTTCAATGAGGAGTGCCCGCTGTCAATGAGGAGTGCCCCCTGCCAATGAGGAGTGCCCCCAGTCAATGAGGAGTGCGCCCTGTCAATGTGGAGTGCCCCGTGTCAATGGGTATTGCCCTCTGTCACTGCGGAGGGCCCCCTGTCATTGTGGAGTGACCGCTATCAACACTGAGTGCCCCCTGTCAATGTGGACTGCCCCCTGTCAATGTGGAGTTCACCATGTCAATGGGTTTTGCCCCCCCTTCAATGGGGAGGGCCCTATGTCAATGAGCAGTGCCCCGTCAATGAGAAGTGCCCCCGTCAATGAGGAGTAACCCTGGAAATGAGGCGTCACCCTGTAAATGAGGAGTGCCACTTGTCAAAGATGAGTGTCCCCTGTCAATGACGTTTGCCCGCTGTCAATGAGGAGTGCACTCTGTCAATGAGGAGTGCCGCTGTCAATGAGGAGTGCTCCCTGTCAATGAGGGGTAACCCCGTCAATGAGGAGTGCCCCCTGTCAATGGGGAGCGCCCGCTGACAACTAGGAGTGCCCACTGTAAATGAGGAGTGCCCCCTGTCAATGAGGAGTGCACCCCCGTAAATAAGCAGTGCCCCCCCGTCAATGAGGAGTGCCACCTGTCAATGAGGAGTGCCCCTGTCAATGAGGAGTTCCCCCTGTCAATGGGTTTTGCCCCCTGTCAACGGGGAGTGCCCCCTGTCAATGAGGAGTGCCCCCGGTCAATGAGGAGAGCCCCCTGTCAATGAGGAGTGCCCCCCCGTCAATAAGGAGTGCCCCCCCCCGTCAATGAGGAGTGCCACCTGTCAATGAGGAGTGCCCCCTGTCAATGAGGAGTGCCCCCTGTCAATGAGGAGTGCCCCCTGTCAATGGGTTTTGCCCCCTGTCAACGGGGAGTTCCCCCTGTCAATGAGGAGTGCCCCCTGTCAATGAGGAGTGCCCCCTGTCAATGCGAGTACCCCCTGTCAATGAGGAGTGCCCTCTGTCAATGAGAAGTGCCCGCTGTCAATGAGGAGTCCACCCCGTCAATGAGGAGTGCCCCCTTTCAATGAGGAGGTCCCCCTGTCAATGAGGAGTGCCCGCTGTGAACTAGGAGTGCCCTCTGTCAATGAGGAGTGCCTCCGTCAGTGAGGAGTGCCCCCTGTCAATGATGAGAGCCCCCTGTCAATGAGGAATAACCCTGTAAATGAGGAGTGCCCCATAGTCAATGAGGAGTGACCGCTGTAAATTAGGAGTCCCCCCCATTATTTAGCAGTCCCCCCCGTCAATGACGAATGACCCTTGTCAATGAGGACTGTCCCCTGTCAATGACGAGCGCCCCCCGTCTATAAAGTGTACCCCCTGTCAATGAGGAGGGCCCCCCGTCAATGAGGAGTGCCCCCACCCGTCAATGAGGAGTGCCCCCTGTCAATGAGATGGGCCCCCTGTCAAGAAGGAGAGCCCCCTGTCAATGAGGAGTACGCCCTGTCAATGAGGATTGCCCCTGTCAATGAGCAGTAACCGCTGTCAACTAGGAGTGCCCTCTGTCAATGAGGAGTGCCTCCGTCAGTGAGGAGTGCCCCCTGTCAATGATGAGAGCCCCCTGTCAATGAGGATTAACCTTGGAATTGAGGAGTGCCCCACAGTCAATGAGGAGTGCCCGCTGTAAATTAGGAGTCCCCCCCATCATTTAGCAGTCCCCCCCGTCAATGACGAATGAACCCTGTCAATGAGGACTGTCCCCTGTCAATGACGAGCGCCCCCCGTCTATAAAGTGTACCCCCTGTCAATGAGGCGTGCCCCCCGTCAACGAGAAGTGCCCCCGGTCAATAAGGAATGCAAACCCTCCCGTCAATGAGGAGTGCCCCCTGTCAATGTGACGTGCCCGCTGTCAATGTGGAGTGCCCTCTGTCAATGAACAATGCCCCGTCAATGAGGAGTACCCCCTGTCAATGAGGAGTGCACCCTGTCAATGAGGAGTGCCCCCTTTCAATGAGGAGTGCCCGCTGTCAATGAGGAGTGCCCCCTGCCAATGAGGAGTGCCCCCAGTCAATGAGGAGTGCGCCCTGTCAATGTGGAGTGCCCCGTGTCAATGGGTATTGCCCTCTGTCACTGCGGAGGGCCCCCTGTCATTGTGGAGTGACCGCTCTCAACACTGAGTGCCCCCTGTCAAAGTGGACTGCCCCCTGTCAATGTGGAGTTCACCATGTCAATGGGTTTTGCCCCCAGTCAATGGGGAGGGCCCTACGTCAATGAGGAGTGCCCCGTCAATGAGAAGTGCCCCCCGTCAATGAGGAGTAACCCTGGAAATGAGGCGTCACCCTGTAAATGAGGAGTGCCACTTGTCAAAGATGAGTGTCCCCTGTCAATGACGTTTGCCCGCTGTCAATGAGGAGTGCACTCTGTCAATGAGGAGTGCCGCTGTCAATGAGGAGTGCTCCCTGTCAATGAGGGGTAACCCCGTCAATGAGGAGTGCCCCCTGTCAATGGGGAGCGCCCGCTGACAACTAGGAGTGCCCACTGTAAATGAGGAGTGCCCCCTGTCAATGAGGAGTGCACACCCGTAAATAAGGAGTGCCCCCCCCCGTCAATGAGGAGTGCCACCTGTCAATGAGGAGTGCCCCTGTCAATGAGGAGTTCCCCCTGTCAATGGGTTTTGCCCCCTGTCAACGGCGAGTGCCCCCTGTCAATGAGGAGTGCCCCCGGTCAATGAGGAGAGCCCCCTGTCAATGAGGAGTGCCCCCCGTCAATAAGGAGTGCCACCCCCCCGTCAATGAGGAGTGCCACCTGTCAATGAGGAGTGCCCCCTGTCAATGAGGAGTGCCCCCTGTCAATGAGGAGTGCCCCCGTCAATGGGTTTTGCCCCCTGTCAACGGGGAGTTCCCCCTGTCAATGAGGAGTGCCCCCTGTCTATGAGGAGTGCCCACTGTCAATGCGAGTACCCCCTGTCAATGAGGAGTGCCCTCTGTCAATGAGAAGTGCCCGCTGTCAATGAGGAGTCCACCCCGTCAATGAGGAGTGCCCCCTTTCAATGAGGAGGTCCCCCTGTCAATGAGGAGTGCCCGCTGTGAACTCGGAGTGCCCTCTGTCAATGAGGAGTGCCTCCGTCAGTGAGAAGTGCCCCCTGTCAATGATGAGAGCCCCCTGTCAATGAGGAATAACCCTGTAAATGAGGAGTGCCCCATAGTCAATGAGGAGTGACCGCTGTAAATTAGGAGTCCCCCCCATTATTTAGCAGTCCCCCCCGTCAATGACGAATGACCCTTGTCAATGAGGACTGTCCCCTGTCAATGACGAGCGCCCCCCGTCTATAAAGTGTACCCCCTGTCAATGAGGAGTGCCCCCCGTCAATGAGGAGTGCCCCCACCCGTCAATGAGGAGTGCCCCTGTCAATGAGATGGGCCCCCTGTCAAGAAGGAGAGCCCCCCGTCAATGAGGAGTACCCCCTGTCAATGAGGATTGCCCCTGTCAATGAGCAGTAACCGCTGTCAACTAGGAGTGCCCTCTGTCAATGAGGAGTGCCTCCGTCAGTGAGGAGTGCCCCCTGTCAATGATGAGAGCCCCCTGTCAATGAGGGTTAACCTTGGAATTGAGGAGTGCCCCACAGTCAATGAGGAGTGCCCGCTGTAAATTAGGAGTCCCCCCCATCATTTAGCAGTCCCCCCCGTCAATGACGAATGAACCCTGTCAATGAGGACTGTCCCCTGTCAATGACGAGCGCCCCCCGTCTATAAAGTGTACCCCCTGTCAATGAGGCGTGCCCCCCGTCAACGAGAAGTGCCCCCGGTCAATAAGGAATGCAAACCCTCCCGTCAATGAGGAGTGCCCCCTGTCAATGTGACGTGCCCGCTGTCAATGTGGAGTGCCCTCTGTCAATGAACAATGCCCCGTCAATGAGGAGTACCCCCTGTCAATGAGGAGTGCACCCTGTCAATGAGGAGTGCCCCCTTTCAATGAGGAGTGCCCGCTGTCAATGAGGAGTGCCCCCTGCCAATGAGGAGTGCCCCCAGTCAATGAGGAGTGCGCCCTGTCAATGTGGAGTGCCCCGTGTCAATGGGTATTGCCCTCTGTCACTGCGGAGGGCCCCCTGTCATTGTGGAGTGACCGCTCTCAACACTGAGTGCCCCCTGTCAAAGTGGACTGCCCCCTGTCAATGTGGAGTTCACCATGTCAATGGGTTTTGCCCCCAGTCAATGGGGAGGGCCCTACGTCAATGAGGAGTGCCCCGTCAATGAGAAGTGCCCCCCGTCAATGAGGAGTAACCCTGGAAATGAGGCGTCACCCTGTAAATGAGGAGTGCCACTTGTCAAAGATGAGTGTCCCCTGTCAATGACGTTTGCCCGCTGTCAATGAGGAGTGCACTCTGTCAATGAGGAGTGCCGCTGTCAATGAGGAGTGCTCCCTGTCAATGAGGGGTAACCCCGTCAATGAGGAGTGCCCCCTGTCAATGGGGAGCGCCCGCTGACAACTAGGAGTGCCCACTGTAAATGAGGAGTGCCCCCTGTCAATGAGGAGTGCACACCCGTAAATAAGGAGTGCCCCCCCCCGTCAATGAGGAGTGCCACCTGTCAATGAGGAGTGCCCCTGTCAATGAGGAGTTCCCCCTGTCAATGGGTTTTGCCCCCTGTCAACGGCGAGTGCCCCCTGTCAATGAGGAGTGCCCCCGGTCAATGAGGAGAGCCCCCTGTCAATGAGGAGTGCCCCCCGTCAATAAGGAGTGCCACCCCCCCGTCAATGAGGAGTGCCACCTGTCAATGAGGAGTGCCCCCTGTCAATGAGGAGTGCCCCCTGTCAATGAGGAGTGCCCCCGTCAATGGGTTTTGCCCCCTGTCAACGGGGAGTTCCCCCTGTCAATGAGGAGTGCCCCCTGTCTATGAGGAGTGCCCACTGTCAATGCGAGTACCCCCTGTCAATGAGGAGTGCCCTCTGTCAATGAGAAGTGCCCGCTGTCAATGAGGAGTCCACCCCGTCAATGAGGAGTGCCCCCTTTCAATGAGGAGGTCCCCCTGTCAATGAGGAGTGCCCGCTGTGAACTCGGAGTGCCCTCTGTCAATGAGGAGTGCCTCCGTCAGTGAGGAGTGCCCCCTGTCAATGATGAGAGCCCCCTGTCAATGAGGAATAACCCTGTAAATGAGGAGTGCCCCATAGTCAATGAGGAGTGACCGCTGTAAATTAGGAGTCCCCCCCATTATTTAGCAGTCCCCCCCGTCAATGACGAATGACCCTTGTCAATGAGGACTGTCCCCTGTCAATGACGAGCGCCCCCCGTCTATAAAGTGTACCCCCTGTCAATGAGGAGTGCCCCCCGTCAATGAGGAGTGCCCCCACCCGTCAATGAGGAGTGCCCCTGTCAATGAGATGGGCCCCCTGTCAATAAGGAGAGCCCCCCGTCAATGAGGAGTACCCCCTGTCAATGAGGATTGCCCCTGTCAATGAGCAGTAACCGCTGTCAACTAGGAGTGCCCTCTGTCAATGAGGAGTGCCTCCGTCAGTGAGGAGTGCCCCCTGTCAATGATGAGAGCCCCCTGTCAATGAGGATTAACCTTGGAATTCAGGAGTGCCCCACAGTCAATGAGGAGTGCCCGCTGTAAATTAGGAGTCCCCCCCATCATTTAGCAGTCCCCCCCGTCAATGACGAATGACCCCTGTCAATGAGGACTGTCCCCTGTCAATGACGAGCGCCCCCCGTCTATAAAGTGTACCCCCTGTCAATGAGGCGTGCCCCCCGTCAATGAGAAGTGCTCCCGGTCAATAAGGAATGCAAACCCTCCCGTCAATGAGGAGTGCCCCCTGTCAATGTGACGTGCCCGCTGTCAATGTGGAGTGCCCTCTGTCAATGAACAGTGCCCCGTCAATGAGGAGTACCCCCTGTCAATGAGGAGTGCACCCTGTCAATGAGGAGTGCCCCCTTTCAATGAGGAGTGCCCGCTGTCAATGAGGAGTGCCCCCTGCCAATGAGGAGTGCCCCCAGTCAATGAGGAGTGCGCCCTGTCAATGTGGAGTGCCCCGTGTCAATGGGTATTGCCCTCTGTCTCTGCGGAGGGCCCCCTGTCATTGTGGAGTGACCGCTATCAACACTGAGTGTCCCTGTCAATGTGGACTGCCCCCTGTCAATGTGGAGTTCACCATGTCAATGGGTTTTGCCCCCAGTCATTGGGGAGGGCCCTATGCCAATGAGGAGTGCCCCGTCAATGAGAAGTGCCCCCCGTCAATGAGGAGTAACCCTGGAAATGAGGCGTCACCATGTAAATGAGGAGTGCCACTTGTCAAAGATGAGTGTCCCCTGTCAATGACGTTTGCCCGCTGTCAATGAGGAGTGCACTCTGTCAATGAGGAGTGCACTCTGTCAATGAGGAGTGCCGCTGTCAATGAGGAGTGCTCCCTGTCAATGAGGGGTAACCCCGTCAATGAGGAGTGCCCCCTGTCAATGGGGAGCGCCCGCTGACAACTCGGAGTGCCCACTGTAAATGAGGAGTGCCCCCTGTCAATGAGGAGTGCACCCCCGTAAATAAGGAGTGCCCCCCCCCGTCAATGAGGAGTGCCACCTGTCAATGAGGAGTGCCCCTGTCAATGAGGAGTTCCCCCTGTCAATGGGTTTTGCCCCTGTCAACGGGGAGTGCCCCCTGTCAATGAGGAGTGCCCCCGGTCAATGAGGAGAGCCCCGCGTCAATGAGGAGTGCCCCCCCGTCAATAAGGAGTGCCCCTCCCCGTCAATGAGGAGTGCCACCTGTCAATGAGTAGTGCCCCCTGTCAGTGAGGAGTGCCCCCTGTCAATGAGGAGTGCCCCCTGTCAATGAGTTTTGCCCCCTGTCAACGGGGAGTTCCCCCTGTCAATGAGGAGTGCCCCCTGTCAATGTGGAGTGCCCCCTGTCAATGCGAGTACCCCCTGTCAATGAGGAGTGCCCTCTGTCAATGAGGAGAGCCCCCTGTAAATGAGGAGTACACCCTGTCAATGAGGAGCACCCCCTGTCAATGAGGAGTGCCCGCTGTCAATGAGGAGTGCCCCCTGTCAATGAGGAGTGCCCCCTGTCAATGAGGAGTGCCCCGTGTCAATGGGTATTGCCCTCTGTCAATGCGGAGGGCCTCCTGTCAATGTGGAGAGACCGCTATCAACTATGAGTACCCCCTCTAAATGTGGACTGCCCCCTGTCAATGAGGAGTGCACCCTGTCAATGCAGAGTGCCCAAGCCAATGAGGAGTACCCCCTGTCAATGTGGAGTGCCCTCTGCCAATGAGGAGACCCCCCTGTCAATGAGGAGTGGCCCTGTCAATGAGGAGTACCCCGTGTCAATGAGGAGTGCCCCCTGTAAATGAGATGTGCCCCCGGTCAATAAGGAATGCACATCCCCCCCTCAATGTGGAGTGCCCCCTGTCAATGAGAAGTGCCCGCTGTCAATGAGGAGTCCCCCCGTCAATGAGGAGTGCCCCCTGTCAATGAGGAGGTCCCCCTGTCAATACGGAGAGCCCCCTGTCAATGAGGAGTACCCCCTGTCAATGAGGATTGCCCCCTGTCAATGAGGAGTGCCCGCTGTCAACTAGGAGTGCCCTCTGTCAATGAGGAGTGCCTCCGTCAGTGAGGAGTGCCCCCTGTCAATGATGAGAGCTCCCTGTCAATGAGGATTAACCCTGTAAATGAGGAGTGCCCCACAGTCAATGAGGAGTGACCGCTGTAAATTAGGAGTCCCCCCCCCCCATTATTTAGCAGTCCCCCCCGTCAATGACGAATGACCCTTGTCAATGAGGACTATCCCCTGTCAATGACGAGCGCCCCCCGTCTATAAAGTGTACCCCCTGTCAATGAGGAGTGCCCCCCGTCAATGAGGAGTGCCCCCACCCGTCAATGAGGAGCACCCCCTCTCAATGAGGAGGGCCCCCTGTCAATAAGGAGAGCCCCCTGTCAATGAGGAGTACCCCCTGTCAATGAGGATTGCCCCCTGTCAATGAGCAGTAACCGCTGTCAACTAGGAGTGCCCTCTGTCAATGAGGAGTGCCTCCGTCAGTGAGGAGTGCCTCCTGTCAATGATGAGAGCCCCCTGTCAATGAGGATTAACCCTGTAAATGAGGAGTGCCCCACAGTCAATGAGGAGTGCCCGCTGTAAATTAGGAGTCCCCCCATCATTTAGCAGTCCCCCCGGTCAATGACGAATGACCCCTGTCAATGAGGACTGTCCCCTGTCAATGACGAGCGCCCCCCGTCTATAAAGTGTACCCCCTGTCAATGAGGCGTGCCCCCCGTCAATGACAAGTGCCCCCGGCCAATAAGGAATGCAAACCCTCCCGTCAATGAGGAGTGCGCCCTGTCAATGTGACGTGCCCGCTGTCAATGTGGAGTGCCCTCTGTCAATGAACAGTGCCCCGTCAATGAGGAGTACCCCCTGTCAATGAGGAGTGCACCCTGTCAATGAGGAGTGCCCCCTTTCAATGAGGAGTGCCCGTGTCAATGAGGAGTGCCCCCTGCCAATGAGGAGTGCCCCCAGTCAATGGGAAGTGCGCCCTGTCAATGTGGAGTGCCCCGTGTCAATGGGTATTGCCCTCTGTCTCTGCGGAGGGCCCACTGTCAATGTGGAGTGACCGCTATCAACTATGAGTGCCCCCTGTCAATGTGGAGTGCCCCCTGTCAATGAGGAGTTCACCATGTCAATGGGTTTTGCCCCCTGTCAATGGGGAGGGCCCGATGTCAATGAGGAGTGCCCCGTCAATGAGAAGTGCCCCCCGTCAATGAGGAGTAACCCTGGAAATGAGGCGTCACCCTGTAAATGAGGAGTGCCACTTGCCAAAGATGAGTGTCCCCTGTCAATGACGTTTGCCCGCTGTCAATGAGGAGTGCACTCTGTCAATGAGGAGTGCCGCTGTCAATGAGGAGTGCTCCCTGTCAATGAGTGGTAACCCCGTCAATGAGGAGTGCCCCCTGTCAATGAGGAGCGCCCGCTGACAACTAGGAGTGCCCCCCCCCCCGTCCATGAGGAGTGCCACCTGTCAATGAGGAGTGCATCCTGTCAATGAGGAGTGTCCCCTGTCAATGAGGAGTTCCCCCTGTCAATGGGTTTTGCCCCCTGTCAACGGGGAGTGCCCCCTATCAATGAGGAGTGCCCCCTGTCAATGAGGAGAGCCCCCCGTCAATGAGGAGTACCCCCTGTCAATGAGGAGTGCCCTCTGTCAATGAGGAGTGCCCCCTGTAAATGAGGAGTACCCCCTGTCAATGAGGAGGGCCCGCTGTCAATGAGGAGTGCCCCGTGTCAATGGGTATTGCCCTCTGTCAATGCGGAGGGCTCCCTGTCAATGGGGAGTGACCGCTGTCAACTATGAGTGCCCCCTGCAAATGTGGACTGCCTCCTGTCAATGAGGAGTGCATCCTGTCAATGCAGAGTGCCCACGCCAATGAGGAGTACCCCCTGTCAATGAGGAGTGCCCTCTGTCAATGAGGAGACCCCCCTGTCAATGAGGAGTGGCCCTGTCAATGAGGAGTACCCCGTGTCAATGAGGAGTGCCCCCTGTAAATGAGATGTGCCCCCGGTCAATAAGGAATGCACATCCCCCCCTCAATGAGGAGTGCCCCCTGTCAATGAGAAGTGCCCGCTGTCAATGAGGAGGGCCCCCTGTCAATACGCAGTGCCCCCCGTCTATAAAGTGTACCCCCTGTCAATGGGCAGTGCCCCCACCCGTCAATGAGGAGTGCCCCCACCCGTCAATGAGGAGTGCCCCCTGTCAATGAGGAGGGCCCCCTGTCAATAAGGAGAGCGCCCTGTCAATGAGGAGTACCCCTGTCAATGAGGATTGCCCCCTGTCAATGAGGAGTAACCGCTGTCAACGAGGAGTGCCGTCTGTCAATGAGGAGTGCCTCCGTCAGTGAGGAGTGCCCCGTGTCAATGATGAGCAACCCCTGTCAAAGAGGATTAACCCTGTAACTGAGGAGTGCCCCACAGGCAATGAGGAGTGACCGCTGTAAATTAGGAGTCCCCCCATCATTTAGCAGTCCCCCCCGTCAATGACGAATGACCCCTGTCAATGAGGACTGTCCCCTGTCAATGACGAGCGCCCCCCGTCTATAAAGTGTACCCCCTGTCAATGAGGACTGCCCCCCGTCAATGAGGTGTGCCCCCACCCGTCAATGAGGAGTGCCCTCAGTCAATGAGAAGTGCCCTCTGTCAATGAGGAGACCCCCCTGTCAATGAGGAGTGGCCCTGCCAATTAGGAGTACCCCGTGTCAATGAGGAGTTCCCCCTCTAAATGAGATATGCCCCCGGGCAATAAGGAATGCACATCCCCCCCCTCAATGAGGAGTGCCCCCTGTCAATGAGGAGTGCCCTCTGTCAATGAGGAGACCCCCCTGTCAATGAGGAGTGGCCCTGTCAATGAGGAGTACCCCTTGTCAATGAGGAGTGCCCCCTGTAAATCAGATGTGCCCCCGGTCAATAAGGAATGCACATCCCCCCCTCAATGAGGAGTGCCCCCTGTCAATGAGAAGTGCCCGCTGTCAATGAGGAGTCCCCCCGGTCAATGAGGGGTGCCCCCTGTCAATGAGGAGTGCTCCCTTTCAATGAGGGGTACCCCCTGTCAATGTGGAGTGCTCCTTGTCAATGAGGAGCGCCCGCTGACAACTAGGAGTGCCCCCTGTCAATGAGGAGTGCCCCCCGTCAAAAAGGAGTGCCCCCTCCGTCAATGAGGAGTGCCCGCTTTCAATGAGGAGTGCCCCCTGTCAATGGGTTTTGCCCCCTGTCAATGGGGAGTGCCCCCTGTCAATGAGGAGTGCCCCCTGTCAATCAGTAGTGCCCCTGTCAATGGGGAATACCCCCTGTCAATGAGGAGTGCACTCTGTCAATGAGGAGTGCCCCCTGTCAATGAGGAGTCACCCTGTCAATGAGCAGTTCCCCCTGTCAATTAGGAGTGCCCTCTGTCAATGAGGAGACCCCCCTGTCAATGAGGATTGGCCCCTGTCAATGAGGAGTACCCCGTGTCAATGAGGAGTGCCCCCTGTCAATGACGAAAGCCCCCGGTCAATGAGCAGTGCCCGCTGTCAATGCAGAGTGCCCACGCCAATGAGGAGTGCCCGCTGTCAATGAGGAGTGCCCCGTGTCAATGAGGAGTGCCCCCTGTCAATGAGGAGTGCCCCGTGTCAATGGGTATTGCCCTCTGTCAATGCGGAGGGCCTCCTGTCAATGTGGAGAGACCGCTATCAACTATGAGTACCCCCTCTAAATGTGGACTGCCCCCTGTCAATGAGGAGTGCACCCTGTCAATGCAGAGTGCCCAAGCCAATGAGGAGTACCCCCTGTCAATGTGGAGTGCCCTCTGCCAATGAGGAGACCCCCCTGTCAATGAGGAGTGGCCCTGTCAATGAGGAGTACCCCGTGTCAATGAGGAGTGCCCCCTGTAAATGAGATGTGCCCCCGGTCAATAAGGAATGCACATCCCCCCCTCAATGTGGAGTGCCCCCTGTCAATGAGAAGTGCCCGCTGTCAATGAGGAGTCCCCCCGTCAATGAGGAGTGCCCCCTGTCAATGAGGAGGTCCCCCTGTCAATACGGAGAGCCCCCTGTCAATGAGGAGTACCCCCTGTCAATGAGGATTGCCCCCTGTCAATGAGGAGTGCCCGCTGTCAACTAGGAGTGCCCTCTGTCAATGAGGAGTGCCTCCGTCAGTGAGGAGTGCCCCCTGTCAATGATGAGAGCTCCCTGTCAATGAGGATTAACCCTGTAAATGAGGAGTGCCCCACAGTCAATGAGGAGTGACCGCTGTAAATTAGGAGTCCCCCCCCCCCCCATTATTTAGCAGTCCCCCCCGTCAATGACGAATGACCCTTGTCAATGAGGACTATCCCCTGTCAATGACGAGCGCCCCCCGTCTATAAAGTGTACCCCCTGTCAATGAGGAGTGCCCCCCGTCAATGAGGAGTGCCCCCACCCGTCAATGAGGAGCACCCCCTCTCAATGAGGAGGGCCCCCTGTCAATAAGGAGAGCCCCCTGTCAATGAGGAGTACCCCCTGTCAATGAGGATTGCCCCCTGTCAATGAGCAGTAACCGCTGTCAACTAGGAGTGCCCTCTGTCAATGAGGAGTGCCTCCGTCAGTGAGGAGTGCCTCCTGTCAATGATGAGAGCCCCCTGTCAATGAGGATTAACCCTGTAAATGAGGAGTGCCCCACAGTCAATGAGGAGTGCCCGCTGTAAATTAGGAGTCCCCCCATCATTTAGCAGTCCCCCCGGTCAATGACGAATGACCCCTGTCAATGAGGACTGTCCCCTGTCAATGACGAGCGCCCCCCGTCTATAAAGTGTACCCCCTGTCAATGAGGCGTGCCCCCCGTCAATGACAAGTGCCCCCGGCCAATAAGGAATGCAAACCCTCCCGTCAATGAGGAGTGCGCCCTGTCAATGTGACGTGCCCGCTGTCAATGTGGAGTGCCCTCTGTCAATGAACAGTGCCCCGTCAATGAGGAGTACCCCCTGTCAATGAGGAGTGCACCCTGTCAATGAGGAGTGCCCCCTTTCAATGAGGAGTGCCCGTGTCAATGAGGAGTGCCCCCTGCCAATGAGGAGTGCCCCCAGTCAATGGGAAGTGCGCCCTGTCAATGTGGAGTGCCCCGTGTCAATGGGTATTGCCCTCTGTCTCTGCGGAGGGCCCACTGTCAATGTGGAGTGACCGCTATCAACTATGAGTGCCCCCTGTCAATGTGGAGTGCCCCCTGTCAATGAGGAGTTCACCATGTCAATGGGTTTTGCCCCCTGTCAATGGGGAGGGCCCGATGTCAATGAGGAGTGCCCCGTCAATGAGAAGTGCCCCCCGTCAATGAGGAGTAACCCTGGAAATGAGGCGTCACCCTGTAAATGAGGAGTGCCACTTGCCAAAGATGAGTGTCCCCTGTCAATGACGTTTGCCCGCTGTCAATGAGCAGTGCACTCTGTCAATGAGGAGTGCCGCTGTCAATGAGGAGTGCTCCCTGTCAATGAGTGGTAACCCCGTCAATGAGGAGTGCCCCCTGTCAATGAGGAGCGCCCGCTGACAACTAGGAGTGCCCCCCCCCCGTCCATGAGGAGTGCCACCTGTCAATGAGGAGTGCATCCTGTCAATGAGGAGTGTCCCCTGTCAATGAGGAGTTCCCCCTGTCAATGGGTTTTGCCCCCTGTCAACGGGGAGTGCCCCCTATCAATGAGGAGTGCCCCCTGTCAATGAGGAGAGCCCCCCGTCAATGAGGAGTACCCCCTGTCAATGAGGAGTGCCCTCTGTCAATGAGGAGTGCCCCCTGTAAATGAGGAGTACCCCCTGTCAATGAGGAGGGCCCGCTGTCAATGAGGAGTGCCCCGTGTCAATGGGTATGGCCCTCTGTCAATGCGGAGGGCCCCCTGTCAATGGGGAGTGACCGCTGTCAACTATGAGTGCCCCCTGCAAATGTGGACTGCCTCCTGTCAATGAGGAGTGCATCCTGTCAATGCAGAGTGCCCACGCCAATGAGGAGTACCCCCTGTCAATGAGGAGTGCCCTCTGTCAATGAGGAGACCCCCCTGTCAATGAGGAGTGGCCCTGTCAATGAGGAGTACCCCGTGTCAATGAGGAGTGCCCCCTGTAAATGAGATGTGCCCCCGGTCAATAAGGAATGCACATCCCCCCCTCAATGAGGAGTGCCCCCTGTCAATGAGAAGTGCCCGCTGTCAATGAGGAGGGCCCCCTGTCAATACGCAGTGCCCCCCGTCTATAAAGTGTACCCCCTGTCAATGGGCAGTGCCCCCACCCGTCAATGAGGAGTGCCCCCACCCGTCAATGAGGAGTGCCCCCTGTCAATGAGGAGGGCCCCCTGTCAATAAGGAGAGCGCCCTGTCAATGAGGAGTACCCCTGTCAATGAGGATTGCCCCCTGTCAATGAGGAGTAACCGCTGTCAACGAGGAGTGCCCTCTGTCAATGAGGATTGCCTCCGTCAGTGAGGAGTGCCCCGTGTCAATGATGAGCAACCCCTGTCAAAGAGGATTAACCCTGTAACTGAGGAGTGCCCCACAGGCAATGAGGAGTGACCGCTGTAAATTAGGAGTCCCCCCATCATTTAGCAGTCCCCCCCGTCAATGACGAATGACCCCTGTCAATGAGGACTGTCCCCTGTCAATGACGAGCGCCCCCCGTCTATAAAGTGTACCCCCTGTCAATGAGGACTGCCCCCCGTCAATGAGGTGTGCCCCCACCCGTCAATGAGGAGTGCCCTCAGTCAATGAGAAGTGCCCTCTGTCAATGAGGAGACCCCCCTGTCAATGAGGAGTGGCCCTGCCAATTGGGAGTACCCCGTGTCAATGAGGAGTGCCCCCTGTAAATGAGATATGCCCCCGGGCAATAAGGAATGCACATCCCCCCCCTCAATGAGGAGTGCCCCCTGTCAATGAGGAGTGCCCTCTGTCAATGAGGAGACCCCCCTGTCAATGAGGAGTGGCCCTGTCAATGAGGAGTACCCCTTGTCAATGAGGAGTGCCCCCTGTAAATCAGATGTGCCCCCGGTCAATAAGGAATGCACATCCCCCCCTCAATGAGGAGTGCCCCCTGTCAATGAGAAGTGCCCGCTGTCAATGAGGAGTCCCTCCGGTCAATGAGGGGTGCCCCCTGTCAATGAGGAGTGCTCCCTTTCAATGAGGGGTACCCCCTGTCAATGTGGAGTGCTCCTTGTCAATGAGGAGCGCCCGCTGACAACTAGGAGTGCCCCCTGTCAATGAGGAGTGCCCCCCGTCAAAAAGGAGTGCCCCCTCCGTCAATGAGGAGTGCCCGCTTTCAATGAGGAGTGCCCCATGTCAATGGGTTTTGCCCCCTGTCAATGGGGAGTGCCCCCTGTCAATGAGGAGTGCCCCCTGTCAATCAGTAGTGCCCCTGTCAATGGGGAATACCCCCTGTCAATGAGGAGTGCACTCTGTCAATGAGGAGTGCCCCCTGTCAATGAGGAGTCACCCCGTCAATGAGCAGTACCCCCTGTCAATTAGGAGTGCCCTCTGTCAATGAGGAGACCCCCCTGTCAATGAGGATTGGCCCCTGTCAATGAGGAGTACCCCGTGTCAATGAGGAGTGCCCCCTGTCAATGACGAAAGCCCCCGGTCAATGAGCAGTGCCCGCTGTCAATGCAGAGTGCCCACGCCAATGAGGAGTGCCCGCTGTCAATGAGGAGTGCCCCGTGTCAATGGGTATTGCCCTCTGTCAATGCGGAGAGCCCCCTGTCAATGTGGAGTGACCGCTATCAACTATGAGTGCCCCATGTAAATGTGGACTGCCCCCTGTCAATGAGGAGTGCACCCTGTCAATGCAGAGTGCCCACGCCAATGAGGTGTACCCCCTGTCAATGAGGAGTGCCCTCTGTCAATGAGGAGAGTCCCCTGTCAATGAGGAGTAACCGTGTAAATGAGGAGTGCCCCACAGTCAATGAGGAGTGACCGCTGTAAATTCGTGTCCCCCCCATCATTGAGCAGTCCCCCCCGTCAATGACGAATGACCCCTGTCAATGAGGACTGTCCCCTGTCAATGATGAGCGCCCCCCGTCTATAAAGTGTACCCCCTGTCAATGAGGAGTGCCCCCCGTCAATGATGAGTGCCCCCACCCGTCAATGAGTAGCGCCCTCTGTCAATGAGAAGTGCCCCTTTTCAGTGAGTTTGCCCTGTCCATGAGGAGTGCCTGCTGTCAATGAGGAGTGCCCCCTGTCAATGAGGAGACCCCCCTGTCAATGAGGAGTGGCCCCTGTCAAAGAGGAGTACCCCCTGTCAATGAGGAGTGGCGCCTGTCAATGAGGAGTGCCCCCTGTCAATGAGGAGACCCCCCTGTCAATGAGGAGTACCCCCTGTCAATGAGGAATGCCCCCTGTCAATGAACAGTGCCCCGTCAATGAGGAGTACCCCCTGTCAATGAGGAGTGCCCTCTGTCGATGAGGAGTGCCCCCTTTCAATGAGGAGTGCCCGCTCTCAACGAGGAGTGCCCCCTATCAATGAGGAGTGCCCCCTGTTAATGTGGAGTGTCCCGTGTCAATGGGTATTGCCCTCTGTCTCTGCGGAGGGCCCCCTGTAAATGTGGAGTGACCGCTATCAACTATGAGTGCCCCCTGTCAATGTGGACTGCCCCCTGTCAATGAGGAGTGCACCCTGTCAATGGGATTTGCCCCCTGTCAATGGGGAGGGCCCTATGTCAATGAGGAGTGCCCCGTCAATGAGAAGTGCCCCCCGTCAATGAGGAGTAACCCTGGAAATGAGGCGTCACCCTGTAAATGAGGAGTGACCCTTGTCAAAGATGAGTGACCCATGTCAATGACGTTTGCCCGCTGTCAATGAGGAGCGCACTCCGTCAATGAGGAGTGCCGCTGTCAATGAGGAGTGCCCTCTGTCAATGAGGAGTGCCCCCGGTCAATGAGGAGTGACCCCTGTCAATGAGGAGTGCTCCCTGTCAATGAGGGGTACCCCCGTCAATGAGGAGTGCCCCCTGTCAATGAGGAGCGCCCGCTGACAACTTGGAGTGCCCACTGTCAATGAGGAGTACCCCTGTCAATGAGGAGTGCCCCCCCCGTCAATAAGGAGTGCCCCCCCGTCAATGAGTAGTGCCCTCTGTCAATGAGAAGTGACCCCCCCTTCTATGAAGAGTACCCCCTGTCAATAGGAAGTGCCCCTTTTCAGTGAGTTTGCCCTGTCCATGAGGAGTGCCTGCTGTCAATGAGGAGTGTCCCCTGTTAATGAGGTGTGCACCCTGTCAATGCAGAGTGCCCACGCCAATGAGGAGTACCCCCTGTCAATGAGGAGTGCCCCCTGTCAATGAGGAGATCCCCCTGTCAATGAGGAGTGGCCCCTGTCAATGAGGAGTACCCCCTGTCAATGAGGATTGCCCCCTGTCAATGAGGAGTGCCTCCGTCAGTGAGGAGTGCCCCCGTCAATGATGAGAGCGCCCTGTCAATGAGGAGTAACCGTGTAAATGAGGAGTGCCCCACAGTCAATGAGGAGTGACCGCTCTATATTAGTGTCCCCCCCCATCATTGAGCAGTCCCCCCCGTCAATGACGAATGACCCCTGTCAATGAGGACTGTCCCCTGTCAATGATGAGCGCCCCCCCGTCTATAAAGTGTACCCCCTGTCAATGAGGAGTGCCCCCCCTTCAATGAGGTGTGCCCCCACCCGTCAATGAGTAGTGCCCTCTGTCAATGAGAAGTGACCCCCCCCTTCTATGAAGAGTAACCCCTGTCAATGAGAAGTGCCCCTTTTCAGTGAGTTTGCCCTGTCCATGAGGAGTGCCTGCTGTCAATGAGGAGTGCCCCCTGTCAATGAGGAGACCCCCCTGTCAATGAGGAGTGGCCCCTGTCAATGAGGAGTACCCCCTGTCAATGAGGAGTAGCCCCTGTCAATGAGGAGTGCCACCTGTCAATGAGGAGACCCCCCTGTCAATGAGGAGTGGCCCCTGTCAATGAGGAGTACCCCCTGTCAATGAGGAATGCCCCCTGTCAATGAACAGTGCCCCGTCAATGAGGAGTACCCCCTGTCAATGAGGAGTGCCCTCTGTCGATGAGGAGTGCCCCCTTTCAATGAGGAGTGCCCCCTCTCAACGAGGAGTGCCCCCTATCAATGAGGAGTGCCCCCTGTCAATGAGGAGCGCCCGCTGACAACTAGGAGTGCCCACTGTCAATGAGGAGTGCCCCCTGTTAATGTGGAGTGTCCCGTGTCAATGGGTATTGCCCTCTGTCTCTGGGGAGGGCCCCCTGTAAATGTGGAGTGACCGCTATCAACTATGAGTGCCCCCTGTCAATGTGGACTGCCCCCTGTCAATGAGGAGTGCACCCTGTCAATGGGATTTGCCCCCTGTCAATGGGGAGGGCCCTATGTCAATGAGGAGTGCCCCGTCAATGAGAAGTGCCCCCCGTCAATGAGGAGTAACCCTGGAAATGAGGCGTCACCCTGTAAATGAGGAGTGACCCTTGTCAAAGATGAGTGACCCATGTCAATGACGTTTGCCCGCTGTCAATGAGGAGCGCACTCCGTCAATGAGGAGTGCCGCTGTCAATGAGGAGTGCCCTCTGTCAATGAGGAGTGCCCCCGGTCAATGAGGAGTGACCCCTGTCAATGAGGAGTGCTCCCTGTCAATGAGGGGTACCCCCGTCAATGAGGATTGCCCCCTGTCAATGAGGAGCGCCCGCTGACAACTAGGAGTGCCCACTGTCAATGAGGAGTACCCCCTGTCAATGAGGAGTGCCCCCCCCGTCAATAAGGAGTGCCCCCCCGTCAATGAGTAGTGCCCTCTGTCAATGAGAAGTGACCCCCCCTTCTATGAGGAGTACCCCCTGTCAATAGGAAGTGCCCCTTTTCAGTGAGTTTGCCCTGTCCATGAGGAGTGCCTGCTGTCAATGAGGAGTGCCCCCTGTTAATGAGGTGTGCACCCTGTCAATGCAGAGTGCCCACGCCAATGAGGAGTACCCCCTGTCAATGAGGAGTGCCCCCTGTCAATGAGGAGATCCCCCTGTCAATGAGGAGTGGCCCCTGTCAATGAGGAGTACCCCCTGTCAATGAGGATTGCCCCCTGTCAATGAGGAGTGCCTCCATCAGTGAGGAGTGCCCCCGTCAATGATGAGAGCGCCCTGTCAATGAGGAGTAACCGTGTAAATGAGGAGTGCCCCACAGTCAATGAGGAGTGACCGCTCTATATTAGTGTCCCCCCCCATCATTGAGCAGTCCCCCCCGTCAATGACGAATGACCCCTGTCAATGAAGACTGTCCCCTGTCAATGATGAGCGCCCCCCCGTCTATAAAGTGTACCCCCTGTCAATGAGGAGTGCCCCCCCTTCAATGAGGTGTGCCCCCACCCGTCAATGAGTAGTGCCCTCTGTCAATGAGAAGTGACCCCCCCTTCTATGAAGAGTACCCCCTGTCAATGAGAAGTGCCCCTTTTCAGTGAGTTTGCCCTGTCAATGAGGAGTGCCCCCTGTCAATGAGGAGACCCCCCTGTCAATGAGGAGTGGCCCCTGTCAATGAGGAGTACCCCCTGTCAATGAGGAGTAGCCCCTGTCAATGAGGAGTGCCCCCTGTCAATGAGGAGACCCCCCTGTCAATGAGGAGTGGCCCCTGTCAATGAGGAGTACCCCCTGTCAATGAGGAATGCCCCCTGTCAATGAACAGTGCCCCGTCAATGAGGAGTACCCCCTGTCAATGAGGAGTGCCCTCTGTCGATGAGGAGTGCCCCCTTTCAATGAGGAGTGCCCGCTCTCAACGAGGAGTGCCCCCTATCAATGAGGAGTGCCCCCTGTCAATGAGGAGCGCCCGCTGACAACTGGGAGTGCCCACTGTCAATGAGGAGTGCCCCCTGTCAATGAGGAGTGCCCCCCCCCCGTCAATAAGGAGTGCCCCCCCGTCAATGAGTAGTGCCCTCAGTCAAGGAGAAGTGCCCTCTGTCAATGAGGAGACCCCCCTGTCAATGAGAAGTGGCCCTGTCAATGAGGAGTACCCCGTGTCAATGAGGAGTGCCCCCTGTAAATGAGATGTGCCCCCGGTCAATAAGGAATGCATATCCCCCCCTCAATGAGGAGTGCCCCCTGTCAATGAGGAGTGCCCTGTGTCAATGAGGAGACCCCCCTGTCAATGAGGAGTGGCCCTGTCAATGAGGAGTACCCCTTGTCAATGAGGAGTGCCCCCTGTAAATCAGATGTGCCCCCGGTCAATAAGGAATGCACATCCCCCCCTCAATGAGGAGTGCCCCCTGTCAATGAGAAGTGCCCGCTGTCAATGAGGAGTCCCCCCGGTCAATGAGGGGTGCCCCCTGTCAATGAGGAGTGCTCCCTTTCAATGAGGGGTACCCCCTGTCAATGTGGAGTGCTCCTTGTCAATGAGGAGCGCCCGCTGACAACTAGGAGTGCCCCCTGTCAATGAGGAGTGCCCCCCGTCAAAAAGGAGTGCCCCCTCCGTCAATGAGGAGTGCCCCCTTTCAATGAGGAATGCCCCCAGTCAATGAGGAGTGCCCCCTGTCAATGAGGAGTGCCCCCTGTCAATGGGTTTTGCCCGCTGTCAATGGGGAGTGCCCCCTGTCAATGAGGAGTGCCCCCTGTCAATGAGTAGTGCCCCCTGTCAATGGGGAATACCCCCTGTCAATTTGGAGTGCACTCTGTCAATGAGGAGTGCCCCCTGTCAATGAGGAGTCACCCTGTCAATGAGCAGCACCCCCTGTCAATTAGGAGTGCCGTCTGTCAATGAGGAGACCCCCTGTCAATGAGGATTGGCCCCTGTCAATGAGGAGTACCCCGTGTCAATGAGGAGTGCCCCCTGTCAATGAGGAGATCCCCCTGTCAATGAGGAGTGGCCCCTGTCAATGAGGAGTACCCCCTGTCAATGAGGATTGCCCCCTGTCAATGAGGAGTGCCTCCGTCAGTGAGGAGTGCCCCCGTCAATGATGAGAGCGCCCTGTCAATGAGGAGTAACCGTGTAAATGAGGAGTGCCCCACAGTCAATGAGGAGTGACCGCTCTATATTAGTGTCCCCCCCCATCATTGAGCAGACCCCCCCGTCAATGACGAATGACCCCTGTCAATGAGGACTGTCCCCTGTCAATGATGAGCGCCCCCCCGTCTATAAAGTGTACCCCCTGTCAATGAGGAGTGCCCCCCCTTCAATGAGGTGTGCCCCCACCCGTCAATGAGTAGTGCCCTCTGTCAATGAGAAGTGACCCCCCCCTTCTATGAAGAGTACCCCCTGTCAATGAGAAGTGCCCCTTTTCAGTGAGTTTGCCCTGTCCATGAGGAGTGCCTGCTGTCAATGAGGAGTGCCCCCTGTCAATGAGGAGACCCCCCTGTCAATGAGGAGTGGCCCCTGTCAATGAGGAGTACCCCCTGTCAATGAGGAGTGCCCCCTGTCAATGAGGAGATCCCCCTGTCAATGAGGAGTGGCCCCTGTCAATGAGGAGTACCCCCTGTCAATGAGGATTGCCCCCTGTCAATGAGGAGTGCCTCCGTCAGTGAGGAGTGCCCCCGTCAATGATGAGAGCGCCCTGTCAATGAGGAGTAACCGTGTAAATGAGGAGTGCCCCACAGTCAATGAGGAGTGACCGCTCTATATTAGTGTCCCCCCCATCATTGAGCAGTCCCCCCCGTCAATGACGAATGACCCCTGTCAATGAGGACTGTCCCCTGTCAATGATGAGCGCCCCCCCGTCTATAAAGTGTACCCCCTGTCAATGAGGAGTGCCCTCCCTTCAATGAGGTGTGCCCCCACCCGTCAATGAGTAGTGCCCTCTGTCAATGAGAAGTGACCCCCCCCTTCTATGAAGAGTACCCCCTGTCAATGAGAAGTGCCCCTTTTCAGTGAGTTTGCCCTGTCCATGAGGAGTGCCTGCTGTCAATGAGGAGTGCCCCCTGTCAATGAGGAGACCCCCCTGTCAATGAGGAGTGGCCCCTGTCAATGAGGAGTACCCCCTGTCAATGAGGAGTAGCCCCTGTCAATGAGGAGTGCCCCCTGTCAATGAGGAGACCCCCCTGTCAATGAGGAGTGGCCCCTGTCAATGAGGAGTACCCCCTGTCAATGAGGAATGCCCCCTGTCAATGAACAGTGCCCCGTCAATGAGGAGTACCCCCTGTCAATGAGGAGTGCCCTCTGTCGATGAGGAGTGCCCCCTTTCAATGAGGAGTGCCCGCTCTCAACGAGGAGTGCCCCCTATCAATGAGGAGTGCCCCCTGTCAATGAGGAGCGCCCGCTGACAACTAGGAGTGCCCTCTGTCAATGAGGAGACCCCCCTGTCAATGAGGATTGGCCCCTGTCAATGAGGAGTACCCCGTGTCAATGAGGAGTGCCCCCTGTCAATGACGAAAGCCCCCGGTCAATGAGCAGTGCCCGCTGTCAATGCAGAGTGCCCACGCCAATGAGGTGTACCCCCTGTCAATGAGGAGTGACCGCTATCAACTATGAGTGCCCCATGTAAATGTGGACTGCCCCCTGTCAATGAGGAGTGCACCCTGTCAATGCAGAGTGCCCACGCCAATGAGGTGTACCCCCTGTCAATGAGGAGTGCCCTCTGTCAATGAGGAGAGTCCCCTGTCAATGAGGAGTAACCGTGTAAATGAGGAGTGCCCCACAGTCAATGAGGAGTGACCGCTGAAAATTAGTGTCCCCCCCCATCATTGAGCAGTCCCCCCCGTCAATGACGAATGACCCCTGTCAATGAGGACTGTCCCCTGTCAATGATGAGCGCCCCCCGTCTATAAAGTGTACCCCCTGTCAATGAGGAGTGCCCCCCCGTCAATGATGAGTGCCCCCACCCGTCAATGAGTAGCGCCCTCTGTCAATGAGAAGTGACCCCCCCTTCTATGAAGAGTACCCCCTGTCAATGAGAAGTGCCCCTTTTCAGTGAGTTTGCCCTGTCCATGTGGAGTGCCTGCTGTCAATGAGGAGTGCCCCCTGTCAATGAGGAGACCCCCCTGTCAATGAGGAGTGGCCCCTGTCAATGAGGAGTGGCGCCTGTCAATGAGGAGTGCCCCCTGTCAATGAGGAGACCCCCCTGTCAATGAGGAGTACCCACTGTCAATGAGGAATGCCCCCTGTCAATGAACAGTGCCCCGTCAATGAGGAGTACCCCCTGTCAATGAGGAGTGCCCTCTGTCGATGAGGAGTGCCCCCTTTCAATGAGGAGTGCCCGCTCTCAACGAGGAGTGCCCCCTATCAATGAGGAGTGCCCCCTGTTAATGTGGAGTGTCCCGTGTCAATGGGTATTGCCCTCTGTCTCTGCGGAGGGCCCCCTGTAAATGTGGAGTGACCGCTATCAACTATGAGTGCCCCCTGTCAATGTGGACTGCCCCCTGTCAATGAGGAGTGCACCCTGTCAATGGGATTTGCCCCCTGTCAATGGGGAGGGCCCTATGTCAATGAGGAGTGCCCCGTCAATGAGATGTGCCCCCCGTCAATGAGGGGTAACCCTGGAAATGAGGCGTCACCCTGTAAATGAGGAGTGACCCTTGTCAAAGATGAGTGACCCATGTCAATGACGTTTGCCCGCTGTCAATGAGGAGCGCACTCCGTCAATGAGGAGTGCCGCTGTCAATGAGGAGTGCCCTCTGTCAATGAGGAGTGCCCCCGGTCAATGAGGAGTGACCCCTGTCAATGAGGAGTGCTCCCTGTCAATGAGGGGTACCCCCGTCAATGAGGAGTGCCCCCTGTCAATGAGGAGCGCCCGCTGACAACTAGGAGTGCCCACTGTCAATGAGGAGTGCCCCCTGTCAATGAGGAGTGCCCCCCCCGTCAATAAGGAGTGCCCCCCCGTCAATGAGTAGTGCCCTCTGTCAATGAGAAGTGACCCCCCCTTCTATGAAGAGTACCCCCTGTCAATAGGAAGTGCCCCTTTTCAGTGAGTTTGCCCTGTCCATGAGGAGTGCCTGCTGTCAATGAGGAGTGCCCCCTGTTATTGAGGTGTGCACCCTGTCAATGCAGAGTGCCCACGCCAATGAGGAGTACCCCCTGTCAATGAGGAGTGCCCCCTGTCAATGAGGAGATCCCCCTGTCAATGAGGAGTGGCCCCTGTCAATGAGGAGTACCCCCTGTCAATGAGGATTGCCCCCTGTCAATGAGGAGTGCGTCCGTCAGTGAGGAGTGCCCCCGTCAATGATGAGAGCGCCCTGTCAATGAGGAGTAACCGTGGAAATGAGGAGTGCCCCACAGTCAATGAGGAGTGACCGCTCTATATTAGTGTCCCCCCCATCATTGAGCAGTCCCCCCCGTCAATGACGAATGACCCCTGTCAATGAGGACTGTCCCCTGTCAATGATGAGCGCCCCCCGTCTATAAAGTGTACCCCCTGTCAATGAGGAGTGCCCTCCCTTCAATGAGGTGTGCCCCCACCCGTCAATGAGTAGTGCCCTCTGTCAATGAGAAGTGACCCCCCCCTTCTATGAAGAGTACCCCCTGTCAATGAGAAGTGCCCCTTTTCAGTGAGTTTGCCCTGTCCATGAGGAGTGCCTGCTGTCAATGAGGAGTGCCCCCTGTCAATGAGGAGACCCCCCTGTCAATGAGGAGTGGCCCCTGTCAATGAGGAGTACCCCCTGTCAATGAGGAGTAGCCCCTGTCAATGAGGAGTGCCCCCTGTCAATGAGGAGACACCCCTGTCAATGAGGAGTGGCCCCTGTCAATGAGGAGTACCCCCTGTCAATGAGGAATGCCCCCTGTCAATGAACAGTGCCCCGTCAATGAGGAGTACCCCCTGTCAATGAGGAGTGCCCTCTGTCGATGAGGAGTGCCCCCTTTCAATGAGGAGTGCCCGCTCTCAACGAGGAGTGCCCCCTATCAATGAGGAGTGCCCCCTGTCAATGAGGAGCGCCCGCTGACAACTAGGAGTGCCCACTGTCAATGAGGAGTGCCCCCTGTCAATGAGGAGTGCCCCCCCCCCGTCAATAAGGAGTGCCCCCCGTCAATGAGTAGTGCCCTCTGTCAATGAGAAGTGACCCCCCCTTCTATGAAGAGTACCCCCTGTCAATAGGAAGTGCCCCTTTTCAGTGAGTTTGCCCTGTCCATGAGGAGTGCCTGCTGTCAATGAGGAGTGCCCCCTGTTAATGAGGTGTGCACCCTGTCAATGCAGAGTGCCCACGCCAATGAGGAGTACCCCCTGTCAATGAGGAGTGCCCCCTGTCAATGAGGAGATCCCCCTGTCAATGAGGAGTGGCCCCTCTCAATGAGGAGTACCCCCTGTCAATGAGGAGTGCCCCCAGTCAATGAGAAATGCAACCGGTCAATAAGGAATGCACACACTCCCGTCAATGAGGAGTGCCCCCTGTCAATGAGACGTGCCCGCTGTCAATGTGGAGTGCCCGCTGTCAATGAACAGTGCCCCGTCAATGAGGAGTACCCCCTGTCAATGAGGAGTGCCCTCTGTCGATGAGGAGTGCCCCCTTTCAATGAGGAGTGCCCGCTTTCAATGAGGAGTGCCCCCTATCAATAAGGAGTGCCCCCTGTCAATGTGGAGTGCCCCCTGTCAATGTGGAGTGCCCCGTGTCAATGGGTATTGCCCTCTGTCTCTGCGGAGGGCCCCCTGTCAATGTGGAGTGACCGCTATCAACTATGAGTGCCCGCTTTCAATGTGGACTGCCCCCTGTCAATGAGGAGTGCACCCTGTCAATGGGATTTGCCCCCTGTCAATGGGGAGGGCCCTATGTCAATGAGGAGTGCCCCGTCAATGAGAAGTGCCCCCCGTCAATGAGGAGTAACCCTGGAAATGAGGCGTCACCCTGTAAATGAGGAGTGACCCTTGTCAAAGATGAGTGACCCATGTCAATGACGTATGCCCGCTGTCAATGAGGAGTGCACTCCGTCAATGAGGAGTGCCGCTGTCAATGAGGAGTGCCCTCTGTCAATGAGCAGTGCCCCCGTTCAATGAGGAGTGACCCCTGTCAATGAGGGGTACCCCCGTCAATGAGGAGTGCCCCCTGTCAATGAGGAGCGCCCGCTGACAACTAGGAGTGCCCACTGTCAACGAGGAGTGCCCCCTGCCAATGAGGAGTGCCCCCCCTTCAATAAGCAGTGCCACCCCCGTCAATGAGGAGTGCCACCTGTCAATGAGGAGTGCCCCCTGTCAATGAGGAGTGCCCCCTGTCAATGTGGAGTGCCCCCTGTCAATGGGTTTTGCCCCTTGTTAATGGGGAGTGCCCCCTGTCAATGAGGAGTGCTCCCTGTCAATGAGGTGCGCTTCCTGTCAATGAGGAGTACCCCCTGTCAATGAGGAGTGCCCTCTTTCAATGAGGAGTGGCCCCGTCAATGAGGAGTACCCCCTGTCAATGAGGACTGCCCTCTATCAATGAGGAGACCACCCTGTCAATGAGGATTGCCCCCCGTCAATGAGGAGTGCCCCCACCCGCCAATGAGTTGTGCCCACTGTCAATGAGAAGTGCCCCTTTTCAATGAGTTTGCCCTGTCCATGAGGAGTGCCTGCTGTCAATGAGGAGTGCCCCCTGTTAATGAGGAGTGCTTCCTGTCAATGAGGAGTGTCCCCTGTCACTGAGGAGTGCCTGCTGTCAATGAGGAGTGCCCCCTGTCAATGAGGAGGGCCCCCTGTAAATGCGGAGGGCCGCCTGAAAAAGAGGAGTGCCACCTGATAATGAGGAGTGACCTCTGTCAATGATGAGTGCCCTCTGTCAATGATGAGAGCCTTCTGTCAATGAGGAGTGCCCCCGTCAATGACGAAAGCCGCCGGTCAATGAGCAGTGCCCTCTGTCAATGAAGAGTGCCCACGCCAATGAGGAGTACCCCCTGTCAATGAGGAGTGCCCCCTGTCAATGAGGAGATCCCCCTGTCAATGAGGAGTGGCCCCTGTCAATGAGGAGAACCCCCTGTCAATGAGGAATGCCCACTCTCAATGAGCTGTGCCCTTGTCAATGAGGAGTAACCCCTGTCAATGAGGAGTGCCCCCTGTCAATGAGGAGTGCCCACTTTCAATGACGAGTGCCCGCTGTCAATGATGAGTGTCCCCTGTCAATGAGGAGTGCCCACTTTCAATGAGGACTGCCCCGTGTCAATGGGTATTGCCCTCTGTCAATGCGGAGGGCCCCCTGTCAATGTGAAGTGACCGTTCTCAACTTTGAGTGCCCCCTGTCAATGTGGACTGCCCCCTGTCAATGAGGAGTGCAGCCTGTCAATGCAGAGTGCCCGCGCCAATGAGGAGTACCCCCTGTCAATGAGGAGTGCCCTCTGTCAATGAGGAGACCCCCCTGTCAATGTGGAGCGGCCCTGTCAATGAGGAGTAACCCGTGTCAATGAGGAGTGCCCCCTGTCAATGAGATGTGCCCACGGTCAATATGGAATGCACACCACCCCTCAATGTGGAGTGCGCCCTCTCAATGAGAAGTGCCCGCTGTCAATGAGGAGTCCCCCCCGTCAATGAGGGGTGCCCCCTGTCAATGAGGAGTGCCCCCTGTAAATAAGGAGAGCCCCCTGTCAATGAGGAGTACCCCTGTCAATGAGGATTGCCCCCTGTCAATGAGGAGTAACCGCTGTCATCTAGGAGTGCCCTCTGTCAATGAGGAGTGCCTCCGTCACTGAGGAGTGCCCCCTGTCAATGATGAGAGCCCCCTGTCAATGAGGAGTAACCGTGTAAATGAGGAGTGCCCCATAGTCAATGAGGAGTGACCGCTGTAAATTAAGAGTCCCCCCCCATCATGGAGCAAGCCCCCCCGTCAATGACGAATGACCCCTGTCAATGAGGACTGTCCCCTATCAATGACGAGCGCCCCCCGTCTATGAGGAGTGCCCCCACCCGTTAATGAGGAGTGCCCTCTGTCAATGAGAAGTGCCCCCCCTTCTATGAAGAGTACCCCCTGTCAATGAGAAGTGCCCTTTTTCAATGAGTTTGCCCTGTCCATGAGGAGTGCCGGCAGTCAATGAGGAGTGCCCCCGTTAATGAGGTGTGCACCCTGTCAATGCAGAGTGCCCACGCCAATGAGGAGTAAACCCCCTGTCAATGAGGAGTGGCCCCTGTCAATGAGGAGTTCCCACTGTCAATGAGGAGTGGCCCCTGTCAATGAGGAGTACACACTGTCAATGAGGAGTGCCCCCTGTCAATGAGACGTGCGCGCTGTCAATGTGGAGTGCCGTCTGTCAATGAACAGTGCCCCGTCAATGAGGAGTACCCCCTGTCAATGAGGAATGCCCCCTGTCAATGAACAGTGCCCCGTCAATGAGGAATACCCCCTGTCAATGAGGAGTGCCCTCTGTCGATGAGGAGTGCCCCCTTTCAATGAGGAGTGCCCGCTCTCAACGAGGAGTGCCCCCTATCAATGAGGAGTGCCCCCTGTCAATGAGGAGCGCCCGCTGACAACTAGGAGTGCCCACTGTCAATGAGGAGTGCCCCCTGTCAATGAGGAGTGCCCCCCCCCCGTCAATAAGGAGCGCCCCCCCGTCAATGAGTAGTGCCCTCAGTCAAGGAGAAGTGCCCTCTGTCAATGAGGAGACCCCCCTGTCAATGAGAAGTGGCCCTGTCAATGAGGAGTACCCCGTGTCAATGAGGAGTGCCCCCTGTAAATGAGATGTGCCCCCGGTCAATAAGGAATGCATATCCCCCCCACAATGAGGAGTGCCCCCTGTCAATGAGGAGTGCCCTGTGTCAATGAGGAGACCCCCCTGTCAATGAGGAGTGGCCCTGTCAATGAGGAGTACCCCTTGTCAATGAGGAGTGCCCCCTGTAAATCAGATGTGCCCCCGGTCAATAAGGAATGCACATCCCCCCCTCAATGAGGAGTGCCCCCTGTCAATGAGAAGTGCCCGCTGTCAATGAGGAGTCCCCCCGGTCAATGAGGGGTGCCCCCTGTCAATGAGGAGTGCTCCCTTTCAATGAGGGGTACCCCCTGTCAATGTGGAGTGCTCCTTGTCAATGAGGAGCGCCCGCTGACAACTAGGAGTGCCCCCTGTCAATGAGGAGTGCCCCCCGTCAAAAAGGAGTGCCCCCTCCGTCAATGAGGAGTGCCCCCTTTCAATGAGGAATGCCCCCAGTCAATGAGGAGTGCCCCCTGTCAATGAGGAGTGCCCCCTGTCAATGGGTTTTGCCCGCTGTCAATGGGGAGTGCCCCCTGTCAATGAGGAGTGCCCCCTGTCAATGAGTAGTGCCCCCTGTCAATGGGGAATACCCCCTGTCAATGAGGAGTGCACTCTGTCAATGAGGAGTGCCCCCTGTCAATGAGGAGTCACCCTGTCAATGAGCAGCACCCCCTGTCAATTAGGAGTGCCCTCTGTCAATGAGGAGACCCCCCTGTCAATGAGGATTGGCCCCTGTCAATGAGGAGTACCCCGTGTCAATGAGGAGTGCCCCCTGTCAATGACGAAAGCCCCCGGTCAATGAGCAGTGCCCGCTGTCAATGCAGAGTGCCCACGCCAATGAGGTGTACCCCCTGTCAATGAGGAGTGACCGCTATCAACTATGAGTGCCCCATGTAAATGTGGACTGCCCCCTGTCAATGAGGAGTGCACCCTGTCAATGCAGAGTGCCCACGCCAATGAGGTGTACCCCCTGTCAATGAGGAGTGCCCTCTGTCAATGAGGAGAGTCCCCTGTCAATGAGGAGTAACCGTGTAAATGAGGAGTGCCCCACAGTCAATGAGGAGTGACCGCTGTAAATTAGTGTCCCCCCCCATCATTGAGCAGTCCCCCCCGTCAATGACGAATGACCCCTGTCAATGAGGACTGTCCCCTGTCAATGATGAGCGCCCCCCGTCTATAAAGTGTACCCCCTGTCAATGAGGAGTGCCCCCCCGTCAATGATGAGTGCCCCCACCCGTCAATGAGTAGCGCCCTCTGTCAATGAGAAGTGACCCCCCCTTCTATGAAGAGTACCCCCTGTCAATGAGAAGTGCCCCTTTTCAGTGAGTTTGCCCTGTCCATGTGGAGTGCCTGCTGTCAATGAGGAGTGCCCCCTGTCAATGAGGAGACCCCCCTGTCAATGAGGAGTGGCCCCTGTCAATGAGGAGTGGCGCCTGTCAATGAGGAGTGCCCCCTGTCAATGAGGAGACCCCCCTGTCAATGAGGAGTACCCACTGTCAATGAGGAATGCCCCCTGTCAATGAACAGTGCCCCGTCAATGAGGAGTACCCCCTGTCAATGAGGAGTGCCCTCTGTCGATGAGGAGTGCCCCCTTTCAATGAGGAGTGCCCGCTCTCAACGAGGAGTGCCCCCTATCAATGAGGAGTGCCCCCTGTTAATGTGGAGTGTCCCGTGTCAATGGGTATTGCCCTCTGTCTCTGCGGAGGGCCCCCTGTAAATGTGGAGTGACCGCTATCAACTATGAGTGCCCCCTGTCAATGTGGACTGCCCCCTGTCAATGAGGAGTGCACCCTGTCAATGGGATTTGCCCCCTGTCAATGGGGAGGGCCCTATGTCAATGAGGAGTGCCCCGTCAATGAGATGTGCCCCCCGTCAATGAGGAGTAACCCTGGAAATGAGGCGTCACCCTGTAAATGAGGAGTGACCCTTGTCAAAGATGAGTGACCCATGTCAATGACGTTTGCCCGCTGTCAATGAGGAGCGCACTCCGTCAATGAGGAGTGCCGCTGTCAATGAGGAGTGCCCTCTGTCAATGAGGAGTGCCCCCGGTCAATGAGGAGTGACCCCTGTCAATGAGGAGTGCTCCCTGTCAATGAGGGGTACCCCCGTCAATGAGGAGTGCCCCCTGTCAATGAGGAGCGCCCGCTGACAACTAGGAGTGCCCACTGTCAATGAGGAGTGCCCCCTGTCAATGAGGAGTGCCCCCCCCCCGTCAATAAGGAGTGCCCCCCCGTCAATGAGTAGTGCCCTCTGTCAATGAGAAGTGACCCCCCCTTCTATGAAGAGTACCCCCTGTCAATAGGAAGTGCCCCTTTTCAGTGAGTTTGCCCTGTCCATGAGGAGTGCCTGCTGTCAATGAGGAGTGCCCCCTGTTATTGAGGTGTGCACCCTGTCAATGCAGAGTGCCCACGCCAATGAGGAGTACCCCCTGTCAATGAGGAGTGCCCCCTGTCAATGAGGAGATCCCCCTGTCAATGAGGAGTGGCCCCTGTCAATGAGGAGTACCCCCTGTCAATGAGGATTGCCCCCTGTCAATGAGGAGTGCCTCCGTCAGTGAGGAGTGCCCCCGTCAATGATGAGAGCGCCCTGTCAATGAGGAGTAACCGTGGAAATGAGGAGTGCCCCACAGTCAATGAGGAGTGACCGCTCTATATTAGTGTCCCCCCCATCATTGAGCAGTCCCCCCCGTCAATGACGAATGACCCCTGTCAATGAGGACTGTCCCCTGTCAATGATGAGCGCCCCCCCGTCTATAAAGTGTACCCCCTGTCAATGAGGAGTGCCCCCCCTTCAATGAGGTGTGCCCCCACCCGTCAATGAGTAGTGCCCTCTGTCAATGAGAAGTGACCCCCCCCTTCTATGAAGAGTACCCCCTGTCAATGAGAAGTGCCCCTTTTCAATGAGTTTGCCCTGTCCATGAGGAGTGCCTGCTGTCAATGAGGAGTGCCCCCTGTCAATGAGGAGACCCCCCTGCCAATGAGGAGTGGCCCCTGTCAATGAGGAGTACCCCCTGTCAATGAGGAGTGCCCCCTGTCAATGAGGAGATCCCCCTGTCAATGAGGAGTGGCCCCTGTCAATGAGGAGTACCCCCTGTCAATGAGGATTGCCCCCTGTCAATGAGGAGTGCCTCCGTCAGTGAGGAGTGCCCCCGTCAATGATGAGAGCGCCCTGTCAATGAGGAGTAACCGTGTAAATGAGGAGTGCCCCACAGTCAATGAGGAGTGACCGCTCTATATTAGTGTCCCCCCCATCATTGAGCAGTCCCCCCCGTCAATGACGAATGACCCCTGTCAATGAGGACTGTCCCCTGTCAATGATGAGCGCCCCCCCGTCTATAAAGTGTACCCCCTGTCAATGAGGAGTGCCCTCCCTTCAATGAGGTGTGCCCCCACCCGTCAATGAGTAGTGCCCTCTGTCAATGAGAAGTGACCCCCCCCTTCTATGAAGAGTACCCCCTGTCAATGAGAAGTGCCCCTTTTCAGTGAGTTTGCCCTGTCCATGAGGAGTGCCTGCTGTCAATGAGGAGTGCCCCCTGTCAATGAGGAGACCCCCCTGTCAATGAGGAGTGGCCCCTGTCAATGAGGAGTACCCCCTGTCAATGAGGAGTAGCCCCTGTCAATGAGGAGTGCCCCCTGTCAATGAGGAGACACCCCTGTCAATGAGGAGTGGCCCCTGTCAATGAGGAGTACCCCCTGTCAATGAGGAATGCCCCCTGTCAATGAACAGTGCCCCGTCAATGAGGAGTACCCCCTGTCAATGAGGAGTGCCCTCTGTCGATGAGGAGTGCCCCCTTTCAATGAGGAGTGCCCGCTCTCAACGAGGAGTGCCCCCTATCAATGAGGAGTGCCCCCTGTCAATGAGGAGCGCCCGCTGACAACTAGGAGTGCCCACTGTCAATGAGGAGTGCCCCCTGTCAATGAGGAGTGCCCCCCCCCGTCAATAAGGAGTGCCCCCCCGTCAATGAGTAGTGCCCTCTGTCAATGAGAAGTGACCCCCCCTTCTATGAAGAGTACCCCCTGTCAATAGGAAGTGCCCCTTTTCAGTGAGTTTGCCCTGTCCATGAGGAGTGCCTGCTGTCAATGAGGAGTGCCCCCTGTTAATGAGGTGTGCACCCTGTCAATGCAGAGTGCCCACGCCAATGAGGAGTACCCCCTGTCAATGAGGAGTGCCCCCTGTCAATGAGGAGATCCCCCTGTCAATGAGGAGTGGCCCCTCTCAATGAGGAGTACCCCCTGTCAATGAGGAGTGCCCCCAGTCAATGAGAAATGCAACCGGTCAATAAGGAATGCACACACTCCCGTCAATGAGGAGTGCCCCCTGTCAATGAGACGTGCCCGCTGTCAATGTGGAGTGCCCGCTGTCAATGAACAGTGCCCCGTCAATGAGGAGTACCCCCTGTCAATGAGGAGTGCCCTCTGTCGATGAGGAGTGCCCCCTTTCAATGAGGAGTGCCCGCTTTCAATGAGGAGTGCCCCCTATCAATAAGGAGTGCCCCCTGTCAATGTGGAGTGCCCCCTGTCAATGTGGAGTGCCCCGTGTCAATGGGTATTGCCCTCTGTCTCTGCGGAGGGCCCCCTGTCAATGTGGAGTGACCGCTATCAACTATGAGTGCCCGCTTTCAATGTGGACTGCCCCCTGTCAATGAGGAGTGCACCCTGTCAATGGGATTTGCCCCCTGTCAATGGGGAGGGCCCTATGTCAATGAGGAGTGCCCCGTCAATGAGAAGTGCCCCCCGTCAATGAGGAGTAACCCTGGAAATGAGGCGTCACCCTGTAAATGAGGAGTGACCCTTGTCAAAGATGAGTGACCCATGTCAATGACGTATGCCCGCTGTCAATGAGGAGTGCACTCCGTCAATGAGGAGTGCCGCTGTCAATGAGGAGTGCCCTCTGTCAATGAGCAGTGCCCCCGTTCAATGAGGAGTGACCCCTGTCAATGAGGGGTACCCCCGTCAATGAGGAGTGCCCCCTGTCAATGAGGAGCGCCCGCTGACAACTAGGAGTGCCCACTGTCAACGAGGAGTGCCCCCTGCCAATGAGGAGTGCCCCCCCTTCAATAAGCAGTGCCACCCCCGTCAATGAGGAGTGCCACCTGTCAATGAGGAGTGCCCCCTGTCAATGAGGAGTGCCCCCTGTCAATGTGGAGTGCCCCCTGTCAATGGGTTTTGCCCCTTGTTAATGGGGAGTGCCCCCTGTCAATGAGGAGTGCTCCCTGTCAATGAGGTGCGCTTCCTGTCAATGAGGAGTACCCCCTGTCAATGAGGAGTGCCCTCTTTCAATGAGGAGTGGCCCCGTCAATGAGGAGTACCCCCTGTCAATGAGGACTGCCCTCTATCAATGAGGAGACCACCCTGTCAATGAGGATTGCCCCCCGTCAATGAGGAGTGCCCCCACCCGCCAATGAGTTGTGCCCACTGTCAATGAGAAGTGCCCCTTTTCAATGAGTTTGCCCTGTCCATGAGGAGTGCCTGCTGTCAATGAGGAGTGCCCCCTGTTAATGAGGAGTGCTTCCTGTCAATGAGGAGTGTCCCCTGTCACTGAGGAGTGCCTGCTGTCAATGAGGAGTGCCCCCTGTCAATGAGGAGGGCCCCCTGTAAATGCGGAGGGCCGCCTGAAAAAGAGGAGTGCCACCTGATAATGAGGAGTGACCTCTGTCAATGATGAGTGCCCTCTGTCAATGATGAGAGCCTTCTGTCAATGAGGAGTGCCCCCGTCAATGACGAAAGCCCCCGGTCAATGAGCAGTGCCCTCTGTCAATGAAGAGTGCCCACGCCAATGAGGAGTACCCCCTGTCAATGAGGAGTGCCCCCTGTCAATGAGGAGATCCCCCTGTCAATGAGGAGTGGCCCCTGTCAATGAGGAGAACCCCCTGTCAATGAGGAATGCCCACTCTCAATGAGCTGTGCCCTTGTCAATGAGGAGTAACCCCTGTCAATGAGGAGTGCCCCCTGTCAATGAGGAGTGCCCACTTTCAATGACGAGTGCCCGCTGTCAATGATGAGTGTCCCCTGTCAATGAGGAGTGCCCCCTTTCAATGAGGACTGCCCCGTGTCAATGGGTATTGCCCTCTGTCAATGCGGAGGGCCCCCTGTCAATGTGAAGTGACCGTTCTCAACTTTGAGTGCCCCCTGTCAATGTGGACTGCCCCCTGTCAATGAGGAGTGCAGCCTGTCAATGCAGAGTGCCCGCGCCAATGAGGAGTACCCCCTGTCAATGAGGAGTGCCCTCTGTCAATGAGGAGACCCCCCTGTCAATGTGGAGCGGCCCTGTCAATGAGGAGTAACCCGTGTCAATGAGGAGTGCCCCCTGTCAATGAGATGTGCCCACGGTCAATATGGAATGCACACCACCCCTCAATGTGGAGTGCGCCCTCTCAATGAGGAGTAAACCCCCTGTCAATGAGGAGTGGCCCCTGTCAATGAGGAGTTCCCACTGTCAATGAGGAGTGGCCCCTGTCAATGAGGAGTACACACTGTCAATGAGGAGTGCCCCCTGTCAATGAGACGTGCGCGCTGTCAATGTGGAGTGCCCTCTGTCAATGAACAGTGCCCCGTCAATGAGGAGTACCCCCTGTCAATGAGGAGTGCCCCCTGTCGATGAGGAGTGCCCCCTTTCAATGAGGAGTGCCCGCTTGCAATGAGGAGTGCCCCCTGTCAATGAGGAGTGCCCCCTGTCAATGTGGAGTGCCTCCTGTCAATGTGGAGTGCCCCGTGTCAATGGGTATTGCCCTCTGTCTCTGCGGAGGGCCCCCTGTAAATGGGGAGTGACCGCTATCAACTATGAGTGCCCCCTGTCAAAGTGGACTGCCCCCTGTCAATGAGGAGTGCACCCTGTCAATGGGATTTGCCCACTGTCAATGGGGAGGGCCCTATGTCAATGAGGAGTGCCCCGTCAATGAGAAGTGCCCCCACGTCAATGAGGAGTAACCCTGGAAATGAGGCGTCAACCTGTAAATGAGGAGTGCCCCTTGTCAAAGATGAGTGGCCCCTGTCAATGACGTTTGCCCGCTGTCAATGAGGAGTGCACTCCGTCAATAAGGAGTGCCGCTGTCAATGAGGAGTGCCCTCCGTCAATGAGGAGTGCTCCCTGTCAATGAGGGGTAACCCCGTCAATGAGGAGTGCCCCCTGTCAATGAGGAGCGCCCGCTGGCAACTAGGAGTGCCCACTGTCAATGAGGAGTGCCCCCTGTCAATGAGGAGTGCCCCCCCCCGTCAATGAGGAGTGCCCCCCGTCAATGAGGAGACCCCCTGTCAATGGGTTTTGCCCCTTGTCAATGGGGAGTGCTCCCTGTCAATGAGGAGTGCCCCCTGTCAATGAGGGGTGCCCCTGTCAATGAGGAGTACCCCCTGTCAATGAGGAGTGCCCTCTGTCAATGAGGAGTGCCCCCTGTAAATGAGGAGTACCCCCTGTCAATGAAGAGTACCCCCTGTCATTGAGGAGTGCCCTCTGTCAATGAGGAGACCCCCCTGTCAATGAGGAGTGGCCCCTGTCAATGAGGAGAACCCCCTGTCAATGAGAAATGCCCACTTTCAATGAGCTGTGCCCTTCGAATCATAGAATCATAGAAACCCTACAGTGCAGAAGGAGGCCATTCGGCCCATCGAGTCTGCACCGACCACAATCCCACCCAGGCCCTACCCCCACATATTTACCCACTAATCCCTCTAACCTACGCATCCCAGGACTCTAAGGGGCAATGTTTAACCTGGCCAGTCAACCGAACCCGCACATCTTTGGACTGTGGGAGGAAACCAGAGCACCTGGAGGAAACCCACGCAGACACGAGGAGAATGTGCAAACTCCACACAGACAGTGACCCGAGCCGGGAATCGAACCCGGGACCCTGGAGCTGTGAAGCAGCAGTGCTAACCACTCCTCATTGACAAGGGCACTCCCTTGTCAATGAGGAGTAACCCCTGTCAATGAGGAGTGCCCCCTGTCAATGAGGAGTGCCCCCTGTCAATGACGTTTGCCCGCTGTCAATGAGGAGTGCACTCTGTCAATGAGGAGTGCCGCTGTCAATGAGGAGTGCCCTCTGTCAATGAGGAGTGCCCCCGGTCAAGGAGGAGTGACCCCTGGCAATGAGGAGTGCAACCTGTCAATGAGGAGCGCCCGCTGACAACTAGGAATGTCGACTGTCAATGAGGAGTGCCCCCTGTCAATGAGGAGAGCCCCCCCCCGTCAATAAGGAGTGCCCCCGCCGTCAATGAGGAGTGCCCCCTGTCAATGAGGAGTGCCCCCTGTCAATGAGGAGTGCCCCCTGTCAATGAGGAGTGCACCCTGTCAATGGGTTTTGCCCCCTGTCAATGGGGAGTGCTCACTGTCAATGAGGAGTGCCCCCTGTCAATGAGGAGAGCCCCCTGTCAATGAGGAGTACCCCCTGTCAATGAGGAGTGCCCTCTGTCAATGAGGAGTGCCCTCTGTCAATGAGGGGTACCCCCTGTCAATGAGGAGCGCCTGCTGACAACTAGGAGTGCCCCCTGTCAATGAGGAGTGACCCCTGTCAATGAAGAGTACCCCCTGTCAATGAGGAATGCCCCCTGTCAATGAGGAGTGCCCGCTGTCAACTAGGAGTACCGTCTGTCACTGAGGAGTGCCCCCTGTCAATGAGGAGTGCCCCCTGTCAATGAGGAAGCCCACTATCAATGAGTAGTAAGCCTGTAAATGAGGAGTGCCCCACCGTCTATGAGGAGTGACCGCTGTAAATTAGGAGTCCCCCCCCATCATTGAGCATTCCCCCCCGTCAAAGACGAATGACCCCTGTCAATGAGGAGTGTCCCCTGTCAATGAGGAGCGCCCACCCGTCTATAATGTGTACCCCCTGTCAATGAGGAGTGCCCCACGTCAATGACAAGTCCTCCCACGCCTCAATGAGGAGACCCCCCTGTCAATGAGGTGACCCCCCTAACAATGAGGAGTGACCCCTGTCAATGAGGAGTACCCCCTGTCAATGAGGAGAGCCCCCTGTCAATGAGAGGTGCCCCCGGTCAATAAGGAGTGCACCCCCTCCCGTAAATGAGGAGTGCCCCTTGTCAAAGAGAAGTTCCCGATGTCAATGACGAGTGCCGCTTGTCAATGAGCAGTGCCCCTGTCAATGAGGAGTACCCCCTCTCAATGAGGACTGCCCCCTGTCAATGAGGACTACCCCCTTCAATGAGGAGTGTCCGCTGTCAATGAGGAGTGCCCCCTGTCAATGAGGATTGCTCCCTGCCAGTGAGGACTGCCCCCTGTCAATGAGGAGTGCCCCGTGTCAATGGGTATTGCCCCCTGTCAATGACGAGTGCCCCCTGTCAACGAGGAGTGCCCCCTGTCAATGAGGAGTTCCCGCTGTCAATGAGGAGTTCCCCCTGTCAATGAGGAGTGCCCGCTGTCAATGTGGACTGCCCGCTGTCAATGAGGAGTGCCCGATTTCAACGAGGAGTGCCCTCTGTCAATGAGGAGTCCCCCTGTCAATGACGAGTGCCCACTGTCAATGTGTAGTGACCGCTATCAACTATGAGTGCCCCCTGTCAATGTGGACTGCCCGCTGTCAATGAGGAGTGCACCCTGTCAATAGGTTTTGCCCCCTGTCAATGGGGAGTGCCCCCTGACAATGAGGAGTGCCCCCTGTCAATGAGGACTGCCCCCTGTCAATGAGGACTGCCCCCTTCAATGAGGAGTGTCCGCTGTCAATGAGGAGTGCCCCCTGTCAATGAGGATTGCTCCCTGCCAGTGAGGACTGCCCCCTGTCAATGAGGAGTGCCCCGTGTCAATGGGTATTGCCCCCTGTCAATGACGAGTGCCCCCTGTCAACGAGGAGTGCCTCCTGTCAATGAGGAGTTCCCGCTGTCAATGAGGAGTTCCCCCTGTCAATGAGGAGTGCCCGCTGTCAATGTGGACTGCCCGCTGTCAATGAGGAGTGCCCGATTTCAACGAGGAGTGCCCTCTGTCAATGAGGAGTCCCCCTGTCAATGACGAGTGCCCACTGTCAATGTGTAGTGACCGCTATCAACTATGAGTGCCCCCTGTCAATGTGGACTGCCCGCTGTCAATGAGGAGTGCACCCTGTCAATAGGTTTTGCCCCCTGTCAATGGGGAGTGCCCCCTGACAATGAGGAGTGCCCCCTGTCAATGAGGAGTGCCCTCTGTCAATGAGGAGTGCCCTCTGTCAATGACGAGTACCCCCTGTCAATGACGTGTGCCCCCTGTCAATGAGGTGTGTCCCATGTCAATGAGGAGTGCCCGCTGTCAATGAGGAGTGCCCTCTGTCAATGAGGAGTGCCCCGTGTCAATGAGGAGTGCCCCCAGTCAATGAGGAGTGCCTCCTGTCAATGCGGGGTACCCCCTGTCAATGAGGGGTGCCCCCTGTCAACGAGGAGTGCCCCCTGTCAACTAGGAGTGCCCTCTGTCAATGAGGAGTGCCCCCTGTCAATGGGGAGTGCCCCAGCGTCAATGAGGAGTGACCGCACTAAATTTGGAGCCCCCCTTCATTGAGCAGTGCCCCTCGTCAATGACGAAAGACCCCTCTCAATGAGGAGTGTCCCCTGTCAATGACGAGTGTCCCCTCGTCTATAAAGTGTACCCCCTGTCAATGAGGAGTACCCCCTGTCAATGAGAAGGGCCCCCTGTCAAATGTGGAGTGCCCCCTGTCAATGAGAAGTGCCCCCCGTCTCTGAAGAGTGCCCACTGGCAATGAGGAGTGCCCCCCCGTCAATAAGGAGTGTCCCCCTCCCCAGTCAATGAGGAATCCCCCTGTTAACGAGAAGTGCCCGCTGTCAGTGAGGAGAGCCCCCGGTCAATGAGGAGTGCCCGCCCCCCCGGTCTCTGAAGTGGGACCCCGGTCAATGAGGAGTGACCCCGTCAATAAGGAGTGCCACACGCCGTCAACGAGGAGTGCCCTCTGTCAATGAGGAGGGCCCCTTATCAATAAGGAGTGCCACCTGTCAATGAGGAGTGCCCCCTGTCAATGAGGAGTGCCCCCTGTCAATGGGTTTCGCCCCCTGTCAATGCGGAGTGCCCTTTTTCAATGAGTTTGCCCTGTCCATGAGGAGTGCCTGCAGTCAATGAGGAGTGCCCCCGTTAATGAGGTGTGCACCCTGTCAATGCAGAGTGCCCACGCCAATGAGGAGTAAACCCCCTGTCAATGAGGAGTGGCCCCTGTCAATGAGGAGTACCCACTGTCAATGAGGAGTGCCCCCTGTCAATGAGACGTGCGCGCTGTCAATGTGGAGTGCCCTCTGTCAATGAACAGTGCCCCGTCAATGAGGAGTACCCCCTGTCAATGAGGAGTGCCCCCTGTCGATGAGGAGCGCCCCCTTTCAATGAGGAGTGCCCGCTTTCAATGAGGAGTGCCCCCTGTCAATGAGGAGTGCCCCCTGTCAATGTGGAGTGCCTCCTGTCAATGTGGAGTGCCCCGTGTCAATGGGTATTGCCCTCTGTCTCTGCGGAGGGCCCCCTGTAAATGTGGAGTGACCGCTATCAACTATGAGTGCCCCCTGTCAAAGTGGACTGCCCCCTGTCAATGAGGAGTGCACCCTGTCAATGGGATTTGCCCCCTGTCAATGGGGAGGGCCCTATGTCAATGAGGAGTGCCCCGTCAATGAGAAGTGCCCCCACGTCAATGAGGAGTAACCCTGGAAATGAGGCGTCAACCTGTAAATGAGGAGGGCCCCTTGTCAAAGATGAGTGGCCCCTGTCAATGACGTTTGCCCGCTGTCAATGAGGAGTGCACTCCGTCAATAAGGAGTGCCGCTGTCAAGGAGGAGTGCCCTCCGTCAATGAGCAGTGCCCCCGGTCAATGAGGAGTGCCCCCTGTCAATGAGGAGTGCTCCCTGTCAATGAGGTGTAACCCCGTCAATGAGGAGTGCCCCCTGTCAATGAGGAGCGCCCGCTGACAACTAGGAGTGCCCACTGTCAATGAGGAGTGCCCCCTGTCAATGAGGAGTGCCCCCCCCCCGTCAATAAGGAGTGCCCCCCGTCAATGAGGAGACCCCCTGTCAATGGGTTTTGACCCTTGTCAATGGGGAGTGCCCCCTGTCAATGAGGAGTGCCCCCTGTCAATGAGGGGTGCCCCTGTCAATGAGGAGTACCCCCTGTCAATGAGGAGTGCCCTCTGTCAATGAGGAGTGCCCCCTGTAAATGAGGAGTACCCCCTGTCAATGAAGAGTACCCCCTGTCAATGAGGAGTGCCCTCTGTCAATGAGGAGACCCCCCTGTCAATGAGGAGTGGCCCCTGTCAATGAGGAGAACCCCCTGTCAATGAGGAATGCCCACTGTCAATGAGCTGTGCCCTTAGAATCATAGAATCATAGAAACCCTACAGTGCAGAAGGAGGCCATTCGGCCCATCGAGTCTGCACCGACCACAATCCCACCCAGGCCCTACCCCCACATATTTACCCACTAATCCCTCTAACCTACGCATTCCAGGACTCTAAGGGGCAATTTTTAACCTGGCCAATCAACCGAACCCGCACATCTTTGGACTGTGGGAGGAAACCAGAGCACCTGGAGGAAACCCACGCAGACACGAGGAGAATGTGCAAACTCCACACAGACAGTGACCCGAGCCGGGAATCGAACCCGGGACCCTGGAGCTGTGAAGCAGCAGTGCTAACCACTCCTCATTGACAAGGGCACTCCCTTGTCAATGAGGAGTAACCCCTGTCAATGAGGCGTGCCCCCTGTCAATGAGGAGTGCCCCCTGTCAATGACGTTTGCCCGCTGTCAATGAGGAGTGCACTCTGTCAATGAGGAGTGCCGCTGTCAATGAGGAGTGCCCTCTGTCAATGAGGAGAGCCCCCGGTCAAGGAGGAGTGACCCCTGGCAATGAGGAGTGCCCCCTGTCAATGAGGAGCGCCCGCTGACAACTGGGAGTGTCCACTGTCAATGAGGAGTGCCCCCTGTCAATGAGGAGAGCCCCCCCCGTCAATAAGGAGTGCCCCCGCCGTCAATGAGGAGTGCCCCCTGTCAATGAGGAGTGCCCCCTGTCAATGAGGAGTGCCCCCTGTCAATGAGGAGTGCACCCTGTCAATGGGTTTTGCCCCCTGTCAATGGGGAGTGCTCCCTGTCAATGAGGAGTGCCCCCTGTCAATGAGGAGAGCCCCCTGTCAATGAGGATTACCCCCTGTCAATGAGGAGTGCCCTCTGTCAATGAGGAGTGCCCTCTGTCAATGAGGGGTACCCCCTGTCAATGAGGAGCGCCTGCTGACAACTGGGAGTGCCCCCTGTCAATGAGGAGTGACCCCTGTCAATGAAGAGTACCCCCTGTCAATGAGGAATGCCCCCTGTCAATGAGGAGTGCCCGCTGTCAACTAGGAGTACCGTCTGTCACTGAGGAGTGCCCCCTGTCAATGAGGAGTGCCCCCTGTCAATGAGGAAGCCCACTATCAATGAGTAGTAAGCCTGTAAATGAGGAGTGCCCCACCGTCTATGAGGAGTGACCGCTGTAAATTAGGAGTCCCCCCCCCATCATTGAGCATTCCCCCCCGTCAATGACGAATGACCCCTGTCAATGAGGAGTGTCCCCTGTCAATGAGGAGCGCCCACCCGTCTATAATGTGTACCCCCTGTCAATGAGGAGAGCCCCACGTCAATGACAAGTCCTCCCACGCCTCAATGAGGAGACCCCCCTGTCAATGAGGTGACCCCCCTAACAATGAGGAGTGACCCCTGTCAATGAGGAGTACCCCCTGTCAATGAGGAGAGCCCCCTGTCAATGAGAGGTGCCCCCGGTCAATAAGGAGTGCACCCCCTCCCGTAAATGAGGAGTGCCCCTTGTCAATGAGAAGTTCCCGATGTCAATGACGAGTGCCGCTTGTCAATGAGCAGTGCCCCTGTCAATGAGGAGTACCCCCTCTCAATGAGGACTGCCCCCTGTCAATGAGGACTGCCCCCTTCAATCAGGAGTGCCCGCTGTCAATGAGGAGTGCCCCCTGTCAATGAGGATTGCTCCCTGCCAGTGAGGACTGCCCCCTGTCAATGAGGAGTGCCCCGTGTCAATGGGTATTGCCCCCTGTCAATGACGAGTGCCCCCTGTCAACGAGGAGTGCCCCCTGTCAATGAGGAGTTCCCGCTGTCAATGAGGAGTTCCCCCTGTCAATGAGGAGTGCCCGCTGTCAATGTGGACTGCCCGCTGTCAATGAGGAGTGCCCGATTTCAACGAGGAGTGCCCTCTGTCAATGAGGAGTCCCCCTGTCAATGAGGAGTGCCCACTGTCAATGTGTAGTGACCGCTATCAACTATGAGTGCCCCCTGTCAATGTGGACTGCCCCCTGACAATGAGGAGTGCCCCCTGTCAATGAGGAGTGCCCTCTGTCAATGAGGAGTGCCCTCTGTCAATGACGAGTACCCCCTGTCAATGACGTGTGCCCCCTGTCAATGAGGTGTGTCCCATGTCAATGAGGAGTGCCCGCTGTCAATGAGGAGTGCCCTCTGTCAATGAGGAGTGCCCCGTGTCAATGAGGAGTGCCCCCAGTCAATGAGGAGTGCCTCCTGTCAATGCAGGGTACCCCCTGTCAATGAGGCGTGCCCCCTGTCAACGAGGAGTGCCCCCTGTCAACTAGGAGTGCCCTCTGTCAATGAGGAGTGCCCCCTGTCAATGAGGAGTGACCGCACTAAATTTGGAGCCCCCCCTTCATTGAGCAGTGCCCCTCGTCAATGACGAAAGACCCCTCTCAATGAGGAGTGTCCCCTGTCAATGACGAGTGTCCCCTCGTCTATGAAGTGTACCCCCTGTCAATGAGGAGTACCCCCTGTCAATGAGAAGGGCCCCCTGTCAAATGTGGAGTGCCCCCTGTCAATGAGAAGTGCCCCCCCGTCTCTGAAGAGTGCCCACTGTCAATGAGGAGTGCCCCCCCGTCAATAAGGAGTGTCCCCCTCCCCAGTCAATGAGTAATCCCCCTGTTAACGAGAAGTGCCCGCTGTCAATGAGGAGTGCCCCCGGTCAATGAGGAGTGCCCGCCCCCCCGGTCTCTGAAGTGGGACCCCGGTCAATGAGGAGAGACCCCGTCAATAAGGAGTGCCACACGCCGTCAATGAGGAGTGCCCTCTGTCAATGAGGAGGGCCCCTTATCAATAAGGAGTGCCACCTGTCAATGAGGAGTGCCCCCTGTCAATGAGGAGTGCCCCCTGTCAATGGGTTTCGCCCCCTGTCAATGCGGAGTGCCCTTTTTCAGTGAGTTTGCCCTGTCCATGAGGAGTGCCCACGCCAATGAGGAGTAAACCCCCTGTCAATGAGGAGTGGCCCCTGTCAATGAGGAGTACCCACTGTCAATGAGGAGTGCCCCCTGTCAATGAGACGTGCGCGCTGTAAATGTGGAGTGCCCTCTGTCAATGAACAGTGCCCCGTCAATGAGGAGTACCCCCTGTCAATGAGGAGTGCCCCCTGTCGATGAGGAGTGCCCCCTTTCAATGAGGAGTGCCCGCTTTCAATGAGGAGTGCCCCCTGTCAATGAGGAGTGCCTCCTGTCAATGTGGAGTGCCCCGTGTCAATGGGTATTGCCCTCTGTCTCTGCGGAGGGCCCCCTGTAAATGTGGAGTGACCGCTATCAACTATGAGTGCCCCCTGTCAAAGTGGACTGCCCCCTGTCAATGAGGAGTGCACCCTGTCAATGGGATTTGCCCCCTGTCAATGGGGAGGGCCCTATGTCAATGAGGAGTGCCCCGTCAATGAGAAGTGCCCCCACGTCAATGAGGAGTAACCCTGGAAATGAGGCGTCAACCTGTAAATGAGGAGTGCCCCTTGTCAAAGATGAGTGGCCCCTGTCAATGACGTTTGCCCGCTGTCAATGAGGAGTGCACTCCGTCAATAAGGAGTGCCGCTGTCAATGAGGAGTGCACTCCGTCAATAAGGAGTGCCGCTGTCAATGAGGAGTGCCCTCCGTCAATGAGCAGTGCCCCCGGTCAATGAGGAGTGCCCCCTGTCAATGAGGAGTGCTCCCTGTCAATGAGGGGTAACCCCGTCAATGAGGAGTGCCTCCTGTCAATGAGGAGCGCCCGCTGACAACTAGGAGTGCCCACTGTCAATGAGGAGTGCCCCCTGTCAATGAGGAGTGCCCCCCCCCCCCCCGTCAATAAGGAGTGCCCCCCCGTCAATGAGGAGACCCCCTGTCAATGGGTTTTGCCCCTTGTCAATGGGGAGTGCCCCCTGTCAATGAGGAGTGCCCCCTGTCAATGAGGGGTGCCCCTGTCAATGAGGAGTACCCCCTGTCAATGAGGAGTGCCCTCTGTCAATGAGGAGTGCCCCCTGTAAATGAGGAGTACCCCCTGTCAATGAAGAGTACCCCCTGTCAATGAGGAGTGCCCTCTGTCAATGAGGAGACCCCCCTGTCAATGAGGAGTGGCCCCTGTCAATGAGGAGAACCCCCTGTCAATGAGGAATGCCCACTGTCAATGAGCTGTGCCCTTAGAATCATAGAATCATAGAAACCCTACAGTGCAGAAGGAGGCCATTCGGCCCATCGAGTCTGCATCGACCACAATCCCACCCAGGCCCTACCCCCACATATTTACCCACTAATCCCTCTAACCTACGCATCCCAGGACTCTAAGGGGCAATTTTTAACCTGGCCGATCAACCGAACCCGCACATCTTTGGACTGTGGGAGGAAACCAGAGCACCTGGAGGAAACCCACGCAGACACGAGGAGAATGTGCAAACTCCACACAGACAGTGACCCGAGCCGGGAATCGAACCCGGGACCCTGGAGCTGTGAAGCAGCAGTGCTAACCACTCCTCATTGACAAGGGCACTCCCTTGTCAATGAGGAGTAACCACTGTCAATGAGGAGTGCCCCCTGTCAATGAGGAGTGCCCCCTGTCAATGACGTATGCCCGCTGTCAATGAGGAGTGCACTCTGTCAATGAGGAGTGCCGCTGTCAATGAGGAGTGCCCTCTGTCAATGAGGAGTGCCCCCGGTCAAGGAGGAGTGACCCCTGGCAATGAGGAGTGCCCCCTGTCAATGAGGAGCGCCCGCTGACAACTAGGAGTGTCCACTGTCAATGAGGAGTGCCCCCTGTCAATGAGGAGAGCCCCCCCCGTCAATAAGGAGTGCCCCCGCCGTCAATGAGGAGTGCCCCCTGTCAATGAGGAGTGCCCCCTGTCAATGGGTTTTGCCCCCTGTCAATGGGGAGTGCTCAAGTCAATGAGGAGTGCCCCCTGTCAATGAGGAGAGCCCCCTGTCAATGAGGAGTACCCCCTGTCAATGAGGAGTGCCCTCTGTCAATGAGGAGTGCCCTCTGTCAATGAGGAGTACCCCCCTGTCAATGAGGAGCGCCTGCTGACAACTAGGAGTGCCCCCTGTCAATGAGGAGTGACCCCTGTCAATGAAGAGTACCCCCTGTCAATGAGGAATGCCCCCTGTCAATGAGGAGTGCCCTCTGTCAACTAGGAGTACCGTCTGTCAATGAGGAGTGCCCCCTGTCAATGAGGAGTGCCCCCTTTCAATGAGGAAGCCCACAATCAATGAGTAGTAAGCCTGTAAATGAGGAGTGCCCCACCGTCTATGAGGAGTGACCGCTGTAAATTAGGAGTCCCCCCCCATCATTGAGCATTCCCCCCCGTCAATGACGAATGACCCCTGTCAATGAGGAGTGTCCCCTGTCAATGAGGAGCGCCCACCCGTCTATAATGTGTACCCCCTGTCAATGAGGAGTGCCCCACGTCAATGACAAGTCCTCCCACGCCCGTCTATAATGTGTACCCCCTGTCAATGACGAGTACCCCCTGTCAATGACGTGTGCCCCCTGTCAATGAGGTGTGTCCCATGTCAATGAGGAGTGCCCGCTGTCAATGAGGAGTGCCCCGTGTCAATGAGGAGTGCCCCGTGTCAATGAGGAGTGCCCCCAGTCAATGAGGAGTGCCTCCTGTCAATGAGGGGTACCCCCTGTCAATGAGGCGTGCCCCCTGTCAACGAGGAGTGCCCCCTGTCAACTAGGAGTGCCCTCTGTCAATGAGGAGTGCCCCCTGTCAATGAGGAGTGCCCCAGCGTCAATGAGGAGTGACCGCACTAGATTTGGAGCCCCCCCTTCATTGAGCAGTGCCCCTCGTCAATGACGAAAGACCCCTCTCAATGAGGAGTGTCCCCTGTCAATGACGAGTGTCCCCTCGTCTATAAAGTGTACCCCCTGTCAATGAGGAGTACCCCCTGTCAATGAGAAGGGCCCCCTGTCAAATGTGGAGTGCCCCCTGTCAATGAGAAGTGCCCCCCCGTCTCTGAAGAGTGCCCACTGTCAATGAGGAGTGCCCCCCCGTCAATAAGGAGTGTCCCCCTCCCCAGTCAATGAGTAATCCCCCTGTTAACGAGAAGTGCCCCCTGACAATGAGGAGTGCCCCCTGTCAATGAGGAGTGCCCCCTGTCAATGAGACGTGCGCGCTGTCAATGTGGAGTGCCCTCTGTCAATGAACAGTGCCCCGTCAATGAGGAGTACCCCCTGTCAATGAGGAGTGCCCCCTGTCGATGAGGAGTGCCCCCTTTCAATGAGAAGTGCCCGCTTTCAATGAGGAGTGCCCCCTGTCAATGAGGAGTGCCTCCTGTCAATGTGGAGTGCCCCGTGTCAATGGGTATTGCCCTCTGTCTCTGCGGAGGGCCCCCTGTAAATGTGGAGTGACCGCTATCAACTATGAGTGCCCCCTGTCAAAGTGGACTGCCCCCTGTCAATGAGGAGTGCCCCGTCAATGAGAAGTGCCCCCACGTCAATGAGGAGTAACCCTGGAAATGAGGCGTCAACCTGTAAATGAGGAGTGCCCCTTGTCAAAGATGAGTGGCCCCTGTCAATGACGTTTGCCCGCTGTCAATGAGGAGTGCACTCCGTCAATAAGGAGTGCCGCTGTCAATGAGGAGTGCCCTCCGTCAATGAGCACTGCCCCCGGTCAATGAGGAGTGCTCCCTGTCAATGAGGGGTAACCCCGTCAATGAGGAGTGCCCCCTGTCAATGAGGAGCGCCCGCTGACAACTAGGAGTGCCCACTGTCAATGAGGAGTGCCCCCTGTCAATGAGGAGTGCCCCCCGCCGTCAATAAGGAGTGCCCCCCCGTCAATGAGGAGACCCCCTGTCAATGGGTTTTGCCCCTTTTCAATGGGGAGTGCCCCCTGTCAATGAGGAGTGCCCCCTGTCAATGAGGGGTGCCCCTGTCAATGAGGAGTACCCCATGTCAATGAGGAGTGCCCTCTGTCAATGAGGAGTGCCCCCTGTAAATGAGGAGTACCCCCTGTCAATGAAGAGTACCCCCTGTCAATGAGGAGTGCCCTCTGTCAATGAGGAGACCCCCCTGTCAATGAGGAGTGGCCCCTGTCAATGAGGAGAACCCCCTGTCAATGAGGAATGCCCACTGTCAATGAGCTGTGCCCTTAGAATCATAGAATCATAGAAACCCTACAGTGCAGAAGGAGGCCATTCGGCCCATCGAGTCTGCACCGACCACAATCCCACCCAGGCCCTACCCCCACATATTTACCCACTAATCCCTCTAACCTACGCATCCCAGGACTCTAAGGGGCAATTTTTAACCTGGCCAATCAACCGAACCCGCACATCTTTGGACTGTGGGAGGAAACCAGAGCACCTGGAGGAAACCCACGCAGACACGAGGAGAATGTGCAAACTCCACACAGACAGTGACCCGAGCCGGGAATCGAACCCGGGACCCTGGAGCTGTGAAGCAGCAGTGCTAACCACTCCTCATTGACAAGGGCACTCCCTTGTCAATGAGGAGTAACCCCTGTCAATGAGGAGTGCCCCCTGTCAATGAGGAGTGCCCCCTGTCAATGACGTTTGCCCGCTGTCAATGAGGAGTGCACTCTGTCAATGAGGAGTGCCGCTGTCAATGAGGAGTGCCCTCTGTCAATGAGGAGTGCCCCCGGTCAAGGAGGAGTGACCCCTGGCAATGAGGAGTGCCCCCTGTCAATGAGGAGCGCCCGCTGACAACTAGGAGTGTCCACTGTCAATGAGGAGTGCCCCCTGTCAATGAGGAGAGCCCCCCCCCGTCAATAAGGAGTGCCCCCGCCGTCAATGAGGAGTGCCCCCTGTCAATGAGGAGTGCCCCCTGTCAATGAGGAGTGCCCCCTGTCAATGAGGAGTGCACCCTGTCAATGGGGTTTGCCCCCTGTCAATGGGGAGTGCTCCCTGTCAATGAGGAGTGCCCCCTGTCAATGAGGAGAGCCCCCTGTCAATGAGGAGTACCCCCTGTCAATGAGGAGTGCCCTCTGTCAATGAGGAGTGCCCCCTGTCAATGAGGAGTGCCCCCTGTCAATGAGGAGCGCCTGCTGACAACTAGGAGTGCCCCCTGTCAATGAGGAGTGACCCCTGTCAATGAAGAGTACCCCCTGTCAATGAGGAATGCCCCCTGTCAATGAGGAGTGCCCGCTGTCAACTAGGAGTACCGTCTGTCACTGAGGAGTGCCCCCTGTCAATGAGGAGTGCCCCCTTTCAATGAGGAAGCCCACTATCAATGAGTAGTAAGCCTGTAAATGAGGTGTGCCCCACCGTCTATGAGGAGTGACCGCTGTAAATTCGGAGTCCCCCCCCATCATTGAGCATTCCCCCCCGTCAATGACGAATGACCCCTGTCAATGAGGAGTGTCCCCTGTCAATGAGGAGCGCCCACCCGTCTATAATGTGTACCCCCTGTCAATGAGGAGTGCCCCACGTCAATGACAAGTCCTCTCACGCCTCAATGAGGTGACCCCCCTGTCAATGAGGTGACCCCCCTAACAATGAGGAGTGACCCCTGTCAATGAGGAGTACCCCCTGTCAATGAGGAGAGCCCCCTGTCAATGAGAGGTGCCCCCGGTCAATAAGGAGTGCACCCCCTCCCGTAAATGAGGAGTGCCCCTTGTCAATGAGAAGTTCCCGATGTCAATGACGAGTGCCGCTTGTCAATGAGCAGTGCCCCTGTCAATGAGGAGTACCCCCTCTCAATGAGGACTGCCCCCTGTCAATGAGGACTGCCCCCTTCAAAGAGGAGTGCCCGCTGTCAATGAGGAGTGCCCCCTGTCAATGAGGATTGCTCCCTGCCAGTGAGGACTGCCCACTGTCAATGAGGAGGGCCCCGTGTCAATGGGTATTGCCCCCTGTGAATGACGAGTGCCCCCTGTCAACGAGGAGTGCCCCCTGTCAATGAGGAGTTCCCGCTGTCAATGAGGAGTTCCCCCTGTCAATGAGGAGTGCCCTCTGTCAATGAGGAGTGCCCTCTGTCAATGACGAATACCCCCTGTCAATGACGTGTGCCCCCTGTCAATGAGGTGTGTCCCATGTCAATGAGGAGTGCCCGCTGTCAATGAGGAGTGCCCTCTGTCAATGAGGAGTGCCCCGTGTCAATGAGGAGTGCCCCCAGTCAATGAGGAGTGCCTCCTGTCAATGAGGGGTACCCCCTGTCAATGAGGCGTGCCCCCTGTCAACGAGGAGTGCCCCCTGTCAACTAGGAGTGCCCTCTGTCAATGAGGAGTGCCCCCTGTCAATGAGGAGTGCCCCAGCGTCAATGAGGAGTGACCGCACTAAATTTGGAGCCCCCCCTTCATTGAGCAGTGCCCCTCGTCAATGACGAGAGACCCCTCTCAATGAGGAGTGTTCCCTGTCAATGACGAGTGTCCCCTCGTCTATAAAGTGTACCCCCTGTCAATGAGGAGTACCCCCTGTCAATGAGAAGGGCCCCCTGTCAAATGTGGAGTGCCCCCTGTCAATGAGAAGTGCCCCCCCGTCTCTGAAGAGTGCCCACTGTCAATGAGGAGTGCCCCCCGTCAATAAGGAGTGTCCCCCTCCCCAGTCAATGAGTAATCCCCCTGTTAACGAGAAGTGCCCGCTGTCAATGAGGAGTGCCCCCGGTCAATGAGGAGTGCCCGCCCCCCCGGTCCCTGAAGTGGGACCCCGGTCAATGAGGAGTGACCCCGTCAATAAGGAGTGCCACACGCCGTCAATGAGGAGTGCCCTCTGTCAATGAGGAGGGCCCCTTATCAATAAGGAGTGCCACCTGTCAATGAGGAGTGCCCCCTGTCAATGAGGAGTGCCCCCTGTCAATGGGTTTCGCCCCCTGTCAATGCGGAGTGCCCTTTTTCAATGAGTTTGCCCTGTCCATGAGGAGTGCCTGCAGTCAATGAGGAGTGCCCCCGTTAATGAGGCGTGCACCCTGTCAATGCAGAGTGCCCACGCCAATGAGGAGTAAACCCCCTGTCAATGAGGAGTGGCCCCTGTCAATGAGGAGTACCCACTGTCAATGAGGAGTGCCCCCTGTCAATGAGACGTGCGCGCTGTCAATGTGGAGTGCCCTCTGTCAATGAACAGTGCCCCGTCAATGAGGAGTACCCCCTGTCAATGAGGAGTGCCCCCTGTCGATGAGGAGTGCCCCCTTTCAATGAGGAGTGCCCGCTTTCAATGAGGAGTGCCCCCTGTCAATGAGGAGTGCCGCCTGTCAATGTGGAGTGCCTCCTGTCAATGTGGAGTGCCCCGTGTCAATGGGTATTGCCCTCTGTCTCTGCGGAGGGCCCCCTGTAAATGTAGAGTGACCGCTATCAACTATGAGTGCCCCCTGTCAAAGTGGACTGCCCCCTGTCAATGAGGAGTGCACCCTGTCAATGGGATTTGCCCCCTGTCAATGGGGAGGGCCCTATGTCAATGAGCAGTGCCCCGTCAATGAGAAGTGCCCCCACGTCAATGAGGAGTAACCCTGGAAATGAGGCGTCAACCTGTAAATGAGGAGTGCCCCTTGTCAAAAATGAGGGACCCCTGTCAATGACGTTTGCCCGCTGTCAATGAGGAGTGCAATCCGTCAATAAGGAGTGCCGCTGTCAATGAGGAGTGCCCTCCATCAATGAGCAGTGCCCCCGGTCAATGAGGAGTGCCCCCTGTCAATGAGGAGTGCTCCCTGTCAATGAGGGGTAACACCGTCAATGAGGAGTGCCCCCTGTCAATGAGGGGTGCCCCTGTCAATGAGGAGTACCCCCTGTCAATGAGGAGTGCCCTCTGTCAATGAGGAGTGCCCCCTGTAAATGAGGAGTACCCCCTGTCAATGAAGAGTACCCCCTGTCAATGAGGAGTGCCCTCTGTCAATGAGGAGAACCCCCTGTCAATGAGGAGTGGCCCCTGTCAATGAGGAGAACCCCCTGTCAATGAGGAATGCCCACTGTCAATGAGCTGTGCCCTTAGAATCATAGAATCATAGAAACCCTACAGTGCAGAAGGAGGCCATTCGGCCCATCGAGTCTGCACCGACCACAATCCCAGCCAGGCCCTACCCCCACATATTTACCCACTAATCCCTCTAACCTACGCATCCCAGGACTCTAAGGGGCAATTTTTAACCTGGCCAATCAACCGAACCCGCACATCTTTGGACTGTGGGAGGAAACCAGAGCACCTGGAGGAAACCCACGCAGACACGAGGAGAATGTGCAAACTCCACACAGACAGTGACCCGAGCCGGGAATCGAACCCGGGACCCTGGAGCTGTGAAGCAGCAGTGCTAACCACTCCTCATTGACAAGGGCACTCCCTTGTCAATGAGGAGTAACCCCTCTCAATGAGGAGTGCCCCCTGTCAATGAGGAGTACCCTCTCTCAATGAGGACTGCCCCCTGTCAATGAGGACTGCCCCCTTCAATGAGGAGTGCCCGCTGTCAATGAGGAGTGCCCCCTGTCAATGAGGATTGCTCCCTGCCAGTGAGGACTGCCCCCTGTCAATGAGGAGTGCCCCGTGTCAATGGGTATTGCCCCCTGTCAATGACGAGTGCCCCCTGTCAATGAGGAGTGCCCCCTGTCAATGAGGAGAGCCCCCCCCGTCAATAAGGAGTGCCCCCGCCGTCAATGAGGAGTGCCCCCTGTCAATGAGGAGTGCCCCCTGTCAATGAGGAGTGCCCCCTGTCAATGAGGAGTGCACCCTGTCAATGGGTTTTGCCCCCTGTCAATGGGGAGTGCTCCCTGTCAATGAGGAGTGCCCCCTGTCAATGAGGAGAGCCCCCTGTCAATGAGGAGTACCCCCTGTCAATGAGGAGTGCCCTCTGTCAATGAGGAGTGCCCTCTGTCAATGAGGGGTACCCCCTGTCAATGAGGAGCGCCTGCTGACAACTAGGAGTGCCCCCTGTCAATGAGGAGTGACCCCTGTCAATGAAGAGTACCCCCTGTCAATGAGGAATGCCCCCTGTCAATGAGGAGTGCCCGCTGTCAACTAGGAGTACCGTCTGTCACTGAGGATTGCCCCCTGTCAATGAGGAGTGCCCCCTGTCAATGAGGAAGCCCACTATCAATGAGTAGTAAGCCTGTAAATGAGTAGTGCCCCACCGTCTATGAGGAGTGACCGCTGTAAATTAGGAGTCCCCCCCCCATCATTGAGCATTCCCCCCCGTCAATGACGAATGACCCCTGTCAATGAGGAGTGTCCCCTGTCAAGGAGGAGCGCCCACCCGTCTATAATGTGTACCCCCTGTCAATGAGGAGTGCCCCACGTCAATGACAAGTCCTCCCACGCCTCAATGAGGAGACCCCCCTGTCAATGAGGTGACCCCCCTAACAATGAGGAGTGACCCCTGTCAATGAGGAGTACCCCCTGTCAATGAGGAGAGCCCCCTGTCAATGAGAGGTGCCCCCGGTCAATAAGGAGTGCACCCCCTCCCGTAAATGAGGAGTGCCCCTTGTCAAAGAGAAGTTCCCGATGTCAATGACGAGTGCCGCTTGTCAATGAGCAGTGCCCCTGTCAATGAGGAGTACCCCCTCTCAATGAGGACTGCCCCCTGTCAATGAGGACTGCCCCCTTCAATGAGGAGTGCCCGCTGTCAATGAGGAGTGCCCCCTGTCAATGAGGATTGCTCCCTGCCAGTGAGGACTGCCCCCTGTCAATGAGGAGTGCCCCGTGTCAATGGGTATTGCCCCCTGTCAATGACGAGTGCCCCCTGTCAACGAGGAGTGCCCCCTGTCAATGAGGAGTTCCCGCTGTCAATGAGGAGTTCCCCCTGTCAATGAGGAGTGCCCGCTGTCAATGTGTAGTGACCGCTATCAACTATGAGTGCCCCCTGTCAATGTGGACTGCCCCCTGTCAATGAGGAGTGCACCCTGTCAATAGGTTTTGCCCCCTGTCAATGGGGAGTGCCCCCTGACAATGAGGAGTGCCCCCTGTCAATGAGGAGTGCCCTCTGTCAATGAGGAGTGCCCTCTGTCAATGACGAGTACCCCCTGTCAATGACGTGTGCCCCCTGTCAATGAGGTGTGTCCCATGTCAATGAGGAGTGCCCGCTGTCAATGAGGAGTGCCCTCTGTCAATGAGGAGTGCCCCGTGTCAATGAGGAGTGCCCCCAGTCAATGAGGAGTGCCTCCTGTCAATGAGGGGTACCCCCTGTCAATGAGGCGTGCCCCCTGTCAACGAGGAGTGCCCCCTGTCAACTAGGAGTGCCCTCTGTCAATGAGGAGTGCCCCCTGTCAATGAGGAGTGCCCCAGCGTCAATGAGGAGTGACCGCACTAAATTTGGAGCCCCCCCTTCATTGAGCAGTGCCCCTCGTCAATGACGAAAGACCTCTCTCAATGAGGAGTGTCCCCTGTCAATGACGAGTGTCCCCTCGTCTATAAAGTGTACCCCCTGTCAATGAGGAGTACCCCCTGTCAATGAGAAGGGCCCCCTGTCAAATGTGGAGTGCCCCCTGTCAATGAGAAGTGCCCCCCCGTCTCTGAAGAGTGCCCACTGTCAATGAGGAGTGCCCCCCCGTCAATAAGGAGTGTCCCCCTCCCCAGTCAATGAGTAATCCCCCTGTTAACGAGAAGTGCCCGCTGTCAATGAGGAGTGCCCCCGGTCAATGAGGAGTGCCCGCCCCCCCGGTCTCTGAAGTGGGACCCCGGTCAATGAGGAGTGACCCCGTCAATAAGGAGTGCCACACGCCGTCAATGAGGAGTGCCCTCTGTCAATGAGGAGGGCCCCTTATCAATAAGGAGTGCCACCTGTCAATGAGGAGTGCCCCCTGTCAATGAGGAGTGCCCCCTGTCAATGGGTTTCGCCCCCTGTCAATGCGGAGTGCCCCCTGTCAATGAGGAGTGCCCGCTGTCAACTATGAGTGCCCCCGTCATTGTGGACTGCCCCCTGTCAATTGGGGGGTCCCCTGTCAACGAGGAGTGCCCGCTGTCCATGAGGTGTGCCCGCTGTCAATGAGTAGCGCCCTCTGTCAATGGGGAGTGCCCCCTGTCAATGAGGAGTGCCCCTTGTCAATGAGGAGTGCCCCCTGTCAATGATGAGTACCCCCTGTCAATGAGGAGTGACCCCTGTCAATGAGGAGTGCCCGCTGTCAACTAGGAGTGCCCCCGCCAATGTGGACTGCCCCCTGTCAATGAGGGCTGTCCCCTGTCAAAGAGGATTGCCCCCTGTCCATGAGGAGTGCCCGCTGTCAATGAGGAGCGCCCTCTGTCAATGAGGAGGGCCCCTGATCAATAAGGAGTGCCACCTGACAATGAGGACTGCCCGCTGTGAATGAGGAGCGCCCTCTGTCAATGAGGAGTGCCCCCTGTCAATGAGGAGTGCCCCTTGTCAATGAGTAGTGCCCCCTGTCAATGAGGAGTACCCCCTGTCAATGAGGAGTGACCCCTGTCAATGAGGAGTGCCCGCTGTCAACTTGGTGTGCCCCCGTCAATGTGGACTTCCCCCTGTCATTGAGGGGTGTCCCCTCTCAAAGAGGAGTGCCCGCTGTCCATGAGGAGTGGCCACTGTCAATGAGGAGCGCCCTCTGTCAATGAGGAGTCACCCCACTCAATGAGGAGTACCCCCTGTCAATGAGGAGTGCCCCCTGTCAATGAGGAGTACCCCCTGTCAATGAGGAGTGACCCCTGTCAATGAGGAGTGCCCACTGTCATCTAGGAGTGCCGTCTGTCAATCAGGAGTGCATCCTGTCAATGCAGAGTGCCCACGCCAATGAGGAGTACTCCCTGTCAATGAGGAGTGTCCCCCGTCAATGAGGAAACCCCCCTGTTAATGAGGAGTGACCCCTGTCAATGAGGAGTACCCCCTGAAAATAAGGAGTGCCCCCTGTCAATGAGAAGTGCCCGCTGTCAATGAGGAGTGCCCCCGTCAATGAGCAGTGCCCCTGTCAATGAGGAGTACCCCCTTTCAATGAGGACATCCCTCTGTCAATCAGGAGTGCCCCCTTTCAATGAGGAGTGCCGCCTGTCAATGAGGAGTGTCCCCTGTCAGTGAGGAGTGCCCCCTGTCAATGAGGAGTGCCCCGTGTCAATGGGTATTGCCCTCTGTCAATGCGGAGGGCCCCCAGTCAATGTGGAGTGACCGCTGTCAACCATGAGTGCCCACTGTCAATGTGGACTGCCCCGTGACAATGAGGAGTGCACCGTGTCAATGCCGAGTGCCCACGCCAATGAGGAGTACCCCCTGTCAATGAGGAGAGCCTCCTGTCAATGTGGAGACCCCCCTGCTAATGAGGAGTGGCCCTTGTCAATGAGGAGAACCCCCTGTCAATGAGGAGTGCTCCCTGTCAATGAGAAGTGCCCCCGGTCAATGAAGAATGCCCGCTGTCAATGAGGAGTGCCCCCTGTCAATGAGGAGTGCCCCCTGTCAATGAGGAGTGCCCCCTGTCAATGAGGAGTGCCCCGTGTCAATGTGGAGTTACCGCTATCAACTATGAGTACCCACTGTCAATGTGGACTGTCCCCTGTTAATGAGGAGTGCATCCTGTCAATGTGCTTTGCCCCCTCTCAGTGCGGAGGGCCCCATGTCAATGAGGAGTGCACGCTATCAACAATGAGTGCCCTCTGTCAATGAGTAGTGCCCCGTCAATGAGAAGTGCCCCCGGCAATGAGGAGTAACCCTGGAAATGAGGCGTGACCCTGTAAATGAGGAGTACCCCTTGTCAAAGATGAGTGTCCCCTGTCAATGACGTTTGCCCGCTGTCAATGAGGAGTGCACTCTGTCAATAAGGAGTGCCGCTGTAAATGAGGAGTGCCCTCTGTCAATGAGGAGTGCCGCCTGTCAATGAGGTGCGCGCCCTGTCAATGAGAAGCGCTCCCTGTCAATGAGGGGTACCCGCTGCCAATGAGGAGTGCCCCCTGTCAATGAGGAGTGCCCGCTGACAACTAGGAGTGCCCTCTGTCAATGAGGAGTGCCCCCTGTCAATAACGAGTGCCCCCTGTCAATGAGGAGTGCCCCCCCCCCGTCAATGAGGAGTGCCCCCTGTCAATGAGGAGTGACCCCGTCAATAAGGAGTGCCACACGCCGTCAATGAGGAGTGCCCTCTATCAATCAGGAGTGCCGCCTGTCAATGAGGAGTGCCCCCTGTCAACGGGTTTCGCCCCCTGTCAATGCGGAGTGCCCCCTGTCAATGAGGAGTGCCCGGTGCCAACTATGAGTGCTCCCGTCAATGTGGACTGCCCCCTGTCAATGAGGGGTGCCCCCTGTCAACGAGGAGTCCCCGCTGTCCATGAAGAGTGCCCGCTGTCAATGAGGAGCGCCGTGTGTCAATCAGGAGTTCCCCCTGTCAATGAGGAGTGCCCCTCGTCAATGCGGAGTGCCCCCTGTCAATGAGGAGTACCCCCTGTCAATGAGGAGTGACCCCTGTCGATGACTAGTGCCCGCTGTCAACTAGGAGTGCCCTCTGTCAATGAGGAGTGCCCCGTCAATGAGGAGCGCCCTCTGTCAATGAGGAGTGTCCCCTGTCAATGAGGAGTGCCCCCTGTCAATGAGGAGTGCCGCCTGTCAATGAGGAGTACCACCTGTCAATGAGGAGTTACCCCTGTCAATGAGGAGAGCCCCCTGTCAATGAGGAGTAACTCTGTAAATGAGGGGTGCCCCACCGTTAATGAGGAGTTACCGCTGTAAATTAGGAGTCCCCCCCATCATTGAGCAGTGCCCCCCGTCAATGACGAATGACCCCTGTCAATGAGGAGTACCACCTGTCAATGAGACGTGCCCCTTTTCAATGAGCTTGCCCTGTCCAGGAGGAGTGCCTGCTGTCAATGAGGAGTGCCCCCTGTCAATGTGGAGTGCCTGCTGTCAATGAGGAGTGCCCCCAGTCAACGAGGAGTGCCCCCTGTCAATGAGGAGGGCCCCCTGTTAATGCGGAGGGCCGCCTGACAATGTGGAGTGCCACCTGATAATGAGGTGTGATCTCTGTCAATGAGGAGTGATGCCTGTCAATGATGCGTGCCCTCTGTCAATGATGAGAGCCTTCTGTCAATAAGGAGACCCCCACGTCAATGACGAAAGCGCCCGGTCATTGAGCAGTGCCCCCTGTCAATGCAGAGTGCCCACGCCAATGAGGAGTACCCCGTGTCAATTAGGGGTGACCCCTGTCAATGAGGAGACCCCCCTGTCAATGAGAAGTGGCCCCTGTAAATGAGGAGTGCACCCTGTCAATGAGAAGTGCCCGCTGTCAATGAGGAGTGCCCCCTGTCAATGAGCTGTGCCCTTGTCAATCAGGAGTACCCCCTGTCAATGAGAGTGCCCCCTGTCAATGAGGAGTGCCCCTTTCAATGAGGAGTGCCCGCTGTCAATGAGAAGTGCCCCCTGTCAATGAGGAGTGCCCCCTGTCAATGAGGAGTGCCCCGTGTCAATGGGTATTGCACTCTGTCAATGCGGAGGGCCCCCTGTCAATGTGGAGTTTCCACTATCAACTATGAGTGCCCCCTGTAAATGTGGACTGCCCCGTGTCAATGAGGAGTGCACCCTGTCAATGCAGAGTGCCCACGTCAATGAGGAGTACACCCTGTCAATGAGGAGTACACCCTGTCAATGAGGAGTGCCCCCTGTCAATGAGGAGACCCCCCTGTCAATGAGGAGTGGCCCCTGTCAATGAGGAGTACCCCCTGTAAATAAGGAGTGCCGCGTGTCAATGAGAAGTGCCCGCTGTCAATGAGGTGTGCCCCCTGTCATTGAGGAGTGCCCCCTGTCAAAGAGGAGTGCCCCGTGTCAATTGGTATTGCCCTCTGTCAATGCGGAGGGCCCCCAGTCAATGTGGAGTGACCGCTAGCAACTATGAGTGCCCCCTGTCAATGTGGACTGCCCCCTGACAATGAGGAGTGCACCCTGTCAATGCCGAGTGGCAACGCCAATGAGGAGTACCCCCTGACAATGAGGAGTGCCCCCTGTCAATGTGGAGACCACCCTGTCAATGAGGAGTGGCCCTTGTCAATGAGGAGTACCCCCTGTCAATGAGGAGTGCCCCCTGTAAATGAGAAGTGCCCCCGGTCAATAAAGAATGCACACCCCCCGTCAATGTGGAGTGCCCCCTGTCAATGAGGAGTGCCCCCCCCGTCTCTGAAGAGTGCCCCCTGTCAATGAGGAGTGCCCCCCGTCAATAAGCAGTGCCCCCCCAGTCAATGAGTAATCCCCCTGTTAACGATAAGTGCCCGCTGTGAATGAGGAGTGCCCCCGGTCAATGAGGAGTGCCCGCCCCACCCCGTGTCTGAAGTGTGACCCCGGCCAATGAGGAGTGACCCCGTCAATAAGGAGTGCCACACGCCGTCAATGAGGAGTGCCCTCTGTCAATGAGGAGTGCCCCTTGTCAATAAGGAGTGCCCCCTGTCAATGAGGAGTGCCCCCTGCCAATGAGGAGTGCCCCCGTCAATGGGTTTCGCCCCCTGTCAATACGGAGTGCCCCCTGTCAATGAGGAGTGCCCGCTGTCAACTATGAGTGCCCCCGTCAATGTGGACTGCCCCCTGTCAATGAGGGGTGTCCCCTGTCAAAGAGGAGTGCCCGCTGTCCATGAGGAGTGCCCGATGTCAACGAGGAGCGCCCTCTGTCAATGAGGAGAGCCCCCTCTCAATGAGGAGTGCCCACTGTCAATGAGGAGTGCCCCCTGTCAATGAGGAGTACCCCCTGTCAATGCGGAGTGCCCCCTGTCAATGAGGAGTGCCTGCTGTCAATGAGGAGTGCCCCCAGTCAATGAGGAGTGCCCCGTGTTAATGAGGAGTGCTTCCTGTCAATGAGGAGTGTCCCCTGTCAATGAGGAGTGCCTGCTGTCAATGAGGAGTGCCCCCAGTCAATGAGGAGTGCCCCTGTCAATGAGGAGGGCCCCCTGTAAATGCGGAGGGCCGCCTGACAATGAGGAGTGCCATCTGATAATGAGGAGTGATCTCTGTCAATGAGGAGTGACCCCTGTCAATGATGCGTGCCCTCTGTCAATGATGAGAGCCTTCTGTCAATGAGGAGACCCCCCCGTCAATGATCAAGAAGGCAAATGGGATGTTGGCCTATATTGCGAGGGGGATAGAATATAAAAGCAGGGATGTCTTGATGCACCTGTACAGGGCATTGGTGAGGCCGCAGCTGGAATACTGTGTGCAGTATTGGTCCCCTTATATGAGGAAGGATATATTGGCATTGGAGGGTGTGCAGAGAAGGTTAAGCAGGTTGATACCGGAGATGAGGGGTTTGGATTATGAGGAGAGGCTGAGGAGATTGAGTTTGTACTCGTTGGAGTTTAGAAGGATGAGGGGGGATCTTATGGAGACTTATAAGATAATGCGGGGGCTGGATAGGGTGGAGGCGGAGAGATTCTTTCCACTTAGTAAGGAAGTTAGAACTAGAGGACACAGCCTCAAAATAAAGGGGGGTCGGTTTCAGACAGAGTTGAGGAGGAACTTCTTCTTCAAGAGGGTGGTGAACCTCTGGAATTCTCTGCCCACTGAGGTGGTGGAGGCTACCTCGCTGAATATGTTTAAAGCGCGGATGGATGGATTCCTGATCGTTAAGGGAATTAAGGGTTATGGGGATCAGGCGGGTAAGTGGTACTGATCCACGTCAGATCAGCCATGATCTTATTGAATGGCGGGGCTGGCTCGAGGGGCTAGATGGCCAACTCCTGCTCCTATTTCTTATGTTCTTATGTTCTTATGACGAAAGCCCCCGGTCAATGAGGAGAACCCCCTGTCAATGAGGAGTGCCCCCTGTCAATGAGAAGTGCCCCCGGTCAATAAGGAATGCACACCCCCCCGTCAATGAGGTGTGCCCCCTGTCAATGAGAAGTGCCCGCTGTCAATGAGGAGTGCCCCCTGTTAATGAGCTGTGCCCTTCTCAATGAGGAGTACCCCCTGTCAATGAGAGTGCCCCCTGTCAATGAGGAGTGCCACTTTCAATGAGGAGTGCCCGCTGTCAATGAGGAGTGCCCCCTGTCAATGAGGAGTGCCCCGTCAATGAGGAGTGCCCCCTGTCAATGAGGAGTGCCCCCTGTCAATGAGGAGGTTCCCCTGTCAATGAGGAGTGCCCCCTGTCAATGAGGAGTGCCCCCTGTCAATGAGGAGTGTCCCCTGTCAATGAGGAGAGCCCCCTGTCAATGAGGAGTAACTCTGTAAATGAGGAGTGCCCGCTGTCAATGAGGAGTGCCCCCTGTCAATGAGGAGTGCCCCCTGTCAATGAAGAGTGCCCCGTGTCAATTGGTATTGCCCTTTGTCAATGCGGAGGGCCCCCTGTCAATGTGGAGACCCCCCTGTCAACGAGGAGTGCGCCCTGTCAATGACGAGACCACCCTGTCAATGAGGAGTGGCCCCTGTCAATGAGGAGTACCCCCTGTAAATAAGGAGTACCCCGTGTCAATGAGAAGTGCCCGCTGTGAATGAGGAGTGCCCCCTCTCAATGAGGTGTACCCGGTTTCAATGACGAGATCCCTCTGTCAATGAGGAGTGCCCTCTGTCAATGAGGAGTGCCCCCGTCAATGAGCAGTGCCCCTGTCAATGAGGAGTATCCCCTTTCAATGAGGAGATCCCTCTATCAATGAGGAGTGCCCTCTGTCAATGAGGAGTGCCCCCTCTCAATGAGGAGTGCCCCCTGTCAATGAGGAGTGCCCCTGTCAATGAGGAGGATCCCCTGTCAATGAGGAGTGACCCCTGTCAATGAGGAGTGCCCCCTGTCAACTAGGAGTGCCCTCTGTCAATGAGGAGTGCCCCGTCAATGAGGAGCGCCCTCTGTCAATGTGGAGTGCCCCCTGTCAATGAGGAGTGCCCCCTGTCCATGAGGAGTGCCCCCTGTCAATGAGGAGGTTCCCCTGTCAATGAGGAGTGCCCCCTGTCAATGAGGAGTGCCCCCTGTCAATGAGGAGTGTCCCCTGTCAATGAGGAGGGCCCCCTGTCAATGAGGAGTAACTCTGTAAATGAGGAGTGCCCCCTGTCAATGAATATTTCCCGCTGTCAACTCGGAGAGCCGTCTGTCAGTGAGGAGTGCCCCCTGTCAATGAGGAGTGCCCCCTGTCAATGAGGAGAGCCCACTGTTAATGAGGAGTAAGCCTGTAAATGAGGAGTGCCCCACCCCCATCATTGAGCAGTCCCCCCCGTCAATGACGAATGACCCCTGGCAATCAGGAATGTCCCCTGTCAATGAGGAGCGCCCACCCGTCTATAAAGTGTACCCCCTGTCAATGAGATGTGCCCCCCCGTCAATAACGAGTGCACCCTCTTCTATGAAAAGTACCCCCTGTCAATGTGAAGTGCCCCTTGTCAATGAGTTTGCCCTGTCCATGAGGAGTGCCTGCTATCAAGAAGGAGTGCTCCCTGTTAATGAGGAGTTCTTCCTGTCAATGAGGAGTGCCCCCTGTCAATGAGGGGTGCCCGCTGTTAATGAGGAGGGCCCCCTGTAAATGCGGAGGGTCCCCTGACAAGGAGTAGTGCCCCGTGATAATGAGATGTGATCTCTGTCAATGAGGAGTGTCCCCTGTAAATGATGAGTGCCCTCTGGCAATGATGAGAGCCTTCTGTCAACGAGGAGTGCCCCCCGTCAATGACGAATGCCCCCGTTCAATGAGCAGTTCCCCTGTCAATGAAGAGTGCCCACGCCAATGAGGAGTTCCCCCTGTCAATGAGGATTGCCCCCTGTCAATGAGAAGACTCCCCTGTCAACGAGGATTGCCCCTTTCAATGAGGAGACACCCCTGTCAATGAGAAGGGCCCCCGGTCAAAAAGGAGTGCACCCCCCCCCCCGTCAATGAGGAGGGCCCCCTGTCAATGAGGAATGCCCCCTGTCAATGAGAAGTGCCCGCTGTCAATGAGGAGTGCCCCATTTCAATGAAGAGTGCCCTCTGTCAATGAGGAATGCCCCATTTCACTGAGGAGTGCCCGCTGTCAATGAGGAGCGCCCCCTGTCAATGAGGAGTGCCCCCTGTCAATGAGGAGTGCACCCTGTCAATGGGTTTTGCCCCCTGTCAATGCGGAGGGCCCCATGTCATCGAGGAGTGCCGGCTAACAACAATGAGTGCCCTCTGTCAATGAGTAGTGCCCCGTCAATGAGAAGTTTTCCCCCCCCCCCCCCGTCAATGAGGAGAAACCCTGGAAATGAGGCGTGATCCTGTAAATGAGGAGTGCCCCCTGTCAATGTTGAGTGTCTCCTGTCAATGACATGTGCCCCCTGTCAATGAGGTGTGTCCCCTGTCAACGTGGAGTGCCCGCTGTCAATGAGGAGTGCCCGCTGTCAATGAGGAGAGCCCTCTGTTAGGGAGGAGTGCCCCGTGTCAATGAGGAGTGCCCCCAGTCAATGAGGAGTGCCCCCTGTCAATGAGGCGTGCCCCTGTCAACGAGGAGTGCCCGCTGTCAACTAGGGGGGCCCTCTGTCAATGAGGAGTGCCCCCTGTCAATGAGGAGAGCCCCCTGTCAATGAGGCGTGAACCCTGTCAATGAGGAATGCCCCCCACCCTTTCAATGAGGAGTAACCCTGTAGATGAGGAGTGCCCCACCGTCAATGAGGTGGGACCGCTCTAAATTAGGAGTCCCCCATCATTGAGCAGTGCCCCCCGTCAATGATGAAAGACCCCTCTCAATGAGGAGTGTCGCCTGTCAATGAGGAGTGTCCCCCCGTCTATAAAGTGTACACCATGTCAATGAGGAGTACCCCCTGTCAATGAGGAGAGCCCCCTGTCAATGAGGAGTGCCCCCTGTCAATGAGGAAAGCCCCCTGTCAATGATGAGTGCCCCCCGTCAATGAGGAGTGCCTACCCCCGTCAATAAGGAGTGAACCACCCCGTCAAAGAGGAGTGCCCCCTGTCAATGAGGAGTGCTCCCCCGTCTCTCAAGAGTGCCCCCTGTCAACCAAGAGTGCGCTCCGTCAATAAGGAGTGCCCCCCCAATCAATGAGTAATCCCCCTGTTAACGAGAAGTTCCCGCGGTCACTGAGGAGTGCCGCCCCCCCCCCCCCCCCCCCGTCTCTGAAGTGTGACCCCGGTCAATGAGGAGTGGCCCCGTCAATAAGGAGTGTAACACGCCGTCAATGAGGAGTGCCCCCTGTCAATGAGGGGTGTCCCCTGTCAACGAGGAGTGCCCGCTGTCAATGAGGAGTGCCCGCTGTCAATGAGGAGCGCCCTCTGTCAATGAGGAGTGCCCCCTGTCAATGAGGTGTGCCCCCTGTCAATGAGGAGTACCCCCTGTCACTGAGGAGTGCCCCCTGTCAATGAGGGGTGTCCCCTGTCAACGAGGAGTGCCCGCTGTCAATGAGGAGTGCCCGCTGTCAATGAGGAGCGCCCTCTGTCAATGAGGAGTGCCCCCTGTCAATGAGGTGTGCCCCCTGTCAATGAGGAGTACCCCCTGTCAATGAGGATTACCCCCTGTCAATGAGGAGTGACCCCTGTCAATGAGGAGTGCCCGCTGTCAACTAGGAGTGCCCTCTGTCAATGAGGAGTGCCCCCGTCAATGAGGAGAGCCCCCTGTCAATGAGGAGTAACTCTGTAAATGAGGAGTGCCCCACCGTCAATGAGGAGTGACCGCTGTAAATTAGGAGTCCCCCCCATCATTGAGCAGTGCCCCCCCTCAATGACGAATGACCCCTGTCAATGAGGAGTGCCCCCCGTCAATGAGGAGTGCCCCCACCCGTCAATGAGTAGTGCCCACTATCAAAGAGAAGTGCCCCTTTTCAATGAGTTTGCCCTGTCCATGAGGAGTGCCTGCTGTCAATGAGGAGTGCCCCCTGTTGATGAGGAGTGCTTCCTGTCAATGAGGAGTGTCCCCTGTCACTGAGGAGTGCCTGCTGTCAATGATGAGTGCCCTCTGTCAATGATGAGAGCCTTCTGTCAATGAGGAGTGCCCCCCGTCAATGACGAAAGCCCCCGGACAATGTGCAGTGCCCCCTGTCAATGCAGAGTGCCCACGCCAATGATGAGTACCCCCTGCTAATGAGGAGTGCCCCCTGTCAATGAGGAGACCCCCCTGTCAATGAGGAGTGGCCCCTGTCAATGAGGAGTACCCCCTGTCAATGAGGAGTGCCCCCTGTCAATGAGAAGTGCCCCCGGTCAAGAAGGAATGCACACCCCCCGTCAATGAGGTGTGCCCCCTGTCAAATAGAAGTGCCCGCTGTCAATAAGGAGTGCCCCCTGTCAATGAGCTGTGCCCTTGTCAATGAGGAGTACCGCCTGTCAATGAGGAGTGCCTCCTGTCAATAAGGAGTGCCCCTTTCAATGAGGAATAGCCCGCTGTCAATGAGGAGTGCCCCCTGTCAATGAGGAGTACCCCATGTCAATGGGTATTGCCCTCTGTCAATGCGGAGGGCCCCCTGTCAATTTGGAGTTTCCGCTATCAACTATGAGTGCCCCCTGTAAATGTGGACTGGCCCCTGTCAATGAGGAGTGCACCCTGTCAATGAGGAGACCCCCCTGTCAATGAGGAGTGCCCGCTGTCAATGAGGAGTGCCCCCGGTAATGAGCAGTGCCCCTGCCAATGAGGAGTGCCCCTTTCAATGAGAAATTGCCCGCTGTCAATGAGGAGTGCCCCCTGTCAATGAGGAGTGCCCCCTGTCAATGAGGAGTACCCCGTGTCAATGGGTATTGCCCTCTCTCAATGCGGAGGGCCCCCTGTCAATGTGGAGTTTCCGCTATCAACTATGAGTGCCCCCTGTAAATATGGATTGCCACCTGGGTCAATGAGGAGTGCACCCTGTCAATGCAGAGTGCCCACGCCAATGAGGACTACCCCCTGTCAATGAGGAGTACCCCCTGTCAATGAGGAGACCCCCCTGTCAATGAGGAGTGGCCCCTATCAATGAGGAGTAACCCCTGTAAATAAGGAGTGCCCCCTGTCAATGAGAAGTGCCCGCTGTCAATGAGGAGTGCGCCCGTTAATGAGCAGTGCCCCTGTCAATGAGGAGTACCCCCTTTCAATGAGGAGAGTCCTCTGTCAATGAGGAGTGCCGCCTGTCAATGAGGAGTGCCCCCTGTCATTGAGGAGTGCCCCTATCAATGAGGAGTGCCCCGTGTCAATGTGTATTGCCCTCTGTCAATGCGGAGGGCCCCCTGTCAATGTGGAATGTCCGCTATCCACTATAAGTGCCCCCTGTCAATGTGGATTGCCCCCTGTCAATGAGGAGTGCACCCTGTCAATGTGGAATGTCCGCTATCAACGATGAGTGCCCCCTGTCAATGTGGACTGCCCCCTGTCAATGAGGAGTGCCCCGTGTCAGTGGGTATTGCCCTCTGTAAATGCGGATGGCCCCCTCTCAATTTGGAGTGTTCGCTATCAACTATGAGTGCCCTCTGTCAATGAGTAGTGCCCCGTCAATGAGAAGTGCCCCCCGTCAATGAGGAGGAACCGTGGAGATGAGGCGTGACCCTGTAAATGGGGAGTGCCACTTGTCAAAGATGAGTGACCCTTGTCAATGAGGAGTGCCCCGTGTCAATGGGTATTGCCCTCTGTCAATGCGGAGGGCCCCCAGTGAATGTGGAGTGACCGCTATCAACTATGAGTTCCCCCTGTTAATGTGGACTGTCCCCTGACAATGAGGAGTGCACCCTGGCAATACAGACTTCCCACGCCAATGAGGAGTACCCCATGTCAATGAGGAGTGCCCCCTGTCAATGAGGAGTGCCCCCTGTCAATGTTGAGACCCCCTGCCAATGGGGAGTGGCTCTTGTCAATGAGGAGTGCCCCCTGTCAATGAGGAGTGCCCCCTGTCAATGTTGAGACCCCCTGCCAATGGGGAGTGGCTCTTGTCAATGAGGAGTGCCCCCTGTCAATGAGAAGTGCCCCCGGTCAATAAGGAATGCACACCCCCCCCGTCAATAAGAAGTGCCCCCTGTCAATGAGGAGTGTCCCCTGTCAATGAGGAGAGTCCCCTGTCAATGAGGAGTGCCCCATGTCGATGGGTATTGCCCTCTGTCAATGCGGAGGGCCCCCAGTCAATGTGGAGTGACCGCTATCAACTATGAGTGCACCCTGTCAATGTGTTTTGCCCCCTCTCAGTGCGGAGGGCCCCATGTCAATGAGGAGCGCCCGCTATAAACAATGAGTGCCCTCTGTCAATGAGTAGTGCCCCGTCAATGAGAAGTGCCCCCCGGCAAAAAGGAGTAACCCTGGAAATGAGGCGTGACCCTGTAAATGAGGAGTACCCCGTGTCAAAGATGAGTGTCCCCTGTCAATGACGTTTGCCCGCTGTCAATGAGGAGTGCACTCTGTCAATGAGGAGTGCTCCATGTCAATGAGGGGTACCCCCTGTCAATGAGGAGTGCCCCCTGTCAATGAGGAGTGCCCCCTGTCAATGAGGAGTGCCCCCCGTCAATGAGGAATGCTCCCTGTCAATGAGGAGTACCCCCTTTCAATGAGGAGTGCACCCTGTCAATGAGGAGTGCCTACCCCCGTCAATAAGGAGTGAACCACCCCGTCAAAGAGGAGTGCCCCCTGTCAATGAGGAGTGCTCCCCCGTCTCTCAAGAGTGCCCCCTGTCAACCAAGAGTGCGCTCCGTCAATAAGGAGTGCCCCCCCAATCAATGAGTAATCCCCCTGTTAACGAGAAGTTCCCGCGGTCACTGAGGAGTGCCGCCCCCCCCCCCCCCCCCCGTCTCTGAAGTGTGACCCCGGTCAATGAGGAGTGGCCCCGTCAATAAGGAGTGTAACACGCCGTCAATGAGGAGTGCCCCCTGTCAATGAGGGGTGTCCCCTGTCAACGAGGAGTGCCCGCTGTCAATGAGGAGTGCCCGCTGTCAATGAGGAGCGCCCTCTGTCAATGAGGAGTGCCCCCTGTCAATGAGGTGTGCCCCCTGTCAATGAGGAGTACCCCCTGTCACTGAGGAGTGCCCCCTGTCAATGAGGGGTGTCCCCTGTCAACGAGGAGTGCCCGCTGTCAATGAGGAGTGCCCGCTGTCAATGAGGAGCGCCCTCTTTCAATGAGGAGTGCCCCCTGTCAATGAGGTGTGCCCCCTGTCAATGAGGAGTACCCCCTGTCAATGAGGATTACCCCCTGTCAATGAGGAGTGACCCCTGTCAATGAGGAGTGCCCGCTGTCAACTAGGAGTGCCCTCTGTCAATGAGGAGTGCCCCCGTCAATGAGGAGAGCCCCCTGTCAATGAGGAGTAACTCTGTAAATGAGGAGTGCCCCACCGTCAATGAGGAGTGACCGCTGTAAATTAGGAGTCCCCCCCATCATTGAGCAGTGCCCCCCCTCAATGACGAATGACCCCTGTCAATGAGGAGTGCCCCCCGTCAATGAGGAGTGCCCCCACCCGTCAATGAGTAGTGCCCACTATCAAAGAGAAGTGCCCCTTTTCAATGAGTTTGCCCTGTCCATGAGGAGTGCCTGCTGTCAATGAGGAGTGCCCCCTGTTGATGAGGAGTGCTTCCTGTCAATGAGGAGTGTCCCCTGTCACTGAGGAGTGCCTGCTGTCAATGATGAGTGCCCTCTGTCAATGATGAGAGCCTTCTGTCAATGAGGAGTGCCCCCCGTCAATGACGAAAGCCCCCGGACAATGTGCAGTGCCCCCTGTCAATGCAGAGTGCCCACGCCAATGAGGAGTACCCCCTGTTAATGAGGAGTGCCCCCTGTCAATGAGGAGACCCCCCTGTCAATGAGGAGTGGCCCCTGTCAATGAGGAGTACCCCCTGTCAATGAGGAGTGCCCCCTGTCAATGAGAAGTGCCCCCGGTCAAGAAGGAATGCACACCCCCCGTCAATGAGGTGTGCCCCCTGTCAAATAGAAGTGCCCGCTGTCAATAAGGAGTGCCCCCTGTCAATGAGCTGTGCCCTTGTCAATGAGGAGTACCGCCTGTCAATGAGGAGTGCCTCCTGTCAATGAGGAGTGCCCCTTTCAATGAGGAATAGCCCGCTGTCAATGAGGAGTGCCCCCTGTCAATGAGGAGTACCCCATGTCAATGGGTATTGCCCTCTGTCAATGCGGAGGGCCCCCTGTCAATTTGGAGTTTCCGCTATCAACTATGAGTGCCCCCTGTAAATGTGGACTGGCCCCTGTCAATGAGGAGTGCACCCTGTCAATGAGGAGACCCCCCTGTCAATGAGGAGTGCCCGCTGTCAATGAGGAGTGCCCCCGGTAATGAGCAGTGCCCCTGCCAATGAGGAGTGCCCCTTTCAATGAGAAATTGCCCGCTGTCAATGAGGAGTGCCCCCTGTCAATGAGGAGTGCCCCCTGTCAATGAGGAGTACCCCGTGTCAATGGGTATTGCCCTCTCTCAATGCGGAGGGCCCCCTGTCAATGTGGAGTTTCCGCTATCAACTATGAGTGCCCCCTGTAAATGTGGATTGCCACCTGGGTCAATGAGGAGTGCACCCTGTCAATGCAGAGTGCCCACGCCAATGAGGACTACCCCCTGTCAATGAGGAGTACCCCCTGTCAATGAGGAGACCCCCCTGTCAATGAGGAGTGGCCCCTATCAATGAGGAGTAACCCCTGTAAATCAGGAGTGCCCCCTGTCAATGAGAAGTGCCCGCTGTCAATGAGGAGTGCGCCCGTTAATGAGCAGTGCCCCTGTCAATGAGGAGTACCCCCTTTCAATGAGGAGAGTCCTCTGTCAATGAGGAGTGCCGCCTGTCAATGAGGAGTGCCCCCTGTCATTGAGGAGTGCCCCTATCAATGAGGAGTGCCCCGTGTCAATGTGTATTGCCCTCTGTCAATGCGGAGGGCCCCCTGTCAATGTGGAATGTCCGCTATCCACTATAAGTGCCCCCTGTCAATGTGGATTGCCCCCTGTCAATGAGGAGTGCACCCTGTCAATGTGGAATGTCCGCTATCAACGATGAGTGCCCCCTGTCAATGTGGACTGCCCCCTGTCAATGAGGAGTGCCCCGTGTCAGTGGGTATTGCCCTCTGTAAATGCGGATGGCCCCCTCTCAATTTGGAGTGTTCGCTATCAACTATGAGTGCCCTCTGTCAATGAGTAGTGCCCCGTCAATGAGAAGTGCCCCCCGTCAATGAGGAGGAACCGTGGAGATGAGGCGTGACCCTGTAAATGGGGAGTGCCACTTGTCAAAGATGAGTGACCCTTGTCAATGAGGAGTGCCCCGTGTCAATGGGTATTGCCCTCTGTCAATGCGGAGGGCCCCCAGTGAATGTGGAGTGACCGCTATCAACTATGAGTTCCCCCTGTTAATGTGGACTGTCCCCTGACAATGAGGAGTGCACCCTGGCAATACAGACTTCCCACGCCAATGAGGAGTACCCCATGTCAATGAGGAGTGCCCCCTGTCAATGAGGAGTGCCCCCTGTCAATGTTGAGACCCCCTGCCAATGGGGAGTGGCTCTTGTCAATGAGGAGTGCCCCCTGTCAATGAGGAGTGCCCCCTGTCAATGTTGAGACCCCCTGCCAATGGGGAGTGGCTCTTGTCAATGAGGAGTGCCCCCTGTCAATGAGAAGTGCCCCCGGTCAATAAGGAATGCACACCCCCCCCGTCAATAAGAAGTGCCCCCTGTCAATGAGGAGTGTCCCCTGTCAATGAGGAGAGTCCCCTGTCAATGAGGAGTGCCCCATGTCGATGGGTATTGCCCTCTGTCAATGCGGAGGGCCCCCAGTCAATGTGGAGTGACCGCTATCAACTATGAGTGCACCCTGTCAATGTGTTTTGCCCCCTCTCAGTGCGGAGGGCCCCATGTCAATGAGGAGCGCCCGCTATAAACAATGAGTGCCCTCTGTCAATGAGTAGTGCCCCGTCAATGAGAAGTGCCCCCCGGCAAAAAGGAGTAACCCTGGAAATGAGGCGTGACCCTGTAAATGAGGAGTACCCCGTGTCAAAGATGAGTGTCCCCTGTCAATGACGTTTGCCCGCTGTCAATGAGGAGTGCACTCTGTCAATGAGGAGTGCTCCATGTCAATGAGGGGTACCCCCTGTCAATGAGGAGTGCCCCCTGTCAATGAGGAGTGCCCCCTGTCAATGAGGAGTGCCCCCCGTCAATGAGGAATGCTCCCTGTCAATGAGGAGTACCCCCTTTCAATGAGGAGTGCACCCTGTCAATGAGGAGTGCCTACCCCCGTCAATAAGGAGTGAACCACCCCGTCAAAGAGGAGTGCCCCCTGTCAATGAGGAGTGCTCCCCCGTCTCTCAAGAGTGCCCCCTGTCAACCAAGAGTGCGCTCCGTCAATAAGGAGTGCCCCCCCAATCAATGAGTAATCCCCCTGTTAACGAGAAGTTCCCGCGGTCACTGAGGAGTGCCGCCCCCCCCCCCCCCCCCCCCCCCGTCTCTGAAGTGTGACCCCGGTCAATGAGGAGTGGCCCCGTCAATAAGGAGTGTAACACGCCGTCAATGAGGAGTGCCCCCTGTCAATGAGGGGTGTCCCCTGTCAACGAGGAGTGCCCGCTGTCAATGAGGAGTGCCCGCTGTCAATGAGGAGCGCCCTCTGTCAATGAGGAGTGCCCCCTGTCAATGAGGTGTGCCCCCTGTCAATGAGGAGTACCCCCTGTCACTGAGGAGTGCCCCCTGTCAATGAGGGGTGTCCCCTGTCAACGAGGAGTGCCCGCTGTCAATGAGGAGTGCCCGCTGTCAATGAGGAGCGCCCTCTGTCAATGAGGAGTGCCCCCTGTCAATGAGGTGTGCCCCCTGTCAATGAGGAGTACCCCCTGTCAATGAGGATTACCCCCTGTCAATGAGGAGTGACCCCTGTCAATGAGGAGTGCCCGCTGTCAACTAGGAGTGCCCTCTGTCAATGAGGAGTGCCCCCGTCAATGAGGAGAGCCCCCTGTCAATGAGGAGTAACTCTGTAAATGAGGAGTGCCCCACCGTCAATGAGGAGTGACCGCTGTAAATTAGGAGTCCCCCCCATCATTGAGCAGTGCCCCCCCTCAATGACGAATGACCCCTGTCAATGAGGAGTGCCCCCCGTCAATGAGGAGTGCCCCCACCCGTCAATGAGTTGTGCCCACTATCAAAGAGAAGTGCCCCTTTTCAATGAGTTTGCCCTGTCCATGAGGAGTGCCTGCTGTCAATGAGGAGTGCCCCCTGTTGATGAGGAGTGCTTCCTGTCAATGAGGAGTGTCCCCTGTCACTGAGGAGTGCCTGCTGTCAATGATGAGTGCCCTCTGTCAATGATGAGAGCCTTCTGTCAATGAGGAGTGCCCCCCGTCAATGACGACAGCCCCCGGACAATGTGCAGTGCCCCCTGTCAATGCAGAGTGCCCACGCCAATGAGGAGTACCCCCTGTTAATGAGGAGTGCCCCCTGTCAATGAGGAGACCCCCCTGTCAATGAGGAGTGGCCCCTGTCAATGAGGAGTACCCCCTGTCAATGAGGAGTGCCCCCTGTCAATGAGAAGTGCCCCCGGTCAAGAAGGAATGCACACCCCCCGTCAATGAGGTGTGCCCCCTGTCAAATAGAAGTGCCCGCTGTCAATAAGGAGTGCCCCCTGTCAATGAGCTGTGCCCTTGTCAATGAGGAGTACCGCCTGTCAATGAGGAGTGCCTCCTGTCAATGAGGAGTGCCCCTTTCAATGAGGAATAGCCCGCTGTCAATGAGGAGTGCCCCCTGTCAATGAGGAGTACCCCATGTCAATGGGTATTGCCCTCTGTCAATGCGGAGGGCCCCCTGTCAATTTGGAGTTTCCGCTATCAACTATGAGTGCCCCCTGTAAATGTGGACTGGCCCCTGTCAATGAGGAGTGCACCCTGTCAATGAGGAGACCCCCCTGTCAATGAGGAGTGCCCGCTGTCAATGAGGAGTGCCCCCGGTAATGAGCAGTGCCCCTGCCAATGAGGAGTGCCCCTTTCAATGAGAAATTGCCCGCTGTCAATGAGGAGTGCCCCCTGTCAATGAGGAGTGCCCCCTGTCAATGAGGAGTACCCCGTGTCAATGGGTATTGCCCTCTCTCAATGCGGAGGGCCCCCTGTCAATGTGGAGTTTCCGCTATCAACTATGAGTGCCCCCTGTAAATGTGGATTGCCACCTGGGTCAATGAGGAGTGCACCCTGTCAATGCAGAGTGCCCACGCCAATGAGGACTACCCCCTGTCAATGAGGAGTACCCCCTGTCAATGAGGAGACCCCCCTGTCAATGAGGAGTGGCCCCTATCAATGAGGAGTAACCCCTGTAAATCAGGAGTGCCCCCTGTCAATGAGAAGTGCCCGCTGTCAATGAGGAGTGCGCCCGTTAATGAGCAGTGCCCCTGTCAATGAGGAGTACCCCCTTTCAATGAGGAGAGTCCTCTGTCAATGAGGAGTGCCGCCTGTCAATGAGGAGTGCCCCCTGTCATTGAGGAGTGCCCCTATCAATGAGGAGTGCCCCGTGTCAATGTGTATTGCCCTCTGTCAATGCGGAGGGCCCCCTGTCAATGTGGAATGTCCGCTATCCACTATAAGTGCCCCCTGTCAATGTGGATTGCCCCCTGTCAATGACGAGTGCACCCTGTCAATGTGGAATGTCCGCTATCAACGATGAGTGCCCCCTGTCAATGTGGACTGCCCCCTGTCAATGAGGAGTGCCCCGTGTCAGTGGGTATTGCCCTCTGTCAATGCGGATGGCCCCCTCTCAATTTGGAGTGTTCGCTATCAACTATGAGTGCCCTCTGTCAATGAGTAGTGCCCCGTCAATGAGAAGTGCCCCCCGTCAATGAGGAGTAACCGTGGAGATGAGGCGTGACCCTGTAAATGGGGAGTGCCACTTGTCAAAGATGAGTGACCCTTGTCAATGAGGAGTGCCCCGTGTCAATGGGTATTGCCCTCTGTCAATGCGGAGGGCCCCCAGTGAATGTGGAGTGACCGCTATCAACTATGAGTTCCCCCTGTTAATGTGGACTGTCCCCTGACAATGAGGAGTGCACCCTGGCAATACAGACTTCCCACGCCAATGAGGAGTACCCCATGTCAATGAGGAGTGCCCCCTGTCAATGAGGAGTGCCCCCTGTCAATGTTGAGACCCCCTGCCAATGGGGAGTGGCTCTTGTCAATGAGGAGTACCCCCTGTCAATGAGGAGTGCCCCCTGTCAATGAGAAGTGCCCCCGGTCAATAAGGAATGCACACCCCCCCCCGTCAATAAGAAGTGCCCCCTGTCAATGAGGAGTGTCCCCTGTCAATGAGGAGAGTCCCCTGTCAATGAGGAGTGCCCCATGTCGATGGGTATTGCCCTCTGTCAATGCGGAGGGCCCCCAGTCAATGTGGAGTGACCGCTATCAACTATGAGTGCACCCTGTCAATGTGTTTTGCCCCCTCTCAGTGCGGAGGGCCCCATGTCAATGAGGTGCGCCCGCTATAAACAATGAGTGCCCTCTGTCAATGAGTAGTGCCCCGTCAATGAGAAGTGCCCCCCGGCAAAAAGGAGTAACCCTGGAAATGAGGCGTGACCCTGTAAATGAGGAGTACCCCGTGTCAAAGATGAGTGTCCCCTGTCAATGACGTTTGCCCGCTGTCAATGAGGAGTGCACTCTGTCAATGAGGAGTGCTCCATGTCAATGAGGGGTACCCCCTGTCAATGAGGAGTGCCCCCTGTCAATGAGGAGTGCCCCCTGTCAATGAGGAGTGCCCCCCGTCAATGAGGAATGCTCCCTGTCAATGAGGAGTACCCCCTTTCAATGAGGAGTGCACCCTGTCAATGAAGAGTGCCCGCTGACAACTAGGAGTGCCCTCTGTCAATGAGGAATGCCCCCTGTCAATGAGGAATGCCCCATGTCAATGGGGAGTGACCCCCGCGTCAAATAGGAGTGCCCCGTGTCAATGAGGTGTGCCCCATGTCAATGAGGAGTGCCTCCTGTCAATGAGGAGTGCCCCCTGTCAATGGGTTTTGCCCCCTGTCAATGCGGAGTGCCCCCTGATAATGAGGAATGCCCGCTATCAACTATGAGTGCCCCCGTCAATTTGGACTGCTCACTGTCAATGAGGAGTGCCCGATTTCAATGAGGAGTGCCCTTTGTCAATGAGGAGTGCCCCCTGTCAATGAGGAGTGCCCCCTGTCAAAGAGGAGTGCCCCCTGTCAATGGGGAGTACCCCCTGTCAATGAGGAGTGCCCCCTGTCAATGAGGAGAGCCCTCTGTTAATGAGGAGTGAGACTGTAAATGAGGAGTGCCCCACCGTCAATGAGGAGTGACCGCTGTAAATTAGGAGTCCCCCCCCCCATCATTGAGCAGTGCCCCCCGTCAATGACGAATGACCCCTGTCAATGAGGAGTGTCCCCTGTAAATGAGGAGCGCCCACCCGTCTATAAAGTGTACCCCCTGTCAATGAGGAGTGCCCCCCGTCAATGACGAGTGCTCCCAACCGTCAATGAGTAGTGCCCCCTGTCAATAAGAAGTGCCCCCCCTTCTATGAAGAGTACCCCCTGACAATGTGATGTGCCCCTTGTCAATGAGTTTGCCCTGTCCATGAGGAGTGCCTGCTGTCAAGAAGGAGAGCCCCCTGTTAATGAGGAGTGCTTACTGTCAATGAGGAGTGTCCCCTGTCAATGAGGAGTGTCCCCTGTCAATGAGGAGTGCACCCTGTCAATGGGTTTTGTCCCCTGTCAATGCGGAGGGGCCCATGTCAATGAGGAGTGCCCGCTATCAACAATGAGTGCCCTCTGTCAATGAGTAGTGCCCCGTCATTGAGATGTGTCCCCCCGTCAATGAGGAGTAACCCTGGAAATGAGGCGTGACCCTGTAAATGAGGAGTGCCCCCTGTCAATGTTGAGTGTCCCCTGTCAATGACGTGTGCCCCCGTCAATGGGGATTGCCCCCTGTCAATGAGGAGGCCCCCCCCCTGTGAATGAGAAGTGCCCCCGGTCAATATGGAGTGCACCCCACCTCCCCCGTCAATGTGGAGGGCCCCCTGTCAATGAGAAGTGCCTGCTGTCAATGAGGAGTAACCACTGTCAATGAGGATTGCCCCCTGTCAATGAGGAATGCCCCCTGTCCATGAGAAGTCCCCGCTGTCAATGAGGAGTGACCGCTGTCAATGAGGAGCGCCCCCTGTCAATTAGGAGTGCCCCCTGTCAATGAGGACTGCTCCCTGTCAATGGGTTTTGCCCCCTGTCAATGCGGAGGGAGCCATGTCAATGAGGAGTGCCCGCTATCAACAATGAGTGCCCTCTGTCAATGAGTAGTGCCCCGTCAATGAGAAGTGCCCCCCCCCCCGTCAATGAGGTGGAGTCCTGGATATGAGCCGTGACACTGTAAATGAGGAGTGCCCCCTGTCAATGTTGAGTGTCCCCTGTCAATGACATGCGCCCCCCGTCAATGAGGTGTGTCCCCTGTCAACGAGAAGTGCCCGCTGTCAATGAGGAGTGCCCACTGTCAATGAGCAGTGCCCCTGTCAATGAGGAGTGCCCGCTGTCAATGAGGAGTGCCCCCTGTCAATGAGAAGTGCCCCATTTCAATGAGGAGTGCCCCGTGTCAATGGGTATTGCCCTCTGTCAATGCGGAGGACCCCCTGTCAATGTGGAGTCACCGCTATCAACTATGAGTCCCCGCCGTCAATTAGTAGTGCCCCGTCAATGAGAAGTGCCCCCCGTCAATGAGGAGTAACCCTGGAAATGAGGCGTGAACCTGTCAATGAGGAGTGCCCCTTGTCAAAGATGAGTGACCCCTGTCAATCAGGAGTGCCCCGTGTCAATGGGTATTGCCTTCTGTCAATGCGGAGGGCCCCCACTCAATGTGGAGTGACCGCTATCAACTATGAGTGCCCCCTGTCAATGTGGACTGTCCTCTGACAATGAGGAGTGCACCCTGTCAATGCAGAGTGCCCACGCCAATGAGGAGTACCCCCTGTCAATGAGGAGTGCCCCCTGTCAATAAGGAGTGCCCCCTGTCAATGTGGGGACCCCCCTGTCAATGAGCAGTGGCCCTTGTCAATGAGGAGTACCCCCTGTCAATGAGGAGTGCCCCTGTCAATTAGAAGTGCCCCCGGTCAATAAGGAATGCACAACCCCCGTCAATGAGGAGTGCCCCCTGTCAATGAGGAGTGCCCCCTGTCAATGAGGAGAGTCTCCTGTCAATGAGGAGTGCCCCGTGTCGATGGGTATTGCCCCATGTCAATGAGGAGAGTCCCCTGTCAATGAGGAGTGCCCCGTGTCGATGGGTATTGCCCTCTGTCAATGTGGAGGGCCCCCAGTCAATGTGGAGTGACCGCTATCAACTATGAGTGCCCCCTGTCAATGTGGACTGCCCCCTGACAATGAGGAGTGCACCCTGTCAGTGCAGAGTGCCCGCGCCAATGAGGGGTACCCCCTGTCAATGAGGAGTTCCCCCTGTCAATGTGGAGACCCCCCGATCAATGAGTAGTGGCCCTTGTCAATGAGGAGTACCCCCTGTCAATGAGGAGTGCCCCCTGTCAATGAGAAGTGCCCGCTGTCAATGAGGAGTGCCCCCTGACAATGAGCAGTGCCCCTGTCAATGATGAGTACCACCTGTCATAAGGAGTGCATCCTGTCAATGAGGAGTGCCCCCTTTCAATGAGGAGTGCCCGCTGTCAATGAGGAGTGCCCCCTGTCAATGACGAGTGCCCCCTGTCAATGACGTGTGCCCCCTGTAAATGAGGAGTGCCCCTGGTCAATGGGTATTGCCCTCTGTCAATGCGGAGGGCCTCCAGACAATGTGGAGTGACCGCTATCAACTATGAGTGCACCCTGCCAATGTGTTTTTCCACCTCTCAGTGCGGAGGGCCCGATGTCAATGAGGAGTGCCCGCTATCAACAATGAGTACCCTCTGTCAATTAGTAGTGCCCCGTCAATGAGAAGTGCCCCCCGGCAAAGAGGATTAACCCTGGAAATGAGGCGTGACCCTGTAAATGAGGAGTACCCCTTGTCAAAGATGAGTGTCCCCTGTCAATGACGTTTGCCCGCTGTCAATGAGGGGTGCTCTCTGTCAATGAGGAGTGCCGCTGTCAATGAGGAGTGCCCTCTGTCAATGAGGAGTGCCCCCTGTCAATGAAGAGTGTTCCCTGTCAATGAGGGGTACCCCCGTAAATGAGGAGTGCCCCCTGTCAATGAGGAGTGCCCGCTGACAACTAGGAGTGCCCTCTCTCAATGAGGAGTGCCCCCTGTCAATGCGGAGTGCCCCATGTCAATGAGGAGTGCCTCCTGTCAATGAGGAGTGCCCCCTGTCAATGGGTTTTGCCCCCTCTCAATGCGGAGTGCCCCCTGTCAATGAGGAGTGCCCGCTATCAACTATAAGTGCCCCCGTCAATGTGGACTGCCCACTGTCAATGAGGAGTGCCCGATTTCAATGAGGAGTGCCCTCTGTCAATGAGCAGTGTCCCCTGTCAATGAGGAGTGCCCCCTGTCAAAGGGGAGTGCCCCCTGTCAATGAGGAGTACCCCCTGTCAATGAGGAGTGCCCCCTGACAATGAGGAGTGACCGCTGTCAACTAGGAGTGCCGTCTGTCACTGAGGAGTGCCGCCTGTCAATGAGGAGAGCTACATTTAATGAGGAGTAAGACTGTAAATGAGGAGTGCCCCACCGTCTATGAGGAGTGACCGCTGTAAATTAGTTTTCCCCCCCATCATTGAGCAGTGCCCCCCGTCAATGACGAATGACCCCTGTCAATGAGGAGTGTCCCCTGTCAATAAGGAGTGCCCCCTGTCAATGTGGGGACCCCCCTGTCAATGAGCAGTGGCCCTTGTCAATGAGGAGTACCCCCTGTCAATGAGGAGTGCCCCTGTCAATTAGAAGTGCCCCCGGTCAATAAGGAATGCACAACCCCCGTCAATGAGGAGTGCCCCCTGTCAATGAGGAGTGCCCCCTGTCAATGAGGAGAGTCTCCTGTCAATGAGGAGTGCCCCGTGTCGATGGGTATTGCCCCATGTCAATGAGGAGAGTCCCCTGTCAATGAGGAGTGCCCCGTGTCGATGGGTATTGCCCTCTGTCAATGTGGAGGGCCCCCAGTCAATGTGGAGTGACCGCTATCAACTATGAGTGCCCCCTGTCAATGTGGACTGCCCCCTGACAATGAGGAGTGCACCCTGTCAGTGCAGAGTGCCCGCGCCAATGAGGGGTACCCCCTGTCAATGAGGAGTTCCCCCTGTCAATGTGGAGACCCCCCGATCAATGAGTAGTGGCCCTTGTCAATGAGGAGTACCCCCTGTCAATGAGGAGTGCCCCCTGTCAATGAGAAGTGCCCGCTGTCAATGAGGAGTGCCCCCTGACAATGAGCAGTGCCCCTGTCAATGATGAGTACCACCTGTCATAAGGAGTGCATCCTGTCAATGAGGAGTGCCCCCTTTCAATGAGGAGTGCCCGCTGTCAATGAGGAGTGCCCCCTGTCAATGACGAGTGCCCCCTGTCAATGAGGTGTGCCCCCTGTAAATGAGGAGTGCCCCTGATCAATGGGTATTGCCCTCTGTCAATGCGGAGGGCCCCCAGACAATGTGGAGTGACCGCTATCAACTATGAGTGCACCCTGCCAATGTGTTTTTCCACCTCTCAGTGCGGAGGGCCCGATGTCAATGAGGAGTGCCCGCTATCAACAATGAGTACCCTCTGTCAATTAGTAGTGCCCCGTCAATGAGAAGTGCCCCCCGGCAAAGAGGATTAACCCTGGAAATGAGGCGTGACCCTGTAAATGAGGAGTACCCCTTGTCAAAGCTGAGTGTCCCCTGTCAATGACGTTTGCCCGCTGTCAATGAGGGGTGCTCTCTGTCAATGAGGAGTGCCGCTGTCAATGAGGAGTGCCCTCTGTCAATGAGGAGTGCCCGCTGACAACTAGGAGTGCCCTCTCTCAATGAGGAGTGCCCCCTGTCAATGCGGAGTGCCCCATGTCAATGAGGAATGCCTCCTGTCAATGAGGAGTGCCCCCTGTCAATGGGTTTTGCCCCCTCTCAATGCGGAGTGCCCCCTGTCAATGAGGAGTGCCCGCTATCAACTATAAGTGCCCCCGTCAATGTGGACTGCCCACTGTCAATGAGGAGTGCCCGATTTCAATGAGGAGTGCCCTCTGTCAATGAGCAGTGTCCCCTGTCAATGAGGAGTGCCCCCTGTCAAAGGGGAGTGCCCCCTGTCAATGAGGAGTACCCCCTGTCAATGAGGAGTGCCCCCTGACAATGAGGAGTGACCGCTGTCAACTAGGAGTGCCGTCTGTCACTGAGGAGTGCCGCCTGTCAATGAGGAGAGCTACATTTAATGAGGAGTAAGACTGTAAATGAGGAGTGCCCCACCGTCTATGAGGAGTGACCGCTGTAAATTAGGTTTCCCCCCCATCATTGAGCAGTGCCCCCCGTCAATGACGAATGACCCCTGTCAATGAGGAGTGTCCCCTGTCAATAAGGAGTGCCCCCTGTCAATGTGGGGACCCCCCTGTCAATGAGCAGTGGCCCTTGTCAATGAGGAGTACCCCCTGTCAATGAGGAGTGCCCCTGTCAATTCGAAGTGCCCCCGGTCAATAAGGAATGCACAACCCCCGTCAATGAGGAGTGCCCCCTGTCAATGAGGAGTGCCCCCTGTCAATGAGGAGAGTCTCCTGTCAATGAGGAGTGCCCCGTGTCGATGGGTATTGCCCCATGTCAATGAGGAGAGTCCCCTGTCAATGAGGAGTGCCCCGTGTCGATGGGTATTGCCCTCTGTCAATGTGGAGGGCCCCCAGTCAATGTGGAGTGACCGCTATCAACTATGAGTGCCCCCTGTCAATGTGGACTGCCCCCTGACAATGAGGAGTGCACCCTGTCAGTGCAGAGTGCCCGCGCCAATGAGGGGTACCCCCTGTCAATGAGGAGTTCCCCCTGTCAATGTGGAGACCCCCCGATCAATGAGTAGTGGCCCTTGTCAATGAGGAGTACCCCCTGTCAATGAGGAGTGCCCCCTGTCAATGAGAAGTGCCCGCTGTCAATGAGGAGTGCCCCCTGACAATGAGCAGTGCCCCTGTCAATGATGAGTACCACCTGTCATAAGGAGTGCATCCTGTCAATGAGGAGTGCCCCCTTTCAATGAGGAGTGCCCGCTGTCAATGAGGAGTGCCCCCTGTCAATGACGAGTGCCCCCTGTCAATGAGGTGTGCCCCCTGTAAATGAGGAGTGCCCCTGGTCAATGGGTATTGCCCTCTGTCAATGCGGAGGGCCCCCAGACAATGTGGAGTGACCGCTATCAACTATGAGTGCACCCTGCCAATGTGTTTTTCCACCTCTCAGTGCCCGATGTCAATGAGGAGTGCCCGCTATCAACAATGAGTACCCTCTGTCAATTAGTAGTGCCCCGTCAATGAGAAGTGCCCCCCGGCAAAGAGGATTAACCCTGGAAATGAGGCGTGACCCTGTAAATGAGGAGTACCCCTTGTCAAAGATGAGTGTCCCCTGTCAATGACGTTTGCCCGCTGTCAATGAGGGGTGCTCTCTGTCAATGAGGAGTGCCGCTGTCAATGAGGAGTGCCCTCTGTCAATGAGGAGTGCCCCCTGTCAATGAAGAGTGTTCCCTGTCAATGAGGGGTACCCCCGTCAATGAGGAGTGCCCCCTGTCAATGAGGAGTGCCCGCTGACAACTAGGAGTGCCCTCTCTCAATGAGGAGTGCCCCCTGTCAATGCGGAGTGCCCCATGTCAATGAGGAGTGCCTCCTGTCAATGAGGAGTGCCCCCTGTCAATGGGTTTTGCCCCCTCTCAATGCGGAGTGCCCCCTGTCAATGAGGAGTGCCCGCTATCAACTATAAGTGCCCCCGTCAATGTGGACTGCCCACTGTCAATGAGGAGTGCCCGATTTCAATGAGGAGTGCCCTCTGTCAATGAGCAGTGTCCCCTGCCAATGAGGAGTGCCCCCTGTCAAAGGGGAGTGCCCCCTGTCAATGAGGAGTACCCCCTGTCAATGAGGAGTGCCCCCTGACAATGAGGTGTGACCGCTGTCAACTAGGAGTGCCGTCTGTCACTGAGGAGTGCCGCCTGTCAATGAGGAGAGCTACATTTAATGAGGAGTAAGACTGTAAATGAGGAGTGCCCCACCGTCTATGAGGAGTGACCGCTGTAAATTAGGTGTCCCCCCCCATCATTGAGCAGTGCCCCCCGTCAATGACGAATGACCCCTGTCAATGAGGAGTGCCCCCGGCAATGACGAGTGCTCCCACCTGTCAATGAGTAGTGCCCCCTGTCAATAAGAAGTGCCCCCGCTTCTATGAAGAGTACCCCCTGACAATGTGAAGTGCCCCTTGTCAATGAGTTTGCCCTGTCCTTGACGAGTGCCTGCTGTCAATGAGGAGTGCCCCCTGTCAATGAGTAGTGCCCGCTGTCAATGACGAGGGCCCCCTGTAGATGCGGAGGGCCCCCTGACAATGAGGAGTGCCCCATGATAATGAGATGTGATCTCTGTCAATGAGGAGTGACCCCTGTAAATGATGAGTGCCCTCTGGCAATGATGAGAGCCTTCTGTCAATGTGGTGTGCCCCCGTCAATGACGAATGCCCCCGGTCAATGAGCAGTGCCCCCTGTCAATGAAGAGTGCCCACGCCAATGAGGGGTACCCCCTGTCAATGAGAAGTGCCCCCGGTCAATAAGGAGTGCACCCCCCACCCCCGTCAATGAGGAGGGCCCCCGGTCAATGAGAAGTGCCTGCTGTCAATGAGGAGTACCCCCTGTCAATGAGCAGTGCCCCTGTCAATGAGGAGTACCTTCTGTCAATGAGGAGTGCCCCCTGTCAATGAGGAATGCCCCCGTCAATGAGAAATCCCCGCTGTCAATGAGGAGTGCCCGCTGTCAATGAGGATCGCCCCCTTTCAATGAGGAGTGCCCCCTGTCAATGAGGAGTGCACCCTGTCAATGGGTTTTGCCCCCTGTCAATGCGGATGGACCCATGTCAATGAGGAGTGCCCGCTATCAACAATGAGTGCCCTTTGTCAATGAGTAGTGCCCCGTCAATGAGAAGTGCCCCCCCCCCCGTCAATGAGGAGTACCCCCCCCCCGTCAATGAGCAGTGACAAAGTAAAAGAGGAGTGCCCCCTGTCAATGTTGAGTGTCCCCTGTCAATGACATGTGCCCCCCGTCAATGAGGTGTGTCCCCTGTCAACGAGGAATGCCCGCTTTCAATGAGGAGTGCCCACTGTCAATGAGCAGTGCCCCTGTCAATGAGGAGTACCCCTTGTCAATGAGGAGTGCCCCCTGTCAATGAGGGATGCCCCATGTCAATGAGGAGTGCCCGCTGTCAATGAGGAGTGCCCCCAGTTAATGAGGAGTGCCCCCTGTCAATGAGGAGGGACCCCTGTCAATTAGGAGTGCCACCTGTAAATGAGGAGTACCCATGTCAATGAGGAGTGCCCCTGTCAATGAGGAGTGCCTGCTGTCAATTTGGAGTGCCCTCTGTCACTGAGGAGTGCCCCCTGTCAATGAGGAGTGTCCCCTGTCAATGAGGAGTGCCCCCTGTCAATCAGGAGAGCCCCCTGTCAATGAGGAGTGCCCCCCGTCAATGAGGCGTGCCCCCTGTCAATGGGTTTTGTCCCCTGTCAATGCGGAGGGCCCCATGTCAATAAGGAGTGCCCGCTATCAACAATGAGTGCCCTCTGTCAATGAGTAGTGCCCCGTCAATGAGAAGTGCCCCCCCCGTCAATGAGGAGTAACTCTGGAAATGAGGTGTGACCCTGTAAATGAGGAGTCCCTCCTGTCAATGTTGAGTGTCCACTGTCAATGACGTGTGCCCCCTGTCAATGAGGTGTGTTCCCTGTCAACGAGGAGTTCCCGCTGTCAAAGAGGAGTGGCCTCTGTCAATGAGGAGTGCCCGCTGTCAATGAGGAGTGCCCTCTCTGAATGAGGAGTACCCCCTGTCAATGAGGAGTGCCCCCTGTCAATGAGGGGTACCCGCTGTCAATGAGGAGTGCCCCCTGTCAATGAGGAGTGCCCGCTGTCAACTAGGCGTCCCCTCTGTCAATGAGGAGTGCCCCCTGTCAATGAGGAGAGCCCCCGGTCAATGAGGAGAGCCCCCTGTCAATGAGGAGTCACCCCTGTCAATGAGGTGTGCCCCCCCATCAATGAGGAGTAAACCTTTAAATGAGGAGTGCCCCACCGTCAATGAGGAGTGAGCGCTCTAAATATGGAGCCCCCCCATCATTGAGCAGTGCCCCCCGTCTATGACGAATGACCCCTGTCAATGAGGAGTGTCCCCTGTCAATTAGGAGTGCCCCCCGCCCATAAAGTGTACCCCCTGCCAATGTGGAGTACCCCCTGTCAATGAGGAGTGCCCCCTGTCAATGAGGAGTGCCCCCTGTCAATGATAGTGCCCCCGTCAATGAGGAGTGCCACCCCCCGTCAATGAGGAGTGAACCCCCCCGTCAAAGAGGAGTCCCCCCTGTCAATGAGAAGGGCCCCCTGTCAATGACGAATGACCCATGTCAATGAGGAGTGCCCCCTGTCAATGAGCAGTGCCACTGTCAATGAGGAGTACCGCCTGTCAATGAGGATTGCCGCCTGTCAATGAGGAGTGCCCCCTTTCAATGAGGAGTGCTCGCTGTCAATGAGGAGTGCCCGCTGTCGATGAGGAGTGCCCGCTATCAACTATGAGTGCCCCCTGTCAATGTGGACTGCCCCCTGTCAATTAGGAGTGCACCCTGTCAATGGGTTTGCCCCCTGTCAATGCTGAGGGCCCTATGTCAATGAGGAGTGCCCGCTATCAACAATGAGTGCCCTCTGTCAATGAGTTGTGCCACGTCAAAGAGAAGTTCCGCACGTCAATGAGGAGTAACACTGGAAATGATGCGTGACCCTGTAAATGAGGAGTGCCCCTTGTCAATGATGACTGTCCCCTGTCAGTGACGTGTGCCCGCTGTCAATGAGGAATGCACTCTCTCAATGAGGAGTGCCGCTGTCACTGAGGAGTGCCCTCTGTCAATGAGGAGTGCCCCCTGTCAATGAGGAGTGCCCCCTGTCAATGAGAAGTGCTCCCTGTCAATGAGGGTTACCCCCTGTCAATGAGGAGTGCCCCCTGTCAATGAGGAGTGCCCGCTGACAAATAGGAGTGCCCTCTGTCAATGAGGAGTGCCCCCTTTCAATGAGGAGTACCTTCCGTCAATAAGGAGTGCCCCCCCCCCGTCAATTAGGAGTGCCCCCTGTCAATGAGGAGTGCCCGCTGTCAATGAGGAGTGCCCCTGTCAATGAGGAGTGCCCCCTGTCCATGAGGAGTGCCCCCTGTCCATGAGGAGTGCCCCCTGTCAATTGGTTTTGCCCCCTGTCAATGCGGAGTGCCCCCTGTCAATGAGGAGTGCCCGCTATCAACTAAAAGTGCCCCCGTCAATGAGGAGTGCCCGATTTCAATGTGGAGTGCCCGCTTTCAATGAGGAGTGCCCTCTGTCAATGAGGAGTGCCCCTGTCAATGAGGAGTGCCCCCTGTCAATGAGGAGTGACCCCTTTCAATGAGGAGTGCCCGCTGTCAACTGGGAGTGCCCCCCGTTAATGACGAATGACCCCTGTCAATGAGGAGTGTCCCCTGTCAATGAGGAGTGCCCACCCGTCTACAAAGTGTACCCCCTGTCAGTGAGGCGTGCCCCCCGTCAATGACGAGTGCTCCCAAACGTCAATGAGTCGTGCCCCCTGTCAATAAGAGGTGACCCCCTTCTATAAAGAGTACCCCCTGTCAATGTGAAGTGCCCCTTTTCAATGAGTTTGCCCTGTCCATGAGGAGTGCCTGCTGTCAAGAAGGAGTGCCCCCTGTTAATGAGGAGTGCTCCCTGTCAATGAGGAATGTCCCCTGTCAATGAGGAATGCCTGCTGTCAATGAAGAGTGCCCCCTGTCAATGAGGGGTGCCCGCTGTCAATGAGGAGGGCCCCCTGTAAATGCAGAGATCCCCCTGACAATGAGGAGTGCCCCCTCATAATGATATGTGATCTCTGTCAATGAGGAGTGACCCCTGTAAATGATGAGTGCCCTCTGGCAATGATGAGAGCCTTCTGTCAATGAGGAGTGCCCCCCGTCAATGACGAATGCCCCCGGTCAATGAGCAGTCCCCCTGTCAATGAAGAGTACCCACTGTCACTGAGGAGTGCCCCCTGTCAATGAGGAGTGTCCCCTGTCAATGAGGACCGCCCCCCCATATCTTAAAAGTGTACCCCCTCTCAATGAGGTGTGCCCCCCGTCAATGAGTGGTGCCCCCACCCGTCAATGAGTAGTGCCCCCTGTCAATGAGAAGTGCTCGCACCTTCTATGAAGAGAACCCCCTGTCAATGAGAAGTGCCCCTTTTCAATGAGTTCGCCCTGTCAATGAGGAGTGCCTGCTGTCAAGAAGGAGAGCCCCCTGTTAATGAGGAGTGCTTCCTGTCAATGAGGAGTGTCCCCTGTCAATGAGGAGTGTCCCCTGTCAATGAGGCGTGCCCCCTGTCAATGAGGAGTGCCCGCTGGCAATGAGGAGGGCCCCCTGTAAATCCAGACGGCCCCCTGACAATGAGGAGTGCCCCCGGATAATGAGATGTGATCTCTGTCAATGAGGAGTGACCCCTGTAAATGATGAGTGCCCTCAGGCAACGATGAGAGCATTCTGTCAATGAGGAGTGCCCCCCGTCAATGACGAATGCCCGCGGTCAATGAGCAGTCCCCCCTGTCAATGAAGAGTGCCCACGCCAATGAGGAGCACCCCCTGTCAATGAGGACAGCCCCCTGTCTATGAGGGGACCCCGCTGTCAATGAGGAGTGCCCCCTGTCAATGAGGAGTGCCCCCTGTCAATGAGAAGTGCCCCCGGTCAATAACGAGTGCACCCCCTCCCCCCGTCTATGAGGAGGGCCCCCTGTCAATGAGATGTGCCCCCTGTCAATGAGGAGTGCCCCCTGTCAATGAGGAATGCCCCATGTCAATGAGCAGTGCCCCTGTCAATGAGGAGTGCCCCCTGTCAATGAGGAGTGCCCCCTGTCAATGAGGAGTGCCCCTGTCAATGAGGAGTGCCCCCTGTCAATGAGGAGTGCCCCCTGTCAATGAGGAGTGCACCCTGTCAATGGGTTTTGCCCCCTGTCAATGCGGGGGGCCCCATGTCAATGAGGAGTGCCCGCTATGAACAATGAGTGCCCTTTGTCAATGACTAGTGCCCCCCCCCCCGTCAATGAGGAGTAACCCTGGAAATGAGGCGTGACCCTGTAAATGAGGAGTGCCCCAAGTCAATGTTGAGTGTCCCCTGTCAATGACATGTGCCCCCTGTCAATGAGGTGTGTCCCCTGTCAACGAGGGGTGCCCGCTGTCAATGAGGAGTGCCCACTGTCAATGAGCAGTCCCCCTGTCAATGAGGAGTACCCCCTGTCAATGAGGGATGCCCCACGTCAATGAGGAGTGCCCGCTGTCAATGAGGAGTGCCCACTGTTAATGAGGAATGCCCCCTGTCAATGAGGAGGGCACCCTGTCAATGAGGAGTGCCATCTGTCAATGAGGAGTACCCATGTCATTGAGGAGTGCCCCCTGTCAATGAGTAGTGCCCGCTATCAACAATGAGTACCCTCTGTCAATGAGTTGTGCCACGTCAAAGAGAAGTTCCGCACGTCAATGAGGAGTAACACTGGAAATGATGCGTGACCCTGTAAATGAGGAGTTCCCCTTGTCAATGATGACTGTCCCCTGTCAATGACGTGTGCCCGCTGTCAATGAGGAGTGCAATCTCTCAATTAGGAGTGCCGCTGTCAATGAGGAGTGCCCTCTGTCAATGAGGAGTGCCCCCTGTCAATGAGGAGTGCCCCCTGTCAATGAGAAGTGCTCCCTGTCAATGAGGGTTACCCCCTGTCAATGAGGAGTGCCCCCTGTCAATGAGGAGTGCCCGCTGACAAATAGGAGTGCCCTCTGTCAATGAGGAGTGCCCCCTTTCAATGAGGAGTATCTTCCGTCAATAAGGAGTGCCCCCCCCCGTCAATTAGGAGTGCCCCCTGTCAATGAGGAGTGCCCCCTGTCAATGAGGAGTGCCCCTGTCAATGAGGAGTGCCCCCTGTCCATGAGGAGTGCCCCCTGTCCATGAGGAGTGCCCCCTGTCAATTGGTTTTGCCCCCTGTCAATGCGGAGTGCCCCCTGTCAATGAGGAGTGCCCGCTATCAACTAAAAGTGCCCCCGTCAATGAGGAGTGCCCGATTTCAATGTGGAGTGCCCGCTTTCAATGTGGAGTGCCCTCTGTCAATGAGGAGTGCCCCTGCCAATGAGGAGTGCCCACTGTCAATGAGGAGTGACCCCTTTCAATGAGGAGTGCCCGCTGTCAACTGGGAGTGCCCCCCGTTAATGACGAATGACCCCTGTCAATGAGGAGTGCCCCTGTCAATGAGGAGTGCCCCCTGTCCATGAGGAGTGCCCCCTGTCCATGAGGAGTGCCCCCTGTCAATTGGTTTTGCCCCCTGTCAATGCGGAGTGCCCCCTGTCAATGAGGAGTGCCCGCTATCAACTAAAAGTGCCCCCGTCAATGAGGAGTGCCCGATTTCAATGTGGAGTGCCCGCTTTCAATGAGGAGTGCCCTCTGTCAATGAGGAGTGCTCCTGCCAATGAGGAGTGCCCCCTGTCAATGAGGAGTGACCCCTTTCAATGAGGAGTGCCCGCTGTCAACTGGGAGTGCCCCCCGTTAATGACGAATGACCCCTGTCAATGAGGAGTGTCCCCTGTCAATGAGGAGTGCCCACCCGTCTATAAAGGGTACCCTCTGTCAGTGAGGCGTGCCCCCCGTCAATGACGAGTGCTCCCAAACGTCAATGAGTCGTGCCCCCTGTCAATAAGAGGTGACCCCCTTCTATAAAGAGTACCCCCTGTCAATGTGAAGTGCCCCTTTTCAATGAGTTTGCCCTGTCCATGAGGAGTGCCTGCTGTCAAGAAGGAGTGCCCCCTGCTAATGAGGAGTGCTCCCTGTCAATGAGGAATGTCCCCTGTCAATGAGGAATGCCTGCTGTCAATGAGGAGTGCCCCCTGTCAATGAGGAGTGCCCGCTGTCAATGAGGAGGGCCCCCTGTAAATGCAGAGATCCCCCTGACAATGAGGAGTGCCCCCTGATAATGAAACGTGATCTCTGTCAATGAGGAGCGACCCCTGTAAATGATGAGAGCCCTCTGGCAATGATGAGAGCCTTCTGTCAATGAGGAGTGTCCCCGTCAATGACGAATGCCCCCGGTCAATGAGCAGTCCCCCTGTCAATGAAGAGTCCCCACTGTCACTGAGGAGGGCCCCCTGTCAATGCGGAGTGTCCCCTGTCATTGAGGACCGCCCCCCCATATCTTTAAAGTGTACCCCCTCTCAATGAGGTGTGCCCCCCGTCAATGAGTGGTGCCCCCACCCGTCAATGAGTAGTGCCCCCTGTCAATGAGAAGTGCCCGCACCTTCTATGAAGAGAACCCCCTGTCAATGAGAACTGCCCCTTTTCAATGAGTTCGCCCTGTCAATGAGGAGTGCCTGCTGTCAAGAAGGAGAGCCCCCTGTTAATGAGGAGTGCTTCCTGTCAATGAGGAGTGTCCCCTGTCAATGAGGAGTGTCCCCTGTCAATGAGGCGTGCCCCCTGTCAATGAGGAGTGCCCGCTGTCAATGAGGAGGGCCCCCTGTAAATCCAGACGGCCCCCTGACAATGAGGAGTGCCCCCGGATAATGAGATGTGATCTCTGTCAATGAGGAGTGACCCCTGTAAATGATGAGTGCCCTCAGGCAACGATGAGAGCATTCTGTCAATGAGGAGAGCCCCCCGTCAATGACGAATGCCCGCGGTCAATGAGCAGTCCCCCCTGTCAATGAAGAGTGCCCACGCCAATGAGGAGCACCCCCTGTCAATGAGGATAGCCCCCTGTCTATGAGGAGACCCCGCTGTCAATGAGGAGTGCCCCCTGTCAATGAGGAGTGCCCCCTGTCAATGAGGAGTGCCCCCTGTCAATGAGAAGTGCCCCCGGTCAATAAGGAGTGCACCCCCTCCCCCCGTCTATGAGGAGGGCCCCCTGTCAATGAGAAGTGCCCGCTGTCAATGAGGAGTGCCCCCAGTCAAAGAGCAGTGCCCCTGTCAATGAGAAGTACCCCCTGTCAATGAGGAGTGCCCCCTGTCAATGAGGAATGCCCCATGTCAATGAGCAGTGCCCCTGTCAATGAGGAGTGCCCCCTGTCAATGAGGAGTGCCCCCTGTCAATGAGGAATGCCCCATGTCAATTAGGAGAGCCCGCTGTCAATGAGGTGATCCCCCTGTCAATGAGGAGTGCCCCTGTCAATGAGGAGTGCCCCCTGTCAATGAGGAGAGCCCCCTGTCAATGAGGAGTGCACCCTGTCAATGGGTTTTGCCCCCTGTCAATGCGGGGGGCCCCATGTCAATTAGGAGTGCCCGCTATGAACAATGAGTGCCCTTTGTCAATGACTAGTGCCCCCCCGTCAATGAGGAGTAACCCGGGAAATGAGGCGTGACCCTGTAAATGAGAAGTGCCCCAAGTCAATGTTGAGTGTCCCCTGTCAATGACATGTGCCCCCTGTCAATGAGGTGTGTCCCCTGTCAACGAGGGGTGCCCGCTGTCAATGAGGAGTGCCCACTGTCAATGAGCAGTGCCCCTGTCAATGAGGAGTACCCCCTGTCAATGAGGGATGCCCCACGTCAATGAGGAGTGCCCGCTGTCAATGAGGACTGCCCACTGTTAATGAGGAGTGCCCCCTGTCAATGAGGAGTGTCCCCTGTCAATGAGGCGTGCCCCCTGTCAATGAGGAGTGCCCGCTGGCAATGAGGAGGGCCCCCTGTAAATCCAGACGGCCCCCTGACAATGAGGAGTGCCCCCGGATAATGAGATGTGATCTCTGTCAATGAGGAGTGACCCCTGTAAATGATGAGTGCCCTCAGGCAACGATGAGAGCATTCTGTCAATGAGGAGTGCCCCCCGTCAATGACGAATGCCCGCGGTCAATGAGCAGTCCCCCCTGTCAATGAAGAGTGCCCACGCCAATGAGGAGCACCCCCTGTCAATGAGGACAGCCCCCTGTCTATGAGGAGACCCCGCTGTCAATGAGGAGTGCCCCCTGTCAATGAGGAGTGCCCCCTGTCAATGAGAAGTGCCCCCGGTCAATAACGAGTGCACCCCCTCCCCCCGTCTATGAGGAGGGCCCCCTGTCAATGAGATGTGCCCCCTGTCAATGAGGAGTGCCCCCTGTCAATGAGGAATGCCCCATGTCAATGAGCAGTGCCCCTGTCAATGAGGAGTGCCCCCTGTCAATGAGGAGTGCCCCCTGTCAATGAGGAGTGCCCCTGTCAATGAGGAGTGCCCCCTGTCAATGAGGAGTGCCCCCTGTCAATGAGGAGTGCACCCTGTCAATGGGTTTTGCCCCCTGTCAATGCGGGGGGCCCCATGTCAATGAGGAGTGCCCGCTATGAACAATGAGTGCCCTTTGTCAATGACTAGTGCCCCCCCCCGTCAATGAGGAGTAACCCTGGAAATGAGGCGTGACCCTGTAAATGAGGAGTGCCCCAAGTCAATGTTGAGTGTCCCCTGTCAATGACATGTGCCCCCTGTCAATGAGGTGTGTCCCCTGTCAACGAGGGGTGCCCGCTGTCAATGAGGAGTGCCCACTGTCAATGAGCAGTCCCCCTGTCAATGAGGAGTACCCCCTGTCAATGAGGGATGCCCCACGTCAATGAGGAGTGCCCGCTGTCAATGAGGAGTGCCCACTGTTAATGAGGAATGCCCCCTGTCAATGAGGAGGGCACCCTGTCAATGAGGAGTGCCATCTGTCAATGAGGAGTACCCATGTCATTGAGGAGTGCCCCCTGTCAATGAGTAGTGCCCGCTATCAACAATGAGTGCCCTCTGTCAATGAGTTGTGCCACGTCAAAGAGAAGTTCCGCACGTCAATGAGGAGTAACACTGGAAATGATGCGTGACCCTGTAAATGAGGAGTTCCCCTTGTCAATGATGACTGTCCCCTGTCAATGACGTGTGCCCGCTGTCAATGAGGAGTGCAATCTCTCAATTAGGAGTGCCGCTGTCAATGAGGAGTGCCCTCTGTCAATGAGGAGTGCCCCCTGTCAATGAGGAGTGCCCCCTGTCAATGAGAAGTGCTCCCTGTCAATGAGGGTTACCCCCTGTCAATGAGGAGTGCCCCCTGTCAATGAGGAGTGCCCGCTGACAAATAGGTGTGCCCTCTGTCAATGAGGAGTGCCCCCTTTCAATGAGGAGTATCTTCCGTCAATAAGGAGTGCCCCCCCCCGTCAATTAGGAGTGCCCCCTGTCAATGAGGAGTGCCCCCTGTCAATGAGGAGTGCCCCTGTCAATGAGGAGTGCCCCCTGTCCATGAGGAGTGCCCCCTGTCCATGAGGAGTGCCCCCTGTCAATTGGTTTTGCCCCCTGTCAATGCGGAGTGCCCCCTGTCAATGAGGAGTGCCCGCTATCAACTAAAAGTGCCCCCGTCAATGAGGAGTGCCCGATTTCAATGTGGAGTGCCCGCTTTCAATGTGGAGTGCCCTCTGTCAATGAGGAGTGCCCCTGCCAATGAGGAGTGCCCACTGTCAATGAGGAGTGACCCCTTTCAATGAGGAGTGCCCGCTGTCAACTGGGAGTGCCCCCCGTTAATGACGAATGACCCCTGTCAATGAGGAGTGCCCCTGTCAATGAGGAGTGCCCCCTGTCCATGAGGAGTGCCCCCTGTCCATGAGGAGTGCCCCCTGTCAATTGGTTTTGCCCCCTGTCAATGCGGAGTGCCCCCTGTCAATGAGGAGTGCCCGCTATCAACTAAAAGTGCCCCCGTCAATGAGGAGTGCCCGATTTCAATGTGGAGTGCCCGCTTTCAATGAGGAGTGCCCTCTGTCAATGAGGAGTGCTCCTGCCAATGAGGAGTGCCCCCTGTCAATGAGGAGTGACCCCTTTCAATGAGGAGTGCCCGCTGTCAACTGGGAGTGCCCCCCGTTAATGACGAATGACCCCTGTCAATGAGGAGTGTCCCCTGTCAATGAGGAGTGCCCACCCGTCTATAAAGGGTACCCTCTGTCAGTGAGGCGTGCCCCCCGTCAATGACGAGTGCTCCCAAACGTCAATGAGTCGTGCCCCCTGTCAATAAGAGGTGACCCCCTTCTATAAAGAGTACCCCCTGTCAATGTGAAGTGCCCCTTTTCAATGAGTTTGCCCTGTCCATGAGGAGTGCCTGCTGTCAAGAAGGAGTGCCCCCTGCTAATGAGGAGTGCTCCCTGTCAATGAGGAATGTCCCCTGTCAATGAGGAATGCCTGCTGTCAATGAGGAGTGCCCCCTGTCAATGAGGAGTGCCCGCTGTCAATGAGGAGGGCCCCCTGTAAATGCAGAGATCCCCCTGACAATGAGGAGTGCCCCCTGATAATGAAACGTGATCTCTGTCAATGAGGAGCGACCCCTGTAAATGATGAGAGCCCTCTGGCAATGATGAGAGCCTTCTGTCAATGAGGAGTGTCCCCGTCAATGACGAATGCCCCCGGTCAATGAGCAGTCCCCCTGTCAATGAAGAGTCCCCACTGTCACTGAGGAGGGCCCCCTGTCAATGCGGAGTGTCCCCTGTCATTGAGGACCGCCCCCCCATATCTTTAAAGTGTACCCCCTCTCAATGAGGTGTGCCCCCCGTCAATGAGTGGTGCCCCCACCCGTCAATGAGTAGTGCCCCCTGTCAATGAGAAGTGCCCGCACCTTCTATGAAGAGAACCCCCTGTCAATGAGAACTGCCCCTTTTCAATGAGTTCGCCCTGTCAATGAGGAGTGCCTGCTGTCAAGAAGGAGAGCCCCCTGTTAATGAGGAGTGCTTCCTGTCAATGAGGAGTGTCCCCTGTCAATGAGGAGTGTCCCCTGTCAATGAGGCGTGCCCCCTGTCAATGAGGAGTGCCCGCTGTCAATGAGGAGGGCCCCCTGTAAATCCAGACGGCCCCCTGACAATGAGGAGTGCCCCCGGATAATGAGATGTGATCTCTGTCAATGAGGAGTGACCCCTGTAAATGATGAGTGCCCTCAGGCAACGATGAGAGCATTCTGTCAATGAGGAGAGCCCCCCGTCAATGACGAATGCCCGCGGTCAATGAGCAGTCCCCCCTGTCAATGAAGAGTGCCCACGCCAATGAGGAGCACCCCCTGTCAATGAGGATAGCCCCCTGTCTATGAGGAGACCCCGCTGTCAATGAGGAGTGCCCCCTGTCAATGAGGAGTGCCCCCTGTCAATGAGGAGTGCCCCCTGTCAATGAGAAGTGCCCCCGGTCAATAAGGAGTGCACCCCCTCCCCCCGTCTATGAGGAGGGCCCCCTGTCAATGAGAAGTGCCCGCTGTCAATGAGGAGTGCCCCCAGTCAAAGAGCAGTGCCCCTGTCAATGAGAAGTACCCCCTGTCAATGAGGAGTGCCCCCTGTCAATGAGGAATGCCCCATGTCAATGAGCAGTGCCCCTGTCAATGAGGAGTGCCCCCTGTCAATGAGGAGTGCCCCCTGTCAATGAGGAATGCCCCATGTCAATTAGGAGAGCCCGCTGTCAATGAGGTGATCCCCCTGTCAATGAGGAGTGCCCCTGTCAATGAGGAGTGCCCCCTGTCAATGAGGAGAGCCCCCTGTCAATGAGGAGTGCACCCTGTCAATGGGTTTTGCCCCCTGTCAATGCGGGGGGCCCCATGTCAATTAGGAGTGCCCGCTATGAACAATGAGTGCCCTTTGTCAATGACTAGTGCCCCCCCGTCAATGAGGAGTAACCCGGGAAATGAGGCGTGACCCTGTAAATGAGAAGTGCCCCAAGTCAATGTTGAGTGTCCCCTGTCAATGACATGTGCCCCCTGTCAATGAGGTGTGTCCCCTGTCAACGAGGGGTGCCCGCTGTCAATGAGGAGTGCCCACTGTCAATGAGCAGTGCCCCTGTCAATGAGGAGTACCCCCTGTCAATGAGGGATGCCCCACGTCAATGAGGAGTGCCCGCTGTCAATGAGGACTGCCCACTGTTAATGAGGAGTGCCCCCTGTCAATGAGGAGGGCACCCTGTCAATGAGGAGTGCCACCTGTCAACTAGGCGTCCCCTCTGTCAATGAGGAGTGCCCCCTGTCAATGAGGAGAGCACCCGGTCAATGAGGAGAGCCCCCTGTCAATGAGGAGTCACCCCTGTCAATGAGGTGTGCCCCCCCATCAATGAGGAGTAAACCTTTAAATGAGGAGTGCCCCACCGTCAATGAGGAGTGAGCGCTCTAAATATGGAGCCCCCCCATCATTGAGCAGTGCCCCCCGTCTATGACGAATGACCCCTGTCAATGAGGAGTGTCCCCTGTCAATTAGGAGTGCCCCCCGCCCATAAAGTGTACCCCCTGCCAATGTGGAGTACCCCCTGTCAATGAGGAGTGCCCCCTGTCAATGAGGAGTGCCCCCTGTCAATGATAGTGCCCCCCGTCAATGAGGAGTGCCACCCCCCGTCAATGAGGAGTGAACCCCCCCGTCAAAGAGGAGTCCCCCCTGTCAATGAGAAGGGCCCCCTGTCAATGACGAATGACCCATGTCAATGAGGAGTGCCCCCTGTCAATGAGCAGTGCCACTGTCAATTAGGAGTACCGCCTGTCAATGAGGATTGCCGCCTGTCAATGAGGAGTGCCCCCTTTCAATGAGGAGTGCTCGCTGTCAATGAGGAGTGCCCGCTGTCGATGAGGAGTGCCCGCTATCAACTATGAGTGCCCCCTGTCAATGTGGACTGCCCCCTGTCAATTGGGAGTGCACGCTGTCAATGGGTTTGCACCCTGTCAATGCTGAGGGCCCTATGTCAATGAGGAGTGCCCGCTATCAACAATGAGTGCCCTCTGTCAATGAGTTGTGCCACGTCAAAGAGAAGTTCCGCACGTCAATGAGGAGTAACACTGGAAATGATGCGTGACCCTGTAAATGAGGAGTGCCCCTTGTCAATGATGACTGTCCCCTGTCAGTGACGTGTGCCCGCTGTCAATGAGGAGTGCACTCTCTCAATGAGGAGTGCCGCTGTCAATGAGGAGTGCCCTCTGTCAATGAGGAGTGCCCCTTGTCAATGGGTTTTGCCCCCTGTCAATGCGGGGGGCCCCATGTCAATGAGGAGTGCCCGCTATGAACAATGAGTGCCCTTTGTCAATGACTAGTGCCCCCCCCGTCAATGAGGAGTAACCCTGGAAATGAGGCGTGACCCTGTAAATGAGGAGTGCCCCAAGTCAATGTTGAGTGTCCCCTGTCAATGACATGTGCCCCCTGTCAATGAGGTGTGTCCCCTGTCAACGAGGGGTGCCCGCTGTCAATGAGGAGTGCCCACTGTCAATGAGCAGTCCCCCTGTCAATGAGGAGTACCCCCTGTCAATGAGGGATGCCCCACGTCAATGAGGAGTGCCCGCTGTCAATGAGGAGTGCCCACTGTTAATGAGGAATGCCCCCTGTCAATGAGGAGGGCACCCTGTCAATGAGGAGTGCCATCTGTCAATGAGGAGTACCCATGTCATTGAGGAGTGCCCCCTGTCAATGAGTAGTGCCCGCTATCAACAATGAGTGCCCTCTGTCAATGAGTTGTGCCACGTCAAAGAGAAGTTCCGCACGTCAATGAGGAGTAACACTGGAAATGATGCGTGACCCTGTAAATGAGGAGTTCCCCTTGTCAATGATGACTGTCCCCTGTCAATGACGTGTGCCCGCTGTCAATGAGGAGTGCAATCTCTCAATTAGGAGTGCCGCTGTCAATGAGGAGTGCCCTCTGTCAATGAGGAGTGCCCCCTGTCAATGAGGAGTGCCCCCTGTCAATGAGAAGTGCTCCCTGTCAATGAGGGTTACCCCCTGTCAATGAGGAGTGCCCCCTGTCAATGAGGAGTGCCCGCTGACAAATAGGTGTGCCCTCTGTCAATGAGGAGTGCCCCCTTTCAATGAGGAGTATCTTCCGTCAATAAGGAGTGCCCCCCCCCGTCAATTAGGAGTGCCCCCTGTCAATGAGGAGTGCCCCCTGTCAATGAGGAGTGCCCCTGTCAATGAGGAGTGCCCCCTGTCCATGAGGAGTGCCCCCTGTCCATGAGGAGTGCCCCCTGTCAATTGGTTTTGCCCCCTGTCAATGCGGAGTGCCCCCTGTCAATGAGGAGTGCCCGCTATCAACTAAAAGTGCCCCCGTCAATGAGGAGTGCCCGATTTCAATGTGGAGTGCCCGCTTTCAATGTGGAGTGCCCTCTGTCAATGAGGAGTGCCCCTGCCAATGAGGAGTGCCCACTGTCAATGAGGAGTGACCCCTTTCAATGAGGAGTGCCCGCTGTCAACTGGGAGTGCCCCCCGTTAATGACGAATGACCCCTGTCAATGAGGAGTGCCCCTGTCAATGAGGAGTGCCCCCTGTCCATGAGGAGTGCCCCCTGTCCATGAGGAGTGCCCCCTGTCAATTGGTTTTGCCCCCTGTCAATGCGGAGTGCCCCCTGTCAATGAGGAGTGCCCGCTATCAACTAAAAGTGCCCCCGTCAATGAGGAGTGCCCGATTTCAATGTGGAGTGCCCGCTTTCAATGAGGAGTGCCCTCTGTCAATGAGGAGTGCTCCTGCCAATGAGGAGTGCCCCCTGTCAATGAGGAGTGACCCCTTTCAATGAGGAGTGCCCGCTGTCAACTGGGAGTGCCCCCCGTTAATGACGAATGACCCCTGTCAATGAGGAGTGTCCCCTGTCAATGAGGAGTGCCCACCCGTCTATAAAGGGTACCCTCTGTCAGTGAGGCGTGCCCCCCGTCAATGACGAGTGCTCCCAAACGTCAATGAGTCGTGCCCCCTGTCAATAAGAGGTGACCCCCTTCTATAAAGAGTACCCCCTGTCAATGTGAAGTGCCCCTTTTCAATGAGTTTGCCCTGTCCATGAGGAGTGCCTGCTGTCAAGAAGGAGTGCCCCCTGCTAATGAGGAGTGCTCCCTGTCAATGAGGAATGTCCCCTGTCAATGAGGAATGCCTGCTGTCAATGAGGAGTGCCCCCTGTCAATGAGGAGTGCCCGCTGTCAATGAGGAGGGCCCCCTGTAAATGCAGAGATCCCCCTGACAATGAGGAGTGCCCCCTGATAATGAAACGTGATCTCTGTCAATGAGGAGCGACCCCTGTAAATGATGAGAGCCCTCTGGCAATGATGAGAGCCTTCTGTCAATGAGGAGTGTCCCCGTCAATGACGAATGCCCCCGGTCAATGAGCAGTCCCCCTGTCAATGAAGAGTACCCACTGTCACTGAGGAGGGCCCCCTGTCAATGCGGAGTGTCCCCTGTCATTGAGGACCGCCCCCCCATATCTTTAAAGTGTACCCCCTCTCAATGAGGTGTGCCCCCCGTCAATGAGTGGTGCCCCCACCCGTCAATGAGTAGTGCCCCCTGTCAATGAGAAGTGCCCGCACCTTCTATGAAGAGAACCCCCTGTCAATGAGAACTGCCCCTTTTCAATGAGTTCGCCCTGTCAATGAGGAGTGCCTGCTGTCAAGAAGGAGAGCCCCCTGTTAATGAGGAGTGCTTCCTGTCAATGAGGAGTGTCCCCTGTCAATGAGGAGTGTCCCCTGTCAATGAGGCGTGCCCCCTGTCAATGAGGAGTGCCCGCTGTCAATGAGGAGGGCCCCCTGTAAATCCAGACGGCCCCCTGACAATGAGGAGTGCCCCCGGATAATGAGATGTGATCTCTGTCAATGAGGAGTGACCCCTGTAAATGATGAGTGCCCTCAGGCAACGATGAGAGCATTCTGTCAATGAGGAGAGCCCCCCGTCAATGACGAATGCCCGCGGTCAATGAGCAGTCCCCCCTGTCAATGAAGAGTGCCCACGCCAATGAGGAGCACCCCCTGTCAATGAGGATAGCCCCCTGTCTATGAGGAGACCCCGCTGTCAATGAGGAGTGCCCCCTGTCAATGAGGAGTGCCCCCTGTCAATGAGGAGTGCCCCCTGTCAATGAGAAGTGCCCCCGGTCAATAAGGAGTGCACCCCCTCCCCCCGTCTATGAGGAGGGCCCCCTGTCAATGAGAAGTGCCCGCTGTCAATGAGGAGTGCCCCCAGTCAAAGAGCAGTGCCCCTGTCAATGAGAAGTACCCCCTGTCAATGAGGAGTGCCCCCTGTCAATGAGGAATGCCCCATGTCAATGAGCAGTGCCACTGTCAATGAGGAGTGCCCCCTGTCAATGAGGAGTGCCCCCTGTCAATGAGGAATGCCCCATGTCAATTAGGAGAGCCCGCTGTCAATGAGGTGATCCCCCTGTCAATGAGGAGTGCCCCTGTCAATGAGGAGTGCCCCCTGTCAATGAGGAGAGCCCCCTGTCAATGAGGAGTGCACCCTGTCAATGGGTTTTGCCCCCTGTCAATGCGGGGGGCCCCATGTCAATTAGGAGTGCCCGCTATGAACAATGAGTGCCCTTTGTCAATGACTAGTGCCCCCCCGTCAATGAGGAGTAACCCGGGAAATGAGGCGTGACCCTGTAAATGAGAAGTGCCCCAAGTCAATGTTGAGTGTCCCCTGTCAATGACATGTGCCCCCTGTCAATGAGGTGTGTCCCCTGTCAACGAGGGGTGCCCGCTGTCAATGAGGAGTGCCCACTGTCAATGAGCAGTGCCCCTGTCAATGAGGAGTACCCCCTGTCAATGAGGGATGCCCCACGTCAATGAGGAGTGCCCGCTGTCAATGAGGACTGCCCACTGTTAATGAGGAGTGCCCCCTGTCAATGAGGAGGGCACCCTGTCAATGAGGAGTGCCACCTGTCAACTAGGCGTCCCCTCTGTCAATGAGGAGTGCCCCCTGTCAATGAGGAGAGCACCCGGTCAATGAGGAGAGCCCCCTGTCAATGAGGAGTCACCCCTGTCAATGAGGTGTGCCCCCCCATCAATGAGGAGTAAACCTTTAAATGAGGAGTGCCCCACCGTCAATGAGGAGTGAGCGCTCTAAATATGGAGCCCCCCCATCATTGAGCAGTGCCCCCCGTCTATGACGAATGACCCCTGTCAATGAGGAGTGTCCCCTGTCAATTAGGAGTGCCCCCCGCCCATAAAGTGTACCCCCTGCCAATGTGGAGTACCCCCTGTCAATGAGGAGTGCCCCCTGTCAATGAGGAGTGCCCCCTGTCAATGATAGTGCCCCCCGTCAATGAGGAGTGCCACCCCCCGTCAATGAGGAGTGAACCCCCCCGTCAAAGAGGAGTCCCCCCTGTCAATGAGAAGGGCCCCCTGTCAATGACGAATGACCCATGTCAATGAGGAGTGCCCCCTGTCAATGAGCAGTGCCACTGTCAATTAGGAGTACCGCCTGTCAATGAGGATTGCCGCCTGTCAATGAGGAGTGCCCCCTTTCAATGAGGAGTGCTCGCTGTCAATGAGGAGTGCCCGCTGTCGATGAGGAGTGCCCGCTATCAACTATGAGTGCCCCCTGTCAATGTGGACTGCCCCCTGTCAATTGGGAGTGCACCCTGTCAATGGGTTTGCACCCTGTCAATGCTGAGGGCCCTATGTCAATGAGGAGTGCCCGCTATCAACAATGAGTGCCCTCTGTCAATGAGTTGTGCCACGTCAAAGAGAAGTTCCGCACGTCAATGAGGAGTAACACTGGAAATGATGCGTGACCCTGTAAATGAGGAGTGCCCCTTGTCAATGATGACTGTCCCCTGTCAGTGACGTGTGCCCGCTGTCAATGAGGAGTGCACTCTCTCAATGAGGAGTGCCGCTGTCAATGAGGAGTGCCCTCTGTCAATGAGGAGTGCCCCTTGTCAATGGGTTTTGCCCCCTGTCAATGCGGGGGGCCCCATGTCAATGAGGAGTGCCCGCTATGAACAATGAGTGCCCTTTGTCAATGACTAGTGCCCCCCCCGTCAATGAGGAGTAACCCTGGAAATGAGGCGTGACCCTGTAAATGAGGAGTGCCCCAAGTCAATGTTGAGTGTCCCCTGTCAATGACATGTGCCCCCTGTCAATGAGGTGTGTCCCCTGTCAACGAGGGGTGCCCGCTGTCAATGAGGAGTGCCCACTGTCAATGAGCAGTGCCCCTGTCAATGAGGAGTACCCCCTGTCAATGAGGGATGCCCCACGTCAATGAGGAGTGCCCGCTGTCAATGAGGAGTGCCCACTGTCAATGAGGAGGGCACCCTGTCAATGAGGAGGGCACCCTGTCAATGAGGAGTGCCATCTGTCAATGAGGAGTACCCATGTCATTGAGGAGTGCCCCCTGTCAATGAGTAGTGCCCGCTACCAACAATGAGTGCCCTCTGTCAATGAGTTGTGCCACGTCAAAGAGAAGTTCCGCACGTCAATGAGGAGTAACACTGGAAATGATGCGTGACCCTGTAAATGAGGAGTTCCCCTTGTCAATGATGACTGTCCCCTGTCAATGACGTGTGCCCGCTGTCAATGAGGAGTGCAATCTCTCAATTAGGAGTGCCGCTGTCAATGAGGAGTGCCCTCTGTCAATGAGGAGTGCCCCCTGTCAATGAGGAGTGCCCCCTGTCAATGAGAAGTGCTCCCTGTCAATGAGGGTTACCCCCTGTCAATGAGGAGTGCCCCCTGTCAATGAGGAGTGCCCGCTGACAAATAGGAGTGCCCTCTGTCAATGAGGAGTGCCCCCTTTCAATGAGGAGTATCTTCCGTCAATAAGGAGTGCCCCCCCCCCGTCAATTAGGAGTGCCCCCTGTCAATGAGGAGTGCCCCCTGTCAATGAGGAGTGCCCCTGTCAATGAGGAGTGCCCCCTGTCCATGAGGAGTGCCCCCTGTCCATGAGGAGTGCCCCCTGTCAATTGGTTTTGCCCCCTGTCAATGCGGAGTGCCCCCTGTCAATGAGGAGTGCCCGCTATCAACTAAAAGTGCCCCCGTCAATGAGGAGTGCCCGATTTCAATGTGGAGTGCCCGCTTTCAATGTGGAGTGCCCTCTGTCAATGAGGAGTGCCCCTGCCAATGAGGAGTGCCCACTGTCAATGAGGAGTGACCCCTTTCAATGAGGAGTGCCCGCTGTCAACTGGGAGTGCCCCCCGTTAATGACGAATGACCCCTGTCAATGAGGAGTGCCCCTGTCAATGAGGAGTGCCCCCTGTCCATGAGGAGTGCCCCCTGTCCATGAGGAGTGCCCCCTGTCAATTGGTTTTGCCCCCTGTCAATGCGGAGTGCCCCCTGTCAATGAGGAGTGCCCGCTATCAACTAAAAGTGCCCCCGTCAATGAGGAGTGCCCGATTTCAATGTGGAGTGCCCGCTTTCAATGAGGAGTGCCCTCTGTCAATGAGGAGTGCTCCTGCCAATGAGGAGTGCCCCCTGTCAATGAGGAGTGACCCCTTTCAATGAGGAGTGCCCGCTGTCAACTGGGAGTGCCCCCCGTTAATGACGAATGACCCCTGTCAATGAGGAGTGTCCCCTGTCAATGAGGAGTGCCCACCCGTCTATAAAGGGTACCCTCTGTCAGTGAGGCGTGCCCCCCGTCAATGACGAGTGCTCCCAAACGTCAATGAGTCGTGCCCCCTGTCAATAAGAGGTGACCCCCTTCTATAAAGAGTACCCCCTGTCAATGTGAAGTGCCCCTTTTCAATGAGTTTGCCCTGTCCATGAGGAGTGCCTGCTGTCAAGAAGGAGTGCCCCCTGCTAATGAGGAGTGCTCCCTGTCAATGAGGAATGTCCCCTGTCAATGAGGAATGCCTGCTGTCAATGAGGAGTGCCCCCTGTCAATGAGGAGTGCCCGCTGTCAATGAGGAGGGCCCCCTGTAAATGCAGAGATCCCCCTGACAATGAGGAGTGCCTCCTGATAATGAAACGTGATCTCTGTCAATGAGGAGCGACCCCTGTAAATGATGAGAGCCCTCTGGCAATGATGAGAGCCTTCTGTCAATGAGGAGTGTCCCCCGTCAATGACGAATGCCCCCGGTCAATGAGCAGTCCCCCTGTCAATGAAGAGTACCCACTGTCACTGAGGAGGGCCCCCTGTCAATGCGGAGTGTCCCCTGTCATTGAGGACCGCCCCCCCATATCTTTAAAGTGTACCCCCTCTCAATGAGGTGTGCCCCCCGTCAATGAGTGGTGCCCCCACCCGTCAATGAGTAGTGCCCCCTGTCAATGAGAAGTGCCCGCACCTTCTATGAAGAGAACCCCCTGTCAATGAGAACTGCCCCTTTTCAATGAGTTCGCCCTGTCAATGAGGAGTGCCTGCTGTCAAGAAGGAGAGCCCCCTGTTAATGAGGAGTGCTTCCTGTCAATGAGGAGTGTCCCCTGTCAATGAGGAGTGTCCCCTGTCAATGAGGCGTGCCCCCTGTCAATGAGGAGTGCCCGCTGTCAATGAGGAGGGCCCCCTGTAAATCCAGACGGCCCCCTGACAATGAGGAGTGCCCCCGGATAATGAGATGTGATCTCTGTCAATGAGGAGTGACCCCTGTAAATGATGAGTGCCCTCAGGCAACGATGAGAGCATTCTGTCAATGAGGAGAGCCCCCCGTCAATGACGAATGCCCGCGGTCAATGAGCAGTCCCCCCTGTCAATGAAGAGTGCCCACGCCAATGAGGAGCACCCCCTGTCAATGAGGATAGCCCCCTCTCTATGAGGAGACCCCGCTGTCAATGAGGAGTGCCCCCTGTCAATGAGGAGTGCCCCCTGTCAATGAGGAGTGCCCCCTGTCAATGAGAAGTGCCCCCGGTCAATAAGGAGTGCACCCCCTTCCCCCGTCTATGAGGAGGGCCCCCTGTCAATGAGAAGTGCCCGCTGTCAATGAGGAGTGCCCCCAGTCAAAGAGCAGTGCCCCTGTCAATGAGAAGTACCCCCTGTCAATGAGGAGTGCCCCCTGTCAATGAGGAATGCCCCATGTCAATGAGCAGTGCCCCTGTCAATGAGGAGTGCCCCCTGTCAATGAGGAGTGCCCCCTGTCAATGAGGAATGCCCCATGTCAATTAGGAGAGCCCGCTGTCAATGAGGTGATCCCCCTGTCAATGAGGAGTGCCCCTGTCAATGAGGAGTGCCCCCTGTCAATGAGGAGAGCCCCCTGTCAATGAGGAGTGCACCCTGTCAATGGGTTTTGCCCCCTGTCAATGCGGGGGGCCCCATGTCAATTAGGAGTGCCCGCTATGAACAATGAGTGCCCTTTGTCAATGACTAGTGACCCCCCGTCAATGAGGAGTAACCCGGGAAATGAGGCGTGACCCTGTAAATGAGAAGTGCCCCAAGTCAATGTTGAGTGTCCCCTGTCAATGACATGTGCCCCCTGTCAATGAGGTGTGTCCCCTGTCAACGAGGGGTGCCCGCTGTCAATGAGGAGTGCCCACTGTCAATGAGCAGTGCCCCTGTCAATGAGGAGTACCCCCTGTCAATGAGGGATGCCCCACGTCAATGAGGAGTGCCCGCTGTCAATGAGGACTGCCCACTGTTAATGAGGAGTGCCCCCTGTCAATGAGGAGGGCACCCTGTCAATGAGGAGTGCCACCTGTCAACTAGGCGTCCCCTCTGTCAATGAGGAGTGCCCCCTGTCAATGAGGAGAGCCCCCGGTCAATGAGGAGAGCCCCCTGTCAATGAGGAGTCACCCCTGTCAATGAGGTGTGCCCCCCCATCAATGAGGAGTAAACCTTTAAATGAGGAGTGCCCCACCGTCAATGAGGAGTGAGCGCTCTAAATATGGAGCCCCCCCATCATTGAGCAGTGCCCCCCGTCTATGACGAATGACCCCTGTCAATGAGGAGTGTCCCCTGTCAATTAGGAGTGCCCCCCGCCCATAAAGTGTACCCCCTGCCAATGTGGAGTACCCCCTGTCAATGAGGAGTGCCCCCTGTCAATGAGGAGTGCCCCCTGTCAATGATAGTGCCCCCCGTCAATGAGGAGTGCCACCCCCCGTCAATGAGGAGTGAACCCCCCCGTCAAAGAGGAGTCCCCCCTGTCAATGAGAAGGGCCCCCTGTCAATGACGAATGACCCATGTCAATGAGGAGTGCCCCCTGTCAATGAGCAGTGCCACTGTCAATTAGGAGTACCGCCTGTCAATGAGGATTGCCGCCTGTCAATGAGGAGTGCCCCCTTTCAATGAGGAGTGCTCGCTGTCAATGAGGAGTGCCCGCTGTCGATGAGGAGTGCCCGCTATCAACTATGAGTGCCCCCTGTCAATGTGGACTGCCCCCTGTCAATTGGGAGTGCACCCTGTCAATGGGTTTGCCCCCTGTCAATGCTGAGGGCCCTATGTCAATGAGGAGTGCCCGCTATCAACAATGAGTGCCCTCTGTCAATGAGTTGTGCCACGTCAAAGAGAAGTTCCGCACGTCAATGAGGAGTAACACTGGAAATGATGCGTGACCCTGTAAATGAGGAGTGCCCCTTGTCAATGATGACTGTCCCCTGTCAGTGACGTGTGCCCGCTGTCAATGAGGAGTGCACTCTCTCAATGAGGAGTGCCGCTGTCAATGAGGAGTGCCCTCTGTCAATGAGGAGTGCCCCTTGTCAATGGGTTTTGCCCCCTGTCAATGCGGGGGGCCCCATGTCAATGAGGAGTGCCCGCTATGAACAATGAGTGCCCTTTGTCAATGACTAGTGCCCCCCCCGTCAATGAGGAGTAACCCTGGAAATGAGGCGTGACCCTGTAAATGAGGAGTGCCCCAAGTCAATGTTGAGTGTCCCCTGTCAATGACATGTGCCCCCTGTCAATGAGGTGTGTCCCCTGTCAACGAGGGGTGCCCGCTGTCAATGAGGAGTGCCCACTGTCAATGAGCAGTGCCCCTGTCAATGAGGAGTACCCCCTGTCAATGAGGGATGCCCCACGTCAATGAGGAGTGCCCGCTGTCAATGAGGAGTGCCCACTGTCAATGAGGAGGGCACCCTGTCAATGAGGAGGGCACCCTGTCAATGAGGAGTGCCATCTGTCAATGAGGAGTACCCATGTCATTGAGGAGTGCCCCCTGTCAATGAGTAGTGCCCGCTACCAACAATGAGTGCCCTCTGTCAATGAGTTGTGCCACGTCAAAGAGAAGTTCCGCACGTCAATGAGGAGTAACACTGGAAATGATGCGTGACCCTGTAAATGAGGAGTTCCCCTTGTCAATGATGACTGTCCCCTGTCAATGACGTGTGCCCGCTGTCAATGAGGAGTGCAATCTCTCAATTAGGAGTGCCGCTGTCAATGAGGAGTGCCCTCTGTCAATGAGGAGTGCCCCCTGTCAATGAGGAGTGCCCCCTGTCAATGAGAAGTGCTCCCTGTCAATGAGGGTTACCCCCTGTCAATGAGGAGTGCCCCCTGTCAATGAGGAGTGCCCGCTGACAAATAGGAGTGCCCTCTGTCAATGAGGAGTGCCCCCTTTCAATGAGGAGTATCTTCCGTCAATAAGGAGTGCCCCCCCCCCCGTCAATTAGGAGTGCCCCCTGTCAATGAGGAGTGCCCCCTTTCAATGAGGAGTATCTTCCGTCAATAAGGAGTGCCCCCCCCCCGTCAATTAGGAGTGCCCCCCGTCAATGACGAGTGCTCCCAAACGTCAATGAGTCGTGCCCCCTGTCAATAAGAGGTGACCCCCTTCTATAAAGAGTACCCCCTGTCAATGTGAAGTGCCCCTTTTCAATGAGTTTGCCCTGTCCATGAGGAGTGCCTGCTGTCAAGAAGGAGTGCCCCCTGCTAATGAGGAGTGCTCCCTGTCAATGAGGAATGTCCCCTGTCAATGAGGAATGCCTGCTGTCAATGAGGAGTGCCCCCTGTCAATGAGGAGTGCCCGCTGTCAATGAGGAGGGCCCCCTGTAAATGCAGAGATCCCCCTGACAATGAGGAGTGCCCCCTGATAATGAAACGTGATCTCTGTCAATGAGGAGCGACCCCTGTAAATGATGAGAGCCCTCTGGCAATGATGAGAGCCTTCTGTCAATGAGGAGTGTCCCCCGTCAATGACGAATGCCCCCTTTCAATGAGCAGTCCCCCTGTCAATGAAGAGTACCCACTGTCACTGAGGAGGGCCCCCTGTCAATGCGGAGTGTCCCCTGTCATTGAGGACCGCCCCCCCATATCTTTAAAGTGTACCCCCTCTCAATGAGGTGTGCCCCCCGTCAATGAGTGGTGCCCCCACCCGTCAATGAGTAGTGCCCCCTGTCAATGAGAAGTGCCCGCACCTTCTATGAAGAGAACCCCCTGTCAATGAGAACTGCCCCTTTTCAATGAGTTCGCCCTGTCAATGAGGAGTGCCTGCTGTCAAGAAGGAGAGCCCCCTGTTAATGAGGAGTGCTTCCTGTCAATGAGGAGTGTCCCCTGTCAATGAGGAGTGTCCCCTGTCAATGAGGCGTGCCCCCTGTCAATGAGGAGTGCCCGCTGTCAATGAGGAGGGCCCCCTGTAAATCCAGACGGCCCCCTGACAATGAGGAGTGCCCCCGGATAATGAGATGTGATCTCTGTCAATGAGGAGTGACCCCTGTAAATGATGAGTGCCCTCAGGCAACGATGAGAGCATTCTGTCAATGAGGAGAGCCCCCCGTCAATGACGAATGCCCGCGGTCAATGAGCAGTCCCCCCTGTCAATGAAGAGTGCCCACGCCAATGAGGAGCACCCCCTGTCAATGAGGATAGCCCCCTGTCTATGAGGAGACCCCGCTGTCAATGAGGAGTGCCCCCTGTCAATGAGGAGTGCCCCCTGTCAATGAGGAGTGCCCCCTGTCAATGAGAAGTGCCCCCGGTCAATAAGGAGTGCACCCCCTCCCCCCGTCTATGAGGAGGGCCCCCTGTCAATGAGAAGTGCCCGCTGTCAATGAGGAGTGCCCCCAGTCAAAGAGCAGTGCCCCTGTCAATGAGAAGTACCCCCTGTCAATGAGGAGTGCCCCCTGTCAATGAGGAATGCCCCATGTCAATGAGCAGTGCCCCTGTCAATGAGGAGTGCCCCCTGTCAATGAGGAGTGCCCCCTGTCAATGAGGAATGCCCCATGTCAATTAGGAGAGCCCGCTGTCAATGAGGTGATCCCCCTGTCAATGAGGAGTGCCCCTGTCAATGAGGAGTGCCCCCTGTCAATGAGGAGAGCCCCCTGTCAATGAGGAGTGCACCCTGTCAATGGGTTTTGCCCCCTGTCAATGCGGGGGGCCCCATGTCAATTAGGAGTGCCCGCTATGAACAATGTGTGCCCTTTGTCAATGACTAGTGCCCCCCCGTCAATGAGGAGTAACCCGGGAAATGAGGCGTGACCCTGTAAATGAGAAGTGCCCCAAGTCAATGTTGAGTGTCCCCTGTCAATGACATGTGCCCCCTGTCAATGAGGTGTGTCCCCTGTCAACGAGGGGTGCCCGCTGTCAATGAGGAGTGCCCACTGTCAATGAGCAGTGCCCCTGTCAATGAGGAGTACCCCCTGTCAATGAGGGATGCCCCACGTCAATGAGGAGTGCCCGCTGTCAATGAGGACTGCCCACTGTTAATGAGGAGTGCCCCCTGTCAATGAGGAGGGCAGCCTGTCAATGAGGAGTGCCACCTGTCAACTAGGCGTCCCCTCTGTCAATGAGGAGTGCCCCCTGTCAATGAGGAGAGCCCCCGGTCAATGAGGAGAGCCCCCTGTCAATGAGGAGTCACCCCTGTCAATGAGGTGTGCCCCCCCATCAATGAGGAGTAAACCTTTAAATGAGGAGTGCCCCACCGTCAATGAGGAGTGAGCGCTCTAAATATGGAGCCCCCCCATCATTGAGCAGTGCCCCCCGTCTATGACGAATGACCCCTGTCAATGAGGAGTGTCCCCTGTCAATTAGGAGTGCCCCCCGCCCATAAAGTGTACCCCCTGCCAATGTGGAGTACCCCCTGTCAATGAGGAGTGCCCCCTGTCAATGAGGAGTGCCCCCTGTCAATGATAGTGCCCCCCGTCGATGAGGAGTGCCACCCCCCGTCAATGAGGAGTGAACCCCCCCGTCAAAGAGGAGTCCCCCCTGTCAATGAGAAGGGCCCCCTGTCAATGACGAATGACCCATGTCAATGAGGAGTGCCCCCTGTCAATGAGCAGTGCCACTGTCAATGAGGAGTACCGCCTGTCAATGAGGATTGCCGCCTGTCAATGAGGAGTGCCCCCTTTCAATGAGGAGTGCTCGCTGTCAATGAGGAGTGCCCGCTGTCGATGAGGAGTGCCCGCTATCAACTATGAGTGCCCCCTGTCAATGTGGACTGCCCCCTGTCAATTAGGAGTGCACCCTGTCAATGGGTTTGCCCCCTGTCAATGCTGAGGGCCCTATGTCAATGAGGAGTGCCCGCTATCAACAATGAGTGCCCTCTGTCAATGAGTTGTGCCACGTCAAAGAGAAGTTCCGCACGTCAATGAGGAGTAACACTGGAAATGATGCGTGACCCTGTAAATGAGGAGTGCCCCTTGTCAATGATGACTGTCCCCTGTCAGTGACGTGTGCCCGCTGTCAATGAGGAGTGCACTCTCTCAATGAGGAGTGCCGCTGTCAATGAGGAGTGCCCTCTGTCAATGAGGAGTGCCCCCTGTCAATGAGGAGTGCCCGCTGGCAATGAGGAGGGCCCCCTGTAAATCCAGACGGCCCCCTGACAATGAGGAGTGCCCCCGGATAATGAGATGTGATCTCTGTCAATGAGGAGTGACCCCTGTAAATGATGAGTGCCCTCAGGCAACGATGAGAGCATTCTGTCAATGAGGAGTGCCCCCCGTCAATGACGAATGCCCGCGGTCAATGAGCAGTCCCCCCTGTCAATGAAGAGTGCCCACGCCAATGAGGAGCACCCCCTGTCAATGAGGACAGCCCCCTGTCTATGAGGAGACCCCGCTGTCAATGAGGAGTGCCCCCTGTCAATGAGGAGTGCCCCCTGTCAATGAGAAGTGCCCCCGGTCAATAACGAGTGCACCCCCTCCCCCCGTCTATGAGGAGGGCCCCCTGTCAATGAGATGTGCCCCCTGTCAATGAGGAGTGCCCCCTGTCAATGAGGAATGCCCCATGTCAATGAGCAGTGCCCCTGTCAATGAGGAGTGCCCCCTGTCAATGAGGAGTGCCCCCTGTCAATGAGGAGTGCCCCTGTCAATGAGGAGTGCCCCCTGTCAATGAGGAGTGCCCCCTGTCAATGAGGAGTGCACCCTGTCAATGGGTTTTGCCCCCTGTCAATGCGGGGGGCCCCATGTCAATGAGGAGTGCCCGCTATGAACAATGAGTGCCCTTTGTCAATGACTAGTGCCCCCCCCCCCGTCAATGAGGAGTAACCCTGGAAATGAGGCGTGACCCTGTAAATGAGGAGTGCCCCAAGTCAATGTTGAGTGTCCCCTGTCAATGACATGTGCCCCCTGTCAATGAGGTGTGTCCCCTGTCAACGAGGGGTGCCCGCTGTCAATGAGGAGTGCCCACTGTCAATGAGCAGTGCCCCTGTCAATGAGGAGTACCCCCTGTCAATGAGGGATGCCCCACGTCAATGAGGAGTGCCCGCTGTCAATGAGGAGTGCCCACTGTTAATGAGGAATGCCCCCTGTCAATGAGGAGGGCACCCTGTCAATGAGGAGTGCCATCTGTCAATGAGGAGTACCCATGTCATTGAGGAGTGCCCCCTGTCAATGAGTAGTGCCCGCTATCAACAATGAGTGCCCTCTGTCAATGAGTTGTGCCACGTCAAAGAGAAGTTCCGCACGTCAATGAGGAGTAACACTGGAAATGATGCGTGACCCTGTAAATGAGGAGTTCCCCTTGTCAATGATGACTGTCCCCTGTCAATGACGTGTGCCCGCTGTCAATGAGGAGTGCAATCTCTCAATTAGGAGTGCCGCTGTCAATGAGGAGTGCCCTCTGTCAATGAGGAGTGCCCCCTGTCAATGAGGAGTGCCCCCTGTCAATGAGAAGTGCTCCCTGTCAATGAGGGTTACCCCCTGTCAATGAGGAGTGCCCGCTGACAAATAGGAGTGCCCTCTGTCAATGAGGAGTGCCCCCTTTCAATGAGGAGTATCTTCCGTCAATAAGGAGTGCCCCCCCCCGTCAATTAGGAGTGCCCCCTGTCAATGAGGAGTGCCCCCTGTCAATGAGGAGTGCCCCTGTCAATGAGGAGTGCCCTCTGTCCATGAGGAGTGCCCCCTGTCCATGAGGAGTGCCCCCTGTCAATTGGTTTTGCCCCCTGTCAATGCGGAGTGCCCCCTGTCAATGAGGAGTGCCCGCTATCAACTAAAAGTGCCCCCGTCAATGAGGAGTGCCCGATTTCAATGTGGAGTGCCCGCTTTCAATGTGGAGTGCCCTCTGTCAATGAGGAGTGCCCCTGCCAATGAGGAGTGCCCACTGTCAATGAGGAGTGACCCCTTTCAATGAGGAGTGCCCGCTGTCAACTGGGAGTGCCCCCCGTTAATGACGAATGACCCCTGTCAATGAGGAGTGCCCCTGTCAATGAGGAGTGCCCCCTGTCCATGAGGAGTGCCCCCTGTCCATGAGGAGTGCCCCCTGTCAATTGGTTTTGCCCCCTGTCAATGCGGAGTGCCCCCTGTCAATGAGGAGTGCCCGCTATCAACTAAAAGTGCCCCCGTCAATGAGGAGTGCCCGATTTCAATGTGGAGTGCCCGCTTTCAATGAGGAGTGCCCTCTGTCAATGAGGAGTGCTCCTGCCAATGAGGAGTGCCCCCTGTCAATGAGGAGTGACCCCTTTCAATGAGGAGTGCCCGCTGTCAACTGGGAGTGCCCCCCGTTAATGACGAATGACCCCTGTCAATGAGGAGTGTCCACTGTCAATGAGGAGTGCCCACCCGTCTATAAAGGGTACCCTCTGTCAGTGAGGCGTGCCCCCCGTCAATGACGAGTGCTCCCAAACGTCAATGAGTCGTGCCCCCTGTCAATAAGAGGTGACCCCCTTCTATAAAGAGTACCCCCTGTCAATGTGAAGTGCCCCTTTTCAATGAGTTTGCCCTGTCCATGAGGAGTGCCTGCTGTCAAGAAGGAGTGCCCCCTGCTAATGAGGAGTGCTCCCTGTCAATGAGGAATGTCCCCTGTCAATGAGGAATGCCTGCTGTCAATGAGGAGTGCCCCCTGTCAATGAGGAGTGCCCGCTGTCAATGAGGAGGGCCCCCTGTAAATGCAGAGATCCCCCTGACAATGAGGAGTGCCCCCTGATAATGAAACGTGATCTCTGTCAATGAGGAGCGACCCCTGTAAATGATGAGAGCCCTCTGGCAATGATGAGAGCCTTCTGTCAATGAGGAGTGCCCCCCGTCAATGACGAATGCCCCCGGTCAATGAGCAGTCCCCCTGTCAATGAAGAGTACCCACTGTCACTGAGGAGGGCCCCCTGTCAATGCGGAGTGTCCCCTGTCATTGAGGACCGCCCCCCCCATATCTTTAAAGTGTACCCCCTCTCAATGAGGTGTGCCCCCCGTCAATGAGTGGTGCCCCCACCCGTCAATGAGTAGTGCCCCCTGTCAATGAGAAGTGCCCGCACCTTCTATGAAGAGAACCCCCTGTCAATGAGAACTGCCCCTTTTCAATGAGTTCGCCCTGTCAATGAGGAGTGCCTGCTGTCAAGAAGGAGAGCCCCCTGTTAATGAGGAGTGCTTCCTGTCAATGAGGAGTGTCCCCTGTCAATGAGGAGTGTCCCCTGTCAATGAGGCGTGCCCCCTGTCAATGAGGAGTGCCCGCTGTCAATGAGGAGGGCCCCCTGTAAATCCAGACGGCCCCCTGACAATGAGGAGTGCCCCCGGATAATGAGATGTGATCTCTGTCAATGAGGAGTGACCCCTGTAAATGATGAGTGCCCTCAGGCAACGATGAGAGCATTCTGTCAATGAGGAGAGCCCCCCGTCAATGACGAATGCCCGCGGTCAATGAGCAGTCCCCCCTGTCAATGAAGAGTGCCCACGCCAATGAGGAGCACCCCCTGTCAATGAGGATAGCCCCCTGTCTATGAGGAGACCCCGCTGTCAATGAGGAGTGCCCCCTGTCAATGAGGAGTGCCCCCTGTCAATGAGGAGTGCCCACTGTCAATGAGAAGTGCCCCCGGTCAATAAGGAGTGCACCCCCTCCCCCCGTCTATGAGGAGGGCCCCCTGTCAATGAGAAGTGCCCGCTGTCAATGAGGAGTGCCCCCAGTCAAAGAGCAGTGCCCCTGTCAATGAGAAGTACCCCCTGTCAATGAGGAGTGCCCCCTGTCAATGAGGAATGCCCCATGTCAATGAGCAGTGCCCCTGTCAATGAGGAGTGCCCCCTGTCAATGAGGAGTGCCCCCTGTCAATGAGGAATGCCCCATGTCAATTAGGAGAGCCCGCTGTCAATGAGGTGATCCCCCTGTCAATGAGGAGTGCCCCTGTCAATGAGGAGTGCCCCCTGTCAATGAGGAGAGCCCCCTGTCAATGAGGAGTGCACCCTGTCAATGGGCTTTGCCCCCTGTCAATGCGGGGGGCCCCATGTCAATTAGGAGTGCCCGCTATGAACAATGAGTGCCCTTTGTCAATGACTAGTGCCCCCCCGTCAATGAGGAGTAACCCGGGAAATGAGGCGTGACCCTGTAAATGAGAAGTGCCCCAAGTCAATGTTGAGTGTCCCCTGTCAATGACATGTGCCCCCTGTCAATGAGGTGTGTCCCCTGTCAACGAGGGGTGCCCGCTGTCAATGAGGAGTGCCCACTGTCAATGAGCAGTGCCCCTGTCAATGAGGAGTACCCCCTGTCAATGAGGGATGCCCCACGTCAATGAGGAGTGCCCGCTGTCAATGAGGAGTGCCCACTGTTAATGAGGAGTGCCCCCTGTCAATGAGGAGGGCACCCTGTCAATGAGGAGTGCCACCTGTCAATGAGGAGTACCCATGTCATTGAGGAGTGCCCCCTGTCAATGAGTAGTGCCCGCTGTCAACGTGGAGTGCCCTCTGTCACTCAAGGGTGCCACCTGTCAATGAGGAGTGTCCCCTGTCAATGAGGAGCGCACTCCAACCTCTTTAAAGTGTACCCACTGTCAATGAGGTGTGCCCCCCGTCAATCAGTGGTGCCCCCACCAGTCAATGAGTAGTGCCCCGTCAATGAGAAGTGCCCCCCCCCCCGTCAATGAGGAGTAACCCTGGAAATGAGGCGTGACCCTGTAAATGAGGAGTGCCTCCTGTCAATGTTGAGTGTCCCCTGTCAATGACATGTGCCCCCTGTCAATGAGGTGTGTCCCCTGTCAACGAGGAGTGCCCGCTGTCAATGAGGAGTAACCACTGTCAATGAGCAGTGCCCCTGTCAATGAGGAGTACCCCCTGTCAATGAGGAGTGCCCCCTGTCAATGAGGGATGCCCCACGTCAATGAGGAGTGCACGCTGTCAATGAGGAGTGCCCCCTGTTAATGAGGAGTGCCCCCTGTCAATGAGGAGGGCAATCTGTCAATGAGGAGTACCCCTGTCAATGAGGAGTGCCCCCTGTCAATGAGGAATGCCCCCTGTCAATGAGAAGTCCCCGCTGTCAATGAGGAGTGACCGCTGTCAATGAGGAGCGCCCCCTGTCAATGAGGAGTGCCCCCTGTCAATGAGGAGTGCTCCCTGTCAATGGGTTTTGCCCCCTGTCAATGCGGAGGGACCCATGTCAATGAGAATTCCCCCTATCAATGAGGAGTGACCGCTGTCAATGAGGAGCGCCCCCTGTCAATGAGGAGTGCTCCCTGTCAATGGGTTTTGCCCCCTGTCAATGCGGAGGGACCCATGTCAATGAGGCGTGCCCGCTATCAACAATGAGTGCCCTCTGTCAATGAGTAGTGCCCCGTCAATGAGAAGTGTCCCCCCCCCGTCAATGAGGAGTAATCCTGGATATGAGCCGTGACACTGTAAATGAGGATGCCCCCTGTCAATGTTGAGTGTCACCTGTCAATGACATGCGCCCCCCGTCAATGAGGTGTGTCCCCTGTCAACGAGGAGTGCCGGCTGTCAATACGGAGGGCCCCCTGACAATGAGGAGTGCCCCCTGATAATGAGATGTGATCTCTGTCAATGTTGAGTGACCCCTGAAAATGATGAGTGCCCTCTGGCAATGATGAGAGCCTTCTGTCAATGTGGTGTGCCCCCCGTCAATGACGAATGCCCCCGGCCAATGAGCAGTGCCCCCTGTCAATGAAGAGTGCCCACGCCAATGAGGGGTACCCCCTGTCAATGAGGATTGCCCCCTGTCAATGAGGAGCCCCCCCCCCTCCAATGAGAAGTGCCCCCGGTCAATAAAGAATGCACCCCCCCCCCCCGTCAATGAGGAGGGCACCCGGTCAATGAAAAGTGCCTGCTGTCAATGAGGAGTACCCCCTGTCAATAGCAGTGCCCCTGTCAATGAGGAGTACCTTCTGTCAATGAGGAGTGCCCCCTGTCAATGAGGAATGCCCCCGTCAATGAGAAGTCCCCGCTGTCAATGAGGAGTGCCCGCTGTCAATGAGGATCGCCCCCTTTCAATGAGGAGTGCCCCCTGTCAATGAGGAGTGCACCCTGTCAATGGGTTTTGCCCCCTGTCAATGCGGATGGACCCATGTCAATGAGGAGTGCCCGCTATCAACAATGAGTGCCCTTTGTCAATGAGTAGTGCCCCGTCAATGAGAAGTGCCCCCCCCCCGTCAATGAGGAGTACCCCTGGATATGAGCAGTGACAAAGTAAATGAGGAGTGCCCCCTGTCAATGTTGAGTGTCCCCTGTCAATGACATGTGCCCCCCGTCAATGAGGTGTGTCCCCTGTCAACGAGGAGTGCCCGCTTTCAATGAGGAGTGCCCACTGTCAATGAGCAGTGCCCCTGTCAATGAGGAGTCCCCTTGTCAATGTGGAGTGCCCGCTGTCCATGAGGAGTGCCCCCTGTTAATGAGGAGTGCCCCCTGTCAATGAGGAGGGACCCATGTCAATGAGGAGTTCCACCTGTAAATGAGGAGTACCCATGTCAATGAGGAGTGCCCACTGTCAATGAGCAGTGCCCCTGTCAATGAGGAGTCCCCCTTGTCAATGTGGAGTGCCCGCTGTCAATGAGGAGTGCCCCCTGTTAATGAGGAGTGCCCCCTGTCAATGAGGAGGGACCCCTGTCAATGAGGAGTGCCACCTGTAAATGAGGAGTACCCATGTCAATGAGGAGTGCCACCTGTCAATGAGGAGTGCCCGCTGTCAACTAGGAGTGCCCTCTGTCACTGAGGAGTGCCCCTGTCAATGCGGAGTGTTCCCTGTTAATGAGGAGCGCCCCCCCCAACTTTAAAGTGTACCCCTGTAAATGAGGTGTGACCCCGTCAATGAGTGGAGCCCCCACCCGTCAATGAGTAGTGCCCCCTGTCAATGAGAAGTGCACGCCCCTTCTATGAAGAGAATCCCCTGTCAATGAGAAGTGCCCCTTTTCAATGAGTTTCCCCTGTCCATGAGGAGTGCCTGCTGTCAAGTAGGAGAGCCCCCTGTTAATGAGGAGTGCTTCCTGTCAATGGGGAGTGTCCCCTGTCAATGAGGAGTGTCCCCTGTCAATCAGGAGTGCCCCCTGTCAATCAGGAGTGCCCCCTGTCAATGAGGAGTGCCCCTGTCAATGGGTTTTGTCCCCTGTCAATGCGGAGGGCCCCAAGTCAATGAGGAGTGCCCGCTGTCAATGAGGAGCACCCCCTGTCAATGAGGATAGCCCCCTGTCTATGAGGAGACCCCGCTGTCAATGAGGAGTGCCCCCTGTCAATGAGGAGTGCCCCCTGTCAATGAGGAGTGCCCCCTGTCAATGAGAAGTGCCCCCGGTCAATAAGGAGTGCAACCCCTCCCCCCGTCTATGAGGAGGGCCCCCTGTCAATGAGAAGTGCCCGCTGTCAATGAGGAGTGCCCCCAGTCAAAGAGCAGTGCCCCTGTCAATGAGAAGTACCCCCTGTCTATGAGGAGTGCCCCCTGTCAATGAGGAATGCCCCATGTCAATGAGCAGTGCCCCTGTCAATGAGGAGTGACCCCTTTCAATGAGGAGTGCCCGCTGTCAACTGGGAGTGCCCCCCGTTAATGACGAATGACCCCTGTCAATGAGGAGTGTCCCCTGTCAATGAGGAGTGCCCACCCGTCTATAAAGGGTACCCTCTGTCAGTGAGGCGTGCCCCCCGTCAATGACGAGTGCTCCCAAACGTCAATGAGTCGTGCCCCCTGTCAATAAGAGGTGACCCCCTTCTATAAAGAGTACCCCCTGTCAATGTGAAGTGCCCCTTTTCAATGAGTTTGCCCTGTCCATGAGGAGTGCCTGCTGTCAAGAAGGAGTGCCCCCTGCTAATGAGGAGTGCTCCCTGTCAATGAGGAATGTCCCCTGTCAATGAGGAATGCCTGCTGTCAATGAGGAGTGCCCCCTGTCAATGAGGAGTGCCCGCTGTCAATGAGGAGGGCCCCCTGTAAATGCAGAGATCCCCCTGACAATGAGGAGTGCCCCCTGATAATGAAACGTGATCTCTGTCAATGAGGAGCGACCCCTGTAAATGATGAGAGCCCTCTGGCAATGATGAGAGCCTTCTGTCAATGAGGAGTGTCCCCCGTCAATGACGAATGCCCCCGGTCAATGAGCAGTCCCCCTGTCAATGAAGAGTACCCACTGTCACTGGGGAGGGCCCCCTGTCAATGCGGAGTGTCCCCTGTCATTGAGGACCGCCCCCCCATATCTTTAAAGTGTACCCCCTCTCAATGAGGTGTGCCCCCCGTCAATGAGTGGTGCCCCCACCCGTCAATGAGTAGTGCCCCCTGTCAATGAGAAGTGCCCGCACCTTCTATGAAGAGAACCCCCTGTCAATGAGAACTGCCCCTTTTCAATGAGTTCGCCCTGTCAATGAGGAGTGCCTGCTGTCAAGAAGGAGAGCCCCCTGTTAATGAGGAGTGCTTCCTGTCAATGAGGAGTGTCCCCTGTCAATGAGGAGTGTCCCCTGTCAATGAGGCGTGCCCCCTGTCAATGAGGAGTGCCCGCTGTCAATGAGGAGGGCCCCCTGTAAATCCAGACGGCCCCCTGACAATGAGGAGTGCCCCCGGATAATGAGATGTGATCTCTGTCAATGAGGAGTGACCCCTGTAAATGATGAGTGCCCTCAGGCAACGATGAGAGCATTCTGTCAATGAGGAGAGCCCCCCGTCAATGACGAATGCCCGCGGTCAATGAGCAGTCCCCCCTGTCAATGAAGAGTGCCCACGCCAATGAGGAGCACCCCCTGTCAATGAGGATAGCCCCCTGTCTATGAGGAGACCCCGCTGTCAATGAGGAGTGCCCCCTGTCAATGAGGAGTGCCCCCTGTCAATGAGGAGTGCCCCCTGTCAATGAGAAGTGCCCCCGGTCAATAAGGAGTGCACCCCCTCCCCCCGTCTATGAGGAGGGCCCCCTGTCAATGAGAAGTGCCCGCTGTCAATGAGGAGTGCCCCCAGTCAAAGAGCAGTGCCCCTGTCAATGAGAAGTACCCCCTGTCAATGAGGAGTGCCCCCTGTCAATGAGGAATGCCCCATGTCAATGAGCAGTGCCCCTGTCAATGAGGAGTGCCCCCTGTCAATGAGGAGTGCCCCCTGTCAATGAGGAATGCCCCATGTCAATTAGGAGAGCCCGCTGTCAATGAGGTGATCCCCCTGTCAATGAGGAGTGCCCCTGTCAATGAGGAGTGCCCCCTGTCAATGAGGAGAGCCCCCTGTCAATGAGGAGTGCACCCTGTCAATGGGTTTTGCCCCCTGTCAATGCGGGGGGCCCCATGTCAATTAGGAGTGCCCGCTATGAACAATGAGTGCCCTTTGTCAATGACTAGTGCCCCCCCGTCAATGAGGAGTAACCCGGGAAATGAGGCGTGACCCTGTAAATGAGAAGTGCCCCAAGTCAATGTTGAGTGTCCCCTGTCAATGACATGTGCCCCCTGTCAATGAGGTGTGTCCCCTGTCAACGAGGGGTGCCCGCTGTCAATGAGGAGTGCCCACTGTCAATGAGCAGTGCCCCTGTCAATGAGGAGTACCCCCTGTCAATGAGGGATGCCCCACGTCAATGAGGAGTGCCCGCTGTCAATGAGGACTGCCCACTGTTAATGAGGAGTGCCCCCTGTCAATGAGGAGGGCACCCTGTCAATGAGGAGTGCCACCTGTCAACTAGGCGTCCCCTCTGTCAATGAGGAGTGCCCCCTGTCAATGAGGAGAGCCCCCGGTCAATGAGGAGAGCCCCCTGTCAATGAGGAGTCACCCCTGTCAATGAGGTGTGCCCCCCCATCAATGAGGAGTAAACCTTTAAATGAGGAGTGCCCCACCGTCAATGAGGAGTGAGCGCTCTAAATATGGAGCCCCCCCATCATTGAGCAGTGCCCCCCGTCTATGACGAATGACCCCTGTCAATGAGGAGTGTCCCCTGTCAATTAGGAGTGCCCCCCGCCCATAAAGTGTACCCCCTGTCAATGAGGAGTACCCCCTGTCAATGAGGGATGCCCCACGTCAATGAGGAGTGCCCCCTGTCAATGAGGAGTGCCCCCTGTCAATGATAGTGCCCCCCGTCAATGAGGAGTGCCACCCCCCGTCAATGAGGAGTGAACCCCCCCGTCAAAGAGGAGTCCCCCCTGTCAATGAGAAGGGCCCCCTGTCAATGACGAATGACCCATGTCAATGAGGAGTGCCCCCTGTCAATGAGCAGTGCCACTGTCAATGAGGAGTACCGCCTGTCAATGAGGATTGCCGCCTGTCAATGAGGAGTGCCCCCTTTCAATGAGGAGTGCTCGCTGTCAATGAGGAGTGCCCGCTGTCGATGAGGAGTGCCCGCTATCAACTATGAGTGCCCCCTGTCAATGTGGACTGCACCCTGTCAATTAGGAGTGCACCCTGTCAATGGGTTTTGCCCCCTGTCAATGCGGGGGGCCCCATGTCAATGAGGAGTGCCCGCTATCAACAATGAGTGCCCTCTGTCAATGAGTTGTGCCACGTCAAAGAGAAGTTCCGCACGTCAATGAGGAGTAACACTGGAAATGATGCGTGACCCTGTAAATGAGGAGTGCCCCTTGTCAATGATGACTGTCCCCTGTCAGTGACGTGTGCCCGCTGTCAATGAGGAGTGCACTCTCTCAATGAGGAGTGCCGCTGTCAATGAGGAGTGCCCTCTGTCAATGAGGAGTGCCCCCTGTCAATGAGGAGTGCCCGCTGGCAATGAGGAGGGCCCCCTGTAAATCCAGACGGCCCCCTGACAATGAGGAGTGCCCCCGGATAATGAGATGTGATCTCTGTCAATGAGGAGTGACCCCTGTAAATGATGAGTGCCCTCAGGCAACGATGAGAGCATTCTGTCAATGAGGAGTGCCCCCCGTCAATGACGAATGCCCGCGGTCAATGAGCAGTCCCCCCTGTCAATGAAGAGTGCCCACGCCAATGAGGAGCACCCCCTGTCAATGAGGAGAGCCCCCTGTCTATGAGGAGACCCCGCTGTCAATGAGGAGTGCCCCCTGTCAATGAGGAGTGCCCCCTGTCAATGAGAAGTGCCCCCGGTCAATAACGAGTGCACCCCCTCCCCCCGTCTATGAGGAGGGCCCCCTGTCAATGAGATGTGCCCCCTGTCAATGAGGAGTGCCCCCTGTCAATGAGGAATGCCCCATGTCAATGAGCAGTGCCCCTGTCAATGAGGAGTGCCCCCTGTCAATGAGGAGTGCCCCCTGTCAATGAGGAGTGCCCCTGTCAATGAGGAGTGCCCCCTGTCAATGAGGAGTGCCCCCTGTCAATGAGGAGTGCACCCTGTCAATGGGTTTTGCCCCCTGTCAATGCGGGGGGCCCCATGTCAATGAGGAGTGCCCGCTATGAACAATGAGTGCCCTTTGTCAATGACTAGTGCCCCCCCCCCCGTCAATGAGGAGTAACCCTGGAAATGAGGCGTGACCCTGTAAATGAGGAGTGCCCCAAGTCAATGTTGAGTGTCCCCTGTCAATGACATGTGCCCCCTGTCAATGAGGTGTGTCCCCTGTCAACGAGGGGTGCCCGCTGTCAATGAGGAGTGCCCACTGTCAATGAGCAGTGCCCCTGTCAATGAGAAGTACCCCCTGTCAATGAGGAGTGCCCCCTGTCAATGAGGAATGCCCCATGTCAATGAGCAGTGCCCCTGTCAATGAGGAGTGCCCCCTGTCAATGAGGAGTGCCCCCTGTCAATGAGGAATGCCCCATGTCAATTAGGAGAGCCCGCTGTCAATGAGGTGATCCCCCTGTCAATGAGGAGTGCCCCTGTCAATGAGGAGTGCCCCCTGTCAATGAGGAGAGCCCCCTGTCAATGAGGAGTGCACCCTGTCAATGGGTTTTGCCCCCTGTCAATGCGGGGGGCCCCATGTCAATTAGGAGTGCCCGCTATGAACAATGAGTGCCCTTTGTCAATGACTAGTGCCCCCCCGTCAATGAGGAGTAACCCGGGAAATGAGGCGTGACCCTGTAAATGAGAAGTGCCCCAAGTCAATGTTGAGTGTCCCCTGTCAATGACATGTGCCCCCTGTCAATGAGGTGTGTCCCCTGTCAACGAGGGGTGCCCGCTGTCAATGAGGAGTGCCCACTGTCAATGAGCAGTGCCCCTGTCAATGAGGAGTACCCCCTGTCAATGAGGGATGCCCCACGTCAATGAGGAGTGCCCGCTGTCAATGAGGACTGCCCACTGTTAATGAGGAGTGCCCCCTGTCAATGAGGAGGGCACCCTGTCAATGAGGAGTGCCACCTGTCAACTAGGCGTCCCCTCTGTCAATGAGGAGTGCCCCCTGTCAATGAGGAGAGCCCCCGGTCAATGAGGAGAGCCCCCTGTCAATGAGGAGTCACCCCTGTCAATGAGGTGTGCCCCCCCATCAATGAGGAGTAAACCTTTAAATGAGGAGTGCCCCACCGTCAATGAGGAGTGAGCGCTCTAAATATGGAGCCCCCCCATCATTGAGCAGTGCCCCCCGTCTATGACGAATGACCCCTGTCAATGAGGAGTGTCCCCTGTCAATTAGGAGTGCCCCCCGCCCATAAAGTGTACCCCCTGTCAATGAGGAGTACCCCCTGTCAATGAGGGATGCCCCACGTCAATGAGGAGTGCCCCCTGTCAATGAGGAGTGCCCCCTGTCAATGATAGTGCCCCCCGTCAATGAGGAGTGCCACCCCCCGTCAATGAGGAGTGAACCCCCCCGTCAAAGAGGAGTCCCCCCTGTCAATGAGAAGGGCCCCCTGTCAATGACGAATGACCCATGTCAATGAGGAGTGCCCCCTGTCAATGAGCAGTGCCACTGTCAATGAGGAGTACCGCCTGTCAATGAGGATTGCCGCCTGTCAATGAGGAGTGCCCCCTTTCAATGAGGAGTGCTCGCTGTCAATGAGGAGTGCCCGCTGTCGATGAGGAGTGCCCGCTATCAACTATGAGTGCCCCCTGTCAATGTGGACTGCACCCTGTCAATTAGGAGTGCACCCTGTCAATGGGTTTGCCCCCTGTCAATGCTGAGGGCCCTATGTCAATGAGGAGTGCCCGCTATCAACAATGAGTGCCCTCTGTCAATGAGTTGTGCCACGTCAAAGAGAAGTTCCGCACGTCAATGAGGAGTAACACTGGAAATGATGCGTGACCCTGTAAATGAGGAGTGCCCCTTGTCAATGATGACTGTCCCCTGTCAGTGACGTGTGCCCGCTGTCAATGAGGAGTGCACTCTCTCAATGAGGAGTGCCGCTGTCAATGAGGAGTGCCCTCTGTCAATGAGGAGTGCCCCCTGTCAATGAGGAGTGCCCGCTGGCAATGAGGAGGGCCCCCTGTAAATCCAGACGGCCCCCTGACAATGAGGAGTGCCCCCGGATAATGAGATGTGATCTCTGTCAATGAGGAGTGACCCCTGTAAATGATGAGTGCCCTCAGGCAACGATGAGAGCATTCTGTCAATGAGGAGTGCCCCCCGTCAATGACGAATGCCCGCGGTCAATGAGCAGTCCCCCCTGTCAATGAAGAGTGCCCACGCCAATGAGGAGCACCCCCTGTCAATGAGGACAGCCCCCTGTCTATGAGGAGACCCCGCTGTCAATGAGGAGTGCCCCCTGTCAATGAGGAGTGCCCCCTGTCAATGAGAAGTGCCCCCGGTCAATAACGAGTGCACCCCCTCCCCCCGTCTATGAGGAGGGCCCCCTGTCAATGAGATGTGCCCCCTGTCAATGAGGAGTGCCCCCTGTCAATGAGGAATGCCCCATGTCAATGAGCAGTGCCCCTGTCAATGAGGAGTGCCCCCTGTCAATGAGGAGTGCCCCCTGTCAATGAGGAGTGCCCCTGTCAATGAGGAGTGCCCCCTGTCAATGAGGAGTGCCCCCTGTCAATGAGGAGTGCACCCTGTCAATGGGTTTTGCCCCCTGTCAATGCGGGGGGCCCCATGTCAATGAGGAGTGCCCGCTATGAACAATGAGTGCCCTTTGTCAATGACTAGTGCCCCCCCCCCCGTCAATGAGGAGTAACCCTGGAAATGAGGCGTGACCCTGTAAATGAGGAGTGCCCCAAGTCAATGTTGAGTGTCCCCTGTCAATGACATGTGCCCCCTGTCAATGAGGTGTGTCCCCTGTCAACGAGGGGTGCCCGCTGTCAATGAGGAGTGCCCACTGTCAATGAGCAGTGCCCCTGTCAATGAGGAGTACCCCCTGTCAATGAGGGATGCCCCACGTCAATGAGGAGTGCCCGCTGTCAATGAGGAGTGCCCACTGTTAATGAGGAATGCCCCCTGTCAATGAGGAGGGCACCCTGTCAATGAGGAGTGCCATCTGTCAATGAGGAGTACCCATGTCATTGAGGAGTGCCCCCTGTCAATGAGTAGTGCCCGCTATCAACAATGAGTGCCCTCTGTCAATGAGTTGTGCCACGTCAAAGAGAAGTTCCGCACGTCAATGAGGAGTAACACTGGAAATGATGCGTGACCCTGTAAATGAGGAGTTCCCCTTGTCAATGATGACTGTCCCCTGTCAATGACGTGTGCCCGCTGTCAATGAGGAGTGCAATCTCTCAATTAGGAGTGCCGCTGTCAATGAGGAGTGCCCTCTGTCAATGAGGAGTGCCCCCTGTCAATGAGGAGTGCCCCCTGTCAATGAGAAGTGCTCCCTGTCAATGAGGGTTACCCCCTGTCAATGAGGAGTGCCCCCTGTCAATGAGGAGTGCCCGCTGACAAATAGGAGTGCCCTCTGTCAATGAGGAGTGCCCCCTTTCAATGAGGAGTATCTTCCGTCAATAAGGAGTGCCCCCCCCCCGTCAATTAGGAGTGCCCCCTGTCAATGAGGAGTGCCCCCTGTCAATGAGGAGTGCCCCTGTCAATGAGGAGTGCCCCCTGTCCATGAGGAGTGCCCCCTGTCCATGAGGAGTGCCCCCTGTCAATTGGTTTTGCCCCCTGTCAATGCGGAGTGCCCCCTGTCAATGAGGAGTGCCCGCTATCAACTAAAAGTGCCCCCGTCAATGAGGAGTGCCCGATTTCAATGTGGAGTGCCCGCTTTCAATGTGGAGTGCCCTCTGTCAATGAGGAGTGCCCCTGCCAATGAGGAGTGCCCACTGTCAATGAGGAGTGACCCCTTTCAATGAGGAGTGCCCGCTGTCAACTGGGAGTGCCCCCCGTTAATGACGAATGACCCCTGTCAATGAGGAGTGCCCCTGTCAATGAGGAGTGCCCCCTGTCCATGAGGAGTGCCCCCTGTCCATGAGGAGTGCCCCCTGTCAATTGGTTTTGCCCCCTGTCAATGCGGAGTGCCCCCTGTCAATGAGGAGTGCCCGCTATCAACTAAAAGTGCCCCCGTCAATGAGGAGTGCCCGATTTCAATGTGGAGTGCCCGCTTTCAATGAGGAGTGCCCTCTGTCAATGAGGAGTGCTCCTGCCAATGAGGAGTGCCCCCTGTCAATGAGGAGTGACCCCTTTCAATGAGGAGTGCCCGCTGTCAACTGGGAGTGCCCCCCGTTAATGACGAATGACCCCTGTCAATGAGGAGTGTCCACTGTCAATGAGGAGTGCCCACCCGTCTATAAAGGGTACCCTCTGTCAGTGAGGCGTGCCCCCCGTCAATGACGAGTGCTCCCAAACGTCAATGAGTCGTGCCCCCTGTCAATAAGAGGTGACCCCCTTCTATAAAGAGTACCCCCTGTCAATGTGAAGTGCCCCTTTTCAATGAGTTTGCCCTGTCCATGAGGAGTGCCTGCTGTCAAGAAGGAGTGCCCCCTGCTAATGAGGAGTGCTCCCTGTCAATGAGGAATGTCCCCTGTCAATGAGGAATGCCTGCTGTCAATGAGGAGTGCCCCCTGTCAATGAGGAGTGCCCGCTGTCAATGAGGAGGGCCCCCTGTAAATGCAGAGATCCCCCTGACAATGAGGAGTGCCCCCTGATAATGAAACGTGATCTCTGTCAATGAGGAGCGACCCCTGTAAATGATGAGAGCCCTCTGGCAATGATGAGAGCCTTCTGTCAATGAGGAGTGCCCCCCGTCAATGACGAATGCCCCCGGTCAATGAGCAGTCCCCCTGTCAATGAAGAGTACCCACTGTCACTGAGGAGGGCCCCCTGTCAATGCGGAGTGTCCCCTGTCATTGAGGACCGCCCCCCCATATCTTTAAAGTGTACCCCCTCTCAATGAGGTGTGCCCCCCGTCAATGAGTGGTGCCCCCACCCGTCAATGAGTAGTGCCCCCTGTCAATGAGAAGTGCCCGCACCTTCTATGAAGAGAACCCCCTGTCAATGAGAACTGCCCCTTTTCAATGAGTTCGCCCTGTCAATGAGGAGTGCCTGCTGTCAAGAAGGAGAGCCCCCTGTTAATGAGGAGTGCTTCCTGTCAATGAGGAGTGTCCCCTGTCAATGAGGAGTGTCCCCTGTCAATGAGGCGTGCCCCCTGTCAATGAGGAGTGCCCGCTGTCAATGAGGAGGGCCCCCTGTAAATCCAGACGGCCCCCTGACAATGAGGAGTGCCCCCGGATAATGAGATGTGATCTCTGTCAATGAGGAGTGACCCCTGTAAATGATGAGTGCCCTCAGGCAACGATGAGAGCATTCTGTCAATGAGGAGAGCCCCCCGTCAATGACGAATGCCCGCGGTCAATGAGCAGTCCCCCCTGTCAATGAAGAGTGCCCACGCCAATGAGGAGCACCCCCTGTCAATGAGGATAGCCCCCTGTCTATGAGGAGACCCCGCTGTCAATGAGGAGTGCCCCCTGTCAATGAGGAGTGCCCCCTGTCAATGAGGAGTGCCCCCTGTCAATGAGAAGTGCCCCCGGTCAATAAGGAGTGCACCCCCTCCCCCCGTCTATGAGGAGGGCCCCCTGTCAATGAGAAGTGCCCGCTGTCAATGAGGAGTGCCCCCAGTCAAAGAGCAGTGCCCCTGTCAATGAGAAGTACCCCCTGTCAATGAGGAGTGCCCCCTGTCAATGAGGAATGCCCCATGTCAATGAGCAGTGCCCCTGTCAATGAGGAGTGCCCCCTGTCAATGAGGAGTGCCCCCTGTCAATGAGGAATGCCCCATGTCAATTAGGAGAGCCCGCTGTCAATGAGGTGATCCCCCTGTCAATGAGGAGTGCCCCTGTCAATGAGGAGTGCCCCCTGTCAATGAGGAGAGCCCCCTGTCAATGAGGAGTGCACCCTGTCAATGGGCTTTGCCCCCTGTCAATGCGGGGGGCCCCATGTCAATTAGGAGTGCCCGCTATGAACAATGAGTGCCCTTTGTCAATGACTAGTGCCCCCCCGTCAATGAGGAGTAACCCGGGAAATGAGGCGTGACCCTGTAAATGAGAAGTGCCCCAAGTCAATGTTGAGTGTCCCCTGTCAATGACATGTGCCCCCTGTCAATGAGGTGTGTCCCCTGTCAACGAGGGGTGCCCGCTGTCAATGAGGAGTGCCCACTGTCAATGAGCAGTGCCCCTGTCAATGAGGAGTACCCCCTGTCAATGAGGGATGCCCCACGTCAATGAGGAGTGCCCGCTGTCAATGAGGAGTGCCCACTGTTAATGAGGAGTGCCCCCTGTCAATGAGGAGGGCACCCTGTCAATGAGGAGTGCCACCTGTCAATGAGGAGTACCCATGTCATTGAGGAGTGCCCCCTGTCAATGAGTAGTGCCCGCTGTCAACGTGGAGTGCCCTCTGTCACTCAAGGGTGCCACCTGTCAATGAGGAGTGTCCCCTGTCAATGAGGAGCGCACTCCAACCTCTTTAAAGTGTACCCACTGTCAATGAGGTGTGCCCCCCGTCAATCAGTGGTGCCCCCACCAGTCAATGAGTAGTGCCCCGTCAATGAGAAGTGCCCCCCCCCGTCAATGAGGAGTAACCCTGGAAATGAGGCGTGACCCTGTAAATGAGGAGTGCCTCCTGTCAATGTTGAGTGTCCCCTGTCAATGACATGTGCCCCCTGTCAATGAGGTGTGTCCCCTGTCAACGAGGAGTGCCCGCTGTCAATGAGGAGTAACCACTGTCAATGAGCAGTGCCCCTGTCAATGAGGAGTACCCCCTGTCAATGAGGAGTGCCCCCTGTCAATGAGGGATGCCCCACGTCAATGAGGAGTGCACGCTGTCAATGAGGAGTGCCCCCTGTTAATGAGGAGTGCCCCCTGTCAATGAGGAGGGCAATCTGTCAATGAGGAGTACCCCTGTCAATGAGGAGTGCCCCCTGTCAATGAGGAATGCCCCCTGTCAATGAGAAGTCCCCGCTGTCAATGAGGAGTGACCGCTGTCAATGAGGAGCGCCCCCTGTCAATGAGGAGTGCCCCCTGTCAATGAGGAGTGCTCCCTGTCAATGGGTTTTGCCCCCTGTCAATGCGGAGGGACCCATGTCAATGAGAATTCCCCCTATCAATGAGGAGTGACCGCTGTCAATGAGGAGCGCCCCCTGTCAATGAGGAGTGCTCCCTGTCAATGGGTTTTGCCCCCTGTCAATGCGGAGGGACCCATGTCAATGAGGCGTGCCCGCTATCAACAATGAGTGCCCTCTGTCAATGAGTAGTGCCCCGTCAATGAGAAGTGTCCCCCCCCCGTCAATGAGGTGTAATCCTGGATATGAGCCGTGACACTGTAAATGAGGATGCCCCCTGTCAATGTTGAGTGTCACCTGTCAATGACATGCGCCCCCCGTCAATGAGGTGTGTCCCCTGTCAACGAGGAGTGCCGGCTGTCAATACGGAGGGCCCCCTGACAATGAGGAGTGCCCCCTGATAATGAGATGTGATCTCTGTCAATGTTGAGTGACCCCTGAAAATGATGAGTGCCCTCTGGCAATGATGAGAGCCTTCTGTCAATGTGGTGTGCCCCCCGTCAATGACGAATGCCCCCGGCCAATGAGCAGTGCCCCCTGTCAATGAAGAGTGCCCACGCCAATGAGGGGTACCCCCTGTCAATGAGGATTGCCCCCTGTCAATGAGGAGCCCCCCCCCCTCCAATGAGAAGTGCCCCCGGTCAATAAAGAATGCACCCCCCCCCCCGTCAATGAGGAGGGCACCCGGTCAATGAAAAGTGCCTGCTGTCAATGAGGAGTACCCCCTGTCAATAGCAGTGCCCCTGTCAATGAGGAGTACCTTCTGTCAATGAGGAGTGCCCCCTGTCAATGAGGAATGCCCCCGTCAATGAGAAGTCCCCGCTGTCAATGAGGAGTGCCCGCTGTCAATGAGGATCGCCCCCTTTCAATGAGGAGTGCCCCCTGTCAATGAGGAGTGCACCCTGTCAATGGGTTTTGCCCCCTGTCAATGCGGATGGACCCATGTCAATGAGGAGTGCCCGCTATCAACAATGAGTGCCCTTTGTCAATGAGTAGTGCCCCGTCAATGAGAAGTGCCCCCCCCCCCGTCAATGAGGAGTACCCCTGGATATGAGCAGTGACAAAGTAAATGAGGAGTGCCCCCTGTCAATGTTGAGTGTCCCCTGTCAATGACATGTGCCCCCCGTCAATGAGGTGTGTCCCCTGTCAACGAGGAGTGCCCGCTGTCAATGAGGAGTGCCCACTGTCAATGAGCAGTGCCCCTGTCAATGAGGAGTCCCCTTGTCAATGTGGAGTGCCCGCTGTCCATGAGGAGTGCCCCCTGTTAATGAGGAGTGCCCCCTGTCAATGAGGAGGGACCCATGTCAATGAGGAGTGCCACCTGTAAATGAGGAGTACCCATGTCAATGAGGAGTACCCACTGTCAATGAGCAGTGCCCCTGTCAATGAGGAGTCCCCCTTGTCAATGTGGAGTGCCCGCTGTCAATGAGGAGTGCCCCCTGTTAATGAGGAATGCCCCCTGTCAATGAGGAGGGACCCCTGTCAATGAGGAGTGCCACCTGTAAATGAGGAGTACCCATGTCAATGAGGAGTGCCCCCTGTCAATGAGGAGTGCCCGCTGTCAACTAGGAGTGCCCTCTGTCACTGAGGAGTGCCCCTGTCAATGCGGAGTGTTCCCTGTTAATGAGGAGCGCCCCCCCCAACTTTAAAGTGTACCCCTGTAAATGAGGTGTGACCCCGTCAATGAGTGGAGCCCCCACCCGTCAATGAGTAGTGCCCCCTGTCAATGAGAAGTGCACGCCCCTTCTATGAAGAGAATCCCCTGTCAATGAGAAGTGCCCCTTTTCAATGAGTTTCCCCTGTCCATGAGGAGTGCCTGCTGTCAAGTAGGAGAGCCCCCTGTTAATGAGGAGTGCTTCCTGTCAATGGGGAGTGTCCCCTGTCAATGAGGAGTGTCCCCTGTCAATCAGGAGTGCCCCCTGTCAATCAGGAGTGCCCCCTGTCAATGAGGAGTGCCCCCTGTCAATGGGTTTTGTCCCCTGTCAATGCGGAGGGCCCCAAGTCAATGAGGAGTGCCCGCTGTCAATGAGGAGCACCCCCTGTCAATGAGGATAGCCCCCTGTCTATGAGGAGACCCCGCTGTCAATGAGGAGTGCCCCCTGTCAATGAGGAGTGCCCCCTGTCAATGAGGAGTGCCCCCTGTCAATGAGAAGTGCCCCCGGTCAATAAGGAGTGCAACCCCTCCCCCCGTCTATGAGGAGGGCCCCCTGTCAATGAGAAGTGCCCGCTGTCAATGAGGAGTGCCCCCAGTCAAAGAGCAGTGCCCCTGTCAATGAGAAGTACCCCCTGTCTATGAGGAGTGCCCCCTGTCAATGAGGAATGCCCCATGTCAATGAGCAGTGCCCCTGTCAATGAGGAGTGCCCCCTGTCAATGAGGAGTGCCCCCTGTCAATGAGGAATGCCCCATGTCAATTAGGAGAGCCCGCTGTCAATGAGGTGATCCCCCTGTCAATGAGGAGTGCCCCTGTCAATGAGGAGTGCCCCCTGTCAATGAGGAGAGCCCCCTGTCAATGAGGAGTGCACCCTGTCAATGGGTTTTGCCCCCTGTCAATGCGGGGGGCCCCATGTCAATTAGGAGTGCCCGCTATGAACAATGAGTGCCCTTTGTCAATGACTAGTGCCCCCCCGTCAATGAGGAGTAACCCGGGAAATGAGGCGTGACCCTGTAAATGAGAAGTGCCCCAAGTCAATGTTGAGTGTCCCCTGTCAATGACATGTGCCCCCTTTCAATGAGGTGTGTCCTCTGTCAACGAGGGGTGCCCGCTGTCAATGAGGAGTGCCCACTGTCAATGAGCAGTGCCCCTGTCAATGAGGAGTACCCCCTGTCAATGAGGGATGCCCCACGTCAATGAGGAGTGCCCGCTGTCAATGAGGAGTGCCCACTGTTAATGAGGAGTGCCCCCTGTCAATGAGGAGGGCACCCTGTCAATGAGGAGTGCCACCTGTCAATGAGGAGTACCCATGTCATTGAGGAGTGCCCCCTGTCAATGAGTAGTGCCCGCTGTCAACGTGGAGTGCCCTCTGTCACTTAAGGGTGCCACCTGTCAATGAGGAGTGTCCCCTGTCAATGAGGAGCGCACTCCAACCTCTTTAAAGTGTACCCACTGTCAATGAGGTGTGCCCCCCGTCAATTAGTGGTGCCCCCACCAGTCAATGAGTAGTGCCCCGTCAATGAGAAGTGCCCCCCCCCCGTCAATGAGGAGTAACCCTGGAAATGAGGCGTGACCCTGTAAATGAGGAGTGCCTCCTGTCAATGTTGAGTGTCCCCTGTCAATGACATGTGCCCCCTGTCAATGAGGTGTGTCCCCTGTCAACGAGGAGTGCCCGCTGTCAATGAGGAGTAACCACTGTCAATGAGCAGTGCCCCTGTCAATGAGGAGTACCCCCTGTCAATGAGGAGTGCCCCCTGTCAATGAGGGATGCCCCACATCAATGAGGAGTGCCCGCTGTCAATGAGGAGTGCCCCCTGTTAATGAGGAGTGCCCCCTGTCAATGAGGAGGGCAATCTGTCAATGAGGAGTACCCCTGTCAATGAGGAATCATAGAATCATAGAAACCCTACAGTGCAGAAGGAGGCCATTCGGCCCATCGAGTCTGCACCGACCACAATCCCACCCAGGCCCTACCCCCACATATTTTACCCGCTAATCCCTCTAACCTACGCATCCCAGGACTCTAAGGGGCAATTTTTTTAACCTGGCAATCAACCTAACCCGCACATCTTTGGACTGTGGGAGGAAACCGGAGCACCCGGAGGAAACCCACGCAGACACGAGGAGAATGTGCAAACTCCACACAGACAGTGACCCGAGCCGGGAATCGAACCCGGGACCCTGGAGCTGTGAAGCAGCAATGCTAACCACTGTGCTACCGTGCCGCCCCTGTCAACGAGGAGTGCCCGCTTTCAATGAGGAGTGCCCCCTGTCAATGAGGAATGCCCCCTGTCAATGAGAAGTCCCCGCTGTCAATGAGGAGTGACCGCTGTCAATGAGGAGCGCCCCCTGTCAATGAGGAGTGCCCCCTGTCAATGAGGAGTGCTCCCTGTCAATGGGTTTTGCCCCCTGTCAATGCGGAGGGACCCATGTCAATGAGAATTCCCCCTATCAATGAGGAGTGACCGCTGTCAATGAGGAGCGCCCCCTGTCAATGAGGAGTGCTCCCTGTCAATGGGTTTTGCCCCCTGTCAATGCGGAGGGACCCATGTCAATGAGGCGTGCCCGCTATCAACAATGAGTGCCCTCTGTCAATGAGTAGTGCCCCGTCAATGAGAAGTGTCCCCCCCCGTCAATGAGGTGTAATCCTGGATATGAGCCGTGACACTGTAAATGAGGATGCCCCCTGTCAATGTTGAGTGTCACCTGTCAATGACATGCGCCCCCCGTCAATGAGGTGTGTCCCCTGTCAACGAGGAGTGCCGGCTGTCAATACGGAGGGCCCCCTGACAATGAGGAGTGCCCCCTGATAATGAGATGTGATCTCTGTCAATGTTGAGTGACCCCTGAAAATGATGAGTGCCCTCTGGCAATGATGAGAGCCTTCTGTCAATGTGGTGTGCCCCCCGTCAATGACGAATGCCCCCGGCCAATGAGCAGTGCCCCCTGTCAATGAAGAGTGCCCACGCCAATGAGGGGTACCCCCTGTCAATGAGGATTGCCCCCTGTCAATGAGGAGCCCCCCCCCCCTCCAATGAGAAGTGCCCCCGGTCAATAAAGAATGCACACCCCCCCCCGTCAATGAGGAGGGCACCCGGTCAATGAAAAGTGCCTGCTGTCAATGAGGAGTACCCCCTGTCAATGAGCAGTGCCCCTGTCAATGAGGAGTACCTTCTGTCAATGAGGAGTGCCCCCGTCAATGAGGAATGCCCCCGTCAATGAGAAGTCCCCGCTGTCAATGAGGAGTGCCCGCTGTCAATGAGGATCGCCCCCTTTCAATGAGGAGTGCCCCCTGTCAATGAGGAGTGCACCCTGTCAATGGGTTTTGCCCCCTGTCAATGCGGATGGACCCATGTCAATGAGGAGTGCCCGCTATCAACAATGAGTGCCCTTTGTCAATGAGTAGTGCCCCGTCAATGAGAAGTGCCCCCCACCCCGTCAATGAGGAGTACCCCTGGATATGAGCAGTGACAAAGTAAATGAGGAGTGCCCCCTGTCAATGTTGAGTGTCCCCTGTCAATGACATGTGCCCCCCGTCAATGAGGTGTGTCCCCTGTCAACGAGGAGTGCCCGCTTTCAATGAGGAGTGCCCACTGTCAATGAGCAGTGCCCCTGTCAATGAGGAGTCCCCTTGTCAATGTGGAGTGCCCGCTGTCCATGAGGAGTGCCCCCTGTCAATGAGGAGTGTCCCCTGTCAATTAGGAGTGCCCCCCCGCCTATAAAGTGAACCCCCTGCCAACGTGGAGTACCCCCTGTCAATGAGGAGTGCCCCCTGTCAATTAGGAGTGCCCCCTGTCAACGATAGTGCCCCCCGTCAATGAGGAGTGCCACCCCCCCGTCAATGAGGAGTGTACCCCCCGGTCAAAGAGGAGTCCCCCCTACCAATGAGAAGGGCCCCCTTTCAATGACGAATGACCCACGTCAATGAGGAGTGGACCCTGTCAATGAGCAGTGCCACTGTCAATGAGGAGTACCGCCTGTCAATGAGGAGTGCCCCCTGTCAATGAGGAGTGCCCCCTTTCAATGAGGAGTGCCCGCTGTCAATGAGGAGTGCCCCCTGTCAATGAGGAGTGCCCGCTATCAACTATGAGTGCCCACTGTCAATGTGGACTGCCCCCTGTCAATGAGGAGTGCACCCTGTCAATGGGTTTTGCCCCCTGTCAATGCGGAGGGCCCTATGTCAAAGAGGAGTGCCCGCTATCAAAAATGAGTGCCCTCTGTCAATGAGTTGTGCCACGTCAAAGAGAAGTTCCGCACGTCAATGAGGAGTAACACTGGAAATGATGCGTGACCCTGTAAATGAGGAGTGCCCCTTGTCAATGAGGAGTGCCCTCTGTCAATGAGGAGTGCCCCCTGTCAATGAGGAGTGCCCCCTGTCAATGAGAAGTGCTCCCTGTCAATGAGGGGCACCCCCGTCAATGAGGAGTGCCCCCTGTCAATGAGGAGTGCCCGCTGACAAATAGGAGTGACCTCTGTCAATGAGGAGTGCCCCCTGTCAATGAGCAGTACCTTCCGTCAATAAGTAGTGCCCCCCCCCCGTCAATTAGGAGTGCCCCCTGTCAATGAGGAGTGCCCCCTGTCAATGAGGAGTGCCCCTGTCAATGATGAGTGCCCCCTGTCCATGAGAAGTGCCCCCTGTCCATGAGGAGTGCCCCCAGTCAATTGGTTTTGCCCCCTGTCAATGCGGAGTGCCCCCTGTCAATGAGGAGTGCCCGCTATCAACTAAAAGTGCCCCCGTCAATGAGGAGTGCCCGATTTCAATGTGGAGTGCCCGCTTTCAATGAGGAGTGCCCTCTGTCAATGAGCAGTGCCCCTGTCAATGAGGAGTCCCCTTGTCAATGTGGAGTGCCCGCTGTCCATGAGGAGTGCCCCCTGTTAATGAGGAGTGCCCCCTGTCAATGAGGAGGGACCCATGTCAATGAGGAGTGCCACCTGTAAATGAGGAGTACCCATGTCAATGAGGAGTGCCCACTGTCAATGAGCAGTGCCCCTGTCAATGAGGAGTCCCCCTTGTCAATGTGGAGTGCCCGCTGTCAATGAGGAGTGCCCCCTGTTAATGAGGAGTGCCCCCTGTCAATGAGGAGGGACCCCTGTCAATGAGGAGTGCCACCTGTAAATGAGGAGTACCCATGTCAATGAGGAGTGCCCCCTGTCAATGAGGAGTGCCCGCTGTCAACTAGGAGTGCCCTCTGTCACTGAGCAGTGCCCCTGTCAATGAGGAGTACCTTCTGTCAATGAGGAGTGCCCCCTGTCAATGAGGAATGCCCCCGTCAATGAGAAGTCCCCGCTGTCAATGAGGAGTGCCCGCTGTCAATGAGGATCGCCCCCTTTCAATGAGGAGTGCCCCCTGTCAATGAGGAGTGCACCCTGTCAATGGGTTTTGCCCCCTGTCAATGCGGATGGACCCATGTCAATGAGGAGTGCCCGCTATCAACAATGAGTGCCCTTTGTCAATGAGTAGTGCCCCTGGGCGGCACGGTAGCACAGTGGTTAGCACTGCTCCTTCACAGCTCCAGGGTCCCGGGTTCGATTCCCGACTCGGGTCACTGTCTGTGTGGAGTTTGCACATTCTCCTCGTGTCTGCGTGGGTTTCCTCCGGGTGCTCCGGTTTCCTCCCACAGTCCAAAGATGTGCGGGTTAGGTTGATTGGCCAGGTTAAAAATTGCCCCTTAGAGTCCTGGGATGCGTAGGTTAGAGGGATTAGTGGGTAAATATGTGGGTGGGATTGTGGTCGGTGCAGACTCGATGGGCCGAATGGCCTCCTTCTGCACTGTAGGGTTTCTATGATTTCTATGATTTCAATGAGAAGTGCCCCCCCCCCCGTCAATGAGGAGTACCCCTGGATATGAGCAGTGACAAAGTAAATGAGGAGTGCCCCCTGTCAATGTTGAGTGTCCCCTGTCAATGACATGTGCCCCCCGTCAATGAGGTGTGTCCCCTGTCAACGAGGAGTGCCCGCTTTCAATGAGGAGTGCCCACTGTCAATGAGCAGTGCCCCTGTCAATGAGGAGTCCCCTTGTCAATGTGGAGTGCCCGCTGTCCATGAGGAGTGCCCCCTGTCAATGAGGAGTGTCCCCTGTCAATTAGGAGTGCCCCCCCGCCTATAAAGTGAACCCCCTGCCAACGTGGAGTACCCCCTGTCAATGAGGAGTGCCCCCTGTCAATTAGGAGTGCCCCCTGTCAACGATAGTGCCCCCCGTCAATGAGGAGTGCCACCCCCCCGTCAATGAGGAGTGTACCCCCCGGTCAAAGAGGAGTCCCCCCTACCAATGAGAAGGGCCCCCTTTCAATGACGAATGACCCACGTCAATGAGGAGTGGACCCTGTCAATGAGCAGTGCCACTGTCAATGAGGAGTACCGCCTGTCAATGAGGAGTGCCCCCTGTCAATGAGGAGTGCCCCCTTTCAATGAGGAGTGCCCGCTGTCAATGAGGGGTGCCCCCTGTCAATGAGGAGTGCCCGCTATCAACTATGAGTGCCCACTGTCAATGTGGACTGCCCCCTGTCAATGAGGAGTGCACCCTGTCAATGGGTTTTGCCCCCTGTCAATGCGGAGGGCCCTATGTCAAAGAGGAGTGCCCGCTATCAAAAATGAGTGCCCTCTGTCAATGAGTTGTGCCACGTCAAAGAGAAGTTCCGCACGTCAATGAGGAGTAACACTGGAAATGATGCGTGACCCTGTAAATGAGGAGTGCCCCTTGTCAATGAGGAGTGCCCTCTGTCAATGAGGAGTGCCCCCTGTCAATGAGGAGTGCCCCCTGTCAATGAGAAGTGCTCCCTGTCAATGAGGGGCACCCCCGTCAATGAGGAGTGCCCCCTGTCAATGAGGAGTGCCCGCTGACAAATAGGAGTGCCCTCTGTCAATGAGGAGTGCCCCCTGTCAATGAGCAGTACCTTCCGTCAATAAGTAGTGCCCCCCCCCCGTCAATTAGGAGTGCCCCCTGTCAATGAGGAGTGCCCCCTGTCAATGAGGAGTGCCCCTGTCAATGATGAGTGCCCCCTGTCCATGAGAAGTGCCCCCTGTCCATGAGGAGTGCCCCCAGTCAATTGGTTTTGCCCCCTGTCAATGCGGAGTGCCCCCTGTCAATGAGGAGTGCCCGCTATCAACTAAAAGTGCCCCCGTCAATGAGGAGTGCCCGATTTCAATGTGGAGTGCCCGCTTTCAATGAGGAGTGCCCTCTGTCAATGAGCAGTGCCCCTGTCAATGAGGAGTCCCCTTGTCAATGTGGAGTGCCCGCTGTCCATGAGGAGTGCCCCCTGTTAATGAGGAGTGCCCCCTGTCAATGAGGAGGGACCCATGTCAATGAGGAGTGCCACCTGTAAATGAGGAGTACCCATGTCAATGAGGAGTGCCCACTGTCAATGAGCAGTGCCCCTGTCAATGAGGAGTCCCCCTTGTCAATGTGGAGTGCCCGCTGTCAATGAGGAGTGCCCCCTGTTAATGAGGAGTGCCCCCTGTCAATGAGGAGGGACCCCTGTCAATGAGGAGTGCCACCTGTAAATGAGGAGTACCCATGTCAATGAGGAGTGCCCCCTGTCAATGAGGAGTGCCCGCTGTCAACTAGGAGTGCCCTCTGTCACTGAGCAGTGCCCCTGTCAATGAGGAGTACCTTCTGTCAATGAGGAGTGCCCCCTGTCAATGAGGAATGCCCCCGTCAATGAGAAGTCCCCGCTGTCAATGAGGAGTGCCCGCTGTCAATGAGGATCGCCCCCTTTCAATGAGGAGTGCCCCCTGTCAATGAGGAGTGCACCCTGTCAATGGGTTTTGCCCCCTGTCAATGCGGATGGACCCATGTCAATGAGGAGTGCCCGCTATCAACAATGAGTGCCCTTTGTCAATGAGTAGTGCCCCTGGGCGGCACGGTAGCACAGTGGTTAGCACTGCTCCTTCACAGCTCCAGGGTCCCGGGTTCGATTCCCGGCTCGGGTCACTGTCTGTGTGGAGTTTGCACATTCTCCTCGTGTCTGCGTGGGTTTCCTCCGGGTGCTCCGGTTTCCTCCCACAGTCCAAAGATGTGCGGGTTAGGTTGATTGGCCAGGTTAAAAATTGCCCCTTAGAGTCCTGGGATGCGTAGGTTAGAGGGATTAGTGGGTAAATATGTGGGTGGGATTGTGGTCGGTGCAGACTCGATGGGCCGAATGGCCTCCTTCTGCACTGTAGGGTTTCTATGATTTCTATGATTTCAATGAGAAGTGCCCCCCCCCCCGTCAATGAGGAGTACCCCTGGATATGAGCAGTGACAAAGTAAATGAGGAGTGCCCCCTGTCAATGTTGAGTGTCCCCTGTCAATGACATGTGCCCCCCGTCAATGAGGTGTGTCCCCTGTCAACGAGGAGTGCCCGCTTTCAATGAGGAGTGCCCACTGTCAATGAGCAGTGCCCCTGTCAATGAGGAGTCCCCTTGTCAATGTGGAGTGCCCGCTGTCCATGAGGAGTGCCCCCTGTCAATGAGGAGTGTCCCCTGTCAATTAGGAGTGCCCCCCCGCCTATAAAGTGAACCCCCTGCCAACGTGGAGTACCCCCTGTCAATGAGGAGTGCCCCCTGTCAATTAGGAGTGCCCCCTGTCAACGATAGTGCCCCCCGTCAATGAGGAGTGCCACCCCCCCGTCAATGAGGAGTGTACCCCCCGGTCAAAGAGGAGTCCCCCCTACCAATGAGAAGGGCCCCCTTTCAATGACGAATGACCCACGTCAATGAGGAGTGGACCCTGTCAATGAGCAGTGCCACTGTCAATGAGGAGTACCGCCTGTCAATGAGGAGTGCCCCCTGTCAATGAGGAGTGCCCCCTTTCAATGAGGAGTGCCCGCTGTCAATGAGGAGTGCCCCCTGTCAATGAGGAGTGCCCGCTATCAACTATGAGTGCCCACTGTCAATGTGGACTGCCCCCTGTCAATGAGGAGTGCACCCTGTCAATGGGTTTTGCCCCCTGTCAATGCGGAGGGCCCTATGTCAAAGAGGAGTGCCCGCTATCAAAAATGAGTGCCCTCTGTCAATGAGTTGTGCCACGTCAAAGAGAAGTTCCGCACGTCAATGAGGAGTAACACTGGAAATGATGCGTGACCCTGTAAATGAGGAGTGCCCCTTGTCAATGAGGAGTGCCCTCTGTCAATGAGGAGTGCCCCCTGTCAATGAGGAGTGCCCCCTGTCAATGAGAAGTGCTCCCTGTCAATGAGGGGCACCCCCGTCAATGAGGAGTGCCCCCTGTCAATGAGGAGTGCCCGCTGACAAATAGGAGTGCCCTCTGTCAATGAGGAGTGCCCCCTGTCAATGAGCAGTACCTTCCGTCAATAAGTAGTGCCCCCCCCCCGTCAATTAGGAGTGCCCCCTGTCAATGAGGAGTGCCCCCTGTCAATGAGGAGTGCCCCTGTCAATGATGAGTGCCCCCTGTCCATGAGAAGTGCCCCCTGTCCATGAGGAGTGCCCCCAGTCAATTGGTTTTGCCCCCTGTCAATGCGGAGTGCCCCCTGTCAATGAGGAGTGCCCGCTATCAACTAAAAGTGCCCCCGTCAATGAGGAGTGCCCGATTTCAATGTGGAGTGCCCGCTTTCAATGAGGAGTGCCCTCTGTCAATGAGCAGTGCCCCTGTCAATGAGGAGTCCCCTTGTCAATGTGGAGTGCCCGCTGTCCATGAGGAGTGCCCCCTGTTAATGAGGAGTGCCCCCTGTCAATGAGGAGGGACCCATGTCAATGAGGAGTGCCACCTGTAAATGAGGAGTACCCATGTCAATGAGGAGTGCCCACTGTCAATGAGCAGTGCCCCTGTCAATGAGGAGTCCCCCTTGTCAATGTGGAGTGCCCGCTGTCAATGAGGAGTGCCCCCTGTTAATGAGGAGTGCCCCCTGTCAATGAGGAGGGACCCCTGTCAATGAGGAGTGCCACCTGTAAATGAGGAGTACCCATGTCAATGAGGAGTGCCCCCTGTCAATGAGGAGTGCCCGCTGTCAACTAGGAGTGCCCTCTGTCACTGAGCAGTGCCCCTGTCAATGAGGAGTACCTTCTGTCAATGAGGAGTGCCCCCTGTCAATGAGGAATGCCCCCGTCAATGAGAAGTCCCCGCTGTCAATGAGGAGTGCCCGCTGTCAATGAGGATCGCCCCCTTTCAATGAGGAGTGCCCCCTGTCAATGAGGAGTGCACCCTGTCAATGGGTTTTGCCCCCTGTCAATGCGGATGGACCCATGTCAATGAGGAGTGCCCGCTATCAACAATGAGTGCCCTTTGTAAATGAGTAGTGCCCCTGGGCGGCACGGTAGCACAGTGGTTAGCACTGCTGCTTCACAGCTCCAGGGTCCCGGGTTCGATTCCCGGCTCGGGTCACTGTCTGTGTGGAGTTTGCACATTCTCCTCGTGTCTGCGTGGGTTTCCTCCGGGTGCTCCGGTTTCCTCCCACAGTCCAAAGATGTGCGGGTTAGGTTGATTGGCCAGGTTAAAAATTGCCCCTTAGAGTCCTGGGATGCGTAGGTTAGAGGGATTAGTGGGTAAATATGTGGGTGGGATTGTGGTCGGTGCAGACTCGATGGGCCGAATGGCCTCCTTCTGCACTGTAGGGTTTCTATGATTTCTATGATTTCAATGAGAAGTGCCCCCCCCCGTCAATGAGGAGTACCCCTGGATATGAGCAGTGACAAAGTAAATGAGGAGTGCCCCCTGTCAATGAGGTGTGTCCCCTGTCAACGAGGAGTGCCCGCTTTCAATGAGGAGTGCCCACTGTCAATGAGCAGTGCCCCTGTCAATGAGGAGTCCCCTTGTCAATGTGGAGTGCCCGCTGTCCATGAGGAGTGCCCCCTGTCAATGAGGAGTGTCCCCTGTCAATTAGGAGTGCCCCCCCGCCTATAAAGTGAACCCCCTGCCAACGTGGAGTACCCCCTGCCAATGAGGAGTGCCCCCTGTCAATTAGGAGTGCCCCCTGTCAACGATAGTGCCCCCCGTCAATGAGGAGTGCCACCCCCCCGTCAATGAGGAGTGTACCCCCCGGTCAAAGAGGAGTCCCCCCTACCAATGAGAAGGGCCCCCTTTCAATGACGAATGACCCACGTCAATGAGGAGTGGACCCTGTCAATGAGCAGTGCCACTGTCAATGAGGAGTACCGCCTGTCAATGAGGAGTGCCCCCTGTCAATGAGGAGTGCCCCCTTTCAATGAGGAGTGCCCGCTGTCAATGAGGAGTGCCCCCTGTCAATGAGGAGTGCCCGCTATCAACTATGAGTGCCCACTGTCAATGTGGACTGCCCCCTGTCAATGAGGAGTGCACCCTGTCAATGGGTTTTGCCCCCTGTCAATGCGGAGGGCCCTATGTCAAAGAGGAGTGCCCGCTATCAAAAATGAGTGCCCTCTGTCAATGAGTTGTGCAACGTCAAAGAGAAGTTCCGCACGTCAATGAGGAGTAACACTGGAAATGATGCGTGACCCTGTAAATGAGGAGTGCCCCTTGTCAATGAGGAGTGCCCTCTGTCAATGAGGAGTGCCCCCTGTCAATGAGGAGTGCCCCCTGTCAATGAGAAGTGCTCCCTGTCAATGAGGGGCACCCCCGTCAATGAGGAGTGCCCCCTGTCAATGAGGAGGGCCCGCTGACAAATAGGAGTGCCCTCTGTCAATGAGGAGTGCCCCCTGTCAATGAGCAGTACCTTCCGTCAATAAGTAGTGCCCCCCCCCCCCGTCAATTAGGAGTGCCCCCTGTCAATGAGGAGTGCCCCCTGTCAATGAGGAGTGCCCCTGTCAATGATGAGTGCCCCCTGTCCATGAGAAGTGCCCCCTGTCCATGAGGAGTGCCCCCAGTCAATTGGTTTTGCCCCCTGTCAATGCGGAGTGCCCCCTGTCAATGAGGAGTGCCCGCTATCAACTAAAAGTGCCCCCGTCAATGAGGAGTGCCCGATTTCAATGTGGAGTGCCCGCTTTCAATGAGGAGTGCCCTCTGTCAATGAGCAGTGCCCCTGTCAATGAGGAGTGCCCCCTGTCAATGAGGAGTGACCCCTTTCAATGAGGAGTGCCCGCTGTCAACTGGGAGTGCCCCCCGTTAATGACGAATGACCCCTGTCAATGAGGAATGTTGGCTGTCAATGAGGAGTGCCCACCCGTCTATAAAGTGTACCCCCTGTCAGTGAGGCGTGCCCTCCGTCAATGACGAGTGCTCCCACCCGTCAATGACTCGTGCCCCCTGTCAGTAAGCGGTGACCCCCTTCTATAAAGAGTACCCCCTGTCAATGTGAAGTGCCCCTTTTCAATGAGTTTGCCCTGTCCATGAGGAGTGCCTGCTGTCAAGAAGGAGTGCCCCCTGTTAATGAGGAGTGCTCCCTGTCAATGAGGAGTGTCCCCTGTCAATGAGGAATGCCTGCTGTCAATGTGGCGTGCCCCTTTTCAATGAGGAGTGCCCGCTGTCAATGAGGAGGGCCCCCTGTAAATGCAGAGATCCCCCTGACAATGAGGAGTGCCCCCTGATAATGAGATGTGATCTCTGTCAATGAGGAGTGACCCCTGGAAATGATGAGTGCCCTCTGGCAATGATGAGAGCCTTCTGTCAATGAGGAGTGCCTCCCGTCAATGACGAATGCCCCCGGTCCATGAGCAGTCCCCCTGTCAATAAAGAGTAACCACTGTCACTGAGGAGTGCCCCCTTTCAATGAGGAGTGTCCCCTGTCAATGAGGACCGCCCCCCCATATCTTTAAAGTGTACCCCCTCTCAATGAGGTGTGCCCCCCGTCAATGAGTGGTGCCCCCACCCGTCAATGAGTAGCGCCCCCTGTCAATGAGAAGTGCCCGCACCTTCTATGAAGAGAACCCCCTGTTAATGAGAAGTGCCCCTTTTCAATGAGTTTGCCCTGTCCATGAGGAGTGCCTGCTGTCAAGAAGGAGAGCCCCCTGTTAATGAGGAGTGCTCCCTGTCAATGAGGAGGGCCCCCTGTCAATGAGGAGTGCCCGCTGTCAATGAGGAGGGCCCCCTGTAAATCCAGACGGCCCCCTGACAATGAGGAGTGCCAACTGATAATGAGGTGTGATCTCTGTCAATAAGGAGTGACACCTATAAATAATGAGTGCCCTCAGGCAACGATGAGAGCATTCTGTCAATGAGGAGTGCCCCCCGTCAATGACGAATGCCCCCGGTCAATGAGCAGTGCCCCCTGTCAATGAAGAGTGCCCACGCCAATGAGGAGTACCTCCTTCAATGAGGATAGCCCCCTGTCAATTAGGAGACCCCCCTGTCAATGAGGAGTGCCCCCTGTCAATGAGGAGTGCCCCCTGTCAATGAGGAGTGCCCCCTGTCAATGAGAAGTGCCCCCGGTCAATAAGGAGTGCACCCCCTCCCCCCGTCTATGAGGAGGGCCCCCTGTCAATGAGAAGTGCCCGCTGTCAATGAGGAGTGCCCCCAGTCAAAGAGCAGTGCCCCTGTCAATGAGGAGTACCCCCTGTCAATGAGGAGTGCCCCCTGTCAATGAGGAATGCCCCATGTCAATGAGCAGTGCCCCTGTCAATGAGGAGTGCCCCCTGTCAATGAGGAATGCCCCATGTCAATGAGGAGAGCCCGCTGTCAATGAGGAGCTCCCCCTGTCAATGAGGAGTGCCCCTGTCAATGTGGAGTGCCCCCTGTCAATGAGGAGTGCCCCATGTCAATGAGGAGTACCCGCTATGAACAATGAGTGCCCTTTGTCAATGACTAGTGCCCCCCCGTCAATGAGGAGTAACCCTGGAAATGAGGCGTGACCCTGTAAATGAGGAGTGCCCTATGTCAATGTTGAGTGTCCCCTGTCAATGACATGTGCCCCCTGTCAATGAGGTGTGTCCCCTGTCAACGAGGAGTGCCCGCTGTCAATGAGGAGTGCGCACTGTCAATGAGCAGTGCCCAGTCAATGAGGAGTACCCCCTGTCAATGAGGAGTGCCCCCTGTCAATGAGGGATGCCCCACGTCAATGAGGAGTGCCCGCTGTCAATGAGGAGTGCCCCTTGTTAATGAGGAGTGCCCACTGTCAATGAGGAGGGCACCCTGTCAATGAGGAGTGCCACCTGTCAATGAGGAGTACCCATGTCAATGAGGAGTGCCCCCTCTGAATGAGTAGTGCCCGCTGTCAACTTGGAGTGCCCTCTGTCACTCAGGAGTGCCACCTGTCAATGAGGAGTGTCCCCTGTCAATGAGGAGCGCACCCCAACTTATTTAAAGTGTACCCCCTGTCAATGAGGTGTGCCCCCCGTCAATGAGTGGTGCCCCCACCCGTCAATGAGTAGTGCCCCCTGTCAATGAGGAGTGCCCCCTGTCAATGAGGAGTGCACCCTGTCAATGGGTTTTGCCCCCTGTCAATGCGGAGGGCCCCATGTCCATGAGGAGTGCCCGCTATCGACAATGAGTGCCCTCTGTCAATGAGTAGTGCCCCGTTAATGAGAAGTGCCCCCCCCCCGTCAATGAGGAGTAACCCTGGAAATGAGGCGTGACCCTGTAAATGAGGAGTGCCCCCTGTCAATGTTGAGTGTCCCCTGTCAATGACATGTGCCCCCTGTCAATGAGGTGAGTCCTCTGTCAATGAGAAGTGTCCGCCTCTTCTATGAAGAGAACCCCCTGTCAATGAGAAGTGCCCCTATTCAATGAGTTTGCCCTATCCATGAGGAGTGCCTGCTGTCAAGAAGGAGAGCCCCCTGTTAATGAGGAGTGCTTCCTGTCAATGAGGAGTGTCCCCTGTCAATGAGGCGTGTCCCCTGTCAATGAGGAGTGCCCCCTGTCAATGGGGAGTGCCCCCTGTCAATGAGAAGTGCCCCCTGTCAATGAGGAGTGCACCCTGTCAATGAGGATTGCCCCGTGTCAATGGGTATTGCCCTCTGTCAATGCGGAGGGACCCCTGTCAATGAGGAGTTCCGACTGTCAATTCGTTCTGCCCGCTGTCAATTAGGATAGGGCCTTGTCAATTTGGAGCTCAAACTGTCAAGTCGGAGTGGCCCCTATCAATGAGGAGTGCCCCCTGTCAATTAGGTCTGCCCTCTGTCAATTAGGATTGCGCTTTGTAAATTATGAGTGGCCCCTGTCGATTAGGAGAGCCTGCTGTCAATGAGGACTTCACCCTGTCAATGAGGATTCCCCACACGTCAATGAGGAGTGCCCCACCGGCAATGAGGAGTGCCGCACCGGCAATGAGGAGTGCCCCACCGGCAATGAGGAGTGCCCCACCGGCAATGAGGAGTGCCCCACCGGCAATGAGGAGTGCCCTGCCATCCATGAGGAGGGCCCCACCATCAATGTGGAGTGCCCCCTGTCAATGAGGAGTAGCCCCCGTCAACTGGGAGCGACACCTATCAATTAGGATGCCACCCTGTCAATTGGGCGTGCCCCCCGTCAGTTTGGGGTGTCCACTGTCAATTAGGGGTGCCCCCTATCAAAGACGAGTGCGTCCTGTCAATTAGGAGTGCCCCTGTCAATTAGGAGACCCCTGTCAATGAGGAGTTCCACTTGTCAATGTGGAGAGCCTCGCCGTCAATGAGGAGTGCTCCCTGTCAATGAGGAGAGCCTGCTGTCAATGAGGAGTGCCCCCTGTCAGTAAGGAGTGCCCCCTGTCAATGAGGAATGTCCCCTGTCAATGAGGAGTGCCCCCTGTCCATGAGGACTGCCCCTTGTCAATGAGAATTGAACCCTGTAAATGAGGAGTGGCCCTTTTCAATGAGGACTACCCACAGTCATTTAGCTTTGAACCCTGTCAATTAGGAGAGTGCCTTGTCAATTAGGAGCTCCCGCTGTCAAGTCGGAGTGGCACCTATCAATTAGGAGTGACCTCTGTCAATTAGGAGAGCGCCCTGTCAGTGAAGACTTCACCCTGTCAATGAGGATTGCCCCACCGTCAACGAGGGGTGCTCCCCCCCCCCGTGAATGAGGAGAGCCCGCTTAGACAATGAGGATTCCTCCCACGTCAATGAGGCGTGCCCCCCCTCGTCAATGAGGAGTGCCCCCCCGTCAATGAGGAGTGCCCCACCGTCAATGAGGAGAGCCCCAACATCAATGCGGAGTGCCCACATGTCAATGAGGGGTGTCCACTGTCAATGAGGAGTGGCCCTGTCCGTTAGCAGTGCCACCTTGTCAATGCGGAGTGCCCCCTGTCAATGAGGAATGCACCCTGTCAATGAGGAGTGCCCCCTGTCGATTAGGAGTACCCCTGTCAATTAGGAGTGCCCCCTGTCAATTAAGAGTTCCCCGTTGCAATTTGGAGTGCCGCTTGTCAGTTCGGAGCTCCCAATGTCAGTAAGGAGTGCCCCCTGTCAATTAGGAGTGCCCCCTGTCAATTAGGAGGGCTGCCTGTCGTTTTGGAGTCCGCCCAGCCAATTCGGAGTGACGCTGCCGATTAGTAGTGCGCCCTGTCAAATTCGAGTACCCCCTGTCAATTAGCAGTGCCCCTGGCAATTAGGAGTGGCCCCCGTCAATTATTGGTGTCCACTGTCAATTAGGATTGCCCGCTGTAAAAGACGAGTGCGCCCTGTCAATTAGGAGTGCCCCCTGTCAATTAGGAGACCCCTGTCAATGAGGTGTTCCCCTTGTCAATGTGGAGAGCCTCGCCGTCAATGAGGAGTGCCCCCTGTCAATGAGGAGTGCCGCCTGTCAATTAGGAGTGGCCCTGTCATTGAGGAGTGCCCCCTGTCAATGAGGAGAGCCTGCTGTCAATGAGGAGTTCCCCCTGTCAATGAGGATTGCCCCATGTCAATTTGGAGTGCCCCTTGACAATAAGCAGTGCCCCATGTCAATTAGAAGGCCGCTGTCAATGTGGAATTCCCCTTGTGAATGAGGAGTATCCCACCGTCAATGAGGAGTGCCCCATATTAATTCGGAATACCCCCAGTAAATTCGGAGTGCCCCCTGTCAATTCGGAGTTCCCCATGTCAATTGGAGTGCACCCTGTCAATTGGAGTGCCCCATGTCGATAGGAGTGGCCCCTGTCAATTGGATTGCCCCCCGTCAATTAGAGTGCACCATGTCCATGAGGACTGCCCCTTGTCAATGAGAATTGCCCCCTGTAAATGCGGAGTGCCCCCTGTCAATGAGGAGTGCCCACTGTCAATTAGCTTTGCCCCCTGTAAATTAGGATAGGGCTTTGTCAATTAGGAGCTCCCCCGTCAAGTCGGAGTGGCCCCTATGAATTAGGAGGGCCCCCTGTCAATTAGGATTGCGCCTTGTAAATTATGAGTGGCCCCTATCAATTAGGAGTGGCCCTTGTCGATTTGGAGAGCCCGCTGTCAATGAGCACATCACGCTGTCAATGACTATTCCCCACACGTCAATGAGGAGTGCCCCACCGGCAATGAGGAGTGCCCCGCCATTCATGAGGAGGGCCCCACCATCAATGTGGAGTGCCCCCTGTCAATGAGGAGTAGCCCCCGTCAACTGGGAGCGGCCCCTATCAATTAGGAGTGCCACCCTGTAAACTGGGAGTGCCGCCCCCCCGTCAATTAGGGGTGTCCACTGTCAATTAGGGGTGCCCCCTGTCAAAGACGAGTGCGCCCTGTCAATTAGGAGTGCCCCCTGTCAATTAGGAGACCCCTGTCAATGAGGAGTATCCCTGTCAATTAGGAGTGCCCCCTGTCAATTAAGAGTACTCCCTTGCAATTTGGAGTGCCGCTTGTCAGTTCGGAGCTCCCAATGTCAGTAAGGAGTGCCCCCTGTCAATTAGGAGTGCCCCCGGTCATTTAGGAGGGGTGCCTGTCGTTATGGAGTCCCCCCACCCAATTCGGAGTGAGGCTGCCGATTAGGAGTGCCCCCTGTCAAATTAGAGTACCCCCTGTCAATTAGCGGTGCCCCCTGGCAATTAGGAGTGGCATCTTTCGATTGGAGTGTCCCCAGTCAATTGGCGTGCCCCCTGTCAATTGGAGTGCCCCGTGGCAATTGGAGTGCCCCCTGTCAATTGGAGTGCCCCCTGACTATTGGAGTGCCCACTGTCAATGAGGAGTGCCCCCTGTCAATGAGGTGTGCCCCTGTCAATGATGTGTGCCGGCTGTCAATTTGGAGTGCCCCCGGTCAATTAGGTCTGCCCTCGATCAATTAGGATTGCGCCTTGTCAATGCGAAGTGGCCGCTATCAATTAGGAGTGACCCCTGCCAATTAGGGGTGCCCCCTGTCAATGAGGACTTCACACGGTCAATGAGGATTGCCCCACCGTCAATGAAGAATGTCCCCTGTCAATGAGGATTGCCCCTTGTCAATGATGTTTGCCCCGTGTCAATGATGAGTGCCCCCTGTTAGTGAGGAGTGTCCCATGTGAAAGAGGAGTGCTCCCTTTCAATGAGGGCAGCGCCCTCTCAATGAGGAGTTCAGCGTGTCAATGAGGAGTGCGCCCCCCCCCCGTCAATGCGGAGTGCCCCACCGTCAATGAAGAGTGCCCCCTGTCAATGAGGAGGGCCCCCAACGTCAATGGGGAGTGCCCCCTGTCAATGAGGAGTGCCCCCTGTCACCTAGTAGTGTTTCGTGTCAATTAGCAGCGACCCCCTGTCAATTAGGAGGCCCCCCTGCCAATGACGAGTGGCCCCTGTCAATGAGGAGCCCCCCCCCCCCCCGTCAATGAGGAGTGACCCAGGGTCAATGAAGAATGCCGCACCGTCAATGAGGCGTGCCGCACCATCCATGAGGAGAGCCCCACCATCAATGCGGAGTGCCCCTGTCCATGAGGAGTGCCCGCTGTCAATTAGGAGTGCACCCTGTCGATTAGGATGTACCCCCTTGCAATTAGGAGTGCCGCTTGTCAGTTAGGAACTCCCACTGTCAGTTAGGAGTGCCCCCTGTCAATTAGGAGTGCTCCCTGTCATTGTGGAGTGCCTCCTGCCAATTCGGAGTGACGCTGCCAATTAGGAGTGCCCCCTGCCAATTTGGAGTTCCCCCTGTCAATTTGGTTTGCCCCTATCAAATTGGAGTAACCCCTGTCAATTAGCAGTGCCCCCTGGCAATTAGTAGTACCCCCTGCCAATTCGTCGTGCCCGCTGCCAATTAGGAGTAGCCCCTGTCAATTAGGAGTCCCTTATGCCAATTGGAGTACACCCTGTCAATTGGAGGGCCCCCTGTCGATTGGAGTGCCCCCTGTCAATTAGAGTGCCCCCTGTCAATTGGAGTGCCCCTGTCAATTGGAGTACCCCCTGTCTATTGGAGTGCCCCCTGTCAATGAGGAGTGCACCCAGTCAATGAAGTGTGCTGCCTGTCAATTAGGATTGCCCCCTTTCAATTAGGTCGTCCCTCTGTCAATTCGGATTGCGCCTTGTCAATTAGGAGTGGCCCCTATCAATTAGGAGAGACCCGTATCAATTCGGGGAGCACCCTGTCAATGAGGACTTCACCATGGCAATGAGGAGTGCACCACCTTCAATGAGGAGTGCCACCCTTTGAATGAGTAGTGCCCCCCCCCCCCCCGTCCATGATGATTCCCCCCACGTCAATGAGGAGTGACCCCACGTCAATGAGGAGTGTCCCACCGTCAATGACGAGTGCCACAAAATCCATGAGGAGGGCCCCACCATCAATGCGGAGTGCCCCCTCTCAATGAGGTGTGGCCTCGTTACCTAGGAGTGACCACTGTCAATTAGAAGTGCCCCCTGTCAAAGAGCAGTGCCCCCTGGCAATTAGGTGTGCCCCCTGTCAATTAGAAGGCCCCTGTCAATGAGGAGTTCCAGTTGTCAAAGAGGAGAGCGGCCTCGTCAATGAGGACTGCCCCACCGTCAATGAGGAGTGCCCAACCGTCAATGAGGAGTGCCCCCTGTCAATGAGTAGTGCCAGCTGTCCATGAGGAGTGGCCATGTCAATAAGGAGTGCTCCCTGTTCATTGGGAGTGCCCCCTTTCAATTAGGAGTGCCCCTTATCAATTACGAGCTCCATATGTCACTTAGGAGTGCCACCTGTCAATTAGGAGTGCTTCATGTCAATTAGGAGTGGCCCCTATCAAATAGGAGTGCCCCCTGTCAATAAGGAGTGCCCCTTGTCAATGAGGACTGCCCCATGTTAATGAGGAGTGCCCCCTGTCAATGAGGAGTGCCCACTGTCAATTAGTTCTGCCCCGTATCAATTATGATAGCGCATTGTCAATTAGGTGCTCCCCCTGTCAATTAGGAGTTGCCCAGTAAATTAGGAGTGACCCCTGTCAATTAGGAGAGCCCCCTGTCAATGAAGACATCACCCTCTCAATGAGGAGTGCCCCCCCCCGTCAATGAGGAGTGCCCTACCTTCAATGAGGAATGCCCCACCGTCAATAAGGTTTACCCACCGTCATCGTAGAGTGCCCCATATAAATTAGGAGTGCCCCCTGTCAATGAGGAGAGCCCGCTGACAACTAGGAGTGCCCTCTGTCAATGAGGAGTGCCCCCTGTCAATGAGGAGTACTTCCGTCAATAAGGAGTTCCCCCCCCCCCCCCCCGTCAATTAGGTGTGCCCTGGAAATTAGAAATGCACCCTGTCAATTTAGAGTTCCACCTGTCAAATTGGAGTACCCCCTGTCAATTAGCAGTGTCCCCTGGGAATTTTGGAGTGCCCCATGCCAATTAGTAGTCCCCGCTGCCAATTAGGAGTGGCCCCTGTAAATCAGGAGTCTCCCACCCTGTCAATTGGAGTGCGCCCTGTCGATTGGAATGCCCTCTATCAATTGGAGAGCCCCTTGTCAATTGGAATGCTCCATGTCAATCGGAGTACACCCTGTTAATTGGAGTACCGACTGTCGATTGGAGTGCCCCCTGTGAATTGGAGTGCCCCCTGACAATTTGAGTGCCCCCTGTCAATTTGGTTTGCCCCCTGTCAATTTGTATTGCCCCCTGTCAATGAGGAGTGCCCCCTGTCAATGAGTAGGACCCCCTGCCAATGAGGAGTGTACCCTTTCAATGAGGATTGCCCCCTGTCAATGAGGAGTGCCCCCTGTCAATGAGGATTACCCCACTTCAATGAGGATATCCCCCTGTCAATGAGGAGTGCTTCCTGTCAATGAGGAGTGCCCCATGTCAATTTGGAGTGCCCACTGTCAATGAGGAGTGCCCCGCTGTCATGCTGCACTGTCCCCTGACACTTAGGAGTGACCCCTGACAATTAGGACTGACCCCTGTCAATTTGGAGTTCCCCCTATCAATTTGGATTGCCGCATTTCAATTTGGATTGCCCCGTGACAATGAGGAGTGCCCCTGTCAATGAGGAGTACCCCCTGTCAATAAGGAGTGCCCCCTGTCAATTAGGAGTGCACACTGTCAATGAGGAGTGCCCCATGCCAATTAGGACTGCCCCTGTCAATTAGGAGTGCCCCATGTCAATTTGGAGCGCCGCCGTGTCAAATGGAGTGCCCGTGGTCAATGAGGAGTGCCCCCTGTCAATTTATGTGCGCTCTTTCAATGAGGAGTTCCCCTGTCAATGAGGAGTCCCCGATTTCAATTGGAGTGCCCATGTCAATGAGGAGTGCCCCCTGTCAATGCGGAGTGTCCCCTTTCAATGAAGATTGCCTCCTGTAAATGAGGAGTGCCACCTGTCAACGAGGAGTGCCCCCTGTAGATTAGGAATGCCCCCTGTCATTTAGGTGTGCCCCCTGTCAAATAGGAGTACCCCCTTTCAATTTGGAATGCCCCCTGTCAGTTAGGAGCTCCCTCTGACACTTAGGAGTGACCCTGAAAATTAGAAGTGACCCCTGTCAATTTGGAGTTCCCCCTGTCAATTAGGAGTGCAACTGAGTCAATTGGAGTGCCCCCTGTCAATGAGGAGTTCCCCCTGTCAATGAGGAGTTTCCCCTGTCAATGAGGAGTGCCCCCTGTCAGTTAGGACTGCCCCTGTCAATTAGGAGTGCCCCCTGTGAATTAGGAGTGAAACCGTGTCAATTTGAGTGCCCCCTGTCAATGAGGAGTTCCCCATGTGAATTGGAGTCCCCCTGTCAGTTGGTGTACTCCCTGTCAATTGGAGTGCCCCGTGACAATTGGAGCACACTTGTTAATTGGAGCGCCCCCTGTCAATTTAGGTACCCCGTCAATTTGGAGTGCCCCCTGCAAATAAGGAGTGTCCCCTGTCAATATGGAGTGCCCCTGTTAATGAGGAGTGCCCCATGTCAATGAGGAGCGCCCCCTGTCAATGAGGATCGCCCACTGTCAATGAGGATTGCCCCCTGTCAATTTGAGTGCGCTCTGTCAATAAGGATTTCCCCCTTTCAATTAGGAGTGCCCCGTGTGTTAGGAGTTACCCCTGTTAGTTAGGAGTGCCCCCTGTCAATTCGGAATGTCCGCTGTCATGTTGCAATGTCCCCTGACACTTGGGAGTGACCCGTGACAATTAGGACTGACCCCTGTCAATTTGGATTGCCCCCTGACAATGAGGAGTTCCCCTGCCAATGAGGAGGACCCCCTGTCAATGAGGAGTGCCGCCTTTCAGTGAGGATTGCCCCCTGTCAATGAGGAGTGCTCCCTGTCAATGAGGAGTGCCTCCTGTCAATGAGGAGTGCCCATGCCAATTAGGACTGCGCTTGTCAATTAGCAGTCTCCCATGTCAATTTGGATCGCCACCGTGTCGAATGGAGTGCCCCTGGTCAATGAGCAGTGCCCCCTGTCAATGTATGTGCGCTCTGTCAATAGGGTATGCCCTCTGTCAATGAGGAGTGCCCCCTATCAATGCGGAGTGTCCCCTTTCAATGAGGATTGCTCCCTGTAAATGAGGAGTGCCACCTGTCAATGAGGAGTGCCCCCTGTCACTTAGGAATGCCCCCTGTCATTTAGGAGTGCCCACTGTCAATTGGGAGTTCCCCCTTTCAACCTGGAGTGCCCCGTGTCAGTTGGGAGCTCCCCCTCACCCTTAGGAGTGACACCTGACAATTTGAAGTGACCCCTGTCAAGTTGGCGTTCCCCCTGTCAATTGGGAGTGCCCCCTGTCAATTTGGTTTGCCCCCTGTCAATGAGGAGTGCCCCCTTTCAATGAGGATTGCCCACTGTCAATGAGGAGTGACCCCTGTCAATGAGGAGTGCCCTCTGTCATTGAGGATTACCCGCCTTCAATGAGGATTGCCCCCTGTCAATGGGGAATGCTTCCTGTCAATGAGGAGTGCCCCCTGTCAATGAGGAGTGCCCCCTGTCAATTAGGAGTGCCCACTGTCAATGAGGAGTGCCCCATGTCAATTCGGACTGCCCCTGTCAATTAGGAGTGCCCACTGTCAATGAGGAGTGCCCCATGTCAATTCGGACTGCCCCTGTCAATTAGGAGTGCCCACTGTCAATGAGGAGAGCCCCATGTCAATTAGAAGTGCCCCTGTCAATGTGGAGCTCCACCGTGTCTAATGGAGTGCCCTGGTCAATCAGGAGTGCCCCCTGTCAATTTAAGTGCGCTCTGTCAATGAGGATTTTCTCCTTTCAATTAGGAGTGCCTCGTGTGTTTGGAGTTAGCACTGTCAGTTAGGAGTGCCCCCTGTCAATTAGGAATGCCCGCTGTCATGCTGCACTGTCCCCTGACACTTAAGAGTGACCCCTGACAATTAGGACTGACCCCTGTCAATTTGGAGTTCCCCCGATCAATTTGGATTGCCCCATGTCAATTTGGATTGCCCCCTGACAATGAGGAGTGCCCCTGACATTGAGGAGTACCCCCTGTCAATGAGGAGTTCCCCCTTTCAGTGAGGATTGCCCCCTGTCAATGAGGAGTGCCCCGTGTCAATGAGGAGTGCCCCCTGTCAATTAGGAGTGCCCACTGTCAATGAGGAGTGCCCCATGCCAATTAGGTCTGCCCCTGTCAATTAGGAGTCCCCCTGTCAATTTGGAGCGCCGCCGTGTCAAATGGAGTGCCCCTGGTCAATGAGGAGTGCCCCCTGTCAATTTATGTGCGCTCTTTCAATGAGGACTTCCCCTGTCAATGAGGAGTCCCCGATTTCAATTGGAGTGCCCATGTCAATGAGGAGTATCCCCTGTCAATAGAGAGTGCCCCCTATCAATGAGGAGTGCCACCTATCAATGAGGAGTGCCCCCTGTCAATTAGGAATGCCCCCTGTCATTTAGGAGTGCCCCCTTTCAATTTGGAAAGCCCCCTGTCATTTAGGAGCTCCCCCTGTCAATTGGGAGTGCCCCCTGTCAATTTGGTTTGCCCCTTGTCAATTTGGATTGCCCCCTGTCAATGAGGAGTGCCCCCTGTCAATGAGGAGGACCCCCTGTCAATGAGGAGTGCCCCCTTTCAATTTGGAATGCACCGTATCAATTAGGAGCTCCCTCTGACACTTAGGAGTGACCCCTGTCATATGGGCGGATCCCTTGTCAGTTAGGAGCTCCCACTGTCAGTCAGGAGTGCCACCTGTCAATTAGGAGTGCCCACTGTCATTCTGGAGTGTCCCCTGCCAATTAGGATTGACCAATGACAATTAGGAATGTCACCTGCCATTTAGGAGTTACCCCTGACAATTAGGAGTGACCCATGTCAACTTGATGTTCCCCCTGTCAATTGGAGTCCCCCCTGTCAATTGGAGTACTCCCTGTCAATTGGAGTGCCCCTTCAATTGAAGTGCCCTCTGTCAATATGGAGTGCCCCCAGTCAATTAGGAGTGCCCCCTGTCAATGAGGAGTGCCCTCTGTCAATTAGGAATGCCCCCTGTCATTTAGGAGTGCCCCCTGTCAATTAGGAGTACCCCCTTTCAAATTGGAATGCACGGTATCAGTTTGGAGCTCCCCCTGACGCTTAGGAGTGACCCCTGAAAATTAGAAGTAACCACTGTCAATTTGGAGTTCCCCCTGTCAATTGGGAGTGCCCCCTGTCAATTTGGTTTGCCCCCTGTCAATTTGGATTGACCCCTGTCAATGAGGAGTGACCCCTGTCAATGATGAGTGCCCCCTTTCAATGAGGAGTGCCCCCTGTCAATGAGGAGTGCCCCCTCTCAGTTTGGAGTGCCCACTGTCAATGAGGAGTGCCCCCTGTCAATTTGAGTGCGCTCGGTCAATGAGGATTTCCCCCTTTCAATTAGGAGTGCCCCGTGTGTTTGGAGTGAGACCTGTCAGTTAGGAGTGCCCCCTGTCAATTTGGAATGCACCGTATCAGTTAGGAGCTCCCTCTGACACTTAGGAGTGACCCCTGAAAATTAGAAGTGACCCCTGTCATTTTGGAGTTCCCCCTGTCAATTGGGAGTGCCCCCTGTCAATGAGGAGGACCCCCATTCAATGAGGAGTTCCCCCTTTCAATGAGGAGTGCCCCCTGTCAATGAGGAGTGCCCCCTGTCAATTAGGAGTGCCCACTGTCAATGAGGAGTGTCCCATTTCAATTAGACTTCCCCTGTCAATTAGGAGTGCCCCTGTCAATCTGGATTGCCCCATGTCAATTTGGATTGCCCCCTGACAATGAGGAGTGCCCCTGTCATTCCGGAGTACCCCCTGTCAATGAGGAGTGCCCCCTTTCAGTGAGGATTGCCCCCTGTAAATGAGGAGTGCCCCCTGTCAATTAGGAGTGCCCACTGTCAATGAGGAGTACCCGATGCCAATGAGGAGCGCGCCCTGTCAGTTAGGAGTGCTCACTGTCAGTTACGAGTTCCCCATGTCAATTGTAGTACCCCCTGTCACTTAGTCGTGCACCCTGTGAATTAGGACTGCCTGCCCCTTGCCAATTACGAGTGCCTCCTGTCAATGAGGAGTGCCCCATGTCAATTCGGACTGCGCTTGTCAATTGGGAGTGCCCCATGTCAATTTGGAGCGCCGCCGTGTCAAATGGAATGCCCCTGGTCAATGAGGAGTGCCCCCTGTCAGTTTATGTGCGCTCTGTCAATGAGAAGTTCCCCCTGCCAATGAGGAGTCCCCGATGTCAATTGGAGTGCCCCTGTCACTGAGGAGTGCCCCCTATCAATAGGGAGTGCCCCTGTCAATGAGGAGTGCCCCCTGTCAATGCGGAGTGTCCCCTGTCAATTAGGAATGCCCCCTGTCATTTAGGAGCGCCCCCTGTCAATTCGGAGTACCCCTTTTCAATTTGGAATGCCCCGCATCAATTAGGAGCTGCCCCTGACACTTAGGAGTGACCTCTGACAATTAGAAGTGACCTCTGTCAATTTGAAGATCCCCTGCCAATTTGGTTTGCCCCCTGTCAATTTGGATTGCCCCCTGTCAATGAGGAGTGCCCCATGTCAATGAGGAGGACACCCTGTCAATGAGGAGTGCCCCTTTCACTGAGGATTGCCCCCTGTCAATGAGGAGTGCCCCCTGTCAATGTGGAGTACCCCTTTCAATTAGGAGTGCCCCCTGTCATATGGGCGGATCCCTTGTCAGTTAGGAGCTCCCACTGTCAGTTAGGAGTGCCACCTGTCAATTAGGAGTGCCCACTGTCATTCTGGAGTGTCCCCTGCCAATTAGGATTGACCAATGACAATTAGGAATGTCACCTGCCATTTAGGAGTTACCCCTGACAATTAGGAGTGACCCATGTCAACTTGATGTTCCCCCTGTCAATTGGAGTCCCCCCCTGTCAATTGGAGTACTCCCTGTCAATTGGAGTGCCCCTTCAATTGAAGTGCCCTCTGTCAATATGGAGTGCCCCCAGTCAATTAGGAGTGCCCCCTGTCAATGAGGAGTGCCCTCTGTCAATTAGGAATGCCCCCTGTCATTTAGGAGTGCCCCCTGTCAATTAGGAGTACCCCCTTTCAAATTGGAATGCACTGTATCAGTTTGGAGCTCCCCCTGACGCTTAGGAGTGACCCCTGAAAATTAGAAGTAACCACTGTCAATTTGGAGTTCCCCCTGTCAATTGGGAGTGCCCCCTGTCAATTTGGTTTGCCCCCTGTCAATTTGGATTGACCCCTGTCAATGAGGAGTGACCCCTGTCAATGATGAGTGCCCCCTTTCAATGAGGAGTGCCCCCTGTCAATGAGGAGTGCCCCCTCTCAGTTTGGAGTGCCCACTGTCAATGAGGAGTGCCCCCTGTCAATTTGAGTGCGCTCGGTCAATGAGGATTTCCCCCTTTCAATTAGGAGTGCCCCGTGTGTTTGGAGTGAGACCTGTCAGTTAGGAGTGCCCCCTGTCAATTAAGAATGCCCGCTGTCATGTTGCACTGTCCCCTGACACTTAGGAGTGACCCCTGACAATTAGGACTGATCCCTGTCAATTTCTAGTTCCCCCTATCAATTTGGATTGCCCCATGTCAAATTGGATTGCCCCCTGACAATGAGGAGTGCGCCTGTCATTGAGGAGTACCCCCTTTCAATGGGGAGTGCCCCCTTTCAGTGAGGATTGCCCCCTGTGAATAAGGAGTTCCCCGTGTCAATGAGGAGTGCCCCCTGTCAATTAGGAGTGCCCACTGTCAATGAGGAGCGCCCCCTGTCAATTAGGAGTACCCCTTTTCAATTTGGAATGCCCCGTATCAGTTAGGAGCTCCCCCTGACACTTAGGAGTGACCTCTGACAATTAGAAGTGACCTCTGTCAATTTGAAGATCCCCTGCCAATTTGGTTTGCCCCCTGTCAATTTGGATTGCCCCCTGTCAATGAGGAGGACACCCTGTCAATGAGGAGTGCCCCCTTTCACTGAGGATTGCCCCCTGTCAATGAGGAGTGCCCCCTGTCAATGTTGAGTACCCCTTTCAATTAGGAGTGCCCCCTGTCATATGGGAGTATCCCTTGTCAGTTAGGAGCTCCCACTGTCAGTTAGGAGTGTCCACTGTCATTTTGGAGTGGCCCCTGCCAATCAGGATTGACCCCTGACAATTAAGAATGTCACCTGCCATTTAGGAGTTACCCCTGACAATTAGGAGTGACGCATGTCAACTTGGTGTTCTCCCTGTCAATTGGAGTCCCCCCGTCAATTGGAGTGCCCCTACAATTGGAGTGCCATCTGTCAATAAGGAGTGCCCCCTGTCAATAAAGAGGGCCCCCTGTCAATTAGGAGTGCCGCCTGTCAATTAGGAGCGCCGGCATGTCAATTAGGAGTGCCCGATGCCAATGAGGAGTGCATCCTGTCAATGAGGAATGCCCCCTTCAATCAGGAGAGCCCCCTGTCAATGAGGAGTGCCCCCTGTCAATTAGGAGCACCGGCATGTCAATTAGGAGTTCCCAATGCCAATGAGGATTGCCCCCTGTCAATGAGGAGTGCCCCCTGTCAATGAGGAGTGCCCCCTTCAATCAGGAGAGCCCCCTGTCAATGAGGAGTGCCCCCTGTCAATGAGGAGTGCCCCCTGTCAATTAGGATTGACCCCTGTCATTTCGGTGTGCCCCATGTCAATTAGGAGTACCCCCTTTCAATTAAGAGTGCCCCTTGTCAGTTAGGAGCTCCCTCTGTCGGGTAGGAATTCCCCCTGTCAATTCGGTGTGCCCGCTGTCATTTTAGAGTGTCCTCTGACACTTACGAAAGACCCCTGACAATTAGGTGTGTCCCCTGTCAATTTGGAGTTCCCCATGTCACTTTGGAGTACACCCTGTCAATTAGTCGTGCACCCTGTCAATTAGGACTGCCTGCCCCCTGCCAATTACGAGTGCCTCTATCAATTAGGAGCGCCCCCATGTCAATTAGGAGTGCCCGATGCCAATGAGGAGCGCACCCTGTCGATGAGGAGTGCCCCCTGCCAATGAGGAGTGCCCACTGTCAGTTAGGTGTTCCCCATGTCCATTGGAGTAGCCCCTGTCAGTTAGTCGTGCACCATGTGAATTAGGACTGCCTGCCCCCTGCCAATTACGAGTGCCTCCTGTCAATTAGGAGTGCCCCCTGCTAATGAGGAGTGCCCCCTGTCAATTAGGAGTACCCCATGTCAATCAGGAGGGCCACATGCCAATGAGGAGTGCACCCAGTCAATGAGGAGTGCCCCCAGAGAGTGAAGAGTGCCCCGTCAATCAGGACTGCCCCCTGTCAATGGGGAGGCCCCTGACAATGAGGTGCGGGCGTTGTCAATGATGAGTGCCCCCTGTCAATGAGGAGCGTGGCCTGTCAGTGAGGATTTACCCATGTCAATTGGAGTCTACCTGTCAATTGGAGTGCCCGTGTCAATTGGAGTACCCCTGTTAATTGGAGCTCCCCCTGTCAATTAGGAGTGCCCCTTGTCAATCAGGAGCGCCCCCTGCCAATTAGGATTGACCACTGCCAAATGGGAGCGACCCCTGTCAATGAGTTGCGCCCGCTGTCAATGAGGAGTGCCCGCTATCAATGAGGAGTGCCCCCTGTCAATTAGGTCTGCACCTGTCAAAATGGAGTGCCCCTGGTCAATGAGGAGATCCCCCTGTCAATTACGAGTGCACAGTTCCAATGAGGAGAGCCACCGTGTCAATTGGATTTCCTTGTCAATGAGGAGGGCCCCCTGTCAATTTGAGTGCGCTCTGTCAATGAGGAGTTCCCCCTGTCAATGAGGAGTCCACGATGTCAATTGGAGTGCCCCCTGTCAATACGGAGTGCCCGCTGTCAATGAGGAGTGCCCCGTGTCAATTAGGAGTGCCCCCTGTCAATGAGGATTGCCCACTGTCAATGAGGAGTGCTCCCTGTCAACGAGGAGTGCCCCCTATCAATTAGGCGCGCCTACATGTCAATTAGGAGTGCCCGCTGCCAATGAGGAGTGCATCCTCTCAATAAGGAGGGCCCCTGTCAATGAGGAGTGCCCCCTGTCAATGAGGAGAGCCCCCGTCAAGGAGGAGAGCCACCTGTCAATGAGGAGAGCCCCCTGTCAATGAAGAGTGACCCCTGTCAATGACGAGTGCCCCCTGTCAATTACGAGTGCCCCCTGTCATCTAGGAGTGCCCCCTGTCAATTAGATGTGTCCCCTGTCATTTAGGAGTACCCCCTTTCAATTAGGAATGCCCCTTGTCAGTTAGGAGCTCCCTCTGTCAGTTAGGAGTGCCCCCTGTGAATGGGGAGTGCCCCCGGTCAATTTGGTCTGCACCTGTCAAAATGGAGTCCCCGCGGTCAATAAGAAGTTCCCCCTGCCACGTAGGAGTGCACCCCTTCAATGAGGAGTGCCACCGTGTCAATTGGAGTTTCCCCTGTCAATGAGGAGTGCCCCCTGTCAATTTGAGTACGCGCTGTCAATAAGTAGTGCCCCCTGTCAATCAATGAAGAGTGCCCCCTTTCAATGAGGAGTGCCCCCTTTCAATGAGGAGTGACCCCTGTCAATGAGGAGTGCCCCCTGTCAATGAGGAGTGACCCCTGTCAATGAGGAGTGCCACCGTGTCAATTGGAGTGCCCCCTGTCAATGAGGAGTGCCCCCTGTCAATTTGAGTACGCTCCGTCAATGTGGAGTTCCTTCTGTCAATGAGGAGTCCCCGATGTCAATTTCAGTGTCCGCTGTCAATGAGGAGTGTCCCCTGTCAATGAAGAGTGCCCCCTTTCAATGAGGATTGCTCCCCTTCAATGAGGAGTGCTCCCTGTCAATGAGGAGTGCCCCCTGTCAATTAGGAGTGCCCCCTGTCAGTTAGGAGCTCCACCTGTCAGTTAGGAGTGCCCCATGTCAATTAGGAATGCCCGCTCTCATGTTGCAGTGTCCTCCTGACACTTAGGAGTGGCCCCTGACAATTAGGTGTCTTCCCTGATAATTTGGAGTTCCAGCTGTCAATTTGGAGTGCCCCCTGTCAATCTGGATTGCCCCCTGTCAATGAGGAGTACCCCCTGTCATTGAGGAGTGCCCCCTTTCAATGAGGACTGCCCCCTTTCAATGAGGAGTGCCCCCTGTCAATGAGGAATGCCCCCCCCTCCACCGTCTATGAGCAGTAATCCTTCCGTCGATGAGGAGTACCCCCTGGCAATGAGGTGTGCTCCCTGTCAATGAGGACAGCCCCCTGTCAATGCTGAGTGCTCACTGTCAAATTGGATTGCCCCGTGTCAAAGAGGGCTGCCCCCTTTCAATGAGGAGTGCCTCCTGTCAATGTGGTGGGCCCCCTATCAACTAGGAGCGCCTTCATGTCAATTAGGAGTTCCCGATGCCAATGAGGAGTTCACCCTGTCAATAAGGAATTCCCCCTGTCAATAAAGAGTGCCCCCTGTCAATGAGGAGTGCCCCTTGTCAATGAGGAGTGCCCCCTTTCAATTAGGAGCGCCCCCTGTTAATTTTGAATACCCTCTGTCAATTAGTCATGCACCCTGATATTAGGACTGTCCCCTGCCAATTACGAGTGCCCCTGTCAATTAGGAGTGCCCGCTGCCAATGAGTAGTGCCCCCTGTCAGTTACGAGTTCCCCATGTCAATGGGAGTCGCCCTGTCAATTGGAGGACTCGCTTTCAATTGGAGTGCCCCGTGTCAATTGGAGTACCCCCTGTCAATTGGGGCGCCCCCTGTCAATTTGAGTGGCCCCTGTCAATTAGAAGTGCCCACTGTCAATAATGAGTGCCCGCTGTCAATAGGGAGTGCCCCCTGTCAATCAGGAGGGCCCCATGCCACTGAGGAGTACCCCAAGTCAATGGGAGTGCCCCCTTGCAATTAGGAGCGCCCCTGTCACTTAGGACTGCCCCTGTCAATGAGGAGGCCCCTGTCAATGAGATGCTCCCCTTGTCAATTAGGAGCGCCACCTGTCAATGAGGAGTTCCCCCAGTCAATATTTAGTATCCCCTGTCAATGAGGAGTGCCCCCCCCCGCTCAAAGAGGAGTGCCCCACTGTCAATGAGGAGTGCGCCCCAGTCAATGATGAGCGCCCCCGGCCAATGATGGGTGCCCCACCGTCAATGAGGAGTCTCCCCCTGTCAGTTATGAGTGCCCCCATGTCAATGAAGAGTTCCGCCTGTCAATGAGGTGTGCCCCCTATCAATGTGGAGCGCCCCTGTTCAATGAGGAATGCCCGCTATCAATGAGGATTGCCCCCTGTCAATGAGGAGTGCTCCCTGTCAAAGAGGAGTGCCCTCAGTCAATTAGGAGTACCTCCTTTCAAGTAAGAGTGCCCCTTGTCAGTTTGGAGCGCCCCCTGCCAATTAGGAGCGACCCCTGTCAAATAGGAGCGACCCCTGTCAATGAGGACCGCCCGCTGTCAATGAGGAGTACCCCCTGTCATTGAGGTGTGCCCCCTGTCAATTAGGTCTGCCCCTGTCAATTAGGGGTGCCCCCTGTCAATTAGGTGTGCCCCATGACAATTAGGAGTACCCATGTCAATTTGGAGCGTCCCATGCCAAGGAGGAGTGCATCCTGTCAATTATGTGTGCTCCCTGCCAATTGAAGTGCCCCCTGTCAATTGGAGTACCCCCTGTCAATTGCAGCGCCCCCTGCCAACTGGAGTGCACCCTGTCAATTAGAAGTGCCCACAGTCAATAAGGAGTGGCCCTGTCAATAAGGAGTGCCTCCTGTCAATTAAGAATGCCCCCTGTCAATTAGGAGGGCCCCCAAGTCAATTAGCAGTGCCCCATGCCAATGGGGAGTGCACCCTGCCAATAAGGATTCCCCCCTGTCAATGAGGAGTGCCCCCTGTCAATGAGAAGTGCCCCCTTTCAGTTAGGATAGCGGCCTTTCAATGAGGAGCGCCCCCTGTCAATGAGGAGTGCCCCCTGTCAACGAGCAGTGCCCCCTGTCAATTAGGAGTACCCCCTTTCAATTAAGAGTGCCCCTTGTCATTTAGGAGCGCCCCCTGTAAGGTAGGAATGCCCCTGTCAATTAGGAGTTCCCGCTGTCATTTTAGAGGGTCCCTTGACACGTAGCAGTGACCCCTGACAATTACGAGTGACCCCTGTCAATTTGGAGTTCCCCCTGAGAATTAGGAGTGACCCCTGCCAATCTGGAGTTCCCCCTGTCAATGTGGAGTTCCGCCTGTCAATTTGGAGTGCCGGCTGTCAACGTGGACTACCCCCTGTCAATTAGTCGTGCGCCCATTCAAGTAGGACTGCCCCCTGCCAAGTACGAGTGCACCCTGTTAATTACGAGTGCCCCCTGCAAATGAGGAGTGCCCCCTGTCAATGAGGAGTGCCCCCTTCAATCAGGAGAGCCCCCTGTCAATGAGGAGTGCCCCCTGTCAATGAGGAGTGCCCCCTGTCAATTAGGATTGACCCCTGACATTTCGGTGTGCCCCATGTCAATTAGGAGTACCCCCTTTCAATTAAGAGTGCCCCTTGTCAGTTAGGAGCTCCCTCTGTCGGGTAGGAATTCCCCCAGTCAATTAGCTGTGCCCGCTGTCATTTTAGAGTGTCCTCTGACACTTAAGAAAGACCCCTGACAATTAGGTGTGTCCCCTGTCAATTTGGAGTTCCCCATGTCACTTTGGAGTACCCCCTGTCAATTAGTCGTGCACCCTGTCAATTAGGACTGCCTGCCCCCTGCCAATTACGAGTGCCTCTATCAATTAGGAGCGCCCCCATGTCAATTAGGTGTGCCCGATGCCAATGAGGAGCGCACCCTGTCAATTTGGAGTGCCCCCTGCCAATGAGGAGTGCCCACTGTCAGTTAGGAGTTCCCCATGTCCATTGGAGTAGCCCCTGTCAGTTAGTCGTGCATCATGTGAATTAGGACTGCCTGCCCCCTGCCAATTACGTGTGCCTCCTGTCAATTAGGAGTGCCCGCTGCCAATGAGTAGTGCCCCCTGTCAGTTACGAGTTCCCCATGTCAATGGGAGTCGCCCTGTCAATTGGAGGACTCGCTGTCAATTGGAGTGCCCCGTGTCAATTGGAGTACCCCCTGTCAATTGGGGCGCCCCCTGTCAATTTGAGTGGCCCCTGTCAATTAGAAGTGCCCACTGTCAATAATGAGTGCCCGCTGTCAATAGGGAGTGCCCCCTGTCAATCAGGAGGGCCCCATGCCACTGAGGAGTACCCCAAGTCAATGGGAGTGCCCCCTTGCAATTAGGAGCGCCCCTGTCAATTAGGACTGCCCCTGTCAATGAGGAGGCCCCTGTCAATGAGATGCTCCCCTTGTCAATTAGGAGCGCCACCTGTCAATGAGGAATTCCCCCAGTCAATATTTAGTATCCCCTGTCAATGAGGAGTGCCCCCCCCCGCTCAAAGAGGAGTGCCCCACTGTCAATGAGGAGTGCGCCCCAGTCAATGATGAGCGCCCCCGGCCAATGATGGGTGCCCCACCGTCAATGAGGAGTCTCCCCCTGTCAGTTACCAGTGCCCCCATGTCAATGAAGAGTTCCGCCTGTCAATGAGGTGTGCCCCCTATCAATGTGGAGCGCCCCTGTTCAATGAGGAATGCCCGCTATCAATGAGGATTGCCCCCTGTCAATGAGGAGTGCTCCCTGTCAAAGAGGAGTGCCCTCAGTCAATTAGGAGTACCTCCTTTCAAGTAAGAGTGCCCCTTGTCAGTTTGGAGCGCCCCCTGCCAATTAGGAGCGACCCCTGTCAAATAGGAGCGACCCCTGTCAATGAGGACCGCCCGCTGTCAATGTGAAGTACCCCCTGTCATTGAGGTGTGCCCCCTGTCAATTAGGTCTGCCCCTGTCAATTAGGAGTGCCCCCTGTCAATTAGGGGTGCCCCATGACAATTAGGAGTACCCATGTCAATTTGGAGCGTCCCATGCCAAGGAGGAGTGCATCCTGTCAATTATGTGTGCTCCCTGCCAATTGAAGTGCCCCCTGTCAATTGGAGTACCCCCTGTCAATTGCAGCGCCCCCTGCCAACTGGAGTGCACCCTGTCAATTAGAAGTGCCCACAGTCAATAAGGAGTGCCTCCTGTCAATTAAGAATGCCCCCTGTCAATTAGGAGGGCCCCCAAGTCAATTAGCAGTGCCCCATGCCAATGAGGAGTGCACCCTGCCAATGAGGATTGCCCCCTGTCAATGAGGAGTGCCCCCTGTCAATGAGGAGTGCCCCCTTTCAGTTAGGATAGCGGCCTTTCAATGAGGAGCGCCCCCTGTCAATGAGGAGTGCCCCCTGTCAACGAGCAGTGCCCCCTGTCAATTAGGAGTACCCCCTTTCAATTAAGAGTGTCCCTTGTCATTTAGGAGCGCCCCCTGTAAGGTAGGAATGCCCCTGTCAATTAGCAGTTCCCGCTGACATTTTAGAGGGTCCCTTGACACGTAGCAGTGACCCCTGACAATTACGAGTGACCCCTGTCAATTTGGAGTTCCCCCTGAGAATTAGGAGTGACCCCTGCCAATCTGGAGTTCCGCCTGTCAATGTGGAGTTCCGCCTGTCAATTTGGAGTGCTGGCTGTCAACGTGGACTACCCCCTGTCAATTAGTCGTGCGCCCATTCAAGTAGGACTGCCCCCTGCCAAGTACGAGTGCACCCTGTTAATTACGAGTGCCCCCTGCAAATGAGGAGTGCCCCCTGTCAATGAGGAGTGCCCCCTGTCAATTAGGATTGACCCCTGACATTTCGGTGTGCCCCATGTCAATTAGCAGTACCCCCTTTCAATTAAGAGTGCCCCTTGTCAGTTAGGAGCTCCCTCTGTCGGGTAGGAATTCCCCCTGTCAATTAGCTGTGCCCGCTGTCATTTTAGAGTGTCCTCTGACACTTAAGAAAGACCCCTGACAATTTGGTGTGTCCCCTGTCAATTTGGAGTTCCCCATGTCACTTTGGAGTACCCCCTGTCAATTAGTCGTGCACCCTGTCAATTAGGACTGCCTGCCCCCTGCCAATTACGAGTGCCTCTATCAATTAGGAGCGCCCCCATGTCAATTAGGTGTGCCCGATGCCAATGAGGAGCGCACCCTGTCAATTTGGAGTGCCCCCTGCCAATGAGGAGTGCCCACTGTCAGTTAGGAGTTCCCCATGTCCATTGGAGTAGCCCCTGTCAGTTAGTCGTGCATCATGTGAATTAGGACTGCCTGCCCCCTGCCAATTACGTGTGCCCCCTGCTAATGCGGAGTGCCCCCTATCAATTAGGAGTACCCCATGTCAATCAGGAGGGCCCCATGCCAATGAGGAGTGCACCCAGTCAATGAGGAGTGCCCCCAGAGAGTGAAGATTGCCCCAAGTCAATCAGAACTGCCCCCTGTCAATGGGGAGGCCCCTGACAATGAGGTGCGCCCGTTGTCAATGACGAGTGCCCCCTGTCAATGAGGATTGCCCCTGCCAATGAGCATTGACCCCTGTCAATGAGGAGTGCCCGCAGTCAATTAGGAGTACCCCCTTTCAATTAGGAGTGCCCCCTGTCAGTTAGGAGCGCCCCCTGTCAGGGAGGAGCGCCCCTGTCAGGTAGGAGCGCCCCCTGTCAGGTAGGAGCGCCTCCTGTCAATTTGGAGCGCCCCCTCCCAATGAGGAGTTCCCCCAGTCAATATTTAGAATCCCCTGTCAATGAGGAGTGTCCCCACCGCTCAAAGAGGAGTGCCCCACTGTCAATGAGGAGTGCATCCCCGTCAATGAGGATTCCCCCCACGTCAAAGATGAGTGCCCACCCGTCAATTAGGAGAGCGCCCTCTCAATTAGGAGTTCCCCCTGTAAATGAGGAGTGCCCCCTGTCAAAGAGGAGTGCCCACTGTCAATGAGGAGCGTGGCCTGTCAGTGAGGATTTACCCATGTCAATTGGAGTCTACCTGTCAATTGGAGTGCCCGTGTCAATTGGAGTACCCCCTGTTAATTGGAGCTCCCCCTGTCAATTAGGAGTGCCCCTTGTCAATCAGGAGCGCCCCCTGCCAATTAGGATCGACCACTGCCAAATGGGAGCGACCCCTGTCAATGAGTTGCGCCCGCTGTCAATGAGGAGTGCCCGCTATCAGTGAGGAGTGCACCCTGTCAATTAGGTCTGCACCTGTCAAAATGGAGTGCCCCTGGTCAATGAGGAGATCCCCCTGTCAATTACGAGTGCACACTTCCAATGAGGAGAGCCACCGTGTCAATTGGATTTCCCCCTTGTCAATGAGGAGGGCCCCCTGTCAATTTGAGTGCGCTCTGTCAATGAGGAGTTCCCCCTGTCAATGAGGAGTCCACGATGTCAATTGGAGTGCCCCCTGTCAATACGGAGTGCCCGCTGTCAATGAGGAGTGCCCCGTGTCAATTAGGAGTGCCCCCTGTCAATGAGGATTGCCCACTGTCAATGAGGAGTGCCCCCTGTCAACGAGGAGTGCCCCCTATCAATTAGGCGCGCCTACATGTCAATTAGGAGTGCCCGCTGCCAATGAGGAGTGCATCCTCTCAATAAGGAGGGCCCCTGTCAATGAGGAGTGCCCCCTGTCAATGAGGAGAGCCCCCATCAAGGAGGAGAGCCACCTGTCAATGAGGAGAGCCCCCTGTCAATGAAGAGTGACCCCTGTCAATGACGAGTGCCCCCTGTCAATTACGAGTGCCCCCTGTCATCTAGGAGTGCCCCCTGTCAATTAGAAGTGTCCCCTGTCATTTACGAGTACCCCCTTTCAATTAGGAATGCCCCTTGTCAGTTAGGAGCTCCCTCTGTCAGTTAGGAGTGCCCCCTGTGAATGAGGAGTGCCCCCGGTCAATTTGGTCTGCACCTGTCAAAATGGAGTCCCCGCGGTCAATAAGAAGTTCCCCCTGCCACGTAGGAGTGCACCCCTTCAATGAGGAGTGCCACCGTGTCAATAGGAGTTTCCCCTGTCAATGAGGAGTGCCCCCTGTCAATTTGAGTACGCGCTGTCAATAAGTAGTGCCCCCTGTCAATCAATGAAGAGTGCCCCCCTTCAATGTGGAGTGCCCCCTTTCAATGAGGAGTGACCTCTGTCAATGAGGAGTGCCCCCTGTCAATGAGGAGTGACCCCTGTCAATGAGGACTTTCACCGTGTCAATTGGAGTGGCCCTGTCAATGAGGAGTGCCCCCTGTCAATTTGAGTACGCTCCGTCAATGAGGAGTTCCTTCTGTCAATGAGGAGTCCCCGATGTCACTTTCAGTGTCCGCTGTCAATGAGGAGTGTCCCCTGTCAATGAAGAGTGCCCCCTTTCAATGAGGATTGCTCCCCTTCAATGAGGAGTGCTCCCTGTCAATGAGGAGTGCCCCCTGTCAATTAGGAACTCCCCCTGTCAGTTAGGAGTGCCCCATATCAATTAGGAATGCCCGCTCTCATGTTGCAGTGTCCTCCTGACACTTAGGAGTGGCCCCTGACAATTAAGAGTGCCCCCTGTCAATTAGGAGTGCCCCCTGTCCGTTAGGAGCTCCCCCTGTCAGTTAGGAGTGCCCCATGTCAATTAGGAATGCCCGCTCTCATGATGCAGTGTCCTCCTGACACTTAGGATTGGCCCCTGACAATTAGGTGTCTTCCCTGATAATTTGGAGTTCCAGCTGTCAGTTTAGCGTGCCCCCTGTCAATTTGGATTGCCCCCTGTCAATGAGGAGTATCCCCTGTCATTGAGGAGTGCCCCCTTTCAATGAGGACTGCCCCCTTTCAATGAGGAGTGCCCCCTGCCAATGAGGAATGCCCCCCCCCTCCACCGTCTTTGAGGAGTAATCCTTCCGTCGATGAGGAGTACCCCCTGGCAATGAGGTGTGCTCCCTGTCAATGACGACAGCCCCTTGTCAATGCTGAGTGCCCACTGTCAATTTGGATTGCCCCGTGTCAATGAGGACTGCCCCCTTTCAATGAGGAGTGCCCCCTGTCAATGTGGTGGGCCCCCTATCAACTAGGAGCGCCTTCATGTCAATTAGGAGTTCCCGATGCCAATGAGGAGTGCACCCTGTCAATAAGGAATTCCCCCTGTCAATGAGGAGTGCCCAGTGTCAATGAGGAGTGTCCCCTGTCAATGAGGAGTGCCCCCTTTCAATGAGGATCGCCCCCTGTTAATTTTGAATACCCCCTGTCAATTAGTCATGCACCCTGTCATTAGGACTGTCCCCTGCCAATTACGAGTGCCCCTGTCAATTAGGAGAGCCCGCTGCCAATGAGTAGTGCCCCCTGTCAGTTACGAGTTCCCCATGTCATTGGGAGTCCCCCTGTCAATTGGAGTACTCGCTGTCAATTGGAGTGCCCCGTGTCAATTGGAGTACCCCCTGTCAATTGGGGCGCCCCCTGTCAATTTGAGTGTCCCCTGTCAATTAGAAGTGCCCACTGTCAATAATGAGTGCCCGCTGTCAATAGGGAGTGCCCCCTGTCAATCAGGAGGGCCCCATGCCACTGAGGAGTGCCCCAAGTCAATGGGAGTGCCCCCTTGCAATTAGGAGCGCCCCTGTCAATTAGGACTGCCCCTGTCAATGAGGAGGCCCCTGTCAATGAGATGCTCCCTCCCCTTGTCAATTAGGAGCGCCACCTCTCAATGAGGAGTTCCCCCAGTCAATATTTAGTATCCCCTGTCAATGAGGAATGCCCCCCCCCCCGCTCAAAGTGGAGTGCCCCACTGTCAATGAGGAGTGCGCCCCAGTCAATGATGAGACCCCCCCGCCAATGATGGGTGCCCCACCGTCAATGAGGAGTCTCCCCCTGTCAATGAGGAGTGCCCCCTGTCAACGAGCAGTGCCCCATGTCAATTAGGAGTACCCCCTTTCGATTAAGAGTGCCCCTTGTCATTTAGGAGCGCCCCCTGTCAGGTAGGAATGCCCCTGTCAATTAGGAGTTCCCGCTGTCATTTTAGAGGGTCGCTTGACACGTAGCAGTGACCCCTGACAATTACGAGTGACCCCTGTCAATTTGGAGTTTCCCCTGAGAATTAGGAGTGACCCCTGCCAATCTGGAGTTCCGCCTGTCAATGTGGAGTTCCGCCTGTCAATTTGGAGTGCCGGCTGTCAACGTGGACTACCCCCTGTCAATTAGTCGTGCGCCCATTCAAGTAGGACTGCCACCTGCCAAGTACGAGTGCCCCCTGTTAATTACGAGTGCCCCCTGCAAATGAGGAGTGCCCCCTGTCAGTTAGGAGTTCCCCATGTCAATTGGAGTCCCTCTGTCAATTGGAGTACTCCCTGTCAATTGGAGTGCGCCGTGTCAATTGCAGTACCTCCTGTCAATTGGGGCGCCTCTGTCAATTAGAAGTGCCTCCTGTCAATAAGGAGAGCCCACTGTCAATAAGGAGTACCTCCTGTCAATTAGGTGTACCCCATGTCAATTTGGAGCACCCCATGTCAATTAAGATGGCCCCATGCCAATGACGAGTGCACCCAGTCACTTAGGACTGCCCCCTGTCAATGAGGAGGCCCCTGTCAATGAGGAGCTCCCCTTGTCAATTAGGAGAGCCCCCTGTCAATGAGGAGTTCCCCCAGGCAATATTTAGTGTTCCCTGTCAATGAGGAGTGCCCCCCCGCTCAAAGAGGAGTGCCCCACTGTCAATGAGGAATGCACCCCCATCAATGAGGATTCCCCCCACGTCAAAGAGAGGTGCCCACCCGTCAATGAGGAGAGCGCCCCAGTCAATGCTGAGTGGCCCCCGTCAATGAGGGGTGCCCCACCGTCAATGAGGAGACTCCCGCTGTCAATTATGAGTGCCCCCATGTCAATGAAGAGTGCCCCCTGTCAATGAGGTGTGCCCCTATCAATGTGGAGCGCCCCTTGTCAATGAGGAGTGCCCCCTGTCAATGAGGATTGCCCCCTGCCAATGAGGAGTGACCCCTGTCAATGAGGAGTGCCCTCAGTCAATTAGGAGAAAACCCTTTCAATTAGGAGTGCCCCCTGTCAGTTAGGAGCGCCCCCTGTCAGGTAGAGAGCCCCCTGTCAGGAAGGAGCGCCCCCTGTCAGGTAGGAGCGCCCCTTGTCAATTTGGAGCGCTCCCTGCCAATTAGGAGCGACCCCTGCCAAATAGGAGTGACCCCTGTCAATGAGGAGCGCACGCTGACAATGAGGAGTGCCCCCTGACAATGAGGAGTGCCCCCTGTGAATTAGGTCTGACCCTATCAGATTGGAGCGCCCCCTGTCAATTAGGAGTGCCACTGTGTCATTTGGAGTGCCCCCTGTCAATGAGGTATTCCCCCTGTCAATGAGGAATGACCACTGTCAATGAGGAGTGTCCCCTGTCAATTAGGAATGCCGCTGTCAATTAGAAGTGCCCCCTGTCAATAAAGAGTACCCCTTGTCAATGAGGAGTGACCCTTATAAATTTGGAGTGACCCCTGTAAATCAGGAGTGATCCCGCGTAAATTTGGAGTGCCTGCCCCGTCAATGAGGAGTACCCCTCTCAATGAGGAGTGTCTGCTGTCAATGTGGAATGCCCCGTCAATGACGAGGGACCCCTGTCAATGAGGTTTGACCCTGTCAATGAGGAGTGCAACCTTTCAATGAGAAGTGCCACCTTGTCAATTGGAGTGCCCCCTGTCAATGAGGAGTTCCCGCTGTCAATTGGAGTGCCCTGTCAATAAGGAGTGCCCCCTTAGTGACGATTGCCCCCTGTCAATGAGGATGCCCCCTGTCAATTAGGAGTGCCCCCTGTCAATTCGGAGTAACCACTTTCAATAAGGCGTGCTCCTTGTCAGTTCCTCCTGTCAGTTAGGAGTGCCTCCTGTCAATCGGGAGTGCTCCTTGCAGTTAGGAGCTCCCCCTGTCAGATAGGAGTACCCTCTGTCAATTAGGAACGTCCCCTGCCACTTGGGAGTGACCCCTGATATTCTGGAGTGGCCCCTGTCAATTGGAGAACTCCCTGTCAATTGGAGTGCCCCCTGTCAATTGGAGCACCCCCTGTCAATTGCAGCGCCCCCAGTCAATGAGGATGCCCCCAATCAATGAGGAGGGCCCCAAGTCAATGAGGAGTGCCCCCTGTCAATGAAGAGTACCCCTGTCAATGAAGAGTGCCCGCTGTGAATGAGGAGTGCCCCCTTGCAATTAGGAGCGCCCCCTGTCTATTAGGACTGCCCCCTGTCAATGAGGAGCTCCACATGTCAAATAGGAGCGCCCCCTGTCAACGAGGAGTTCCCCCAGTGAATATTTAGTGTCCCACAGTCAATGAGGAGTGCAACCCCATCAATGAGGATTCCCCGCACTTCGAAGAGGGGTGCCACTCGTGAATGAGGAGAGCGCCCCAGCCAATGATGAGTGCACCCCGTCAATGAGGGGTGCCCCACCGTCAATGAGGAGCCTCCCTCTGTCAATTATGAGTGCCCCCATGTCAATGAGGAGTGCCCCCTCCAATGAGGTGTGCCCCCTATTAATGTCGAGCGCCCCTTGTCAATGAGGAGTGCCCCTTGTCAATGAGGATTGACCCCTGTCAATGAGGAGTGACCCCTGTCAATGAGGCGTGCCCTCAGTGAATTATGAGTACCCCCTTTCAATTAGGAGCGCCAATTGTCAATTAGGAGCGCCCCCTGTCTGTTAGGAAGGCCCCCTGCCAAATTAGGAGCGCCGCCTGTCAATTTGGAGCGCCCCTGCCAATTGGGAGCGAGCCCTGCCACATAGGAGCGACCCTGTCTTTGAGGAGCGCACGCTGTCAATGAAGTGTGCCCCCTGTCAATGAGGAGTTCCCCAGCTGTCAATTCGGTCTGCCCCTGCCAGATAGGAGTGCCCCCTGTCAATTATGAGTGACACTGTGTCAATTGGAGTGCCCCCTGTCAAAGAGGAGTTCCCATGTCAATGAGGAGTGCCCCCTGTCAATGTGGAGTGCCCGCTGTCAATTAGGACTGCCGCTCTCAATTAGGAGTGCCCCCTGTCAATTTGGAGTGCCACTGTATCAATTGGAGTGCTCCCTGTCAAGGAGGAGTGCCCCCTGTCAATGAGGAGTGCACCCGTTCACTGAGGAGTGCTACCGTGTCAATTGGACTGCCCCCTGTCAATGAGGAGTGTCCCCTGTCAATTGCAGTGCGCTCTGTCGATGAGGAGTGCCCCTGTCAATTGGAGTACCCCTGTCAATTGGAGTGCCCCCTGTCAATAAGGAGTGTCCCCTGTCAATTGGAGTGCGCTCTGTCAATGAGGAGTGCCCCCTGTCAAGTTGGATTGACCCCTGACATTTCGGTGTGCCCCATGTCAATTACGAGTACCCCCTTTCAATTAAGAGTGCCCCTTGTCTGTTAGGAGCTCCCTCTGTCGGGTAGGAATTCCCCCTGTCAATTAGTTGTGCCCGCTGTCATTTTAGAGTGTCCTCTGACACTTAAGAAAGACCCCTGACAATTAGGTGTGTCCCCTGTCAATTTGGAGTTCCCCCTGTCAATTTGGAGTACCCCCTGTCAATTAGTCGTGCACCCTGTCAATTAGGACTGCCTGCCCCCTGCCAATTACGAGTGCCCCTATCAATTAGGAGCGCCCCCATGTCAATTAGGAGTGCCCGATGCCAATGAGGAGCGCACCCTGTCAATGAGGAGTGCCCCCTGCCAATGAGGAGTGCACACTGTCAGTTAGGAGTTCCCCATGTCCATTGGAGTAGCCCCTGTCAGTTAGTCGTGCACCATGTGAATTAGGACTGCCTGCCCCCTGCCAATTACGACTGCCTCCTGTCAATTAGGAGTGCCCCCTGCTAATGAGGAGTGCCCCCTGTCAATTAGGAGTACCCCATGTCAATCAGGAGGGCCCCATGCCAATGAGGAGTGCACCCAGTCAATGAGGAGTGCCCCCAGAGAGTGAAGAGTGCCCCAAGTCAATCAGGACTGCCCCCTGTCAATGAGGAGGCCCCTGACCATGAGGAGCGCCCGTTCTCAACGAGGAGTGCCCCCTGTCCATTAGGATTGCCCCTGCCAATGAGCAGTGACCCCTGTCAATGAGGAGTGCCCGCAATCAATTTGGAGTACCCCCTTTCAATTAGGAGTGCCCCCTGTCAGTTAGGAGCGCCCCCTGTCAGGGAAAAGCGCCCCCTGTCAGGTAGGAGCGCCCCCTGTCAGGTAGGAGCGCCCCCTGTCAATTTGGAGCGCCCCCTCCCAATGAGGAGTTCCCCCAGTCAATATTTAGAATCCCCTGTCAATGAGGAGTGTCCCGACCGCTCAAAGAGGAGTGCCCCACTGTCAATGAGGAGTGCATCCCCGTCAATGAGCATTCCCCCCACGTCAAAGATGAGTGCCCACCCGTCAATTAGGAGAGCGCCCTGTCAATTAAGAGTTCCCCCTGTAAATGAGGAGTGCCCCCTGTCAATGAGGAGCGTGGCCTGTCAGTGAGGATTTACCCATGTCAATTGGAGTCAACCTGTCAATTGAAGTGTCCCGTGTCAATTGGAGTACCCCCTATTAATTGGAGCTCCCCCTGTCAATTAGGAGTGCCCCTTGTCAACCTGGAGCGCCCCCTGCCAATTAGGAGCGACCACTGCCAAATGGGAGCGACCCCTGTCAATGAGTTGCGCCCGCTGTCAATGAGGAGTGCCCGCTTTCAATGAGGAGTGCCCCCTGTCAATTAGGTCTGCAGCTGTCAAAATGGAGTGCCCCTGGTCAATGAGGAGATCCCGCTGTCAATTAGTAGTGCACCCTTTCAATGAGGAGAGCCACCGTGTCAATTGGATTTCCCCCTTGTCAATGAGGAGGGCCCCCTGTCAATTTGCGTGCGCTCTGTCAATGAGGAGTTCCCCCTGTCAATGAGGAATCCCCGATGTCAATTGGAGTGCCCCCTGTCAATAGGGAGTGCCCGCTGTCAATGAGGAGTGCCCCGTGTCAATTAGGAGTGTCCCCTATCAATTTGGCGCGCCGACATGCCAATTAGGAGTGCCCGATGCCAATGAGGAGTGCATCCTTTCAATAAGGAGGGCCCCCTGTCAATGAGGAGTGCCCCATGTCAATGAGGAAAGCCCCCGTCAAGGAGGGGAGCCCCCTGTCATTGAGGAGAGCCCCCTGTCAATGAAGAGTGACCCCTGTCAATGACGAGTGCCCCCTGTCAATTACGAGTTCCCCCGGTCATTTAGGAGTGCCCCCTGTCACTTAGAAGTGCCCCTTGTCATTTAGGAGTACCCCCTTTCATTTAAGAATGCCCCTTGTCAGTTAGGAGCTCCCTTTTTCAGTTAGGAGTGCCCCCTGTCAATGAGGAGTGCCCCCTGTCAATTTGGTCTGCACCTGTCAAAATGGAGTGCCCCCGGTCAATAAGAAGTTCCCCCTGCCATGTAGGAGTGCACCCCTTCAATGAGGAGTGCCACCGTGTCAATTGGAGTTTCCCCTGTCATTGACGAGTGCCCCCTGTCAATTTGAGTACGCGCTGTCAATAAGGAGTGCCCCCTGTCAATGAAGAGTGCCCCCTTTCAATGAGGAGTGTCCCCATTCAATGAGGAGTGACCCCTGTCAATGAGGAGTGCCCCCTGTCAATGAGGAGTGACCCCTGTCAATGAGGAGTGCCACCGTGTCAACTGGAGTGCCCCCTGTCAATAAGGAGTGCCCCCTTTCAATGAGGATTGCTCCCCTTCAATGAGGAGTACCCCCTGTCAATGAGGAGTGCCCCCTGTCAATTAGGAGTGCCCCCTGTCAATTAGGATTCCCCGCACTTCGAAGAGGGGTGCCACTCGTGAATGAGGAGAGCGCCCCAGCCAATGATGAGTGCCCCCCGTCAATGAAGGGTGCCCCACCGTCAATGAGGAGCCTCCCTCTGTCAATTATGAGTGCCCCCATGTCAATGTGGAGTGCCCCCTCCAATGAGGTGTGCCGCCAATCAATGTCGAGCGCCCTTTGTCAATGAGGAGTGCCCCTTGTCAATGAGGATTGCCCCCTGTCAATGAGGAGTGACCCCTGTCAATGAGGAGTTCCCTCTGTGAATTATGTGTACCCCCTTTCAATTAAGACGCCACCTGTCAATTAGGAGCGCCCCCTGTCTGTTAGGAAGGCCCCCTGCCAATATAGGAGCGCCGCCTGTCAATTAGGAGCGCCCCCTGCCAATTGGGAGCGAGCCCTGCCAAATAGGAGCGACTCCTGTCAAGGGTTCTATGATTCTATGATTCTGTCAATTGGACGCGCCCTGTTAACTGGAGTGCCTCCTGTCAATTAGAAGTGTCCGCAGTCAATAAGGAGTGCCCCCTGGCAGTTTGGAGTGCCCCATGTCAAATAGGAGTACCCCCATGTCAATTAGGAGTGCCCCATGCCAATGCGAAGCGCACCTGTCAAAACGGAGTGCTCCCTGTCAAAACGGAGTGCCCCTGTTAATGGGTAGTGTACCCCGGACAGTTCGGAGTGGCCATATCAATTAGGAGTGCCCCCTGTCAACTATGCGGCTCCTGTCAATGAGCGGTTCACCTTGTCAATGTGGAGTGCCCCCCCACCCCCGTCAATGAGGAGTGCCCCACCGTCAATGAGGAGTGCCCCACCGTCAATGAGTTGTGCCCCACCGTCAATGAGCACGGCCCCTGTCAATGAGGTGTACCCCCTGTCAACACGGAGTTAACCCTGTCAATTAGGAATGCCCCCTGTAATTGAGGAGTTCCCCCCTGTCAATGTGGAGTGCTCCATGTCAATGAGGAGTGCCCCCTGTTAATGAGGAGTGCCCCTGTCAATTAGGAGCACCACCTTTCAACTGGGAGTGCCCTTTGTCGATTAAGATCTCCACCTGTCAGTTCGGAGTGCCCTTTGTCAATTAGGAGTGTCCCCTACCAATGAGGATTCACCCCTGCCAAATAGGAGTGCCCCATGTCAATGAATAATCCCCCTGCTAATTAAGAGTGACCCCTGCCAATGACGAGTGCCCCCTGTCAATTAGGATTAACCCCTGTCAAATGGGAGGCTCCCCTGTCAATTAGGACTGTCCCTTTTCAATGGGGAATGCCCTCTGTCAATTAGGAGAGCCCCCTGTCAATTAGCAGTACTCCATTTTAATTAGGAGTTCCCCTTGTCAATTAGGAGCTCCCCCTGTCAGTTAGGATTGCCCCCTGTCACTTAGGATTGCCCCCTACCAGTTAGAAGTGACTCCTGCCAAGTAGGAGTGCCCCCTGTCAGTAGGTAGTGCCCCCTGTCAATTAGGATTGCCCCCTATCAGGTAGGAGTCTCTCCCGTCAATTAGTAGTGCCTGCTTCCAATTAGGAGTGCCCCTTGTCAATTTAATGCTCCCCCGGTCAATTAGGAGTGGCCCCTTAAAATTAGGAGTGCCCCCTGTCAATAAGGAGTGCCCCCGGTCAATAAGGAGTGCCCTCTGTCAATTAGGAGTGTCCCAAGTCAATTAGGAGTGCCCCCCCCCGCCGTCAATGAGGAGTGCACCCCCCCCCCGTCAATGAGGAGTACCCCCGTCAATGAAGAGTGCCTCCCCTTCAATGAGGAGTGACCCCCGCAAATGAGGAGTGCCACCCCCTCCCCCCGCCCCCCGTCAGGGAGGAGTGGCCCACCGTCAATGAGGAGTGCCCGCTGTCAATTAGGGGTCCCCCTGTCAATGAATAGCGAATCCTGACAATTTAGAGTGCCTAATATCAACTAAGAGTGCCACTGTCAATCAGAAACGCCCCCAGAAGTGTCCCCTGTCAATGAGGAGTGCCCCCTGTCAATTAGATATGCCCCATGTCAATGAGGAGTGCCCGTTGTCAATTAGGAATGCCCCCTGCCAATTTGGAGTGTCCCCTGCCAATTAGGAGGCCCCTGTCAATGAGGAGTTCCCCTTGTCAATTAGGAGTTCCCCCTGTTAATTAGGAGCGCCCCTGTCAATGAGGAGTACCCCCCGTCAATGAGGAGTGTCCCCCCGTCAATGAGGAGTGCCCCTCCCCGCGTCAATTAGGAGTACCCCCGGCAATCAAGAGTGCCTCCATGTCAATGAGTAGTGAACCCCGTCAATGAGGAGTGCCCCTCCCCCCCGTCATGGAGGAGTGGACCACCTTCAATGAGGAGTTCCCCCGGTCAATTAGGGGTCCCCTTGTCAATGAGGAGTGAACCGTGACAATTAGGAGTGCCCACTGTCAACTATGAGTTCCCCTTTCAATTAGAAATGTCCCCAGGAGTGCCGCCTTTCAATGAGGAGTGCCGCCTGTCAATTAGGAGTGCCCCCTGTCAATTAAGTGTACCCAAAGCAAATTGGGAGTGCCCCCGTCAATGTGGAATGCCCCCTGCCAATTTGGAGTGCCCCCTGCCAATTAGGAGTCCCACCTGTGAATTTGATTCCCCCCTGTCAATTGGAGTGCCCCCTGTCAATTCGGAGAACCACCTGTCAGTTAAGAGTGCACCCTGTCAATTAGGAGTGCCCCTGTCAATGAATAGTGTACCCCGTCATGGAGGAGTGACCCACCGTCAATGAGGAGAGCCCCTTGTCAATTAGGGGTCCAACTGTCAATGAGGAGAGAACCGTGATAATTTGGAGTGCCCACTGTCAACTATGAGTTCCCTTGTCAATTATAAATGCCCCAGGAGTGCCCTCTTTCAATGAGGAATGCCGCCTGACAATTAGGAGGGCCCCCTAACAATTTGGGGTGCCTCCTGCCAATTTGGAGTCTCCCCTGCCAATATGGAGTTCCCCCCTGTCAATTAGGAGTGCCCCTGTCAATTAGCAGTACTCCATTTTAATTAGGAGTTCCCCTTGTCAATTTGGAGCTCCCCCTGTCAGTTAGGATTGCCCCCTGTCACTTTGGATTGCCCCCTACCAGTTAGAAGTGACTCCTGCCAATTAGGAGTGCCCCCTGTCAATAGGTAGTGCCCTCTGTCAATTGGGATTGCCCCCTATCAGGTAGGAGTCTGTCCTGTCAATTAGTAGTGCCTGCTTCCAATTAGGAGTGCCCCTTGTCAATTTAATGCTCCCCCGGTCAATTAGGAGTGGCCCCTGAAAATTAGGAGTGCCCCCTGTCAATAAGGAGTGCCCCCTGTCAATAAGGAGTGCCCTATGTCAATTAGGAGTGTCCCAAGTCAATTAGGAGTGCCCCCCCCCCGTCAATGAGGAGTACCCCCGTCAATGAAGAGTGCCTCCCCTTCAATAAGAAGTGACCCCCGCAAATGAGGAGTGCCACCCCGTCCCCCCGCCCCCCGTCAGGGAGGAGTGGCCCACCGTCAATGAGGAGTGCCCGCTGTCAATTAGGGGTCCCCCTGTCAATGAAGAGCGAATCCTGACAATGTAGAGTGCCCAATATCAACTAAGAGTGCCCCTGTCAATCAGAAACGCCCCCATAAGTGTCCCCTGTCAATGAGGAGTGCCCCCTGTCAATTAGATATGCCCCATGTCAATGAGGAGTGCCCGTTGTCAATTAGGAATGCCCCCTGCCAATTTGGAGTGTCCCCTGCCAATTAGGAGGCCCCTGTCAATGAGGAGTTCCCCTTGTCAATTAGGAGTTCCCTCTGTTAATTAGGAGCGCCCCTGTCAATGAGGAGTACCCCCCGTCAATGAGGAGTGTCCCCCCGTCAATGAGGAGTGCCCCTCCCCGCGTCAATTAGGAGTACCCCCGTCAATCAAGAGTGCCTCCCCGTCAATGAGTAGTGAACCCCGTCAATGAGGAGTGCCCCTCCCCCCCCGTCATGGAGGAGTGGACCACCTTCAATGAGGAGTTCCCCGGGTCAATTAGGGGTCCCCTTGTCAATGAGGAGTGAACCGTGACAATTAGGAGTGCCCACTGTCCACTATGTGTTCCCCTTTCAATTAGAAATGTCCCCAGGAGTGCCGCCTTTCAATGAGGAGTGCCGTCTGTCAATTAGGAGGGCCCCTGTCAATTATGTGTACCCCCTGCAAATTGGGAGTGCCCCCGTCAATGTGGAATGCCCCCTGCCAATTTGGAGTGCCCCCTGCCAATTAGGAGTCCCACCTGTGAATTTGATTCCCCCTGTCAATTGGAGTGCCCCCTGTCAATTAGGAGTACCACCTGTCAGTTAAGAGTGCACCCTGTCAATTAGGAGTGCCCCTGTCAATGAATAGTGTACCCCGTCATGGAGGAGTGACGCACCGTCAATGAGGAGAGCCCCTTGTCAATTAGGGGTCCAACTGTCAATGAGGAGAGAACCGTGAAAATTTGGAGTGCCCACTGTCAACTATGAGTTCCCCTGTCAATTATAAATGCCCCAGGAGTGCCCTCTTTCATTGAGGAATGCCGCCTGACAATTAGGAGCGCCCCCTAACAATTTGGGGTGCCTCCTGCCAATTTGGAGTCTCCCCTGCCAATATGGAGTTCCCCCCTGTCAATTAGGAGTGCCCCTGTCAATGAGGAGTGCCCCACCATCAATGAGGAGTGTCCCACCGTCAATGAGGAGTGCCCCACTTTCAATCAGGAGTGTCCCCTGTCAATTAGGGGTCCCCTGTCAATTAGTTATTCCCCCTATCAAGTAGAAGTGCCCCCTGTCAATGAGGAGTGCCCCTTGTCAATGAGGATTGCCCCTTGTCAATACGGAGTGCCCCCTGTCAATTAGTTGTGCCCGATGTCAGTTAGGAGAGCCCCATGTCAGTTAAGAGTGCGCCATGTCAATGAGGAGTACCCCCCTGTCAATGAGGATTGCCCCCTGTCAATGAGGAGTGCCCACGGTCCATGAGGAGTACCCCCTGTCGATTAGGAGTGCCGCCTGTCAATTTAGAGTCTCCCCTATCAATTTGAAGTGCCTCCTTCCAAGTAGGACTGCCCCTTGTCAATTAGGAGCTACCCCCCGTCAATTAGGAGTGACTCCTTTCAATTAGTGGTGCACCCCCTCCCCTCCCCCCGTCAATGAGTAGTGTCCCGTGCCAATTAGGAGTGCCCCCTGTCAATTAGGAGAGCTCCCTGTCAATGAGGAGTGCCCCCTGTCAATTAGGAGTGCCCACTGTCAATTAGGAGTGCCCCCTGCCAATTAGCAGTGCGCCCTGTCAATGAGGAGTTCCCCTGTCAATCGGGAGTGCCCCCTGTCAATTAGGAGTGGCCCCTGACAATGAGGAGTGGTCCCTGTGAATGAGAAGTGCCCCCTGTCAAGGATGTGTTCCCCCTGTCAATGAGGAGTGCCCCACCGTCAATGAGGAGTGCCCATTGTCAAGGAAGATTTCCCACTGTCAATGAGGAGTGCCCTCTATCAATTAGGAGTGCTACCGTGTCAATTGGAGTTCCCCCTGTCAATGAGGAGTGCCCCACCGTCAATGAGGAGAGCCCCACCATTAATGAGGTGTGCCCCATCGTCAATGAGGAGAGCCCCCTGTCAATGAGGAGTGCCCCCTGTCACCTGGGAGTGACCACTGTCAATTAGGAGTTTCCCCCTTTAAGTTAGGAGTGCCCCCCTGACAATGAGGAGTGTCCACTATCAATTCGGAGTGCCCTCTGTGAATTAGGAGCTCCCCCTGTCAGTTAGGAGCGCTCCATGTCAATTAGGAGTGCCCCCTGCCAATGAGGAGTGCCCCAGTCAATGAGAAGTACCCACTGGCCACGAGGAGTGCCCCCTGTCGGTTAGAATTGCCCCCTGTCAAATAGGAGTCTCACCTGCCTATTAGGAGTGCCCTCTTTCAATTAGGAGTGCCCCTTGCCAATTAGGAGCTCCCCCTGTCAATTTGGAGTGACCCTTTCAACTAGCAGTGCCCCCCGTCAATTAGTAGTGTCCCATGTCAATTAGGAGTGCACCCTGTCAATTAGGAGTTTCCCTTGACAATTAGGAGTTCCCCTTGTCAATTAGGAGTGCCCCCCGTCAATGAGGAGTCCTCTGTCAATGAGGCGTTCCCCTTTGTCAATTAGGAGTGCCTCCTTTCAATTTGGAGTGCCCCTTGTCAATTAGGACTGGCCCCTGTCAATTAGGAGTGTCCCCTGTCAATCCGGACTGCCCACTGTCAATGAGGAATGCCCCATGTCAATGAGGAGTGTCCCATGTCAATGAAGAGTGCCCCCGTCAATGAGGTGTGACCACTGTCAATGAGTAGTGATCCCCGACAATTAGGAGTGCCCCCTGTCAATTTGGAGCGCCCCCTGTCAATTAGGAGTGCCCCCTGTCAAAGAGGAGTTCCCCCTGTCAATGAATAGTGCCGTCCGTCAATGAAGAGTGCCCCACCGTCAATGAGGAGTGCCCCCTGTCAATGAAGTGTGCCCCCTGTCAATGAGTAGCGCCCCCTGTCCGTGGGAAGTGCCCACTGTTGGTCAGGACAATTGAACATCTAAAACTCAATCTTCAGCTCATGTAAGGCTCTGAATGATTTCCTGAGCAGGAGTGGTCAAAAGCTTGAGTTCCTCAAGCCCCATGTCAATTACGAGTGCCCGCTGTCAATTAGCAGTGCCCCTGTCCATTAGAAGGCCCCTATCAATGAGGATGCCCCCCTGTCAATGAGGAGTGCCCCCTTTCAATGAGGTGTGCCCCCTGTCAATGAGTAGTGCCCCCTGTCCATGAGAAGTGCTCACTGTCGATCAGGAGTGCCCCTGTCAATTTGGAGTCACCCCAGTCAATCTGGAGTGACCTCTTTCAATTAGGACTGCCCCTTGTCAACTAGGAGTTCCCCTGTCAATTAGGACTGGCCCCAGTCAATTAGGAGCGACCCCTTTCAATTAGTAGTGCCCCCCGTCAATGAGTAGTGTCCTGTGTCAATTATGAGTGCCCGCTATCAATCAGGAGTGCCCCCTGTCAATCACGAATGCCCCCGTCAATGAAGAATTTCCAATGTCAATTAGGAGTGCCCCCTGTCAACGAGGAGTTCCCCCTGTCAATGAGGAGTGCCCCACCGTCATTGAGGAGTGCCCCACCGTCAATGAGGAGTGCCCCCTGTCAATGAGGAGTGCCCCACCGTCAATAAGGAGTGCCCCCTGTCAATGAGCAGTGTCCCCTGTCACCTGGGAGTGACCACTATAAATTAGGAGTTCCCCCCTATCAATTAGAGTGCCCCGCTGACACTGAGGAGTGCCCTCTGTTAATTAGGAGCACCCCCTGTCAATAAGGAATGCCCCTTGACAATTAAGAGCTCCCCCTGTCAGTTAGGAGCGCTCCGTGTCAATTAGGAGTGTCACCTGCCAATTAGGAGTGCCCCGTTTCAATGAGGTGTACCCCCTGTCAATGAGTAGTGTCCCCTGTCTATGACAAGTGATCACAGTCGATCAGGAGTGCCACTGTCAATTACGAGTCTCCCCAGTCAATCCGGAGTGCCCTCTTTCAATTAGGAGTGCCCCTTGTCAACTAGGAGTTCCTCCTGTCAATTAGGAGTGGCCCCAGTCAATTAGGAGCGACCCCTTTCAATTAGTCGTGCCCCCCTTCAATGAGTAGTGTCCTGTGTCAATTATGAGTGCCCGCTGTCAATCAGGAGTGCCCCCTGTCAATCACGTATGCCCCCGTCAATGAAGAATTCCCAATGTCAATTAGGAGTGCCCCCTGTCAACGAGAAGTTCCCCCTGTCAATGAGGACTGCCCCACCGTCAATGAGGAGTGCCCCCTGTCAATGAGCAGTGTCCTGTGTCAATTATCAGTGCCTGCTGTCAATCAGGAGGGCCCCCTGTCAATCACGTATGCCCCCGTCAATGAAGAATTCCCAATGTCAATTAGGAGTGCCCCCTGTCAACGAGAAGTTCCCCCTGTCAATGAAGAGTGCCCCACCGTCAATGAGGAGTGCCCCCTGTCAATGAGGAGTGCCCCCTCTCAATGAGGTGCGCCCCCTGACAATGCGTAGTGCCCACTGTCCATGGGAATTGCCCACTGTCGATCAGGAGTTCCAACTGTCAATTAGGATCTACCCTGTCAATTCGGAGTCCCCCTGTTAATTAGGAGTGACCCCTTTCAATTAGTGGTGAACCCCGTCAATGAGTAGTGCCGTGTGTCAATTAGCAGTGCCCGCTGTCAATCAGGAGTGCCCCCTGTCAATCACGTATGCCCCCTGTCAATGAAGAATTCCCAATGTCAATTAGGACTGCCCCCTGTCAACGAGAAGTTCCCCCTGTCAAGGAGGACGGCCCTACCGTCAATGAGGAGTGCCCCCTGTCAATGAGCAGTGTCCCCTGTCACCTGGGAGTGACCACTATCAGTTTGGAGTTCCCCCTATCAATAAGAGAGCCCCGCTGACACTGAGGAGTGCCCTCTGTCAATTAGGAGCACCCCCTGTCAATAAGGAATGCCCCTTGTCAATTAGGCGATCCCCCTGTCAGTTAGGAGCGCTCCGTGTCAATTAGGAGTGCCCCCTGCCAATTAGGAGTGCCCCCTCTCAATGGGGAGTGCCCCCTCTCAATGAGGAGTGCCCCTGTCAATGGGAAGTGCCCACTGTTCATGAGGAGTGCCCCGTGTCGATTGGGATTGCCCCTGTCAAATAGGAGCCTCACCTGTCTATTAGGAGTGCCTGCTTTCAATTAGGAGTGCCCCTTGTCAATTAGGAGGTCCCCCTGTCAATCTGGAGTGATCCCTTTCAGCTAGCAGTGCACCCCGTCAATTACTAGTTCCCCATGTCAATTAGGAGTGCACCCTGTCAATTAGGAGTTCCCCTTGTCAATGAGGCGTTCCCCTTTGTCAATTAGGAGTGCCTCATTTCAGTTTGGAGTCCCCTTGTCAATTAGGACTGGCCCCTGTCAATTCGGACTGGCCCCTGTCAGTACGCAGTGCACAGTGTCAATGAGGAATGCCCCATGTCAATGAGGAGTGCCCCATGTCA